>NW_027361688.1:40412500-41822500 GCF_039654945.1 Dendrobates tinctorius | reverse complement strand
GATGATTCGAGCTTTATGACATGGCGCATTATCCTGCTGAAAGTAGCCATCAGATGCCTGTTCTTAGCTGAGAGGAGTGGTACCCAGTGTGGTCTTCTGCTGCTGTAGCCCATCTGCCTCAAAGTTCGACGCACTGTGCGTTCAGAGATGCTCTTCTGCCTACCTTGGTTGTAACGGGTGGCAATTTGAGTCACTGTTGCCTTTCTATCAGCTCGAACCAGTATGCCCATTCTCCTCTGACCTCTGGCATCAACAAGGCATTTCCGGCCACAGAACTGCCGCTCACTGGATTTTTTTTCTTTTTCGGACCATTCTCTGTAAACCCTAGAGATGGTTGTGCGTGAAAATCCCAGTAGATCAGCAGTTTCTGAAATACTCAGACCAGCCCTTCTGGCACCAACAATCATGCCACGTTCAAAGGCACTCAAATCACCTTTCTTCCCCATACTGATGCTCGGTTTGAACTGCAGGAGATTGTCTTGACCATGTCTACATGCCTAAATGCACTGAGTTGCCGCCATGTGATTGGCTGATTAGAAATTAAGTCTTAACACACAGTTGGACAGGTGTACCTAATAAAGTGGCCAGTGAGTGTATATATATATATATATATATACAGTATATATATAAAGAAAATAGTTAAAAACAAAAGATAGCTCAAAATGGAGGACTATGGGGAGTGTATTAAAGTATATGTAGGGATTTGGGGCATATACTATATGGAGGACTATGGGGCACATTATACTGTATGGAGCCCATTGGGGTCTGCATTATACTATGTGGAGGACTATGAGGTGTATTATACTAAGCAAGCAAAATGCTGCCTATTCATTGAGTGAACGTATTGTTTATGTCAGAACAGAATTCATTGTTCTCAGCAGCACATCGCCCGCTGAAAACTGCAGATAAGCTGCTGATAACATGATACTGTATGGAGACAGAATTATCTATTATTGATCATTCTGTGCCCATCATTCTTCCTCAGCAGGTGTAAAGAGGACGAGAATCAAACGTTGAACGACTTCATTATTGCTGATCACGCTCGTTTAAGAGCTTGAACTCAACGCATGTAAAAACAACCAAAATGTTTCTGTGTGATGGTGCAATATGTGAGCATTTGGGTCCCCACTTTAAACTTTTGCCCAGGGCCCCACTTTGTCTAAAACTGTTCCTGACTGTAGAATAGCTCCGGGTGGGCCCCTCAGAGCGCAGGACCCTGGATGACCACCCCCTCTTCTCCCCCAGTAGCTACCCTACTAATTAGAGTTCTAAGACACAGCATATCAGAGGGTCTGACCATGCTTCCCGCAGCTCTGAGACGCTTACCTTCTTCTTTACCCTCGGCTCCTTATTCTGAGCACATTCTACCTTGTAAAACCCTCCAGTCATTTTCTTATTTTGCAGAGATATTGATGTGAAACTTTTTTGACTGGCTAATAAAAATGGTCATCATTGTGATTTTTATGACCGCGGTTTCATGGCTCTATCTGAAGGCTATTGCATTACACTCATAGGTACAATGTGCAAGCGCCTGACTCTTGCATAGGAAGAATGTTCAGAATTTTCAATGATTTTTTTCTAATGGGTTTCGAAGATCAAGGGAGGCCGGAATGTAGAAAGTCAAAGCTGGCACGTGACGACAGGGGCAGTGAGCATTGTTTCTAACATCATGTACTAAAGATATGAGAGATGGCTTTTTCCTATATATTATTTCCTGCCTTAAACATTGCCAGGTCTTCCTATGACACACGTTTCTTTAATAAAGATTATTGCCAACCGGAGTCACACATGACTGCACACAGTAGAGGAGCCAGCAGTGACATCAATAAGGTAGAGTTACCCCGTCCATGGTTAGAAAAGGTACAATATAGGCAGTAGCTCAAGGCCAAAACTATATACAGGTCATTGGTCAATATACCTGCATCAGTTGTGTAGTTTCATGCAAAAAAGTTGATTATTTAACCTCTTTACAGTCATCTTGTTTTCACTGTAGCTGTTTTTTGTTGTTGTGCAGAGATGTTTAATAGCGTAAAAAATTTAAAATACCAAAAAAGTGGCTGATAAATATTAGCAATGTAGCTTAACTCTGCAAATACATGCTATTTGCCTGCTTAAAGTTTTTCTTGCTGCCCCGCCTGAGAACAGCATAATTTAGGGGCAGAGACCTTGATTACAATGATGTGTGACTTACTGGGTTACTTGCTGTATTTTTGATAAAATCAATTTTCTGTGATGCAGATCAACCAGTTCTTTGAATGTTGACCTCTGTATAACTCCGCCCCTATCATTGATTGGCAGCTTTCGGTACATACTGTGCATAGGCAGAAAGCAGCCAATCAGTGGTTTGGGTGGGGTTATACAGAGCTAAGGAATATGGAGGATTACATGGTAGCAGGTTTACTAGTCCTCTAAGAATAATCTCCTGCTGATAAAACAGAGGTTTTATCAAAACTACAATTAGCAGCCCAGTAAGTGACATATCGCTGGAATCAGACTCTGTATCTAAATTATGCTTCTCTTAGACTAGCTGGTGATGCCTTCCCTTGAAATCCTAAAGTAGCCTTTTATAGGGCAAGAGATCCTGTGTCACTTATTGGATTGAGTGTTGTAGTTTCAATACAATCAGTGTTTTAGCAGCAGGAGATTATCACTGCCTTACTAGGTCTCATGTGCAGGCCAGTCAAGCTAATCTGTATAATCCCATCCCACCACTGTTTGACTGTATGCTGATAGTGCACAGTGTACACAGGAAGCTGCAAATCGGAAGTGTGGGTGGGTTTATACACAACTCAGCACAGTCAAAGCACTGCTACATCTACAAGGATTTTATCAAAACTGCACCAAACAGTCCAATGTGTGGCATGTCACTGGAATCAGGCTCTCTGCCCTAATATCATGCCTCTCTAAGATTACATAGCAAAAACTTGCTGACAGATTCCCTTTAAATCCTTATATCTGAAGACAGCACTGTTTCCTTTTTCTGTCTTATTTGGGTCCTTAGACCATTTAGGTCTGGGCTCCATGGCAATTTTCAAACTAGTTGATCAACAGAAAAAAAATTGTGCTACATGTCTTTAACTTGCTGCCACATGACAATCCCTCCCTAGCAGCACAAAATAGCACAATGCAGCACAAAATACATCCCCAGAGGCATCAAATGCCACAGTTCAGCACAAAGCTTCTCCCTAGAAGTGCCATATAAAACAACGCAAAACAAAACACCTCCCTAGAAATGCCATATGCAGCAGCGCAGAACAACATACAGAACCTTTCCTGAAGCTTTCCAAAACAGGGGCGGACATCCCGCCAGTGCAACCAGTGCAGCTGCATTGGGGCCTGGAGGTGGAGGGGGGCCCTTGCAGAGCAGCTAATAATGAGGGCGATCTGGCCTCTTTATTGGATCCCATGGCCAGCTTGCCCTCATGAGGTGCAGCGAGCAAGGAGAGATCCCTGAAGCCCCGCTGCCTACAGGAGAAAATGGCAGCGGAGCTGGAAGAACCCATCCTCTGCTTCCTGCCCGGTGCTTTCTCTCTGACACAGGCACATGCGGCTTGATGATTTCAGCATGCAGGGTGCGCATGTGACTGAGAGAAAGTTTCTGGTAACGATGTTGTGGGGTGACTGAGAGGTGAGTGTGGTTGTGTTTTTCTTTACCAATACACTAGAAAGAGGACAATGATGGGTAGTGTTGAGCATTCCGATACCGCAAGTATCGGGTATCGGCCGATACTTGCTGTATCGGAATTCCGATACCGACTTCCGATATTTTTTCAATATCGGAATTCGGCATCGGAATCGGAAGTTCAAAGTTGATTGACAGACTGACGTCATCATGATGCGCGGTGTGTGCGCATCATGATGCGCCGTCATTTCGGGCCTTCCGGGGGTCTCTGCCGGCCTGCCGGGGGGCTGTGCCGGCCTGCCGGGGGGCTGTGTGGACTGCCCGGGGTCTGTACCGGCCTGCCGGGGGGCTGTGCCGGCCTGCCGGGGGGCTGTGTGGACTGCCCGGGGTCTGTACCGGCCTGCCGGGGGGCTGTGCCGGCCTGCCGGTGGTCTGTGCACCCTGTGGGGGTCTGTACCGGCCTGCCGGGGGGCTGTGCCGGCCTGCCGGTGGTCTGTGCACCCTGTGGGGGTCTGTACCGGCCTGCCGGGGGGCTGTGCCGGCCTGCCGGTGGTCTGTGCACCCTGTGGGGGTCTGTACCGGCCTGCCGGGGGGCTGTGCCGGCCTGCCGGGGGGCTGTGCTGATGTCCGGGGGTCTGTGCAAGCATCGTCCGATGGGACTACAAGTCCCATCGGGCGATGCCTGCTACCATGACAGTGATTGACACATTAGCCAATGATGGGACAGTAGTAGTCCCATCATCCGGCTAATGTGTTAAATGTTAAAAAAAAAAAAAAAATACTACATACATACTACATGCATGCTACATACATGCTACATGCTACATACATACTACATATATACTACATACATACTACATACATGCTACATACATACTACATACATGCTACATACATACTACATGCATGCTACATACATACTACATGCTACATACATACTACATGCATGCTACATACTACATGCTACATACATACTACATGCATGCTACATACATACTACATGCTACATACATACTACATGCATGCTACATACATACTACATGCTACATACATACTACATATATACTACATACATACTACATACATACTGCATGCTACATACATACTACATACATACTACATACATACTACATGCATGCTACATACATACTACATGCATGCTACATACATACTACATGCATGCTACATGCATGCTACATACATACTACATGCTACATACATACCACATACATACTACATACATACTACATGCATGCTACATACATACTACATGCCACATACATACCACATACATACTACATACATACTACATGCTACATACATACTACATATATACTACATGCATGCTACATACATACTACATGCTACATACATACCACATACATACTACATACATGCTACATATACAGTGCCTACAAGTAGTATTCAACCCCCTGCAGATTTAGCAGGTTTACACATTCGGAATTAACTTGGCATTGTGACATTTGGACTGTAGATCAGCCTGGAAGTGTGAAATGCACTGCAGCAAAAAAGAATGTTATTTCTTTGTTTAATTTTTTTTAAAATTGTGAAAAGTTTATTCAGAGGGTCATTTATTATTCAACCCCTCAAACCACCAGAATTCTGTTTGGTTCCCCTAAAGTATTAAGAAGTATTTCAGGCACAAAGAACAATGAGCTTCACATGTTTGGATTAATTATCTCTTTTTCCAGCCTTTTCTGACTATTTAAGACCCTCCCCAAACTTGTGAACAGCACTCATACATGGTCAACATGGGAAAGACAAAGGAGCATTCCAAGGCCATCAGAGACAAGATCGTGGAGGGTCACAAGGCTTGCAAGGGGTACAAAACCCTTTCCAAGGAGTTGGGCCTACCTGTCTCCACTGTTGGGAGCATCATCCGGAAGTGGAAGGCTTATGGAACTACCGTTAGCCTTCCACGGCCTGGACCGCCTTTGAAAGTTTCCTCCCGTGCCGAGGCCAGGCTTGTCCGAAGAGTCAAGGCTAACCCAAGGACAACAAGGAAGGAGCTCCGGGAAGATCTCATGGCAGTGGGGACATTGGTTTCAGTCAATACCATAAGTAACGTACTCCACCGCAATGGTCTCCGTTCCAGACGAGCCCGTAAGGTACCTTTACTTTCAAAGCGTCATGTCAAGGCTCGTCTACAGTTTGCTCATGATCACATGGAGGACTCTGAGACAGACTGGTTCAAGGTTCTCTGGTCTGATGAGACCAAGATCGAGATCTTTGGTGCCAACCACACACGTGACGTTTGGAGACTGGATGGCACTGCATACGACCCCAAGAATACCATCCCTACAGTCAAGCATGGTGGTGGCAGCATCATGCTGTGTGGCTGTTTCTCAGCCAAGGGGCCTGGCCATCTGGTCCGCATCCATGGGAAGATGGATAGCACGGCCTACCTGGAGATTTTGGCCAAGAACCTCCGCTCCTCCATCAAGGATCTTAAGATGGGTAGTCATTTCATCTTCCAACAAGACAACGACCCAAAGCACACAGCCAAGAAAACCAAGGCCTGGTTCAAGAGGCAAAAAATCAAGGTGTTGGAGTGGCCTAGTCAGTCTCCTGACCTTAACCCAATTGAAAACTTGTGGAAGGAGCTCAAGATTAAAGTCCACATGAGACACCCAAAGAACCTAGATAACTTGGAGAAGATCTGCATGGAGGAGTGGGCCAAGATAACTCCAGAGACCTGTGCCGGCCTGATCAGGTCTTATAAAAGACGATTATTAGCTGTAATTGCAAACAAGGGTTATTCCACAAAATATTAAACCTAGGGGTTGAATAATAATTGACCCACACTTGTATGTTTAAAATTTATTAAAATTTAACTGAGCAACATAACTTTTTGGTTTGTAAGATTTATGCATCTGTTAATTAATCCTGCTCTTGTGTGAAGTTTGAAGGCTCTAACTTATTTGCATCTTACCAAACCTGCTAAATCTGCAGGGGGTTGAATACTACTTGTAGGCACTGTATACTACATGCATGCTACATACATACTACATATATACTACATGCATGCTACATACATACTACATGCTACATGCATGCTACATACTACATACATACTACATGCTACATACATACCACATACATACTACATACATGCTACATATATACTACATGCATGCTACATACATACTACATATATACTACATGCATGCTACATACATACTACATGCTACATGCATGCTACATACATACTACATACATACTACATGCTACATACATACCACATATATACTACATACATACAATACATTCATACAATACATACATAGACATACAGTACATATAACATAGAGTAACATACTTACCAATACTTGTCACATTGTTCCCGGAAGCCATTGTCTTTTCCGGAATAAATATTAACATAACAAACCACAAAAATACTCACCCACGATCCGAAGCAGTCCACGAGTGTGTCCCACGACGATCTTGGGTAGAGAACGGCAGCATCAGATGATGCTGCCGTTCTCTACGGGCTGCAGGAATCCAATGACGGAAGGTAGGTATCCTTCCGCACTGTATTCCTCCGCCACTTAAAAAAAAAAAAGTCCCTAGTCTCACTTTATGCCATTGCTGCATGGGAAATTCCCACACAGCAATGGCATAAAGTGAGACTAGGGACTTTTTTTTTTTTAAGTGGCGGAGGAATACAGTGCGGAAGGATACCTACCTTCCGTCATTGGATTCCTGCAGCCCATAGAGAACGGCAGCAACAGCTGATGCTGCAGTTCTCTACCCAAGATCGTCGTGGGACACACTCGTGGACTGCTTCGGATCGTGGGTGAGTATTTTTGTGGTTTGTTATGTTAATATTTATTCCGGAAAAGAAAATGGCTTCGGGGAACAATGTGACAAGTATTGGTAAGTATGTTACTCTATGTTATATGTACTGTATGTCTATGTATGTATTGTATGAATGTATTGTATGTATGTAGTATATATGTGGTATCTATGTAGCATGTAGTATGTATGTAGTATGTATGTAGCATGCATGTAGCATGTAGTATGTATGTAGCATGTAGTATATATGTAGTATGTATGTAGTATATATGTAGTATGTATGTAGCATGCAGTATGTATGTAGCATGCATGTAGTATATATGTAGTATGTATGTGGTATGTATGTAGCATGTAGTATGTATGTAGCATGCATGTAGTATGTATGTAGCATGCATGTAGTATGTATGTAGCATGCATGTAGTATATATGTAGTATGTATGTAGCATGTAGTATGTAGCATGCATGTAGTATATATGTAGTATGTATGTAGCATGTAGTATGTATGTAGCATGTAGTATGTATGTAGTATGTATGTAGTATATATGTAGTATGTATGTAGCATGTAGTATGTAGCATGCATGTAGTATATATGTAGTATGTATGTAGCATGTAGTATGTATGTAGCATGCATGTAGTATATATGTGTTATGTATGTAGCATGCATGTAGCATGCATGTAGTATGTATGTAGTATATATGTGGTATGTATGTAGCATGCAGTATGTATGTAGCATGCATGTAGTATATATGTAGTATGTATGTTGCATGTAGTATTTATGTAGTATGAATGTAGCATGTATGTAGTATGTAGTATGAATGTAGCATGTATGTAGTATGCATGTTGTATGTATGTAGCATGTATGTAGCATGTAATTTTTTTTTTTTTTTTTTTTTACATTCAACACATTAGCCGGATGATGGGACTACTACTGTCCCATCATTGGCTAATGTGTCAATCACTGTCATGGTAGCAGGCATCGCCCGATGGGACTTGTAGTCCCATCGGACGATGCCTGCACAGACCCCCGGAGCCTGCACAGACCACCGGCAGGCCGGCACAGCCCCCCGGCAGGCCGGCACAGCCCCCCGGCAGGCCGGCACAGCCCCCCGGAGCCTGCACAGCCCCCCGGCAGGCCGGCACAGCCCCCCGGCAGGCCGGCACAGCCCCCCGGCAGGCCGGCACAGCCCCCCGGAGCCTGCACAGACCACCGGCAGGCCGGCACAGACCACCGGAGCCTGCACAGACCCCCTGGCAGGCCGGCACAGCCCCCCGAAAGGCCCGTACAGACCCCAGAGAGGCTGTAAAAGGGCAGGAAAGGGTTTTTCTTATTCCGATACCGGAAGTCCCATAGACTTGAATGGGACTTCCGGTATCGGAATCGGCGATACCGATACTTTTTTTAAAGATCGGCCGATACCATCCGATACGATACTTTGAAGTATCGGACGGTATCGCTCAACTCTAATGATGGGTTGTGGGGTAGAACAATAATGGGGATGTTGATGAGGACAATGATGGAGGTGGTAGAGAACAATGATGGGGATGGTGGCGAGGACGATGATGAATGTGGAAGAAAAGTATGATGGAGGTGGTGGAGAGGACAATGAAGGAGGTGTCGGGAGATGACAATGATGGATGTGGGGGAAAGGACAATGATGGGGTGGGGGAGAGGACAATGATGGATGTAGAAGAGATGACAATGGGGGTGGTGGAGATGACAATGGGGGTGGCAGAGATGATAATGATAGGGCGGTGGAGACCACATTGATGGAGGTAGGAGAGAGGACAATGATGGGAGTGGGGGAGATGACTATGAGGTTATGGGAATGGACAATGGGGGGTGGGGAGTGGACAATGAAGTGGTGGGAAGAGGACAATGAGAGGGGTGAGGGAGATAACAATGGGGGTGAGGGAAAGGACAATGAGGGGGGTACGGGATTGGGATGGGAGCAAGGGGGACTTACAATGGACTTATGAACAGTGGAAGGAAAAGGAGGACACTAAATGTTGATGTAAAATGAATTAGGTGGTAGAGGAGGGTGCTAAGTTTTGGATAGTGTCCTCCCCATTTCACAATTCACTATTATAACAGGGGCAAACCTACCGCCCGTGCAGACCGTTCATTGAACAGGGGTCCCAAGGGAGAGGGGGCTCCTCCAGCCTCCTGCACCACATGGCTAATTATTCAGTTTTCAAATTAGCCATGTGGAGCGCAGGAGGAGAGGAGAGTAGAGTTGAGCGATACCGTCCGATACTTCAAAGTATCGGATCGGAATGGATCGGCCGATCTTAAAAAAAAGTATCGGTATCGCCGATTCCGATACCGGAAGTCCCATTCAAGTCTATGGGACTTCCGGTATCGGAATAAGAAAAATCCTGTTTTTCCCTTGTACAGCCTCTCTGGGGTCTGTACGGGCCTTTCGGGGGGCTGTGCCGGCCTGCCAGGGGGTCTGTGCAGGCTCCGGTGGTCTGTGCCGGCCTGCCGGGGGGCTGTGCAGGCTCCGGTGGGCTGTGCCGGCCTGCCGGGGGGCTGTGCCGGCCTGCCGGGGGGCTGTGCAGGCTCCGGGGGGCTGTGCCGGCCTGCCGGGGGGCTGTGCCGGCCTGCCGGGGGGCTGTGCAGGCTTCGGGGGTCTGTGCAGGCATCGTCCGATGGGACTACAAGTCCCATCGGGCGATGCCTGCTACCATGACAGTGATTGACACATTAGCCAATGATGGGACAGTAGTAGTCCCATCATCCGGCTAATGTGTTGAATGTAAAAAAAAAAAAAAAAAAAAAAAAAATTACATGCTACATACATGCTACATACATACAACATGCATACTACATACATGCTACATTCATACTACATACTACATACATGCTACATTCATACTACATATATACTACATGCAACATACATACTACATATATACTACATGCATGCAACATGCATACTACATATATACTACATGCAACATATATACTACATATATACTACATGCATGCAACATGCATACTACATATATACTACATGCATGCAACATGCATACTACATATATACTACATGCTACATACATACTACATATATACTACATACATACTGCATGCTACATACATACTACATGCTACATACATACCACATACATACTACATACTACATACATACTACATGCATGCTACATACATACTACATGCTACATGCATACTACATATATACTACATGCATGCTACATACATACTACATGCTACATACATACTACATATATACTACATGCATGCTACATACATACTACATGCTACATACATACTACATATATACTACATGCATGCTACATACATACTACATGCTACATACATACTACATATATACTACATACATACTACATACATACTACATGCATGCTACATACATACTACATGCTACATACATACCACATACATACTACATACATACTACATGCTACATACATACTACATATATACTACATGCATGCTACATACATATTGCATGCTACATGCATGCTACATACATACTACATACATACTACATGCTACATACATACCACATATATACTACATACATACTACATACAATACATTCATACAATACATACATAGACATACAGTACATATAACATAGAGTAACATACTTACCAATACTTGTCACATTGTTCCCCCAAGCCATTGTCTTTTACAGAATAAATATTAACATAACAAACCACAAAAATACTCAACCACGATCCGAAGCAGTCCACGAGTGTGTCCCACGACGATCTTGGGTAGAGAACTGCAGCATCAGCTGTTGCTGCCGTTCTCTACGGGCTGCAGGAATCCAATGACGGAAGGTAGGTATCCTTCCGCACTGTATTCCCACACAGCAATGGCATAAAGTGAGACTAGGGACTTTTTTTTTTTTAAGTGGCGGAGGAATACAGTGCGGAAGGATACCTACCTTCCGTCATTGGATTCCTGCAGCCCGTAGAGAACGGCAGCAACAGCTGATGCTGCAGTTCTCTACCCAAGATCGTCGTGGGACACACTCGTGGACTGCTTCGGATCGTGGTTGAGTATTTTTGTGGTTTGTTATGTTAATATTTATTCCGTAAAAGACAATGGCTTCGGGGAACAATGTGACAAGTATTGGTAAGTATGTTACTCTATGTTATATGTACTGTATGTCTATGTATGTATTGTATGAATGTATTGTATTTAGTATGTATGTAGTATATATGTGGTATGTATGTAGCATGTAGTATGTATGTAGTATGTATGTAGCATGCATGTAGCATGCAGTATGTATGTAGCATGCATGTAGTATATATGTAGTATGTATGTAGCATGTAGTATGTATGTAGTATGTATGTGGTATGTATGTAGCATGTAGTATGTATGTAGCATGCATGTAGTATGTATGTAGTATGTATGTAGTATATATGTAGTATGTATGTAGCATGTAGTATGTATGTAGCATGCATGTAGTATATATGTAGTATGTATGTAGCATGTAGTATGTATGTAGCATGCATGTAGTATATATGTAGTATGTATGTAGCATGTAGTATGTATGTAGCATGCATGTAGTATATATGTAGTATGTATGTAGCATGTAGTATGTATGTAGCATGCATGTAGTATATATGTAGTATGCATGTATGTAGTATGTATGTAGTATATATGTAGCATGTAGTATGTATGTAGCATGCATGTAGTATATATGTGTTATGTATGTAGTATGTATGTATATATGTGGTATGTATGTGGTATGTATGTAGTATGTATGTAGTATGTATGTAGTATGTATGTGGTATGTATGTAGTATGTATGTAGCATGTAGTATGTATGTAGCATGCATGTAGTATGTATGTAGTATTTTTTTTTTTTTTTTTAACATTTAACACATTAGCTGGATGATGGGACTACTACTGTCCCATCATTGGCTAATGTGTCAATCACTGTCATGGTAGCAGGCATCGCCAGATGGGACTTGTAGTCCCATCGGACGATGCTTGCACAGACCCCCGGACATCAGCACAGCCCCCCGGCAGGCCGGCACAGCCCCCCGGCAGGCCGGTACAGGCCCCCACAGGGTGCACAGACCACCGGCAGGCCGGCACAGCCCCCCGGCAGGCCGGTACAGACCCCCACAGGGTGCACAGACCACCGGCAGGCCGGTACAGACCCCGGGCAGTCCACACAGCCCCCCGGCAGGCCGGCAGAGACCCCCGGAAGGCCCGAAATGACGGCGCATCATGATGCGCACACACCGCGCATCATGATGACGTCAGGCTGTCAATCAACTTTGAACTTCCGATTCCGATGCCGACTTCCGATATTGAAAAAATATCGGAAGTCGGTATCGGAATTCCGATACAGCAAGTATCGGCCGATACCCGATACTTGCGGTATCGGAATGCTCAACACTAGAGGAGAGGTGAGCAGCATCAAGTGTTGGAAGACCTGTGGTGACGTCATTGTCATGTGATCAGGGGGCGGAGCTGATCACAGGCCTTCAACATTGATCAGCTCCGCCTCCTGATCACATGACGATGACATCACCACAGGTCATTTAGCTCAGCTCGCCTCTCACAGGAGCTGCACTTCCAGCAGGAGCTTGGCCAGGTAAGAATTTTTTCATTTTTTTATTTAATTATTATGTTTCCCTGCAGAAGGGAGACACATGGACCAGGGCAGATTGGAGTCAGGGGGGAGGCAAGATGGAGACGAGCAGGATTGGACACGGAGGCAGGATTGGAGACATTGGGGTCAGGATGGAGACGGGGCAGGATGGAGATGGGGCAGGATTGGAGGCAGGGGCAGGATGGAGACGGGGCAGGATTGGAGACATTAGGGAAAGGATGGCGATAGGGGCAGGATGGAGATGGGGCAGGATTCGAGACGGGGCATGATTGGAGACATTGGGGGCAGGATAGAGATGGGAGCAGGATGGAGATGGGGAAGGATTCGAGATGGGACAGGATGGGGGCAGGATTGGAAACAGGGCAGGATTGGAAACGGGGGCAGGATTGGAGACGGGGGCAGGATAGAGACAGGGGCAGGATGGAGACAGGGCAGGATTGGAGACGCTGGGGCAGGATTGGAGACATTGGGGGCAGGATTGGAGATGGGGCAGGATGCAGACAGGGCAGGATGGAGACAGGGCAGGATTGGAGACATTGGGGGCAGGATGGAGATGGAGGCAGGATGGAGATGGGGCAGGATGGAGATGGGGCAGGATTGGAGACATTGGGGGCAAGATGGAGACAGGGCAGGATTGGAGACATTGGGGGCAGGATGGAGACAGGGCAGGATGGAGATGGGGCAGGATTGGAGGAAGGGGCAGGATGGAGACGGGGCAGGATTGTAGATGGGGCATGATTGGAGACATTAGGGGCAGGATGGAGACGGGGCAGGATGGAAATGGGGCAGGATGAAGATGGGGCAGGATGGAGACATTGGGGCAGGATTGGAGACATTGGGGGCAGGATGGAGACAGGGCAGGATTGGAGACATTGGGGGCAGGATGAAGACGGGGCAGGATTGGGGGCAGGGTGGAGATGGGGCAGGATTGGATACAGGGGGCAGGATTGGAGATACAGGGGGCAGGATGGCAGACACTGGGGGCAGGATGGCAGACACAAGGGGCATGATTGGAGACACGGGGGCAGGACAGGGGGAAGGATGGCAGACACTGGGGGCAGGATGGCAGACACAAGGGGCATGATTGGAGACACTGGGGCAGGACTGGAGACACGGGGGCAGGACTGGAGACACACTGGGCAGGATTGCAGGTACAGACATGGGGGCAGGATTGCAGGTACAGGGGGCATGATTGCAGACACAGGGGGCATGATTGGAGACAAAGGGGGCAGGATGAAAGACACAAGGGGCATGATTGGAAACAGGGCAAAATGGAGACATGGGGCAGGATTGTAGACAGATGGGGCAGGATTGTAGACAGATGGGGCAGGATCTTGGGGCAGGATCGATACGATTGAGACAGATGGGGAGATAATATGAAGCACAATGGATACTCATAGGGTGAGATGGGAGAACATATGGCTGAAGCCAGGAATGAGACACACGTGGGCCAGAATGGGGGATATTATTACCATAGGGGCTAATTAAACGATATTATGATTGCAGTGATGTATTTATTTTATTTTTTGAGTATACTGTTTTAAATGGGGGGCAGTCCTGTTACTGTGTAGAGTGATACTATGTTGCCTTTTTTTTCATGTGGTGTAGTGTAGAAGTTGGGAAAAAAATAAGTAATGTGTTCTGCAAGCGGAGCTCTAGATAACTGTGTTATTTCCTGCAGAGACATGCCCTGGCTGGAAGAAGTGATGGCGATCTCTGCTGGATGAAAGATGGAAAGCAAGGATGAAGGACTTTACCTAGAGACATCACTGGTGAGTTAGTGTGTTACCTGTACACTGACACTATACACTGTATACTATATATAGAGGTCCTGTGTATAATGTCACCAGTGATCACTGTATTACCTGAACATTATATACAGAGCTCCTGTGTATAATGTCATTAATCACTGTATTACCAGTACACAGACACTGGATAGTAAGTACAGATCACCTGTGTATAATGGCACTTATAGCGATAGTATTGTTTTTTTTATTACTGATCAGTATTGCAGTATTCAGTCACTATGTGGTGGTAATATGTGGTCTGGACATGATGTTGCGGTATTTGTCCCTTGTATGTGCTATTATTTGGTCACTTTGTGGTGGTAATATATAGTCTGGTCCTGGTGTGGCTGTATTTGTTCCTTGTATGTGGTATTAATTATAGGTCACTATGTGGTGGTAATATTGTATCTGGTCATGGTGCGGTGGTATTTGTCCATTGTATGTGATATTAATGGTCATTTTAAAAATTGAAAAATTAATACAAATGTACCTAAATTGTATTGCAGATTTTAACAAATTTTTAATAGGTTACAGTAGAGTAGAGCTCAGCCAAAAGTGTCTACAGTGTTGTGATGGTGGCTCAAAAAATATTTTGGAGGAAAAAAAAATCTGCCAGCTATATGTGTGATCTGGTGATGGGAACTGTTAATGTGTGATTGGTGAGAAGAGTAGTTTTCCAAGAGAGGGCGGTGGGACTGTGGACAGTTTGAAGGATGGAGGCGGGGCTGGGGTGGAGCCTGGGCAGAGTCTTATGGGGGCCCCGAAAATTTTCCCAGTATGGGGCCCCGAAATTCCTAGTGGCAGCCCTGCGCCTGCCCATATGCTGCAGCAGTTCAGGAATGTGCGGAGTGCGGACACTGGACATTGTTGAATGGATGGATCCTCTTGGTCTGGCCTGCCCTGCATGCTCCAGGTAAGAGTACTACCAGAGCTGAGCAGGACTGAGGGACTGGGACCGAGGCGCAGGCATGATTTTGGGGGGCTCCTGGGGTGGGGGAGAAGTGAACATGGCAGGCATGATTTTGGGGGGCTCCGTCCTGGGGGAGAACTGAAGCATGATGGCCTGGCTGCTCATGAATGGGGGGCCCCTGGCCTGGGGAGAAGGGAAGCATGGCCTTGGCTGCTCATGAATGGGGGGGCACCTGGGGAGAAGCATGGCTGCTCATGAATGGGGGGGCCCTGGGGAGAAGCATGACTGCTCATGAATGGGGGGGCCCTGGGGGAGATGCTTGGCTGCTCATGAATGGGACAGCTCATGGAGGGGAGAAGAAACATGAATCGGGCGGCCCACATAGGGGGAGAAGCAGCATAAATTGGGGGGCCACATAGGGCGAGAAGCACTATGCCAAAAGTAGACCGCATATGGGGGAGAGCATTATGAAACAAAGGGAAACGGGGGTGCCTACATATATTACCTATCTATATGTTTACATAACTTTGTTGCCCTATGAAGGACGGGGGGGGGCCTGAAAAATTTCTTGCACAGGGGCCCACTACAGTCTAACTCCGCCAATGTATTATACTATCAGTGACTTAAAAATTTTTGTGGAGAGGAGGAAGTAAGGTGCATAGGACACATTATCATTATTTAAAAGGTGGGAGAAGACGCTATCAGGGACCTGTAATGAATTGGGAGGTGGTGGAGGATGTTAAATACCTGATAATGTCTTCTCCCACCCGCAAATTCATTATGATGCTAACAAGTACTTATAATGAATGGGGGAGAACACAGGACAGGGACTATGGCTATGTGCACACATTCAGGATTTTGCAGCAGAAAATTCTTCTTCATATCCTAATGCAATGGTAGAAAGAACGCTGTGTAAAATACATTTTTTCCACGTTTTTGCCATGATTTTCTTGCGTATTTTCTCCCACTCATTAGTATGGATGAGATACGCTGCAAGAAGTGACATTATGCAGATTTGAATCTGCTGCAAATCTGCAAGGAAAAAGTAACTTTCACTGTAATAATGAGTGTGCCAAAATGACTTCTCTCCCCTCCTTCATATCCTTGCACACTGACTATTTTGACAATAGAGCAGAGTAATGGTGTTGTCCCACACTTTTATGTTGATGGCTTATCCTTAGAATAGGTCAACAACATCAGATCGTTTGGGGGGCAATACTCAGTACCCCTGCCGATCAGCTGTTTACGGTGCTTCCGTCGACCGGCTGTGCAAGGTTGTGAAGCAGCACAGCTCCATCAACTGTATTGTGGCCATGTCCAGGTATTTCACATCCACCCCTATTTGAATGAATAAGATTGGATGTGCAGTACCTCGCTGTGACCATCGGAGCTCTGCAACTGAGCACATCTGTGAAAAGCTCCTTGGTGAGGGTGCCGGTTGTCACGCCCCCACTGATATGGTATTGATGACCTAAACTAAGAATAGATTGCCACTTTAAAAGTGCTGCACAACTCTGTCACTAGGTTTTGATACCCTGTCTAAGAACAGCATGATTTATGGGTGAAGACCTTGATTCTAGAGGTGAATCACTTACTTTACTGCTGCAGATCTACCAGTTCTCTAGTGCTGAGCTTTGTATAACCCCGCCCACACCACTGAATGGCAGAAAGCCACTACTCAGCGGTGGGGGCGTGGTTGGCCTACCTGGCAGCAGGCCACGTAGTCCTCTAGCGATAATCTCCTGCTGATAAAACCAAAATTTTATCCAAGCTACATCAGGCAGAACAGCAAGTGACACATCTCTGTCTCTACATTATGTTGCTCTCAGATTATGTAGAAAAATCATGGTGACAGATTCCTTTTAATTACATGACTGCTGGGAAACTAATAACAAGAGGAAGCCACTAGATCTCACTAGACCCAGCGCAGAAGCGATTTTCATGGTCATTTGATAAAATTACTGCACAACTTAATGTGTTAGGCCGGGGTCAGACTTGCGAGAAACTTGCACCTCAATACCCGGCACCACCGCCGGCACTCAGGACCCTGGAGAGAGCGGCTGCATAGAAATACATGCAGCTGCACACTCAGGTACCGAGTGCCGGCGGTGGTGCCAGGTATTGAGGTGAAAGACTCGTGCGACTTTCTCGCAAGTCTGACCCCGGCCTTAATCAGAATTTTGAAAGAATTAGGGCTCATACTCACTTGCGAGAATCGTGCGAGTCTCTCGCATAAAAGCCTGGCTCATACAGCCGCACCTTCTGGTCCGAGTGCCGGCGGCAGCGCCAGGTTTTCATGAGAGAGACTAGCACGAGAATCGTGCGAGTCTCTCGCAAGTGAGTATGAGCTCTTATTTTGAGGGAATAAAATGTTGATAATTTTGTATAATTTCAGCCGTTCTTATGTGACCACACGACGTAACCATAGCTGCCCGTTGAAAGTAAAACAAGAAGATTATATATCGAATGGTAACAAGAAGAGGTATTGAAAACCATTGGGAATTAATGCAGAAAAATATATTGGAAAATTTACTCTGCATCCTGCTCTATATGTGTGGGTGTGTATATATATATACTGTATATATATAATTTTTTTTTTTTTTACTGAAACGGATATCTTTTTAATGAATCTGTTCCAATCTCATTACCATTAGTCACAGTGCCGCAAACTGCTCCATTTTTTTTTTCCTTTGTTAAAATAAAGATTTAGTGGAAAATAGTCCTGAGCAATACGTACCGGATGTGGATAACATGTACAGACCGAGTGCACCTGTTTGCTAAATGCTATTTTAATACCGCTGTGCCTTTTCATGTGAGAAGTTGTTTAACACATTGATGATTAAAGCACGTATTGATTTCTAAATTACCCGCCATAGTTTTTCTGTAGGTTTTATGCATCAATTAATCCAGTATGTCAGAGCTGGAGGAATCTCAAGCTGAATGAAAAACATGTCAAATGCATCAGATGTGGTAAACCGCGGTGGGGGAGTTCCCTGTGATTTTTATTGACTCGGCTTGATGCACAATCCCTGTTGAGTATTGAGGCTTCTCATTTTGAATCATATTTTCCAAATTTAACTGCACCAGTTATTGTCCTGACGTAGAAAATATTAGAATATCACTTTTAACATGGTGCCAATTCAAATATCATGGTTTTACGGAAATAAAGCTTAAAAAAATAACCGAAATATTAATTATTTTTTGTCATTTTTTTTTCTCTTTTTATTTTTGATTTTTACTATATTAATAATGATTCTGCAGTTTTTACCAATTTCACACTTATTAATGGGATGGTCCAATACCTAAAGTGTCTCTTATAAATATCCAATTTTACCCCCTAGGCAGTTTTGTCTTTTGCTTTATAAAAAAAAAGTCCTACAGTTCTTCCTGTCCTGAAAAATCACTTTTCTTTTACTCACCTCTGGCTGTGATGTTTGGTTTAAGAGGAGTCGCAAACAAGGCATCATCAGGAAGCTAGGGCTGCACTCACTTCCCTGCAGCATCTATCACCCCTCCTGGAACTGCAGCACTGCAGTTACTTTACACAGTTTCTTTTGTTGTTGCCCTCTGAAGCTGTTTTTAATCCATGGCACTGAAAGAAGGTGTGGGAGATGTGACCGAGGCATCGGCACAGTGCCTAACAATACAAGTCTATAATATGTGTTTTATAATCTAAAGACCATATACACCCGTTCAGTATTTTAGCTCAGTACTTGTAAGCCAAAATTAGGAATGGAACAATCAGAGGGAGTGTATAATAGAAACACATCACCTTTTCTGCATTGTTACCCACTTATGATTTTGGCTTAGAAATGCTAAGCTAAAAAATTCACCAAATACTCAACATGTGCACATGGCCATAAGGTTTTCCTTGTGACAAGTTTAAATATTTCACTAGTATGTGTCTTATTGAACTGAACGATAAGATGTGAATAAATGGACATCCATTCACCCCTTAGAACAAAGTTTGCCATTTGCATGAGGGTCTAAGGAGATATGTATCATCTTGTGCAGAGTGCTGAGCTGTAATAAGGAGACTTATAGGCCGAGCAATGCTCTTCTGAATTTTTTAATATTCAAATGAACTCTAGTATCACCTATTGGATATAGAAATCATGAAAGTCAATATTGAATCTTTGTTGAACCTTGCCGCATGAGTTAGAATAAGAAACCAAACCAAACCAGACCAGAAATTCTATTTGCAGACATGTGTTTCTGGGGGGTGTTTGCCCCTCATCAGTGCAAAAAAGGGAGGCTTGGTTAGTGTTCTGCCTTAAGCCATGCTGACATGGTGTGCAATCCAGCATACAGCATAAACCACAGCTCTGTCTTCCAAAATAAGCTGACTGTTCTTTGTAGTCTAATTTGTTTATTGGTGAAGAGTATAGAACATGCGGTAAAACTGTAAAGAATACAAATAACATGCATAAGTATTGGGCAGATGATCACACAGCTAACACAAATACAGAGGCATGCAGTGTAATGCAACTTACATAGAAAAACACAGGTGTCTAATTACATCTACTGAGCACTGACTGCTATACAGCTAATAAACTCTCTGCACACACTGCATTTTAAGAAAGATTAAGCTTACCAGATATGCTTTAACCGGATAATGAACTCAATTTGGAGAGTTAAGATGGAGGACTGTTGTGAATTCGCTTTCTGGCCTACCTGTGGTTACTACTGAAGGTAGTGGAGCTGGTCAAATTGACAGAGGGGTTGTGAGTTCTTTTTCTGAGCTCCCTCTGGTGGTTACTGGAGGTAATAGAGCTGATCTGATTAACAGAGGCTTGCCACCTGATAATGAGGACGACGATTGGAGACCTGGGGTTTCTGACTGGGATTTAAGACAGTCGACTCCCTCTGTCCCTGCTGGTGATTTTCTTCCTGCCTCCTGAGGTCTTAGTTTCCAGCTCAGTCTCTGCATGTTCAGCTAAGTGTTCATTTGCTATTCTGTTTACATTTGATCTGGTTTTGTCTATTTCAGTTTTCTGTGGGTCAGCCAACTCCGGCTGGGGCTGTGCTGAATCACCATCCATATGTTACTGCTTGCGCCAGATTGGCCTCTTTTTGGTCTGCTTTCAGAATATACCAGAGTGCTGATATAGTGGGTGGAGTCATGCGACTTCAGTATTTTTTGCATCAGACGTGTTGGACCTTTTTGCAGGGTTTTTTGCATGATTGCAGACAGTGTCTTTCCTTTCCTGTCCTGTCTAGTCAGTATGCGCCCCATCGTTTGCTCAGTCTATTTTCCTACCTGCGCTTGTGTTTTCATCTTGTCTCACCGACAATATATGTTTGGGGGCTATCTTTTCCTTTGGGGTCTGCTCTGGGGCAGTTTAGATTTCCCCTTTCTAGCTTTAGGCTTAGTTAGCTCTCCAGCTGTGCCGAGGTATCTAGGATCATCGTAGGCACGCTCCACGGCTACTGCTAGTTGTGTGGATAGGATCAGGGGTCTGCAATCCGCTTAGTTACCAACCTTTCTGGTTTTCTGTGGCTTAGCTTGGGCTTGCTCTCCTCCTCGGTGACCCATTCATAACAGAAGACAGGTAAACAATGTGCATCCTATGATATATACAGAAGCAAAATGGCCCTTCTTTGTCCCAGAATACATTGCTTCCTTCCCACAAAGCATTGCTTCAATCCCATGGTGCATTGCTTCTGTTAAAGTCACAGACTGAAAATGTTATCAAAGACACTGCTATAAATTCAGCCACCACTAGATGGTGCTATAACTAACCCAGCATATAATACAAACATTCTTTGCCTTATTCAGAGGGCAGAACACTCCCCACTTGGCATTAACTAATGCCACTTACAGGCTCCTTTGGTGAAAGCAATAGAACTAGTTCCGCCACTGGTCTGAAGAATAGTTTAGTCTCCCGAGCTTTCCATACTTTGACCTCAACCTTGCTTTGTATGGTACAAATTATCGTGTTCTTAGCATTTTACAGGTTCAGAGCGGTAAATGCATGTTTGCAATGGTGTCAACCTCTACAAAACTTCTGACTGGTGGGTGATGTTGACTTGTAAGACTGAGTCACATGAATTAAACAAGCAATGGCACGAAACAAGCGAGGTCCAGGTTGAAAACCTGCTGAAATGGTGGGATTTGAGGTGATTGTCTGAAGTCACCGTTAGAGTTGAGCGAAACGGGTCGAAAAATTTCAAAAGTCCCCGACTTTTGGCAAAGTCGGGTTTCATGAAACGAAACCCGACCCTAGGATGAGGTCGGCCGCGAGGTCGGCGACTTACGCGCCAAAGTCGCGTTTCCAAAGTTTGTTTTGCGCTCTTTTTCAGCCAATCAGGATCCACGGACACTGTGGGCAACGTGATGACATAGGCAGGGGTCACCACCATCTTTCAGAAGGGCATGCAAGTGATTGGCTTGCTTTGGTGGGCGTCACAGGGGGTATAAAAGGGCGTGCACGCCGACCGCCATCTTACTTCTGCCGATCTCAGTATAGGGAGAGGTTGCTGCTGATTCTGTAGGGAGAGCGTTAGGCAGGGAAGAAGACAAAAAAACTGCTTCTGCTGCTAGCGATTTGGCCTGCACAACACACCAGTCACTGTGTGTGCAGTGCAAGGGGAGGCTATATAGTGGTGTATCAGTGGTGTTGGTTGTTGGGCTGCCTTCTAAGGCTTCCTGACATTCCTGCATTGCTGTTTACCCACTGCTCCGCAAACTGCTTTTTTAAAAGCAATCCCAATTTTTTTTTTTTGTCCTGCTGAGAAGAAAAAAAAACTGCTTCTGCTGCTAGCAATTTGGCCTGCACAACACACCAGTCACTGTGTGTGCAGTGCAAGGGGAGGCTATATTGTGGTGTATCAGTGGTGTTGGTTGTTGGGCTGCCTTTTAAGGCTTCCTGACAGGCTGGCATTGCTGTTTACCCACTGCTCTGCAAACTGCTTTTTTAAAAGCAATCCAATCTCCCTTATCCTCTAGTCACTTTGGTCACAGCTGTGCCATCGAGCCTGTCACATAGCGCTCAGATATTCATTGGGCCTCACACAATCCAAAAGTGTCCAGTGTCCAAAAGTGTGTGCAGAGATTCAAAATCTCCCTTATCCTCTAGTCACTTTGGTCACAGCTGTGCCATCGAGCCTGTCACATAGCGCTCAGATATTCATTGGGCCTCACACAATCCAAAAGTGTCCAGTGTCCAAAAGTGTGTGCAGAGATTCAAAATCTCCCTTATCCTCTAGTCACTTTGGTCACAGCTGTGCCATCGAGCCTGTCACATAGCGCTCAGATATTCATTGGGCCTCACACAATCCAAAAGTGTCCAGTGTCCAAAAGTGTGTGCAGAGATTCAAAATCTCCCTTATCCTCTAGTCACTTTGGTCACAGCTGTGCCATCGAGCCTGTCACATAGCGCTCAGATATTCATTGGGCCTCACACAATCCAAAAGTGTCCAGTGTCCAAAAGTGTGTGCAGAGATTCAAAATCTCCCTTATCCTCTAGTCACTTTGGTCACAGCTGTGCCATCGAGCCTGTCACATAGCGCTCAGATATTCATTGGGCCTCACACAATCCAAAAGTGTCCAGTGTCCAAAAGTGTGTGCAGAGATTCAAAATCTCCCTTATCCTCTAGTCACTTTGGTCACAGCTGTGCCATCGAGCCTGTCACATAGCGCTCAGATATTCATTGGGCCTCACACAATCCAAAAGTGTCCAGTGTCCACAAGTGTCTGCAGAAATTCAAAATCTCCCTTATCCTCTAGTCACTTTCGTCACAGCTGTGCCATCGAGCCTGTCACATAGCGCTCAGATATCAGTGGGCCTCACACAATCCAAAAGTGTCCAGTGTCCACAAGTGTCTGCAGAAATTCAAAATCTCCCCTGTCCTATAGACACCTTGTATCTTGTTTTACATTACTATATAGTTTGTTGGATTTTGTCTACATTTCTACCAAAAATGAGGAAGGCTGGTGGAAGAGGCCGTGGAATTGGGCGGGGTTTGGCAGCTGGTAATGATGGTGTTGGTGGTGGATCTGATGGTAGTGGCAAGAGCAAAATAGGACCGAATGCAGGAGGTGTTGAGCCTGCGTCATCGTCTGGCTACATAAGGCCTCGAACGCTTAGTTTTCTAGGAGTTGGCAAACCGCTTTTAAAGCCAGAGCATCAGGAAAAAGTTTTGTCTTACATTGCTGACTCAGCCTCCAGCTCTATCGCCTCCTCTTCTTCAGTTGTAAAAAGTAAAAGCACTGAGTCGTCATTGGAGGCTCATGTTCATGAACCACACCTTTCCTTGTGTCCTTCACCCCAACCAAGATTGAAGGATGACGCAGGCCATACTACTGATTACTCCATGGAGCTGTTTTCACATACCATGCCTGGATTATCAAGTCAAATGGTGAATTACCCAGGCCAAGATGAATCTGACATGGAGTGCACTGATGCACAGCCGCTGATGGATGATTCTGCTGGTACATTCACTCAGAGCACTACATTGTCCTCGCAGTGTACAGAGCCAGATTCTGACCCTGATGAGACTCAGGTGCCCCTTCCCGCACACTATACCACCATACACGGTGACACAGAGGAAGGTGCACATGACATAGAAGAGGAGGTGATGGATGACCCAGTTGTTGACCCAGATTGGCATCCATTGGGGGAAGAGGGTGCTGCTTCCAATAGCTCAGATGAGGAGCATCCACAGAAGACATCGACATCGCAACAGCTGTTATCTGGCAGGCCCGGAGCACTCCAAAGACAGGTTCCAAACATCAAAAGAGTTGCTGGACAGCTTGTCCAGAGGGTTAAAAGATCACAGCGTGCTAGGCCGCAAAATGTCTGCCAAAGTAGGAAGAGTGCAGTGTGGCACTTTTTTGAACAAAATCCTCATGATCAGGCCAAGGTTATCTGTAAGAAGTGTGCAAAGACCTTTAGCCGAGGGAAAAATCTGAAAAATTTGAATACCAGTTGCATGCTTAGACATTTAACCAGCATGCACTTGCAAGCGTGGACACAACACCAAACCTCAAGTGCCACATGTGCAACTGAAAACAACGAAGGTAGTCAGCAACACTACATTGTTTCCCCCACTGTAAGCCCACCGGTTAGCACAGCAGCAAATGTTGAGGTGTCGTTGCAAGGCCACAGCAGTCAGGGAATCCCACTGTTATATCAACGAAAGACTGATTCTAGGCCATCAGAAAGAACACCAACTCCATCACCATCATCAACCCTCTCTCAGTCCGTCCTGTCCACCGCTACTTCCACCATATGCAGCTCTCAAGTCCAGCTCACCCTCCCAGACACTATGAGTAGGTCAAGAAAGTACTCAGTCTCTCATCCGCGTACACTGGGTTTGAACGCCCACATTGCCAAACTAATCTCGTTTGAGATGATGCCCTTTCGGTTGGTGGAAAGCACAGCTTTCCGCGAACTCATGGCCTATGCAGTACCACGCTATGACCTACCCAGTCGCCACTTCTTCTCTCGCAAAGCCATCCCAGCCCTCCACCATCATGTGAAAGACCGCATTGTCCATGCACTCAAGCAGTCAGTGAGCGGAAAGGTGCACCTCACAACTGATGCATGGTCCAGTCGGCATGGCCAGGGCCGTTACGTGTCCATCACTGCGCACTGGGTTAATGTGGTGGATGCAGGGTCCACAGGGGACAGCGGTGGTGGGACAGTGCTGCCTAGCCCACGGTATAGGAAACAGTTGGCTGTAGGCGTTCGACCCTCCTCCTCCTCCAGAAGCAAAAGCTCGTCCACAGAGCGCAGTCGTACGAGCACTCCATCTGCAGCTGCCACTGTTGCACACGATGTGTCCCCCTATCGAGCAGCTAGTGGAAAGCGTCAGCAGGCTGTGTTGCAGATGATGTGTTTGGGCAACAGACACACCGCCGAGGTGCTGGCCGAGTACTTGAAGCGACAAACTGAGTCATGGCTGGGCAGTGTACATCTTGAGGCAGGCAAGGTAGTTAGTGATAACGGCCGTAATTTTGTGGCAGCCATAGCCCTTTCAAAACTCAGCCATATACCTTGCTTGGCTCACACCTTGAACCTGGTGGTGCAGTGCTTCCTCAAAAATTATCCGGAGTTAACAGCCCTGCTCCAGAAGGTGCGAAGACTGTGCGCGCACATCCGCCGGTCGCCTGTACACTCCGTTCGTATGCAGAAGCTGCAGCGATTGCTCCACCTTCCCAACCACCACCTCATTATCGACATTGCAACAAGGTGGAACTCCACCCTGTACATGGTGGAGCGGCTGTGCAAGCAGAGGCAGGCCATAATGCATTTGTGGGAGGATACACGGCCAGGCACTTTGAGAGCAGACATGGAGTTGACAGGTGTGCAGTGGTCGAAGCTGAAAGACCTCTGTAAAGTCCTTCAGTGTTTTGAGGAATGCACACGGCTGGTAAGCGCAGACGACGCCATCCTAAGCATGAGCATCCCACTTATGCGTCTGCTCATGCAAACTTTGACGCACCTTAAGGAGCAGGCGTCTGCAGCCAATGTTGATGAGGAGGAAGAGGAGGAGGGAATCCTTGATGACATTCAGCCATTGTCTGCTCAGGGACCTCTCCTGGATGAGGTGGAGGAAGAAGAGGAGGAGGAGGAGGATGATGGGGATGATTACTTAGGGGAGGAGGATGCATCTCGTGGGGCAAGTGAAAATGTTGGCATGGCAAGGTCTGGTACAGGGTTTGTGCGTGACTGGAGGGATGTGGATTTGCCAGAAAGTGCTCCTCCAACCAGCACTCGCAGTGCATCATTGACACCGGGAACATTGGCCCACATGTCAGATTATGCCTTGCAGATCCTAAAAAGGGACCCACGCATTGCCAAAATGATGAACGATGACGACTACTGGTTGGCCAGCATCCTGGATCCACGCTATAAAGGCAAATTACAAAACATCATGCCACAGGAGAACCTTAGAATCATAGAATCATAGAATCGTAGAGTTGGAAGGGACCTCCTGGGCCATCTGGTCCAACCCCCTGCTCAAAACAGGATTCGCTAAATCATCCCAGTCAGATGTCTGTCCAGCCTCTGTTTGAAGACTTCCATTGAAGGAGAACTCACCACTTCTCGTGGCAGCCTGTTCCACTCATTGATCACTCTAACTGTCAAAAAGTTTTTTCTAATATCTAATCTGTGTCTCCTCCCATTCAGTTTCATCCCATTGCTTCTAGTCTTTCCTTGTGCAAATGAGAATAAAGTTGATCCTTCTACAATGTGACAGCCCTTTAGATATTTGTAGACAGCTATTAAGTCTCCTCTCAGTCTTCTCTTTTGCAAACTAAACATTCCCAAATCCTGCAACCTTTCCTCATAAGACAGGGTTTGCAGACCGGTCACCATTCTGGTCGCTCTTTTCTGAACTTGCTCCAGTTTGTTGATGTCTTTTTTAAAATGTGGTGCCCAAAACTGGACACAATATTCCAGATGAGGTCTGACCAAAGAGGAGTAGAGGGAAATAATGACTTCACGTGATCTAGACTGTATGCTTCTGTTAATACATCCTAGAATTGCATTTGCCTTTTTTGCTGCTGCATCACACTGTTGACTCATATTCAGTCTGTGATCTATTAGTATACCCAAGTCTTTTTCACATGTGCTGTCACTTAGCCCTATTCCTCCCATTCTATATATGCTTTTTCCATTTTTATTGCCCAGATGTAGTACTTTGCATTTCTCCCTGTTAAAAACCATTCTGTTTGTTGCTGCCCACTTCTCCAGTTTATTTAAATCTTTTTGAATCCTCTCTCTCTCTTCTCTAGTATTAGCTATCCCTGCTAGCTTTGTGTCATCAGCAAATTTAATCAGTTTACCCTCAATGCCTTCATCTAAATCGTTGATAAAGATGTTGAACAATACAGGGCCCAGGACAGAGCCCTGTGGTACCCCACTTGAGACATTCTTCCAACTGGATGTGCAGCCATTTACGACCACTCTTTGGGTCCGATCACTAAGCCAGTTATGAATCCACCTAACAGTTGCCTTGTCCATTCCATACTTAATCATTTTTTCAATAAGGATTGTATGAGAGACTTTGTCAAATGCTTTGCTGAAGTCAAGATATACTATATCTACAGCATTTCCTTGATCCACCCAATCAGTGATACCGTCATAGAAGGAAATTAAGTTAGTCTGACATGACTTATTAGTTACAAACCCATGCTGACTCTGTTTAATCACTTCATTCTTATCCAGGTATTGACATACATGTTGTTTAATAATTTGTTCAAAGATCTTTCCTGGTATAGAAGTCAGACTCACCGGCCTATAGTTACCTGGGTCCACCTTCTTCCCCTTTTTGAAGATAGGAACAACATTTGCTCTTCTCCAGTCTTCTGGCACTTCTCCTGTTCTCCAAGAATTTTCAAAGATTATAGAGAGGGGTTCAAAAATTTCTTCTGCTATCTCCTTCAGTACTCTGGGGTGTAATTCATCTGGACCTGGAGACTTGAATTCATTTAGGCTAGCTAAGTGTTTCCTCACTATCTTTCTGTTTATAGATATCCTGGACTCTTCTATTCCCTTAATAGGACAGTGAATAACAGTTGATGTTACATTTCCTTTCTGAGAGAAAACAGATGCAAAATAGGAATTTAAAAGTTCAGCCTTCTCAACATCCTGTCTTACCATTTCATCATTTTCATCCTGTAAAAATCCTATAGCATCTTTGACTTTTCTTTTACTTTTGACATATCCCCAAAATCCTTTATTATTGCTTTTGACATCTCTTGCAAGCCTCAATTCATTTTCAGCTTTAGATAATCTGATTTGTGCCCTGCAGGTTCTGCAGACAGCATTATATTCTTCTTTAGATATGCCTCCCTCTTTCCATTTTATAAACATTTTTTTCTTCCTTTTTAGCATGTGCTTAAGTTCTGTGTTCATCCATCCTGGTTTCCTTAACTGCTTCCTATTCTTCCCTCTTTTCGGAATTGTTAACAACTGTGCTTTGAGAATTTCATTTTTCAAGATTTCCCATCCTTCCTGGACATTTTTGTCTTTAAGGATATCCAGCCATTGGATCCCTCCTTGACCTAATATTGGCTAATAAACAAGCAACTCTGGTAAATCGGTTGCTTGAGGCATTCCCAGCACACAGCAGCGGTGATGGTTCTCACACGAGCCGTACGGGCCGGGGGGCAGCTTGGCAGAGGTGTTCGTGGTGCACACAGCAGAAGTGGTGTTGGAGACAGGGGTTTCATGACAATGTTGTGGACTGATTTTTCAAGTACCGCTCACACAACTGGTAATACTGCATCGATGGAAAGTGACAGGAGACAGCAGTTGTCAACTATGGTTACAAACTACTTTTCCTCCCATATCGATGTTCTCCCACACAGGTCATTCCCCTTTGACTATTGGGCCGCTAAACTGGACACCTGGCCTGAATTGGCACAATATGCCTTACAGGAGCTCGCTTGCCCAGCTGCAAGTGTGCTATCGGAAAGAGTCTTCAGTGCAGCTGGATCAATCCTGACAGAAAAAAGGACCCATCTGTCAACCCAAAATGTGGATGATCTAACCTTCATTAAAATGAACCACGCATGGGTTTCCAAGGATTTTGTCCCACCTTCCTCTGATGACACATAGGGTGACAGAAAAATGGCTTGCTTTGGTCCACCTCTTCCTGGGACTTGACCTATTTCACCTTTTGCATCAGCTGAATGTCCAACATCAACATATGCCACTTTCTAAAACTCCCTAACTGTGCTGCCTCCCCCCCCCATGGCCGGGGTCACCACCTAGCGCACGACACCGTGCGAGTGCCGTTGCCCTGGACAGGTGGGTAGGCCGACTCTTGGGCGCGGGCACTGGTACAGGGTCCTTCGTAGTGCAATCAAGTGTCTCTGACGGTGGTGGTGCACACCCGCCGTCAGACACACCGCCGTACTATGAGGGGCCCAGTGCCAGTACCGACGCCCACGAGTGGGCCCCCCTTGCTTGGGCAGGGCCCCAGCATTTGCAATCTTTACCTCTCCCTGCTCCTCCGCTGTGTAGTCTGGGCCGTCAAATCCATACTGTGCCTGACACCGTCTGAGCCTGCCTCCTGATGTATAGACATATATTTTGAATGTGTACGCTATCCATACATGTTATCCGGGGAAACGGTACCCTTTCTAACCTTTGTGCAATCACGTGCAATCCATACTGGGCCTAACACCGTCTGAGCCTGCCTCCTGAGACATATATTTTGAATGTGTACGCTATCCATACATGTTATCCGGGGATACGGTACCCTTTCTAACCTTTGTGCAATCACGTGCAATCCATACTGGGCCTAACACCGTCTGAGCCTGCCTCCTGAGACATATATTTTGAATGTGTACGCTATCCATACATGTTATCCGGGGAAACGGTACCCTTTCTAACCTTTGTGCAATCACGTGCAATCCATACTGGGCCTAACACCGTCTGAGCCTGCCTCCTGAGACATATATTTTGAATGTGTACGCTATCCATACATGTTATCCGGGGATACGGTACCCTTTCAAACCTTTGTGCAATCACGTGCAATCCATACTGGGCCTAACACTGTCTGAGCCTGCCTCCTGAGACATATATTTTGAATGTGTACGCTATCCATACATGTTATCCGGGGAAACGGTACCCTTTCTAACCTTTGTGCAATCACGTGCAATCCATACTGGGCCTAACACCGTCTGAGCCTGCCTCCTGATGTATAGACATATATTTTTAATGTGTACGCTATCCATACATGTTATCTGGGGATACGGTACCCTTTCTCACCTTTGTGCAATCACGTGTAATCCATACTGGGCGTGAGAACGGCTGGCGAGCTGTTAAGCAAGCTACAGCACCTGTGGTTTGCACACGTAAGTTTTTCATTTTTTCAGGAATGACGGTTAGGCCTAATTCCGGAACTGCGGTTGACCTGCACTTACTGGGAAATCATTGTTCGCGGGTAATAATTGTAATCAGTGATCCCCATCACTAACGTTGTTCAGCGGGTTATCTGCACCTGTAAGCGACAAACGCTGGCCTTTTCAGTGTAGCGCACATGCAGCCACGGACATGTAAGGGCATGACACACCAGTTATTGGCCAATCTCATGTGCCAGAGCCTCACGTGTCCCTCTAGTAAGCTGGACTCGGACCGCTGGGCATGACGGAGTCTCGTTCGTTAACGGAATTAAGCTTGCAATGTGTGCATCTGTTCTGTAGCTGGCATGGTTGAGGTTTCCCAGGTGGAGTCGAATTTAACCGTAGGCTCCACTCCTGGTGGTGCCCTTCTGGACATTCCTTTAAGGTTCAGCTTTGCAACCATACTGCCCACGTAAAACAAACACTTTGCCTTCATGAATGCTGTTTGGAGGGTCATGACTCGTGGGAATAACGCCGCCCAATCAGTTAACCTGCTAGAGAGATCCTTCGTTGCTCCCAAGCATGACATCACACTCCCTAGGAAGAAGGTAATGCCACTGTGGCGACTGTACTCCTGGGGGCGACACAAGTGCACTGATGCCCAGCCACTGCTCCATGAATCTGCTGGTACATTGACCCAGACCACTACATTCCCCTCGCACGCTACACGACCTGAATCTGACCCTGATGAAACTCAGGTTACCCTTCCCATATACAGTTCCATCTTACACGGTGACAAAGAGGAAGCTGCAGATGAAAGTGCAGGTTCGGCCCACCCGCCATCAGACACACCACCGTACTATCAGGGGCCCTGTGCCAGTGCCGTCGCCTACGAGTGGGCCCCCCCTGCTTGCCCAGAATCACAGCACTTGCAAAGTTGAAATACTGTGCAGTGAGATGGAAGATGGGGACGACGAGGAATCCAGACAAGTACAGGGATTCCCTAGCGAGGAGACTTATTTGATTGTTTTCAATGTTGGGACAGCAATTTTTGGGGAGCACTATACTCTGGAGAATGATAGATGGGGCCCACCATACACTGGAACATTCCAAAGGTGGACATCAGACACTGGAGCAGCATTTACAGGGCCCATTATACACTAGAGCATTAGAAATGGGGCCCATTATGTTTGGAGCATTATTTGGGCCCATAAGACAGTGGAGCTTCATCCATGGGGACCAACATATACTGTAGCATTATGTGGAGCTCATCATATACTGTTTCAAACATTATATGGGACCAATGATTCTGTATGGAGAAATAGATGGGCCTCGTCATGAGATGTAAAAAGTGAGGTATTTTTCATTGTACTATACCGCTATTTCTCTGCCGTATCGGAGCATGATGAGTTGTGGTATGTGTTAAATGGGCGCTCTTTTGCCCAGGGCACATGAAAACCTGCAGCCAGCCCTCCCCCCCACAACTTTAGCCAAATAACCCCCATTTTTCAGTGCGTAACTTGTATTATGAAGTTAATTAAGGTTGACAAGCTTAAGTAAGAAGAATTGATGCTTTTGGCATTCAAATGGGCACTGTAGGTGTGTTTCCTGTCCTCCTCTCACTGCCGACTTTTATTCCCCATTGACTTACATTGGGTTTCGTGTTTCGGGACGACCCCGACTTCTCCCTATAATCGGACGATCTTGCTCGACCCGACTTTTGGAAAAGTCGGGTTTCACGAAACGAAACGCGACCCTAAAAAACCAAAAGTCGCTCAACTCTAGTCACCGTACTTAGAGCGGATACCTGAAGGTGGATTTCTTCATCTGCATCTGGATCTACCAGTTCAAAGGTGTCTGATTTGTCACTGTAAGACATTGAACGGCATAAGAATGCAGGGCCCGTAAACCAGGTTGTGCCCTTAAGGTGTCCAGATTCAATGGATCTAGTTGCGTGGTCCGCAGGACTGTGTTGTGTGGACACATAGTGCCATTGTTTAGGGCAAGTGGATCTCCTGATCCTTAGCACCCAATTGCTGACATAAACATAAAAGCGTTGAGTTTCGTTGCAAATGCAAGCACTACCTTGCTGTCTGAGTAGAACTCAACGTCCTTGATTTCCAGGTCAATTTCTGTCGAGATAAGTTCAGCTAACTCTACTGCTAGCACAGCCACACAGAGTTCCAGTCTGGGTATTTTGTGCTCCTGGACTGGCGCTAGTTTTGTTTGGCTCATAACAAGCCTTACATGGCATTTATCCCTGATGTCTCTAGTTTTCAGATATGTTACTGCTGCAATCGCTTTGGTTGAGGCATCGCAGAAGATACAGAGCTTTTGAGTCTAGACTTCTGTTGATGGCACTGAAGCATATGGTCATGTCATGTAAACATCTGACAAGGCTTCTAAAGATTCCTTCCATCTTACCCACAGATCTCTCTTCTCTAACATCTCTTGGATGAAGTTTCTCAACATCATTTTACATTGAATAGTTACAGGGGTTACAAATCCTAGAGGATCATACAGGCTGTTTATCACGGATAGGATGCCTCTACGTGTGAAAGGTTTTTCTTCTTCATTGATCCGAAAGGTAAATGCATCTCTCTTCAAATCCCAGAGCGAACCAAGGCTCTGTTGCTTGGGAAGGGAGTCTGTGTCCAAATCCAAGTCTTTTAGATCAGTTGAGTAATCTTGAGAGGGCAAAGATGCCATCATTCCTTGGCTGTTGGAAGCAATTTTGTGCAGCCTTAAGTTGAATAAAGCAAGCATTTCTTGTGTCCTCTTTAGGAGACTGACTGCCGATTCATCTGTGGGTGTGGATTTCAAGCAGTCGTCCACGTAGAAATCTTTTTCCGCAAACGATCTAACATCTGACCCGTATTTTGCCTTGCCCTCTCTGGCTGAATGTCTAAGACCATAGATGGCGACAGCAGGGGAAGGGCCATTCCCGAAGATGTGTACTTTCATCCGATATTCCACGATGTCCTTGTAGGGGTCATTATCGCGGTACCAGAAAAACCTCAAATAGTTTCTATGTTCTTTTTTGACAAGGAAACAATGAAACATCTGTTGTATGTCAGCCATGAATGCCACTGCATCATTGCGAAAGCGAAGAAGTACTCCTAGAAGTCTGTTGTTGAGGTCTGGGCAAGACAAAAAAACTTCGTTTAGCGAGACACCTTCATATCTGGCGCTTGAGTCAAATACTACTCTTATCTGACCAGGTTTCTTAGGATGATACATGCCAAAAATGGGTAGATACCAACATTCCTCAGAATCTTGAAGTACAGGTGCAATTTCTGAATGGCCATTCTGAAGTATTTTCTCCATGAAGGCAAAGAAATGCTCTCTCATTTCAGGTTCCTTCTGAAATTTGCGTTTGAGGGAGACAAATCGACCGTAGACAGGTTCTCTGTTGTTGGGTAAATGTGGCGCCACCAGGAGTATGGTCGCCACAGTGGCATTACCTTCCTCCTAGGGAGTGTGATTTCATGCTTGGAAGCAATAAAGGGTCTCTCTGTCAGGTAAATTCAACACACAGCATGGCTCCCTCTCCAGGCCAGCAGAGGGAGCTCTGAACCAAAACTGGGGGAAGAGCTGCTCTCTGGGGGCCGGGAAGGGGATGTTTAGTTAGTCAGTGTGAGGAGGGCGAAGTGTGTGGACGAGAGAAGAAGAGCTGGAGGATTGAGCAGAGTTCATGCTCACTTCTAGCGTAGCGCAGGGTCCGGAGTCCGGTCTCCGAGGTTGTATGGATACTGATGTTCCTGCAGCAGAAACCGGAGGAATAGGAAGCTGTAAATGCTCTGTTCCCACATAAGACTCAGAGGCACAACAGCAACGTGTGAGCCAGAAGAAGGAGGCTACAGCTGTCTGCCATACGAGGGGGTTCTAAAAGAGAGCAAGCTAGGGGAACTTCAGTGTAACTCAGTACTGCATGTACCTCAGATAAGCGCTAGAAAGGAGACTACACAACCCATCTGCATAGAGAGATTCCTAAGTTGCTTCCAGGCTGGCCAACTCCTGTTCCATCTGTATTCTGGATCCTGGACTGCATTTGCAAAGCAAAGTAAAGGTAAAGGAAACTGCATTCTGTTGTGTCATTGCCTTCTTCTTGCAACCCCTTCAGCACTGCTACATCTCTGTGCCTAACACTGCACCCTCTTCCTCAACACCTATCACTACTGCCCTGGGACTGCAGCTCTACCTGTGGGGAGCTATTATATCTTGCTGCCTTATACTATCTGTCACCTAGGAGGTAGCCTGGTTACTATGTGTTGCGTCCAGTACTTGCAATTAGATCCCCTGAAGAGTCAGTAAATGACGAAATGCGTCGGGATGCATAGGGACATTGCAGGGCTATTTTTGTGAGGGTCAGATGTGGACTGCCCTTGTTAGGGCGGGAGTCATGGGTGTCAGGTCTGCTAGCCCCTACAGGGTTTGACTAGGGTAATTCCTTGCTTCCTGACCTGACTTGACTCTGATGGACATCTGAATTTTGGGCATCTTCCAGACATATGGGTGAGATCCTTCCTTTATTCAATATATTTATGGATTATTGGTTTGGTTTTTGATGTCTCCTCTCTAGACATGAATGGGTTATTTTCCTGTTTAAGCTAAGTATGATAGGGGCTTCATATGCCTCTGGTTAAGTAACCATTCATGATAAGACTGTGGTTGTTATTCACATTGTCTGTTATTTAGTTATATCAGTCTGTCCAGGTTTTTTCACTTTTGGACATGTATGTACTTTGGGTGATCTGGTGTGGAAATATAAACAGACACTCCATTGTATAGTCTGTGGCAACTGATTTAGTGTTTTTTAATCGCACTTTATCGTTTGGTAGCTTTTACATAATATTAAAAGTTATGTTTTAATTATTTTCTCTTTGCTGATATGCCATTTTGTGTCGAGAAATTGTGGATCTGCATTCCACTAGGTGCTGTATTTTCTTATACTATCTGTCCCAGAGGATCTGCCTGCAGCGTCGGCTTAACCCCTTCATTGCCGAGCACCACTGGTGGCGTCACGTATCATCCACTTATAAACTTTAATCAGCCACGCTCAACCCCTTTTACATGGACGCCCAGGGCCACGGTCCAGGTCACCGCTACTGTGACACTTCCCTCTGAGACACCTGCCCGGTACCGAGTACCCCACTTCCCTGGCGGGCGACCCATAAGCGTTGCCTCTGGGGTTTAAATGGTAGACGGGCCATCAAACTCTTTGACTCATCTCTCACCATCTCTCGATCCATGATGTCCAAAAACAGTCTGTCTTCTATGGACAATGCTACCTTGTTGTCCTCTCTTGCTCTGTGGAAAACTGTGCACTCTATGTGATCTTGGTCGCCGTCACATGTGTGGTCTTCACAGGAAGGATCAGCTAATGGACAAGGTAGAAGAGCATCTTACATAGCTGGAAGAGAGACGTACGTCCATTTTCAAGAGTATTGGTAAGCATGCTGTCGACTAAGGCCGGCTTATGTGCTCCTCCTAGGCAGGAGCACATAAGGTCGTGCCTCTGTGCGTACGGAGCGTTCCTGGAGCCGTTTATATATTCTCTAGCCTTGTGGACTTTTGGGGTTCCTGGATCCATCTCAGGTATCAGGTGGGCTATACTCTTTAGATGGGGGTGATGTCTCGCCACCTCCCGTGAAGGTATTTCTGACCTGTTGTCAGGAATCTGGTTGCACTCCAGGATGGTCGGTAATGATAGGCAGGTCTGGCCAGCTATAGACTCCACTTTGTATCCGGTTGCTTTTCTCCCCGCCGTCTCAACGGTACCTGAACACGTTCTGAGGGTGTAGGGAGAACCAGGGCCTACAATGCTGAAGTTGTCAAAGAAGATGGACCTGGCTAGGGACCTGTTAATTTGGTCATCCAGGATTGCATAAATCTTGAAGGCTTTGTCCTTACGGCCTGCAGGATTGACTCGGACAAGGCAGATTTTTGAACAGGATCTTCCTCCTGTGAGTCCTCTACAGATCTCAGTACATATAGAGCTGACCTTAGGGGTGTCTTCATCAGTGTCCTTCTGCTTCCCATCGTGCTCCTCTACTTGCGACAACACTCGTGGAGGTGATCCAGAGTGCAAGGCTGTATTGTGATCTGTGCTGCTGCATTCTGCACATGTCACACTAGCTTCACAGTTCCTGGCGAAGTGAGAGGTCGTGGCACAACATTTGAAGCAAATGTTGTTCTCCTTGAGGAAACCTTTGCGATCCACTAAAGACTTCTCCCTGAAGGCTCTGCATTTTAGCAGAGGATGTGGTTTCTTGTGTAGAGGACAATATTTACTGACATCCTGAGGTTTGCTCTCGTCTGGAGGTGGTTTATTCACCTTGTGAGGAGGGCATGTGGAATCAATGTTAGTTTTGTGAACTGCCACGGGTGTCTTACCGGGTTTGACACCAGTGGCAGTGGAACACGACAGAGTAAAATCAAAACTAGGGTCATTTCTAATCCTAAATTGTTTGGTGACAAATTTAACAAATACAGTGAAAGGAGGAAATGATACATTATGATTTTGTTTATACTCTAAACCACATGTAATCCACTTTTCTTGTAGGTTGTAAGGAAGTTTCTGTACTATCAGTTTGACATCCTTAGCGGTGTCACAAGTTATAGCAATATTGCTAGCGATATCGCTGTGTCTGATACTTACCTACGACCCGCTCCCCCGCTGGTTATCGCTGATCGCGCGAGAACGTCCAGGATTGTTTCTCGTCGTCAGCTTCCTGCGGCGCTTCCTGCTGTGACGACGAGCGACGCGTGGAGCCAGGCGGGAGGACGCAGGATCGCCTGGTGTGACAGGTAAGTAGCGATCCCCGTCCCCAGCGATGTCGCTAGTGAGATCTGCCTGTGTGGCAGCTCACTAGCGACCACTTAGCGATGCACCAGCGATCCTGACTGCTTTATATCGCTGGTCGGGATCGCTGCTACATCGCTAAGTGTGACAGGGCCTTAAGAATGCCAATCCGGGCAAGTCACCTTCCTGCTGAGCAACCTGAAACTCATTCAATAAATCTCTCAGTTCTCTAAGCTTTAAATAACCTTTACGTCCATCTTAGGAAAATCCTCAATTCTTTTATATAAAGCATTCTCTATGATTTCTACTGCCCCATAGCATTCATCGAGTCTTTCCCACACTTTATGTAGGGCTGTGCGAGGATGCTTTAGATTAATGTCTCTCAGTCTTTTGGCATGGTTGTGTGGCGCCCCTGAGGCTCAGTCGCCACAGAGGTACTGCACCTTCTCCTAAGGTGTAGTGCCCCACCAACTAGGTAAGTTGGGAACTCCTTTCCACACTCCAACACCTGCATCCCACACACAGGACAGTTCATTAGGTCCACCTAGCAGCTTCAGGCTGGGGGTAGCAGAACACCCTTCGTGGAACCCTGCTTCGTAACACGAAATGTGCTGGGAGGTGGGTGGAGTTAGTATAAAAGAGGGGGAAAGTGAAGATTTGTATGTCAGTCTGACAGAAGGTCAGCCTGGGGTGAGTCCCAGAGAAGTTCAGTTCTGAAGTTAGTTTTGAGTTCAGTTTAGAAAGCGTGCTGCAGCTGCCTCAGTGATCTGAGCCAGCTGGCACGGGAAAGAGAAGAGAAGGAGAAAGACGTAGACCTGCAACCTAAGCTTCCATAATAGAGAGAAGGAACAGCACGGAACGAAGGAGTAGGAGAATAGAGAGGAGTTGTGGGTTGGAAGAGGAACCCTGCCTATAGGTTCTCAGCGCAAGGCCGGGGCCCGGTCCCCGAGGTTGTATGGACACTTATGGTTCTGCAGCAGACACCGGTGGAGTAGTTGGCTGTAAATGAACTACCCCCATCAAAGACTTGGGACACAATAGCAACTGGATAGAGAGCCAAGACTTCTGAGAGGGAGTCCCCGATAGAGGCTACAGCTGTCTGTCATACAAGTAAGGTTCTAGGAACATCTGACAGGAGTAATTCCAGGGAACTACGGTACTGAAGTTCTTCACACCTGAAGGCGCAATAGAGGAGTCGTTCAGGAAAGGCACATGGGTCGCCCTCGCACACCCAGGGCAGCGGGGTACTCGGTACCGGGCCGGTGTCAAGGCGGGAATGTATCACAGCAGCGGTGACCCGGTCCATGGCCCTGGGTGCCCAATATCAATGGCGGTGATGTTAATGGTGTTAACGTTTATTAGAATAGTTCGTGACGCCACCCGTGGTGTTTGGCAAGTAAGATGTTGAGCCAACGCTGCATGCAGATCCGCTGGGACTGATGGTGTGGTGCAGCAAAGATGGTGTAGCTCCCCACAGGTGGAGCTGTAGTCCCAGGGCAGTGTAGGTGCAATGGATGAGGAGAGGCGCAGAATGGTATGGAGGCTGGTACCCAGGTGTAGTGGTGCGGAAATAACTGGAGGACACCAGAGTATGCGGTTCCAAAGCTTTACTCACTGTTTGCAGTTCACTCAACTGCCTGCCTCCGTACTGTGTTGTCCAGGTCAGGGCTCCAGCCAACCTCCAGGCAGGATAAGATTCTCCCTTCCACACTCCGCCAACATGTACCTTACTGAACGACTCCAATGCGCCTTTAGGTGCGAAGCACTCCAGTACTTAGTTACCCTGGAATGCCTCTCTCTAGGTGTTCCTAGTCTTTACTTGTATGACAGACAGCTGTAGCCTGCTTCGAGGACTCCTCACTGCGTCCCGGCTCTCTATTCAGTTGCTGTTGTGTCCCAAGTCTATGATGGGAGCAAGGCGTTAGCGGCTCACTACTCCTCCGGTGTCTGTTGCCGGACATAAAGATCCAATCAACCTCGGGGACCGGGCCCCGGCCTTTGTGCTCTCTGGACTGGAAGGGTTCTCTATCTTTCTTCAACCAGCTTCCCACCGTCCTTCTATTTTCCTTCATTTCGATCTGTTCTCTCTCTCTTATGGAAGGTTAGGTTATCAATCTTATCAGTCTCTTTCTCTGGTCTTTCTCGTGCCAGCAGCCCAGATCACTGGGACCTGCTGCAGCACGTCCTTCAGACACCCATCTTCTCTCTTCTCTCTCCAACTCACCAACTAACCGACTACTCTCACTCTTCCCACTCTTTTATATCATCTCACTCCACCCGCCTCCCAGCACATCTCGTGTTACGAAGCAGGGTTCCACGAGGGGTGCTCTGCTAACCCCAGCCTGAAGCTGTTAGGTGGCCCCACTGAACTATCCTGTGTGTGGAATGCAGGTGTGGAGCGTGGTCAGGAGTTCCCACCGTACCTGGATGGTGGGGCACTACACCTTAGGAGAAGGTGCAGTACCTCTGTGGCGACTGAAGCCTCAGGGGCACCACACACGTTGGCAGAGTGTTGGAGAGGAGAACCCTGACTTGCCCGGGAGGTTGATTAAGTCTCTGTCGAGGTAGCTATTTTGGGAGGGCTAAATTAACCCTTCACGGTTGAGCCAGTGATTTCCAAATTATTCCAGTGTTGCTAGCAACTCAAATGACCACACGGAGACTGGGGTCTCTGTATGGGAGGATCGAGGCAGATCACTAAGCCCCTTTATTTTAGTCACATCTTTTATAATCTTTTGCTTAATTATGCAAGGTTCTCAAGTACCAGTAGCATCATTTCACTTTATAAGCCAATAATATTGCAAGAAAACCGGAAACTACATATATGTCCGTACCTAGATAGCGTAGAAAGTAGTATAATGGCATATTCTTCAGAGTTTTACACCCCCGCCTCCTTTATCTTATACAGATGGGAACAGTCTGGTTTCATGACAGCCCATGCCAATTATAAAAATTTATCTTGCAACAACAAAAACGGAGAAACGAAACCTTACAGAGAATGGATAAAACAAAACTTCAGCTCTGATTTTAGTATTAACCCTTCACATTCCCCCTTAGATAAATTTTTTTAACACATATGCAGCATCAGAGGTGCTTTCCCAAGCTAACAGCTTGAGGGGTACTGGTCTTCACATGACTGATGCCATGTTACCAGTCATGGCTGTCGCGGCGCACCCGTCCCCCCTGTATACTGCAGTTCACGAATAACAATTTTTGATGATGGTGGTGGGGATCTTTTGTAGGTAGGCATGTGCTTGGCTTCAACATCTTCATCAAGTAGCCCTTCGAGATCAGTGCAGAGAAGAGCAGGGGCAACGACACCTTTGGTATCATCATTAGCTGTCTTAGTGCAGAATTTCCTAATACATACAGAAATACACCAAAGAACAAGTTTTAGTATCATATATACAACAAGGATACAGGCAGCAATGTGTAACAAGCTTTGTAAGATTCCAGCTATCCAACCCCCAATTCCCTTAATTCAATTGGCTGGATTGAGAAAGGAGAAGGTGTCTGAACAACCAACTGTCCTTATTACGATCATTGTCTTTATCGTATTAATCTCTGAGTCATTGAATATCTTCTAACTTTAACTTTTATCTTCTACCAATAATAATAATAATATGAAAAATGCGGAAAGCCAAAACATTATGCCCCTTCATTTGCTATTGGCTTGTTGGGTGATGAGGAGAACTTGATAGAGACCGTCATACAAGGGTTCTAGTCCGTGCTTCCTGACATGCCTCTTCACGACTACCAAATAACCAGGCTTCAGGTTATGACAAGTGCCGGTTTCTGCTGAATCTGGAAAAGAAAAGGAAACTAGAATATAGGTGTTAGCAAGATTTTTACTAAGCAGAATAACATATTGAACAACACGGTCAGTTTCTTCTGATAACTGCTGAGGCTGGAAATTTGCAACTGGGGGCCTAGTACCAAACAATATCTCATATGGGGACAGGCCATATTTTACAGTAGGGGTAGTACGAATGTGGTATAGTACAATGGGTAGGAGCTCTGGCCATGGAGCCGTAGTCTCCTGCATCATTTTGGTCAGTTGTCCCCTCAGTGTGCCATTCAACCTCTCAACTTTTCCACTGGATTGTGGGTGGTACGGAGTATGGAGGGCTACAGTGGATCCAAGCATTGTCAGAACTTCTTGGTACACATGAGAAGAAAAGGCCGGACCATGATCACTTTCAACAACTTCTGGAACCCCATATCTGCATATAACTTCCATCACCAGTTTCTTCGCTGTGGTCTTTGCAGTCATGTTGGTAACAGGGAATGCTTCCAACTGGAGAACGGGGGCCCAGTAGAATTTTTGCACCAGTGCGAGGGCCTGATTTTTTTCCTCGATGTGTAGGCCCATGTGGCAATAGCAGGGTACATCCGCTTAGGGAGACACACGAGTTCGTCCTTTTTCCAGAGGACATTATCCATACGTGCCCCATCAGTCTTCCAGTCTTACATTCTCTGCATCGTCATTAAGCGGTCTTGCAGGGTCCGACAGAAAACTTCAGTCTGTTGTAGATCATCAGGTTCTTGTAGGGTCAGTGCTTCTTGTAACTGTTTACGCTGAGAGCGTGTGGTCACCATAGTTGGTATAGTTGGTTCAACGGGTAAGAGAGCGGCGGCTTTTGCTTGCATATCCGCAAATGTGTTGCCAACAGTCTGTGGACTGTTCCTAGGACCGTGCGCCTTAACTTTGATAATGGCCACCTGAGTAGGTAATTTGATCAAGTCCATGAGGGTTTTAACAGCTTCAGCATTTTTCACTGGGGTTCCGGCAGTAGTAATAAACCCTCGATTGGCCCATAGAGCCCCAAAATCATGAGCAATACCAAATGCATACCGTGAGTCCGTGTATATATTAGCCCGTCTGTTCTTGGCCAAAGTACATGCAGTAGACAGAGCCTGGAGTTCTGCTTCTTGTGCTGACTGTGAGGGCTTGAGTGCAGCTGCGTGCACTACAGTGTCCTCTGTGGTAACAGCGCATCCTGTGTGGAATCTACCAAACTCGTCAGCATATCTTGAACCATCCGTGTATAACACCAGATCGGGATTTGGAAGTGGATTCTCACTGACATTTGTTGGAGCAGCTGTTTCTTCTATCAGAAGTTGGGAACAATCATATTGGAGGTAATCCTCATCAATGCCATCTTTCCGTCTAGTTCATTATACCGTCTTTCAAGGCATTGTAAAGGGGTTGCATTATGCGGGATGCATCCGGTATCCACTGACAAAAATAAGTGCATAGTCCAAGAAAACGCTGGAGTTCAGTTTCATCTTTCGGGAAAGGAAGGGAGCTGACAGCTATTATTCTTCCTTCTGCGAGGTTTCTGGCACCCTGAAGGAGACAGTGACCCAAGAATATCACTTCACCAAGGCAGAACCGAAGTTTCGAGGCCGAAACCCGACAGTTCAGTGCTGCCAGATACAAAAGGAGGCTAACAGTGGCAGAAATGGCAAAAGACACTCGCTCATATTTTTTTTGCAAACTGGTTGGGACTGTTTTGTGCCCCTTGTAGCATAACTGTCCATATTAACTGTCGTCCCTGCTAAGTGAATGCAAATAGAAACTGGCAGTCTGGGTGTAACGGAATGCTAAAGAAGGCATTGGTAAGATCAATAACTGTAAACCAAGCAGCATCCTGGGGTATTTGGGACAAAAGAGTATGTGGATTAGGCACCAGGTTTGAGAAACACTTTTACTGGTTCTACTGGCATTTTCCCTATATCATTTGACCCTTTTGACAGGAGTTTAGATAGTATCTCTGAGAGGTATGGGGTGAGTCATTGATCCTCAGGCAATATTGGGGGTGGATCAGGGCCATCATAACTGTAAGAAGGGCATGCAAAATACAGATTTCCTCACTGTCTTCATCTACATAGGGATTATATAACAAAAAAAAAACATCTGACCATCATCTTGGAATTCTATTCAGGAGCGGAACTGTGATAATAAATCTACCCCTAGTAAATTTACAGGGCATATGAGAGAGATTACAAACTGAGCAGTAATGAGAATTAGCAGGGAGGGGCTGAGGAGCAGGGTTACCAGTAGCTGAAGTCTGAGGGGGGGCAGAGTTTGCTGTGTGGGCTGAAGGGCACACTGTGTGCTCGCAGCTGCGGTGGGGGCTAGAGGCTGCTGTTTGCTCTTTTTTTTTTTTTTTCTCTCTCTCCTGAACAGAGCAGGTTAAAGTCTGAAAACTTTTTTTTTTTTTTCCCTCTGGAGCTGGTAAATGGAAGGGGTGGCTACTCATAACCACTAGCAATAACGGGGACTAAGGCTAGCGGTGGATGATAATAGGTGCCGTTAGCAGAGGTGGGGGCTGCAACTCTCGGTCTTCTTGTGCCACAATAATAACAGACCTCACTGAGGATCAGTAACTACACAGACAGCACAGATCCACCCGGCAGGATCATAGGGTGGGGGCATACTGAGTTTTGGTAGTCCAGGATACATCGGTGCCTTAGGGTTAAGGGGCACAGAGCTTACAGTCGGGAGGAGGCTTGATTTCCTGGGGAGGGACCTTATCATCTAGCAGGGAAACTTCTTGTTTCAAATCATCACTTTTAACTATCCGACTGCCTGACACATTGTCTGGATCTTAGTTCCTTCTTTAATCAATCACATTCTCACACCACAGTCACTTTCTTGAACCACAAATCATCCCGTCCCTGTCATAATAGCCAATTTTTCCTTCTTCAACATAACAGTAACAGAAACAATCAGAATTCACTTGCTGTTCAATGTCCACATAACCTTCATTATACAATTCATGTGCCAAGCCACGGAATACCTCAGCGCCTTCAAGTAATCCATCATCAGTCATCTCCCTTTAATTTTTTTTATTTTTTTATTTTTTTTAACTCCTTCATCCCATAGCGTAGGCTACAACCTCCCGCCCTTAGGAAATCCCAGAATCGAAAATATTTTTCCTGCATTCCTGACAGATTTCTTTCCTCGTCTTTGAATCATAAGACTAACAGTATCTGATCCTTCACACAATTCCAAACTTTTCTTTTTCTTCCACAGAAACATAATTCTCTCCTTTAGAGCTAAATATCCTGACAAATTGTGCACAATACTGGAGCAGCCGTCTCCGTTTGTTCCACAGGGTCAACCCCCTCTGGGAAGCCCAAAATTCGCGGTACTCAGTGAAAGGAGGAGGGCGTCTCAGACTATCCCTCCGGACACCTCTGGTTATATATATCTTTCTATATATACCTGAGTTACGTATCCTACCCAGTCTTCGATCACATGACCACGCCTGATAACTAACAATGACCAGGAATTCAGGATATTTTGACTATAAAGAGAGTCACAATCACTGGTCAATCCGGGGTGTCCGTCCCTTATGAGGTACGGTTCGAGCACTGGGCCCCCAACGGGACTGCACCTCTATATGATTCCACCCATGAATCACCCCACCAGGGGACAAACCTCAGATCCTCTTTGCAGCAACAAGCACAGGAAAACCACACCAACGGTCAGTCTGAACAGTATAACTGCCAACTTACCGTGGTTGTCGTGGGGGGTGATCAGTCCCAATTTTCCAGCACCTGTGTCCGCTCCGAGGGTCCTTTGTCTTGTTGTCCTCCGGGGGCAGAGGCGTCCCTATTCAGGGGCCCCACGTTGCGCGCCACTGTTGAGGTAGCTATTTTGGGAGGGCTAAATTAACCCTTCACGGTTGAGCCAGTGATTTCCAAATTATTCCAGTGTTGCTAGCAACTCAAATGACCACACGGAGACTGGGGTCTCTGTACGGGAGGATCGAGGTAGATCACTAAGCCCCTTTATTTTAGTCACATCTTTTACAATCTTTTGCTTAATTATGCAAGGTTCTCAAGTACCAGTAGCATCATTTCACTTTATAAGCCAATAATATTGCAAGAAAACCGGAAACTACATATATGTCCGTACCTAGATAGCGTAGAAAGTAGTATAATGGCATATTCTTCAGAGTTTTACACCCCCGCCTCCTTTATCTTATACAGATGGGAACAGTCTGGTTTCATGACAGCCCATGCCAATTATAAAAATTTATCTTGCAACAACAAAAACGGAGAAACGAAACCTTACAGAGAATGGATAAAACAAAACTTCAGCTCTGATTTTAGTATTAACCCTTCTCTCTACCCCGGAGGACACGGCACGGAGGCAGGCACCAGTGGGTACCACGAACTGTGAGTAAAGCTTTGAAACTGCAAGCCCTGCTGACCTCCATTTATTTGCTGTTAACACCTTCAGTACCGCTACATCTGGGTACCAGCATCTATACCATTCTGCGCCTCTCCTCATCCATTGCACCTACACTGCCCTGGGACTATAGCTCCACCTGTGGGGAGCTATACCATCTTTGCTGCACCACACCATCAGTCCCAGTGGATCTGCATACAGCGTTGGCTTACCATCTACCTTGTCAAACACCACGGGTGGCGTTACGAACTATTCCATAAACTATTACACTAGTAACATCACCGCCATTGATATTGGGCTCCCAGGGCCACGGACAGGGTCACTGCTGCTGTGACACCTTCCCCCTGACACCGGCCCGGTTCCGGGTACCCCTCAGCCCTGGGTGTGAGGGCGACCCACTCGACTGACTCACTTCCGAGCCACTTTACCAGGAGATCTAACTCCTCACTACAAAAAAGGTCCAAACCATAAATTGTTTTCTGGAACTAGGCTCGCCATGACCGATAGTTCTCGGGTTTGTCAGTGAACTTTACAAGTCCCTTTGTAACCAGTTCTTGGCTGGCAACGAACTTTGCAAAGTCCTTGATGGTTCCGTCAGTGATGGCACGAGCCGGTGAGTAATAGTCATGTCTAGTGTATGGTGCATCACCATACCTGTAAGACGCTTGTGACGCCGGATAGTCTGTGCGGTACCTTGTCGGTGAAGAAGGTGCCTCTTTAAGGCGGGATGGGAGCTGTACCTTCTTTTCAGTGGAACGGTAACTGTGGTCGACATCTCTGTGCTGGACGTCTCCTCGCCTGTGGTAGTGAAGCTCGGGGTTTGGTCGCTGGTAATTGTCATGGGCTGATCGATATGATGCTTCAGGGCTGTCATCCACGCCGAAATGTTGACGGACGTACTCTGAACACGCTGTGCTGGATCTTGCTGCTCTAGATCTGGTCTGAGAATGCTGCGTCTCTCAGAATCGGGATTCTTCATAGCTTCCAATCACTCAGCCTTAGCTAATGCAGCTGCTGTCTCTTTGTCTGCAGCAAGTCTTTCTAGTTCTGCCTGCAGACGTGCGGTTTTGGATTGCAGATGTGCTGTTTCCGTATCTTGATCTGTTTGTCTCAGCTTTAGGTGCATCTCTCGTTCGGCAAAGGAAGATCTTGCTTTGGCTGCCTCAGCCTCGGTGCAAATGACAGCAGCGAGCTCTGCTAATGATGACCTGCTGGAGCTTGTTCGTGACCTTGTTTTGAGTGAGGATGTAGTTTTCCGAGACATTGTGCATTTAGCTGAGTACTGCTTAGTACTGTATATTGGTGGGAAACAGTCTATGTATGGCAGGCTTCCGTGTGGCGGGAAAGATGTAGCACTTCTTGGTGGGCTGCAGTAGTGTTCTGCGGCTGTATGGTGGCTGCTGTGATACCCGTATGCGGAGCAGTGTGGGTGTTAGCGGTCCCGTACAGTCTATGCAATCACCGCGTGCGACCGTCGGACCTTTACTGAGCCCTGGGCTCTTATGCCCTGAGGCTGTATGGCAGCTGCTGTAGTACCCGTATGCAGAGCAGTCTGGGCGATAGCGGTCCCTTACACCCTGAATTCACTATCGTAGGCATCTAGCATCTGTTTTACTGGGCCCTGGACTTGTCTCCTGCGGCTGTATGGCGGCTACTGTAGTACACGTATGCAGAGCAGTCTGGGGGAGAGTGGTCCCTTACAGCCTGAATTCACTATCGCAGGCGTCTGGCATCTGTTTTACTGTTCTGCCTTCAGGCACGCTGACATGGTGTACAATCCAGTATGCAGCATAAACCACAGTTCTGTCTTCCAAAATAAGCAGACTGTTCTCTGTAGTCTAACTTGTTTATTTGTGAAGAGTATAGAACATGTGGTAAAACTGTAAGGCTGCGTTCACGTGTTTTCGTGACGCTTTTTAACGTGCGTTTTTGCCGCGAAAACGCAAAAAAACAGCAACCCATGCATTCCTATGGGATTCCGCAATACTGTGCTAATGCTGCGGATTTTCCCGCGGCGGAATCGCATCGTGGAAAAATATGCAGCATGCTCATCAATTTTGCGGAATCGCGGCAATTCCGCCCACATAGGAATGCATTGTTCTGCTTACTTTCCACATGTGGCTGTGCCCACCATGCGAAAAGTAAGCAGAACATTTGCGGATGGTACACAAGGGGTGGAGGAGAGGAGATTGTGGCTCCAGGCTGGGGGTACCATATCCCTGTAAAAAATAGAATAAAAAATAAAAAATCAGGTTGTATTCACCTTCCGATGTCCCGCGCAGCCTTCCTGCCCTCAGCGATGCTCACGTTCCCAGTAATGCTTTGCGAGACCTTTGATGACGTTGAGTTCTTGCAATACTATAGTGGTCTCACGAGTCTCCGGGTCTCGCGAGTATCGCGAGAACTCGACGTCATCAAAGGTCCTGCAAGGCATTACTGGGAACGCGAGCATCGCTGAGGGCGGGAAGGCTGAGCGGGATGCCGGAAGGTAAATATAACCCGATTTTTTATTTTTTTAATAATTTTTTACATCCTATCTTTTACTACTGATGCTTCATAGGCAGCCTCAATAGTAAAAAGTTGGTCACACTCGTCAAACACTATGTTTGACGAGTGTGACCAACCGGTCAATCAGTTCTCCAAGTGATGCTACAGATCGCTTGGAAAACGATTGTATTCTGCAAGCTAATTTCACTTGCAGAATGCTAGTTTTTCTGCGGGAAAATCACGAGAATTTAAAATGCGATTTTCCCGCGGAATGGAATTCCGGAATTCTCGTGGTAACTTCCGCGAGAATTCCGCTACGTGTGAACGTAGCCTAAAGAATACAAATGACATGCATAAGCATTGGGCAGATGATCACAGAGCTAACACAAATACTGAAGCATTCAATGTGATGCAACTTACATAGGAAAACACAGGTGTCTAATTACATCTACTGAGCACTGACTGCTATACAGCTAAAAAACTCTCTGCACACACTGCATTGTAAGAAAGATTATGCTTACCAGATATGCTTTACCCAGATAACGAACTCAAGTTGGAGAGTTAAGATGGAGGACAGGTAAACAACGTGTGTCCTATGATATACACAGAACAAAATGGCCTTTCTTTGTCACAGAATACATTGCTTCCTTCCACAAGCATTGCTTCAATCCCATAGTGCATTGCTTCTGTTAAAGTCACAGACTGAAAATGTTATCAAAGACACTGCTATAAATTCAGCCACCACTAGATGGTGCTATAACTGACCCAGCATATAATACAAACATTCTTTGCCCTATTCAGAGGGCAGGACAATTTGGCTGGCTGAGAGGCCTCTGACAGGGAATCTATGGGTTAACATTTCTCCTTGTGGAAAGAACCAAGATGGTGTAAGGAAACTTATAGGCCGTACAATTCTCCTTTGGGAGTTTAAATATTCAAATAGCCTCTTCAGAAAGAAGTAGGACTAGCACTTTAGTGCTAGTTGCTTGATAAATTCTCAGATGAGAAAGAAACCCTCAAGTATCAAATTTTATATTACTAGTCTGCATGTACAGCACAAAGGAATATTTTTTGGGCTAAGACTGGAACAGACTAGCATATTGCATCTGACGCAACAGACTCTGCTGTGAGCGTGAGCCCAGTGCTAAGTAATTGTGCTCCAATTCGCTCACATGACAGAATCGCAGCACAGATGTACAGCACACGGAGAAATTAATTTCTCCATCTCCTCCATGGCCTGTCTCGGAGTACAGTATATTGGACTGCACTGGCATGACATCCGAGTGCAGTCTTATGTTTCACACGCACCCATAGACTTGTATGGGTGTGAGTGAGCTGAGTCTCGCTACCATTGTTCTCTAATGCCGAATTGGCATGAAAAAATAATCGCAAATGTGAACTACCCCATAGAATAACACTGGGCCGAGCGCTATGCCATGTTATACAGTAGTGTGATTCCGGCCTAACTCAAACTCTAGTGCCCCTCTTCAGTTACTTGCACATTGTATACCTAGATCCTGAAATTAGGCCTAACTCTGTCTTTCAGAGACAGAACACATACCCCAGTTTACGGGATTGTTCACACGTCCAAGTCTTTAGGTGGCCCAAGTGTTCACAAACCCCCCATACCCCCTCCCAAAAAAAAAAAACTGAATCATGTCTGTTTTTGATCCCAGATCTAAACACAGCGCACAACTGCTATTCTTTTGTCATACAAGCACTTTTTGTTTTTCCATATAATGAGTAGGAAAAGGTTGGAAATTTTTTACAACTGGAAAAAGAGTTGCCACGTTGATGGTATAAAAAATAAAAATGCACAGACCAAAGAAAGCCATATCCAGTATATCAATGAAAATCAGACAATTTTTTTTCATGTACAAGATAAAACAGACATCTGATGGAGACAAGAAAAAAAACCTCAGATCTGGCTGGAAATTCCAGGAGGCTTAACCATTTTACATTTTTTCTTTTGATTATTGTTCACATACCGGTAGTTCGGATGTCAAGCACCCAAGACTCGTCAAGTAGACTAATTGCATTAATTTTGCTTAATTTCAATAATTGCTTCTATGCAGATTATTAACATGTTAATGGATTACAAGTCTTCACTTCACATGACTGATTACACCAGGTATTATTGCGTTAGCCTCTCCCTTTAAATCTTGTGAATTTTAACGTTAACTAGACTATCTCCCTAAACGAGATGTTAACAATAATCACATTAATGAAGATAAAGTGTTCCCTGCGTCAATTAATGTGGTGTTAACCAGGATGCACACCCATTAAGAGCATAGGATTTTTTTGTCGTCGCACCCATTATTACAAATGATATGCAAATGGGGATAAATGATTTGCGTACGCTGGAGTCGCTCGGCATTATGAGTATCGTATTGTACTTATGAAGTCGGCTGGAAGAGAGAAATTGGAAAAAGAGACATCACAGTGACACTAGGTTACTCTCATAATCCAGAAAATGACAATTTATTATTCCCGCCAAGATTGAGCGGTACATAAGTATCACACAGCTGTATGGGAGTGAGTGCGGTACAGCCAAGAACATGGGCACTATAGCTAGTGTCTGGTGATGTACTGTACATAATATTGACACATGATTCTACATCGTGCAAAGTCCTGTGGACATCTGTTCCATTATGGACATATTAATTTTAAACCTTATTGGAAATAGTGAGTGTAGAGATAGATAGCTAGAGAAACGCGCTAGGGCATTGTAGGACATTCGTGGCAGTGACATAGGCAGTCTATGTAAATAAATCATGGGGCTTTATTTCCAGGCAAAAAAGTAACAAACAGTAAAGAAACCAAAAGCAACAAAGACTTGCCGGCTAGGCACTAATTAACATGCCATACCGCTAACTCACGCTACCAGTGATACATACGGACTTGGTTTTTCAGCAACACGGCATTTTTGCACTTTCAACTGAAGTGCATTTCCTCATCAGGGTGACATCATGTCAGTCTGAAGGCTGTGTCCCACTGAAGTCTGGCTTATTCTCCATCAAAACCCGTGCTGAAGCGGGAGTGGGAGTGATGAGCCCCACCACTAAATGCTCCTCATTATTCCAATAAAGTCCAGCTTGGAACTGTCTAATATATAAAGCTCAATGTGGGTGTGTATGTATGTATGTCCGGGACTGGCATCCGCACCATCACAGCTACAGCCATAAAATTTGGCACAGTCACACATCTGGACCCCGAGAGCATCATAGGCTATGTTGTGAGGTGAAATTTTATCCCCGCGCGTTCCAATTCACCAAACAATTTTGCCCCTTTCTACATAATGGGGAAAAAGTGTATGTATGTATTGGCATCTGCACCGTCATAGCTACAGCCACAAAATTTTGCACAGTCACACGTCCGGACCCCAATTCCGCTGCCCTGTCCCATGCTATGTTATAGTGAGCCCATCCAGGCATGGGGGCTGCGGGGACAGGCAGGGGATCTATCAGGGTGTCAGTAGACCAGTTACTTGGGTCAGTTTTAGCTTCCAGACCTGATGGTTGGACCGGCTCCGACTCCCTCTCCTCCACCGTCAGAGTCAAGTCTTGGAGCTGTTGACTCAGCTCACCCCCTGCTGGGCCATCACCTTCGCCTCCTTCCAAGTAGCACACCACTGCCATTGTCTCCCGTGCCACCGCCATTACTGCTACTTTTCCTCTGCTCTTCTTCCTGCTTGGTTCTGTCACTTCCCAGGGGCGGGACTTCCTCTCTCCCCCATGCTCATCACTGCATGGCTAGGGGCCGGCCGTTCCTGCTGGCGGACACCTCTTCACCCCTGGATCGCGCAGGCAGTGGGTGGGCATCTTTTTCTGTTCACTCTCTCTGGCCCCCACCACTGCTCTTCCCTCACAGCGCGCGCACGCCTTGTCACTCTGTTATGGCGGATTTCTCTCTCAGCTAGCACGCACTGCCTGTGACATAGTTATGGCGATCTCTTATTAGCCTATGAAATTCTTATCATTTAACACAAATAACGCTCTATTAATGCAATAAATCTCTATTTACACTGAGTAACTAAACTTCTGGCACACTAAACATGAAAGCTTCTGGCACTCACTATATTGCAATCTCTGGCACACAGTCCCCTGCTTTGCCAGGCTCTCGGTACCCAGCTTTGCCGAAATCTAAGTACCCAGCTTTGCTGAGCTCGATGACCCTGTTCGCGACTCCAAAATGGAATGCCCCGCAGGGCTGGGGGAACTCGGTACCAGGCCTTTCAGGCTCTTTTAAGGGGGAAAGTGTCACGGTGGTGATGGTGACCCAGTCTGTGGCCCTGGGTGTCCAATAAAGAAGATGGAAATTCAAAAAGGGGAAAGATGGTGGGAAAATTAATTGGGAAGAGGGGAATCATGACGCCACCTGTGGTATTCGGCTAAGGAAGCCGACGCTGCGATGCAGATCCACTGGGATGGTGTTAAAGCAGCCAAGATGGTGAAGCGCTTCACGGGCAGAGCTGTGTCCCAGGGCAGTTGAGCCGGTGACAGTGATGGTGAATGCAGTGTATGGCAGGCGAGTTGTAAATGACACCAAGGACACAGTTGGGTGCAGTTTCAAGGTCTTTACTCACAGTTCCTGCATGCAGTAGCCCACTTGGTACTGTGTCCTCTGAGGGAGGGGTCCGGCAAACCCCCAGGTAGATCAGGAACATCTTTTCAGGACTCCTCTCTGTGTTCACCTTTCTAGGCCACGTTGACTCTTTCTCTGTGATGATCTCCTTACTCTCCTGTCCTGCGCCTTCAGAAGCAGTGGCCCCAGTCCAGCAGCCTTGGACTTTGCTGGGCGATGTGGGTCAGGCCCTGGGGTCCTTTACTTCCACAGCTGCCTTTTTGAGGAATTCTTGTGGATTTGGCTGTCGTACTACAGTCACTACAGCCTCCGGCTTACTAGTTGAGTCTTGTTCGTTATACTCCGCTAGGCTTAGGGGCTGGCTCCTCACTCTGGCCTGGTCCTTCCTTTCCAGGATACGGGCCCCACGGTTGGCTTTCACACTACTCATGCCCCTTGGACCCCTCCCTTCTCTTAGGAGCTTTCTTCCTTCTTTTAGGTATCTTTCTGACTTTACTCCCTCCATGTCTGTCCTGTTTATCTGCTGTCCTGCCACCGACTAACTGGATCTTCCAGAAAGATCCTTTACCTCAGTCTTAACTCCGCCCACTCACTCCTCTGATTGGCTGCTCTAAAATCACTCCACTTTCTAAGCTCCTCCCCTTCTACCTACCTTTCCCACTAACTCCCCAACACCCTTTCCTAGCCAGTCTGGGAAGAGGACATCCTCCCGAAGGGTGCACCCAGATGCCCTGACTAACTAGTGTGTGTAGGGTGCAGTGTTAGGAGTCCTGGGTGGTGATCTCTCCTTACCTGAGGATGGAATACCACACCTCTGGATGAGGTGCAGTACCGCTGTGGCGACCAGACCCTCAGGGGTGCCACATAAGTCATACCAAACTTATCTCATGTTTCCTCTACCTAAAGTATCTTTTGGGTATTAGGGAAAATTTTGCCTTCTCCAGTGAAGACCCACAATGGAGAATTTTCACCCTCTTTCCCTGGGCCGATACTGAGATTACCCTCAGCATCTCTACCTTTCCCCCACAACTTCCAAAACAAAGGAAAATCACGGCCCAAGTTTACATTATGCACAATGGCTTTTACTACCCCCACTTCATAGTCCATTTTCTCATATGATGTCTATTTCCATGAAGGCCACAGGATACATTCTGGTGTCACCATGGATGCACACCACACTTATGAAGCGCTGGGGTATATGACCCTCTTGCATGAGGCTGTCATGTATTAGTGTCACTAGACTACCCGAATCTATTTCGGCAGTGACAGAACAATCATTCAGCCTGATTTAGTAAATTTGTGGCTCAGTCTCTAGTCCAGGTGTGGCCACACAGGAGGGAGTGGCAAACAGGGACTGATGCAAGCCGGGATTAAATTTCATAGGCTCTGAGCCTAATGGATACTGAGCCGTGACATGACCCAACTCAGAGACACCTCCATCACCTTTACTGTCGGATGTTACTAACTGAAAGTGTATCGGCATCTCCCTGTTGGTGACAGGTTGGGCGTAGCATCCTGGAGATTTCCCTCCATAGCGACAAATCTATCTTCCAACTCCACTAGATGATCTGCACTCCAGAGGTCATCATAGCCAACCCAGCGCTGCAGTTTACTGGGAAAACTCCTTTATTTTTCATGCCGTTGACCTTAGCAACCTGTGTTTCCCGTATTCTCCACCATATTGTAACGTGCTAGGGCATTGAAGGGCAGGGCATTGCGGCAGTCACATAGGCAGATATAGGCCATATGAAGAAAGCGTAGGGATATATTTTCAGCCAAAAAGGTACCAAACAGTAAATAAACCAAAAACAACAAAGACTTGCCAAGCTATGTACTAACTAACATACCATACTGCTGGTTCATGCTAAACAAGGATGTACAGTGGGGAAAAAAAGTATTTAGTCAGTCAGCAATAGTGCAAGTTCCACCACTTAAAAAGATGAGAGGCGTCTGTAATTTACATCATAGGTAGACCTCAACTATGGGAGACAAACTGAGAAAAAAAAATCCAGAAAATCACATTGTCTGTTTTTTTTTCATTTTATTTGCATATTATGGTGGAAAATAAGTATTTGGTCAGAAACAAAATTTCATCTCAATACTTTGTGATATATCCTTTGTTGGCAATGACAGAGGTCAAACGTTTTCTGTAAGTCTTCACAAGGTTGCCACACACTGTTGTTGGTATGTTGGCCCATTCCTCCATGCAGATCTCCTCTAGAGCAGTGATGTTTTTGGCTTTTCGCTTGGCAACACGGACTTTCAACTCCCTCCAAAGGTTTTCTATAGGGTTGAGATCTGGAGACTGGCTAGGCCACTCCAGGACCTTGAAATGCTTCTTACGAAGCCACTCCTTCGTTGCCCTGGCGGTGTGCTTTGGATCATTGTCATGTTGAAAGACCCAGCCACGTTTCATCTTCAATGCCCTTGCTGATGGAAGGAGGTTTGCATTCAAAATCTCACGATACATGGCCCCATTCATTCTTTCATGTACCCGGATCAGTCGTCCTGGCCCCTTTGCAGAGAAACAGCCCCAAAGCGTGATGTTTCCACCACCATGCTTTACAGTAGGTATGGTGTTTGATGGATGCAACTCAGTATTCTTTTTCCTCCAAACACGACAAGTTGTGTTTCTACCAAACAGTTCCAGTTTGGTTTCATCAGACCATAGGACATTCTCCCAAAACTCCTCTGGATCATCCAAATGCTCTCTAGCAAACTTCAGACGGGCCCGGACATGTACAGGCTTAAGCAGTGGGACACGTCTGGCACTGGAGGATCTGAGTCCATGGTGGCGTAGTGTGTTACTTATGGTAGGCCTTGTTACATTGGTCCCAGCTCTCTGCAGTTCATTCACTAGGTCCCCCCGCGTGGTTCTGGGATTTTTGCTCACCGTTCTTGTGATCATTCTGACCCCACGGGGTGGGATTTTGCGTGGAGCACCAGATCGAGGGAGATTATCAGTGGTCTTGTATGTCTTCCATTTTCTAATTATTGCTCCCACAGTTGATTTCTTCACTCCAAGCTGGTTGGCTATTGCAGATTCAGTCTTCCCAGCCTGGTGCAGGGCTACAATTTTGTTTCTGGTGTCCTTTGACAGCTCTTTGGTCTTCACCATAGTGGAGTTTGGAGTCAGACTGTTTGAGGGTGTGCACAGGTGTCTTTTTATACTGATAACAAGTTTAAACAGGTGCCATTACTACAGGTACTGAGTGGAGGAAAGAGGAGACTCTTAAAGAAGAAGTTACAGGTCTGTGAGAGCCAGAAATCTTGATTGCTTGTTTCTGACCAAATACTTATTTTCCACCATAATATGCAAATAAAATTAAAAAAATACAGACATTGTGATTTTCTGGATTTTTTTTTCTGTTTGTCTCCCATAGTTGAGGTCTACCTATGATGTAAATTACAGACGCCTCTCATCTTTTTAAGTGGTGGAACTTGCACTATTGCTGACTGACTAAATACTTTTTTTCCCCACTGTATGTAGGCTTTTTTTTTCCAGCAACTTGGCATTTATCACCTTTAACCACTGTCCATTTCCAACTCAGGAAGACATCATATCAGTCCAGAGGCTGTGTCCCACTGAAGCTTTTCCTTCAGCGTTTTCGCTTTGCTGTCTCAGTAATGAGATGACCTCTCTCAGCTGAGCTGGCTAAGCCTTCTGCAAAACCAGTACTGGAGCGAGAGTGGGAGTTATGAGTCCCACCACTAAATCCTCCTCCGTCCAATAAAACCGGGCACAAAATTATCAAAAATAAAGTGGCTCAGCACCTAAGCTGTTGTACCAACCAGTACTACCTGGCTTTTAATAGAGGCAGACAGCTACCTGAATAGCCTGAAAATCGTTCCGAAAAGGAGACACCAGAAGGAAACCCAGCATGCCCAGGCCCTTTTAGGCAACTGGACTGTCACTCACTACACTGAAGGATCACTCACCACATTGGACCGCTGAGTTGTATATCACAATACTGACAGCTCAATAAATATGTGTACAAGTTAGAGAACAAGCTAACTCCCTACAAAACAGGTCAACTTTTCTCTGCATTTTTCCATTTTGGTGTGAGCCATACAAAATGCTTCTTTTTTTTTCTTATAATTTATGACTTTTTGAGTTAAACTTGATGCTAAAAAATAGATATGTAAGATGCCCAAGTGAGGTAGTCATGGGCGAGCTTCTTTTCCCACTTGCTTTGGCATCCTACAGACAACACGTGTCCCAGTCCGGTGTACTGCTCTGTGTGGAATGCATTGCACTTACTTCAAGGGCACAGGCCTCTTCTGACTCCAAGAATCCCTCTTGTGGAACCAGGATAGTAATCAATGCAGGTGGCAAGAGATTCTTAAAAATTAGCCAAACTTTTACTTGGTGATTGACAGTATTTACAGGCAGCTGCAGGGAATAAGGCCCAACGGGTTGTCATCTTTCCCACAGGTACCGGACACAACTTCAGCCCTGGTTCTCGATATAGGTAGAACATTCCTTTTGCTATCTTCTCCCTTCTTAGTAGTAGATCTGGAATCCATCTCACTCCGCATCCAAGAGTTTGAGTCCAATTTCTCCTTCAGCTTCTCCTGCAGAAGGAGTGTTCTCACAGACCCTGACGTTTATCTTGAGATTCCAAGGCCAGAAAAGGGACTCGTGCGGAGGGCTTCTCTGGCAATCCACTGCCCCGATGTTCTGGGCTCACGCTGTCCCTAGCAGCCCTTAACTTGCGCCTGTTTCTTGTCACTGCTCACCCATCAGAGGCTCTAACTTCCCGTCCATGACACTAACTTTCAGTTCCGCTTCCCAAACTGGGCCATCCATTAGAGTTAACCCTGTCTAAGTTAACTGCAGCCCCAGGGAGTGTTACCCTTTTATAAGATACATGAACATCAAACACATTTAACCCTTTAGAGGATCAGGGAGCAGACCATCAACTCCACCACTCCTACACATAAACAGGTTAGTAAATGTTGGCCTTGGTGTGTAATTCTTCATAGTTTTTTTAAACCTCTGTCTACTGCCAGAGAATGGAAAGAGAAGAATACCCATCCTCATGGGACCAGGTTTTGTAACCAGCCGTGCCTTGGAAATATAACTATATAATCTACGATTATCCAATAATGGTCTGGAATAAAACATGAAATATTAAAAGGGGTGGAAATGCATTATTATAAGCTCTGTAATTATACACAAGCACATTTTATTTCTTTTTTTTTTCATTGATCCTCCGACCATGATTTGACATATCAGAAACATCACCATCCAATGATGCCAGCAATAGAGCGTTCTTTAGAAAGGCTATTGCTAAGCTGCAAAAATAATTGTCTTTACCAGACTATTCCAATCCACTTTATTATAAGCAGAAGTGAGATGACACACAAAAAAAAATATTCTCAGACAAATTTATAGAACGGCAGAGTCCTGCAGCTGCACAAAGTTCTATTAAATCATCTTGCTAATAAAACCCAGGCCTTGTTATCCTGTCTGTGTGTTGGTTCTTCAATTGTGCTAAAGCCTATGATTGCAGATAAAGTCAATATCCTACTGTCCCAAAAAGGCTGACTTCGGGGGTGCCCTTCTTTGGGGTCCCTATTGTTGGTGCACATTGACAGAAATGGAATCTATCTACAGATTTTTGCTATGTAATCTGAGGACGTTATGGCGTAGGGGCTGAGATACTAATTTCAGCAATGCTTCACTTACTCTTGTTTGCGCTCACATGATGTAGCAAAAACCTGATGACAGATTCCCTTTAAAGAGGTTGTACAGTGAAAACAAGTTGTCACAAATCATCCTGAGTGTCTTGATGAAGTGAATGACTGGTCTGCCGTCCAATCTAGGACTGGGGCGTGCTGAGCTGTCAGTATGGTGATGGACAGTTCAGCCGTCCAATTGGATGCTATGGTGTGCTTAGCTGTCAGTGTCTGGAGTGACAGTTTAGCCATCCAATCAGGATGAGGATGGGCTCCATCCATATATCCCTTGTCCAGAGTAACTGCCTCGCTACTTAACCAGTTCTCTATCTATCTATGATTGGTGCCAATTGTAGCCTTGCTCATGAGATGTGTACTTGCTCTGCGCACCTTGTCTGGTATTTTGATACTTGCTACTCAACCTTGGATTTGTACTGAAAAATTAATTTGCCTAGCCCTTTTGTTTTGATTAGAGATGGGCGGACCCCTAGATATTCGGATCCAGCAGGTTCAGCCGATCAGTTACAAAAAGTTCAGGTTTGGGTACCAGAACAGTACCCAAACCCAACCTGGACCCCATTCACTTGAATAGGGGGGCTCGAATATCCAGTGTTTGCCACGCTGTCACGCACAGGAAATGCTACTTCTGATTAGCGGTAAAATCATTACCGCCGGTCAGACAGCCGCATTTCCCACGCTGTCAAATGGCAGCATGAGACCACAGCTGTGATGGCAGGTATAATGTTTACCTCCAGTCTACTGATTCCATCAGCCAAAGTCTGCTGCTGCTAATAACAGTGAGAGGAGGCGGAGGCTGTTGGGAGTATTCATCAGCCGATGCCTGCGTTCTAAATAAATAATAAAAAAAAACCTGTGCGAGTTCCTCTGTATTTTTGATAACCACCCAGGCAAAACTGACAGCTAGGAGCTACAACCCTCAGCTGTCAGCTTAAGCAAGGCTGGTTATCAAGAATAGAGGAGTTCCCATGCTGTTTTTTAAATTATTTAAATAAATAATTTCAAAAAATGGCATAGGGTCCCCCCATTTTTTCACAACCAGCCTTGCTAAAGCAGACAGCTGAGGGCTGGTATAATCAGGCTGGTAAAGGGCCAGTTATATTGGCTCCCCCAACCTAAATATAGCAGCCTTCAGCCACGCAGAAAAGGAACATCTATGAGGTGCACCAATTCAGGCACTTTGCCCTGCTCTTCCCACTTGACCTGTTGTGGTGGCAAGTGGGTTTCATATTTGTGGGATTGATGTCACTTTTGCATTGCCTGGTGACATTAAGCCCATGGCTTAGTAATGGACAGGCGTCTATAAGACACCTATCCATTACTAATTATATAGTTATATTGTAAATAGACACACAGCCATAAGAAAGTCTTTTATTTGAAATAAAAATCCTCACTCTTTTCTTTGTTTATTTAAATAATGCCTAATTTCACTGAATCCCTCATCATCTGTAATAAAACAAAAATAAAAATCTAAAAAAAATCCTTCACCTGTCCGTTGTTCTATCCCATGCCATAATCCATGTCTGTGGATTAATAGTTTTCAACCTGGACAGTGCCGAGATGTGACAGTCCAGGCTGAGAACCACTGATGAATGAACTGCTGGGAGCACAGCATCAGTGAGTAGCGGTGACCTCATTGAGTTGACCGCAGGTCACTGAGGCTGTGTTCCTAGTCGGGCCAATGAACTGCGGGGACCTCCCTTTGGTGAGATCACCGCTAGCACAGTGAGAAAAAGTCTCACGGTGCAGAGGTGAGTTCACTGCAGTTCAGATTCTCCGCAGGTCCTGCTCCAGGTCTCTCACTTTTGGAGGGTGGCTTATTCCAACAGCAATTTTAAGATCTCTTCACATGTTTTTAAAGGGAATCATTTCTGTCCACTTCAGAACTCCCAAGTAGTTTATTTCCATCTGTTTTAAGTGCTTCTTGAAGTGAGGAGTCATTATCCTGCTGGAAGGCTCATGACCTAGGATATAATCTCAGCATTGTGACTGTGCACTACATTACAATCCAAAATCCTTCAATCTTCAGATCTCATGATGCCTTGCACACAGTCAAGGCACCCAGAGCCACAGACAGCAAAATATCCTCAGAACATCTTTGAACCTCCAAAATATTTTACTGTGGGTACTGTGTTCTTTTCTTTGTTGGACTCATTGCAACAGTCGATTGATATGCTTTACTATAAAGCTCTATCTTGGTCTCATCTGTCTACAAGATGCTTTCCGAGAGGAGTTTTGGCTTACTCATGTACATCTTGGTAAACTTCAATCTAGCTTTTTCGTGTCTTTGCGTCAGCAGTGGGGTCCTCCTCGGTCTCCTGCCATAGAGTTTAATTTCATTAAAATATCAACAGATAGTGCACACTGAGCCTGCAGGACAGCTTGAATTTCTCTGGAACTCGATTGGGGCTGCTTATCCACCATCCGAACTCTCCTGCATTGCAACCTTTTTCATAAAATTTTCTCTGCTGTCCACATCCAAGGAGATTAGCTACAGTGCCATGGGTTGCAAACTTCTTGATTATGTTGCACACTGTGAACAAAGGAACATCATGATCTCTGGAGATGGACTTGTAACCTTGAGATTGTTGATGTTGTTTAACAATTTGGTTCTCAAGACCTCTGTATTAATGTTCAGTGTGGAACACACAAACGACGCAAAGATTGCGTCAACTTCGCCCCTTTTTATTTGGTTTCAAGTGTAATTTTCATATTGCTCACACCTGTTACTTGCCATAGGTGATTTTGATCGAACATTGCATGCCTGAAACAAAATCATTTAACCACAATTTTGGAAAGGTGCCAACAATTTTGTCCAGGCCCATTTTGGGGGTTTTGTTTGAAATTCAGTCTAATCTGCCTTTTTTCCTCTTTTTTTGTGTTGTTCCAATACATACAGTCATATGTTAAAGTTTGGGCACCCCTATTAATGTTAACCTTTTTTCTTTATATCAATTTTGGTTTTTGCAACAGCTATTTCAGTTTCATATATCTAATAACTGATGGACTCAGTTATATTTCTGGATTCAAATGAGGTTTATTGTACTAACAGAAAATGTGCAATCTGCATTTTAACAAAGTTTGACCGGTGCAAAAGTATGGGCACCTCAACATAAAAGTGACATTAATATTTCGTAGATCCTCCTTTTGCAAAAATAACAGCCTCTAGTCGCTTCCTGTAGCTATTAATGAGTTCCTGGATCCTGGATGAAGGTATTTGTGACCATTCCTGTTTACAAAACAATTCCAGTTCAGTTAAGTTTGATGGTCGCTGAGCATGGACAGCCCGCTTCAAATCAGCCAACAGATGTTCAATGATATTCAGGTCTGGGGACTGGGATGGCCATTCCAGAACATTGTAATTGTTCCTCTGCATGAATGCCTGAGATTTGGAGCGGTGTTTTGGATCATTGTCTTGCTGAAATATCCATACCCTGCGTAACTTCAACTTCGTCACTGATTCTTGCACATTATTGTCAAGAATCTGCTGATACTGAGTTGAATCCATGCAACCCTCAACTTTAACAAGATTCCTGGTGCCGGCATTGGCCACACAGCCCCAAAGCATGATGGAACCTCCACCAAATTTTACTGTGGGTAGCAAGTGTTTTTCTTGGAATGCTGTGTTTTTTAGCCTCCGTGCATAACGCCTTTTTGTATGACCAAACAACTCAATCTTTGTTTCATCAGTCCACAGGACCTTCTTCCAAAATGTAACTGGCTTGTCCAAATGTGCTTTTGCATACCTCAGGCGACTCTGTTTGTGGCGTGCTTGCAGAACGGCTTCTGTCGCATCACTCTCCCATACAGCTTCTCCTTGTGCAAAGTACGCTGTATTGTTGACCGATGCACAGTGACACCATCTGCAGCAAGATGATGCTGCAGGTCTTTGGAGGTGGTCTGTGGATTGTCCTTGACTGTTCTCACCATTCTTCTTCTCTGCCTTTCTGATATTTTTCTTGACCTGCCACTTCTGGGCTTAACAAGAACTGTACCTGTGTTCTTCCATTTCCTTACTATGTTCCTCACAGTGGAAACTGACAGGTTAAATCTCTGAGACAACTTTTTGTATCCTTCCCCTGAAAAGCTATGTTGAATAATCTTTGTTTTCAGATCATTTGAGAGTTGTTTGAGGAGCCCATGATGCCACTCTTCATAGGAGAATCAAATAGGAGAACTACTTGCAAGTGGCCACCTTAAATACCTTTTCTCATGATTTGATACACCTGTGTTGTGAGTTCATTTTCCCCTTCATTACTGAGGCCCGAGGAACTCCCTCTTCTGGTAAAGAAAGGTAGTGAGCCTGATTGTCAAACACCTGAGGCTGATGATTATGACTGGCTGAGTGGAGTTACGGACTGGATATAATGCTGCCGACGCCCTTCTGCCCTGCGGGTGATTTCTCTGTGGGATCCTTGGAGACCAGTCTGAATTCCTGCTCCTCCAAAGCTAAGTTTGCTGCTCGGCCTTTTGTTTTTGTGCTTTGACTTTGTTTTTGCTTTGTTTTTCTGGATTTCTGCCATTCCCTGCTGGGGTGTGCTGAATTCATTTAGCTCTGTCTTCTGAAAATACCTGAGTGCTGATTCAGTTTTTGAAGCCTAGCTGCTTCAGGGCCTTTTTCATATCAGCTGGTTGGCTTATGTCTTTGATAGGGTTTTGGCAGATTGCAGACAGCAGCCTTCCTGTCCTTTCCTATCTAGGTAGTTTTGGGGCCCCGTCTTTGCTCAGTCTATCTTTCTGTCTGTGTTAGTATTTTCATCTTGCTTCACCGTCATTATATGTTGGGGGCTGCCTATTGCTTTGGGGTCTGCTCTGGGGCAGTTTAGATTTCCCCTTTCTTTCTTTAGGCCTATTTATTTCTCTGGCTGTGATCGAGGGGTCTAGGGCATCGTAGGAACCCCCCACGGCTACTGCTAGTTGTGTTGATAGGTTCAGGGGTCTGCAATCTGATAGTTGCCAACTTCTCTGGTTTTCTGGACTTAGCTTGTATTTCTGCTTTTGCCTCCTATGGTGACTCATTCATAACACACCTGGCTATGAAGTTCAAAGCTCAATGAGGTTACAAAACCAATTTAGAGCTTCAGGAAGTCAGTAAAAAGTAATTAGGACTGTTCAAATCAAGAAAATGATAAGGGTGCCCATACTTTTGCACTGGTCAAATTTTGTTTAAATGCAGATTGCACATTTTCTGTTAGTACAATAAACCTCATTTGAATCCAGAAATATAACTGAGTCCATCAGTTATTAGATACAGTATATGAAACTGAAATAGCTGCTGCAAAAACCAAAATTGTTATAAAGAAAAAAGGTTAACATTAATAGGGGTGCCCAAACTTTAACATATGACTGTACAAAGGAAATAAACATGTGTATAACAAAACAAGTGTAATAGCAATTTTCTGGGGGAGATACTTCATTTTCTGGAACAATTTCAAGGGTGCCAACAGTTTTGGCCATGACTGCATCTAGGCGTTTGGCCACGAATTAGAGAGTGAAGGAATTGAGATATTGGGTTTAAGTGCCGTTATGCATTAATTTGCCAAATTTTACTTGACTTAGACTTTAAGTGGTCACTGCTATTTCTACAAATGTTGCACATATCAATAATAGAAGCAAATTTAAAAGGACAGAAAACTTTGTAATGTATCTTATCAAAGAAATATGCTTTTCTTCTCCACTTATAATACATGTGTTCCCTCTTCCTTAGGGCCCCGTTACACATAATGATGTCCCAGCAATCCTACCAACAATCCGACATGGATGGTATCCCCGGGGCAACGTTAGGCTGATCGCTGGTGAGCTGTCACATAAACAGCCCCTCCAGCGATCAGGACCAGCGAGCAAACTGGTTTCCAATGTAAACAGCGGGTATCTAGGAGCCTCGCGGCTCTTGGTTACCTGCTGTTTACCTTGGAAACCAGCGTCGCTGATCGCTGGTCTCTCGCTGGCACACGCAGCGATGCGTGCTGGCCAGTGGGAGACCAACAATCAAAAAATGGCCCAGGATGATCGAGCATGATCAGCGATACCCGATAGGGGGGCCGGTCGCTGATCCCCGTCACACACAGCAATGTCGCTGGCGAGATCGCTGTGGTGTCACAAAATCAGCGATCTCGGTGTGTGTGACAGGGCCTTTACTCCCTGAACTCAACATTATCTCTGGAAAAGTTAGAACAGTCTATCTTATTCAAGCTGCTCACTGAGAGATCAAATTACAGCTGCTTACTGAAATCCCTGGAAAGGGGGGATGGGAGGAGGAAGAAAAAGCAGAATGAGACAGAAAGGCAGAGACATGCACCCTACTGCTGCTTTCTTTCTTGTAAATGTTTTATTTTAACACAGAGCTGTATTCACAGCTACACTGCTCAGTACTGAATTATAATGTCCTCCATGATTTTGCTGTTTCAGAACATGTGCTAGAAAGATAGGTGAGAGCAGGATTCACTCATGTCAGTGTATGCACTGTATGAGAGACATCATAGCACATTCTATCCACCCACTAGCTCAAAGAACACTTAAAATTAAGCCATGCTTACATGTTGAGCATTTGGTCAGTTTTTTCATCGGTATTTGTAAAGCCAAAACCAGGAGAGGAACAATCACAGGAAAAGTACAATAGAAACACATCACCACATCTGTAGTTATCATCCACTCCTGGTTTTGGCTTACAAATACTGAAGTAAAATACCGACCAAATACTGAACTACTGAACGTGTGAACATGGCCTTAGAAATAGAACCTATAAAAGGGAAAACTTCTTAAAAAAATCAAGATCTGGCCAGATATTGGTGTTATTCCTTATGTATCTTATGCTGAAAGTTTATACTGAAATGTCCCCTGAAACAACTGCTGCTCTTTAAGGCTAGGGCTGCATGTTTGTGTTCTGCACAATGAAAGATTGCATATAATCATTGTCAAGGGTTCTTGTGACTTTGCTCTGTAGGTTTTAATGTTTGTTACTTGCAACCTGTCTCCAATTTGGTAGGATTTAGTTAAGCTGCAGAAAGTTATTCATGCTGCCGTCTAAAATAGTCAAGTGGCATTAAGTTAAAGAAAAGTAGGACAATTTATTTTCTGTTGAGCAACTTGTCTGAGAATTGTTATCATCTGATTGTGACCTTGTAGGCCAGTCCAGACCTAAATGGTCCAAGGACCCAAACAAATTTATTCACATGGTTATATGCAAAAAGACAAAGAAACAATGCTGTCATCAGATATATCGATTATATGGACTTTAACAGATTTAATTTGAGAGCAGCACGATATAGAGGCAAAGACCCTGATTCCAGCAATGTGTCACTTATGTGGGCTGCTGGCTTTAGTTTTGATAAATGTTTTATCAGTAGGAGTTTATCATTATAGGACTGGAACAGTACAACTGTTGCCACGGAGTCCTACATATTTATTGGCTCTGTATAACCCCACCCCCATCACTGATTGGCAGATTTCTGCTTATGAACAGCGCTCACAGAAAGCTGCCAATCAATGGTGTGGGTGGGTTTATACATTCAGGGTTCAGCATTCAGAGAACTGTGCAGCCATCTTCTGTATAAAGCCTTGTAGGCCATAATATTGTGTAGTCAGCTATGTGGCACCATGAGGGACTGTGTGGGACATTATACTGTGTGGGGTGGCTGAGGGGTCCATCCTACTGTGTGGGGAGCTGTGGAGTCATCATATCATGTGGTGCTGACTGTGAAGGCTGTGAAAGATTTGTACTGCTTTGGAGTCATAATACTGTGTGGAGCAAGATATTGTGGGTGGGGTGACTATGGGGGCATCATATTTTGTAGGGAGACTGTGGAGACATAGTGTGTTGGGGATGTGGACCATCCTCCTGTGGGGATGCATTGCAGAGTCATCATACTCTGTTGAAGGACACTAGAGAGTAATCACATGGTGTTGGAGGCACTATAGAAACATCATACTGTGTTGGGGGTACTATGGGGACATCACAAAGTGTTGGGGCACTGTGGGGACATCATACTGAGTTGGAGGCTCTGTACAGTCATTGAACTGTGTTGGTGGCTCTATGACATTATCATATTGTGTTGCAGCCACTGTGGTGGCATCAGACTTTGTTTGGCGGTGCTGTAAAGTCATCATATTGTGTGTGAGGGGTGGTGTACGAGGAAATTGTGTTTGGCAATTCACTGTGGGGATATTATACTATATAAATGGGGACAGATTGAGGGGCCATGAATGTTGTATGATAGTGAGAACACTAAAGGGCTTTACTAGGAACACTGTTTCTGTGTGTATGTCACAATATATGTCCCTCGCCCTGCCCTTCTCTTCTGCACCTTGACAAATATTTATTTTTTATTGGGGGAGGGAGGACCCAACTGCGACTTTTGCTAAGAGGTCCCCATGATTACTACGTATGCCCCTGGGGATAAATATAGAACCACTGTAGGCAGTCATTAGGTTATTTGGTCATCAGTTCAAAAGTCACATCAAGAGAACTCCAGAAGAACTAGGAGTGGTTGGAGCAAAAGTGGTGGGCGAACAGACTTACAGTTTAATTATTTATTTTCATTTTAAAGGGAATCTGTCACCTCATTTTTGGCCTATAAGCTGTGGCCACCGCCATCAGGGGCATTCTGTAATGCTGGAGATAAGCCCCCGATGTAACCTGAAAGAGAAGAAAAACACGTTATATTATACTCACCGGGGGGTGGGGGCAGTGAGTGTCGCAGTCCGGTCCGGTGCCTCCCATCTGCTAGCAAAGATGTCCTCCTCCTTACTTCTGCCACGGCTCCTATGCAGGCGTACTTTCTCTGTCCTGTTGAGGGCAGAGTAAAGTACTGCATTGCGCAGGCGCCGGGAAAGGTCACAGAGGTCCGGCGCCTGCACACTGCAGTACTTTACTCTGCCCTTAACAGAGTAAACCCGCCTGCACAGGAGCCGCGGCAGAAGTAAGAAGGAGGACGTCATCTCTAGAAGATGGGAGGCGCCGGGCCGCGCCCCCCAGTGAGTATAATCTAACTCGTTTTTCTTATCTTTCAGGTTACATCTGGGGCTTATCTACAGCATTACAGAATGCTGTAGATAAGCCCCTGATGGCGGTGGCTGCAGCTTATAAGCCGAAAATGGGGTGACAGATTCCCTTTAACCGAAATTGAGTTAATTGTGCATGATGAAATTTGTAATAGAAAAGCATTACAAAGCATGAAAAACTGTTTTAACTAAATAGATGTTTTAGCATATATTAATTTAAGAGAAAAATCTAATTTTTGATATTGTAATTGGCGATATTAATAGCATACACTTGGTACTTTGGGCAAAACAATAGGTACGTTTAGTATAGTTATAATTATTATTATTATATTTTACATAGTACTTTTAGCTTTTAAAATCACTGGTGCTGCCATCTATAATTACATGACTTTAATAGAGGATTATAGGCATCAATGTATAAGGCCATAGTCAGACATCCGATATTTTCTCACACATGAAAAACAATGGACCCATCTCCATCACTGTGTTGGATCAGATTTTCATCCGTGTTTGGTCAGTGTGTCCGTTTTTACCAACATTGACTTTCTCACAGGCCTAAAAAAAAGATAAATTGCAAATCTTCTTCTACCCATTACAATATAAAAAAAGACAGCACATTGACAGCACACGGTTGGCCTCTATGTCCTGTTGGTTATTTTCCCGGAACAAATAGATTTGCATGGGTGATTAAGGCCGGTTTCACATTTGCGCTTTATAGCGCAGCGACGGCATGCGCACGGCCGCCGCTAAGCCCCGCCTCCTCCCGGCTCCCTGTCCGCCCCATCCTGTCATCGTCGCCTACTAGCGCACATGGACGCTTGCGATCTGCGCACCCTATCTTTAGCATAGGGTGTGCAGATCGTGCGCTGGCAGGATTTTGCCGTGCGCTGCGCACTTTTGAAGGTGCGCCCGTGTGCGTCGAACGCAGCATGTTGCATTTCGGCAAGCGTCCATGTGCGCTAGTAGGCGGCGATGACCGGATGGGGCGGGCAGGGAGCTGGGAGGGGGCGGGGCTTAGCGGCGGCCGTGCGCAGGCCGTCGCTGCGCTATAAAGCGCAAATGTGAAACCGGCCTTAGTTCCCCGACTCAAAAATCAACATTTCCCCTATGATTTTTGGGGGATTGGTAAAAAAGAGATGAAACGCATTAAAAAAAAATATGGATTTGTTTCATATCCGCGAAAAACATGGATAAAACACGTTTGCGAACAGTGAACATCTGAACGATGCCTAAATTCCATTTTGGAAAGGCATTATCAAAAACTTAATACAAAAAAGTCACCCAATATTTCTACATTTAATATATTTATCGTCTACTTTTTGTAAAAAACCATGACCTGACCATGTTTCTATAGAAAGTTCTCAAGAACAAATCATTAGAAGTAAAGGAACATTTATATTTGATCGCTGTAAGGATAGAATCTAGATGGATTTTGTCGACCCTCTTTTTGTCTGCATAGAGCATAGCTGTTGTTTTTAGTTTTCCTTTTAACCATGTCACCTTTTGGCCTTCTTTTTTCATCTTTTCAGAGACATTCCGGTGCCGAGATACTCAGTGGTGTACGCTTCTAAAATGGAACTGAACAATGAGGCACTAGACAGATCTTCCCCCCGCAGGGCTCACACTCTAATGCCGAATGGTAAAGCTTTAAAAAACACGGGGCAAGATCTTTCATTCGGAGAAACTGTAATTTTTTTTCATAGGATCTTTATTTAGGATGAACATTTTATAAATGGAATTGTTAGCTCTTGGATTGTAATGGGAAGAACTGTATAATATTAATTAGTGACCAAAAAATGAGGGCAAAAACGGAATTGGGCAGAGATGAAGATTTGCACTCAAAGAGATGGCTTTATGTGTAATCTTCAGACATGTAGTGCTGAGGTAGCTGCGCACCCATGTCCTAGTTCTTCAGGGGCCCCTCTTCCGTATAAAACACCATTTCTTTTCATGTATGTTGTTTTATCTTAAGGCTGTGTTTCCATGATAAACTTTTTGTGAGTTTTTGATGTTGCAGATTTTCTACACCCATTAAGTAAAATAAGTTACTTGCATGTTTTCAAAAATATGCAGCATTAGAAACTGACAAAAAAATCACCAAAAACTCACAGTGGGAACACAGCCTAAGGCCACATGCACAAACTGAAAATTTGGTGAGTTTTTTACCCCAGTATTTGTAAGCCAAAACCAGGAGTGTTGACGTGTTTCTCTTATACTTTGCTTCTGACTGTTTCACTCCTGGTTTTGGCTGAGGTAAAAAACTCACCAAAGACTCAACATGTGACCGTGACCTTAAAGAAGTGCAACAAAATTCAATCTGCCAACATATAGTTGCCCATAAACTTTAGGCCTCATTCAGATGTGCGGAAAACACGTACAGCGCACGTATGCCTTCCGAGTGCCATCTGTGTGCTGTCCGTATTTTATGGGATTCATTTATCCATCCATGAAAAACACCGATGGACCATATACTGATGACACTGATCCAAAACACCGATGACACTGATGGCAAAAATGGACATGGAATGGACCATATACTGATGACACACTAATCCAAAACACTGCTGACACCAATACCATTTTTTCACATACATGTTTAAACACAAACTTGTAATTGGGACCTTACAGTTGCTGTCAGTATAAGAGTACAACAGGCTTAGTGGCTGTAACTCTCAGAAGTGGCACTAATCCTAATGGCTACAGTTCACAAAAGAAAGTCCAAGCACTTAACAATGCAATACTTGATAAAATACAAAGGCTCATGCAGACGACCATATTTTTGACAAAACATCAGATTTCACATGGACTAATGTCACGCTATGGGCTGTGCAAATGTCCAATTTTTTCCTCGGACTGAGTGGCTCTTTCATGGAGAGCAATGGGAAAACAGGAGATAAGGAACCTGGGCCCCTGAACTGCCCCTCAGGCTAGGGGTGACTTGTCTTTCCCTATTTCCTTAACTCAGGGGTACCCTTGATGGTAGGGAGGCCCGAGTCACTGACCTGTCCCTATCTCCTGGCCAACCCTGAGCTAACCCCCAACCCCCACCCCAGGAGTTGAACCGTAAGGGCAACCACAGATATAGACTGACAGGGATAAAGAAAACTGCACCACAACGCAAACTATCAGGATGACTATGGGCGGACATACCCCCGGTTCAACTGGTGCGTTGCACCGGGGCCCAGAGGCTCCAGGGGGCCCCTGCAGGGCAGCTAATGATGAGGGCAATCTGGCCGTTTTCACCGGGCCTGAGGCTCCGGGGAGTCCCTGGCCAAATTGCCCTCATGTGTAGCGGCGGGCAGGGAGAGATTCCAACAGCTCCACTGCCTGCAAGAGAAAACTGCAGGAGCGGAGCTGCAGGGATCCTTCCTGTCTGGTGCCAGAGCTTCCTGTGTCTCTCTGACACAGAGAGCAGCGCCTCTGAATGACGTCATCATTCAGTGGCGCGGCTGCTGTGCCAGAGACACAGGAAGCAGCTGGAGGGAGGAGGCGGTGATGCTGCAGAGCGGATATGTGAGGTACTGTGCTGCCTGTCACTGCTGCTGTGTGTGTGCGTGTGACTGTGTATGTGTGTGTATGTATGTAGTATGATGATGGGAGTGATGGGGAGTGATGGAGAAGGCAATGATGTAGTATGTAGTATGTGTGTGTGTGTGTGTGTGTGGATTGATGTGTATGTGTAGGTGGAGAAGGCTATGATGGGGAGAAGGCCATGATGGGATGATGGGGAGAAGGCCATGAAGGGGTGATGGGGAGAAGGCCATGATGGAGGTGATGGGGAGAAGGCATGATGGAGGTGATGGGGAGAAGGCCATGATGGAGGTGATAGGGAGAAGGCCATGATGGAGGTGATGGAGAAAAGGCCATGATGGAGGTGATGAGAAAAGGCCATGATGGAGGTGATGGGGAAAAGGCCATGATGGAGGTGAGGGGGAAAAGGCCACGATGGAGGTGATGGGGAAAAGGCCATGATGGAGGTGATAGTGAGAAGGCCATGATGGAGGTGATGGTGAGAAGGCCATGATGGGGGTGATGGAGAGGGCAATGATGGGGATGGTGGGGGAAGAGGAAATGATGGAAGTGGTGGAAAGGGCAATGATGGGGTGGGGGAGAAGGCAATGATGTTTTAGTGGAAAAGACAATGATGGGAGTGATGGGGAAGGAGGCAATGATGGGGGTGGTGGAGGGAAAGGCAATGATGGAGGTGGTGGAAAGGGCAATGATGGGGTGGCATGGGAGAAAGCAATGATAGTGGTGGGGAGAAGGCAATGATGGAAGTGGGAAAGGGGGCAATGATGGGGTGGGGGAGAGGACAATAATGGGATGCGGGGAGAGGAGGACAATGAGGGGTGTAGGGGATTGGGATGGGAGGAAGGGGGACTTATAATGGCCTTAGGAACAGGGGTAGGTGGAGGAAGACATTATTGTCGCTTATTATGTCTAACACAGTCCCTTAGTATATAGTGTACTCACTTATTATGTCTAACACAGTCCCTTAGCATATAGTATATGTACTTATTATGTATAACACAGTCCCTTAGCATATAGTGTACTCACTAATTCTGTATAACACCATCCTTAGTTACATAGTTTCCTCTTTTATTATGTATAACACCGTCCCTTATTACATACCATCCTCTCTAGTTATATATGGTGCCGTCCCTTATTATATAGCTTCCTCTGCTGTTATTTACAGTGCCGTCTCTTACATAGTGTATTCTTGTTAATTTTGTTATTAACAGTGCCCTCTTTTATTACATAGTCCCCACTCTTTTTCAATATAAAATGACTGCTGATGGAGGAGCCGGTGACCAGACGACCAGTTCGTCATCTTCTCCATTAAAAAGGAAGCTTTCCTAGCCATCATTGCATTATACAGGTAACAAGACAGGACGGTATGTAATAAAAAACAGGGCTCTATATAATACAATATGTAGGGAACGGTGCTGTACATAACAAGAGAGGGCACTGCATAATAAGGAACGGCAATATACATAATAAAGGAGACTATGTAATATATATACATGTATGTGTGTGGCGCAGCAGGTTCTCAGGATGCAGTGACGAGACACGAGACTGGGTGTGGTTTTGTAAAGCAACTTTTATGAAGTGGAACCAGTAGTGCTGTGCTGAGCAACCCAAAAAGGGATAACACCAATTGTCCATGCAGGGACTCAACAACAATAACAGTACTTTGCTTATCGAGAATGCGACTAACCCGGCAAAGCCGGCTATTATGGGCCTTGAAACGGCAAACTATGGGTCCTTATCTCCTAAAGTCAACTTATCCTTCCAGACGTCCTTCGGCATTGCTGGTGTGTCTGCTTTGAAGACGCTGAGGTGCCTGTTTCAACGCCGCGGGTGTGGCTGCTTTGACGTCGCAACCGCTGAGTCCAGCTGCTGAAGAACGGCCGCGACTTCTGGGTGTTTCAACAACCAGGAGAAGTTGGGCACAACAGGCACTGAAGGATCTTGGCTGTTGGGGCACAACAGGCTCTAAAGGATCTTGGCTGATGGGGCACAGCAGGCCCTGGAGGATCTTGGCTGTTGGGGCACAGCAGGCCCTAAAGGATCTTGGCTGTTGGGGCACAACAGGCCTGAGGGATCTTGGCTATTGGGGCACAACAGGCCCTGGGTTAATCCTCTGGGAAATGACCCCCTGTAAGCTCAGCGGGGACGGACTCTCAGAAAGTCTCAACTGACTCCCGCCTCCAAAGCGGGAATGCGTCACAGTTGCAGAAGGGACGGTTGGCAGGCCTACACTCAGGGTCCCTCGGTAGGCGGGGAGTAGGCCTCGATTGACGACTTTGGCGAGATGACATCCACAGTAGTCATTGATGAATAGGCCGAAGCTGTGGGCTGAGGCAGGGAGGCAGTGTACAGGCCGCCGCAGAGGGCTGATGTACCATCACAGCGGAGGCTCGGAGTCGCGGGCCAGGCGCACCAGCGCGAGAAGCAGCGGTAACGGCTGCGGTTGACCGCAGGCGGAGAGCGGCCCCGGATTGAGGTAAAGCACAAGTCTTTTGCCGGTGTTCGTCGCTTACCCTCCACGGAACCCTGATGGTCTTCCCGCAGATCAACGTCTGTCAAACCAGCCCTCTCTACCTTCCACGGCTTCCTGTCTCCTGTCAGCCTTTCTGCCAACTGCCCTCTCAGCGCGCTCCCTCCTCCTTTTATCCTTGCCCCGCCCCCTGCTGCTCTGTCTCCTTCAGTCGCCCGCTCTCCTTCATTGCCCCCCGGGTCCCGTTCCTTCCGGAACCCAGATGGCGGCCCCCTTGGTTCCGGCCCAGACACCTTATGGAGTCCTCTTCCCTACAGTTGCATCCCACACTATACTTATCATACATAGGCAAAGGAGTAACATCAACAGGTCAGAACAAGGCAAATATAAAGGAGAAGGGAGGTGATGTGGTGAGCTGCGAGCATCTGGCCCAAAATTATGGTAACATATTTGATGAGAAGGTAGTAATAACATGATTCTATCCACTTACATCTGTACTGAACTCCACCTGACCTGTGCAGAAGACCAAGATCCCAATTTTTTTACCCCTCTTGAAATGTATTCAAGCCATCAGTGCGGGAAACCTGATTATTCTATTTTAATTTTTAAGTAACTTTACTCTTTCTGAATAAAATCCATACACCCATAAGGGATTTTTGAGGTGCAAGCGCTAGATTATTTTGAACCCTAAACCCAACAAACCATTCTTCCTCTATTTGGCCATCAGCCAAAAATTATAGCAATACCTGTTAGTTTGTGGCACATTGGGGCTATTTATTAAGGCTGGTGTTGCACATGCCAATCTTAATGAAGGGTTTGCTGAAGTATGATGTGCTAAATTCATAAAGAGATGTACACCAATTAATTAATTTGGCATATCTTCTCTGTGGTGTGCATGTGGCATGGGACTTGAGTAGCATTTCTGGGAAAAAAAACATTGGCACTTTTGCTGAATTTGACAGGTAAGCATAGTCACAGACCATACCACCCCATTTTGCTTACTTTGGCCAAAATGCGTTAAACTGGCAAAAAATGCCAAAAGTCAAAAAAAGTTGTTCAAATTCGTGTTGCGCAAAAATGTTGAGACTTTTCAAGGCGTTTAAGCCTTTGTTCTGGCACAAAAGCTTTGATAAATTGTCACTTTAGATTTAAAGTATCACATTTCCACCAGGACTTGTTCCTGCAACGTCTTCTTCTCCCACCAGGCGCTTCTTTATTTATTCTGCAGGCAGAGCAGATGATAGAAGAGATGGAATCAAAAGCTCTGTTCGGTGAAGTTCAGAAAAGTTCAGAAAAGAGCGACCAGAATGGTGACCGGTCTGCAAACCCTGTCTTATGAGGAAAGGTTGCAGGATTTGGGAATGTTTAGTTTGCAAAAGAGAAGACTGAGAGGAGACTTAATAGCTGTCTACAAATATCTAAAGGGCTGTCACATTGTAGAAGGATCAACTTTATTCTCATTTGCACAAGGAAAGACTAGAAGCAATGGGATGAAACTGAATGGGAGGAGACACAGATTAGATATTAGAAAAAACTTTTTGACAGTTAGAGTGATCAATGAGTGGAACAGGCTGCCTCGAAAAGTTGTGAGTTCTCCTTCAATGGAAGTCTTCAAACAGAGGCTGGACAGACATCTGACTGGGATGATTTAGCGAATCCTGCTTTGAGCAGGGGGTTGGACCAGATGGCCCAGGAGGTCCCTTCCAACTCTACGATTCTATGATTCTATGAATGCTCTGTCCAGCCATTTACATTATGGTGGCTAAGACCTGCAGTACTATCTGACACTATGGGTGCGCATGTGTATGCTGTCCAGCTGCAGTTATCAACTTCTTCAGCCAATTTGAGAGAACCAAACTCTATTTAAGCTTCCAGCTTACTGCTGGAAGCTGCCAGATATAGTCTTGGGGTCCTCTGGTTTAGTTCTGCCTGTTTTGCTTCTTGTATGTTGGCTTGTGTTTCTGACTACTTTTACATATTCTGATTTTTCACCTTTAATGCCCTCTTGGTTCTGACCTGGCTCCCTGACCACTCCTTCCAGCCTGCTCCACCGAACAGCAGCTTATTCCGTGGCCCCAGCCCAGAGGCCCCTGTTTAATTCCAAATCCACAGGGGTTAAAGGGTGAAGGCTAGGGCAACCTTTGGGATCAGGCAAGCAGATTGTCTTCACTAAGCCTGTTCATGGTAGCCATTTTAGAGCAGAACACCGTTACAGAAAGTTCAACTTTTCAGCATTTTTTAGCTACATGAAGCCAGGACTACCTGCTCTAACCTTCCTACAGGTAGCTTAATGGTGCCACAGTTTAATAAATCATCAACAATTGTTGGTATTTTGCTAGATGGCATTTTGTAAAGACATAAAACCAGATACTGTTATGTAGATGAACAGTTTCTTCTTCAAAAAGGTATTTTTGAGGCTGCTAAAATATTGCGCAGACCTAATTCTTAGAGGAATTCTAGATTTATTACAGCTATTGTGTTTAAGATGAAATTACACTTGAAAAAATATTATTTTCCATCTTTGCATTCCTGAGATCCACAGGGAAATAAAAACAGTGGCGGTTCTATACTAATGCTCACAATTAAAATGAATAGTTTCATGGCGCTGTTGTGGTTGGCTGATCTAGCTGCTTCAGACTGTTGTACGATAAAATGTCTACTGGCAAAGAGTCTGCAAGTTAAAATCTACCCCCCTCTGAAGCTCCTTACACCAGGGTCACAAGGTTATATAAAAAGCAGTTTGTAATGTCGCCTCGGCTGGCCATAACTCTGACTCTTCTACCTTCCTCTGCTCGTAACACTATTTGAACCTGTTCTTTTTTTCCACCATGATCGAATTAAATTCTATAACTCTTGCAGCGTGCCTGTAAGCAGCCGGAGCGTTAATATTTAATGATGAAAGATGTTTGTAATCACAGCCAGATCCCGTGTGTCTGGCTGTTTTATGTTCTGCCTTTGGGGTCGTGATGGTGAACTCAGGCCTCTTGAAAATCTCGGATTAACCCTTTCACCATCAAACCATTTATAACTGTGGCTTGTTTTGAATACAGAGAATATTTTTGGTTTGATATTGTACGGCACCAAGGATATGGAATGGAAGGTCCTGACGAGGAAGGCCCCCAATTGTCAAACTTTAAGGTGTTGTGTGATCAAGAGTTCATTATACTCAAAGGTCATCTACAGGAGCGTAACCATAACAAGTACAGGGGTTACAATTGCACCCGGGCCCTGGAGCCTAAGGGGCTCCAAAAGTCTCTTTAAACTTGATGAAAAGACCGATACAATTAAAGACATGCCATAATTGGGGGCCCAGTTGGAGCTTTTGCATTGGGGCCCAAGAGCTTCAAGTTAAGTCAATCATCCATTGCCCTGCAAGGAAAAAAAAAAGAAAGAAAAATAGCAGATGGGTAAGATTCTTTCTTAGTGTCGATTCTGTTTCATTGTGGCGATCTGAAGGAGATCACAGCGATGGGACTCATATTAAGTAGAGAATCAAGATTTTGTAATGCACTTAATATGTTTAGGCACTATATCAATCAAGGTTAGTTATGTACATAAAATTTTTGTTTATGGATGATTTGTATTCTCCTATCACAGTTTACAGTGCCTTGTAAAAGTATTCACATCCTTGGAACTTTTGCACCAACAAGCTTAATTATATTTTATTGGGATTCTATGTTATATACCAACACAAAATAGCAAAGATTTGTGAAGTTTAAAGGAAATGATACATGGTTTTCTAAATATTTTAAAAATGTCAACGTGAAAATTGTGACATATGATCCCTGTAGTTTAATACTCCTAAATAAAATCCTGAGTGACCAGAATTCACAATTAAAAAATTCAGTCCATCTGTGTGTAATTTATTCTCAGTATAACTACAGCTGTCCTGTGAAGGCCTCAGAGGTTTGTTTGAGAATATTAGGGATCAAACAGCATCAAGAAAACAAAGGAACACACCGGACAGGTCAAGGATAAAGTTGTGGAGAAGAGTTAAGCAGGGTTAAGAGTTAAACATAGCATAAACTCAGAACATCTCACAGAGCACTTTTCAATCCATCATCCAAAAATGGAAGGAGTATGATATAACTGCAAACCTACCAAGACATGGCAATTCACCTAAGATATCCCAAGCAAGGAGAGCAGTAATAAGAGAAGCAGCCAAGAGGCCCATGGTCATGGTGGAGAAGCAAATCTGTCCTTTATGGACGAGCAGCATTTTTGAAAGCCAGGCAGAAGAAGTCTCGTTTCCAGTTTACAAAAAAGCCAAGTAGGTGGGGCTGTCAACTTGACTTTTTACTTTTTCTAGAATGCTTATCAAAAAATCATGGCCATACAATATTTTATACGGACACATTGGAAAACTTTAATAAATCATTATGATTATAAGTGATCCATATCTACAGCCTATATTTCTGATATAAAGACATTGTCTGTGTTCACTGTAAACTGTAAAATTATAATTACAGTCAAATTAATCTGTATAAGTTTCTGCAACTTCAATGCTTCAAAATTTTTTTACAGACAAGGCAAAAGAGTACAATATTTTTACGGACAGTCCTAAAATTTCTGGACGGTTGGCAACACTGCATGTAGAGTACACAGGGTCATTGTATTCTCCTATCACAGTATAATATTCTCCAAAAATGCAGCGAAGCAGAATACTCATTTGATAAAGTGTATAAAATGAGAAACATATCAGGTTCTTCCATTATTTACAAATCTTTCAATTTCCTCACATATGATTGTCATAAACTGACATTGGTATATGTATGTTTTTATGCATATGGGGTACAATATTATTATTACCAATAAAGGAAGGTCGCTGTGTTAGAAACTAACCGAAGTGTCCAGACAAGTTGGACCCCAAACTGTAGGGGAACCTCCCATCAGAGAAAGTAAGGCCGGGGTCAGACTTGCGAGAAACTCGTTCGGGTCTCGCACATCACTACCCGGCACTGCCACCAGCACTCGGATCGGAGCGTTCAGCTGCATAGAAATACATGCAGCCGCACGCTCCAGTCTTGAGTGCCGGCGACAGTGTCAGGTATTGATGTGCGAGACTCGTCCGAGTTTCTCGCAAGTCTGACCGCGGCCTAACTATAAAACTGTCTCACCATTAAATGGACCATTCTCTCACTGTGATTAAGTACTAAGTACAAATAGCAAATTGTGCAAAGATTATATTAACCCGTTCACGACCTATGATGCATAAGTATATCAAAGGTCGCCTAACCCTCTTTAATGCGGGCTCCGGCGCTGAGCCCAAATGTTTTCAGGGACATGACAGCTATTCTGACCAGCTGTCGTGTGCCTCTAACCTCAATCCACCCACAGCTGTTAACATGCTAAATGCCGCTGTCAATCTCTATGTCTAGCACAAGCGGTCTGAAGATCGTAGCTTCAAGTTTCCTAAGGAGACTCTTGAAGTAAAAAAAAATGTTAAAAAGTTAAAAAAAATTGTATAAAAATTCAAATCACCTCCGTTTTGTCCCATTCAAATTAAAATTATAAAAAAAAATCAAAAATGCACATACTTGGTGTCACCGAGTTCAGAAAAACCTGATCTAACAAAATATAAAAATAGTTAATCCCATCGGTAAAAGGCGCAACGAGAAAAATAATTGAAACGCCTGAATTGCGTTTTTTTGGCCACCGCAATAAAATGCAGTAACGGGCGATCAAAATATCTACCCTAAAATGCTATCAATAAAAATGTCAGCTCAGCGCATTAAAAAGAAGCCCTCACCAAGCCCCAGATCCAGAAAAATAGAGATGCTACGAGTCTCGGAAAATGGCGTCTTTTTTTCTTTTTGTTTTTTTTTTGTGCAAATTTTGGATTTTTTTTACCATTTTAATAAAAAAGAACCTATACCTGCTTGGTATCTGCAAAATCGTAATGACCTGGAGTTTCATAATGCCAAGTCAGTATAATCATTTATTGAACACAAGATGGTGGCCTGATTCTAACGCATCAGGTATTCTAGTCTGTCTCTCTCTGTCCGTGCCGCACATCTCCCAATGGAGGCATGTGTTCTCCCAATGCAGGCTTGTGTCGTTCGAATGTGCTGATTGGTCATGGCTGGCGACCAATCAGAGCAGCGGGATTTCCGTTACAGACAGCCAGACAGAGTTAGACAATTATATAGTAGATGGTAAAAAAAAACAATAGTGGAATTGAACTTTTTTGCAATTTCACCGCACTTGGATTTTTTTTCCTGTTTTTCAGTACACTATATGGTAAAATCAATGGTGTTTAAAAGTACAACTCGTCTCGCAAAACACAAGCCCTCATGTGGCCATATTGACCGAAAAATAAAATAGTTATGGCTCTGGGAAGAAGGGGAGAGAAAAAACAAAATCGCAAAAAAGGAAAATTCTAAACTGGTCTGGGGTGAACATAACGCCGGTGCAGGGGGGCTTTTGCAGGGCGGCTAACAATGAGGGCAATCTCGCCTGTTTCTCGGTGCACGAGACTCTGGGGGGGGCAATGGCCAGATTGCCCTCATGTGTGTCAGGCCTGGAGCAATCCCTGCATCTCCACTGCCTATAGGAGCAAATGGCGGCAGAGCTGCAGAAATCCATCCTCAGCTTCCTGCCCAGTGCTTCTCTCTGACACAGACACACAGTGGATAACAACGATGGAGGTGAGGGAGAAAAATGATGAAAGTAGGGGAGAACAATGATGGACGTGGGGGAGAACAATAATGAAGGTAGGGGAGAACAATGATGGAGGTGGGGAGAACAATGATGGGGGTATGGGAAAACAATGATGGAGATGAGGGAGAACAATAATGGGGTTGAGGTGAGCAATGATGGAGTTGCGGGAGAACAATGATGGAGGTGAGGGAGAACATTGATGGAGGTAGGGAAAACAATGATCGAGGTGGTGGAGAACAGTGATGGGATGGAGGAGAACAATGATGGAGGTTGGGGAGAACAATGATGGAGGTGGGGGAGAACAATGAAGGAGGTGGCAGAAAACAATGAGGGAAGTGGGGGAGAGGACAATGTGTAGGGGAGAGGACAATGGTGAGATGTCAGCGATGGATGTGGGGGAGTGGCCAATGATGGAGATGAGGGCGAGGACAATGATAGTGGTGGGGGAAAGGACAATGATTGGGTGAGAGAGAGTACAACGATGGACAATGAGTGATGTAGTGGAGATTACAATGAGGAGCGTTTGGGAGAGTTCAATGAGGGGGGTGTATTGGGATAGGAGTAATGGGGACTTATAATGGACTTCTGAACAGGGGAGGAGAGGAGGAAGTTAGATTTAGATGTAGATATAGAATGATTTGGTTGATGAAGAGGGTGCTAAGTCCCTGATAGCGTCCTTCCCATCTCAAAATTCATTATGACACTATCAGGGACTTAAAATGTATTGGGGGAAGAGAGAGTAAGGTGCATAGGATGATTTATAATGAAATGAAAAGTGGGAGAAGACGCTGTCAGGGGCTTGTAAGGCCTGTTTCACATTTCTGTTTTTTGACGTCAGTCAAAATCCGCCACTTTTAGAAAAAAACGGATCCGCCCCTTTTTTTGGCGGATCCGTTTTTTCCCCCATAGACTTACATTAGCGGCGGATTTTGACTGATGGTCGTCCGTCTCACCCGTTTTTGATGGATTTGTCAGAATTTTAGCGGCTCCCGGGCGGAGGAGACGGACTCTGAAACGTTTTTACAGAGCGACGGTCCGCTATTTTGTATTGCGCATGCCCGGCAGATTTGCTCTGGCAGGGATTTTAACCCTGAATAGTGTTCCGGAAAAGCCGTAAAAAACCCCTCTCTTTTTCCAGGCCGCGGTTGCTTTAAATTTCACCCTCTTCCCGGCTGCAGCGTATCCGTATACAAAACGGATCCAGTGGCATCACTTTGGCCGATGACGGAGACGGATCCGTTTTTTAATCGCTTGGCGGATTTTGACTGACCTTGAAAGACGGAAATGTGAAACAGGCCTAAAGAATTGAGAGGTGGCAGAGGATGTTAAGCACGTGATAATGTCTTCTCCCACCCTCAAATTCATTATGATGCCATCAAGTACTAATGATGAATGGAGAGGACACAGGATAGGGACTAAGGCTTTGTGCACACGATCAAGATTTGGAGTGGAGCCTTGTCATTAGAGGTGTCTGCCTGAAGACCTGGAAGAAAGAAAATGGAGCTGATCAAAGGAATGGACAGAGGTGAGTATAAGAGGTTTTTAACCCCGTTAACAGCAGAATTGACTTGCACCAAATTTTGTCAACAAAAATCTATCCCGTTTCTGAATTGAATGAATCTACCTAATCAAATTTTGGGAGATTCGCTCAACTCCTTAAATTAGTTTTAACTAGGAATCCTGACAAATCTCTCAACAGTTTTCCGTTCCCATCACATTATTAAATGACGACATGTAGACACATATGGTGTAAACATATCCCGACAATTTATAGAATTGTTTTCTTTATCAGCTGATCATCTTGTGCCACTCATCACATAATCATTAAAGAAAAGGTAAGAAGGAGATATTCAATGTTAGGCACTGCATGAGTTTGGTATTGCGCAGTATATTTATTGGATCATCCTAGGGATAAAGTGTCCTTTCCTCTCATAACAAACAATCATTCGCAATTTAGAGCATACTGAAAAAAACAAATAAAAAAATCTTATTTGTCTATTGCTGACAGTAAGTATGGACCGAGTGATAAAAACAATCCAATTAGAGCTAATATGACCCATATTTAGTAAGAGAATTAGTAGAACATTACAGTAAATAGCAGAAAATATTGCTTAATGGTGGAAAGGACAACTTATGTTAGTCCAATATCGGTCAGCTATCAAATCACATGTTAATAATATTCTTCATTAAAACAAAATTAGCAAGGGCATCCCGAAGGAATAGAAGACATGAATAGGTATTGAAGAAAGATCTTGTCTTGAGTTTTCATATCTAAACAATCTCAATCACACCTTAGACACTAAAAGTTGCTGCATTGATTGGAATTATCAGTTGAGATTTCCATTAACTCTGTTGTGGCTACGGCGGACTATCTATAGCTACTAAGGTGGTAAAGGACTCAAAATTCCGCTGATCCCAATCTCCGAATCTCCGTATGGCTGAGAATATTGGATAGGAAGAGTAACAATGTCATCCTGGTCATTAGTGGCTGTGGCATTGATGAACCAACCTCGCTTACTGTCTGTGATACAATATTGAATATTGATTGACCTCCACACGGCTGCATTATCTACCGGGACCTTGTTGCCGACATTGTCCCCATAAGGTTGATTTAGTTAAAGAAGCTGATGACAGATAATGTTTAGGTAGCAGAAGTCATTAAATTTGTGTCTGTCTGTAATATAAATAAAACAAACTATATTATAGTAATGATATGTGTCTTACAGAAAGGATTTACTGCATCATCATTCCTAGTTATTTATAAAGATGTCAGAAAACTTACTATGAAATAATTCTAAATTTGGATAAGCCATAACATTAAAATTGCAAAATTCAGTCTCGTGCTTCTAAAATAGATCTAACCCATTGGGGAATGGAATCCAAATGTCCTGTGGTGTCTGGCAACATGATATTAGAAGCAGATCCTTAAAAGGGACTATTCACCTCTGGTGAAATATTTGACTGGTATTACAGCTTGCCAAATCCTAACGGTGTGTTATGCACATACAGCTAGGTTTTGGCTCCACTTGTTGGCTCTAGCGGTCAATGTTCTATTGAGAGACAATGTTAAGACTCTAAAAGGCAACCAGACATTGCATGCACTCTGTTCCGAATAAACTCCGATTTATACGTCTGTCTGACTGCACACTTAGGATAGGCCATCAATGTAAAAGTTCTGGACAACCCATTTAAGGAAAATTTGGCGGACAAGTAACTTAGACTCTTTCTTATGTTTCTTAAACCATTTGAAATATTTTTGTAGATTGGCATGGCATATTATCTTTTTGGAAGAGGTCAACACTATTATGGAATACCATTCCAATTAGGAGGTGTATTTAGTCTTCAACGATGTTTGGCTACATGGCACATGTCAAGGTAACATCTACATGAGATGTAGTACCCAATGTACTTCCTCCAATTTGCCTTCCTACAATAGTTCGTTGTGGTGCCATCTTTTTCCAAATTAAGACACTCATGTAACCCTAGCAGTCAATATTACGTGAAACTAAATGTGGTTCATCAGACTTAGTAGATACTAACCACAGCCTATCACCCAAACCGAGAACACCCCACAAGACCAATGGTGTTGGAGATGCTCTGCCCGGTCATCAAATCATTACATTTTAGTCTATGTCAAAGTCAATTAGATTCTTATAATTGCCCAGTTTCCCTGCTGTTAACACATCAATTTCAAGAACTAACTGTTCACTTGAAGCCTATTACAGTGGTGTTAAAATTATTTGCTCCTTCTTGATTTTCTATTCTTTTGCATGTTTGTCACACCAAAATGTTTCGAATCACCAAACAAATTTAAATGTTAGACAAAGATAGCACAAGTAAGCACAAAATGTATTTTTTAAATGAAGGTCTTTATTATTAAGAGAAAAAGAAATCCAAACCTACAGGGCCCTGTGTGAAAGTGATTGCCAACATCCCCTTAAAACATAAATTAACTGTGGTTTTATCACCTCTTTGGGAATCTGAGTTTAAATTCACTAGCCACACCCAGTCTTGATTACTGCCACACCTGTTCTTAATCAAGAAATCACTTAAATAGGACCTGCCTAACAAAGTGAAGTAGACCTAAAAATCCTGAAAAGCTAGACATTATGCCATGATCCAGAGAAATTCTGGAACAAAAGAGAAACAAGGTAATTGAGATCTATCAGTCTGGAAAATGTTATAAAGCCATTTTTAAAGCTTTGGGACTTCAGCGAACCACAGTGAGAGCCATCATTCACAAATGGTGAAAACATGGACCAATGGTGAGTATTTCCAGGAGTGGCCGACTGCCCAAATTACCCCAAGAGCACAGTGACAACTCATCCAAGAGCCCACAAAAGATCCCGCAACAACATCCAAAAGACTTCAGACTTCACTTGCCTCAAATAAGGTCAGTGTTCATGTCTCCACCATAAGAAAGAAACTGGGCAAAAATGTCCTGCAGATTTCCAGAAAACATCTTGATGATCCCCAAGACTTTTGGCAGAATACTCTGTGGACTGAGGAGACAAAAGTTGAACTTTATGGAAGGTACTGTATATGTCCCATTACATCTGATGCAGAAGTAACACAGCATTTCAGAAAAGGAACATCACAACAGTAAAATGTGGTGGCAGTGTGATGGTCTGGGCCTGTTTTGCTGCTTTAGGACCTTGAAGATTTGCTGTGGTTTATGGAATCATCGAATTCTGCTGTCTACCAAAGAATCCTGAAGGAGAATTTCCGGCCATCTGTTCGTGACCTCAAGCTGAAGCACACTTGGGTTATGCAACAAGAACACACCAGTAAGTTAACCAAAGAATAGCTTAAGAAAAACAAAATGAAGACTTTGTAGTGGCCTAGTCAATGTCCTGACCTTAATCCAATTGAGATGCTGTGGCATGACTTTAAAAAGGCGGTTCATGCTCGAAAACACTCTAATGAGGCTGAATTGCAACAATTTTGTGAAAATGAGTGGGCCATAATTCCTCCAGAGCGTTGTAAAAGACACATTGCCAGTTATCACAAATGCAGTTGTTGCTGCTAAGAGTGTCTCAAACAGTTAATTAGTTTAGGGGCAATCACTTTTTCACACAAGCCCTGTAGGTTTGGATTTCTTTTTCCCTTAATAATAAAAACTTTAATTTAAAAAACTGCATTTTGTGTTTTTCTTGTATTATCTTTGTGTAATATTTAAATTTGTTTGGTGATTTGAAACATTTTAGTGTTACACACATGCAAAAGAATAGGAAATCATGAAAAGGGAAAACACTTTTTCACACCACCAGCAAAATGCATGATTAACTGCAGTCAGATATAGCAAATGTATCACTTTATGTGGATAATTAGGCCAACATATAATTCCTAATACGCTATAACATTTTAACTGTAAAAAAAGACATGGGCTGCACATCCAAAACTTATACACTGATGTATTGCAGCTAAGCAGAAATTTACCACCTTGAACACGAGGTTCTTAGTTATCATTCTGATCAAACTGTATGAGGCTCACTGTCTTGACAAGGCGAATCTCTTAGTGGGTTTCTAACCTTAAAAGTGAGGTGCTGTGCATCGAACACAGACAAATTGATAATGCACCAGCAGGGCGACGACCCAGGTACCCCACAGAACCCATGCTGCAAGGCAAAGCCCCAATGACCCCTGGTCACAGTAATACACAGGCACAGCACCAGAGCAACAATGGGCACCACAAAGCACTAACATCAAGTGCAGAGATCTTAAAAAACTCACCTCCCTTATTGTCTCAGACTTAAAACTAAGAGCAAAAATAGACAAAATGCCTCTGCAGTCTCTTTCTAAGTGACCTGGACTGGGGCTTCTGCTGGTGCGGTTTTGCTTTAGCTGTGATTGCCACTAAAGTTGAGCGAATTTGATCAGGTCCCGGCTTATTCGGCAAGCTATAACACTTGCCAAATAAGCTGCAGAGGCAACCCACATATATGGAGCGCGCCGGCTGATCAGCTGTCCAGCGCCGCAGCTGCATGTGTCGTGGCTGTGTCACAGTCACAGCACATGCATAGAGAGCCTATTTGTTGGGCCCCTACATCTAACCAACATGGACGTGTGAGGCCCAGGTCAAAATTTTGCACCAGGTCCCATGGGATTCTAGTTACGTCACTGGTGGTGGGGATTTAGAGAGGTGAGTGTATTTTTTCTCTTCATCTAAACCAATCAGTCAAAAAAGGGGTCACTCCAAAGGTAAAATATGGTTGCAGTGGGTCAATCCCTTTAAACTGCACCTATATTAAACATGAAATCTTTTAAAATAATAACATTTACATATAAACATGTCTACATTGAGATTCTATGATTTCAGTCCTCTTCCCAAAATTACATTTTTCTATCCAAATATTTCTCCCAGGCACATAACATTTCCTCCACTTTCCTAAGACCTCTCTAGATCTGTTTTGCTGCTGCTATTAAATTCTTTCTAAGGAACATAATTCAATGCTCACTTTTTGCCATTCTATTTTTTTTATATAAATTATAGAAATGGGCTATACAAGGTAACAGGGGGATATAAAAGAAACGTCTCAATTTATTTCAAAGAACGCAAACCAGTAGTTAATGTTTCCCTTGGTCACCACAATTTTTTTCCTCTCCTCTATTATTATCTTATATTTTTATAAATATCAGTGTATTCTACAGGACTATAAAATCCGGAATAAAAAGGACAGAAAATGACTCAATATGGAGTTTACTGATGGGCAATAATGACCATCTTCAGATTCTACCTGGGCACATTTGAATGACTGTTCATCTCCCTCTCCCGGGAGGCAAATGGTGCATGCGTCTATTGAGAAAACACCTGATTTGGGACATAAATTTACTGTTTATTCTATTACGATAGAATCAGCAAGTAACCATGTACAGTAAAATCCACTAAAATCTACCTCAAAAATTCTTCTTGAAATTTACAAAAATCCTTATTCCACCTAATTGAGGCATTTTTTTATAATTCACTACCAAGCAGACTGTAAAAGGGTAAAAACATGCGTCCTGACTATTGATGATCGAACGTAACACCTTATCCAACCACATTCGCTCATCACTAATGCTGACTTCACCGCTCACCTCTCCGGTGACTCTGCTTTTCACCACCACCCATCCATCGGTCCTCATCACATCTTATCTTTGTGGAGATCACTGAATCCACCATTCTCTTCTCACCAGGCCCCAGATGGTTCTGTGCATGCATGTGTTCCGGTGCAGAACCTTCCCAGGACTCATCAGAGTCGGAAGTCCCTGACTAGCATGATGAGACCTGGGGATTCAGCGTTTGCCTCGATGATAAGAAGATGTGATGAGGACTGGAAGGGTGACTGTGAGGAGCAGAGCAGCCGGAGGGGTTAGTGGTAGGATGAATATACAGTAAGTGGGTTTATTTTTTTATTTTTGAACTTTTGATAGCTCTTTTTGGTTCCTGCAGCATAAATTGAAAAGCCAGTCAAGGACCATGTGTCTCATTTGACTAGTCTGAGGCAGGTCCATGGTTGACCGACCAATCTCTCTCTCTGTATGTCTATAGGGAGAGACCGTTCAATCAAAGGGATTGTGGTGGCAAGAAGCCACAAGGGAATTCGCCTTGGACTAGTTATCAGAGACACATAGCCGGCATTTCACTGTTTTCTCTGAGACACCAGACTTTCATCAGTGTTGGCTGATCCATGCCTCCCGTGCTTCAGACAGCACTGAGGTCCACTTTATGGCCTAATTCACACAGCAGGGGTATGAGCGCAAAGTCTCTGCAGCAGAACATAGGAGCACCATTCAGCACTCAATACTTCTAGTTGACAACATATTTCATTAACCACATCTCTCTAATATAGCATACTATGGAGCTTGGCACATATTATTCCTGTTGTATTTTGTGTTAAACAAAAATAGACCCTTTCATGTAAAAGTAAAGGCATAAGGGAGTATGGCGGTGCCCAATGGGCTTCTATGTATGAAGTATTGCCGATCCAGTGCATCTACAGTCATAATTTGGCCATCAACACGAGTGAGGCTTTGGATAAATAAAAATAATAACCATTTTTCTGTTTTTTTTATTAATATTTTCTTGTAGGATTTGATGTTTTAGTGCATCTCTCAGATGTTATGTTTCAATTGAAAAAACCTTATAGAAGGTCACATCACTATCAGACTGGAGAAGATCCAACTCCAATCGGATGAGCGAAGGTGTCACTTCAGAAATGCCACAGCGCCGTACATTGCGTAGTGGCCATGAATTGTACTGCAAGCTCTCTGTTATTCACTTGTATAGGAGAGCGTTGGCAGAGCAGTTCACAACCAACAAGAGTTGTACCACGTTCATAGCCCTAAAACAGCGAGGGAGCCTGTTGTTGATTCGCCATCAGTTTGAAAATGATTAGTGTTACCTATCTGAGGGACAACGGTACTCACATGTCTTCACGTTTTATCTGCTCAGTGACATTCATATTTTAAGAACCTGAGCAGTTGGAAAAAGTACTCAACGGAGACCTCTTGCCTACTAAGAAGCACCAAGAGGGTTAACATATCCTTATTTATTTAGTGAGCACCAATGCACTCATTAAAGGGAATCTGTAATCCCATTTTTGGCCTATAAGATGAGGGACCTCTCTGACCTTTTGCCCGCACCTGCGCCCAACCTCGCCCCCTGGTGAGTATAATCTAACTTGTTTTTCTTCTCTTTCAGGTTATATCGGGGGCTTATCTACAGCATTACAGAATGCTGTAGATAAGCCCCTGATGGCTGTGGCCGCAGCTTATAGGCCAAAAATGGGGTGACAAATTCCCTTTAAAAGAAATCTGTCACCAGGTTTTTGCTACCCTATCTGAAAGCAACATGAAGTAGAAACATAGACCCTAATTCCATTAATTTATCACTTACTGGGCTGCTTGCTGCAGTTTTGATACAATCTCAGTTTTCTCTGCTGCAGATCTAGCAGTTCCCTGAATGCTGAGAGCTGTATAACCCCGCCCACACCACTGATTGGCAGCTCTGTCTATGTAGGGAAGGTGACCTGACAGATGGACAGATTTGTCAGTATAGAGAAGGAAAGGTTTGCACAGTTCAGATAGTTGTCAGTTACTACAGTGGGGAAACAGCTAGGAAAGAGTAGTGGGCGTGCAGTACCTGGGTTGACCATTAGAGGGCAGGGAGGAGTGTGAGCAAAGGACTTGACATCAGCTTATGGCTTAGGAAACCGTTGTTCATGGGGGGCAGAGTCACAGGGAACCAGGAAAGGTATAAATACTGAGGGAGGGTTCCAGAAAGTTCCAGTCCCCAGGGGGAGCTCAGGTGACAGGAGGACTACGACAGTCTGTGCGCTCTGAGGAGAACCAGACCAGGGGGATTGAGGAGAAAGAACGTCAGGGGGGTGGTCCTGACAGGAAGAACCGCAGAAGAGACGAGACACCGGGTGTGGGACACCGTATTTGACACGACGCTTGACCAGTAAAATTGCTGTTGGTTTACGGGCCCAAGGCGGCCACAGTGACGGACCTGTCAGGAGCGTCAAACAGTGAAGAAGGGACGGTACGTGCATGTACGTCCCTAATGTAAAAGTACGGTGTGTATAACAGGCCCTGGAAATGGTGGGCTGTGAAGTGAAGTGCGGTGTACTGCGGAAGCCGTCAAGTGGGCGGCAAGAGAGAATAAAACTTGGACCTGTTGCACCCAGAATCTGTCTCCATCTTGTCTCTGTTTCGTCTCTGCGCGGTAAGAGAGGGACCGCCCCCCAGCTCGGCCCACCAACCCTACACTTGGCGTAGTCGGCAGGATCAATGCCACTAATACGTCATCTTCTGCAGCAGACCTGCCTCAAAGAATGGTAAAAGACTGGGACTGCTCTGTTTGGATTACAATCACTTGTGGATTGCAAATTACCTACTTGTGGAATACAAATGGGGAGCGCTTTGGCGGATCTGTGTGGTCAGCAGAGGATCCGGGGTGGTACCAAGTACTGTGCAGTATGGCGGTGTTGCTTCAGCATAGAGGAGAGGTCCGGGTGTTCGCAGTTGTTCAGAATGGACTGGGTCCCCCCTCCAACGTACCCCAAAAGGAAGCAGTATGTGCCCGGAGACCGACGCTTCCATATATTGGACCCTGACCGGTGGGTGGAGAGGCCTGCCGACGGCCCACCCCACAGAGGGAGTGACACCGAAGAAAAGCTTCGGTGCGGCTGCTTGGCGCCATTCGATTGCTGCCCACCGGACGGTATGAGACGCTGCGGGTGTCGGGGCATCGGCCGCCTGGAGTGGCAATGGCGGCGGGAGACTGAGCTGAGCCAGAAGACGTCATCTTCAGAGCCACAGGCAGGAAGCGGAGCCTGTGCGGAGCCAGAAGGAGCAACCGCCATTGATACCGGCGGAGGACTTCCCTGCAGAGTCCCTGAGCCTGGAGGCTAGGTCCACAGAACAATGAGCTGAGGAGCGGAGACTTCGGGAGGAGCTGCGTGGTGACGTGACGGAGGTGGCGGCGCCGGGGAAGGTGAGAGTTCCCCCGACCCTGCCGGCGGCTTCACAAGCGGCCCCCACAATTCTGCTGCGGCACGCAGCCTCCAGCGTATCGGAAGGTCTGGCCGCGGAGGGCCCTATACGCGGAGCTGACCAAGGCCCCTGCCCCCGTCCCTGAGTCATCCCGCCCGGAGTCATCAGCGCGGAGCTTGGTTACAGAAGGCGCGACTGTGCTCCCCCGACCGGTATCAGCTTCATTACCAGAACAGGCCACCACCCCGGCTCTGCTGGAGGTTTTGGATGTGGCCTACCCTGTGGCCGCGGCTATGCTGGCGCTAGAACCGGCTGCGGCCTGCTTGACAGGGCCTGTGATTCAGTCCTCCGGAAACACGGCTGCTCCCGTCCACCACCCGGCCCCAGCGGCTGCTGGGCCGCAGATATCATCGGCTGCCTCTGGCCCACGCGCTTTTTTGACAAAGTCCCACCCACCAGACTCTAGAGCCTGCTCAGTACCCTCCGTTTGGGTGGCGGAGGTTATTAATGGGAAGAAGGCACGGGAGCAAGCGATCTGGAAGAAGCTGCATGAAAAGTGAGAGGCAGGTATGGCGGTGAAGAGATCACAGGGACGGCTGGTATACACTAATGTCGACAGGAGGTACGGTTTCATCCGTGATAAGACTGGCCAGAAGGTGTATGTGAATGTGGCCTCTATACGGCATGGCCGGGCTCTGAAGGAAGGGGACTTAGTTTCCTATTATAAAAAATACTGCCCCCGCGGATATTATGCGGTGGCAGTACTGGCGGAGCCCGAGGAATGTGAATCCCCGTAAAGAGGACTGTTGTGGACACTCCCTGCATCCCAGGAGCTCCACGGCTGTGGGGCCCCTTTGCTACCGGCCATCAGGAGATGGTCTGGACTGTCAGGATTCTGTTGCACCGTTGCGCAGACCACGAGGACAGTTTTCCGTCCAAATTATAGAAAATGTTTTTTTAGTTGCAGTTAGTTTTCCTGACATGGCCGGGATGCGGAAAAAAAAAGGGGGAAGTGTCAATTTCAAAGGGAGGGGGAGGAGAACATGTGATGTTGTATTGTTATATGTTGGTTTTAGAAGCTAAAGAAAATGAAAAAAAAAATATAAAAATGGGGACTTGTGCTATTATAAAGTTGTTTAATGTATAATATGCCAAAGTAAAATGCAACAGGTCCGGGTAAGGGAAGGTCTGAGGGACCAACGGGAAGTGTGAGATCCGAAGAGGGGTCTATGTGTGAAGAGGATCTGGGAGACTGAGACGCCGACCATGACATGTAATTGAAAGAAAGGTACAAGAGGTGAAAGATTTGAAAAGACAGCCATCCTAGGTCAGGTCCCCGACACGACGGACACCCCTGAAGGAGAGAGATGGATGCCGGCAATGATCTGGTAGGTGTGAGGCCTCAATCACGGCGTACCAGATAGTGGAAGGTAACAGAAGGGGAGAGTAGGGGAAGGTGCATGCCATAGAAAGAATATGGGTGTACCTAGCCCAGTGTGAAAGACGTTGTCATGTGGCGTGCGCGCTGGTGAGTAGCAGTAGGCTACTCAGAGCATGGTGCTCCCAGTATGATTCGGCCCCCGCAGGTAGTGGGTTTGGCCCAGCAGCTGGTCCGACAACAGAGTGTAGGTGAAGCTTCAGAATGACGAAGGCAGGGATGACGATTGTCGAGGACAACAATGGACAAAGGAAGGGAGAGTGTAGGGACGGTGACCTGACGGACGGACGGACTTGTCAGTATAGAGAAGGAAAGGTTTGCACAGTTCAGATAGTTGTCAGTTATTACAGTGGGGAAACAGCTATGAAAGAGTAGTGGACGTGCAGTACCTGGGTTGACCATTAGAGGGCAGGGAGGAGTGTGAGCAAAGGACTTGACATCAGCTTAGGGCTTAGGAAACCGTTGGTCATGGGGGGCGGAGTCACAGGGAACCAGGAAAGGTATAAATACTGAGGGAGGGTTCCAGAAAGTTCCAATCCCCAGGGGGAGCTCAGGTGACAGGAGGACTACGACAGTCTGTGCGCTCTGAGGAGAACCAGACCAGGGGGACTGAGGAGAGAGAACGTCAGGGGGGTGGTCCTGACAGGAAGAACCGCAGAAGAGACGAGACACCGGGTGTGGGACACCGTATTTGACACTACGCCTAACCAGTAAAATTGCTGTTGGTTTACGGGCCTAAGGCGGCCACAGTGATGGACCCGTCAGGAGCGTCAAACAATGAAGAAGGGACGGTACGTGCATGTACGTCCCTAATGTAAAAGTACGGTGTGTATAACGGGCCCTGGAAATGGTGGGCCGTGAAGTGAAGTGCGGTGTACTTCGGAGGCCGTCAAGTGGGCGGCAAGAGAGAATAAAACTTGGACCTGTTGCACCCAGAATCTATCTCCATCTTGTCTCTGTTTCGTCTCTGCGTGGTAAGAGAGGGACCACCCCCCAGCTCGGCCCACCGACCCCACATCTACACTGTGCAGAAAGCTGCCAATCAGTGGAGGGGTTATTCAGAGAAGGAGGACTACATGGCATGAGGCAACTAGTCCATTAGTGATAATCTCCTTCTGATAAAATACTGATTTAATGAAATTACAGCAAGCAGTTTTGTAAGTGACAGATCATGGAGTCAGGGTCTCATTACAGAGCAACAACTATTCTGAATTCATCTTAAGAACTTGCTGTATAAATACCCCAAAAATAAATTATACTCTATAAGCAAAGATTAGAATTCCTAAACTTTACTGTCCTATATTCCTCTCTTGTGATTTCCTCTACAATACATGTAGTCCTCATTTTTATTAATTTTCAATATTTTCCATATATTCATTCAAGTGTAATCTGGAGTCTTCATCGATTGGTCCTCCAGGCGGCAACAGTTTTACAACGCACACCCTCCCGTGAATTTCAGCACAGTGCTCCGTAAGATAAGAAGAACGCCATATTTAATACATAGATTCTACAAAGTAAGAGAAAGCGTTCTTTTATGATTCCTTCCCAAAGCCAGAGAAAAATTGCCGGTTTGAGTAGGTAAGACTATTTAGGGTCTCCTGTGGCAGCGAATGGGTTTCTGTCGTCCAGTTTTTCTAGTCAGCAGAATTTCGCGAGCGTATAGCAGAAACGGAGCCAAACTGCTGGCAAGGAGGAGCGGGTGATTAATCTAAATGATTTGCTCTCCTCAATATTTTGCCTCTTATGTCTTAGCTTTCTCATCACTGCTGGGGAGGAAAAGAAAAAAGTGAGCGAAGTATCTCTCAACAGAAATTGCAACGTACCTAAACCTTGGCTTTGTTTCCTGGCGTTATATATTTTTTTTAATACAAAGAGTCCCAGAAGATATAAACACTTTGAGAAATTTAAGTCCAGAACTGGCTGATGCCGTCCTTTGTGGAAACAAATAGTTTCCCGATATCATCTGAGCACACGTCCTGTTACAATCGTTAGCTTTTAACGTCCCTTTCTCCAATGTCTAAATTGTTGCTTACAATTTTACATGCCACGATGATTTATACTTTTGTCTTCCGCTTCTGCCGCAGCCTCTGCTTGTTCACGTTCTCTCACTCGGTTACTTCTTTGGTATGGCTTGCTTCCATTTTTAGGATATGATTAGATACTTGTTATTTTTTGGGGGGCTTTTTCTAGAGAAAGCTGATAACACCCCAGATTTATTTTTTATATGTTTATAATAATTTTGTATAATTTATATCTAATGCACATTTTTATCATTTCATTATATTTATTTGAAGCATCTTGTGCTCAATAAGGCAGCTACCAATAGATTACTTGCTGTGGAGGACCCATGTCATTACATTAAATGAATAAGGTTTTGACTTCTACTGGCTTTGTGTAATACTACTCTTCTCCTATGGGGGCACTGCAGCAAAACAGGACACTTATTTCTGGATTCCCCCATAGAATACTACTGATCACGTTGGGGCAGATTTATTAATGCTGTATCAAATATGCAAAGCTTAGAATTAGACTCTACGATGTAGCAAAATCTCTGAACCTACATCATGCTGCTCTCAGATTCTCTTTAAGTCATACCCGTTTCCCACTAAGCCACACACCATTGCCAAGTGTCTAATTCTTGCACTTATTCTCCTTTCACCTTCTCTTTTCTATATGAGTTCATTTTCAGCACTACTGACATGCATTATTTAGCCTGATCCAAGTTTAAATGAGTTGTCCAGTACTCAAACAACCCCTTCTGGATCCCTATGTTTCCCCCCAGTAATATAATAACACTAATACTCACCCCTGGTACAAGCGCCATTCCAGCGGAGTCTGCACTGGCTCTCCTGGTGATCATGTGGCGCTTTAATGTCATGCAATCCCTCAATCGCTCTTCTCTCCTTCAGCTAAATTAAGACATCTGTAGGAAGTGAGAGTTGCTGCTGCCCTCTCCCTTTTCTTGAATGTCCATTACATCCATAGGAGATTAGAGTGAAACCAGCGCTGATTGTCTGCAGAGATTACATAACATAATAATGTCACGTGAGCCCAGGGAGAGCCAGTGTCGGCATTGCAGGAAAGGAGTCAGTATCGGTGGTGCGTATAAGTGTTATTACTTCACTGGAGGTAAATATAGGGATTCAGAAGGGGTTGTCCTTTAAGATTTTTTCATTTGTTTTAGCAACACTCAGTAATACAGGCTGGGTGTGAACTCTGTGTGTACACAGTGTGCCGATGGCTTCACTGCCTTCATAATTCAGAACCGCATCTATATTGTTTTTGTTTCTTCTTCATGAACTTTTCTTCTAATCTATAACCTGATTTCTCTTTCTTTCTCTCCTCTGCACTGCAGATCTGTGTACGACTCCTTCACTGCTATCTCTAACACTGAGAACGCTGTCAGGAGCAGGAGTAGGAGCCTTTTTATGCCTTACTACTTCCGCCCAGCATTTCTCATTAAGGTCTTGTATATAAGATGCTTAAGAATTTTGATTACATTAAAGGTATCCCCCATTTCAAGAAATCTTTGTTCCTTGGTGCAATTTCTTATTACAAAAAAGCCTCTCTAAACTCACCATCACCTGGTCCACTGGTGAGTACCCTCCGCAGCTCACTGGCTGCAGTGCTGATGTCACATCTATAGCTCACCAGACAATTAATGAGCTTAACAATTCTTAGCAGGGCATGCCATCTGCAGTGGTAGTGCAGCTAAAATCACTGGATGCCGCACATCTAGAGGAAGTCAGTGCCAAAGCCTGAAAGCAGAGGCAACGACTCAACACTGGACCTGGGGACGATGAGTATTGTGCAGTTTGTTTGTATTTTTTTTATACAAAACTGTGCCATAATAAACCAAAAAAGAAAAAAAAGGAGCAAACGATGATTTGCAAAAAGTATCCATAATTTTTATTAGTAAGTAACATACAAAAAAGTGCACAAGGTCATATTAAAGTGTCAATGTGATGCAGATGAGTACACACCCGACCAGCCCCTCTCCCCGAGATGGGAACAATATCCTCATATAAGTATTCCAAGCAGAATGCCTAGTAAATAAGAGCCCAATATATAATGCCAGCCCGTAAATGGTTGATAGCCATGTGACTCAGATTGCTCCAAGTGCCTGCCCTGAGCACAACTCAATCATTAAGAGAGGTAAATAACATCCATATAATACAGGGAAGATAGGCATGAATAAAGGCGAGTCCCACTAGGAGACGAACATAATTGTAAGTGAGCTATCTTACCAGAGGAAGGAAAGGAGAGGAGGACTATAGGAGCTGATGTGGCTTGTGCCATGGGTGAACAAATTGTTTTGATATCACCCACTGGCAATTCAGCAACTTATATGGGACCCCTGTTAAAAAAACTGTGCCATAGGATGAAGATTTCCTGAAGATGGAGAACCCCTTTAAGCATTCTATTTGATGTTCCTTTTCCCTCAGGATCTTCATTTTTTCAGGTAGTTACTGCTATCATTTTGCCTTGTGTTTATACGATTAACCCAATTTCTGTATTATGATGATGGGTTGAGCACAAGGTCCAGCATGGCTGTGTTTACTCGTGTTGATTTGCTTCATTATGAAGATCTACCAGGCTTGTGGTTAGCAAGTGAAGCGGCATCGCATGGGAATTGAGAAAATGGGTATTATTTCATAATGATATTCATACATTTTGGCAGTCTTCCTAGAGTATCCAAGATAATCTGAAATCGGAAACAAGACATCTCAAATTAAATCCAGGCCAAGTCATGCCCCCTTAGCTTCATGCTTTTATAAGGAAGAATATTGCCATTTTTGGTCAATCGATAAATTCTTCTCCTACTTTTTCCCTTCAGCGTTATCTCATTTCTTTTGCTTTATTTCTGTGATCAGGAACGAATTATACTTATGCATCTTGCTTTATCTCACGGAAAGGCACAGTTTATGATTTTCAACACTAAAATAATATAAACTAACTCGACGCTATCTGCTGCTAATCAAAGTTCTTACTCAAGGGATCTGGATAAACCTGGCAGATTTTAGAGATAACGAAACCCAAGTGTGGTTATTGTTATCTGCAGAAAGTTCAAATACTTTGGCATCTTTTTCAGCGCTCAGGAATCTATTTTAGATGAGGTCGGCTTCATAAGGCAATAACATGCTGGTTTTAATATAAAAAAAAAAAGCCGACATAAGTGCATAAAACAAAACTTTGGCCTAAATCTGAGATCTTTCTTTTAATAAAGTTGAAGAATTGGGCTAGAGAGGGCCAAAAGACAGAAAGCTAAATTACATGTCAATTATATCACATACCATTTCAAACTATGTAGTTCGAGCATCTGAGAAAATGAGAGGGAAAATTGTAAGATCAAAATAATTTTTGTGGCATTTATATCTTGATAAAAACATATGGACTAATTTTATATCAATTTTTCAATAAAACTTTTAGACTGGATAAGGTCACACAACTTAGTCCAAAGAGGACGGGACCTTGTTTGCTCCTGGCAAAGTCAAAGGACTTTGGAAAGTTGCCTAAATGAAAAAAAACTATTTCAAATATAGAAAAAAAAAAACACTTCTCCAGCACCACCACTCTTGTGGTTCCTCATATGTTTTGAAACAATGACACTACATCTTTTTTTTACTTGATTGTTGCAGTCAATCGCTGGCATTGTCAGCAGTGGTCATGTAAATGATGAATGTGATGTCTTTGCAGCAGAACCAGAGGGAATAGCAGGAGTATCAGTGCACTGCTCTGGAGCAACAGAAGAGTTTATGTTTATATCCCTGTTTTCCTGTTCCTGGGCGTCTTCCTTAAAAAATATTTGTCATTTGCAATTTCTTCTACTCACAGCGCCATTAATTCCACAGCGCTTCACACACATTATTATCACTGATCCCATTAGAGTTAATAATCCAAATTCCCTATCAGTATGTCTTTGGAGTGTGGGAGGAAACTATAGAACCCAGAGGAAACCCACATAAGTACCAGGAGAACATACAAACTCCTTGCAAGTATTGTTCCTGGTGGGATGTGAACCCAGCCCTAGAGATGGGTGAATCCGAATAGTAAAGTTCAGGGTCTGTACCAAACACCTACTGTTTGGGCACAGGCTTCTCCTGTAAGTCCGTATTACTGCTTGGGTTCAGCAACCCGAACATCAGGTGCTTCCCAGAAACACCGGTGGCTCTGATCTTGAGTAAGATTATTACCGCTGGTCAGAGAACTGGATGAACCATCAACTGGGACAGGTGGTAGAAAGTCTCAAGATGTAGCAGTAAGCTGAATGAGTTTGCCACATTTCACCATAAGAAAGCTCTCACAATATTACCCCACCTGCCACCTCCACAGGACAAGTGGGAAGAGCCATGCCAAGCTCCAGAATTGGTGCATCTAATAGATGCACCTTTTCTGGGGAGGCTTTGAAATGCTGTTTTTAGAATGTGGAAGATATTTATGACCCCTCACTAGTCTGAGAATTCCAGCCCCCAGCTGTCTTTTTTAGCCTGGCTGATTGTCAAAAATGAGGGAGGGACCAAATGCTGCTTTTTTAGTTATTTATTTAAATAATTTTAAAAGACAGGGGACCCCTTTATTCTTGACAACCAGCCATAATAAACTTGTCAGTTGAGAGTTGCAGCGTCCAGCTGTTAGTTTTACCATGCTGGTTATCAGAAATAGAGGGGAACCCCCATCATTTTTTAATTATTATTTGTTTATTTATAAGGCAGGGGTAGGCTGATGGGAGTACTACTCAGATCAGCCAAAACCTGTGACCGTAGGAAAACTTTTTACTCCTACTCACTGCTGCTGGCTCACACTGTCATCTGACAGCGTGGGAACCGCAGCTCTCTGACGGGCGGTAATGATCTTACTGCCCATCAGACAGAGTTTGCAGTGCTGTCATGCAGATGAATAGGGGAAACATCTGAATGGGGTCTGGGTTCGGATACTATTCTGGTACCTGAAGCAAACTTTTTTAACTGTTTGGAAGACATCCAAGGGTTCGCCGATCACTACCCAGGACTCCGGTGCCGTGAATCAACAGTACTAACCACAAAGCCATTCTGATGCCCACAAAACATATTTCTGTTTTTTTTAACTGTTCTCCTGAATCTGCCAATGTTTCTTTTTTTTATTTCTGCACCTCTTCATCCCTGGGATGCCGTCCCATTTTCTCTGTATATAAATCTGATATTTTTGCTAAGTAGGCCTTGTCCACAAGAAGGCTCCCATAGAGATTAGTGGAGCATCACAAAATCTCAGGAAACCTATGTACCTGTCAGGTACAATAGGAAATGGGTTCTGCGTTTCTTCTTTGCAATGCATACAAGAAGAAAGGGTGTAAAACCAATTTTCTAGGTAGGTCAACAAGCCAAATAAAACGACTCTATCTGTATGAAGAATGTTGGGTTTTTAAATGATAGATGGGACCAACCATCGAAGAGTTCCCTTATGGCACAACAGTAGAACAATAATGGGGTGGCTTCATTTTGTTCTTTGCATTGGGGCCTCTATTCTTGTTTGTACACTGTTAAGTAATCATTTTAATTTTTGCACAAAGTTGTATTGATAAAGTAACGTCTATAGATTTCGGTGATTCCAGAATAGAATATTTTATCTCACGATCTTAGTAAGTGTTGAAATCCATATGGGAAAGGAAAATTATAGCAACTACCCTGTTTCCCCGAAAATAAGACACCGTCTTATATTAATTTTTGCTCCGAAAGTTGCACCATGCCTTATTTTCAGGGGGTGTCTTATTTTCATGAGAAACATTCCAGCGCGCTCTACCCTTACATAAGGAACGTTCTGTAGCGTAAAACCAGTAGTCAGACATATAGACCGTTCAGCAGAAAAGCAGACAACAAATCGAAGTAACACACTACGGTACTGTACTGTAATTGCATCACTCCCACACAGGGCCACAAAACATAAGGGCTCTAAAATGGCTCCCACACACTTTCTGGACACTGTACCGCTACCGTAACAATCACCCACAGCAGTTCCTTTACCGTAGCAGCCCCATCATCATTTTGCAGCCCCAAATATTCCCATCATCCCATTGCAGTCCTCATCATCCCTTTACAGTCCCCAATACAGCACCCCCATCATTTCATTACAGCCCCCATCATTCTACAGTACAGTATTGCAGCCTCCCATCATCCCACATAATCCCACTGCAGCCTCTCATCATCCCGGTATCCCACTGCAGCCTCCCATTATCACAGTATCCCAATGCAGCCTCCCATGTGTGTACCGTACACACACACACACACACACACCCTTACACAGACACACACACCCATACACAGACACACACTTTCACTTTCTTACTGGTTTCCTCCGTGGTGCTGCTTTCAGTGCTTTGGTGGTGCAGGAGCCCTGGGCCAATCAGAGTGCAGGAGCCCTGGGCCAATCACAGCCCAGGAGCCCTGGGCCAATAACAGCCCAGGAACAATCAGAGGCTATGGATGACGTCAGCTGGCCCATGGTTCCTGCACTGTGATTGGCGCAGTGCTCATGGGCGGAGATCGGCACACAGCTCTGAGGCTGTGATTAACTCCTGCGAACAGCGGGGCTGTAGTGGCGGGCACCGGAGGGCACCGGACAGCGGGGACAGCGGCAGCGAGACACAACTGCATGCCCCATACACAGAGCAAGGTATGCCTTATTTTCGGGCAGGTGCCTTATATTAGCAGGCACAGTGCTCCCCCTAGCATGCCCTACTTTCGGGGGGCGCCCGATTTACGGGGAAACTGGGTAAGAAGACAAAACAGTTAAATTTAGTCAACGTTAACAAACTTTATTTCTTACGCTCAGTAGAGCCAAGAACTCTCTTGGTGTTGAAGGCAAAGATATTAGAGTGTTCCCTTGGTTTACATTTTCATTGATTAAAGACCATAATTTTCTTGCTCCCTGGAAAATTAGAAATTTGGGTTTGACTTCAATTCAAAATATTAAGTATTTTCTCCTACATAGAACTTAATTAGGAGTAGGATGCCAAGGGACATTTATAGAGTCAATCGTATTGGGAAATATAATTTATTTTATGTACTCTATTCTAATTTACAGGAGAAAAAAAATTCCCTCTATGCACAGATGTATTGTGGGTAAAGACAACTTAAGGATTTTACAGTCTGTATAAGTGCAGGGGTGTAAAAGCGCAATGTTGAATATTCTCCAAGATAACTCGAATTATGGGCTTGAGACACCACAATGCTCTGAATTCTGGGAGTTTTGCCCATCACTTCTCCATTTAACAAAACATTGTCCTTTGTAGCCTGAGAAATTGGACTTTAATGGCAGAGAAAAACTATGTAAGAAACAAATGCTAGCATTGCAAACATTTTTACAAGCCAGGTAATATAGACAAGTTTAAAGGGGATGATATAATTACTGTACTGCTTCTATACAATGTCTGAAAAAGCTTCCCTACTGAGCTGGCTCAAATGGAAAAGCTGTGTCCAAACAGCTTCTGTAAAGAGAAGTTGTCATGTGAAAAAACACTATTAACCTGCAGATATGGAATTACTCTGCGTTCTGAGCCTGCCTGGCACCCTCACCTAGAGCCCCACTGCCAGGAGGAAAGGAACTTTATTATCTCCGGTAGCGTTCATGTTTCAGTTATGGGGGCGGCACTGTGCGGGTTCAGTCACTGCTCTCAGTATAGAAAGTGGCTGCTGGAACCGCGCCCCCTGCACTGACTGACAGATAACCCTAATGCTGACCCTATTGTCAGTTAGTGCCATGGGCGCGGTTACAGCTGCCGCTCTCTATACATTGAATGGTGACAGAAACCCAAATGCTAATAGGAGGAATAAAGTTAATTTTCTCATGGCTGCAGGACTCTAAGTGCAGGCGCTGGGCAGGTTCAGAATGCTATAGACCTGTAGATGAACCCCATATCTGCAGGTATATATCGTTTCTTTATGTGGCAGGTTCCCCTTAACATCACTTTTAGTGTGAGGTTTAATAATTCTGGCAAAATACCTAGATAATTCAGAATACACCGATGTCAATTTAACTATAGATCAATTCTTAAAGGGAATCTGTCACCCTATTTTTTGCCTATCAGCTGCCGGCACCGACATCAGGGGCTTATCTACAGCATTCTGTAATGCTGTAGATAAGCCCCCGATGTAACCTGAAAGAGAAGAAAAATGAATTTGATTATACTCACCGGGGGGGTGGTCCGGTCTGGGTCCGATGGGTGTTGCGGTCCGGCGCCTCCCTTCATCTAATGGTGACGTCTTCTTCTTTGCTGCCTGTCATGGCTCCTGCGCAGGCGCACTGCTCTGCCCTGTTGAGGGCAGAGCAGAATACTGCTGTGCGCAGGCGCCAGACCTCTCCCGGTACCTGTGCACTGCAGGACTCTGCCCTCAACAGGGCAGAGCAGTGCACCTGTGCAGGAGCCACGACAGCCGGCAAAGAAGAGGACGTAACCGCTAGAAGATGGGAGGCGCCGGACAGGACGGCGACACCCATCGGACCTCTTTTGTTGCCAACAAAGGATATATAACAAAATATTGAGATGAACTTTTGTTAATGACCAAATACTTATTTTCCACCATAATTTGCAAAATAAATCTTGCCAAATCAGACAAGGTGATTTTCTGGATTTGTTTTCTCATTTTGACTCTCATAGTTGTGGTCTACCTGTGACGTCAATTACAGGCCTCTCTCATCTTTTTAAGTGGGAGAACTTGGACAGTTGGTGGCTGACTAACTACTTTTTTTCCCCACTGTAACCTATACTAGCTTACAGAAAACTGTGAATCTCTCTCTCCTGTAGACTGTAAGCTCTTATGATCATCAGGGTCCTCTCTCTCCTCAGTTACAAGCTTTCCAGTATTGATATTCATATGAATATATTCTCTGCAAATCGGTGAATTTGAAATTTAAAAATTACACTCATCACTAATAACTGACAGTCTTTATATGTGGCTTATTAGATACATGTTTTTATTATGCCGGGGGTTTGGTTGCTTATAGTCATCGAGTATCTGTGTATGGACAATCTCTTTTTCTCACTTATTCCATGATTTGAGACCCCAGCAATCAACTGTCACCTTTTTGGAAACTTATTGATAAGTGTCCACGTAACCCACAGTGCCCCTGCAGGGTAAGAAAAGCATTACACACTTCTCATAAAAATCAATGGGCTGTCCGTTTAATGGGCTATTATGTCTACAACCTGAACTACATACAATTTCCTGCAGCAATATCAGCTGATTTTCAACCTTCGGCTGCCCAATGCAACATCTTATTTAATGACGCCATCCTCTATCGCTTCGTGCAGTGAAGATATGCTACAAAAGATGAAGTGATAGCAGATAATAAAACATATTTTCCTTGTTTTTTTTTTGTTTTCATTTTTTTGCTCTGCAGATAATGATTTACATCTCCTAGCCGAAACTACAATTTCATCTTTTTACGCTCTGGTGCAGCCTTTATGTCTGATTATTTCTGCCTCTTTATGACTTTTTACTGTAGTCTTCCTCTGTGGTCTCTCTGCCCCTAGGTACATCTCTCCGAGTGTAAATAGGAGAAACCTGTCTAATGGAACACAGAACCAATACAAATCATACATTGGTGTCACAATTTAATAATCATAAAAATAGAGTGAAATGCAAACTCTTAAGGGTTCCTTGATTAGTCTGCGGTAGATCTGATGGGGGCGCGTACGGATTCTCGCAAATTGGAAGCTCTCTATGTCTTTTTCTCAGCATGATTGGAAAATAACCCTTGAAGCAGGATATTATTGTGTCTGTATTAAAAGTGCTCAGAATTACACCCCAGCATTGTCAGATAGTAAAAAAGTATGTTGTATTAGTTTGCATTTGCTATCGGGTTGTTTGTGATGTCTCTATACCATTACATACTGTTTAGTTTAATAGGGAAATTCTCCACGGGCGTAGCTGTGGGAGGGTTGGCGTGGCAAGAGTCCCAGGTGCTGGTTGTGGGCACCACTGGGAACAGCAGCAAGAGCTATTTATAAGGTTGGCAATAATAACGATGCATAATATTTTGGCAACAGATTCAGGTCATTGATGCTGCCAAAAAAAATACAAATTACACATAAGAATACAGGAATTTATAGGTCTCGCTAGATTATCTGCATTCTTATGCACCTAAGTAAGAATAATATACATAGCTATATTTTCCAGGAGTATATAGTTTAGGAAATAATCTAAGACATTTATACTGCACACTCCATGGTGCACATGTTCAATCACCAATCCACGGGCTCCAGTGTACATACACACTCCAAAATAGATGGAGATCTGAAAAATGATTTCAAGAAAATTTGAATTTTTTTAGTCCATATATCTAAAATTTTTGAAAGCATCATTATTTTTTATCCCAAACTTCACCAATCGCCACCTATTGGCTAATAAAGTCTTGTTGAAATAATTTTTGGAGTGCTGCTATTTTAGAATTTACATTTTCCAGTAGATTTAAGAAGCCAATATATTAAAAGTAGCCCTGTTATGCTAGGGTCACAAGACCATTTTTCTGTCAGCTGAAAAAAATATCAGTCCAATTATGTTGATCACATTTTGATCAGAGATTGATCAGAATTTTTCAGATGTGGAGAATCCCCCCCAAAATCCCCTATATTCTCCATTGCATCATTCCATGAAAATCAGACTGCACTCGGATGTCATCCAACTGTAGTCCGATTTTTTCCCATGGACCCATAAGAATGAATGTTCAAGTGCGATTTGATAATCGGATGCAACTTGGGCATGCTGAGATTTTTCCATGGACCGACTGAGTCTGAGGACAAAATGTGCACGGCCCCATATAATAACAGGGACGAGTGCTATCCATCAAAACAACAGTCAGCACTCATCCAATTTTTACAGTCATGTGCATGAGCCCTAAGAAACATGATATGACAGGAGTACTACTGTATAGGGGGAAAATGGAATATTGATCAATCAGGCTTAGTTAAAAGCAACCCAAATGAAGCGCCTTTGCTGGAGTAGGAAGAGAAAGGTGGGTCCCCACTCAATTAGTGCAAGCAGAATCATTTACTCTGGGCTTACACAGAGTGGATGAAATGCAATAAAGTTAAAATAAAATTGTATTTTTGGCAAAAAGTCATGCAGTTTTGCTAATTTGCACAAAAAAAGCCATTCAAATACTACATCTTTATTTAAATGATGTATGCATTTTTAATAGGGGGGCGTTTGAAAATTAAACACCGAGAAGTCCTGTTTTTGGTCCTAATGCGTGGTGCTATTATCTCTATCTATTTTGAGGCCATTGTGATGAACGGTGTTTCGTGGTGCAATTCTCCAACACCATGCTATACTGTAAAGTCCACCACACTTCATGCACTTTAGACAGTTGTCAGCCCAACGGCTCTCCCACACACAGCATGGCTCGCGCTGCCGAACGCTCCTGTGTTCTCTATTACGCCCAGATCACACATGCGAGAAACACGGCCGAGTCTTGCATGCTAATACCCACTACCGCCAGCACTTGGACCAGAGCGTGCGGCCGCGTAGAAATCATACCAGGAAAAGGATGGAGCCATGCATATCAGGACTAGGATGGGGTCAATCATACCAGGATAGGGATGGGGACCCTGCATACCAGTATAGGGCTGAGGGTAATGATTCCCGCCATTATAAGGATGAAAGGGACAATTCCTACCAGGCTAGGGATGAGGAGGCATGCATACAAGGATGGGGATGAGGGCCATGCATATCATGATAGGGATGAGGGGCCATGTGTATCAGGATGGGGTGAGAGGACCATATTTACCAGGATACCAGTATAGGGGATATTAAGTACAGAATTGACCACATTTTTTGCTATATATATATATATATATCTAATATATAAAGCTCAATGTGGGTGTGTGTGTATATGTATGTATGTGTGTATGTATGTATGTGTGTGTGTATGTATGTGTGTGTGTATGTCCGGGATTGGCATCCGCACCGTCGCAGCTACAGCCACAAAATTTGGCACAGTCACACATCTGGACCTCGAGAGCGTCATAGGCTATGTTGTGAGGCGAAATTTTAACCCCGCGCGTTCCAATTCACCAAACAATTTTGCCCCTATCTGCATACTGGGGAAAAAGTGTGTGTATTGGCATCTGCACCGCCGTAGCTACAGCCACAAAATTTTGCACAGTCACATGTCTGGACCCCGAGAGCATCATAGCCTATGTTGTGAGGTGAAATTTTAACCCCGCGCGTTCCAATTCATCTACATAATGGGGACAAAGTGAAAGGAAAAGTGTTGGAGACAAATTGACAGCTGCCAGATGTGAACAAGGGGGACTTAAAGAATGAGAGCGATGGCGCCAAAAGAGTATATATCGTACAGTTGCTAAGGTGGGGCCCTGACATGGGATCCTCACCACACACGGGATATGAACACACACACAAAATGCGCCACACGCTACAACGTGCTTCAACACACATACCACCCTCAGCACACATTTCACCACACATACACCAACCTCACCACATAGAAGTCGAAACACAAAAGTCGCCACTCAAAACTCGCCACGCTGTCCCAGAGCTGTATAATAGATGAAAGCTGAGCTGTGATTGGTTGCTATCAGCAACAGTTTTCTTTCTGGACAGTTGTGGTAACTGAGGCCTATTATTCTTATCATTTCTATGGTGCTATCGTCTATTAGATACACGGCTCAGCAGTCAGGATCACACAGATTAGGATTAGATACACGGCTCAGCAGGCAGTATCACACAGGATAGGATTAGATACATGGCTCAGCAGGCAGTATCACACAGAATAGGATTAGATACATGGCTCAGCAGGCAGTATCACACAGGATAGGATTAGATACACAGCTCAGCAGTCAGTATCACACAGGATAGGATTAGATACACGGCTGAGCAGTCAGTATCACACAGGATAGGATTAGATACACGGCTGAGCAGTCAGTAACACACAGGATAGGATTAGATACACGGCTCAGCAGTCAGTATCACACAGAATAGGATTAGATACATGGCTCAGCAGTCAGTATCACACAGGAGAGGATTAGATACACGGCTCAGCAGGCAGTATCACACAGAATAGGATTAGATACACAGCTTAGCAGTCAGTATCACACAGGATAGGGTTAGACACATGGCTCAGCAGACGGTATCACACAGGATAGAAATAGATACACGGCTCAGCAGTCAGTATCACACAAGAGAGGATTAGATACGCAGCTCAGCACACAGTATCACACAGAATAGTGTTAGATACATGGCTCAGCAGACAGTATCACACAGAATAGGATTAGATACACGGCTCAGCAGTCAGTATCACACAGGATAGGATTAAATGCACGGTTTTTATGTGCAATATAATCATTATAATTTGTTACAACTAACCACAGTTGGTTACTATGCCCAGGCAACGCCGGGCTCTACAGCTAATATATATATATATATATATATATATATATATATATATATATATATGTATATATATATATATTATTTTGTTATATATATTTTCTGTTGGCAATGACAGAGGTCAACCGTTTTCTGTAAGTCTTCGCATTATCTGCAAATATTGAAATGCTAATCTTTATGCCTTCTACAAGGTCATTAACCCTCCATCAGGAAAAATATTCGCACTAACTTGTAATGGAACAATGTGCCTGTCAAGCGCAGGCTAGAAAAATGCCTAGAATATCTAATTTTCTCAATTTCAGTGATCTAAAAGTGATCAGAGACCTTCGTAGGGATGTAATAAAAGAGACTACACATTATCAGGTGCAAAACTAACCCATTTACTCAACATAAAAGTAATAACTTTGATATACACAAATTTCAAAACTCCTGAGAAGTACACTTTCATTTGTAAGAAAATCTGCCTTATTTATATGAAATATCCACAAACCTTTCTCTATCCATTCATAAAACAAGCTAAATAAACAATAGTAATGACTAAAAACATTACATACCAACCTTATAAAGTGTGATGTGTTCGGGACCAATGAGCCTGAGAAGCCAGCACAGCTATATCTTCCTTCCTGAAGCTTTGCAGACCAACTGTAGTATCAGGTTTCACACAGCAGCTAGAGCCAGGAGACTATCTAGAGCGAGGGGGTTTCCTGAAAATCTGGTGAGAAGGGAGAAATGAAAGTAGAAGAGCTGCGCCTGTCAGATCCATTGTTCCTGATGGAGGGTTAATAAATATGTTAAAAAGTTGAGAACCCAATACTGACCCCTGTTAATTGTGACCGTGATTTACTTGCAGTTTTTCCACAAGTAATGCATTTCTATGGGGAAACTCTGCACATAAAACTCAGTGTAAATGAAAGAAAAATTTAAATTTTGCAGATTTGTAAATCCAATCCACTTTGCTGGAACTGTAAGATGCTGTGTTTTTGATACAGTGAAAATACACAACATCAAAAGCTCACCAAAAACTCATTATGGGCACTCAGCCTTAAAGTGCTGATTGGTACAGTTAAAAGTCCTGCATTATTTGTACCTAGCAGACATTTATTGTATTTACTTTCAATATGCCATAAATGTCACAGAAGGTTATAGCTCTTTAATTTTTAATGCGCACCCCAGATTAGTTCAGAATGACAATGTGGCACTTGGACTTACATAGGAAAAAGGTAGGGGTATCTAGCCATTTTTTGGATAAAATTTAAAAAAAATATGCATTTGTAAAATTGAATAAAATCAGAACATTCCCAGTGCTGTAGAAAAAAAATACACAATGTGAGAGCTTTTCCTAAATGTTTCAGGCTAAATCTTAGTCCTTACCCATGGAACATTCAGTCTGAAACATATATGAAATGCACTCACATATATATTTTTTTCTATACTACTGGAAATGTTCTGTTTTTATCCAATTCTACCAATAAAAATTTTTGGGCATTTTTTTTATCCAAAAAAACAGCGGGATATCCTTTCCTTGTCCTATGTAACGAAGAAAGAAAAATATTCTCCCATATATCTGGCTCAAAAATTTGCAAGACTGATCTAACCATTTTGTTGTTTTATTCACAGCTAGGGATGAGTTGGCACATGGATGTTTGTGTTTGTCGAGTTCGACCAAACTTTGTTCAAAGTTCGGTTCGGGTACCAGAACTCTGCTCAAATTTGAACCCGAACCTTATAGAAGTCAATGTGACCTGACCTTTCTCCAACACAGTTCTCCCAGAGCTCCGAACGCGAACACTATAACGGAATTCTGGGAGAAGTCTGTGCTCGGAGTACAACACCGGAATCTAGGTGTCCGGTATGAACACCGAAGTTTACAGTTTGGGCTCACTCAGCTCTATTTATAGCCTATTGATATTTATAGGACATTTAACCTGACTTTAAAATAATATTGGAGTTTACCATACAGATTAAAATGTTCACTATGGTTGTTTCCCAGTTGTAGACCCAAGGTAGACTAGTCACGCACTGACCAAAAAAGGAACTACATCAAACCTGGCATAACTCGGAGACCACGTTCCTCCATTATTCATTTCTACAGGAGATGTCCTGCAGTCACACAGTACACTTACAGAATACATGTAGACAGTAAATGTCAATCAACATGTATCGTTTTAAATTGAAGCGGAAAAATGTATTCCATGTAGAATTGCCATGGTAACAAGAATCTCTTAATCAATACGGTAACATTCTGGATCAGTGTTATACAAGATTAAAGCATCTTATACATTTAAAATAGAGAAATATTCTTCATAGACTGATGGAAAATAGCCTGAGAACACAATGGCCAAAGGCCTCGGAGCCGTAGCTGCTTCTCCCAAGGTGTACATCCGCCGATTACACAGAGCTGTGATGAAATCTGATTACATTTTTCTCTTCATTAAACATGATATTGATTCAGAATTCACATATATCTAACATGGCTTTATTCCGTTTCATGTTTGCACTGGAATTATTTCCTTCCAGACATACTGTTGGTTTATCAGCTTTGAGTGGAACAGACACGGGAGCTAAACAGACTGTAATTTAAACGATCTCAGACTACAAGCTGCTCGTCCCAATTTCAATTTTTATTAACGACTTCCTTCTCATTTTCAAAGGCTACACAAGAGACAGAGACGGAGAGAGAATCTCCAACCACTTCTGCCGAAGAAGAGGTTAATGCTAGGAGACGGACAGATTATTATGTGTCTCCCTTCTATAAATGCATAGACTATGTACAATACGCAAAATGTATAAGGCAGAGAAAAAAGCTGAAAATGGAGCTGTGTAGGGAAAAAATGTATGCAAAACATAGGGTAAAGCCCTAGTGGAGGAGGATACGGAAAGAATCGGTGGTGCAGTCCTGGTGGGTTTGTGTGAGGCACACATAAGTATGAGATATAATGCTAGCTGCTGCGGCCCCATAGCTAGGGGTAGAAATCCAACAGAGCAAGTTGACCAAGGTTCCGCTATTTATTTCAAATAAATTATTAGTAACTGCTTTTAATGTAATAAAGAGCATAAAAGAACTGTTGGATTGGTCACATATATATTTAATAGTATTAATTAGAGAAGGTCAGGTATTTCTGGAACCTCTTGTCTCTTGGTGGTAAAAGGAGAACTTAAAACAAAAGAGAGGTTAAAATTCTGTCCGATTCTTCATTTTCAAAATTTGTCTATGGCCAGTATTAGTTTTTAATCTCAGTATTGTGTTTTTTTTACGTAGCATGCTATTGCAACATTTTAGCAGGACACAGCCTATAAAGAAATACACTCATGCATGCACAAATGCTATATACAGTACATAAGAAAAGAGGCACATGGGAAAAAAGTTTCAAAACGTGAAGCCTAGCAATGAGCGGAACATTTGTGATTTGAATTTGTCAACTTCATCAAATCTATTATATAAAGCTCAATGTGTGTGTGTATGTATGTCCGGGATTGGCATCTGCACCGTCGCAGCTACAGCCACAAAATTTTGCACAGCCACACGTCTGGACCCCGAGAGCGTCATAGGCTATGTTGTGAGACGAAATTTTAACCCCGCGCATTCCAATTCACCAAACAATTTCGCCTATTATTCTTATCATTTCTATGGTGTTATCATCCTTCTGTAAAGCCGGAAATAACACAATTTATTACTGTGCCAACCAGACCACCCTCTGACACAGACTGCAGGGGGAGCCCAGTATCACACAGGATAGGATTAGATACATAGCTCAGCAGTCAGTACCACACAGGAGAGGATTAGACACGTGGCTCAACAGTCAGTATCACACAGGATAGGATTAGATACACAGCTCAGCAGTCAGTATCACACAGGATAGAATTAGACACGTGGCTCAACAGTCAGTATCAGACAGGATAGGAATAAATACATGGCTGCGCAGACAGTATCACACAGGATAGAATTAGATACACAGCTCAGCAGTCAGTATCACACAGGATAGGAATAGATACATGGCTGAGCAGACAGTATCACACAGGATAGAATTAGATACACAGCTCAGCAGACAGTATCACACAGGATAGAATTAGATACACAGCTCAGCAGACAGTATCACACAGAATAGTATTAGATACACGGCTCTGCAGACAGTATCACACAGAATAGGATAAGATACACAGCTCAGCAGTCTGTATCACACAGGATAGGTTTAGATACATGGCTCAGCAGACAGTATCACACAGGATATGATAAGATACACGGCTCAGCAGTCAGTATCACACAGGATAGGATTAGATATACAGCTCAGCAGTCAGTATCACACAGGATAGGAATAGATACATGGCTCAGCAGACGGTATCACACAGGATAGAATTAGATACAAAGCTCAGCAGTCAGTATCACACAGGATAGGAATAGATACATGGCTCAGCAGTCAGTGTCACACAGGATAGAATTAGATACACAGCTCAGCAGTCAGTATCACACAGGATAGGAATAGATACACAGCTCAGCAGACAGTATCACACAGGATAGAATTAGATGCACAGCTCAGCACACAGTATCACACAGGATAGGATTAGATACATGACTCAGCAGACAGTATCACACAGAATAGGATTAGATACACAGCTCAGCAGTCAGTATCACACAAGATAGGATTAGATATACAGCTCAGCAGTCAGTATCACACAGAATAGGATTAGATACACAGCTCAGCAGTCAGTATCACACAAGATAGGATAAGATATACAGGTCAGCAGTCAGTATCACACAGGATAGGAATAGATACATGGCTCAGCAGACAGTATCACACAGGATAGGATTAGATACATAGCTCAGCACACAGTATCACACAGAATAGTATTAGATACACGGCTCAGCAGACAGTATCACACAGGATAGGATTAGATACACAGCTCAGCAGTCAGTATCACACAGGATAGGAATAGATACACAGCTCAGCAGTCAGTATAACACAGGATAGGAATAGATACACAGCTCAGCAGACAGTATCACACAGGATAGGAATAGATACACAGCTCAGCAGACAGTATCACACAGGATAGGATTAGATGCATAGCTCAGCACACAGTATCACACAGAATAGTATTAGATACACGGCTCAGCAGACAGTATCACACAGAATAGGATTAGATACACGGCTGAGCAGTCAGTAACACACATGACAGGATTAGGAACACGGCTCAGCTGTCAGTATCACACAGGATAGGATTAGATACACGGCTCTGCAGACGGTATCACACAGGATAGGATTAGATACACGGCTCTGCAGTCAGTATCACACAGAATAGGATTATATACACTGCTCAGCAGTCAGTATCACACAGGATAGGATTTGATACACGGCTCAGCAGTCAGTATCACACAGGATAGGATTAGATACACATCACACAGGATAGGAATAGATACACGGCTCAGCAGACAGTATCACACAGGATAGGAATAGATACATGGCTCAGCAGTCAGTATCACACAGGATAGGATTAGATACACGGCTCAGCAGTCAGTATCACACAGGATAGGAATAGATACACTGCTCAGCAGTCAGTATCACACTAGATAGGATTAGATACACAGCTCAGCAGTCAGTATCACACAGGATAGGATTAGATACACAGCTCAGCAGTCAGTATCACACAGAATAGTATTAGATACACAGCTCAGCAGACAGTATCACACAGAATAGGATTAGATACACAGCTCAGCAGTCAGTATCACACAAGATAGGATTAGATACACAGCTCAGCAGTCAGTATCACACAGGATAGGAATAGATACATGTCTCAGTAGACAGTATCACACAGGATAGGATTAGATACACAGCTCAGCAGTCAGTATCACACAGGATAGGAATAGATACACAGCTCAGCAGACAGTATCACACAGGATAGAATTAGATGCACAGCTCAGCACACAGTATCACACAGGATAGGATTAGATACATGACTCAGCAGACAGTATCACACAAAATAGGATTAGATACACAGCTCAGCAGTCAGTATCACACAAGATAGGATTAGATATACAGCTCAGCAGTCAGTATCACACAGAATAGGATTAGATACACAGCTCAGCAGTCAGTATCACACAAGATAGGATAAGATATACAGGTCAGCAGTCAGTATCACACAGGATAGGAATAGATACATGGCTCAGCACACAGTATCACACAGAATAGTATTAGATACACGGCTCAGCAGACAGTATCACACAGGATAGGATTAGATACAAAGCTCAGCACACAGTATCACACAGAATAGTATTAGATACACGGCTCAGCAGACAGTATCACACAGGATAGGATTAGATACACAGCTCAGCAGTCAGTATCACACAGGATAGGAATAGATACACAGCTCAGCAGTCAGTATCACACAGGATAGGAATAGATACACAGCTCAGCAGACAGTATCACACAGGATAGAATTAGATACACAGCTCAGCAGTCAGTATCACACAGGATAGGAATAGATACACAGCTCAGGAGTCAGTATCACACAGGATAGGAATAGATACACAGCTCAGCAGTCAGTATCACACAGGATAGGAATAGATACATGGCTCAGCAGACAGTATCACACAGGATAGGATTAGATGCATAGCTCAGCACACAGTATCACACAGAATAGTATTAGATACACGGCTCAGCAGACAGTATCACACAGAATAGGATTAGATACACGGCTGAGCAGTCAGTAACACACATGACAGGATTAGGAACACGGCTCAGCTGTCAGTATCACACAGGATAGGATTAGATACACGGCTCTGCAGACGGTATAACACAGGATAGGATTAGATACACGGCTCTGCAGTCAGTATCACACAGAATAGGATTATATACACTGCTCAGCAGTCAGTATCACACAGGATAGGATTTGATACACGGCTCAGCAGTCTGTATCACACAGGATAGGATTAGATACACATCACACAGGATAGGAATAGATACACGGCTCAGCAGACAGTATCACACAGGATAGGAATAGATACATGGCTCAGCAGTCAGTATCACACAGGATAGGATTAGATACACGGCTCAGCAGTCAGTATCACACAGGATAGGAATAGATACACTGCTCAGCAGTCAGTATCACACAAGATAGGATTAGATACACAGCTCAGCAGTCAGTATCACACAGGATAGGATTAGATACACAGCTCAGCAGTCAGTATCACACAAGATAGGATTAGATACACAGCTCAGCAGTCAGTATCACACAGGATAGGATTAGATACATAGCTCAGCAGACAGTATCACACAGGATAGGATTAGATACATGGCTCAGCAGACAGTATCACACAGGATAGGATTAGATACATGGCTCAGCAGACAGTATCACACAGGATAGGATTAGATACATAGCTCAGCACACAGTATCACACAGAATAGTGTTAGATACAAGGCTCAGCAGACAATATCGCACAGAATAGGATTAGACACACGGCTCAGCAGTCAGTATCACACAGGATAGGATTAGATACACAGCTCAGCACACAGTCTCACTTAGACTAGTATTAGATTCATGGTTCAGCACACAGTATCACATAGACTAGTATTAGCTACATGGCTCAGCAGACAGTATCACACAGAATAGGATTAGATACACGGCTCTGCAGACGGTATCACACAGAATATGATTAGATACACGGCTCAGCATTAAGTATCACACAGGATAGGATTAGATACACAGCTCAGCAGTCAGTATCACACAGGAGAGGATTTGATACACGGCTCAGCAGTCAGTGTCACACAGGATAGGATTAGATACACTGCTCAGCAGTCAGTATCACACAGGATAGGATTAGATACACTGCTCAGCAGTCAGTATCATACAGGAGAGGATTAGATACACGGCTCAGCAGTCAGTATCACACAGGATAGGATTAGATACACGGCTCAGCAGTCAGTATCACACAGGAGAGGATTATATACACGGCTCAGCAGTCAGTATCACACAGGATAGGATTAGATATACTCTTCAGCAGTCAGTATCACACACGATAGGATTAGATACACAGCTCAGCAGAAAGTATCACATAGGATAGGGTTAGATACACAGATACACATGTTGTTTATCAAAAGGCTCTTGAATGAATGGAAAATAAAATACTATCAATACTTGGGTAATCGATTAGTTAATTTGTGTTGCAGATCTGTAGTGTTGAATATATGATGTGAAATGTTTTTATGTGCAATATAATCATTGTAATTTGTTATAACTAACCACAGTTGGTTACTATGCCCAGGCAACGCCGGGCTCTTCAACTAGTTTTCCAATAAAATAGATTTTAATCAAATTGAATGTTCCTTATTATAATCTGTCTAGACCCTAGATCAGTGGTTCCCAAACTCCAGTCCTCACGGACCCCAACACGTCATGTTTTCAGGATTTCCATAGTGTTACACATGTGAGAGAATTCCTGATGCCTTGATAATACTTTCATCACCTGTGAAATACTAAGGAAACATTGAAAACATGACCTGTTTGGGTCCGCGAGGACTGGAGTTTGGGAACCACTGCCCTAGAGCATAGCTAAAGTATAATATATATAAAAAAAAATAATACTCATGTCACCGCTCATCTATCCGATTACCCCACAGCTCGCTACCAGAAGACTGGTCTTCTTCTGTCTGGCGTTGTCTCCTCCACTGTATCTCCAACCTCTTTACTATAGGCCAAGGTAACCTGCTCAAACACTGTGTGTTGTAAAGTCTCGGCGCACGTTACGGCTTCACGACTTTAGTACATACAGTGACCCCAAGACCTGATCGCTGTCGGAATTCTTGGCCTATAGTGAAGAGGTCATAGACACATTGGAGGGAAGAGGACTGTACGGTGGACAGAGAGTAGTAGAGTGGCCGGAGAGTTGAGCAGTGAGGTGAGAAGGTTATTTTTTTACCATTTTTGGCCCTAAATAGATTTTTTTTAATGAATTGAATCATAAAATGTAAGAGTTTGCATGGAAAGTCAACTCAAACTTGATCCTCCGTGGAACAATCTGTTCATTTCTAATGTCTATGCATCTATAGCTAAGGACATCAGCAATTTCCTCCATACAGGCTACAGTATGTGCAGCACAAACTTTTTTGTGAATCCACGTTTTTCTATACTATGTGGAGCCATTTTGAACACTCTACTGCTGTGAATGCTGAATTTCACTGTTATCAATCTCTTCAGCTATGCATAAATACTGCTGCCACATTGGCTGCACCACTGCCTTTTTCTTTTGTGCCCCAATTGCACATAACTCATTCCAAAGAAAGGAAAGGCTTCATCATCTACTAGAAACATTTCCCTATAAATCCGAAAAACATGAACAGCAGGGTCAGTCAAAAATTAGGATAAATCACAGCGCTGCTCCTGAATTATGTATTTCCGTTAAAATCGATTATGAGTAAATTAAGACGTATTGCTTTACCGAGGACCTGTCAGTTGTCTTGACTTGTCCGTTTTACTAATTATGTGCAGAATTCTATGAAATAACAATATTTTTCTTAGAACCTCTGTAGTGTGCCGCTACTCTGTTATTCCTGGACATTTATAAATAAATTGACAAATGAGTTGTAACAGGAGTGGTGGAACCACTTTGCCGTGGTCCAATGACAGTCTGGATGGGCATAACTAGGTGAGCACCCGACTCTTCACTAGACTTCCTGATGATGGGGTTAGGCTTGGCTTCTGATGAACACCAGGTACTACTCCAGGACAGACGCATGGCATCTGACGCCCAAAGGACTGGTAGCAGGAATGGCCTGAAAGGAGATACAGCAGATGCAGGCAGGCACTGAAGGAACGCAAGGATCACGGAAACAGATGGGTCCGGCTGTTATACAGATGACAACTGGCAGGTGTGGACTGAACCAACTGATGTACAGATGAGCGCTGGCAGGTGCAGACTGGATAGGCTGATATTCAGATGGGCACTGGCAGGTGCGGAATGGACCAGCTGATATTCAGATGGGCACTGGCAGGTGCGGAATGGACCAGCTGATATTCAGATGGGCACTGGCAGGTGCAGACTGGACCGGCTGAAGTACAGATGAGAAAGGCAGGTGCGGGCTTGACCGACTAATGTACAGATGAGCACTGGCAGGTGTGGACTGTTCCGGCTGGTATTCTGATAAGCACTGGCAGGGGCAAACTGGACCAGATGGTGTCCAGATGAGAACGGAAGGTACAGACTGGACCGGCTGAAATTGAGATAGACAAGCAAGTATGGGCAGACAGGTACAGGACAGGTATACTGACTGATGCGTACTGTGGACCTAACAACTTGCAAGTGTGCTAAGGGCTAACTAACCACGCTGGAGGAGTCGCCTTAAATAGGTGTCATCCAGCTATTCACTGGGAACACTTTTTTGTCCCTAAGCACAGTACCCAGGGATCTGCGTACATCCTGGTCAGCACCAGAAATGGAGGAAGGAGGAAGTGTGTGATACAGCGGTTAGTAAGCCAGCATCCTTGCTGGGGAAGAGGGGCAGCTTGCAGGGATGCTGGCGCTATATGGGTATTTCTAGATGGGGAAATCTATGCACGCTCTGAAACTGTCCAATCACTAGTGATGATGATATCAAAATGTATAGAGCCACAACTCTGGGAATCGTAAAGTCCAGTTGTTAAGTCATTTATACATTTTTAGGATGAATAACAGAACAATTTCACAATTTAAAGTTATAAAAAAGCAACAGAAATGGATGTTACAATTTTTTTTTGGAACATCTTACCTTATCAGGCAGTGGAGGTTCAGGTACCGGGACCCCATCGATCGATTAAAGCTCCATTTTGTAATGCTCTGCTTTGGGCAAGATATGACCCCTTTAAAGAGCAATTGTTCAAAAAAAATTTTTAACAAACGAAATTACATACACTTAAAAGCTGCTTGAACAGTCACAGTCGTTTCAAGAAAATTTTCATAAATCAATAGTAAAAGTGAACATATGAAACTTTAATAGCTCTTAATAGAGAAATATGTTTGTTTCTCCTAATATGAGCCATTTATGATCCTCCACCTTGACTAAGATAATTATTCTCTCGGAAATACAGTTAAATTTCCAGATCAGTGAGGGAACAGATTACAGATGCATATTAAAGTTTATGGAGAGTGGGGAAGGAAGAGATTGGAGTAGAGAACAAGAGGCAGAGAGATGGTGCTGTAGTTGTACTAAGTATTACATATCACCGCAGTTCTGGATTCACAGCTACACTGCTCAGTACTGCTGTATATTGATCTTTATGCTGTGCCTGCTTTTGAGGGAAGGCTGTATAGATGCAGAAATGCAGGAATCCAAACCAGCTCAGAGATACCCACTAACCCAAAGACAACAGAGTATGTTTTCTTAGGATTAGTTTCCCAATTGCTTTGCTCAAGGTGGAAAATAAAATCAACTATTCTCACCATCCACTGCTCCAGTGATGCCTCTCCACCAGAGATGAGCGAATTTGTTCGGATTTGGTTCCGAATACGATCAGATTCGAATATTGTTTTTGCAATATTCATTGAACACAGCCGAATGCGGATCCCATGATATTTACCGATATTCTGTATTCCAGATCAAAAAGAAAATAATTGTTCCCTATGAGAGGAAACAGTGCACAGGTCTACTTAACAAGTAAGAAGTATTAGAATGAAAAATCGAGAGAAGTGAAAACATAGTAAATAAATGAACACTGCAGGAAGTGGGGATAGAAGAGAAACATATCTGAGAGAATGATACATATCCATGGAATAAGCTCACTATTTTAGGAAACTTGTAAGTTAAAAGATATATAAACCAACTAACTTTAGCAATGGACATATAGTCTGGAAGTTTAAGGTAAGGGAAATAGGAATTTGATACATGTTATTTTTTTTACATCTTTAAAGAAGCACTTGCATCAAAACTTTTATCCTCTTAAAGGGAATCTGTCACCCCATTTTTCGACTATCAGCTGCCGGCACCGCCATCAGGGGCTTATCTACAGCATTCTGTAATGCTGTAGATAAGCCCCCCGATGTAACCTGACAGATAAGAAAAATGAGTTATATTATACTCACCCGGGGCGGTCCGGGTCCGGTCCGGTGCCTCCCATCTTGTAGCGGTGACGTCCTTTTCGTTGCTTCCCATCGTGGCTCCTGCGCAGGCACACATTGCTTTGCGCTGTTGAGGGCAGAGCAGAGTACTGCAGTACGCAGGTGCCAGACCATGTCAGAGAGGTCCGGCGCCTGTGCACTGCAGTACTTTACTCTGCCCTCAACAGGGCAGGTAAAGTACGCCTGCGCCAGAGCCATGATGGGAAGCAAAGAAGAGGATGTCACCGCTACAAGTTGGGAGGCGCCGGACCGCGACATCCATCAGACCAAGATCGGACCGCCCCCCGGGTGCTTATAATTTAACTTGTTTTTCTTATCTTTTAAGTTACATCGGGGGCTTATCTACAGCATTACAGAATGCTGTAGTTAAGCCCCTGATGGCGGTGCCGGCAGCTGATAGTCGAAAAATGAGATGACAGATTCCCTTTAATACATTGCAATCATCATATTAAAAAGCACTGTGTACTTAAAATTGCTCATTTTGCCTTTCTAACCAGTTAATTCTTCTCCTTTCCATTACGTCTATGACATCAAATGATTAAAAACTGACTAGCTGAATCCTTCCAAGCTCTATGTAGAAAGAGGAGGTCTCTTTTTCCTGCATGAGTCATGAGTCACTGTAAAAGTCAATGGTAGGGTGGAGAAATGGAGCAGCTTGATCAGGAGTGAAGAGGAGGATGACTCATGCAGGGAAAAGAGACTTCCTGTTTCTACATAAAGCAGAGAAAAGAGAAAAAATTACTGGGTAGAAAGGTAAAATGAGCAATTGTAAATACACATTGCTGTACAATACGATTACTGCAATATATTAAGAGCATAAAATCTTTGATGGGAGCGCTTTAATTTTGAATGAATTTTTTCTATTTTTAAACAAAATATTTACAGAATTCTATATTGATCAATTTGATCAATTTTATGCTTAAAATTTTTGTAGATTACTGTTTTTATTCTTTTTTTAACTCATAATGGAAGCAGCCAAATTTTGTTTTTGTAGCTTAGTTTTTTTGTCCTCTTTTTCTAGGAGCCCTAACCGTTTAATTTTTCTGTTATAGCCGAAATGAGGGCTTATTTTTGCTGCATAAGTAGTAGTTTTGAATCACGCTATTTAGCTTTACCATGTAATGTATTGAAAATTTTTGAATAAAATGGTGAACAAAATACAATTCTCTCATTATTTTTTTGTCTTTGTTTTTATGGCATGCATTGCGCAGTAATAAAGACCTGGCAACATAATTTTTCAGGTAAGTGCAATTATGATGATACATGCAAATTCAGATGGTTTTTTATTACTTTAATGGCTTAAAAAAATTCTCAACTTTGTAAAAGAAATGTACTTTGTGTAGAGAAGATCCATCTTTTTCTTTTTTAATTTTTCCTTCCATAGAGCCGTATGATAGCTTGCTTTTTCCATACCGAGTTAATATTTTTATTGATGCCCTTTTGGTTTTCAGACAAAGTTTAGATAATTTTGATTAGTATTTTCTGTGAGAGTTTTGGCAACTGAAAACCGTCCATTCTGATATATCAATTTTTTTAATTTCTTTTTTTTTTTACAAAACTTTTTTCAAACTTTCATTTTTTTAAATTTTTTGAAAAAGTTATTTTTAATTTCTTTTAGTCTTCTTAACCCCCTTTACAACGGCTCATACACCTTTTAATGGCGGCAGTTAAGGGTACTTATGCCTCAGCGCTGCTTTTTAATGGCATTGAGAAACGAGTGTACAGTGCCCCCCAGAGTAGGAATTTCTTTGAGGTCTCGGGGGTAGCTGAGACCCCAGAGAACGTGATTGGGATCAGTTTTTACTGACCCCAGTTTTGCGATCACCGTTAATAATGGTATAACAGAGATCGCAAAAAAAAATTCTGATTTCCCATTTAATTTCTCTCTCCTCTGATGCGATCGCACATTGGAAGAGAGAGAAATGGGGTCCCTCGATCCCCCTATGGTACCTACAACCCCCCGTGAAGTCCCACGGCCTCCGGTGTCTTCTTCCTGGAAAAAATTACTGGCGCATGCGCAGGGCGCCCCCCGAGATCTGCCGGCTGGCACCCGGCAACAATAGGAAATGGGTTCATTCACTGATCAAAATAACAAAAATAGTAAATCAAACCCCCCTTTATCACCCCCTTAGTTATGCAAAAATAGCAAAATAAATGAAATATATTTATTTCCATTAGGTTTAAAGTTGGGCTAAAAGATTTTGGCTAAAAGTTAGTGTTAAGGTTGGGCTAAAGTTAGGGTTAGGGTTGGGCTAAAGTTAGGGTTAGGGTTGGGCTAAAGTTAGGGTTGGGCTAAAGTTATGGTTGTGCTAGGGTTGGAGTGGAGTTTGGAGTGTGACTGTTTGAGGTTGTGAACAAGTGTCTTTTATACTGATAACAAGTTCAAACAGGTGTCATTGCTACAGAGTGGAGGACAGAGGATCCTCTTAAAGAAGAAGTTACAGATCTCTGAGAGTCAGAAATCTTGCATGTTTTTAGGTGACCAAATACTTATTTTCCACCATAATTTGAAAAATAAATCTTGCCAAATCATACAAGGTGATTTTCTGGATTTGTTTTCTCATTTTGACTCATAGTTGTGGTCTACCTATGATGTCAATTACAGGCCTGTCTCATCTTTTATAAGTGGGAGAACTTTCACAATAGGTGGCTGACTAAATATTTTTTTCCCCACTGTATATAAGAATTATATAAGCCTAATCAATATAAATATGCACAGTCAAAATGCTGTGTTTTTACTTAATTCTTGGATGGAGAAAATCAGAGCATTTGGTGCTCCATATTTAAAGAAAAAAAATTGTACATAAATTAGCAGAGAATTTTGGTCCATATAGATTAAAAACAAACACAATTGGTACATTTTATGTTCTAACTGACATCTCCCTGCTCCCCTACTGGCTACTTCTGGAGTTGGGTGCACCACTCTGACCATGTGGAAGTTATGACATCATCATTAGTTTAACCACAATAAAGATATCGATTTTTTTAATAAAGGTCTTATGACTAGCAAATTGATGGGGTTCTTCAGCGGATCAATCATAAAGTCAGTTCTGTATCAATGAGGGCAATCATACTCTATGTAAGTCCTATAAAGCCTAATAGTTCTCTGTAATAGCTATTGAATTATGTTCATGCTGATGTTTGTGCACTTATCATTGGACTGGTTCTTTGACTATTATGTTGATTATCCCTTTCAATGCTAGATGTGAGCCTGGACTTTTAGTTTACTTTAGGTCCTCGTGTGTCTGCTTGAACTTTAGACTTGAGTTGACCCTCACATCCATTAAGTCGCTAGTATTACAGTATATGGGTGAACTGTTTGTAGAAACCTGACAGGTCTTAACAGAGCTTTGAAGGACAAACTAGTCCATCTTACAATTTTTAGAGGTACCCTAACCTTCTCCCTTCAACATCCAATACAGAGAACTGGACTTAAATAGGTAAGCCTTGGTTACTTCCTTGCGCCGAGTCCGGAACTGTCCCGGAGCTTTCCGACCCAGACCTTTGCACTCAACAGCGGGGGGCGGGTCCTTAATAAAAGGCATTGTGTGTGGGAAAGGGAGAGGAGACTTAGCGGGAAGACAGAGGGAAAGTTGGTGCTCTGTCCCTCGAGCATTGTGATAGTGCAGTCCCTTGCAGTCCCGCTCTGTAGATTCCATGCATCCAGGGACACTGACTGTGGACAGTGATCTGCCGTATGCCTGTTGCTCTCTCTGCATGCATGCCACCGAAGACTAACCTGGTGACTGAGTTAGAGCTGTGTAATTCCTCACCCGCCTGCTACAGCCGAGCCGAGTCATGCTCTGGCGGTAACACAGACTGTTTTGCATTCCGTATGACGAATCGTGGATCAAGTACCCCAGCTTAGGACAACGAGGACCCACTGCCATTACCGGGAACCAGACCCCCAACTTCTTCAGGACAACACTGGAGACATCACACGCCACTTGCGTGGGTGCCACCATTGGATCCTACAGCTCTGCAGCCAAGAAGCCGGAGGACTTATAAGTGAACCTTTTCATGAACAGTTGCTTTACCTTATACCTCATCCTTTACTCATACCGTGCTATTATCACCTTACCTACCTCCTTGCTTAACCCATTATCTCCCTGCGTGGAGTATACCTCTGTTAATAAATCTGTTAACCCTTGCTCTGCCTCCTGTCCGTCACTGCATCCCACAACCTGCTCACACTTGGCGCTGTCGGCAGTACAGGATTGGCCTACTCCGAAGACCATAAAGGATGTATGGGTTTTCTTGGGGCTTACCGGGTATTATCAGCGAGTCGTGAAGAACTTTACTCGAATGTGAACCCGCTGTTAGAACTTTTGAAGGGGGTGCTGTCTGGTGCAAAGAACAGAACCATTCCATGGGGAGAACGCCAGGAGAAAGCGTTTCAAGCTCTGAAGGTGACTTTGACTGAAGCGCCAGTGTTAGCCTATGCCAACCTCTCGCAACCGTTTATTCTCCACACTGATGGAAGCCTGCATTTACTCGGAGCTGTACTGTCTAAGATTCAGGAAGGAAAAGAACGAGTAATCACCCATGTGAGTCAATCTCTCCATAACTCCAAAAGGAATCCCTACAATTACAGTTCATTCAAACTAGAGCTGTTGGTATTAGTGTGGGCCATGATGGAGAAGTTTGCCGAATACTTGTCTGGTTCCGAAGTTCTGTTATGCACTGATAATAACCTTTTAGCCCATCTGGAAATTGCAAAACTAGGGGCCCTGCGCTCCACCCGCCATCCCTCTCTCTCCCTCTGCAGCCCTGCTCTCCATGCATCGTCCTGTTTCATGCATCCGCCGCCCCGCTCTCCATCCATGTCCCGCTCTCTCTCCACAGCCCAGGTCTCTCCCTCAACAGCCTCACTCTCCATGCGCCATCCCACTCTATCCCTCTGCAGGCCCGCTTTCCATCCGTGTCCCACTCTCCCTCCACAGCCCTATTCTCTTTCTCCACAGCCCTATTCTCCATCCGTGTCCTGCTTTCTCCCTCGCAGCTCCACTCTCCACCCATGTCCCGCACTTTCCCTCTGCAACCCCGCTCTCCAGCCGCCAGTGAGTGGGGCTATGTGGAATGAGCGTGGCTTGATACATACACACATGCATACACTCAGCTTTATACATATAGATGTTATATGTGGAGGTGGAGGACTAGGCTGTATATACATTGTATGGGGGATGGGGACTTGGCTATATATGCTATACAAGGGTGAGGGGAACTTGGCTGTATATGTAAGGAGATGGACAGGACTGTGGGTACCTGCATGCTGGGTCCGGAACTGAAAGGGCTGCATCCTCTGTTCCTGGGGGGGAGCCTGAGATGGACAGACCATCCCCTGAAGCCTGGGGGAAGCCCTAGGGAGACAGAGCTTCCTGCTGACAGGAGGGGGCAGGGAGAGCCAGAGGAATTGCCAGTACTTAGTCCACAGACTGAGGAGTCCGAGCAAGAAGTCTCTAAGATTTCCGAAGAAGATGAGGGAAAGGACAAACCATCTTCTGGCAGCAAAGCTAAGAAAAAGAAACAGAAGAAAGGTGTGAAAGTGACTGATGTTGCAGAGAAATTGGATGAGACAGAAGATGTGAGAAAGTGACTAGAGTCCCTACCACTTCACTCGAAAGTTGGAGTGACCTCTACAAGCCTTAGGAGAAGATGGAGCCAGAAAGGCAGGAGGAGTTGTGAAAATTGTGGGCAGCTGTAGGCCCCCAGGTGAGCATCCTGGAGTATGATGAATCCTCGCCCGTGGAAGGGCCAGTTAAGGCCTCTTTCACACATCAGGTTTTCGCCGTCAGGCGCGATCCGGCGCTTTTGACAGAAACCGGATCCGGCGAAATGCAATGCCGGATCCGGTTTCCCCCCCATTGACTTGCATTTGCGCCGGATCGCGCCGGATGGCCATGCGTTTCATCCGGTTTTCGCCGGATCCGGCAATGTGTCGCGATCCGGTGTCTGGAAAAAACGGTGACTGTAACGTTTTTTGTCTCCGGCGAAAAAGCCGGACACGCTGGATCCGGCGCGTCCGGCTTTTTCACACAATGAAAGCCTATGAGCGCCGCAATGCGCCGGATCCGGCGAAAGCCGGATTCGGCGGCCGGATCCGGTTTTTTGGTCTGAGCATGCTCAGTAGCTCTGCCCACAAGACATATATAAAAGCAAGACAGTGGGACCCACAGCCACACCCAACATGCCACCCAAGACAGCAACCAGGCGCAGGAGAAGGCAGGAGACCACCTCAGCACCATCCGCACCACCACCACCCCAAATGGAGCAGCAAATAGAACATGCTGAGGAGGGGAGGCCAGCAGCAGATGAGAGACGGTAATTATCAAATAACCCATTCCTCCAAACTAGGGCTATTGAAGATCAAGATATTCATTGGCCCTTTGTTTCTCTTTATTCAACAGCCGCCCAATAGATGCAGCAGCAGCAGCAGCAATGGCAGCAGCAGGAACACCACCCACAGGCATGGAGTGTGGCCACCAGGAAGACAGCACATCATCTTCTGGGAGCCCTCCCTCGCATCGTCAGCGTTTGACGGTAAGTTTTTATTTCCAAAATCCATCTTCTCTGTAATATATGTCTATTCATTGCCTTTTATTTCAAAACAGGAATCACAAGATGAAGAGGAGCTCCCAGAAGAAGAAGGAAGGGGTGGACAGACACCTGGAGTGGGCTCACAATTGGTAAGTTTTTTGCATCAAACGCAGAAACACAACATCACACTACACACAACACATAGAAAACAATGTTCTGCAGACCACACACAGCAAACAAATGCCTACATCCAAAGACATAACATTTTTTGTTTTCTTCTCTAGTCTTCCCAATCTGGTGCTTGGCCAAGAGGTCCTCGCAGTGCCTCCCAGGGTCGTCGGCGACAGCAACGCGGCGGTCACCAGCGTGTAAGTATAAATATTTTTGCTTTGTTTTTTTGCACTTTTTATTTCATTTCTTTTGTGGAGGCTAATTATGTTATTTTTGTCTTTTTCTTTAACAGCCTTCACAGCGTGCTCCCGACTCTGACGGTGAGGATGGAGGGATTGATGTGGACCGCCTCATCGATCTTGTCAGAGAAAGGGAGCCGCTCTGGAATATGGCTGACCGCCGCCACGCTGACCTGATCGTTACCCGACGACTCTGGGAGGAAATCTGTTCGCTCCTTGTTGGCCGCTGGGAGGACCTCGAAGCTCGGGCCCAGATTAAAGAGCGTAAGTATATACAGTACCGGTTGCTTGATGTAAACCAGTGTTTCCCGAACTCCAGTCCTCATGGTCCCCACGGATCATGTGTTCAGGATTTCTATTTACTATAGAAATCCTGAAAACATGACCCCTGGGGACCATGAGGACTGGAGTTTGGGAAACACTGATGTTGTATACTAACCACTCCTTTCTCGTTTCAGGGAACAGAATTGTGAATCGGTGGCGGTCTGTGAGAGATCGTTTCAAGAAGGAGTTCAATAAAGAGATGCGGGCCCCGAGTGGATCTGGAGGACGCAGGAGCAAGTACAAGTACGCAGAAGCCCTGTCGTTCCTCCGGGAAACAATGGTCACCAGAAGGTAAATATTACACACCACATGTGAAAAAAAATGTTATATGTAAATTTTTTTTTCAGCCAGGGCCATACCATGTCAGTATTTTAATTGTTTTTTTTTCTCTTTATTCCACAGCACGGTGAGCAGCACTCGGGAGCCGGCACAATTGGACCCTTCTGAGGCGATCCCTGAGGAGACCGGCACCGAGGGACACTTCGACCGCCCCGGTACATCTGCACCTTCCCAGCCTTCCCACACATTCGACCCATCTGTCCCATCCACCAGCACAGGAGCATCGTGGCCGCCTACATTACATGAAGCTGCTGGTGAGGAGATCGCTTTCCCTTTACCCCACCCTTCTGCCCCTGCCACCTCTAGTACACCTGCGGGTACTGGGCGGCAGCGGCAGAGGGGTCAGGAAAAGACTTATGCGCCAGAGTTCTTGCATCTGAATGCATCTTTCCAGAACTGTCTAAAAGTCTTGTCAGAGCAAATCTCCGCAGGCTATCAGCAGATCAACTCCAGCATTCTGGAGGTGAAGACACTTCTGCAAACCATGCATTCAGAAGCAAGATCTTCGCCAAACCACACCTTTTTCAGGTCTGTTGTGGAGCGCATGGAAACGCTCTCTCCTGCCCAGCAGATGCATGTAATGCATTCATGCCACGCTGCTCTCCAGCAAGTTACCTCCCAACCTCCTCCTCCTCCCACCACAGTAGTTCCTCCACCTGCACCCCCTCCAGCCACTTTCCATCCTCCCCCTCCTATTACATCTACACCCCCTCCAGCCACTTTCCATCCTCCCCCTCCTATTACATCTACACCCCCTCCAGCCACTTTCCATCCTCCCCCTCCTATTACATACCATCCACCTCCAGCCACTTTCCATCCTCCCCCTCCTATTACATACCATCCACCTCCCCAGCACCATCCACCTCCCCAGCACCATCCACCTCCCCAGCACCATCCACCTCCCCAGCACCAGCAACCTCCCCAGCACCAGCAACCTCACCAGTACCAGCAACCTCCACAGTACCTGCAAACTCCCCAGTACCAGCAACCTACCCAGTACCAGACATCTCCCCACTTCCAGCAACCTGCCCCGTACCAGACATCTCCCCACTTCCAGCAACCTGCCCCGTACCAGACATCTCCCCACTTCCAGCAACCTGCCCCGTACCAAACTCCTTCCCCATACAACTTGCCATCAACATCATCTGCTCCTACAGTCCCTGCCCAACCCTCCACTCCACCACCCACCACCTCTTCTGCTTCCCACATGTCCACCCATTCTGTAGTTTTTTCCACACCTTCACCTCTAACTGTTCCTTCCCCACCACGATCCCAGTCCTCTCTCCACACTCCCAGTGTCGAAGTGTCCCGCAGCCCCTACAGCAGTATTTCCACCACACACTACACAGAATTATAATGTGTGTATTTAAATAAAAATGACCAGTTTTATGGTTTCAGTTTTATAGTTTCAAAGTTTTATTAAACAAGTTTATTAAAATTTTAAAAAAGTTTACTAAAAAAAACATTTTTCAATAAAAGTTAAATTATTTTACACTGGTTGTCTGTCATTTCTTTCTGCGGCGAAAAAGGTTAAATACAGGGTATTTAAAAGGTGAAATGGTATTCAAAACTAGGTATATAACTGTGGGTAAATTTTAGCTTTTTGCCACAGTTGTGTTCCTGGTTGTGTTTGAAGCAAAGTATTTCACCTAAAAAGTTGTGTTTATTGTTGGTGATTTCCTAACAATGTACACAACTTTTGTTAAAAGGTGAAATACTTTGCATAAAACACAACCAGGTACACACCTGTGGCCTAAAGCTAAAAATAGAGACCATGACAAGATAGCCAACTTTGGTTGGCAAAGGTATATACTGTTGGTACAGAAGGTACACAAGTTTGGTTAGGGCACAAATCTTTCACACTCTGTCATCCTGCCAGTGTACTCTGCCTTGAGGTGACATAAAGTATAGTGCAAAATTGTCCCTCATTACTGAAACCGTCACAGAACTTCTAGTGGTAATGTCATGGTAATCTTGCAAGGTGGTTTCTTCAGAGGTGTCCTCAATGGAAATGGGTTCCTTGCAGATAACAAAATTGTGGAGTACCACGCACGCTTTGATCACCTCGTCCACAGTTTCTGTCTTGAGGTTGATCGCAGTCAATAGGACCCGCCATTTGGCTGTCAGAATACCAAAGGTACATTCAACCATTCTTCTTGCTCTTGTGAGGCGGTAATTAAAAATGCGTTTTGGTCTTGTCAATCCTCTGCTAGAGTACGGTTTCAAAAGGTGTTCTGACAGCTGGAAGGCTTCATCCCCTACACAGACAAATGGCATAGGTGGACCAGATGTTTGCGGCAGCGGTCTAGGTGGTGGGAACTGGAAGGTGTTTCCATACAGTTTACGCCCCATGGCAGACAGTTTGAAAACTTGAGAGTCATTGGAGCGGCCATAGGCCCCAATATCAACCGCAATAAATTTGTATTCCGCGTCAGCGATGGCCATGAGGACAATTGAAAAATATTTCTTGTAATTGAAATATTCCGATCCCGATCCAGCTGGCTTTACAATGCGGATATATTTCCCGTCCACAGCGCCCAAGCAGTTTGGAAACTGACATATCTGTTGAAACTTGTCAGCAATTTCAATCCACCTCTCTGTTGTGGGCTCTGGTAAAAACTCTTCAGCTAAGGAGTCCCACAGTGCACGGCATGTGTACTTCACAATTCCAGATATGGTGGAAATCCCGAGTCTGTACTGGAAATGCAGTGACGAAAGGGATTCTCCAGTTGCAAGAAATCTGTGGGGAATTAAAAAACAATAAATTAGTTTTAAATCACAGCATTACATACCAAAACTGACCTATAACACTTGGAGATACAAATTACCACCAACAAGATTGCAGTGAAAGTGTGCTCTGATGCGATCATATCCAATAAATGTGGCTTACCTTAAAGTCACCATCAGACGCTCTGCGGGTGAAACAGAGAAGCGGCAATAGGTGTCCGCTTTTCTTATGAGGTGTGCAATGCGCTCCACCAAGTAATCAAAATTCTCCATTTTCATCCTAACATATCCAAAAAATTTATCCGGGTTTCGTCGAAGGTCCATGCATAGTGTAGAATAGACCCCACGCGTCATTCTCTTGGCTGTGATGGGGTGGATCCACAAACGTCGTCTACGATGCCTGATGCGCTGCTGTCTCGCTCTCTCCTTCTCCAGAACAATCACCCTCAAACGATTTGCCTCCGCTGTAAAATCCGCCAAATTCTTCAAAATATTTCCAATGACAACATCCACCTTCGCCAGTAACTTGCTCTTCTCTCCAACCTGCACTTTCTCCTCTACAACCTGTCAAAGAAGGGCTGTAGGAACATGCTATATATAGTTTTCCAGTAGCCAATCCCGTTCGGAAGGCCACAAGGGTCAATTTTAAAAACCGGATCCGGCGTAATCCGTCGAAAAACGGATAGAAAAACGGATGAACCGGATGAGACGGATCCGGTTTTGTCTGTCAAGAAAAAGACGGATCCGGCAGAAAACCGGATCCGTCACATCCGGTTTTACGAAACATTTGCCTGATCCGGCGTTCCGGCACGACGCCGGATCGCGCCTGACGCCGAAAACCTGATGTGTGAAAGTAGCCTTAAAGAGAGAGAGCCAAATCATGATCTGTCCCTTGAAAAAGCATTTTCAACATTATTTACTCTACAAAAGTGGTATAGATACATCAGAAATGTGGGGCATTCCCTGACAGTAGGACATGTATTGTGGTGGAAGCTGAAAAATGTGCCAAAATCATTAGGAGGCACACACTGTTTTACACCGTATTGTGTTTTGTGCCTCACGTACATGTGTATGAGGCAGAAGTATGAAGCGGTAAAATATCTACATAGAGTAGCAGTAAAGTGGGCCCTGTGGAATCAAATCACCCTGTGGGCCCTACGCCTCCTGTGCAACCCTGTGCACATGAAACCTTTTTCCACCAGAAATCCGCCTGAAAAAGAGGCAAAAAAGTGCTCCAGTTTTATCCTGAAACAGCTTTGTGAAATTCACAGTTGGATTAAAAATGCCGTGTCCACCTAGCTCAAGGATATGTGTAGATGGGATTTTTTTAAGGTTGTCGAAAACAATGAGTTTTTCAACTGGAAACCACTATAGGAAAAATGTCTTCTTTGGGGAGTTTTTGAAAGAGTTTTTTTTCCCCTGTAGCTTTTAGAGTGGACAATTCCAGAGGTACCAGTTGTCCCCAGGCCTAGGGAAGCCTAAAGTCTCCTGTGATGCATAAGAAGGCAACATTAAAATACATGGCACATAGTATGTACGATGCTCTTTTAAGGATTTTGCATTAGTGGTCAGAAGCTTATGTCTAAGCCTCAATTGCAAGGGGAAGGATAATTTGTTGCAAGAGCTGGTACTAATGCCTCCAACAACATATCAGTGCTTATACTTACCAATGACTGTGTTATTTTCAGCATTGCAATTCATAATTGACTTATTATTTGGGATTTTATTTCATATTTGAGATTGTATTTTCAATGCATTTGATTGTGTTTGGATTATTTGCCGCCCACATACCATACAAAATTATTTTTCTAGACAAAAGAATGTTCTTATTCAAAACCTAAACATGTTCTTGTGAGTCCTGATTAATTTGCAATTATTATTTTTCCTGAGAATTTAAGCTCTCTCTCAATACATTTGGATTGAATGGTTTCAAGGTAATACTTTTATATCATTGTTTTAATACATAGAAGCAGAACACAAAAGGAAAATATTCCTCCTTTAAAGGTGAAAAAAGAGAAAACATGACATTTGTTAACCTACAGAGAGGAGCTGAATGTAGCTTTAAGGCTAGTTTCACACTTGCTTTTTTTTGCAGCGCGTTTTTCCCGCAAAAAAACGCATTGAAAAAACGCATACATAAGCATACAACTGCTGCGTTTTTTTCAAGCATTTTTATGAGCATGCATGAAAAAAACGCAGCGTTTTTATGCGTTTGTATGCGTTTTTAGCGCGTTTTTACCGCGTTTGCGTTTTTTTCCAACATTTTTAGGTGGCCCCTCACACTACCCAAACCATGACTTTACTAACCCTAACCCTGACCCTAACCCTAACCCTAACCCTGACCCTAACCCTAACCCTGACCCTAACCCTTAACCAAATCATACTTAACCCTAACCCAAACCCTAAACCCTAACTAACCCTAACCCTAACCCTAACCCTGACCCTAACCCTAACCCTAACCCTGACCCTAACCCTGACCCTAACCCTAACCCTAACCCTAACCCTGACCCTAACCCTATCCCTAACCCTGACCCTAACCCTTAACCAAACCATACTTAACCCTAATCCTGACCCTAACCCTAACCCTAACCCTAACCCTGACCCTAACCCTTAACAAAACCATACTTAACCCTAATCCTGACCCTAACCCTGACCCTAACCCTTAACCAAACCATACTAAACCCTAACCCTGACCCAAAACCCAACCCTAACCCTGACCCTGACCCTAACCCTAACCCTAAACCCCCTTAACTAACCCTAACTCTAACTCAAACCCCTAAATTCCATGGTTAAAAAAAAAAAACGCATATGCAAAAAAACGCTTACATGAGCATGCCAGTGCGCACATATGCGCATCCATAGGCTATAATGGCCATTTTTAGCGCAAAACGTGCGCATATGTGCGCATGCGCTTTTTTGCAGGGCCAAAAAATGCAACATGATGCGTCTGGAAAATCCAATCGCACACCCCAAAAAAACACAGCGCATGAAAATCGCATACATGCGCTTACAAGCGCGCAGGTATGCGCACCCATGTTAAATATAGGGGAAAAAACGCATGCGCAGGTTAGCGTTTTTTTCCAGCGCTAAAAAACGCAAATGTGAAACCAGCCTTAGCTTTGAACTATCACTATAGAATTTTAAAGAAAAATAGATATTTTGATTTAAAGGGATGCAAATACTTTTATGCCCAAAAATGTCAAAAGTTTTCTAGGGGGGATACAGTACCTTTATTGGCTAACCAGAAGAATTATGTTTGCAGCATTCCAAGCACAGAGGCTCCTTCTTCAGGCAGGTTTACAAATAAATTACTGTGACAAGAGCACAACATTTATGAGATATACATCAGAACATTTGTGCGTAGGGTGGATGGGGAGATGCCTTCTAAAGATAAGCCAAGGAAATCAAATTAAGGTTAGTGTAAGGGTGCTTTCACATTACGTTCAGGCATCCATTCCTTGGCCATATCGGGGCTTGCGTCCGAACCCCCTGCAAAACCGGATTCAGGCATATGCGCCAACGGGACCTTCGACTATAATGGTGCCGAAAGAGCAAAGGTGCGCTCTGCCACGCATTACTTTCAGGAGTGTACGCCTACTAGAGGCAGACATTCAGAAGTAGGCGTACACTCACGAAAATGATGCACAAAAGATCGCACATTCGCTCTATCGGTACCATTACAGTCAATGGTGCCGTCCGCGCATACACCTGAAGCCCGTTTTGCAGGGAGTTTGGATGCAATCCCCAATGGGGTCACTGAAGAGGTGCCTGAGCGTAGTGTGAAAGCACCCTTACAAATGGAGAAGTGGTGATGGTGATAGGTTAATGATCTAAAGTTGGTCTGGTGGAGGTGTGAACTGTATCCATGTAGTAAATCATAAGTTGTCATAGAATTGAACATCCTTATCAGTTTGAATTCTCAGATTTTCCACTCTTTGTTTTCCTTATAATGATCTTTCAGAAGACAAAGAGCGGAGAATTTTAGAATTCAAAATGATGAAGATGTTGAACTCTTTGACTGTCGGACTCAATTTAACATCACCTCTCCATTTGTAACAAAAAACCTTAATTTGATATTTACTTGGTTTATCTTTAGGAGGCATCTCCCCATCCACCCCAAGCACAAATGTCCTGATGTAAAATCTCTTAAATGTTGTGCTCTTGTCTCAGTAATTCTTTTGTAAACCGGCCTCAAGAGGGAGCCTCTGTGCTCGGAAAACTGCAAACATAATTTTTCTGGTTAGCTAATAATATGGTATCACTCATAGGATACTTCTGTCATTTTTGGGTATAAAAGCATTAACATTGATTTTTCTGGCTAACACGATACCAATTTTTTTTATTGTACATCATAATAGATTTAAAGGGAAACCTGTTAAATTATTCTAGAGTAATGGACATACCATATGACAGGTCAAGATGGGTTCTTTGGAGCCAATTTAGGCAATTTCCACTTTAGAGTTGTATGCAGTATGTCCTTTGTTAACAATGCTACTTTTATTATTATCATTTGCACAGGACAGATTTCCAGTAAGGCCTAATAGATGTTTTCTACATGTGTGAATAAAAAATATACCATAATGGTAAAAGATTAACCCCTAAGTCCAAATGTGGTTGACTTCTGGAGAACCGATTGAATTTTATATTGAGGTCCTTTTTATGTCTTATAGCCTGGGTAGAATAGACGATCCTCTGGCACCTTGATTGCTAAAGCAGATCTGGATTGAAACCCTTTTGGTGCTTGCCAAAACTCTCTGAAATAGTGCCTGATTGAGTTGGAGTTACCAAATTTGAAGCCATAGGAGAGAGTGGGTGGGGATTATGTGGCACTGTTGTGCCTCGTGTAGCTTTTCCATCCTCACAAGGACAATCCCCAAGTATGGTCCTGTCCTATAGAATGTCCCTTAATTCCCCCCTCCGGTGCGTTTTATCCACTGGTTACACTAGACTCATCAAGGGAGTATGACAGTATATTAAGGATTATTAGAAGGCTCAAAAGTTAGTCATCAGGACCAAAGTATTTTTAGGGTTGCCCTGGTGAAAGGGTTGCCATAGCATGTTGGCAGAGTGCTGCATGGCTATAAAAATACTTGCAAAGGCTATACTGAAGTCCCTTTTCTGTCTTATAACCTGCAGAGAATGGAGAGTCCTCTGCCACTTTGATTGCAATAGCAGATCTGGATTGAAACCCTTTTGATGCTTGATGCAAAAGTCTCTGAAATAGTACCTGATTGAGTTGGAATTACCAAACTTGAAATCATTTTCTATGGACAACAATTGAGGTGCCACTCAAAGAATGTCCCCAAAGTGCTAAACAAGCATAAAATTGTCTCTGAATTATTTCTGGCCAGATTTGGTAACAATTTCTGTATTTTTACTTATACAGTGGCTTGCAAATGTATTCACTCCCCTTGGCTTTTTACCTATTTTTTTACATTACAACCTGTGTTGAGAAAAATAAAGGCATAAATTACATTTATGGGATCAAGTAACAAAAAATTTGCATGTACATATATATTCACCCCTTTTGCTATGAAGCCCCTAAAAATTTCTGGTGCGAGCAATTACCATTATAAGTCACATTCTTAGTGAAGGGAAGTCCACCTGTGTGCAATATAAGTGTCCCATGTCTGTCATTATATACACTTTACCTTTTCTGAAAGGCCACAGAGGCTGCAACACCATTAAGCAAGAGGCACAACTAACCAAACAATACCATGAAGACCAAGGAGATCTCCAAACAAGTCAGGGACAAAGTTGTTTGAGAAGTACAATTCAGGGTTGGGTTAAAAATAAAAAAAATCTGATGATCCCCTTGAGTACCATCAACTCTACTATCATCAAATGGAAAGAACATGATACTACAAGAAACCTGCCAAGAGAGGGCTGACCACCAAAACTGTAGGCCCTGGCAAGGAGAACATTAATCAGAGAGGCAGTACAGAGACCAAAGGTAACACTGAAGGAGCCGCAGAGTTCCAAAGCTGAGACTGGAATATCTTTCCATAGGACTACAATAAACCATATACTCCGCAGAGGTGGCCTATATGGAAGAGTGGCCAGAAAAAGCCTTTACATGCACACAAAAATTGTAAGGCTCATTGAGTGTGCCAAAAGACATGTGGGAGGCTCCCCAAATGTATGGAGGAAGATTTTATGATTGGATGAGACCAAAATTGAAATTTTTGGCCACTAAACACTATGTCTGGCGTCTGGCGTCAAACCAACACAGCTAATCACCCCAAGAACACCATGCCCACAGTGAAGTATGCTGGCAGTAATTCATGCTATGGGGATTTTTTCAGCAGCAGGGACAGGGAAAAAGGTACGACTCAAGGGGAAGATGGATGGTGTGAAATACAGGGATATTCTTGAACAATACCTGTTTAGTCTGTCGGTAATTTGAGACTGAGACAGAGGTCCACCTTCCAACAAGACAATGACCCAAAGCATACTGCTAAAGAAACACTTAAATAGTTTAAGGGAAAACGTGTAAATGTTTGGAGTAGCTTAGTCAAAGCCCAGACCTTAATTCAATTGAGAGTCTATGGTCCAATTTGAAGATTGCTGTTTACCAGAGGAAACCATCTAACTTAGAGGAGCTGGAGCAGTTTTGCCTTGAGGAATGTGCAAAAATCCCAGGGTCGAGATGTGAAAAGCTCATAGAGACTTATTCAAAGCAACTTGCAGCTGTATTTGACGCAAAATGACTTTAGGGGTGTGAATAGTTAAGCATGCTGAAGTTTTCAGTTATTTTGGAATATTTGTAGTTTGCATCACATTAAAAAGAAAACCAATGTTCGCAGTTGTAGGCATGCTCTTTACATGAGCTGATGCAAATCCTAACAAAAACAGTGAAATTCCAGATTGTGAGGTAGCAAAACACAATAAAATGCCAAGGAGAGATGTGAATGCTTTTGCAAGCCACTGTAGGTCATCAATTAAGGTCACTTGGTTGTTTTGAATCTCTTTACCCTTCCGGCTGGCATAATTGCAGACCAAAGAAGCTGAAGGATAACGCTGTATTCTTTAATCCCACAATAATCACACAAATTTAAGCTCTGGATCCAGAATTTTTGGATGCTTTTCAATAGAATAATCTTGTTATGCCATCCCAGAAGTGAGACTGGCCCACCATAGTGCCAGGAGATGATTTTGTAAGCCCAGATTCTGGCCTATTAATGGCTTCCAATGGTCTATCAGAAGTCAATCTCATTTTAAACTGATTTGGAGCCAACATTTATCATTATGAACTATCCTAAATGAGATTAGTCAATAGTAACACATTAAAATTGCGTACTAATATGATTTTGTGCCCATTTAGACAGGCTGATAATCATGAAGATAGGCAGTCATTCGATGAACATGTAAAACACAAGCTTGGTTATTTTTAGGCAAGCCAAAAAATTGTCATAGTTCTCGGCAGCACATCATCCTGTGTAAACATAAAATGTTCTGCTGATAAAATGATATCATATGCCATTAATACCATCATTCTGTACTCATAAAACTGTGGTCGGTCTGTCTATTCCGGCCAATTAAACCACTGTCTATTAACTTGCATGTAGTCAAACAGCGATTTTTATTGCCACTGTCGGCCAGTCTAAATGAACTATTAAGTTCACAATGATAAAAACATAGTTTAAGGTTCAGATAAAACTGGATAGACAACTGTTCTGCATAGATGAATGGTTAGATTTCCTCTGGCAGGCACAAACTATACTGGCTATCTTGCTTTGAGATGATGAAGAGGCAGAATCTGTATTTAGATGATTACTACACCATTAGGTCTATCAAAAAAATTATGATGAGAGAATAGGACACTTCTAAAGTTTCTATGTAAAAAAAAAAAATCTTAATGCAAAGCGTTCCAGAATTTTTTTTTTTCTGACGACATTCAAAATTAGAATTTTAAGACAACAATGGAAATATATAAGACTATTCTAATGAGATTCATAAGCCCAAGAACTGGTGAACCCTAAAGACATAGTATCTCATTACTAAAATGCATGTCCATGCAGGATAACTATCTTTATTTTTTGAGAAATGGAACGATGTGCAAAAGATATGAGAAGGAGGGGAAAAGAGACAGCGAAATGTAGGATTGAGGACCATTGCGCTATTCAGTGGAGGAGAAAATCGAGGGAGTTGGAAAAGATGTAATTAGACTTAAATAGGTCTATGGTCAACGCACAGCTTGAGATAGACAGACTGACACAAAGCAATGAAGTCTGTGGAAGAGTTAAATCACCAAGATTCCGACTCATAGACATAAGGACATAAAGGAAAAGGAAAATGAAGAAAGAATGTCTGCCAAGATTTTCCTTCAGCTTTGGATGTCATGTCCATAATATAACTGGGAGCCATAGGTCAATTGTTTGGTGAAGATGGTGTCACGCGGAGGCGCCACGAAACCTTGTTTTCTGCATATAAAAAGGTGATATACAAAGTCAGGATTGTGACATGGTGTCATCTTTTTTATGCCCGAGACCGGCGCAATTACAGACATCCATTTGACTAAAAAAAGCACTTAACTCGAAACCTCTAGAATGAACTTTACACTCAGCTGAAGCGTCTTACCCAGCGCTGATATTTCCATGTAAGAGTGACTTGCCCTATGATCATCTTTATGCGGCTGCAGCTGCTTTCCAGGATAATCGCATTATGTATATAAGCCACAGTGCTTGTAAACAGTAATGCCACAGGACTGTAATACAATAATGCATGCTGACCGTCATCTTGCTGGATAATATTATGTGCATGGACTTAGGTCTCTTGTCTTGTGCACTCAGGTCTCATTCATGGATTACATAGAAATAACATACTGTAAATTGGTAAATATAGAAAATTGGGCTTTGTGTAAGATTGTGATATAGTAAAACTACAGATGATTGAATCTTTAGAAATTTAAGTACACTGCAACAATTTTTTTTTAACTCTACAATTTGCACCAAATCAATCGGCAGCAAGCCACAATACTATAAAGAATCTAATTTATCTGAAAAGATGTGTGTAAAGCTGGAGTCACACATAGCAATCTCGCTAGCGAGATCGCTGCTGAGTCACAACTTTTGTGACGTAACAGCGATCTCACCAGCGAGATCGCTGTGTGTGACAGCAATCAGCGACCGGCCCCCCTGCCGATATCGCTGATCGCTGCAAGAAACCTCTGGACATTTTTTTCGTTGCTGATCTCCCGCTGGCCAGCACGCATCGCTGCGTGTGACAGGCGGGAGACCAGCAATCAGCTGTAAAAAATAATTAAAAAAATATATATATATATTGTTATTCTCACCTTCCGACGTCCCGTGCAGCCATCCCGCCTCTCTCCACGCTCCCGGTCCCAGTGATCCTTTGCACGAATGACCGCGAGACGTTGCGCTCCCGCGAGACCGTGACATTCTCGCGGTCATTCTCGCAAAGGATCACTGGGACCAGGAGCATGAAAAGAGGCGGGATGGCTGCGTGGGACGTCGGATGGTGAGAATAACAATATTTTTTATTTTAATTCTATTTTTTTACAGGGATGGCATCAGCGCTAACGAACACAGTGATGCCGCACGCTCGGCATCGCTGTGCTAATCGCTGGTGAAGCGGTCTGTGTGACAGCTCACCAGCGATCACATAGCGACTTACCAGCGATCCTGACACGTTGATATCGTTGTCGGGATCGCTGGTAAGTCACTATGTGTGACTCCAGCTTAACACTCTGAGATCTGATAGGATTGTACCCAACTCCATTGAATTTCTTTAACACAAACAAAGCCTTAATAATGTCCGAGTGACCTCACCATAGGAAAGATGATAACCTGGTGGTATCCAATAGCCTATTTAATAGCATAGCTCACAGACAGTCTTTTAATGTTTTAGAACATTAAAAATGGTCAAAAATTATTTCTTTTTCATTTGTGACTACATAGATAGTTCTGTGTAGAACACTGACTCAAACTGATAGTGTCACTGTCAGAGGTAAAATCATTCTTCTGTCACCGAGATGAGTGATGTGCCATATATTCTATAATAATAACCTCCTCTTCTTACACCCATAACACTCTTACCAGAATCAAAGCAAACCAAGTGTAGTACTGGAGCCTGAATAGCTGACAGTGTCACTATCAGAGGTAACATCATCCTGCTGTGACTAAGACTAGTGATGTGCCATATATTCCATAATAATAACAACCTCCTCTTCTTACACCCATAATACTCTTACCAGAAGCAAAGCAAGCCAACGCATTTGGAAATAAAAGGTTAATTTATCTATGTGATCTGGATCTGATATTCTGTCTAGCAGCGCACATAAGTCCAAGAATTTTATTCCATAAGAGATTTCCTAAGTAACTTATAGTATACAGCAAAGAGTGAAGCAGCTCAGGGACCTGAAAACAATTCAGCTTATGTGGAGCTTTGTACACCGTCCTGGTACCCCGATGCGCGTTTCACCGCTTAATATCTTAAAATCTGTGGCTAGACCTCAAATTAGCAGTGCATGCAAGACGACCTAGGAATCTCACATAACTGGAAGAATTTTCTAAGGAAGAATGGATGAAAATCCCTCAAGCAAGAATTGAAAGACTCTTTGTCTGGCTACACAAAAATATTTACAAGCTGTGATACTTTCGAAAGGGGGGGGGTACTAGATGCAAACCATGCAGGTTACCTAAACTCCCAAACTTGTACATTGGCCCAATTTCCTTTTTGTAATTTTTAAAATGTAAAATATGAATATATATATATATCTAATATATAAAGCTCAAAGTGTGTATGTATGTATGTATGTGTGTGTGTGTGTGTGTGTGTGTGTGTGTGTGTAGTGTGTATGTGTGTATGTCCGGGATAGGCATCCGCACCGTCGCAGCTGCAGCCATAAAATTTGGCACAGTCGCACGTCTGGACCCCGAGAGCGTCCTAAGCTATGTTGTGAGGTGAAATTTTAACCCCGTGCGTTCCAATTCACCAAACAATTTTGCCCCTATCTACATACAGGGGGGAAAAGTGTGTGCGCGTCAAGCCCCGTCCCTCATTGTGATGTCATAATGTCCCTAATTGCATACTGGGGAAACAGTGTGTGCGTATCAAGCCACGCCCCTCATTATGATGTCACAATGGTTGCCATGGCGGCGCTGATGTCATCATAGGTTGCAAGCCCTGCCGCCGCTCATTATGATGTCATAATGGTTGACTATGGGATGGAGGATGTGTGATGGGTATATGGGCACTGGACTATGGGATGGAGGATATGTATGACGGGTATATGGCCACGGGACTATGGGATGGCGGATATGAATATGAGCACGGGATTATGGGATGGAGGATGTGTGATGGGTATATGGGCACTTGACTATGGGATGGAGTATATGTTTGATGGGTATATGGGCACGGGACTATGGGATGGCGAATATGTATGATGGGTATATGGGCATGGGACTATGGGATGGAGAATATGTATGATGTGTATATGGGCATGGGACTATGGGATGGAGGATGTGTGATGGGTATATGGGCACTCGACTATGGGATGGAGGATATGTATGATGGTAATATGGGCACGGGACTATGGGATCGTGGATATGTATGATGGGTATATGGGCATGGGACTATGGGATGGAGGATATGTATGATGGGTATATGGGCATGGGACTATGGGATGGAGGATGTGTGATGGGTATATGGACACTCGACTATGGGATGGAGGATATGTATGATGGTTATATGGGCACGGGCCTATGGGATGGAGGATAGGTATGATGAGTATATGGGCATGGGACTATGAGATGAAGGATGTGTGATGGGTATATGGGCACGGGCCTATGGGATGGAGGATATGTATGATGAGTATATGGGCATGGGACTATGAGATGGAGGATGTGTGATGGGTATATGGGCACTCGACTATGGGATGGAGGATAGGTATGTTGGGTATATGGGCACGGGACTATGGGATGGAGGATATGTATGATGGGTATATGGGCACGGGACTATGGGATGGAGGATAATTATAATTTGTTATAACTAACCACAGTTAGTTACTATGCCGGGGCAGCGCCGGGCTCTTCAGCTAGTATATTTATATTTTGCTTAATATACAAAGGAAATGTGTCATCTTTAATTTTAGGGCTTTTAGAGATCATTCCATCTTCAACTTGTATAACTGTTCAACTGTTCATGCATGTAATATGCAAGTTTTTCCATGCTCACAAAATTCTGTGCATGCAGCTTAAATGTGCAAAAATAATGTGCAGGGGTACCATTGTATGCATTTTATTTGCAACTAGCTGAAGAGCCCGGCGTTGCCTGGGCATAGTAACCAACTGTGGTTAGTTATAACAAATTATAATGATTATATTGCACATAAAACCATTCCCATCATATATTCAACACTACAAATTTGCAACACAAATTAACTAAACGATTACCCAAGTATTGATAGTATTTTATTTTCAACTCATTCAAGGGCCTTTTGATAAACAACATGTGTATCTGTGTATCTAAGGCTACTTTCACACTAGCGTTGTGTGACATACGTTGCAATGCGTCGTTTTGGAGAAAAAACGCATCCTGCAAAGTTGCCCGCAGGATGCATTTTTTCTCCATAAACTTGCATTAGCGACGCATTGCGATGTATAGCCACACGTCATATCAATTGTGCGACTTATGCGTCGTGTTTTGGTGGCCATGACGCATAAGAAAACGTTACGTTTTTTGTGCGTCGTGTCCGCCATTTTCGACAGCGCATGCGCGGCCGAAACTCCGCCCTCTCCTCCCCGGACATTACAATGGGGCAGCAGATGTGTGGAAAAACTGCATCCGCCGCCCCTGTTGTGCAAATCTTTCACAACATGCGTCGGTACGTCGGCCTGACGCATAGCGACGGGCCCGTACCGACGCAAGTGTGAAAGTAGCCTAACCCTATCCTGTGTGATACTTTCTGCTGAGCTGTGTATCTAATCCTATCATGTGTTACTGACTGCTCAGCTGTGTATCTAATCCTAACCTGTGTGATACTGACTGCTGAGCTGTGTACCTAATCCTCTCCTGTGTGATACTTTCTGCTGAGCAGTGTATCTAATCCTATTCTGTGTGATACCGTCTGTTGAGCCGTGTATCTATCCCTATCCTGTGTGATACTGACTGCTGAGCCATGTACCTAATCCTATCATGCATGTTACTGACTGCTCAGTCGTTTATCTAATCCTACCCTATGTGATACTGACTGCTGAGCCGTGTATCTAATCCTATTCTGTGTGATTTTGTCTGCTGAGCGGTGTATCTAATCCTATTCTGTGTGATTCTGTCTGCTGAGCTGTGTATCTAATCCTATCCTCTGTGATACTGACTGCTGAGCTGTGTATCTAATCCTGTCCTGTGTGATACTGACTGTTGAGCCGTGTGTATAATCCTCTCCTGTGTGATACTGACTGCTGAGCTGTGTATCTAATCCTATCCTGTGTGATACTGACTGCTGAGCCATGTATCTAATCCTATCCTGTGTGATACTGACTGCTGAGCAGTGTATCTAATCCTATCCTGTGTGATACCGTCTGCTGAGCCGTGTATCTAACCCTATCCTGTGTGATACTGACTGCTTAGCCGTGTATCTAATCCTATCCTGTGTGATACTGACTGCTGAGCCATGTACCGAATCCTATCATGTGTGTTACTGACTGCTGAGCCATGTATCTAATCCTATCCTGTGTGATACGGACTGCTGTGCCATGTACCTAATCCTATCCTGTGTGATACTGTGTGCTGAGCTGTGTATCTAATCCTATTCTTTGTGATACTGTGTGCTGAGCTGTGTATCTAATCGTATCCAGTGTGATACTTTCTGCTGAGCCGTGTATCTAATCCTATCTTGTGTGATACTGACTGCTGAGCTGTGTATCTAATCCTATTCTGTGTGATTTTGTCTGCTGAGCCGTGTATCTAATCCTATCCTGTGTGATACTGACTGCTGAGCTGTGTATCTAATCCTATCCTGTGTGATACTGACTGCTGAGCCGTGTATCTAATCCTATCCTGTGTGATACTGACTGCTGAGCTGTGTATCTAATCCTATCCTGTGTGATACTGACTGCTGAGCCGTGTATCTAATCCTATCCTGTGTGATACTGACTGCTGAGCAGTGTATCTAATCCTATCCTGTGTGATACTGACTGCTGAGCCGTGTATCTAATCCTATCTTGTGTGATACTGACTGCTGAGCCGTGTATCTAATCCTATCCTGTGTGATACTTACTGCTGACCTGTGTATCTAATCCTATCCTGTGTGATACTGACTGCTGAGCAGTGTATCTAATCCTATCCTGTGTGATACCATCTGCTGAGCCGTGTATCTATCCCTATCCTGTGTGATACTGACTGCTGAGCCATGTATCTAATCCTATCCTGTGTGATACTGACTGCTGAGCCGTGTATCTAATCCTATCCTGTGTGATACAGACTGCTGAGCTATGTGTCTAATCCTCTCCTGTGTGATACTGACTGCTGAGCCACGTGTCTAATTCTATCATGTGTGTTACTGACTGCTGAGCCATGTATCTAATCCTATCCTGTGTGATACTGACTGCTGAGCCGTGTACCGAATCCTATCATGTGTGTTACTGACTGCTGTGCCATGTACCTAATCCTATCCTGTGTGATACTGTGTGCTGAGCTGTGTATCTAATCCTATTCTGTGTGATACTGTGTGCTGAGCTGTGTATCTAATCCTATCCAGTGTGATACTATCTGCTGAGCTGTGTATCTAATCCTATCCTGTTTGATACTGACTGCAGAGCTGTGTATCTAATCCTATCCTGTGTGATACTGACTGCTGAGCTGTGTATCTAATCCTATCCTGTGTGATACTGGGTTCCCCCTGCAGTCTGTGTCAGAGGGTGGTCTGTGTTGGCACGGTAATAAATTGTGTTATTTCCAGCTTTACAGAAGGATGATAACACCATAGAAATTATAAGAATAATAGGCAAAATTGTTTGGTGAATTGGAATGCGCGGGGTTAAAATTTCGCCTCACAACTAGAGTTGAGCGACTTTTGGTTTTTTAGGGTCGAGTTTCGTTTCGTGAAACCCGACTTTTCCAAAAGTCGGGTCGAGCAAGATCGTCCAATTATAGGGAAAAGTCGGGGTCGTCCCGAAATACGAAACCCAATGTAAGTCAATGGGGAATAAAAGTAGGCAGTGAGAGGAGGACAGGAAACACACCTACAGTGCCCATTTGAATGCCAAAAGCATCAATTCTTCTTACTTAAGCTTGTCAACTTTAATTAACTTCATAATACAAGTTACGCACTGAAAAATGGGGGTTATTTGGCTACAAACTGTGGGGGGGGGAGGGCTGGCTCCAGGTTTTCATGTGCCCTGGGCGAAAGAGCGCCCCTTTAACACATACCACAACTCATCATGCTCCGATACGGCAGAGAAATAGCGGTATAGTACAATGAAAAATACCTCACTTTTTACATCTCATGACGAGGCCCATCTATTTCTCCATACAGAATCATTGGTCCCATATAATGTTTGAAACAGTATATGATGAGCTCCACATAATGCTACAGTATATGTTGGTCCCTATGGATGAAGCTCCACTGTCTTATGGGCCCAAATAATGCTCCAAACATAATGGGCCCCATTTCTAATGCTCTAGTGTATAATGGGCCCTGTAAATGCTGATCCAGTGTCTGATGTCCACCTTTGGAATGTTCCAGTGTATGGTGGGCCCCATCTATCATTCTCCAGAGTATAGTGCTCCCCAAAAATTGCTGTCCCAACATTGAAAATAATCAAATAAGTCTCCTCGCTAGGGAATCCCTGTACTTGTCTGGACTCCTCGTCGTCCCCATCTTCCATCTCACTGCACAGTATTTCAACTTTGCAAGTGCTGTGATCCTGAGCAAGCAGGGGGGGCCCACTTGTTGGTGACGGCACTGGCACAGGGCCCCTGATAGTACGGTGGTGTGTCTGATGGCGGGTGGGCCGAACCTGCACTTTCATCTGCAGCTTCCTCTTTGTCACCGTGTAAGATGGAACTGTATATGGGAAGGGTAACCTGAGTTTCATCAGGGTCAGATTCAGGTCATGTAGCGTGCGAGGGGAATGTAGTGGTCTGTGTCAATGTACCAGCAGATTCATCGAGCAGTGGCTGGGCATCAGTGCACTTGTGTCGCCCCCAGGAGTACGGTCACCACAGTGGCATTACCTTCTTCCTAGGGAGTGTGATGTCATGCTTGGGAGCAACGAACGATCTCTCTAGCAGGTTAACTGATTGGGCGGCGTTATTCCCACGAGTCATGACCCTCCAAACAGCGTTCATGAAGGCAAAGTGTTTGTTTTACGTGGGCAGTATGGTTGCAAAGCTGAACCTTAAAGGAATGTCCAGAAGGGCACCACCAGGAGTGGAGCCTACGGTTAAATTCGACTCCACCTGGGAAACCTCAACCATGCCAGCTACAGAACAGATGCACACATTGCAAGCTTAATTCCGTTAACGAACGAGACTCCGTCATGCCCCGCGGTCCGAGTCCGGCTTACTAGAGGGACACGTGAGGCTCTGGCACATGAGATTGGCCAATAACTGGTGTGTCATTCCCTTACATGTCCGTGGCTGCATGTGCGCTACACTGAAAAGGCCAGCGTTTGTCGCTTACAGGTGCAGATAACCCGCTGAACAACGTTAGTGATGGGGATCACTGATTACAATTATTACCCGCGAACAATGATTTCCCAGTAAGTGCAGGTCAACCGCAGTTCCGGAATTAGGCCTAACCGTCATTCCTGAAAAAATGAAAAACTTACGTGTGCAAACCACAGGTGCTGTAGCTTGCTTAACAGCTCGCCAGCCGTTTTCACGCCCAGTATGGGTTACACGTGATTGCACAAAGGTGAGAAAGGGTACTGTATCCCCGGATAACATGTATGGATAGCGTACACATTCAAAATATATGTCTATACATCAGGAGGCAGGCTCAGACGGTGTTAGGCCCAGTATGGATTGCACGTGATTGCACAAAGGTTAGAAAGGGTACCGTATCCCCAGATAACATGTATGGATAGCGTACACATTCAAAATATATGTCTATACATCAGGAGGCAGGCTCAGACGGTGTTAGGCCCAGTATGGATTGCACGTGATTGCACAAAGGTTAGAAAGGGTACCTTTTCCCCGGATAACATGTATGGATAGCGTACACATTCAAAATATATGTCTATACATCAGGAGGCAGGCTCAGACGGTGTCAGGCACAGTATGGATTTGACGGCCCAGACTACACAGCGGAGGAGCAGGGAGAGGTAAAGATTGCAAATGCTGGGGCCCTGCCCAAGCAAGGGGGGCCCACTCGTGGGCGTCGGTACTGGCACTGGGCCCCTCATAGTACGGCGGTGTGTCTGACGGCGGGTGTGCACCACCACCGTCAGAGACACTTGATTGCACTATGAAGGACCCTGTGCCAGTGCCCGCGCCCAAGAGTCAGCCTACCCACCTGTCCAGGGCAACGGCACTCGCACGGTGTCGTGCGCTAGGTGGTGACCCTGGCCATGGGGGGGGAGGCAGCACAGTTAGGGAGTTTTAGAAAGTGGCATATGTTGATGTTAGACATTCAGCTGATGCAAAAGGTGAAATAGGTCAAGTCCCAGGAAGAGGTGGACCAAAGCAAGCCATTTTTCTGTCACCCTATGTGTCATCAGGGGAAGGTGGGACAAAATCCTTGGAAACCCATGCGTGGTTCATTTTAATGAAGGTTAGATCATCCACATTTTGGGTTGACAGACGGGTCCTTTTTTCTGTCAGGATTGATCCAGCTGCACTGAAGACTCTTTCCGATAGCACACTTGCAGCTGGGCAAGCGAGCTCCTGTAAGGCATATTGTGCCAATTCAGGCCAGGTGTCCAGTTTAGCGGCCCAATAGTCAAAGGGGAATGATCTGTGTGGGAGAACATCGATATGGGAGGAAAAGTAGTTTGTAACCATAGTTGACAACTGTTGTCTCCTGTCACTTTCCATCGATGCAGTATTACCAGTTGTGTGAGCGGTACTTGAAAAATCAGTCCACAACATTGTCATGAAACCCCTGTCTCCAACGCCACTTCTGCTGTGTGCACCACGAACACCTCTGCCAAGCTGCCCCCGGCCCATACGGCTCGTGTGAGAACCATCACCGCTGCTGTGTGCTGGGAATGCCTCAAGCAACCGATTTACCAGAGTTGCTTGTTTATTAGCCAATATTAGGTCAAGGTTCTCCTGTGGCATGATGTTTTGTAATTTGCCTTTATAGCGTGGATCCAGGATGCTGGCCAACCAGTAGTCGTCATCGTTCATCATTTTGGCAATGCGGGGGTCCCTTTTTAGGATCTGCAAGGCATAATCTGACATGTGGGCCAATGTTCCCGGTGTCAATGATGCACTGCGAGTGCTGGTTGGAGGAGCACTTTCTGGCAAATCCACATCCCTCCAGTCACGCACAAACCCTGTACCAGACCTTGCCACGCCAACATTTTCACTTGCCCCACGAGATGCATCCTCCTCCCCTAAGTAATCATCCCCATCATCCTCCTCCTCCTCCTCTTCTTCCTCCACCTCGTCCAGGAGAGGTCCCTGAGCAGACAATGGCTGAATGTCATCAAGGATTCCCTCCTCCTCTTCCTCCTCATCAACATTGGCTGCAGAAGCCTGCTCCTTAAGGTGCGTCAAAGTTTGCATGAGCAGACGCATAAGTGGGATGCTCATGCTTAGGATGGCGTATTCTGCACTTACCAGCTGTGTGCATTCCTCAAAACACTGAAGGACTTTACAGAGGTCTTTCAGCTTCGACCACTGCACACCGGTCAACTCCATGTCTGCTCTCAAAGTGCCTGGCCATGTATCCTCCCACAAATGCATTATGGCCTGCCTCTGCTCGCACAGCCGCTCCACCATGTGCAGGGTGGAGTTCCACCTTGTTGCAATGTCGATAATGAGGCGGTGGTTGGGAAGGTGGAGCAATCGCTGCAGCTTCTGCATACGAACGGTGTGTACAGGCGACCGGCGGATGTGCGCGCACATTTTTCGCACCTTCTGGAGCAGGGCTGTTAACTCCGGATAATTTTTGAGGAAGCACTGCACCACCTGGTTCAAGGTGTGAGCCAAGCAAGGTATGTGGCTGAGTTTTGAAAGGGCTATGGCTGCCACAAAATTACGGCCGTTATCACTAACTACCTTGCCTGCCTCAAGATGTACACTGCCCAGCCATGACTCAGTTTGTCGCTGAAAGTACTCGGCCAGCACCTCGGCGGTGTGTCTGTCGCCCAAACACATCATCTGAAACACTGCCTGCTGACGCTTTCCACTAGCTGCTCGATAGGGGGACACCTCGTGTGCAACAGTGGCAGCTGCAGATGGAGTGCTCGTACGACTGCGCTCTGTGGACGAGCTTTCGCTTCTGGAGGAGGAGGACGAGGAGGAGGGTCGAACGCCTACAGCCAACTGTTTCCTATACCGTGGGCTAGGCAGCGCTGTCCCACCACCGCTGTCCCCTGTGGACCCTGCATCCACCACATTAACCCAGTGCGCAGTGATGGACACGTAACGGCCCTGGCCATGCCGACTGGACCATGCATCAGTTGTGAGGTGCACTTTTCCGCTCACTGACTGCTTGAGTGCATGGACAATGCGGTCTTTCACATGATGGTGGAGGGCTGGGATGGCTTTGCGAGAGAAGAAGTGGCGACTGGGTAGGTCATAGCGTGGTACTGCATAGGCCATGAGTTCGCGGAAAGCTGCGCTTTCCACCAACCGAAAGGGCATCATCTCAAACGAGATTAGTTTGGCAATGTGGGCGTTCAAACCCAGTGTACGCAGATGAGAGACTGAGTACTTTCTTGACCTACTCATAGTGTCTGGGAGGGTGAGCTGGACTTGAGAGCTGCATATGGTGGAAGTAGCGGTGGACAGGGCGGACTGAGAGAGGGTTGATGATGGTGATGGAGTTGGTGTTCTTTCTGATGGCCTAGAATCAGTCTTTCGTTGATATAACAGTGGGATTCCCTGACTGCTGTGGCCTTGCAATGACACCTCAACATTTGCTGCTGTGCTAACCGGTGGGCTTACAGTGGGGGAAACAATGTAGCGTTACTGACTACCTTCGTTGTGATCAGTTGCACATGTGGCACTTGAGGTTTGGTGTTGTGTCCACGCTTGCAAGTGCATGCTGGTTAAATGTCTAAGCATGCAACTGGTATTCAAATTTTCCAGATTTTTCCCTCGGCTAAAGGTCTTTGCGCACTTCTTACAGATAACCTTGGCCTGATCATGAGGATTTTGTTCAAAAAAGTGCCACACTGCACTCTTCCTACTTTGGCAGACATTTTGCGGCCTAGCACGCTGTGATCTTTTGACCCTCTGGACAAGCTGTACAGCAACTCTTTTGATGTTTGGAACCTGTCTTTGGAGTGCTCCAGGCCTGCCAGATTACAGCTGTTGCGATGTCGATGTCTGCTGTGGATGCTCCTCATCTGAGCTATTGGAAGCAGCACCCTCTTCCCCCAATGGATGCCAATCTGGGTCAACAACTGGGTCATCCATCACCTCCTCTTCTATGTCATGTGCACCTTCCTCTGTGTCACCGTGTATGGTGGTATAGTGTGCGGGAAGGGGCACCTGAGTCTCATCAGGGTCAGAATCTGGCTCTGTACACTGCGAGGACAATGTAGTGCTCTGAGTGAATGTACCAGCAGAATCATCCATCAGCGGCTGTGCATCAGTGCACTCCATGTCAGATTCATCTTGGCCTGGGTAATTCACCATTTCACTTGATAATCCAGGCATGGTATGTGAAAACAGCTCCATGGAGTAATCAGTAGTATGGCCTGCGTCATCCTTCAATCTTGGTTGGGGTGAAGGACACAAGGAAAGGTGTGGTTCATGAACATGAGCCTCCAATGACGACTCAGTGCTTTTACTTTTTACAACTGAAGAAGAGGAGGCGATAGAGCTGGAGGCTGAGTCAGCAATGTAAGACAAAACTTTTTCCTGATGCTCTGGCTTTAAAAGCGGTTTGCCAACTCCTAGAAAACTAAGCGTTCGAGGCTTTATGTAGCCAGACGATGACGCAGGCTCAACACCTCCTGCATTCGGTCCTATTTTGCTCTTGCCACTACCATCAGATCCACCACCAACACCATCATTACCAGCTGCCAACCCCCGCCCAATTCCACGGCCTCTTCCACCAGCCTTCCTCATTTTTGGTAGAAATGTAGACAAAATCCAACAAACTATATAATAATGTAAAACAAGGTACAAGGTGTCTATAGGACAGGGGAGATTTTGAATTTCTGCAGACACTTGTGGACACTGGACACTTTTGGATTGTGTGAGGCCCACTGATATCTGAGCGCTATGTCACAGGCTCGATGGCACAGCTGTGACAAAAGTGACTAGAGGATAAGGGAGATTTTGAATTTCAACAGACACTTGTGGACACTGCACACTTTTGGATTGTGTGAGGCCCAATGAATATCTGAGCGCTATGTGACAGGCTCGATGGCACAGCTGTGACAAAAGTGACGAGAGGATAAGGGAGATTTTGAATTTCTGCAGACACTTGTGGACACTGGACACTTTTGGATTGTTTGAGGCCCACTGATATCTGAGCGCTATGTCACAGGCTCGATGGCACAGCTGTGACCAAAGTGACTAGAGGATAAGGGAGATTTTGAATTTCAGCAGACACTTGTGGACACTGAACACTTTTGGATTGTGTGAGGCCCACTGATATCTGAGCGCTATGTCACAGGCTCGATGGCACAGCTGTGACAAAAGTGACTAGAGGATAAGGGAGATTTTGAATTTCAGCAGACACTTGTGGACACTGGACACTTTTGGATTGTGTGAGGCCCACTGATATCTGAGCGCTATGTCACAGGCTCGATGGCACAGCTGTGACAAAAGTGACGAGAGGATAAGGGAGATTTTGAATTTCAGCAGACACTTGTGGACACTGGACACTTTTGGATTGTGTGAGGCCCAATGAATATCTGAGCGCTATGTGACAGGCTCGATGGCACAGCTGTGACAAAAGTGACGAGAGGATAAGGGAGATTTTGAATTTCTGCAGACACTTGTGGACACTGGACACTTTTGGATTGTGTGAGGCCCACTGATATCTGAGCGCTATGTCACAGGCTCGATGGCACAGCTGTGACCAATGTGACTAGAGGATAAGGGAGATTTTGAATTTCAGCAGACACTTGTGGACACTGGACACTTTTGGATTGTGTGAGGCCCACTGTTATCTGAGCGCTATGTCACAGGCTCGATGGCACAGCTGTGACAAAAGTGACTAGAGGATAAGGGAGATTTTGAATTTCAGCAGACACTTGTGGACACTGGACACTTTTGGATTATGTGAGGCCCACTGTTATCTGAGCGCTATGTCACAGGCTCGATGGCACAGCTGTGACAAAAGTGACTAGAGGATAAGGGAGATTTTGAATTTCTGCACACACTTGTGGACACTGGACACTTATGGATTGTGTGAGGCCCACTGAATATCACAGCGCTATGTCACAGGCAGAAATTGGCTAGTGTATCACAAACTACAAGGTGTATGTAGAATTGGGCAGAATAGGAATCTCACTAGAGTGCAGGTCTGTAAGAACGGAACATGTCCTCGTTTTATTCTCACAGAGTGACACACTGATAGCTTCACTGTGGCTGTGATAACAGCCGTTACACGGTACTGTGTGAGGAGCGTACACCGCTGTATGGTGTGAAAAAATGCACGCTCAGTACCTCAGCAGGACAAAAAAAAAAAATTGGGATTGCTTTTAAAAAAGCAGTTTGCGGAGCAGTGGGTCAACAGCAATGCAGGAATGTCAGGAAGCCTTAGAAGGCAGCCCAACAACCAACACCACTGATACACCCCTATATAGCCTCCCCTTGCACTGCACACACAGTGACTGATGTGTTGTACAGGCAAAATCGCTAGCAGCAGAAGCAGTTTTTTTTTCTTCTCAGCAGGACAAAAAAAAAAATTGGGATTGCTTTTAAAAAAGCAGTTTGCGGAGCAGTGGGTAAACAGCAATGCAGGAATGTCAGGAAGCCTTAGAAGGCAGCCCAACAACCAACAGCACTGATACACCACTATATAGCCTCCCCTTGCACTGCACACACAGTGACTGGTGTGTTGTACAGGCAAAATCGCTAGCAGCAGAAGCAGTTTTTTTTTCTTCTCAGCAGGACAAAAAAAAAAATTGGGATTGCTTTTAAAAAAGCCGTTTGCGGAGCAGTGGGTAAACAGCAATGCAGGAATGTCAGGAAGCCTTAGAAGGCAGCCCAACAACCAACACCACTGATACACCACTATATAGCCTCCCCTTGCACTGCACACACAGTGACTGGTGTGTTGTACAGGCAAAATCGCTAGCAGCAGAAGCAGTTTTTGGTGTCTTCTTCCCTGCCTAACGCTCTCCCTACAAAATCATCAGCAGCAGCAGCTCTCCCTATTCTGAGATCAGCATGAGTAACATGGCGGTCGGCGTGCACGCCCTTTTATACCCCCTGTGACGCCCCCCAAAGCAAGCCAATCACTTGCATGCCCTTCTGAAAGATGGTGGTGACCCGTGCCTATGTCATCACGTTGCCCACAGTGTCCGTGGATTCTGATTGGCTGAAAAAGAGCGCAAAACAAACTTTTGTAACGCGACTTTGGCGCGTAAGTCGCCGACCTCGTGGCCGACCTCATCCTAGGGTCGGGTTTCGTTTCATGAAACCCGACTTTGACAAAAGTCGGCGACTTTTGAAATTTTTCGACCCGTTTCGCTCAACTCTACTCACAACATAGCCTATGACACTCTTGGGGTCCAGACGTGTGACTGTGCAAAATTTTATGGCTGTAGCTGCGACGGTGCGGATGCCAATCCCGGACATACACACACACCCACATTAAGCTTTATATCTTAGATTGGAGCAGAACCTGGAAAATGTTAGTACTAACCACGTACCGTAAAGTTCTATGCAGCATGCCCCCTTATAGTTACAGATCTCACCCATGCATTTATTTTGTGGTGACAGATCTCAAGTAATTTGTATGTAACCCCTTCTCATGTACAGCACCATGAAATCAATTGTGCTAAATAAATAAATAAATAATAATAATAATAATAATAATAAATGGTTATTAAGGTTTATTTCCTTTTTTTATGAATAGGTTCTGCGCATTGTGGTGATCCACAAAGTATTATGGGACAGAGACTAAGCATGTCTGATGTGATTGCAAAGTTATATGACTGTAGGTGATCAGCATTGTATTCATGGGCTTCACCCACAGGTTGTAAAGGACAAAGAAATTAAATACTTTACCAGTAGATCGAAGAAAAGCAGTGCATGTGTATAGTTTAGGTCCGGCACTTGCTGGTAACATATTTCTTTTCTTTCTTGTTGCTGTTGACAGTTTCTTTACTGTTCTTGTCATTTGCAGGCTTCAGGCTGAGTGTAACTCCCTCCCTCGCCAGCTCCTGCTTCGTGTCAGCTTGTATTAAACAAACTGGCCTTAGTTTCAGGCCTTGCATCCTGCCATGGGGGGTATGACTAGGGATGAGCGTTGGCATCGCTCCTTCTCTGTCCTTCGGTGGGGGGAGCATATTAAGCCCACATCACTCACATGTCGCCATGGGCTGTGCTGTATAACATATGTAGAGTAGGAGAGGCCACGGTCACCATGGATTTACATACTGTATCAGGACTTCCATAAAATGTAGGTTACAGAAAAAAACATATGTATATATACCGTATATACGTACATATACCACCAGCTCTTTCTGAAGTATATATATATATAACATAAAAGGGAAGGACTTCCTGACCAATAAAGTATCTATACGTCAAGGCGATCACACACGCGTGATCGCCACCGGGTGTTCAGCGAACATCACAGCTGACACCCATCCTTCACTGCCAGGAGCGGCGCCAGCCCCCTAAATGCTGCAATAGACATCCCCTCTCCCCTCTGATCGTGAGGGCCCAACTGTTGCAATGGTGACTCGAGGTCGTCATGACGACATCCAGGTCACAACGCTATGGCAAGCCCCTTAGACTATGCTCAGCGCACGGTTTAAGGGGCTTGTGTCAGTGCAGCACTGACATTTCTAAAGCACTGCAATACTTCATAACAGAGATTAGACTGCTGAAAGTGAAAGTCCCATATATATACTGTATATGTATGTATGTTGTGACAAGATGTGTTGGGGGGAGATGTGTTTCACTACAGTCATATAAAACCAAGAGTTTTTCCTCCAGCATACTAAGTGCGGTGAGAGGTTAGCTAATTTGGTACAATGGGCTGGCTTTTATGTCGACACCAAAGAGCAGGTGGGAGGATGTCCACCTTATTTCCACCCCAGGGTGTGATCTGGGGCGTAAGTAGCTGGCCTCCAAAGGCAATAGTGTTCAGTGTCTGGAGAGGAACATTCCAGAGAAATGTTTGTGTTTTTTTGCTTATGCCTGAACCGTGGGTCTTGCTAACCCTGAGCGAGCTGATCCCTGCTAATACATGGACTGTGCTACCATTTTGTTTTTGTTTTGCTGTTTTGCCCAGAGGCCCATATTTACTTTGTGCTTCACCTTAGTTTATGCCGCATCTAAATAAACCAAATGGATTCCTAAAGCCACAGAGTCCTCGAGTCTACATCCGTATACAGCCGAGTGAGCCGATCTACCACAAAATATATATATATATATATATATATATTACACACATTTTTTAATGTTTTTTACTCATTTATTTTAAAAAATGAAAAGCAAAAAAGCAAAGTTATACTCACCTGCCCAATGAGGACATAATCCATAGACACCTATGTCCCCTGTAAAAGACAAAAAATAATAAAATAGCATATTTCTCACCTGTCCAATGAGAACATAATCCATATCCCCTATTAAAGATAAAAAATAATAAAAGAGCATATTTCTCACCTGTCCAATGAGAACATAATCCATACCTGTTCCACAAAAATCCAGATGATTAGGAGGTCAGACACATCAGTAATGCGACTGCTCTCCATACCAGCCAGAACACAATAAGCAGATAAGCACAGCATGAGAAGCTCTACCTGTGACTAGCAGTAATCTCAATGACGTTGAAGATTCTTTTTACAGCGGGGTAAATAAGTATCTGATTTACTGCCGATTTTGCAAGTTTTCACACCTACAAAGAATGGAGAGTTCTGTAATTTTTATCATAGGTACACATCAACTGTGACAGACAGAATTTAAAAAATCCCGAAAATCACACGATATGATTTTTACATAATTAATTTGCATTTTATTGCATGAAATAAGTATTAATACAATAGAAAAACAGAAATTAATATTTGGTACAGAAACCTTTGTTTGCAATTAAAGAGGTCAGACGTTTCCTGTAGCTCTTTACCAAGTTTGCACAGACTGCAGCAGGGAATTTGGTCCACCCCACCATATAGATCTTCTCCAGATCGTTCAGGTTTAAAGGGTTGTTGCTGGGCAACATTGAGTTTTAGCTCCCGCCAAGGATTTTCTAATAGGTTCAGGTCTGCAAACTGTATAGGCTACTCCAGGATGCTTCTTAAATGATTCTTACGGAGCCATTCCTTAGTTGCCCTGACTGTATGTTTTGGGTCTTTGTCATGCTGTATGATTCAGCCACGACCATCTTCAATGCTCCTACAAAAGGTACTGTCACACTTAGCGATGTACCAGCGATCCCGACCAGCGATATGACGCGGTCAGGATCGCTGGTACATCGCTAAGTGGTCGCTAGTGAGCTGCCACACAGGCAGATCTCACCAGCGACATAGCAGGGGTCGGGGGTCATTACTTACCTGTCACACGAGGCGATCTTGACGTCCTCCCGCCCGCATCCACGCGTCGCTCGTCTCCACAGCAGGAAGACCAGCAGGAAGCTGACGACGAGAAACGGTCCAGGACGTTCTCGCGCGATCAGCGATAACCAGTGGGGGAGCGGTCGGAGGTAAGTATCAGACATAGCGATATCGCTAGCGATATCGCTATAACGTCACAAAAACCAGTGACTTTATAGCGATATTGCTAGTGATATCGCTTAGTGTGACAGGCCCTTAAGAGAAGGAGGTTGTTGGCCAAAATCTCGCAATACATGACATCATTCACTGTCCCTTCAATACAGCGCAGTTGTCCTGTCCCCGTAGCAGAAAAGCATCCCAAAAGTAAGATGTTTCCCCACCAAGCTTGATGTTTGGGACATTACTTTTTGGGTTGGACGCATCCATCTTCTTCCTCCAAGCATGGCGAATGGAGTTGATACCAGAAAGTTTTATTTTGGTCTAATCTGACCCTAATTACCTTCCCCCATGCCTTCTAATGATCATCCAGATGGTCATTGTCAAACTTCAAACTGGCCTGGACATGTGCTGGTATGAGCAGGGGGACCTTGCATTCCCTGCAGGATTTTAATCCATTACGGCATAGTGTGTTACTAACAGCAATGATTGAGACTGTGGTCCCTGCTCTCTCCATTTCATTGACCAGGTCCTTCCGTGCAATTCTGGGCTGATTCCTGACCTATCTCAGAATCGTCCTTACCCCACGAGGTGAGATCTTGCATGGAGCGGTTGGAGTGTGATTGATTGTGTGGACAGTTGTCTTTTATACAGGTAACAAGTTCATAGAGGTTTAAGTAATCCAGGTAATGAGTGCAAAGTAGGAGGCTTCTTAAAGAAAAACTAACAGGTCTGTGAGAGCTAGAATTCTTGCTGGTTGGTCAGTGATTAAATACTTATTTCATGCAATAAAATGTGATTTAATTATTTAAAAATCATACAATGTGGTAGGAAACTGGCACAGGAATGGATGGCACAACAGGCACAGGCGGGCGCTGGACAGTAACGGCTGGTATACAGGTGGACGTTGGCAAGCATGGCTGGTATACTGCAGGTACGGCAGGCATGGCTGGTATACAGGCAGTTAAGGCAGGTATTTTCAGTTATAGGTGATATAAAAGCAGGAATGACAGGCACAGCTGGTATACAGTCAGGTAGGGCAGGTGCTGGCAGGGATGGCTGATATACAAGCAGGTATGACAGATACTGGTGGACACCACTGTTACACAGGCTAGTATGGCACGTACTGGCCGGTATACAGGCTGTTAGGGCAGGTGCTGGCAGGCACGGCTGATATACAGGTAGGTACAGTAGGTATTGGTGGGCATGGCTGATATACCGGCAGGTACTGGCAGACAAGGCTGATATGCAGGTAGGTATACAGGATGCAAGAACAGGGGACCTGAAAACTAGCAAGCATGCAAACAAACTGACAGGACACATTGCTCAGGCACCATTCAACAGGTGGAGGCACCTTAAACAATAAGTGTCTTCCAACGTTTGGCTGGGGACACTTAAGGATAATGCGTGCTGTCTCTATAAGAGACTGGGAGTACGTGCCCATGTGTCCTTAGCACAGTGCCTGGGGATCTGCCAGACATTCACAGACCCTGGGAGACGGCAGCAGCAGGGACGGCAGCAGCAGGAGGAAGCACTGGCCGAGGGCAAGGGCGGAGAGTGATTGTCATCCCTGCAGGAGGGGAGGAGGATGGGAATCGCGTAGAGATGCCGGCGCTACAGATTAGATACAAGGACACAAAATTACTTCTGGAATTGCTTATTTCCTAGAGGTTTTACGATGCTTTGACATCATCCGGAAGGTTTGCCATCTTTTCCAGGAGAATAGGAGATCATCAACACCTTTCGCCAGGAATCTCCTGGATATTGTGGGAGAGTTGCCAATTATACTTTAACTTGAAGTTTGGGAGAATAGTATAATGGAGGTGCCATGGTAATCATAAAAGTGAGGGAGATTGTCTCTATAATTTTCTTTTTCTGATTGCAATGCCCATATTGACTATACTCCAAAGTAATATTGTGGGGAATCGTAGATCTGTATACATATTCCTTCTAGATGACAAACCTTGTTTTGTAAATCTGTATTAATCTGAATGACATGAAATCAACTCTGTTATATTTTATTTATAACAGTAAATGTGGCTGCAAAAAATATGGCATAAGCTTTGTACCACAGGACAATCACTCATAGCTTAAAAATTCGGCATTTCTTTAGCACATTTATTTTTAGCAATTATGAGATAAATGCTGTGATTGTTATTCATGTTTATCAGTCTATTTTTGTAGGGGATTTAATTTTAGTTTTACATTAAAAACTGCAGTTTGTTATAATTCAGTATCCAGTAATGAAGTAATAATACATTCCCAGAGCTGCTGCTCACTGGGAAAAAGCTTCAGTCATCTTGACTTCTGACATTTGCACAAACTATTGGCTATAGAAGGAAAGAATTTGAGACATTGTGAAATTATTATGGAAAATAGACACCCAGTTTTTCTTCACTCCTAGTTTGGGAAATAATGAACCAGGCAGTACCAATCTGTGACACTTTATGTTTGTTATTTTGTATGTGTAAGGGGATGAAGGAATGTGTTTCCCTTTGTTCCTTCCCTTAAGTTTCTGACATCGTTTACTGTAGTGTAACGTATAGTTAATATTATTGTATGGTATTGTTACATGTTTTCATGTATTACCTCTTATTTATAATGGTACTGCAACATTTTTATGTATTAAATCACAAAACTCAAGATAAAAAGCGGACAGCACTGCTGTTACCATGTGACTTCAAATGATGTGCGGCATACAGAAGCCCAGCAACTGGGAATCTCGGGTGCCAGACCTGGAAACAGTCAATCCTGGGAATCCATGCAAAGAGAAGAGGTCGCACTCATCGAAATGAAAGTTTCACTGATTTATTGACATATCATGAACATGTCAAGTCGGGGGAGTGACATAAGGAGTGCAAGAAAGGCTGACAACGGTCGTTTCGCGCTACTCGAGCGCTTCAACGGGTTATGTATTACCGAGCCCTGTAAATATAAATATCTGCTGTTTCTGTACTAGTAATAGGGAAAGAGTAATATTCTGGTTGGCCACCAGATGGGGATCATTCTAGCACACACTGTTCCTAGATTAAGATATAAAGTTAGGACATAGTTAAAGTAGGAGGGGCTGCTGGGAGTTAAGGTTAGATGAGAAGGAAGTTAGTTCAGACGGGGCTAGGGTGCTCAAAGTGTTCACATGGGCTATAGGCCCAGGATGGCTCAGCAGCCACGCAACATTAAGCAGCGACAGTCCAATTTATCTACATCCATCAGTTTAGTGGACCCAAAGCAGTAGAAAAGATGTGGTGACTTGTAGTCTGGGTGGGCGCCCGTAGGACGGGAGTCGGATGGAGTGATGAACAGAAGGATGCAGGAGCTTTGCAGGGAGCGGTAGACAGGTTGGAATGGTTTCCAGAGGGAACCAAACCAGGTGGCGGATGATTTTAAGTTTGGGGCAAAACAGGCAGAAGGAATTGTCATCATGGCGAGGTTAGGCCAGGAAGGAACTGGGAAGCAGTCTAAGTCGGTCCGGTCTGGGCATGTGCCATACAGATGCTGAGGAAGCAAGTAAAGTCGAATGTGTAATCTATGATGTGCCAACTGTGGATATAATGTGTGAAGTTATCAATAAAGATACCGTTCAAGTTAACATGAACTGTGTCTCAGTTACTGGGAGTCACCTCGGAGAGGGGCCATTGCCGCTTGGGAAGTGCCCAGGGGAACCCGAATCTGGAGATGCAGGTACGCCGAACAGTGGATTGCAATTTTCTGTGGGGGAAAGCCAGGACACTGATGCCGTAGTGTCTTTGGCCATGACACTGGCTCAATGATATTGAAGTCAGGAGACTCAGATGGCCACACCCGAACCTTCACTTTGTTCTGCTATAGCCAATGACAGATCGACTAGGCCATGTGTTTTGGATTGTTGTCATGTTGGAACATCCAAGTACATCTCATGCGCAGCTTCCAGCTGATGATTGCAAATTTGCCTCCAGTATTTGCTGATAACGTGCTGCATTCATCTTTCATTCAACTTTTACCAAGTTTCCTGTGCCTTTGTAGCTCACACATCCCCAAAACATCAGCAATCCACCTCCGTGCTTTACAGTAGGAATGATGTAACTTTCATCATAGGCCTTGCTGACCTCTCTCCAAATATAACATTTATGGTTTTGACCAAAAAGTTCACTTTTTGTCTCATCACTCCAAATTACCTTGTTCCAAAAGTTTTGTGGCTTGTCTCTGTGCTGTTTTGCATATTTTGTGGCATTTGCGCAGTAATGGCTTTCTTCTGGTGACTCGACCATGCAGCCCATTTTTCTTCAAGTGCCTCCTTGTTGTGCATCTTGAAACAGCCACACCACTAGTTTTCAGAGCGTCCAGTATTTGAGCTGATGTTATTTGTAGGGGTTTTTTTTAAATCCCGAATAATTTTCCTGGCAGTTGTGGACAAAATCTTTATTGGTCTACCTGACCATGGTTTTGTTTTTACAGAGCCTATGATTTTCCATTTGTTAGTCACAGTTTGAACGTTGCTGACAGGCCTTATCAATTCCTTAGATATCTTTTTGTATCCCTTTCCTGTTTTATACAGTTCAGCTACCTTTTCCTGTAGATCCGATGAAAATTCTTTTGCTTTTGCCATGACTCACAATCAGGGTCAGTCTGGTCTGGCTGGGTATCGGAGAAATCCCCGGTGGGCTCTTGGCTGTGGGAAGGAGATGAGGAGAAAAGGAAATATAAAGTCTGCGTTTTCCACTGGCGCAGGCCCTTTAAAAACACAGGCAGAATCTATGCATGGACGAGCGCACACAGTGTTTATTACCTGAACCACCGCGGCACACGTCCCAATCAACACTGAAGATTGTTCGCCTGCTGTCGCCGGCGTATGATGTCAGTGTCATGCGCCGCATGCGACGGACGCACACATTCACTGCCGGCCTCTGTTTTGTCGGCAGCCATGATACTATGTGCATGCCAGACCTGCAGAGGAGGAGGACGCCGCCCAGGGGACCAGGCTGGATATATGGGGGGCAGGATGGATGCACATGGGGCCAGGCTGGAGACACATGGGGAGCCAGGCTGGAAACACATGGGGAGCCAGGCTAGAAACACATGGGGGCTAGACTGGAAACGCATGGGGGGCCAGGCTGGAGTCACATGGGGGGGCCAGGCTGGAGACACATGGGGAGTCCTGGCTGGAGACACATGGGGGCCAGGCTGGATGGATATATGGGGGGAGGACAAGGGGCCAGGATGGATGCACATGGGGCAGACTGTAGACACATGGGAGCCAGGCTGGAGACACATGGGAGGGACAAGCTGTAGGGCTGTATGGGGGCAGGACAAGGGGCCAGGATGGATGCACATGGGAGCAGGCTGGAGACACATAGTGGGGCCAGGCTGGAGACACATGGGAAGACAGGCTGGCACGTCCATTATTACCTGCACACTGACAGCACTCCTGTGTATAATGTCACTGGTGATCTCTATATTATCTGTACACTATATACAGAGCTCCTATGTATAATGTCACTGGTGGTCGCTGTATTATCTGTACACTGACACTATAAACAGAGCTCCTGAGAATCATGTTACTGGTGATCACTGTAGTACCTGCACCCTGACACTATATACAGATCTCCTGTGTATAATGTCACTAATGATCACTGTATTACTTGTACACTGACAATATATACAGAGTTCCTGTGTGTAATGTCACTGGTGGTAATAACAGTGTTAGTATTGTGGTTTGTATTCATGATCAGTATTGTAGTATTTGGTCACTATGTGGTGGTAATTTGTGGTCTGGTCATGGTGTGGCAGTATTTCTCCTTGTATGTGGTATTATTCAGTCACTATGTGGTGGTAATATATGGTCTGGTCATAGTGTGGTGGTATTTCTTCCCTGTATGTGGTATTATTGGTCTTGGTATAGGGGATTGTGTTGTGTATAGTGGTCATATTTTCTCTCTGATATTAATTAAGAAAAGATTCTTTATTTCCATTAGAGATTAGACACTTGGAACACAGCTGCAGAGATGCACTTACAGGGGTTTTCCTGTGAAAAAAGTAATCACCTCTTCACAGGATAAATGATAACGTATTGATTAGTGGGGGTCTGACTGCTGGGATCCATTCAGCAAAATGTGGAACTTTTATCCCCATTAGACTGAAGTATCATGTCCAACTTGACCACTGATCCATTCATTCCCTCAGTGGCTGTACTTGTTTTTTTCTGGAAGCCCCAAAGAGAATGAATGGAGCTACGGTCAGACATCCCACCTGCTCCATTTTAAAATGGGGATAAGTGTTCGATCGATGTAGTTTAAAATGGCCGGATCTAAGCGATCACCTACCCTGTGGAGCCCATGGATTGGTGATAACTTGCTTTAACCAAAGAACCCCATTAATGGAAACTACCGTCATTATACATCCCAGTTATGGGGTCGCACAGTAGATGTGCAGGAGCCGCCTGTGTTTTACAGTCGATGCTCCACTATAATGAGGATAACGACTGACAGATATTTGCATATAGCTGTAGGGTGGGCCCCTAGATTCCTTTCCCATGGTGGGCCCCAGACACCCCAGTCCGACCCTGCTCACAATCCAGAAATGTCAGTGGCTGGATGAAAGATGCAAGAGTTTTTCTGGATCTCAGAAACTCACTCAGCTTTTATGCACACACACTGATTACAAGCAAACAGGTCACAGTTGAGGATGTTACCTTTAAGCTGGAGTCACACATAGCAATCTCGCTAGCGAGATTGCTGCTGAGTCACAACATTTGTGACACAACAGCGATCTCACCAGCGAGATCGCTGTGTGTGACAGCGATCAGCGACCGGCCCCCCTGCTGGGATCGCTGCAAGAAACCTCTGGACTTTTTTTTTGTCGCTGGTCTCCCGCTGGCCAGCACGCATCACTGCGTGTGACAGGTGGGAGACCAGAGATCAGCTGTAAAAAATAATAATAAAAAATAAAAAATATTGTTATTCTCACCTTCTGACTTCCCGCGCAGCCATCCCGCCTATTTCCACGCTCCCGATCCCAGTGATCCTTTGCACGAATGACCGTGAGACGTCGCACTCCTGCGAGACCGTGACATTCTCGCGGTAATTCTCGTAAAGGATTACTGGGACCGGAGCGTGGAGAGAGGCGGGATGGCTGCGCGGGACGTCGTAAGGTGAGAATAGCAATATATTTTATTTTAATTCTATTTTTTTACAGGGATGGCATCAGCGCTAACGAACACAGCGATGCCGCGCGCGGCGTCGCTGTGCTAATCGCTGATGAAGCTGTCTGTGTGACAGCTCACCAGCGATCACATAGCGACTTACCAGCGATCCTGACATGTTGATACCATTGTCGGGATCGCTAGTAAGTCGCTATGTGTGACTCCAGCTTTAGTTGCCATTCCAACCCATTTGTGTCAACTTCTGTGCATGTTATCAGGCCAAAATCACCAGGGTATGTAAACTTTTGATCAGGGTCATTTGGATGTTTTGGGTTGTCATTATGATTTAAAAAGAGAAAACACAGTTGTTTGACAATAAATGGCTTCACCCAACCACTAACCATGAGTGGAGAAAAACTTTTGGTGCTATCATTCATATTCTCTGAAAAAAGGCCAAGAATGCAAAAAATTCTGCTGAGGTATGTAAACTTTTGAGCATAACTGTATACAGTTCAGTTGGGGAAGAGCTATATAGCAATTGGATTAAGTCCCTTTGTTCCAGTGAAGGGGAGCACATTTTAGGCAAATTTGTTGGAAGAGTTAGTGTAAGGTCCTTCTGTGTTTAGGCATGACTATACCCCAGTATACAAAGCAACAAAGCAAACTCCATTTAGGCAGTGTTGGAGGAATTTGGTACAGAACAACTTGACTGCGAACACAGATTAGTAAGCTCAATGCCATCCAACACTTTTGGGATGAAATAAATTGAAGTTTGTTCAATATCAGTGTCTGAATTTCAAAATGCTTTTCTGGAAAAATGGGCAAAAATACCCATTTACACACTCAAAAAGTGTTATGGGGATAAGGACACCATGAATACTTATGGATTTATAATGTGATTGTATAAATGCTCTTCAAGATGCATTGTGTAGAAGTCTCAATACTTTTTTCTATATAGGGCATCTTTCCAGAGGCCTGTAAGTGGGAAAAAACTTGTGTGTTGCTTTGACACGAAACATGGCTCCCGAGTCCCAACTAAAAGATGTCACAGTGCAAATAGACTTACTCAGGCAGATAGGCAAGCATACCAGTTAGAGTCTCCCGGTGAGTAGACAGCTTAAAGTTTACCTAGCAATATGCATAGGTATACAATGTTGGTTACACTTCATAACTGAGGCTGTTAGGTTGGTTGTTATAGTGTTACAGGAAATATTTATAACTTGGTCACACTACTAAGAAGCAGTAGAACTTGGCATTTAGACTAGTAAGAGGTGGAAAGCTTATAGGGTGAAGACTATCTGGGACAGTCTCTTACAGCAGGGGTTTAACAAGGCGCAGGGTGATAACCATGAAGAAAGTACTCATCTCTTATGCCTCGTCATGTTACATGAAAGTGGGGGTCCGGGCTGAGTCTGTGAACTTTTGCTATGGGATCACTACGCACTTGTAGGCCTCATGATGTCGGTGATTTCAGCTGGCCAGGACCAGATGTTTGACAGTTCAATGAGAGAGACCACCAGTCAATAATAAATTTTTTACTAAATGATAACTTGCTGGAGATTATAAACAGTAGATAGTGGGGACACAACTTTATGAACATTTCCTTCACAATACAAAGCATTTTTCACACACTGTTCCAATTCTATCCTTTGTACTCACTTGTTTTCTATCTTCACCATTCCTCTTAGCTTCACCACAACCAAGTTAAGTACTACAGTACTGCTACCTTGGATCTAATCCTTATAAACAGGGAGGAAATGGTTGAGGAGGTAAAAGTGGCTGGGACCCTAGGAGGTAGCGACCATGCTATTTTAGAATTTTGGATAACTAGAGGCGGAAGACCTGTGAAGACTCAGACGTCAAGGTTAGATTTCAGAAAGGCAGATTTTAAGGGATTCAGAAAGAGAATTGGAGGGATCCAATGGCTGGATATCCTTAAAGACAAAAATGTCCAGGAAGGATGGGAAATCTTGAAAAATGAAATTCTCAAAGCACAGTTGTTAACAATTCCGAAAAGAGGGAAGAATAGGACGCATTTAAGGAAACCAGGATGGATGAACACAGAACTTAAGCACATGCTAAAAAGGAAGCAAAAAATGTTTATAAAATGGAAAGAAGGAGGCATATCTAAAGAAGAATATAATGCTGTCTGCAGAACCTGCAAGGCACAAATCAGATTATCTAAAGCTGAAAATGAATTGAGGCTTGCAGGAGATGTCAAAAGCAATAATAAAGGATTTTGGGGATATGTCAAAAGTAAAAGAAAAGTCAAAGATGCTATAGGATTTTTACAGGATGAAAATGATGAAATGGTAAGACAGGATGTTGAGAAGGCTGAACTTTTAAATTCCTATTTTGCATCTGTTTTCTCTCAGAAAGGAAATGTAACATCAACTGTTATTCACTGTCCTATTAAGGGAATAGAAGAATCCAGGATATCTATAAACGGAAAGATAGTGAGGAAACACTTAGCTAACCTAAATGTATTCAAGTCTCCAGGTCCAGATGAATTACACCCCAGAGTACTGAAGGAGATAGCAGAAGAAATTTTTGAACCCCTCTCCATAATCTTTGAAAATTCTTGGAGAACAGGAGAAGTGCCAGAAGACTGGAGAAGAGCAAATGTTGTTCCTATCTTCAAAAAGGGGAAGAAGGTGGACCCAGGCAACTATAGGCCGGTGAGTCTGACTTCTATACCAGGAAAGATCTTTGAACAAATTATTAAACAACATGTATGTCAATACCTGGATAAGAATGAAGTGATTAAACAGAGTCAGCATGGGTTTGTAACTAATAAGTCATGTCAGACTAATTTAATTTCCTTCTATGATGGTATTACTGATTGGGTGGATCAAGGAAATGCTGTAGATATAGTATATCTTGACTTCAGCAAAGCATTTGACAAAGTCTCTCATACAATCCTTATTGAAAAAATGACTAAGTATGGAATGGACAAGGCAACTGTTAGGTGGATTCATAACTGGCTTAGTGATCGGACCCAAAGAGTGGTCGTAAATGGCTGCACATCCAGTTGGAAGAATGTCTCAAGTGGGGTACCACAGGGCTCTGTCCTGGGCCCTGTATTGTTCAACATCTTTATCAACGATTTAGATGAAGGAATTGAGGGTAAACTGATTAAATTTGCTGATGACACAAAGCTAGGAGGGATAGCTAATACTAGAGAAGAGAGAGAGAGGATTCAAAAAGATTTAAATAAACTGGAGAAGTGGGCAGCAACTAACAGAATGGTTTTTAACAGGGAGAAATGCAAAGTACTACATCTGGGCAATAAAAATGAAAAAAGCATATATAGAATGGGAGGAATAGGGCTAAGTGACAGCACATGTGAAAAAGACTTGGGTATACTAATAGATCACAGACTGAATATGAGTCAACAGTGTGATGCAGCAGCAAAAAAGGCAAATGCAATTCTAGGATGTATTAACAGAAGCATACAGTCTAGATCACGTGAAGTAATTATTTCCCTCTACTCCTCTTTGGTCAGACCTCATCTGGAATATTGTGTCCAATTTTGGGCACCACATTTTAAAAAAGACATCAACAAACTGGAGCAAGTTCAGAAAAGAGCGACCAGAATGGTGACCGGTCTGCAAACCCTGTCTTATGAGGAAAGGTTGCAGGATTTGGGAATGTTTAGTTTGCAAAAGAGAAGACTGAGAGGAGACTTAATAGCTGTCTACAAATATCTAAAGGGCTGTCACATTGTAGAAGGATCAACTTTATTCTCATTTGCACAAGGAAAGACTAGAAGCAATGGGATGAAGCTGAATGGGAGGAGACACAGATTAGATATTAGAAAAAACTTTTTGACAGTTAGAGTGATCAATGAGTGGAACAGGCTGCCACGAGAAGTGGTGAGTTCTCCTTCAATGGAAGTCTTCAAACAGAGGCTGGACAGACATCTAACTGGGATGATTTAGCGAATCCTGCTTTGAGCAGGGGGTTGGACCAGATGGCCCAGGAGGTCCCTTCCAACTCTACGATTCTATGATTCTATACAGTCCAGCTAGCAAGAGTCCTATTCTCAACCCACATTTCAGCATTTTCTTTCCCATCTAGGGAATTATTGGCAGTATGGCAGGTACTTAACTTCTCTGTCATTGACACCTTTGGAACTTCCGCCTGGGGTACTCATGAACTCTGTCCTGTCTTAGCCCATTACCTCTCTGAGTTGTAAACTCTGGGCTGTACTGCAAGGTGTCTACTCCCATGATCCATCTCCAATCGATCACTCTACCTCTCAGGCACTACTTTGCTTCTTTGCCCTAGGGTCTCATTATCCTCTTTAATGGTCTCTTCTCTTGTTAGGGACAGACACGACATGCGGCACTGCTCACTGACCAGACTTTAGGTGTGCTTTCTACACAAACTCCATCCTAACTAAGTCCTGACAGGGAACTGTCTCCACCCCTTCACCATTCCCCTCCCTCTCTGGACTTATCCCAAACTTTAACTCGAACTTTCCCCACCATCGGGCAACATACAACATTAACTCTTTTAATGCATGCCACAGTTCACATTACACAATACAACATTACCCTTGTTCTTCAAGGGGGAACACAGGCCATATATCCATCTCCTTACAGGTGGAAAAGGTTTGCAAACTCAACCCAGCTACTCTAATCACAACAAACCTTTGATTGTCTGTTTGATGTAGGATGCAGTTTGTTCAGCACACTCCCTCTGAACTCAGGTTTTCTGATAGATTCCACAATTGCTTTTTCCTGCCTAAGGCACTGGGAAGCTAACACTTTTAGTCACCACATGAATGAGGCTGGCCAGTTACATCCCATGGTCCAAAACAATAATGCAGCTCAAGAATATGTCATCTGTGAGGTGTGATGGTGGTGGTGGAGATGGTAGTAATGCTCCTTGACTAACTTTGTACAGCCACCACAGTCTCTGCCTGGATTTCAATATAGTTTCCTCCAGCGTCTTCCTTTCTTCTGCACAGTACTTGATGTCCTCTTCTCCCATGTTCGCTCTTCACTTCCGGTAAAGGGAAGCCCTCTGGTGTCACAACTGTGTCACCCAAGATGCAAACTAAGCCTTGATCAATGCATCACAACATGTGTTGTGATATCTGAAGCCTACTCAGTGCCAGAATCCCCAGTGCAGAGCGAAGACTGAGGAAGAGGAAATCACATGCAGTGCAAAGGTGAAGAAGATGCTGAAAGAAACAAGGCTGAGGACCAGATGGGAGGCCGTGGTGGCCGGACAGGTGAGCAGCAAAGTAAATATTATCTCTTAACACTTTTCAATGCCCTTTAAAAATGTGCAAAATCGCTGCTGGCTGGACACAATTTTGCAGAATTTCCGCGAAGCCAATTACAAAAAATTCTGATTTAGAATCCAAATTTTTGGGAAAAATTTCAGGCAACTTCATTTTACTGTCAACGGATCTGCTCATCTCTAGTTACTCATAATATTAGTGTCTTAATATGTGACAGAGGGGCCTTCAGGCTCCTCTGAGTCCAGAGCTTAGGTGCAATGTGCTATTTTTCACGACCTATAAATCTGTCTCTGCCCCGTGAATGCAAAAAAGACTCCCTCGCTCTTCCTCTCCCTGTATATATTCATATTAATGTACACACATCTGCTCAGTAATGGGTATGTCAGGATTATAACTGAGATGCCAATTAGTTTCTTTGCTGGCACATAGCACTGGCAAGCTCAGCCTCATCCTACAAAGATCACTTTTATCTGTGCTCGCTGTTCCCTCTCCTATGCCTGACGCTCAATCCCATGAGAATTTCCCATAGCAGATTTGCTACCTAAAGACCAGCACAGTGTTACCTGGAGGGCACAGGGCTACACTGCTTGTTTTGCCAGTGCAGCTTTCATTATGCTCTGTGTACTCACTTCTCAAAATCTCATCAATGCTTAAGGTTCCCTGTAGGTTTTCTCTGTGAGAAAAATAAATAGAAGGTGTATTTTGTCATTCTTGTCTGTGTCATAAGGGAAAAATGTAATAGTTACATTGTGTTACTTAATAAAATATAGCTAAATCAAATGGAAGTTGTCTAAACTGTACATACCGGTAATGAATACCTGCAATACTTAATATTTCTTATATGTGAAATGCCATGCTTAAAAAAATACAAAAATTGGGATTTAGTCAGAGCTTGCTTTCTTGCTCCTTGATACTTATCTAGGGTTCCTAAAATATTTAGAAGTTCGTTCGCTCTCACCTTTTATCCAGCCAACACTGTATTTGAAAAAATAAAGCATAGAAGTGTTTGCACCAAGTACAAACATAGCAAACGGTGTAAATGAAATATATATATATATACATTGTTCACAAAAAAGTTACCTAACTAAATAGTCTGATAAAAAAAAGGGTACCTAATAAAAATATTTTTAATGAAAATCAATATTAAAAACGATAATTAAAAAAGAAAAGGTGCTCAAAATACAAGACCAGAGACAAACTACCATGGAGTGCCACCAATGCATAAGCTGTTAAATAAACAGCGGTCCAATGATAAGGTACAATAAATAGTATAACCGCAAAACAAACAATTTATAATGTAAATAGCACTAAAATGCAAACAAATATGTTATATTATAAGGAGCAAACACTTTAATATAAGGGCTATACTAAAATATGCCAAAAAATTAATAAAGTGCTAAATGCTCGATATATAAACAATTTTTGAAAAATAGATATGGCAATCCATGCCAAATGAAAGTGTTAAGTGCTCACAACTAGGGCTAAATGTCCATATAATGATAATTGATAGCGGTAAACAAGTGAAAAGACAATAAAAACAGGCCAAAAAATTCCTGTAAGGTGCACGTGGATTCCTGGCATCCCTGCTGCCCCGACGCGCATTTCGCAATCCTTATTCGCCTCCCGAAGAGGGGAGTCATACTGTATATCATCGTGGTTGGTAACTTCATTGATGTGAGCTCGAAAAGCATGCTCCAGAGCATATAGTGATGAGAGAGTTATTAAGCCATTCCATGACCAGGTTTTACAAGCATTCATAAGAGATGGGTGGGAATGATTGCTCACATATCCACACCCCAGGGGCGTGGTTTGGCAGATAAAATGGAGACGGAGTGTCTCATTCAGTGTCTGGCTCTGGAGATGTGCGGATCTCCTGTGTGTTGGAGTGTGCTAAGGCCTAAAGAGCAGGACACTATCCTGAGCAGGCGGACCTGCTATATTGTATGGACTTTTATGCAGTCTTAAGGAACCTGCCTGGACATTTCAGCAATACCAATTCCTGTGCCTACCTCAACCGCAGCTGAGTGAGTACAAATCTCTACAATATATAATTATATATAAGTGCTAAGTGCTGGATTTCAGACACCAATGATCTCATTTCCCAAGAGAACTCCATCTGTGTATACCCCGGCATCCATTTTCCCAGAGTCCACCCCACGCACATCGGAACACCCCCTCATCCCAGCCTGCGGCCTGCAGCAGCGCTCCACTCTTGCCTTCTCCAGCAGCGACCCTGGGGCCCTGCTCCACCGCAGCCGGTAAGATATAGCCACATTATAAGACGCACTCCCATTTTCCCCCAAAAAAATTGGGAAAAAAGCCTGTCTTATAATCCGAAAAATACAATAACATGTAAGATTGCATAGAATTTTATAGGCACTGATTGATGTGGTTATTGTAATGTAATGTGAGTGTGCAATGTGAGTAATGTGTAGTTCATAGGGAAAGTATAGTCAGATTTATTACATAAGGTTTAGTATAGGGTTTAAAGGGAATCTGTCAGCTATTTTGTCGACTATCAGCTGCCGGCACTGCCATCAGGGACTTATCTACAGCATTCTGTAATGCTGTAGATAAACCCCCGATGTAACCTGAAATAGAAAAAAAATTAGTTAGATTATACTCACCCAGGGGCGGTCCGGGCCCGGTTTTGATCCGATGGGTGTCGCGTTCCGGCATTGCAGAATGCTGTAGATAAGCCACTGATGGCGGTGCCGGCAGCTGATAGTTGAAAAAATAGGTGGCAGATTCCCTTTAAAGGATAGGCTAGGAGGAAGCGCCACTGCAGCGCGAAACATCTGTCATCATCTCCACTCCTGCTCCCATCCTCCCTATGCCGATGTTTTAAAGAAATAGAATAAAAAAGATTTTAACCGGTGAGTGCCATCTGTATTTCTTTTTTGGTGAAGGATAGCCTAGGAAGGAAGATATGCAGCGTTGGGCATATTGGTAGTAAGAAATAGCGTACTGTAAAAAATAGGATTGGATACTGTAAAAAATGTTGGAACCAGCCAAGCATGGGAGGGGTTATGGTCAAACAAAAAGGGAAAGTATTTCCTGATTTTGGCCAGACAGTGTTAGACAGAGATAAAGGAGAGTTCAAAGGCAGTAGGCTGGAAGCATGAGAAGTATTGTTCTGGCGGTGTGGGATGTTTTGAAATTTCTTGCGGACATTCCGGCAACTTCCAGAGCCTCGGGCTAGAGTCAGTTGCTATGGAGAGCCCCAACAACACTTCCACACTGAGAAAGTTGTATGTGCAACCATGGGAGATCTCATTGGAACTGTGGAACCAGACGGAAAATCCTTGAAGCTGAAGGAGTAAGTAAGCAGAGGGATAGTTCAGGCTGAACAAACAGAGAACATGAACATGAACTGTGCTATGGATTTAAGCAGAAAACCAAGTTGTGCCCAACACTCCATGGTGTCATCTATGGAACTTGGACTGTTAAGTAAAGTTGAACTGGTTATACCGAACCAGGTGTCCCCTGATTTATGTGTGTAAATCAACAGCCGCGGAGACACCATCACATGTTTCTCAACGCAAGCAATGACTAGCCAGGTCTTTCCCCGGGAAGGAACAACCACGGGAAGGGCAGTCTCCAATGAAGGAAACCACCTATGCCAAAACATGGTATCCATCCACAGACAGCTGTTTCGGGGTATTGCCCCTCATCAGTGTGGAGTAGGAAACTGGCTAGTAGGAGCAATGCCTAGTGAAAGGCTATGAACATAAGGATGAGTGACCTCATGGAGATCAACATCCAACACTGCGGAGACACCATCACATGTTTCTCAACGCAGTGATCTAGAGCAATGCCCCCATCCCTTATGGGAAATATGCAAAAGCATGTAAATCAACAGCCGCGGAGACACCATCACATGTTTCTCAACGCAAGCAATGACTAGCCAGGTCTTTCCCCGGGAAGGAACAACCACGGGAAGGGCAGTCTCCAATGAAGGAAACCACCTATGCCAAAACATGGTATCCATCCACAGACAGCTGTTTCGGGGTATTGCCCCTCATCAGTGTGGAGTAGGAAACTGGCTAGTAGGAGCAATGCCTAGTGAAAGGCTATGAACATAAGGATGAGTGACCTCATGGAGATCAACATCCAACACTGCGGAGACACCATCACATGTTTCTCAACGCAGTGATCTAGAGCAATGCCCCCATCCCTTATGGGAAATATGCAAAAGCATGTAAATCAACAGCCGCGGAGACACCATCACATGTTTCTCAACGCAAGCAATGACTAGCCAGGTCTTTCCCCGGGAAGGAACAACCACGGGAAGGGCAGTCTCCAATGAAGGAAACCACCTATGCCAAAACATGGTATCCATCCACAGACAGCTGTTTCGGGGTATTGCCCCTCATCAGTGTGGAGTAGGAAACTGGCTAGTAGGAGCAATGCCTAGTGAAAGGCTATGAACATAAGGATGAGTGACCTCATGGAGATCAACATCCAACACTGCGGAGACACCATCACATGTTTCTCAACGCAGTGATCTAGAGCAATGCCCCCATCCCTTATGGGAAATATGCAAAAGCATGTAAATCAACAGCCGCGGAGACACCATCACATGTTTCTCAACGCAAGCAATGACTAGCCAGGTCTTTCCCCGGGAAGGAACAACCACGGGAAGGGCAGTCTCCAATGAAGGAAACCACCTATGCCAAAACATGGTATCCATCCACAGACAGCTGTTTCGGGGTATTGCCCCTCATCAGTGTGGAGTAGGAAACTGGCTAGTAGGAGCAATGCCTAGTGAAAGGCTATGAACATAAGGATGAGTGACCTCATGGAGATCAACATCCAACACTGCGGAGACACCATCACATGTTTCTCAACGCAGTGATCTAGAGCAATGCCCCCATCCCTTATGGGAAATATGCAAAAGCATGTAAATCAACAGCCGCGGAGACACCATCACATGTTTCTCAACGCAAGCAATGACTAGCCAGGTCTTTCCCCGGGAAGGAACAACCACGGGAAGGGCAGTCTCCAATGAAGGAAACCACCTATGCCAAAACATGGTATCCATCCACAGACAGCTGTTTCGGGGTATTGCCCCTCATCAGTGTGGAGTAGGAAACTGGCTAGTAGGAGCAATGCCTAGTGAAAGGCTATGAACATAAGGATGAGTGACCTCATGGAGATCAACATCCAACACTGCGGAGACACCATCACATGTTTCTCAACGCAGTGATCTAGAGCAATGCCCCCATCCCTTATGGGAAATATGCAAAAGCATGTAAATCAACAGCCGCGGAGACACCATCACATGTTTCTCAACGCAAGCAATGACTAGCCAGGTCTTTCCCCGGGAAGGAACAACCACGGGAAGGGCAGTCTCCAATGAAGGAAACCACCTATGCCAAAACATGGTATCCATCCACAGACAGCTGTTTCGGGGTATTGCCCCTCATCAGTGTGGAGTAGGAAACTGGCTAGTAGGAGCAATGCCTAGTGAAAGGCTATGAACATAAGGATGAGTGACCTCATGGAGATCAACATCCAACACTGCGGAGACACCATCACATGTTTCTCAACGCAGTGATCTAGAGCAATGCCCCCATCCCTTATGGGAAATATGCAAAAGCATGTAAATCAACAGCCGCGGAGACACCATCACATGTTTCTCAACGCAAGCAATGACTAGCCAGGTCTTTCCCCGGGAAGGAACAACCACGGGAAGGGCAGTCTCCAATGAAGGAAACCACCTATGCCAAAACATGGTATCCATCCACAGACAGCTGTTTCGGGGTATTGCCCCTCATCAGTGTGGAGTAGGAAACTGGCTAGTAGGAGCAATGCCTAGTGAAAGGCTATGAACATAAGGATGAGTGACCTCATGGAGATCAACATCCAACACTGCGGAGACACCATCACATGTTTCTCAACGCAGTGATCTAGAGCAATGCCCCCATCCCTTATGGGAAATATGCAAAAGCATGTAAATCAACAGCCGCGGAGACACCATCACATGTTTCTCAACGCAAGCAATGACTAGCCAGGTCTTTCCCCGGGAAGGAACAACCACGGGAAGGGCAGTCTCCAATGAAGGAAACCACCTATGCCAAAACATGGTATCCATCCACAGACAGCTGTTTCGGGGTATTGCCCCTCATCAGTGTGGAGTAGGAGTAGGTGGAGTAGGTGGTTTCCTTCATTGGAGACTGCCCTTCCCGTGGTTGTTCCTTCCCGGGGAAAGACCTGGCTAGTCATTGCTTGCGTTGAGAAACATGTGATGGTGTCTCCGCGGCTGTTGATTTACATGCTTTTGCATATTTCCCATAAGGGATGGGGGCATTGCTCTAGATCACTGCGTTGAGAAACATGTGATGGTGTCTCCGCAGTGTTGGATGTTGATCTCCATGAGGTCACTCATCCTTATGTTCATAGCCTTTCACTAGGCATTGCTCCTACTAGCCAGTTTCCTACTCCACACTGATGAGGGGCAATACCCCGAAACAGCTGTCTGTGGATGGATACCATGTTTTGGCATAGGTGGTTTCCTTCATTGGAGACTGCCCTTCCCGTGGTTGTTCCTTCCCGGGGAAAGACCTGGCTAGTCATTGCTTGCGTTGAGAAACATGTGATGGTGTCTCCGCGGCTGTTGATTTACATGCTTTTGCATATTTCCCATAAGGGATGGGGGCATTGCTCTAGATCACTGCGTTGAGAAACATGTGATGGTGTCTCCGCAGTGTTGGATGTTGATCTCCATGAGGTCACTCATCCTTATGTTCATAGCCTTTCACTAGGCATTGCTCCTACTAGCCAGTTTCCTACTCCACACTGATGAGGGGCAATACCCCGAAACAGCTGTCTGTGGATGGATACCATGTTTTGGCATAGGTGGTTTCCTTCATTGGAGACTGCCCTTCCCGTGGTTGTTCCTTCCCGGGGAAAGACCTGGCTAGTCATTGCTTGCGTTGAGAAACATGTGATGGTGTCTCCGCGGCTGTTGATTTACATGCTTTTGCATATTTCCCATAAGGGATGGGGGCATTGCTCTAGATCACTGCGTTGAGAAACATGTGATGGTGTCTCCGCAGTGTTGGATGTTGATCTCCATGAGGTCACTCATCCTTATGTTCATAGCCTTTCACTAGGCATTGCTCCTACTAGCCAGTTTCCTACTCCACACTGATGAGGGGCAATACCCCGAAACAGCTGTCTGTGGATGGATACCATGTTTTGGCATAGGTGGTTTCCTTCATTGGAGACTGCCCTTCCCGTGGTTGTTCCTTCCCGGGGAAAGACCTGGCTAGTCATTGCTTGCGTTGAGAAACATGTGATGGTGTCTCCGCGGCTGTTGATTTACATGCTTTTGCATATTTCCCATAAGGGATGGGGGCATTGCTCTAGATCACTGCGTTGAGAAACATGTGATGGTGTCTCCGCAGTGTTGGATGTTGATCTCCATGAGGTCACTCATCCTTATGTTCATAGCCTTTCACTAGGCATTGCTCCTACTAGCCAGTTTCCTACTCCACACTGATGAGGGGCAATACCCCGAAACAGCTGTCTGTGGATGGATACCATGTTTTGGCATAGGTGGTTTCCTTCATTGGAGACTGCCCTTCCCGTGGTTGTTCCTTCCCGGGGAAAGACCTGGCTAGTCATTGCTTGCGTTGAGAAACATGTGATGGTGTCTCCGCGGCTGTTGATTTACATGCTTTTGCATATTTCCCATAAGGGATGGGGGCATTGCTCTAGATCACTGCGTTGAGAAACATGTGATGGTGTCTCCGCAGTGTTGGATGTTGATCTCCATGAGGTCACTCATCCTTATGTTCATAGCCTTTCACTAGGCATTGCTCCTACTAGCCAGTTTCCTACTCCACACTGATGAGGGGCAATACCCCGAAACAGCTGTCTGTGGATGGATACCATGTTTTGGCATAGGTGGTTTCCTTCATTGGAGACTGCCCTTCCCGTGGTTGTTCCTTCCCGGGGAAAGACCTGGCTAGTCATTGCTTGCGTTGAGAAACATGTGATGGTGTCTCCGCGGCTGTTGATTTACATGCTTTTGCATATTTCCCATAAGGGATGGGGGCATTGCTCTAGATCACTGCGTTGAGAAACATGTGATGGTGTCTCCGCAGTGTTGGATGTTGATCTCCATGAGGTCACTCATCCTTATGTTCATAGCCTTTCACTAGGCATTGCTCCTACTAGCCAGTTTCCTACTCCACACTGATGAGGGGCAATACCCCGAAACAGCTGTCTGTGGATGGATACCATGTTTTGGCATAGGTGGTTTCCTTCATTGGAGACTGCCCTTCCCGTGGTTGTTCCTTCCCGGGGAAAGACCTGGCTAGTCATTGCTTGCGTTGAGAAACATGTGATGGTGTCTCCGCGGCTGTTGATTTACATGCTTTTGCATATTTCCCATAAGGGATGGGGGCATTGCTCTAGATCACTGCGTTGAGAAACATGTGATGGTGTCTCCGCAGTGTTGGATGTTGATCTCCATGAGGTCACTCATCCTTATGTTCATAGCCTTTCACTAGGCATTGCTCCTACTAGCCAGTTTCCTACTCCACACTGATGAGGGGCAATACCCCGAAACAGCTGTCTGTGGATGGATACCATGTTTTGGCATAGGTGGTTTCCTTCATTGGAGACTGCCCTTCCCGTGGTTGTTCCTTCCCGGGGAAAGACCTGGCTAGTCATTGCTTGCGTTGAGAAACATGTGATGGTGTCTCCGCGGCTGTTGATTTACATGCTTTTGCATATTTCCCATAAGGGATGGGGGCATTGCTCTAGATCACTGCGTTGAGAAACATGTGATGGTGTCTCCGCAGTGTTGGATGTTGATCTCCATGAGGTCACTCATCCTTATGTTCATAGCCTTTCACTAGGCATTGCTCCTACTAGCCAGTTTCCTACTCCACACTGATGAGGGGCAATACCCCGAAACAGCTGTCTGTGGATGGATACCATGTTTTGGCATAGGTGGTTTCCTTCATTGGAGACTGCCCTTCCCGTGGTTGTTCCTTCCCGGGGAAAGACCTGGCTAGTCATTGCTTGCGTTGAGAAACATGTGATGGTGTCTCCGCGGCTGTTGATTTACATGCTTTTGCATATTTCCCATAAGGGATGGGGGCATTGCTCTAGATCACTGCGTTGAGAAACATGTGATGGTGTCTCCGCAGTGTTGGATGTTGATCTCCATGAGGTCACTCATCCTTATGTTCATAGCCTTTCACTAGGCATTGCTCCTACTAGCCAGTTTCCTACTCCACACTGATGAGGGGCAATACCCCGAAACAGCTGTCTGTGGATGGATACCATGTTTTGGCATAGGTGGTTTCCTTCATTGGAGACTGCCCTTCCCGTGGTTGTTCCTTCCCGGGGAAAGACCTGGCTAGTCATTGCTTGCGTTGAGAAACATGTGATGGTGTCTCCGCGGCTGTTGATTTACATGCTTTTGCATATTTCCCATAAGGGATGGGGGCATTGCTCTAGATCACTGCGTTGAGAAACATGTGATGGTGTCTCCGCAGTGTTGGATGTTGATCTCCATGAGGTCACTCATCCTTATGTTCATAGCCTTTCACTAGGCATTGCTCCTACTAGCCAGTTTCCTACTCCACACTGATGAGGGGCAATACCCCGAAACAGCTGTCTGTGGATGGATACCATGTTTTGGCATAGGTGGTTTCCTTCATTGGAGACTGCCCTTCCCGTGGTTGTTCCTTCCCGGGGAAAGACCTGGCTAGTCATTGCTTGCGTTGAGAAACATGTGATGGTGTCTCCGCGGCTGTTGATTTACATGCTTTTGCATATTTCCCATAAGGGATGGGGGCATTGCTCTAGATCACTGCGTTGAGAAACATGTGATGGTGTCTCCGCAGTGTTGGATGTTGATCTCCATGAGGTCACTCATCCTTATGTTCATAGCCTTTCACTAGGCATTGCTCCTACTAGCCAGTTTCCTACTCCACACTGATGAGGGGCAATACCCCGAAACAGCTGTCTGTGGATGGATACCATGTTTTGGCATAGGTGGTTTCCTTCATTGGAGACTGCCCTTCCCGTGGTTGTTCCTTCCCGGGGAAAGACCTGGCTAGTCATTGCTTGCGTTGAGAAACATGTGATGGTGTCTCCGCGGCTGTTGATTTACATGCTTTTGCATATTTCCCATAAGGGATGGGGGCATTGCTCTAGATCACTGCGTTGAGAAACATGTGATGGTGTCTCCGCAGTGTTGGATGTTGATCTCCATGAGGTCACTCATCCTTATGTTCATAGCCTTTCACTAGGCATTGCTCCTACTAGCCAGTTTCCTACTCCACACTGATGAGGGGCAATACCCCGAAACAGCTGTCTGTGGATGGATACCATGTTTTGGCATAGGTGGTTTCCTTCATTGGAGACTGCCCTTCCCGTGGTTGTTCCTTCCCGGGGAAAGACCTGGCTAGTCATTGCTTGCGTTGAGAAACATGTGATGGTGTCTCCGCGGCTGTTGATTTACATGCTTTTGCATATTTCCCATAAGGGATGGGGGCATTGCTCTAGATCACTGCGTTGAGAAACATGTGATGGTGTCTCCGCAGTGTTGGATGTTGATCTCCATGAGGTCACTCATCCTTATGTTCATAGCCTTTCACTAGGCATTGCTCCTACTAGCCAGTTTCCTACTCCACACTGATGAGGGGCAATACCCCGAAACAGCTGTCTGTGGATGGATACCATGTTTTGGCATAGGTGGTTTCCTTCATTGGAGACTGCCCTTCCCGTGGTTGTTCCTTCCCGGGGAAAGACCTGGCTAGTCATTGCTTGCGTTGAGAAACATGTGATGGTGTCTCCGCGGCTGTTGATTTACATGCTTTTGCATATTTCCCATAAGGGATGGGGGCATTGCTCTAGATCACTGCGTTGAGAAACATGTGATGGTGTCTCCGCAGTGTTGGATGTTGATCTCCATGAGGTCACTCATCCTTATGTTCATAGCCTTTCACTAGGCATTGCTCCTACTAGCCAGTTTCCTACTCCACACTGATGAGGGGCAATACCCCGAAACAGCTGTCTGTGGATGGATACCATGTTTTGGCATAGGTGGTTTCCTTCATTGGAGACTGCCCTTCCCGTGGTTGTTCCTTCCCGGGGAAAGACCTGGCTAGTCATTGCTTGCGTTGAGAAACATGTGATGGTGTCTCCGCGGCTGTTGATTTACATGCTTTTGCATATTTCCCATAAGGGATGGGGGCATTGCTCTAGATCACTGCGTTGAGAAACATGTGATGGTGTCTCCGCAGTGTTGGATGTTGATCTCCATGAGGTCACTCATCCTTATGTTCATAGCCTTTCACTAGGCATTGCTCCTACTAGCCAGTTTCCTACTCCACACTGATGAGGGGCAATACCCCGAAACAGCTGTCTGTGGATGGATACCATGTTTTGGCATAGGTGGTTTCCTTCATTGGAGACTGCCCTTCCCGTGGTTGTTCCTTCCCGGGGAAAGACCTGGCTAGTCATTGCTTGCGTTGAGAAACATGTGATGGTGTCTCCGCGGCTGTTGATTTACATGCTTTTGCATATTTCCCATAAGGGATGGGGGCATTGCTCTAGATCACTGCGTTGAGAAACATGTGATGGTGTCTCCGCAGTGTTGGATGTTGATCTCCATGAGGTCACTCATCCTTATGTTCATACCCTGATTTATGTGTGGCTGTTCCTGAACCTGGAAGCATGGAGACAGAAGAGCTCTGGGAACGGAAAGTGAGCATTCTGCACCACACACAGCACATATCAACTGGGGCTCGCTTTACTTGCAAGGCACCAGAGTGACGTGCGGCAGCCCTCAACCATGACTTTGCACCTTACAATTGGACCACATCATTTCTATTTTGTGCATCAGTATTTTTGCTGGAGCATCGGAAATAAGAAATTAGAGTGAACCAGAGTTATCTACCGATCTGTGCTAAAACATACTGCAACATTTTCCTCTGCACTTAAATTTTTTTAATACCAAACCATTTATATTCCTACCCTATCATTTTAGCTTATTTATGTTTTTTTATCCTCAATTCATATAATTTCCGGATCACGCCACAAAATATAAATGAAAAAAACCCTGTTTGTTCTCACCCATAATGTCTATTGATGGCGTTAATCCAATAAATGGAACACGTTACCGTCCAGTTAAATATATAAAAAAGTCAAATTACTGTCTTTAATCATTAATTATGATAATAAATAGTTCTGTAATAATTACTTAGAGTAAACAGAAAAGCAAGCCAGCGCTTATGTTATATTTCTTCACATCCTCGCTTCATCTACAGACTTTAATGGCCGTTAATTAATAAACATCTATACAGCACTACATCCTATATTTCCTCAAGGTCAAAGCAGTTAAAAGCGCATAGAAATATGAAATTAGTGACTGTATGTTCTATGTAATGTTTGTTTTCAATGTGCGGCGGTCAATTTGCAAAGCTATTACTGAAGTACATTGTCTTACTTGCCTAGACACAAAAAAGCTAATTGGTGAATGACTTCAGTTCAGGACAATTTTTTTTTATTATTTTACAACTTAAAGATGCTGAGTAATATGGTACTAATTCAAAAAATTAGTTTCTATTTCCTTTTTCTAAACACATTGTAGAGATCGTACTCACTCAGGTGCGTCAGGAGGAAGACAGGAGGCTCATTTCATTGAAAAAGTCCACGCGGGTTTATTTGCTCCATAAACCCCTGAGCAACAACAAACGGTAAAAGGCAAAACAACAAAAAATGTCCTTAGCTGGGATCTGCTCCAGCTCAGGCATGTGGGCGCACAGGCCGGGCAATGTCCAACACGCAGGCTCGGGCTGGAGCCACTCACACAGGAAGGCTTCTCCCTCCCAAGTCTCCGAACATGTGCCAAACAACAGCCTCCATTATGTAGGCTGTAATCACACCCACAGGTGAGGTATGTGGGTAGTCAGACCCGCCCATCTCTCATAGCTACCCGCAACCCGGACACAGATGCACTAAACAACATCCTAGTGCTTACGTGCACTAGAGAAAAATACTCCGGGTTACATCACAGGGAGCAGCCATCCCTGTGACACATACCTCCCATTTATTACACAGCCATTAACCTCCTTACAACATCTAAAGCACCACTCCAACACTTTATTTCAGCGCTGGGGTGGTGGCACAAATGTAAGGTCCTTGCTTGCTGTTCTCGATGCCAGTCCGGTCGCGATCTATCATCTTGAGACCTCTACATCTGACTGACCGGAAGTTAGAGGTAAAGGTCGCAATTTAAATGTAAGTCTACGAGATCTCTTTCAGGCTTTCATATACTTACATTGAGAGGTGACCTCCAAATCATCCAGCAAATGGTGGAGAAATCCAGCAGGTCACAACCTGCAGAAGATGACCGCAGCGGCATCAATAATAGATGAAGAGGGCGGCTGGTAAATATAATATTATGGGCAAGAAACTGCCAAGTCAGAGGTAACAGTCACAATTCTAAATGTTAGTCTATGAGATCTCATTCAGGCTCTCATATACTTACATTGAGGAGTGACCTCCAACTCATCCAGCAAATGGTGGAGCGATCCGGCAGGTTATAACCTGCAGAAGACGACCGGAGAGGCACCAGTAACAGATGAAGATGGCGGCTGTTGAATATAATACTAAGGGCAAGAAATTGACAATAGTGGCACCACTCCAGTGCTGAAATTCAAAGAAACTTGCTAGAGTGGTGCTTTAAAAATCTATAGCTTCCTAATATTTCTGGTTGATTGGAGGACATTGTTTTTATTTTTAAATGGCACAATTTTGGAATTGACATTAATGTATTGTATATAGAGTCGAGTGAATATATTCAGGTTGATTTGAACTTGACTAGAATATTGCAATATTAATTATTTTTGCCAAAATGCGCATTTTTAGGGTATGTGCACACGCTGCGGATTCTGCTGTGGATCCGCAGTGGATTTGGCCCTGCGGATCCGCAGCAGTTCCGCAAACACAGTACAGTACCATGTTAGCCAATGGGATTTAAAAACCGCAGTGCACATGCTGTGGATTTTTCCGCGTGGATTTGCTGCGGTTTTAAATCCGCAGCATGTCAATTCTTTCTGCGGATTCCGCAGCGGTTTGACCCCTGTTCCATTGTTCAGGTGTCAAACTGCAGGGGAAAACCGCAGGCAAATCCGCAGGAAAACCGCAGGTCACTTTACCTGCAGTTTTACCTGCAAATCCGCGCGGAAAAATCCGCCGGTGAATCCGCATTGTGTGCACTCACCCTTATAATTCACTTTTGTATGGATTCAGAAAAATGGCTTTTTTCTGAACTGTACAGGGCCATCCATAGGTCAAAAATAAAAAAATAAATACTTATACTGATTTTACCATTCACCTCTCGAGCTCCTCCACTCATCACCATCATCTGTCTGCTTTTCACCACATATTCTTATTACCGACATAGGTGCTGGATCCCCATACGTCCATATTTTAGGCCTGGACTTTCTGTTCTGAGGAGGCTCGAGATAGTTCTGCGAATGTGCATGCAAGGTCATGGCGTGCTTTGTGACATCATGACTAGTGATGACTGAGCAGTAAACTACCTGGGTGCTCGCTACTCAAATATAGCATGTCGGACCACTAAGGGGCTCAACTCTGATACCAAGCATAAGTCAATGAAGGAGTCGAGCATTTTTCTGGGAGACTTGCACTCGATGGCAGGGTAGGAGAAAGAGAGAGAGATGCTCCAGTCCCTGTAATACGCTCATTTGAATTTGAGGCGCGTAGCAATGAAGTCGGGAATTCCCCTGCTGGGAGTACAGGTACTCCACTGTCAGCCAGACTCTTTGTGAGCTCTCACCTACACAAACCAATTATATGCAGGGTTGGACTGGCCCACCGGAGAACCGGAAGATTCTCCAGTGGGCCCAGTCACTGACACCTGCTGGCATACAGGGCCAGCAGCTGCCTAGCACCCTCGCTGCTCCAGGGTCTCCTAGCCAGAGGCATGTCGCTAAGCGGCACAGCACTCAGCTGCTATGGGGTCCCGATACCAGAGGAGCAGTAGCGGGTGACAGAAGGTAGACGCCGGCTGCTATAGCTAAATCCTTTCCCCCGTGCTAAAGATAAATGAATATTCACCCTTCTCCATGCCCCAATAGGAGTGGAGAGGGGTGAATATTCATTTCACTTTAATAGCTGGCAGTGTTAGCTGCAGACTGTGGCTAACACTGCCTGCTATCAAGGCCGGCAGACTAGGGCTCCAGCTACCCAAGAGGCCCCTAGCCCGCGTGGCTGCTATGAAGCCGTATGTCAGTGGGACCCGGTGGCAGTGCCAGCCCCCCATTGCGCTCAGCATTCAACTGTATCGGTATCATAGATGCTGATACAGTTGAAAGCAATAATATAGGAGAGTGTGTCAGGTGACACTCCCTCTCCCATCATTCCGCTCTGCCTCTGACACAGACAGTGCGCGATAACGTCACTTCATCGCGCACCTGCTGTGTGTCTGGCAGACGGCAGTGCAGTGCTGAGACTGGAGTAGAGCCGGAAACGGAGTGGGAGCGAGGAGGAGAGGTAAGTATTGTGCTTGTATATATATATATATATATATATATCAATGAGTCCTGGTTGCATTGTACCTTATGAGGGGGGTGCATTATACCCTATTGGGGGTGCATTATATCCTATGGGGGTCATTTTACCCTAAGAGGGGGAGGCAGGATCATACCCTATGATGGGGCAGCATTATACCCTATGAGGGGGGTGGCGTTATACCCGAGGAGGCTGCATTATACTCTACAAGGGGGGCTGCATGATACCCTATGAGGAGAGCTTGCATTATACCCTATGAGGGGGGCTGCATTATACCCAATGAGGGGAGCTGCATTATACCATATGAGGGGGCTGAATTATACCCTGTGAGGGGGCTGCATTATATTCCATGGGGGCTACTTTATACTCTGTGGGAGGCGTCATTATACTACATGAGGGGGGCTGCATTATATTCTGAGGGGGCTGCATCACATTCTATGAGGGAGCTACATTTTATTCTATGAGGGGGCTGCATTATATACTATGAGGGGGCTGCATTATATTCTATGAGGGGACTACATTATATTTGATGAGGGGGCGGCATTATACTATATGAGCGGGCTGCATTGAATTCTATGAGGAGGCTACATTATATTCTATGACGGGGCTACTTTTTATTCTATGAGGGGGGCTACCCCCAACTCCTGCTACATAATTAAAACATGTACTACCTTATATTATACCCTGATATTAGCTCGTTTTACTGCACAATTGGTGGTCTTGCATTTATTTCTATGTAGCTACATAGTGGGCCCCAAGAATAGTTTTCTCTGGTGGGCCCAAGGTGTTCCAGTCCAACTCTGATTACATGTACGCTGCTCCCTCCAGAGAACCAGCCACAGCAGCACAGAGGATATCAGGAATCCCTGCCACAGCAGCACAGAGGATGTCAGGAAAGCCAGCCACAGGAGCACAGAGGATGTCAAGAGAGCCAGCCACAGCAGCACCAAGGAGGCAAGGGTAGCCAGCCACAGCAGCCCTGAACATGTCAGGAGAGCCAGCCACAGCAACACAGAGAATGTCAGGAGACCCAGCCACAGCAACACAGAGAATGTCAGGAGACCCAGCCACAGCAGCACAGAGGATGTCAGGAGACCCAGCCACAGCAACACAGAGAATGTCAGGAGACCCAGCCACAGCAACACATAGAATGTCAGGAGACCCAGCCACAGCAACACAGAGAATGTCAGGAGACCCAGCCACAGCAGCACAGAGGATGTCAGGAGCCAGCCACAGCAGCACAGAGGAGGTCAGGGGAGTCATGCACAACAGCAATGAGCATTTCAGGAGATCCACAAACAGCAGCACAGAGGATGTCGGGAGAGCCTGCCATAGTAGTACAGAGGATGTCAGGAGAGCCAGCCACAGCAGCACAGAGGATGTCAGGAGAACTCGTCATAGCAGTACAGAGGAGGTCAGGAGAGCCAGCCACACCAGCACAGAGGATGTCTGAAGAGCCTGCCACAGCAGCACAGAGGATGTTATGAGAGCCCACAACAGCAGCACAGAGGATGTCAGGAGGGCCAGCCACAGCAACACATAGGATGTCAGGTGAGCCAGCCACAGCAGCACAGAGGATGTCAGGAGAGCCAGCCACAGCAATAAAGAGGAGGTCTGGAGAGCCTGCCACAGCAGCACAGAGGATGTCAGGAGAGCCAGCCACAGCAGCACAGATGAACTCCAGAGAGCATGCTAGAGCAGCACAGAGGACCTCTAGAGACATCCTCTGTTCTGCTGTAGCTGACTCTCCTGATATCTTCTGTGCTGCTGTGGCTTGATCCACTCATCTTTTATTGTACATGTTTTTTTATCATTTTTTTAAGAAAAACATAGTATTCAAACACATTTAATTGCCTTCTTGTTATGATTAGGTAGTTAAGTGTAGCCTCTTTGTGCCAATATATTGGTGTCTCCTAATGTGGCAGAGGAAGATGTGACTGTTCTCTTTGTACCACCTGTAGCTATGCCCCAATGCCTGATTTCAGGGGGTCTCACTTTGAGATCCTAATATATCAGGAAAAAAGGAAAGCCACAGAAGCTGGGTGGCTATAAATGTAAGGAGAAGCTGTAAGGGGGTGACAGGGACTGTCATATGCATCTCCTCCTTATTACAGTGTTTGTAATTGAGTATGTTCTTCTATGTAATTTTATTTCCTTTTTGAGACTTTTGTGATATGTGAAATTGCATAGAGTTTTATAGGTACTAACACATGAGATTCTCCTAATGTATTGTGATTAAAGAACAATGTTATTGGGATACAGTTTAATGCTTAGGTTAGAGATAGCTAGTGAGTTTAGATAAGATATAGTATATGGCTGATAGTTAGATTTAGGAACAGGAAATTTGCAGAAGCTAGCATATTAGGAGTAGGAAGTGGAACACAAGGTTAGATACAGTTAATATGTTTTGGGACCAGCTCAGCATGGGAGGGGATATAGTGATATAATAAGGGTACCACTTCCTGATTTGATTAGATTGATCAATATATAAGATTTAGTAAGAATTCAAGGCCAGAGGGCTGGAAGGCACAATAAGTACGCACTATTCTGGCAGTATGAAAACATCAACAATGATCTTCAGCAGACATTCCTGTAACGCTCGGGGCCTATGGCCCAAATTAGGCACTGGGCAGCGTGCCTTATTCTCTGCCAACAAGTGGAAGCCGAACAGGGAAAAGCGTGAGGAAGACAGGACAGATCTTGTGAATGCTGTGGAGCCAGACAGAGTATCCTGGGGACCGAAGGATCCAGTAAGCAATGGGATAGCTCAGGCTGGACAAATGGAGAACATGGAAATGTACTGTGCTGTATTATCAATTCAACTCGGACTGTTAAGTAAAGTTGGACGACTGTTTGATAAGAAGCAAGTGTTCCCTGTTTTTTGTGCTGCTGATTCTGGACCAAAAGACGTGGATGCAGCAGAGGCTTACAGCTTGAATGTGAGTATACTGGATTGTGCACAGCATGATAATAAGGGACTGGGACACTATTTATTTGTGGGGTACCAGGGTGTGGGAACGCAACCCCTCGACCATGACTGCCACCCTGCACACCATACAAAATGATGAAAAACATCGACATGTGCATGACTATTTGCATTAAAGTTTATGGGAGTTATAGAAACTGCTAGCTTGTCACATCAGAATATCCCTGAGAATTTGGTTTAGGATTCTGGAGTTTCTTGTTTCTGAGTGCTGCTACCAGTAGACACAAAACTCTTGGAATATGTCATTTTTAATCCAATGTGACCAAATCCATTGCTCAAAGAAGAGAATCAAGTTGTGGGAAGTCTTTGTAGAGATGTTGGAGTTCACCTGAATTTGCTCATGAGCTGTCAGCCATGTGATCTGGGTCACATTTATTATGTAGAAAACTCTTTCATATATTAATAAGAACTCAGTTATACACTTATTGTTCCATGAATTAATTACACGACACACAGTCTTACCTTTTCTGCACCTATTAAACTTCAATGAGCGCTCTTTCGACAATCAATGGGTATTTAATCAGGGGCGTTCATAACAGAAAAGAATTGATTAAATATACACGAAGCACTTAAATAACTCGTCTCGGTAAAAAGAAGCCACAAAGTAAATTAGAGCAAAAACTTAGAAATGTAGTCGGTAACAACTAGAACATTTAAAAAAAATGCAGATCCACCAGCTAAATGTCATGTATGAACTCCAGAAGGCTTCCTGGCCAGAAGGTGCCTTGTAGGCTTCGACACCAGATGTTAGCATGATAAAGGGTTATTCCCAGAATTGCAGTATCAATATCCTTCTTATTTCCTTCAAATATAATAAAAATAACTACATTACACATAGGATAACCCTTGTACTACATGGTGAAGAATATCAGCGACACCTCTATAAGCTAAGCACCTTTATATATATACAGTAATACCAACACTGCTAAAATAATATAACCTCTTTGTGATCGTTTTTTTTGTTATTGAACTTTAATAAAGTATGGATGTGATAGAATTATGATGAACTAATGAGAAGCAAGCATAGGGGGATAGAAAGTGGGGGAAATACACTAAACATTATTGAAGGCTTTGAAATTCGTAGCAAGGGGATTAATGTAATAAGTTCCGACTTCCATTACAGTCTGGAATATTTGTGGCACACTACTAGGCCCATATTATCATGAATTTCAAGGCTGTGATACAGTTTTCCTGTTTTAAAGCTTTCTTTCTTTCAAACTACAATGGGAAGCCATCCAGTAAAAGAAGAACAAGTCCTATACTTACTCAATCTGATTCTTGTTTCAATGCTTCCATTACAATTTTCTCAGCTGGTCCAGAAGTGATGACGTCCCAACCACCCTCTATAGATCCTCTAGCCGATCAGTGGCCTTGGTGGTCCAGATGACTGGTGGTCATGGCCTTCCAAAGAAAGCTGAAAAGGCTGGTACCATTCCTCTTATGGTTATTTAATTTGTTGATCTTGGTGTGCAACTGGATTTATACGTTTACGGCGGTGCTCAGCTACTATAGCTATGGTTTAATTGCATAAGTGTAAAAAAAAACAAAGAAAATTAGCGTCACTCACCAGTGATAGATTCTTCTCTTTATTTCAAAATAGCCGTAAACAAGTACATATTTAAAACCTGGCAGAATAGGGTGGCGCACTCACTCTTACGTCTGTTTCGCATCTAATGAAACATCTTCTGGCCGGTTCCTACCATTGCTGGTCTTGTCGGTATCACTTTTGGTCTGGTGGAGAAAGTCCGAGCAACAGCAATGGAATATGGAGCGAAGTGGCGGTGTGAGTAGAGTATATCTTCTTATATTTTTTTATAACCTGGATGTTTTCTGTCTGTGAATAATAAAAAAAAAAGGCCAGAAAACCCCTTTTGATTTTTTTCAATGTTTTATGATTTTTACCGAAGCTCCTCAAGTAGTTTTAGGCTGGACCGTAAAGCAATAGTTATAGAGTAGCACTATAATTTGTAAGTTTAGATTTAGTTCTCAGTGAAAGAAAAATAAAAATAAAGAGCTCAGTAGTAAGACAATATCTCCCACCATGAAAATCAATAGGATATGCTTCATGCAGATGTCCAACCAGCATGAGCTGCAGAGAAATGCTAGCTAAGCAACCAACAGAATTCTGAATGCACCATTGAATGCTAATGGCTTATAAGGCATAAAACTCGCTATTAGCACAATATAAGAAAAGTAAAGAAAAGAGATTTTATCAAGAAGATGCACACTTACAAATTTACATGTTAAAGTGGTTGTCCATTACTGGATAACCCCAGCTTCAAGGGGTTGGACACTACATTTTTATTGATAGCCTTAGCCTTTACTTAGGATAGTCAATCAATATCTTATCAGTGGGGGTGTGACACCCAGCACACCCAACGATCAGCTGTTACCGGCACTGGCCATAAGTTCTTGGATGCTTCTTTGTCTTTCTATATTGGCAGCAGCTATGTACTGAAGATCCATTCCTTATTCAAAAGTATAGAACATCAATAAAAAAATTATCGGTCAACTTTTTTAATCCATTCAGACCCCTAATTAAAATTAAAAACAGTGTGTACTCACGCTCTGCAGCGGCGCAATTCCAGTGGTGTCAACTTGTTTTACGTGCAGCCAATGAACAGTTATCATCAACTGCAACCTCTACTATTCCATCTGTCCTCATGGGCTGCAGCCAAAGAGCGGCCACCAGTTGCCTACAGCTGGCATGTGGCACAACAAGTCACTATCAAGGAACAGCGGCGTCAACGTCGTTTGGATGGTGCCGCTGCAGGACGTTACAGGAGGCTGGAGCTGCACTCACTTTCAGCTACTTTCAAAGTAGATGATCAATTCTGAATTGATTAAACTGGCCTTGTTCACTAGTGGAAAACTCCTTTAATTATCTACAGTAACATAAATTTGACACATCCATTAGCTAATGTTTCCATCATACATATACTGAAAGTTCTCTGAATTCTCCACGATTCCTGCTAGTTCTCTGACTATTGCACATCACAGTTTCTCTGTTGGAATAATTTCCATTTTGCTTATAGATTTGTATCTTTGTGTTTTAAAAGTTTAATGTATTATATATTTATCACCAATTTGGATTAGAGCTATTGGGTCGCCCTCACACCCAGGGCGGCGGGGTACTCGGTAGCGGGCCCGCAGATCTCCACGAGTGGGGTTGTTGTCACGGCAGCTATGACCCGGTCCATGGCCCTGGGCGCCCATTGTAAATAGCAGAAATGTTCATTGAATGATTCGTGACGCAACCTGTGGTGTTTGGCAAGAAAGGTGTTAAGCCGACGCTGCAAGTAGATCCTCTGGGACAGATGGTGTAGTGCAGCAATGATGTTGTGGCCCTGCACAGGTAGGGCAGTAGTCCCAGGGCAGTGTATGTGAAAAGATAGGAGAGAGACGTAGATGGTGCAGTGTCAGGCACAGATATGTAGCAGTGCTCAGGGTGTTGGCGCAGGAATAAGTGGATGACACCAGGGCATGTAGTTCCAAAGCTTTACTCACAGTCTGTTGTGCATGCAGGTGCCCGCATCCGTGCCGTGTCCTCCGGGTCAGGAGCTCAGCCAACTTCCAGGCAAGATGAAGTACTCCATTCCCACACTCTGCCAACATATGTGCCTTTTCTGAACGTCTCCCTTTTGCGCCTATAGTGAAGTACTCTCAGTACTGAGTTACACTGGAGTTCCTCCTGTCAGATGTTCCTATGAACTCTACTTGTACGGCAGACAGCTGTAGCCTGCTTCGGGGACTCCTTGCTACTAAGTCCCAGCTCTCTCACGTTGCTGTTGTGCCCCCAAGTCTTGTGTGGGAATAAAGTGGTGACAACTTCTATTCCTCCGGTGTCTGTCGCAGGACCATTAGTATCCATACAACCTCGGGGACCGGACCCTGGCCTTGCGCTGTGAACTTGGAAAGGGTTCTGCTCTAACCCTAATCCTCAGTCCTCCTCTTCTCCTTACGTTCCGTTCAAATCTATCTTTCTTATAAAGAGTCAGGCTTTGCATCAATGTCTTTTTCCTGTGCCAGCAGACCCAGGTCACTGAGGTCCGCTGCAGCACTTCCCTCGTCCATCCCTCTCCGGGGATCTTCTCTCATAGACTCACCGAGTCCGACTGACTAAATCCTAAACTCTTCCCAATCTTTTGGTGCAGACTAAGCTCCACCCACCTCCCAGCACTCTTCGTGTTCCAAGCAGGGAGCCACCAAAGGGTGCTTTGCTACACTACTATGTTGTGTGGGATGCAGGTCTTGGAGTGTGGTCAGGTGTCTCCACCTTACCTGAATGGTGGGGCACCACACCTCAGGAGGAGGTGCAGTACCTCTGTGGTGACTGAACCCTCAGGGGCGCCACACTATTATATTGTTTTATATTGATATTTTAGTTAGAGTAGATCTGTCATCAAACTATTACTATGCTATTCATACCATTCATGAGCAGATCACTCACTGCACACCTCCAAACCTTTCATGCCCCAATCTACAGTATTTGCCAACTTATCAGATGCCCTAACTATGCGGCTCCACCTCCCCTCTCACAGCATGTATCTCACACAAAAGCTGAAAGTGAGACTTAGGGTCCCGTTACATTTAGTGATGCACCAGCGACAATGATATGACCTGGTCAGGATCACTGGTGCATCGCTAAATGGTTGCTAGGGAGCTGCCAAACAGTGATGTAGCAGCGGTCGGTGGTTGTTACTTACCTGTCAGACGCGTCGATGAAGACGTCCTCCCGCCCGCGTCCACGCGTTGCTCGTCGGCGCCAGCAGGAAGCCCAGCAGGAAGCCGCCGATGAGAAACGGCCTAGGACATTCTCGCGCGATCAGCGATAGCCAGCGGGGGAGCCGGACGGAGGCAAGTATCACATGTAGCGATATCGCTAGCAATATCGCTGCTGCGTCAAAAAAAATCGGTGACGCTTTAGCGATATTGCTAGCGATATCGCTATGTGTGAAGCCCCCTTTAAGTCTTCTCCCTCTCCTCTGTGTCGTCAGTTGCTGTATTATTAAAGATAAACTTTTTAGGCCCACCATAACCACAGCCACATTTACCATTCATGCTGTCCTAAACAATGAGAATGAATATGTCCCTGTTTAGTCAGTGAAGGTCACAAATGAGGCGTCATACATCCATGTGATCATGCAGGCAATCACTGGCTTCAGCAGGCTTCAGCCTTTCCAATGAAGCCATCAATTGGTTGCATCATTCACATGGGTATATATGGGAGGGTACATCTCCTCCCTTGTTTCAGTATACCACCCTACCCGCGCCCTCCGTTCTGCTGATGACCTGAGGTTAGCATCCTCAATAATCAGAACCTCCCACTCCCGTCTCCAAGACTTTACACGTGCTGCACCAATTCTTTGGAATGCACTTCCCAGGTCAATACGATTAGTCCCCAATCCCCACAATTTTAAACGTGCCCTAAAAACGCATTTATTCATACTGGCCTATCGCCTCAACATATTAACCTAATCTATCCCTGTGTGGCACAGCCAAAAGTTTTACCATAACCAGGTTCCCCGGATCATGTTCCCACATGCTTTTTGCATCCATTAGCCCCCTGTGTCTGTACTGTTACACACTTAACATTATGGCTGGTCCATACAATCAGGGTAACTGTTACCACCCACCTTTCGTGTCTCCCCTTTTTTCCTCATAGACTGTAAGCTTGCGAGCAGGGCCCTCATTCCTCTTGGTATTTGGTATAATCTATGTGATTATTGTTATGCTGTAATGTCTATTGTCTGTACAAATCCCCTCCGAAATGTAAAGTGCTGCGGAATATGTCGGCGCTATAGAAATAAAATGTATTATTATTTTTATTATTAATGAGTGATCATTGCAGGGGAGTAAGCAAAAAATCAATTTGTACTAAAAATGAGTGAATGTTTTGAATTTCAAATTAATCTGATTTGCCAAATTTAATCTGGAAATTCAATTCTCGGTTCATCGAGTCACTGCAAATTGAAAGTATTTCAATGTCTCCAATTGTCCTGAGAAAAATAGATGAATCTATTCACTAATCTTCACTGTTGTGCTGTCAAACACTATCTTTAAAGTTTTTTCAGAGGCATTTCAAGGCTCCTTAAAGGGTCATTTGCGGCATGTAAGATTGCTGCTTCCAAGATTGGCATGCCAGAGCCAGTATGCCACTCTCCACAAGGAGAAATGTTACCCCTTACAGCTTAGATCTGAAAAGTAATCTGCTCAACTAAATGGGACAAGTAAAAAAATAAATAAAGGGAATCAGTTATCTAGTTCATGCTGCCTGAGCCCATATGCAGCATGAATAGTTGTACATTTTGCTATGTTCGTTTAAGTGTTTCAGGGAAAACTTACTTTGATGACAAGCTGGATGGGGACTGTGGGTGTCTAATGACTAGTCCAAGGTCAGTCCCTGTCTGTCTACTCCACACTGCCCTCCCTAGACTGACAAATATGGCCGTATATGTCGTCATAAGTCCTGTCAGTCAAAAGTATCAGGGCGGGGAAAGCTTGGATATTTTAATGGTCTTCTTTAGGCCACGTTCACACGTTGAGTATTTGGTCAGTATTTTACATCAGTAGCCAAAACCAGGATTGGAACAGTCAGAGGAAAAGTAGAGTAGAAACACGCCACCACTTCTGGATTTTTCACCCACTCCTAATTTTGGCTTTCAAATACTGAGGTAAAATACTGATCAAATATTGAGTGTGTGAATGTGGCCTTTATGATCTGAATTTAATAATGTGTTAAATGTATGAAATAGTTCCTTTTCATATTGTAGTACAGCTCCATCCATTTGTTAAATCCATTTGCCAACATTGATTTCCAGTTTGTTAAATCCATTTGCCACCAATTCTCTGTACTGTCAGTCCTTGAAAATCAGTGCGTTTGGATGTCATCCGATTTTTTTCCATGGACCCATAAAGTTGAATGGGTGAGTGCCATCTGATTCTGTCCGAGGAAACCATCGGACATGTGCACAGCCCCATGGAACACCATGGGGACACATGGTATCTGACAAAATTACGGTGGAAAGAAATCATCCGAATTATACGATCGTGTGAGCCCTTCGAAAAGCGTTTGACTCCCTACATGGTAAACAGAAATAAAATGAAAAAATGGGAAGATGCTTTAAAGGAGATAAAATTTAGCTTTAAGAAAATGTCCCACATTTGCCATTGGATCAGATCACTTACAGAGACTGACGTTATTTGTTTAATAAACCAGTGTATTACTCATTGTGGTCTTCGAAAAGTCACCAGCCGGCCATAAACCCTTTGAACTTTCCTGTGTTTTTTCAACCCACTAAGTCAACTCTGACTTTAACAGACAAACATAAAGCCTCTGAAGGGAAAGCATTTAGCAGATTAAATGACATGGAATTACAGAGAAGGGAGCCACATGAAGGAAATAATTAGTACTTTTTTTTTTAAAGCAGGATGAATATTTTTAATCCTTTATCTGTGGTGCATGATTTAATTAGGTACTCACTTCTCATTTAACCGCACGCACATTATGCAAATAGGTCAGAAAAGCTCAAACAGGCATGGGATTAAGTCAGGTTATTCCCACCACGAACGGGGTCAGCTGTGTGCAAGGGCGGTGTAGTTAACGGCAGCAGGGGGATCCGGATAAAAGGGAATGGGGAGGGGGGCGTAATCATCTGTTTAAACTGTTTATTTTTATATCAAGCATGGCTGGATCTAGATAAGAACCTGTGAAAATATATTTTATGAAAGCATGTAATTTATGTATGGAACACTAATGCCATCTTTTATTATAAGGAGGATGGTGCCAAAAGAGTCTCACATTTTCCATTTGTTTATCACGAAACTTTGTTATTTTTAAAAGTTCAAAAAGTTTTGAAGCAGAGCTTTAATTTTTAGAATTTTTTTCATGTATTAAAAGACAAGTTGATACTCTCACCAGTGACCAAGGCCATTGTGATATGCAATACCCATTATTTATTTCTTAAATGTTTGGTTGATCCTGCCCCTGTGACTCCCATCCTGCCCCCTGTCTCCCATCCTGCCCCCTGTGTCTCACATCCTGCCCCTTGTGTTACCCATCCTGCCCTGTGTCTCCCATCCTGCCCCGTGTCTCACATCCTGCCCTCTGTGTCTCCCATCTTGCCCCCTGTGTCTCCCATCCTGCGCCCTATGTCTCCTATCCTGCCCCGTGTTTCCCATCCTGCCCCCTGTCTCACATCCTGCCCCCTGTGTCCCACATCCTGCCCCCTGTGTTACCCATCCTGCGCCCTGTGTCTCACATTCTGCCCTGTGTCTCCCAACCTGCCCCCTGTGTTTCCCATCTTGTCCCCTGTGTCTCCCATCCTGCGCCCTATGTTTCCTATCCTGCCCCGTGTTTCTCATCCTGCCCCCTGTCTCACATCCTGCCCCCTGTGTCTCACTTCCTGCCCCCTGTGTTGCCCATCCTGCGCCCTGTGCCTCACAATCTGCCACATGTCTCCCATCCTGCCCCGTGTCTCCCATCCTTCCCTCTGTGTCTCCCATGCTTCCCCGTGTCTCCCATGCTGCCCCATGTCTCACATCCTGCCCCGTGTCTCACATTCCGCCCCGTGTCTCACAATCTGCCCCCTGTGTCTCACATCCCGCCCTGTGTCTCACATTCTGCCCCCTGTGTCTCACATTCTGCCCCGTGTCCCCCATTGTGCCCCGTGTCTCCCATTCTGCCCCCTGTGTCCCCCATTCTGCCCCCTGTGTCCCCCATCCTGCCTCCGTGTCTCGCCTCATGCCCCCGTGTCTCACATCCTGCCCCCGTGTATCACTTCATGCCCCCATGTCTCCCATCCTGCCCCCTGTGTCTCACATCCTGCCCCTGTGTCTCACATTCTGCCCCCTGTCTCCCATCCTGCCCCATGTCTCCCATCCTGCCCAGTGTCTCCCATCTCGTCCCTTGTGTCTCACATTCTGCCCCTGTGTCTCCTGTTCTGCCCCCTGTGTCTCACATTCTGCCCCCTGTCTCCCATTCTGCCCCCTGTCTCCCATCCTGCCCCATGTCTCCCATCTTGCCCTGTGTCTCCCATCCTGCCTCCTATGTCTCACATCCTACCCCCTGTGTCTCACATTCTGCCCCCTGTATCTCACATTCTTCCCCTGTATCTCACATCCTGCCCCCTGTGTCTCACATTCTGCCTCCTGTGTCTCTCATACTGCCCTTCCTTTGTGTCTCTCATCCTGCCCCTTGTGTCTCCCATTCTGCCCCTTGTCTCCCATCCTGCCCCTTGTCTCCCATTCTGCCCTGTGTCTCCCATCCTGTCCCCTGTGTCTCTTATCCTGCCCCAGGCTTGCCGCTTCCAATAAAAATTAGAAAAAACGAATTAACACTTTCTCCTTACCTGGCCACGCTCCTGCGGCGAAGCTCACTCCACGGCTTTCAAGCATGCACTCATTGGTGAACGACAATGATGTCATATGCCGGCGACATGTGCGCTGATGTAAGCTGCCAGCCTCCGATTGGCTGGCGGCTTTTAACTATTGCTGTGCGGGCCCGGTTCCGCATGGCAATAGAGTTTAACTGAACCTGCGTCTCAGACCCAGGTTCATTTTCTGCACTGGCAGATAGCTGCTGCTAGGGCCCGGTAAGTAGATGAGATGGGGCCCGATGCGGACCCCTCTGACCACCGTGCCCCATTCGCCAGTCAGGGCAGTAATACCCTGATGGTGGCCCTGCATTTCAGGGGAAGAGACTGCAGCTTTAGAAGCAGTGACTGTGCCATGAGTACTAAAGATTTGGTCACTTCTCTATCACGTCTTGTGAACCAGGATGTCATCAGGGATAACAATGACCATAGCTGTGTCATGTGACTGCCCCATGATGACGTCCTATATCAGGAGAAGTGATAGATGGTGCAGAGAAAGAAATGTTTCCTCAGCCTCCTGTGATGTCTTGTTTGAGACTTTTTTCAAGCCAAATGTCACAAGAAGTGCAATAAAAAAGATACACATATAGGAAATAGCAAGATAGTTAGATGAGTCTCAAACAGGACGTCACAGGATGCTGACGCTGCACTCACTCTCAATTATTTACTACAGTTTCTTTCATTGCCGCCCTGTGACTGTATTTCATAGCAGATGATCAACTCTGCTATGCATAGCAGGGCTGAAGCTCTGCAATGTGTAACACAGGGGATCGGAGTATCGTAGCTTCAAGTCTCCTATGTTGACTATTACAGCAAGTAAAATGTACAAAAAAATATTTTTCAAAATATTTAAAAAATTTGAAAAATATTAGCGTTCAAATCAGCCCCCTTTTACTCTATTCAAAATATACAGTGCAAAAATAAAAAATGCACGTTTTGTATTGCTATCAAAATATAAAATTAATGAATCTGATCATCAGTAAACGGCATAACGAGAAAAAAATTCAAACGCCAGAATTACGTTTTTTTGATCAATAAAATGCAATAACAGGCGATCAAAGCATCGTATCTACACAAAAATGGTATATTAAAAAAAGCTTTGTATTTTTTTCATCACCACTTAAATTAAAAAGAACCTATACACGTTTCACATCTGCGACCTCATAATGACCTTGAGAATCATAGTGGCAGGTTATTTTTTAGCATTTAGCAAATATGGTAACAAAAAAAAACAATTATGCAATTGCACTTTTTTTTTGCAATTTCACCACACAAACACTGGTGTCATTCAAAAGTACAACTTATCGAGCAAAAAAACATTCCCTCACACGGCCATATTGACCAAAAAAATAAAAAAGTTATAGCTCTGGGAAGGAAGGGAGCAAAAAAAAAGAAAATGCAAAAAAGGAAAACCCCAAGTCATGAAGGGGTTAACTCTGTTAATGTAGCCAGCCATATAGTGCTTATACAGTATATATACTTATAAATTGCTTTTTCTTTTTATGTTAAGTAGATAGTGTTGACTAAGTGCCACTGTCTCCTTGTCTGCGCTGTTGCATCCAAGTCGCTTGCTTGCTCACTGTGATGTACAATGTCTGCAAGATATGTTTTCTGTTGCAATGTGCTAACAAACCCTCCATTTTCTTTGAGAAGCTGCCTGCCAGTGTCTCAGTTACATTGCACACTACAGCAGCTTCCCTTCCCCCGAGTGCCATAAACCAATTTCCTGCCACCCCATTTGGCTTCTCTCAGCCTCAGCTGAAAGAGAAGAAAAAAAAAGTGCGGGAAAAACTTCTTTGTTTGAAACGAATAAACCTATGAGAGACTATACCATAAGAACCAAATACCCTAGAGATATGAAAATCACATTTTTGTAATCCGGGCGGTCACAGCGTCGCTGCCGTGGTTCTTGCGAAGCCTAATCCTTTCAGAACCTGAGATATGTGTTCCAGCTAAACGGTGTATCAGAACTACTGCATATTTGGTCTTGAATTATTGTACTCAACAAATCACAACCAATGATGCCCTATATGTGTCTGTGCGGGCTGCCCCCACGGAGTTATGATTAGTATAAGTTTTCTAGTGTAATTCTAAATCCAAAAGGGAGAGGTGGGATTAACCCAGCATGCATCTCTCCGTGATGTCACATAGCAAGTCTATAAAGCATTTCCTGGACAAAACCAGGGCAGAACAGCTCAAGTCGTCGTGCTAGAAAGACCCAGGTGAGCGGAGAAGTGCAGCTCCGCCTCCACCCACCTTAGCCGCATGGTCTGCCTAAGGAACAATATGGAACTGTGAGTGTAATCTCTTTGTTTTCTCCACTTTTATTTTATACCTATATAAGAAAAATATATTTTATTTTATAAATATATTTGTATAGGCTGTATTTTGCACAGGTTTATTAAGGAGATGGACTATAAAGCCAGTGAACTCACGTGGCTTGGCAAGATTAATCAAGTTTTTAATAATGGAGCAGATGCTCAATATTCTAATGGTCATAGTAAAGTGGATTTTGATAATTCTATTAAGCAATTGTTGTCCAAAAGAACTAGACTTTGGTGGAATATGAGATTTTTGGAGAATTATATTACAAAGCAGTTAATCCCTAGGGGACTGCGTATTAAGATTATCCCATCGTACCCAGTAGATGATGAGAACTTTATTAAAACCTGGGAAGAACTCTGTAATGATACATCTAGGAAGTTTATGGAAATGTTGATAGATTCTAATAAAAAAACCTTGATTGAGCTAGACAGACACTTGGATGAATTACTTAAGCAAGCTAAATCTGATCTGTCTGCCGAACAATTTCAAGAGATGAATGGCAGTATGGATAAATTTGTGGAAACAATTGTCAAAAATATACAGGAGACTCAGTTGAATAAATATAATCGTGACTTGAAGGACTTCCAATCCAATAATGTATATAGATGGAGAAAGTCTAAACAGAATCGGGGGTTCTTAAGGACTCCGTCTACATCATCAGTTACATCTATGAGTGACACATCTGCCAGTTCTTCTTCTGCCTCCTTTAATATGATGACAAGATTCCGTAGCAGACCTAAACGTAACCGTGAACAAAGACAACTTCCTTACAAAAGGAGTAATGGGGCTTCACCAAGCAATGATAGACATGAATTGAAGGTAATTAATTTGAGTGAACATATATTAACTGTGACTGATCTACATGTACTGTCAAAAGGTTTGTCTTTTTCTCCTAAATCGGATTTTGATTTGTTCACTGTTATCAAAGACTTACATATCTTTGCTAGGTCATTAATTTTTAAGAAGCATTTTCATGATCAAACTCTACATGAAATGTTTCCTACAGAAACGGAGCAGGAGGCTTTAAGAACCCTTGAAGGACTGGCAGTTGAACATGATACTCTTGAAAATGATAGAATTCCTGCATCTATACGTCCCAAATCTAGGAAGTTTCCGGCCCTTTCAACATGTGCCAATGTAGATTTATTCGTTCAATTAGTCTCTAAGGATCTGGAGGCGATTCCAAGACATATGAAGAACGATAATCTGTCAGGTGAGGAACGTAAATCGTTATCAAAAATTCGATGTTGGGATGATGTTGTTATTAAACCTTCTGACAAAGGGGGAAATATAGTTATATGGCCAACTAAACTATATGAAAAAGAAGCATTTCGTCAGCTAAATAATCAACAATGTTATAAAAAACTGACATTTAATCCCTCTGGTAGTTTTTGTCTTGGGTTGTCGAAGATCTTAACACAGGCTCACAACGATGGTGTTATATCGAAAGAACTTTATACAATTCTGCAAGTTCCTGAACCCATTATTCCCACATTTTACTTATTGCCTAAAGTTCATAAAGATATGAGGAACCCACCCGGTAGGCCGATTGTATCAGGGACAGGTAATTATTTGGAAAAGGTTAACCGGTTTATAGATAGCAAATTACAGCCATTAGTAGAATGTCTTCCCTCTCATGTGAGAGACACTGCTGATATATTAAAAAAGATTGATGGATTACATGTGGATGAAGATACTATATTGGTGACTTGTGATATAGAATCATTGTACACCAGTATACGGCATAGTGATGGATTAAAAGCAATTCGATTTTTTCTGGAGTCCTCCGATCTTGGAATCAGTATGGTGTCATTGATTTTGCAAGTGTTGGAATTCTCTTTGTCCCATAATTTTTTTATATTTAAGGGGTCCTTCTTCCTGCAGCTCCAGGGGACAGCTATGGGTGCATCGTTTGCACCATCCTATGCCAATCTGTTCCTGGGGCTGTGGGAGAGGGACCTCTTCCTGTCGGATCGGCTGTCGTCGGTGGACCGTGTTCTCTTTTGGGCACGGTACATCGACGACATCTTTTTGATCTGGCAGGGTTCCTTTGAGACATTGGATGTATTTATGAAGAGTCTCAATAACAATGATATGAATATTCGATTGACTTATAATGCAAATCCCAATTGTGTTGATTTTCTTGACATTACTATTAAACGTGATTCGAAAAATGTGCTGCAGACGAATATTTTTCGTAAACCAACGGCAGTCAATTCATTATTGCATGCATCATCAGCCCATCCACAATCTGTAATCAGAGCAGTGCCTATTGGACAGTTTCTTCGGTTGAGAAGAATCTGTTCATCTGATGAAATGTTTGAAGAGCAGGCACTTGATCTAAAAACAAGGTTTTATGCTCGGGGGTATAGTCACCGGATAGTTAAACGTGCCTATTTAAGAGCCAAACATTCGTCACGTAATTCGTTGTTATATTCCAATAAGCAAAAGGAGACAACAAATAAGGTTAGATTTTTTACTAAATATAATGCTCAAGCTGAGCAGATTAGAGAATGTCTGGACAAATTTTGGCCTATTTTATGTGCTGATTCAACTCTGGCCAACTATCTTTCGAATAGGCCTCAGATTACGTTTAGGCGATCAGACAATTTGCGTGATCAATTGGTAAAAAGTCACTATATACCGGCATCGATACCTACCTTTTTGAATAATTTCCCAAAAAAAGATCTTGGGTGTTTCCCGTGTGGCAATTGTGTTGCCTGTGTTAATGTAGAACGAACTAAAACATTTTTTAATCAAGGTGAAACACGTACATTTGAGATTAGACATCATATTACCTGTACCACGAAAGCAGTGGTATATTTTGCAATATGTCCATGCCGGAAAATTTATGTGGGTATGACCACAAGGCAATTTAAGGTGAGGGTTCGGGAGCATATCTTAGGTATTAAAGCTGCAGCAACGGAAAATGATGTGAATGCCCTAAAAACAATTCCAAGGCATTTTAAACAACATCATAACTGTGATAGTACCAAATTATATTTTCGTGGGATTGACATGATACCCACCAGTGTTAGGGGTGTGGATGTCAGTCGTAAGCTTGGACAATGTGAGACCAGGTGGATTTGGACTTTAAACACTGTCCAACCACATGGTCTCAATGAAAACAATAGCTTTGTTCCATTTATCTGATTTTCATATAAACATATTACATATATATATATACTGATTTTATTTTATGTGTGTGTCTTTTGGAGACATTTTTAATATAGGTTTATATAGTCAATAAATGTAAAATTTGCTATATGGGTATGATATGGGATATATTATGTGAGCATGCTGTCGGATTGATTATATTTTACATGTATACTTTTTAATAATTGTTTATTTGTATTTACGACAGTTTAGGGCAAGGCTTCATAAAACATTGAATTCCTGATCTGTTCCTCTACATGGAATTTTTCAAGCGTGAACACAAGAATGGAATAGCAGAATTTCTTGTGTTTTAATGTATTGTGGTTTGATGTATTATATTTTTCAATATTTGATATCAATATCTATATGGATGTTATTTTTCACTATGTATATGGTATTTATGGTTATTTGTACACTTTTATATAATTTGTATATGTACATGTTCATCACTTTATATATTGTGGTTTCAATCAATATTTTTGCACTTATGTTTATTCATGACTAATTGGTATTTTATATTGGTATGGTTTTCGTGCTATCCTGACCTATGCAGGTACGCGCATGTGGCGGTGGCATGCGGTTTTGCCCTGGTGGGGTCGCGTTTTTTGCCGCCTTTGCGGCTTGACGCGCCCTCCCCAGTGCTCCCGCCTCCCCTGCTCTATGTGCGTCGGTTTCTGCTGTGGTTAGGATGTGCACGTTATGTTTTTAATGCTAGGTAATCCTTACTTATATGCCAGTTGTCAGATAGTGGTTATATATCTAGTACCGGGATGATCTGATAGCCGTAATGGTTCGGCCAAGTGTTCGCTTGTTTTATGTGATTAAAATTGTTTCCGGATCCGTGATTGTTTATTACCTGCTAATTTCAATGATCCTGGAATTGGTGATATGGTTTTTGTTACATTACAATTCATATGTCCGGTTTTCTGGTGAGGATAGTTTATACCGTTCATCTCTGTTCCGGTCATGTGACCACTAGTTCCTTAGCAACCATGACGCTTTTGAATGTTGGCTTTATTGTCCTGGTCACATGATAATGTATGCGTCTTGGTGCCGGGTAATGGTCACTTCCGGTTTACGGATTCTTGGTGGTCATCTAGTAATGTTTTTTATATGTTGGCCATTTTTCTTTTGGTCATGGGATCGTTTGTCCCTTAGCAACTATGATGGTTATTGCACGCTGGCTTTATTCTCCCAGTCACATGACAATTCAAGCGTCTGGTTGCCGGGTAACGATAACTTCCGGTTGGCGGACATTTTCTTCCGGTTTTATACTGATTACTGGTTCTGGGTTACCAGCATTCAGTCTTTGCTTCTGCGCAGTTGCGCTATGACGTTTGTATTTTTTTGCATATGCCCTTTGTAGTGATTGGTCCTTTTTTACACACCCACATTTGTTATTGGTTAGTGCTTGTATTTATACTTACCTCTCCTTGTGAGACGCCACCCCCTGATGAAGGCTTAGCGCCGAAACGCGCGTCGGGACCGGGTTGCTTTCCCAGGAGACCAGGAGAGGTTGTATGTATTTTCACATATTTTTTTATTATTTCTACACCATTTTCCCCTTTCCTGGTTGGCAGACATCGTAATACTGTGACACATATTGTGCCCTTTTTTCAGCTTTACCACACAGATGCACTATATTGGTATATTGATATATATAGGTTTACGGTGGTAGCGGTTTACACTTATGTTTATGGTTTCTAGCATATACTCTTTGGTGCTTGTGCACTTTATATTGTTTATTATTTATTATTATTTTTTATAAATATCAATACCTATTTTGTTTAATCACTACTTTTGTTTACACATTTTTGTCAATATACTTTATGCCTCATATCTGGGTAGCATAACCCCTCTTTTTTAATCAGTATATGTATTATATATTTTAATTGTATGTTTTCTAAATAATTTTTTATAATGACTCAATAAACACATTATCTTTCTGGGACTTTTTGGTCGTTTTTTTCTGTAAGTTTGGTTTTTTATTTTATACCTGTACTGTACATATTTTATGTCTCAATTTTATAGCAACTTTGATCTGTAAGCACTGTCCTCTTTCGGAAAATAAATGAAATAATTATTTAGATCTGTCTCTATGCTCTAAGACTCGAACTATACGCCTTTAATAGATAATCGCTACTAAATCAAGGGGTTTGCCATGGACCCTCTTAATTTAACACTGTGAATTAAGTAACCGTGACTGGTGGCAGCGCGTTGTGTACGGCTATTGCGGCTTGCTGGCAGTCTAGAAGAGTCTTATATTGCTGAATGAGGGGCTGCGGCCACAGCATTAATAATTCCCTTACTGCAGAAGCCTGATTGCCGGTTCACAACAGGCAGCCCGTCCGGCGACCAATTATCCTAGTTGCAGTTCCCTGACTGACCTGAGGGTAAGGGGGGCGCCAGAGAGCTGCGAGTTCCAAAGTGGAACTGAGAAAGTGGGATATACATAAATCCCCGCAGTACTTGGAAGATTGATAGCAGTGGTGGGGCATCCAAATTAAACTCCCCCTGCGGCAAATTGTAGAGCGAGATTAGCTTGCTGGATATTTTTGGTCACATGGTGCCAGTGGTGGGATAACTAAGATAAGCCCCAACGGTGCCTGTGATAGCCGTGTGCCAGCAGTGTGTCTCGTCCCTCCGTCCGCTGATACACCCGTGTCAGTGGTGGGACTGTGACATAGTGGTGACACAGGGTCCGCTGTCCGTCGCATTTTGGTGGCAGCGGGACCCCCGTTAGTCGCCTCCGTAAGTGGACGAACGGCTGTGGGCTGTTCGTCACATATTGGTGGCAGAGCGGTGGGATAATCCTAGAGCATTAGTGATTTGGTTTGAGCAATCATTCCTCTCACTAAAAACCTGCACGGTTCCTGCGGGAATCCTGCATCATAGGTTTTGGAGAACAGACTCAGTGGTTACTAGTTCTGAGACATTTGTGTGTACGTACAAGTATTCCCTCCCATTTCTTCGTTTTTCTTTTCTATCTTTTATTTGGCAACCATGGCTACATGGGGAGAATCTTATTATAAGCAGCTTAATAAGGACATCCTGAGGTCCCTGTGCACGTCAAAGCAGATTGATGTCGCCGACAGGACCAAAGCCCAGTTGGTCGCGGCTCTAGTGCAATGGGAAGAGAGCCAGGGCGCAGAAGGCAGCACCCGTGCCGATGGTGCAGCCGCAGGGGTCCAGATGGTGCAGACCGCCAGCCGGGAAGTCCTGGACCCCTATCTGCAATTGGCTCTACAGCAACTCCCTGCCGAAGACCATGTTGGACGTCTGCAGCTGATCCAGCAAGCTCAGGAGAGAGCTGAGCGCCAAAGAGAGGCTGAGAGAGCCGAGTGCCAGGCGCAGAGGGCACATGAGCTGGACATGCTCCGACAAGGGGGGCATGCCCCCACAGCCCGAAGCGGTGAGCCCAGCAGCGTCCAGACTCCTAAACCCCGGCTAGAGCATTTTCCCATGATGGAAAAAGACGGGGACTTGGACACGTTCCTGCGAGCCTTTGAGAAAGCCTGCAGACAGTACCAGCTGCCTAGAGACCAATGGGCAAGGTACTTGACCCCAGGGCTAAAAGGCAAAGCCCTGGAGGCATTTGCTTCTCTTCCGCCAGAAGCCGATGACGACTATGTCGCCATAAAGCAGGCGCTGATCGCCAAATACCGGCTGACACCTGAGGTATACCGAAAGAAGTTCCGGCACCTCCAACGTGGCCCACATGATAGCTACAGTGATGTGGTGCAAGGACTCAGGACCCACTTTGACCAGTGGATCCATGGACTGTCCGTTGAAACCTTTGAGCAGCTACGGGACCTGATGATCAAAGACCAGTTCCTGCATCTCTGCCCAGCTGAGGTCCGACAGTTCATCCTGGACCGCGAACCAACGAACGCGGACAAAGCGGCGCAGATCGGCGACAACCACGAGGCCAACCGGAAGCCCGAGACGCGGAGGCCAGTCGCCACCAGCTGGAAAGGGGGTAAGCCAGCAACCAACCCCAATGCCCCAGCTAGCCGTCCCTCCGGAGGCCCTGTCCCTGTTGCCAACAACAGGCCGGCTACTGACAGTCGCCTGTGTCACCACTGCCAGCGGCCTGGTCACTTCTTTTACGCCTGTCCGAACAGGCCGAAGAACCCCCCAGCCAAGGCCCCCGGGCCCAACGCCTCTGTTCTTTTGGTGGGAGGTGTGGTTGGGAGGGCTGACGACAACGTTCAACCTGCTCAGGTGGGGGCCCGTCTGGCTACAGGCCTCAAGGACACCGGGGCTGAACGAACCCTCATCCGTCCTGGACTGGCGGCCCCTGAAGAGTCAAAATCCCCAGGGAGACAGCATACATAGCAGCTGTCACACGCAGTCAGAGTGCCCAGATCGCAGGTAACGCACTGTCTTCTGGACCCTCTGCTGCTACAGGAGAGACTGAACCAGAGGTGAACCCAGTGCCGGTTCCAGAGGGTCCCAGTAAAGGATGTACCCTGACGTCACTTCTGGCAGCCTCCAGCATGGAGTTCCAGGCTGCTCTGCACTCAGATGCCAGCCTGGAGAAATTGAGAGGTCTCGCCGAGACGCCCACCTCCAAGCCTGATAAGGAGAGGGTGTTCTGGGAACGAGGAAGGTTGTACCGGGAGACAGTACCCGGAGATCCTAAAAAGGAGTGGTTGAGGGAAAGACAGCTGGTCGTCCCCTATCAGTTCAGAACTGAGTTGTTGCGGATTGCCCATGAGATTCCACTCGCTGGACACTTGGGGATCGGCAAAACAAAGGCACGGCTGTCTCAACACTTCTATTGGCCCAAGATGGGGACAGATGTAACACACTACTGCCGCTCCTGTGCCACCTGTCAAAAAGTGGGTAAGGCGGGGCCTGCTCTTAAGGTTCCCCTTATTCCTTTGCCGGTGATAGAGGAGCCTTTCCAGAGAATCGCGGTGGACATTGTAGGACCGCTGTCCGTCCCCAGCAGCTCCGGAAAGCGATACATTCTCACCGTGGTAGACTACGCTACCCGGTACCCAGAGGCAGTAGCTCTGTCTTCAACCAGGGCAGATAAGGTGGCTGACGCACTGGTGACCATCTTTTCAAGGGTAGGATTTCCCAGGGAGATGCTTACCGATCAAGGGCCCCAATTCATGTCTCGCCTAATGGAGGCTCTTTGTGAGAAAATGCAGGTGACGCACCTGGTATCGAGTCCATATCACCCACAGACTAATGGTTTGTGTGAACGCTTCAACGGTACCCTCAAACAGATGCTCCGCATACTGGTTGAGACCCAAGGGCGCGACTGGGAGCGGTACCTCCCACACCTGCTGTTCGCTTACAGGGAAGTTCCGCAGGCCTCGACCGGGTTCTCCCCCTTCGAGCTCCTGTATGGCAGGCGAGTCCGGGGACCCCTTGGGTTGATAAGAGAATCCTGGGAAGATGAGCCAAACCCCACAGAAGTGTCCATCGTGGATTATGTCATGCGCTTCCGTGACAAGATGCAGACCTTGACGCAGTTGGTGCATGACAACATGACGCAGGCTCAGGCTGACCAGAAGCGCTGGTACGACCAGAACGCCCGGGAGCGGACCTACCAGGTGGGTCAAAAGGTCTGGGTGCTGGTCCCCGTACCAACGGATAAACTTCAGGCAGCCTGGGAAGGCCCATACGTCGTCCACCAACAGCTCAACCCGGTCACCTACGTGGTCACGCTTGACCATGCTCGGGGTAGGCGCAAGGCCTTTCACGTCAACATGCTGAAGGCGCACTACGAACGTGAAGCTTGCGTCCTACCGGTCTGCAATCTGCCAGAGGATGGGGAGGAAGATCCCCTCCTGGACATGCTGGCCCAGGCCAAGGCCAATGGGTCCATTGAGGACATGGAGATAAGTGGTTCGCTCACCGTGTCCCAGCGGTTGCAGTTGATGGCCACCCTGGAACTCTTCCGGCCCGTGTTCACCAACCAACCGGGGAGGACGGAGTTAGCGGTTCATGAGGTGGACACCGGGAATCACGCCCCATTACGGCGAACACCTTATCGGATCTCTGAAACGGTGCAACAAGTCATGCGCCAAGAGATCGATGAGATGTTAAGGCTGGGGGTGATTCGACGGTCAAAAAGCGCGTGGGCTTCACCTTTAGTCCTCGTGCCTAAAAAGGATCGAACCACCAGGTTCTGCGTGGACTACAGGGGGCTCAACGCCATCAAAACCTCTGATGCCCACCCGATGCCGCGCATCGAGGATCTGCTCGAGCGGTTGACAAACGCTAACTACATATCCATCATGGATTTGAGTCGGGGATACTGGCAGATTCCCCTGAGCCCTGAGGCGCAGGAGAAATCCGCCTTTATCACCCCCTTTGGACTGTACGAGTCCACGGTCATGCCCTTCGGCATGAATAATGCCCCTGCCACTTTCCAGCGGATGGTCAACCACCTGCTTCGGGGAATGGAGGAGTACGCAGTGGCGTACTTAGACGATATTGCCGTCTTCAGTTCCACCTGGGAGGAACACCTTCAGCACCTCCAGGAGGTGCTCAAGCGTCTTCACCAGGCAGGCCTGACCATCAAGCCGGGGAAGTGCCAGATAGGCATGCGCAAGGTCCACTACCTGGGGCACCAGGTAGGCGGGGGTTCCATGAGTCCGGAGCCAGAAAAAGTGGACGCAATCGTGTCCTGGCCCACCCCCAGGACCAAGAAACAGGTGAAGTCCTTCTTGGGCACTGCAGGGTACTATAGGCAGTTCGTACAGGACTATAGCGCCCTTGCCAAACCCTTGACTGACCTCACCAAGCAGAGGCTACCCCAAACAGTCAACTGGACAGATGACTGTGAGGCGGCTTTCCAAGCTTTGAAAGCAGCCCTGTGCAACTCTCCAGTGTTGAGAGCAGTCGACAGCAGTCGCCCGTTTCTGGTACAGACCGACGCCAGCGAGTTTGGCCTCGGTGCTGTGCTTAGCCAGGTCGACTCGGGGGACCAAGAGCACCCCGTGTTGTACCTGAGCCGGAAACTTTTGCCGAGGGAAGTGGCATACTCGACCATCGAGAAGGAGTGTCTGGCCATGGTGTAGGCACTGCAGCGTTTGCAGCCCTACCTGTACGGGCGTGCCTTCACGGTGGTAACTGACCACAACCCTCTGAGCTGGTTGCACACAGTGTCCGGAAGCAATGGAAGATTGCTCCGCTGGAGCCTTGCCCTTTAACAGTACGATTTTACTGTAAAACACAGGAAGGGCAGTGAAAACGGCAATGCCGATGGGTTGTCCCGCCGGGGCGAACCCGCTGAGGTGCGCATGGCCGATTACCGAGAGGTAATGCCTCCTTAGCGCCCTCTTAAGGGGGAGGTGTGATGTACAATGTCTGCAAGATATGTTTTCTGTTGCAATGTGCTAACAAACCCTCCATTTTCTTTTGAGAAGCTGCCTGCCAGTGTCTCAGTTACATTGCACACTACAGCAGCTTCCCTTCCCCCGAGTGCCATAAACCAATTTCCTGCCACCCCATTTGGCTTCTCTCAGCCTCAGCTGAAAGAGAAGAAAAAAAAAGTGCGGGAAAAACTTCTTTGTTTGAAACGAATAAACCTATGAGAGACTATACCATAAGAACCAAATACCCTAGAGATATGAAAATCACATTTTTGTAATCCGGGCGGTCACAGCGTCGCTGCCGTGGTTCTTGCGAAGCCTAATCCTTTCAGAACCTGAGATATGTGTTCCAGCTAAACGGTGTATCAGAACTACTGCATATTTGGTCTTGAATTATTGTACTCAACAAATCACAACCAATGATGCCCTATATGTGTCTGTGTGGGCTGCCCCCACGGAGTTATGATTAGTATAAGTTTTCTAGTGTAATTCTAAATCCAAAAGGGAGAGGTGGGATTAACCCAGCATGCATCTCTCCGTGATGTCACATAGCAAGTCTATAAAGCATTTTCTGGACAAAACCAGGGCAGAACAGCTCAAGTCGTCATGCTAGAAAGACCCAGATGAGCGGAGAAGTGCAGCTCCGCCTCCACTCACCTTAGCCGCATGGTCTGCCTAAGGAACAATATGGAACTGTGAGTGTAATCTCTTTGTTTTCTCCACTTTTATTTTATACCTGTACTGTACATATTTTATGTCTCAATTTTATAGCAACTTTGATCTGTAAGCACTGTCCTCTTTCGGAAAATAAATGAAATAATTATTTAGATCTGTCTCTATGCTCTAAGACTCGAACTATACGCCTTTGATAGATAATCGCTACTAAATCAAGGGGTTTGCCATGGACCCTCTTAATTTAACACTGTGAATTAAGTAACCGTGACTGGTGGCAGCGTGTTGTGTACGGCTATTGCGGCTTGCTGGCAGTCTAGAAGAGTCTTATATTGCTGAATGAGGGGCTGCGGCCACAGCATTAATAATTCCCTTACTGCAGAAGCCTGATTGCCGGTTCACAACAGGCAGCCCGTCCGGCGACCAATTATCCTAGGTGCAGTTCCCTGACTGACCTGAGGGTAAGGGGGGCGCCAGAGAGCTGCGAGTTCCAAAGTGGAACTGAGAAAGTGGGATATACATAAATCCCCGCAGTACTTGGAAGATTGATAGCAGTGGTGGGGCATCCAAATTAAACTCCCCCTGCGGCAAATTGTAGAGCGAGATTAGCTTGCTGGATATTTTTGGTCACATGGTGCCAGTGGTGGGATAACTAAGATAAGCCCCAACGGTGCCTGTGATAGCCGTGTGCCGGCAGTGTGTCTCGTCCCTCCGTCCGCTGATACACCCGTGTCAGTGGTGGGACTGTGACATAGTGGTGACACAGGGTCCGCTGTCCATCGCGTTTTGGTGGCAGCGGGACCCCCGTTAGTCGCCTCCGTAAGTGGACGAACAGCTGTGGGCTGTTCGTCACACTCACCTCTCCCACAGCATTTCTAACAATGGATTCAGGGCATCTTCAGATGGGGCGGCGATGCATGAAACTATAGTAACTGCAGCACTGCAGCACTTCCTCTTGATGAGGTCCTGTTCCTGTAGGAGAGTAGGACACTACAGGGAAGTGATACTGCAGGGTAGTGACAGGTCCTGTGCGCATAGAAGAGAACAGCCTAGCGACGTCATAGCAGGTTGTGAGTGTGAGGGGCTGTGGTGGGTCTCTGGGAAGGCGATGATGGGGTGTATGAGGGGGCGTGCGGCTTATCTCCCTGCAGTGTGGGAAAAATAGAGTCCCAGGCGGGACAGCGAGTGGGTGGGGCAAAAAGCGGGACTGTCCTGCTGAATCCGGGATGGTTGGGAGCTATGGTAGTGAGTGCAGCCCCAGCCTCCAGCGACGTCTCATTTGAGACTCCTCTCAAACAAAACATCACATGAAGTGAAATAAAGTAAACATTTAGGGATTAGTTGTATAAGGAGAAATGTAGAGTACTGTATAATGAAGCAATAAGAAAAGTGGTTAGGGTACAAAAACAGATATTTAAAAGGGACTTTTTAGATACTGGAACACCCCTTTAATAATAAAGCTAATTGAAAAATGGTTAGGACTGAACGATAGGTATTCACAAAGGACTTCATAGGTATTGGACCGGCCTTTTACATTTGCTGAAAAGCTCAGCAAGCATTGATTTTAATATACAGTGCCTCAGATTTATCTGGTTTTAATATTCTGTAAAACATTTAAGGTGTAAATAAATGAGAAGAATATTTTAGTAATAAAACTGATATGATCTTTCATTACGAAACTTCGTTTTAATTTTACCATGAGACAAACATTTTCAAATCAATCTGCGCGATGTTACATCGTCGTAGTTATCCCCGAACTCATCTTATTACTGTGTAAAACCTCCACCTTTATTGCTCGCTCATGCAAATGACACTGAAACTGTCACAGTTCCCCCTGAAGCACTTTGCTGCAGTTTGGAAGCAGAAATGGATACTCAACCTGACACATCTAGCATTCATTTACAGTAATGAGGAAGAGCTGAGAAGATTGGCGCAAAAATTCAGAAATTATGAATTAAATATTTAACTCTGAGTAACATAGGTATGTCTGATCAATGTAGGGGCTTTACGGGATTGAGGAAAGTTTCTGCAGCCTCTCAATCTGACAGCAGAATGGAGAATCCAGACAGTGTGCGTTATGCAGATCATCAAGACTTTAGGCTAGTTTCACACTAGCGTTTGGCAGGGCTGCGGATGGCAGCCTTCTTCCTCTGTGAAGCCCTGCCCACTACTCCACCTCTTCATTCAGCTCCGCCTATGTCGGCATATGTCCTGGTGCACCCTATTTTTAACATTAGGTACGCAGGCCATACGGATTTCTGCGGATGCCTCCGCATGCGTCGTTTTGATGCTGTGCTGAATGTATCATGTTGCATTTTGTTGCGGTCGGAGCAGCGTCAAAACGACGCATGCGGAGGCATCCGCAGAAATCCGCATGGCCTGCGCACGGTTCACGGAGGAAGAAGGCTGCCATCCGCAGCTCTGCCAAACGCTAGTTTGAAACTAGCCTTATTCAATTGTAAGATTGAATGGAAGGTAACTTGACCACCAGTATATGATTTGTACCCAGACATTCATGTGCAGGCTACATTTTCATCCAATACTCTCAATGAGACAAAAATTTACTTTGAGTGCAGAAAACGTCATAAAATGGCTCAGACGGAAAAGCTTATCAGGTTGTTCAAGTTTTCAAGAATATTCAAGAATCAGTTTAGGAAAATCCAAAAGTCTGTGACCTCATACTGTCCAAATAACAAGACTTTCAGACTTATTAAAAGAACGCTCTAGGTACAATTATTTAATGCTGGCATCTGATTAAAGGGACACTCTAGGCAACTGTCTTATACATAGTGAAAACATGTGAAAAAGTAATCCAGCACCTAAAATGTCCTTTCTAAATGTCTATATTTACACCCTAAGCACTTTTGTAATTAGATTTACTATACAATACCCTACACTCAGAGGTGTAGCCAGGGGTTTGATTTTGGGGGGGGGGGGGTGAAACTTCTTAGTGGGCCCCTAATCAGGTATCCCTGATTGCAACTATGGTGGTGCACCCTAATAGTGGATGTAAAAGAACCTCAGCAGATGACAGGGCTCTTATTGAAAATAATCTCTATACAAAGACCAATATTGATATTACTGTCATATGGTGAAACATATTGGTGGATACCAGTCCTGCAGGACATGTAAGAGATTATGGGTCACCCTCCCAGGGCTGTGGGGTACTCGGTACCGGGCCAGTCTCTCAAAGGGAAATGTCACAGCAGCGGTGACCCAGTCCGTGGCCCTGGGCGCCCATGTAAAAGGGGTTAAGTGATGGAATAAAGTTTATGAGTGAATGATTCGTGACACCACCTGTGGTGTTTGGTAATGGAGATGTTAAGCCGACGCTGCAGACAGATCCCCTGGGACAGATCATGTGGTGCAGCTATGATGTTGTGGCCCTCTGCAGGTAGGGCAGTAATCCCAGGGCAGTGAGGATAGGTGTTGAGCAAGAGGGTGTAGTGTCTGGCACAGAGATGTAGCTGTGCTGATGGGGTTGCGGGAAGAAGGCAAGGACACAACAGGGTGCAGTTTCTTTACCTTTACTTTGCTTGGCAAATGCAGTCCAGGGTCCAGATTACAGATGGTACAGAAGCTGGCTAGCCTGGAAGCAACTTAGGAATCTCTCTGGGCAGATGGGTTGTGTAGTCTCCTTCCTAGCGTCTAGCTTTAGGTACTTGCAGTACTGTGTTACACTGAAGTTCCACTTGCTTATTCTCTTTAGAACTCCCTCGTATGGCAGACAGCTGTAGCCTTCTTCTTCTGGCTCACACGTCGCTGTTGTGCCTCCGAGTCTTATGTGGGAATAGAGCATTTACAGCTTCCTATTCCTCCGGTTTCTGTTGCAGGGCCATCAGTGTCTGTATGTACAGCCTTGGAGACCGGGCTCCAGATCATGTGCTATAGCTGGGAATGAGCCTGAACTCCCTGCTCAATCTCCCAGCACTTCTCCTCCACGTCCATACACATTGCCCTCCTCACATGAACTCCTAATTTCCCCTTCTTGGCCCCCAGAGAGTAGCTCTTCCCCCAATTTTGGTTTAGAGCTCCCTCTGCTGGCCTGGAATGAGAACTGTGTTGTGTGTTGTGGTTAACTGCCAGAGAGATCCTTTATTGATTCCAAGCATGACATCACACTCCCTAAGAGGAAGGCAATGCCACTGTGGTGACCATACTCCTGGGGGCGCCACAATTACAGTACAGTTACAGATGGTGACCAGACCGACATGACAACTTCTCCAGCCAGGACTCATCTGCAGAGAATACAACAAAGACACATCTGACTACTCACATCCAAATATCCGTCCCCATCCATTCACAAACTACACAACCCCTTGTCCTGCTGATACCCCAATGCTGAGCCACTGCCGCTGTATGTGTCCCCATTACTGCACCTGCTGTGTGGTTCTGTGTGCCTCTAGATGGTAAATCAAACCTCTAGAATATATCAATTCCCCGTGCAAGTGCCCCAGAATACAGTGCCCCCATTTTCCCCCTAGAAATTAGGAATGCCCTCAGTGTACCCCTTTGACAGTTGCAATAACCTAAGTTCCCCTATAACAATAAGTACCCCCATAGAGCTTCCTTCTACACAGTATAATGCTCTCTTATACATAGTATACTGCCCCCACACTGTATAGTACCCTATACACAGTATATTAACCCTTTAGTATCCCCCAAACTGTTTGATGGCTACAAAACTGTATGACGGCCACCATGCTCTACAAAGGCCCCACATTATCTCCCACATTTTCTGATGGCCTCCTCAATGTAATCCCCACACTATATGATGGGCCCATAAACAGCGTCCATATAGTATAATACACAAGATAGCCCTCCATATAGTACAATGCACTCTCCATAGGCCTGTAGGATGTCCCAGAAGACTGGGGCTGCATTCACTTCCCCACAGCATCTATCACCCCTTGTAGAATAGGACGTCATCAAAGGGCAGCGCTGCAGTTAATTACTACAGTTTCTTACATCACCATCCTCTGAAGCTGTCCTTGATCAATGGTGGTAGACGCTGTTGCTTCTAACTGTGAAGCAAAACGTCATCAGTTGCTTCTAACTGTGAAGCAAGATGTCATCAGGCAGCAGAGATAGATTCCCATTATCGGGAATCTGCCACCAGCAAATACACTATTAACCTTCAGATCCGGGGTTAATCTGCAGATTAATAGCATTACTAACCTGCTCGGCACCTGGACATAGCCGGACACTGCTGGGGGAAGATGGTCTTTATTATCCCCAGGAGCACTCGGTTTCAGTCACCAGGGCGGTGCTGGTTTAATAAACTCCTCTAAAGCACCTCCATGGGAGAAGTGAAGTATTACAAGGTTCTCATAGAAATCTACTATGCAAAGCAATGGACATGCTGAAACTTTCAGAGACATATTTTTTCTAGCTGCTCTTTGCCCTAGCTGATAGATGAAAGTCTTGAACAGACAATCCTCTTCTTTTAACTGACAATTCCATGGTAGAAGATTTGAAATTGAGTTTTCGAAACCAGACAACCCCTTTCATTTCAGCTTGAACTTGAGCTTTATGATGATTTCTTCTCTCTTTGTGTGACAATGGTGAAAACTGTACTATTGGGATGGTTAAAAAAATTATTTTTAGTATTAATACTAATAATTATATTAATATTAAATATAATAGATGAATTTTCTTACTAATCCAATTTCACCAATAACTTTGTTTAGTGTTCTGACCTTTCTCTTCAGGTCAATAATCTTCTATAGAATCAGCTTACTGCTGGTCTCCGAGGGGATTGAGGCACTTGAGTGGAGAGTCTGTTGGTCACGGCTGTCTGGCCAGCTCACATGTTTACTAGATAGGAAGAGGACACAAACCATAGTAGAGAGATGGGTGGCCACGATCTACCTCCAAGGCTTCCACCTGTCTTTATTCAAGCTGCATAAAGCATTATAGTCTTATCAGGGACACATCTGCTGTCACCTTCATGATTAATGTGCCTCTTCACCTTCTGCTCCGAACACAACCTCATGTTCACATGGAATGTGCATTAAGAGCAGAAAAGGTTTTGGTAGCAAAGAGTCGAGAACTAGGTTACAGTTCTTAAAGAGACCTGGGCAGGCTTTTGAAGATGCCTAATAAATTTGTATATTTTTATGTAATAAATTATTTAAAAAGTATAAAAATGTATTAGATATCTTCAAAAAACGATAATAATAGTAAAAAAATATATATAATTTCCTATCTATGACAGAAACAAATTTAGTTCAGTATTTACTGATGAACGAAAGATTCTAAACAATTAGAATAAGTTTAAAGTTTCCCAAAACACGTGGATTCAAGTGAATCTGAATTCTGGGTGATTTATCTTCTGACATTTTGTTGGATTCTGTGGCCTGTAAGGGAAAAAACTAACTACCGTAAATTAAATAAGAACAGGAGCGTAATGATCACAGTTGCAGAGGAAGGCCCATGGACACCAGCGCATATTTCAGCTGGATGTGCATCCAAGGACGCTCATTCAGATAAAATGCATTGTGGCTCAGACACCTACTGGAAACCGGCACCGCAATACAAGCTGCCGACCAATCAGAGGCCTGCAGCTGACCTCAGCATGCAAGACAGTGGCTGCACATGAGGATAAAATCAGGTCTCAAGTGACCTTATTTTGGAAATGTTTCCCCTTTGTGAATTTATTTACAGCTGTACTGATGATTTTAACTCCACAGGTGTTTTACAAAAACAAGCAACAGTGGATGTTGCTGATTGATAGTTTCAATCGTAGTGCCCAGTACGCTGTAATGCTCAGAACATTGTGCCCAGCTCTTGCTTCTGGAAACATGCACCCATAAATTAAGCGGACTCACATTGCTACAATCATGTGGACACTAAACGTGGTTTAGGCACACTGAGGGGCTAAGAAGAGAGGGGTCATTTGGAGTTGGAAGTGCAGAATTTGCTGGAATTCTTTTGGAAGCGAGAAGCCATAGTGCTTTTCCAGAACCTTGCTACTACCAGTAACGCAGAACCCCCCTATATTTCCGTTAACAAAGTGGAAGCCCCCTATGTTTCCTTGAAAAGATGACAGACCTGAGTGAGACCTTGATTTCTTTTTGGAGTCAGTTGAAGCTTTTATTGGGAACATTTTACATAGCGTTTGGGATTACATTTATCTGGCAACCTAAGCTGAGCACTTATATCTAGGTTTCCATCTAAATCTCCAAAGTTACTCTGGTCTCCATCTTGCCTCTGTTCAGCGGTGTCCTTCTTTTCAGATGTGCACAAAACTGTGGCCAACCGCACTTTTATGCACGCCTAAAAGATGGACATCGCCAGATCACAAGCCAGACAGCATCCACAGTTGCTCATATTGCCTCATTTTAGCGAATCTTCCACTGAGGGTTCTGTCTGAGTCACGTATAAGTAAATAAGTATTTTACATGAACACCCCAGTGTACGCTCTCAGTGGAGAGAGCAGGATAAATGTGAGTGGGGGCCTTAATGCAATCTTTGGGAGACAGAATGAACAAATCAACAGCAGGTAAAGAATTGTTTTTATTTATTTTTTATGTCATTCCTTGATAAGTCATGGAAATTTGAGAGAGTATTCTGCTCTTATAGCACTTAAGGGCTCTGTATATGGAGTCTGCAAACTATCCTAGGAAAATCTGCACTCCAGGAGGCAAATAGCGTTCTTTCCTTCCCGAGTCTCGCCATGAGGCTAAGCAATACTGTACAGCCACATATATTTCCATGTTCAGCAAAAATTGTGCAACAAATTTTGGTGCCAATTTTTTTCCAGTTCCCCTTGTGAAAATGTAAAATCAGGGGCTAAAACAAAATTTTTCTGGTAAAAAAATGTAATTTTCTACAGTGCCCAATGGTATAAAATTTTGTCACACACCTGTGGTGTCTATGTAAGGGGTCACAGAAACTGTTTAACCCCCTAAACTCATCCAGGCTCTGAATGCTTTACTTAGTAAATAATATTGTGTACTTAGTGCTGTGACATGTATATTGGCGTAGTAATTTAGTTAGCCACTAGAGGGGGCATTTTAGCCTACTTAGATTTAGGATAGGATACAGTTAACTCAGGAGGTGCCAACTATGGGTAAGCCAGCGAGTTCCTGGCATTTTAGATAGTAGGGCCAGAGAGCCCGGACATTGCAGCAGTGCCATAGAGCCTGTGCAACACAGTGGACCATGAAACATTCACACTAGGAGCCCAGTCTTCCAGGGCTTGGGAATCGAAGGTCTCAGCAGCAGAGGAATGCAGGGCAGCACAAGGTGTGACTGATTACTATGTGGGCAGATGCCCTTAAGTCTACGGTGAAACAGACAGGGGAACTCCTAAAGGTAGTTAAGTTGAACAGAAGTAACTCTGCGGTACCTGACAAATCAGTACGACCCAGGAGCATTCTAGAAGAAGTGAGGGAAAGCACAGAAATAGACAAGGATGTGTACTGGGATGTTCCCTATGATGTTGCTGTAACTGAGCTGTCCTTTTGGAAGTGCATTGAGCAGCAGGGTGGTTTGCTGGTAATAGGGAAAAAAATCTCTTTTAAATCTTCTGCCTGAGCGAGTGTGAACGAGCTGAGTGTGACCTGAGCATACGAGCGAACTGTGGTAAGTGACTTGTGATTCAGTGACTTTGGTTTCAGGGAGTTTTCAAGGGGGGTATTACTGAATTACTGCTATATTTTATTAATACTTTTTATTTATTTTTACTTATCTTTTCTGTCTGGTGCAATCCCCGTTAGGATTTGCTCCACTATTGCCAATTCCATCCAGTGTACGTCTTGCCGCATGTATGAAATCCTTGAACAGCCGGTCGAGGATGCATACTGTTGTGCGAGATGTGAGCATGTTGTGCATTTGGAAGCCCAGATACTGGATCTAAATGTGCAGCTGGCAACACTGAGATCCATAGACAATATGGAAAGGAGTCTTCTGCTCACTGAGCAGACACTCAATGGGATAGATGAGGGGGGATGCTAGGCTGGAGCTGCAGGACAGTGAATCAGCCAGCTGGGTGACAGCTAGAATGCGAGGTAGAGGGAAGAGCGCCAGGGAGGCTAGTCCTGATCTGGCACACCCCAATAAGTTTGCTAAGTTGGCAGATGAGGGGAGTGTCAGTGCAGGAGTAGCACTGCTGTAGCAAGGCATGTCCTCTGAAAGCTGGAGGAGTGTCTGATCCAGTAAGGGGGGAAATAGGAGAGCAGGGCAGGCCAGACAGGTGCTGGTAGTGGGGGACTCAATTATTAGGGGAACAGATAGGGCAATCTATCACAAAGACAGGGATTGTCGAACGGTGTGCTGCCTACCTGGCGCTCGAGTCTGACACATCGCTGATCGGGTTGACAGATTAGGCCTCTTTCACACTTCAGTTTTTTGCAATCAGTCACAATCCGCCAGGTTTTGAAAAAAAACGGATCCTCAATTTTCTTTTGAGGATCCGTTTTTTCCCCATTGACTTCCATTAATGGCGGATTGTGACGGATTGCCGTCCGTTGCATCTGTTTTTTTTGAGGATCCGCCAAAAGTTGCTGTCCGTCACCATCCTCAAAGATTTGAAAACGGAGCTTGCAAGGTTTTTTTTTTCTGGCGGATCCTCCAGACACTCATTTAACCCGAAATTCTTTCTGGGTGCCGGACAAAAAAAAAAAATTCTCTCTCTCTCTCCCCTTTTCCAGGCTGTGAATCCTTTAAAATTCTTCATTTTGCGGATCCGTCAAAAAAAACGGATGGGTGGCATCCGTTGTCATCAGTTCTAAAACGGATCCAGCATCCGTCCTTTTGGCGGATTTTGACTGATGCAAAAAACTGAAGTGTGAAAGAGGCCTTACTGGGAGGGGCTGGTGAGGATCCAGCTGTCATGGTGCACATTGGCACAAATGACAAAGTTAGGGGTAGGTGGAAGGCCCTTAAAGATGATTTCAGGGAATTAGGCTGCAAGCTTAAAGCAAGAACCTCCAAGGTGGTATTTTCGGATATACTTCCTGTACCACGTGCCATGCCAGAGAGGCAACGGGAGATTAGGGAGGTTAAAAAGTGGCTCAGGAATTGGTGTAGGAAGGAGGGGTTTGGGTTCCTGGAGAACTGGGCTGACTTCTCAGTTGGCTACAGGTTCTATGCTAGGGACGGGCTGCACATCAATGAGGAGGGTGCAGCTGTGCTGGGGGAGAAAATGGCTAGAAGGTTGGAGGAGTGTTTAAACTAGGGACGGGGGAGGGTATTTCTTTTATAGGAGGGGAAGACAGTGCAGATAGAGACCTGGGCACAAATAATGAAATTGGGGGTGGGGGTTAGAACAGTTAATTATTTTAAGAAAGAATAGAGGTACAGAGAGATAAATAAAGTGCATGTATACTAATGCCAGAAGCCTCACCAACAAAATGGAGGAATTAGAGTTAATTTTGTTGGAGCATAATTATGATATGGTGGGGATATCTGAGACATGGCTGGACGAGAGCCATGACTGGGCGGTTAATTTACAGGGCTATAGTGTGTTCAGAAATGACCGAACAAATAAGCGAGGGGGAGGCGTGTGTTTATATGTAAAATCATCCTTAAAACCCATCCTGCGTGATAATATATATGAATCTAATGAAAATGTAGTGTCCCTGTGGGTGGAGATAAGGGGAGGGGGAAAAAAATAATAAATTACTGATAGGGGTTTGTTATAAGTCTCCAAAAATAATGGAAGCAACAGAGAATATCCTCATAAAGCAAATAGATGAAGCAGCGACTCAAGGAGAAGTCATTATTATGGGGGACGTCAACTACCCTGAAATACATTGGGAAACCAAAACCTGCAGTTCGAGCAAAGGTAATAGGTTTTTGACAATTATGAGAGACTATTACCTTTCACAACTGGTTCAGGACCCAACAAGATGGGGGGCACTGCTGGACCTAATATTAACCAACAGGCCAGACCGCATATCAAATATAAGGGTTGAGGGTCACTTGGATAATAGTGATCACAAGATAATTTATCATGTATCCTTTAATAAGATGTGTAGTAGAGGGGTTACAAGGACACTAAACTTCAGAAAGGCAAATTTCCAATGGATGAGAGATGATCTTGGTGCAATTAACTGGGGCGATATCCTGAGACATAAAAATACGCAAAGAAAATGTGAGACGTTTATTAGCATCCTGAATAGGACCTGTGCACAATATATACCATATGGGAATAAACATGCGAGAAATAGGAGGAAACCACTATGGTTAAATAGAGCTGTAAGAGGCGCAAAAATAAAGCAGTTAGAGAATTAAAGCAAGTAGGTAGTGATGAGGCATTAAATAAATACAGAAGATTAAATAAATTCTATAAAAAGCAAATCAAGGTAGCAAAGATTGAGACAGAGAGACTCATTGCCAGAGAAAGTAAAAATAATCCCAAAATATTCTTTAACTACATAAATAGTAAGAAACTAAAAAATGATAATGTTGGTCCCCTTAAAAATAGTCTGGGTGAAATGGTGGATGAGGATGAGGAAAAAGCCAATATGCTAAATGACTTTTTTCAACAATATTTACACAAGAAAATCCCATGACGGATAACATGATCAGTGATAAAAATTCTCTATTAAATGTCACCTGTTTAACCCAGCAGGAAGTACGGTGGCATCTAAAAATCACTAAAATTGACAAATCCCCGGGCCCGGAAGGGATACACCCCCGAGTACTGCAGGAATTAAGTACAGTCATAGATAGACTATTATTTTTAATCTTTAAAGATTCCATATTAACAGGGTCTGTACCACAGGACTAGCGTATAGCAAATATGGTGCCAATTTTCAAAAAGGGGACAAAAACTGAACTTGGAAATTATAGGCCAGTAAGTTTAACCTCAACTGTGTGTAAAATCCTGGAGGGTTTTCTAAGAGATACTATACTGGAGTATCTGAAGAAGAATAACCTCATGACCCAATATCAACATGGGTTTGCACAGGACCGTTCCTGTCAGACTAATCTGATAAGCTTTTATGAAGAGGTAAGTTCCGCACTGGACCAAGGGAATGCAGTGGATGTGGTGTACATGGACTTTTCAAAAGCTTTTGATATAGTGCCACACAAAAGGTTGATACATAAAATGAGAACAATGGGGATAGGGGAAAATATGTGTAAGTGGGTTAAGAGCTGGCTCAGGGATAGGAAACAAAGGGTGGTTATTAATGGTGCACACTCGGAATGGGTCACGGTTAGCAGTGGGGTACCACAGAGGTCAGTATTGGGCCTGCTTCTTTTTAACATATTTATTAATGACATTGTAGGGGGCATAGAGAGTAGAATTTCAATATTTGCAGATAACACTAAACTCTGCAGGGTAATCAATACAGAGGAGGACAATTTTATATTACAAGAGGATTTATGTAAACTAGAAGCTTGGGCTGATAAATGGCAAATGAGCTTTAATGGGGATAAATGTAAGGTCATGCACTTGGGTAGAACGAATAAGATGTATAATTATGTGCTTAATTGTAAAACACTGGGCAAAACTGTCACTGAAAAACACCTGGGTGTATGGGTGGATGACAAACTCACATTTAGTGGCCAGTGTCAGGCAGCTGCTGCAAAGGCAAATAAAATAATGGGATGCATTAAAAGAGGCATAGATGCTCATGAGGAGAACATAATTTTACCTCTATATAAGTCACAAGTGCGACCACACTTAGAGTACTGTGTACAGTTCTGGTCTCCCGTGTATAAGAAAGACATAGCTGAACTGGAGCGGGTGCAGAGAAGAGCGTCCAAGGTTATTAGGGAACTGGGGGGTCTGCAATGCCAAGACAGGTTATTACACTAGGGGGTTATTTAGTTTGGAAAATCGAAGGCTTAGGGGTGATCTTATTACAATGTATAAATATATGCAGGGACAGTACAAAGACCTTTCTAATGATCGTTTTACTCTTAGACCTGTGACGGGGACAAGGAGGAAAGAGGTTTAAGCATAATCACAGGCGCAGATTTTTTACTGTAAGAGCAGTGAGACTTTGGAACTCTCTGCCATATGATGTTGTAATGAGTAATTCCCTACTACAATTTAAGAAGGGACTGGATGACTTTCTTGAAAAGTATAATATTACAGGGTATATACACTAGTTAACTTAATATTGCGGTGATCCAGGGAGCTAGTCTGATTGCTGTATGTGGAGTCGGGAAGGAATTTTTTTCCCCAATGTGAAGCTTACTGTTTGCCACATGGGTTTTTTTTGCCTTCCTCTGGATCAACATGGTAGGGCAAGTTAGGATAGGATATGGGTTGAACTAGATGGAATTAAAGTCCTCCTTCCACCTTAATAACTATGTTACTATGTTACTATGTACTGAGAATGGATTCAAGTAAAATTTTTGCTACAAGATTAATTTGGACTCGTTCTCTCTTTGTATGAAACCAGCATGAGTGAACCCACAACAGAACAGAGAGGACCATGATGGTTCAGAAGGCGTTAAGGAAGGTACACTGCAAAGGGGACATCGTATATATGTGGTGGGAGACCAGGGCGTGTTTGAGCAATCTATGTCAGCCACGACTATGGCCCTGGCTCCTCTCACATTTATATGGGGTGTTTTGCTGTTCTAGTGCCTCAGAGACTCTCTCAGCAGGTCATGGCTCACGCAAACCATAACAGTAAAATCAGCACTAAACTATAATGTTTTTTCCTTCTGAGTTTTGACCTTTGCCTCAAACGTGGTTCCCGATTACATGTAAGGTATGGGTGTACTCAGTAGGAATTGTACAACAAACTGAGAGGTCCATTTTTTCCTACTAACCCTTATAAAAATTTAAAATTTGGGGCTTAAAGCAACATTTTAGCTGTAAATGTAATTATTCTTTCTTCATTGCCCATTGGTATAAATTTCTGTGAGGCACATGTGGTATCAACATGCTTAGTTCACCCCAAGGTGAATTCAATGGAAGGTGTAGTTTGGAAAATGATGAGTTTCTGCTGCTCTGACATCTCAGAGGCTCAGCCAATGTGACATGAAACCCTCAAACCATTCCAGCAAAATCTGAACCCTAATATGGCCCTTCTTCCCTTCTGAGCTTTGCACAGTACATTAAAAGTAGTTTTCAACCACATATCGTGTATCGGTGTATTTAGCAGAAATTGCACAACAAATTATATGGTGCAATTTCTCCTGTTACCCTTGTAAATAAAATTGGGGCTAATAGAACATTTTTGGGGGAAAATTAGATTTTTTTATTTTCATAGATCAATGTTATAAACTTCTGTGAAGCACCTAGGGGTGCAAGGTGCTCAGCACACATATAGATGCATTCCTTGATTGATCTAGTTTCCAAAATGAGGTCACATGTGGCGTTTTTCCACTGTTTAGTTACATCAGGGGCTCTCCAAATGCGCCATGGTGTCCGCTAATCATCCTAGCCAATTTTGTGTTCAAAAAGTCAAACAGTGCTCCTTTCCTTCCAAGCCCTGCCGTGCACCCAAACAGTAGTTTAACCACACATATAAGGTATTGGTACTCAGGAGAAATTATACAACAATTGTTGTGGTCCATTTTCTTTTCTTACCCTAGAGAAAATTAAAAAATTGGGGTTAAAAGAATATTTTTGTGGAAAGATTTTTTTATTATCACTGTTCAACATTATAAACTTCTGTAAAGCACTTGGGGGTTCAAGGTGCTCAACACACATCTAGATAAGTTCCATGAGAGGTCTAGTTTTTAAATGGTGTAATTTGTGAGGGATTTCCACTGTTTAGTGATATTAGAGGCTCTCCAAACATGACGATGTCCCGTGTCAATTTCTACCTATATTGCGTTCACAAAGTCAAACGGAGCTCCTTCCCTTCCAATCACTGCCGAGCGCCCAAACAGTAGTTTTCCTCCAAATTTGGATATCTGCATGCTCAGGTGAAACTGCACAACAACTTGTATAGTCCATTTTTTTCTGTTACCCTTCTGAAAAACAATTGGTCTAAAGTAAGCTTTTTGTGAAAAAAAAGTTAAAAGTTAATTTTTTCCTTCCACATTACTTCAGTGCATGTGAAGCACCTAAAAGGTTAATAATCTTCTTGAATGTGGTTTTGAGCACCTTATGTTATATTTTTTTTTAAATTATGATATTATTATTTATTAACTATTGTGACATAATTCTCTGATTTGAGGGCATAAAAATAAAAAATGTGAAAATTGTAGAAATTTCAAAATTTTCGCCAAGATTCTGATTTTTTCACAAAGGAACACAAGTCATACCAAATTTTGCCACTATCATAAAGTACAATTTGTCACGAAAAAACTTTCTCCAAATTGGTGGGATCCGTTAAAGCGTTCCAGACTATTTACCACATAAAGTGACGCTAGTCAGAATGAAAAAAATTTGACCAGTTCATGAAAGGGAAAACAGACTTAGTGAAGAGGCTAAAAGTAAAACAACTACAAAAACAACAAAATGCATATATTTGGTATCGCAGCAATTTTTAGAAGTCTGATATATCAAAATCTAAAGTAAATTAATCCAGTCTAATTAGAAAAAATCAAAATACAAAAATTACTTTTTTTTGGCCGCCACAACTTTGCCATAAAATGCAATAAGAGATCAAAACATCGTATCTACTCCAAAATTGGTATTAGTCAAAACATCAGCACAGGGCGCAAAAAATAAGACCTCACACAGTCCGCAAGACAAAAACATTACGACACAAGAAAAATTTTTATTTTTATGTACATCCGAATTTATTTTCACCACTTAAATTAAAAAAAACTATGCATGTTGTATATCTGCATATTCATACTGATCTGGAAAATCATATTGCCAGGTCAGGTTTACAGTATAGTGAACATGGTAAAATAAAAACTCAAAAAACAATTGGGAAATTGCAATTTGTTTGTAATTTCAACGCACTTGGAATTTTTTTTTTTTTTTTACGCTTTCCAGTGCATCACATATACCTCATATAGCCATAATACAGTTATAGCTCTTGGAAAAAGCCATGGTGTGAAGGGTTTAAACCCATAAAACCAATGGCACATAGCAAGGCAAATTGTCCCTTTGTTCCAGATTTGAGTGGATCCTTTCTATGTGATGGCTTAAAATATCAATGTTGCCTTGTGATCAAACATGGTTGCAGGGATTTTACATTAGTGGCTGCCAGAGAGAATGCTATGTCATTCAATTTTTAAATCGTAGCACATTCTATGTCATTTATCAACTAGAATGCAGTTGAAAACTTCAATATGTCGATCAAATGATTCAACCTGTTCAGAACAGAATGAATAAGCATAGCCATAATATTAGGAATGGGATACCTAATCACAGTTCGTCCAGATATTTTCTGGCACAACATCAAAAAGACTCCAGTAACTATACTTGAGCAGGTAGCAGATAATCATCCCGATTGATTCCAGAGATTGAGCAACTGGGAATCTTTTTGGATCTTTAAATTATCTACTCTAAAGGCCCTTTTACATTTAGCGATGCACCAGCGATCCCGATCACGATATGACCCGGTCAGGATCGCTGGTGCATCGCTAAATGATCGCTAGTGAGCTGCCACACAGGCAGATCTCACAGCGATGCAGCAGCAATACAGCGGACGATACTTGCCTTTCAGACGTGGCGATCCTGACGTCCTCCCGCCCGCCTCCACACGTCGCTCGTCAGCGCCAAAGGAACCCCAGCAGGAAGAGCCCGACGAGAAATGGAGTTGCGCAATCTCGCACGATCAACGACAGACAGCGGGGAGCCGGTCGGAGGTAAGTATCACACATAGCGATATCGCTGCTACGTCACCAAATCGGTGATGCTTTAGCGATATTGCTAGCGATATCGCTATGTGTAAAACCCCCTTAACACCCGAGGGATGAAAGTATTGAGAATGCATAATAGGATCTGTCATAACGATGTTTTTATTTAACGTTGTTTTTATAGGAAATGTTCCAATTATTGTCTTTTTTATACATAATATTTTCTTTTAGGGGGTTCAATGGAACATACTGTAATTCTTCCAGATACAGATTCTTATAGTTATGAAATCATGATTATCTTCAATAACATTCAATTCAGACTTGTGTATATTGTTAATTATTTTTCTGTTTATAATTTCGGTTTGTAACCTCACTACTGGCTGCTATAAAGGTCAGAGGAGACATCCTGTTTAAATGTACAGTACCTGATGAAGGACGAACTCCAAAAGGAGTAGTCGCAATAAAACTTTTCCCTAATTATAGGTTTAGCCAGCTTAAGCCATTCAGCCTTTGTCACATTCAGCTGCATAATTATGGAAGGTTCATGCATGAAGACAAAAAAGAGCGGCACTCACTGATCCGATTAAAAATTCAAGTCCTTCATTAAAAACTTTGGGATGTAGAAATGGCATGCATGGGGTCTGGGGAGAGGAAGGACGGAAGATGACGGCTGTTATTCCTTAGTGCAACGCTTCTATAGGTCCAAGTATGAAGTTGTAAGGGAGGGTCAGTGCCGTAGTCGTGGAAGAGATTAAGGGTTCATGTGCGTCCTGGCCTCCCATCACATGCAAACAATGTCCATTACTCAGCATACCTGTGACTCCACTTTCTGCACCATCAGGGTCTCCTCTGCGTTTCTGTAGGCTCCCTCTAGATGGTCTTACACAAATCGAGACACAGTCCATTTCAACTTTCAAGTGAACAGCTTTATTGGTTTCCTTACATAGCACATCCATATTCATCACAGCATCAACAACAGGTTCAATTATGCACATTTCTTTCTCTTTCCCTGTACTCCTTTGTCATTTGGCACGTCCCCGGGTCGGACTGTATCATACGGTTCCTCAGCGTCCTCCCTGTCCAGCTTTACTTTGCCTGGGGGTTCCCACAGCTGTTTCGCCCTTGATCTGAGAGCAACTGCGAATGCTATAAGCTGCCACATGGTGAGCGACCATCTGTACCGCCATGATATTCCTTTCAGCTCCAGTTCCCACTACTGCTGTACTGCTGATGTTCTGTCCTACTGGTACTGGATGGCTGGGCTCCAACTTAGAACGTTACGTTCTGCTTCTATCCTGGGCTCTATAGCCCGTCAAGACAGTCTGGAACGCTTGTCCCTACTGAACTCTTTAGAGGAAGGCCTCCCTCCCTTATCTGCAGCTGACACCTCCCATACTAAATTATGTACAGGATGTTGACTACCTAGACTCTGTCAGAACCCCATCTTGTGGATTACATGGGTACTGCACTTTCCCTATGCCAGAAATATTATACATAACAAGACAAGTATATACATTTATACAAATATAAACAAAGGGAGTATTTACACTAAGGAAGGGAGTGGAGTATTACACAGTCCCGGTACACCCCTTACAAAGTGTTGCACTAACATAAAACGGCCGTCACCCTCTTGCCTTCCTCTCACGGCACCTCCTTCATCGGTGACTGCCGCTCTTTTTTCTCTTCGTGCATTAATCTACTTGCAGCTGAGCACCTCAGTATATCTGTAACATCACATAGCTTGCATGACAGGGGAATTATTTATTGTAGATAATAGATTGCTGTTTGTGCCTAATAACTCTTCCAGTTCTTCATAACTATTGAGAGGATTGCTCTATCTACAGTTGAAACCAAAAGTTTACATACATTGTATAAAAAGACACATATGCATGCTTTCTCAATATATGACATGAAATCAGAATAAACCTTTCCCGTTTTAGGTAAATTAGGATTACCATAATTATTAATATTTGCCAAATGCCAGAATAATGAGAGAGAGAATATTTTAAAGCATTTTTATTACTTACCGCAAAGTCAAAAGTTTACATACATTTCATTAGTATTTGGTACCATTACACTTAAACTGAATGACGGGTCAAAGCCAGGTTGCTATCAAAGTAACCTGGGCTTCCATAACCCCTCAGCAGTGCCACAAGCTGATCACCTCCATGCCATGCCACATTGATGCAGTAATTGATGCAAAGGATCCCTGACCAAGTATTGAGTGAATTTACTGAACATACATTTCAGTAGGACAACATTTCTGATTTTAAAATCATTTTTTAAAGCTGGTGTTATAAAGCATTCTGATGTACTGAGATAATGACTTTTGGGTTTTCATTGGCTGTATGCCATAATGAATTAACACTTTGATGATATTCTAATTTTGCAAGATGCACCTGTATCTATCTATCTTTATATCTATTATCTATCACCAATTATCTATCTACTGTATATGTATCTATTATCTACATTATCTATCTATTATCTATATGTCTATTATCTATCTATCTCTACTGCAGGAGCTGAAACGTGCTTGACATGGATGAATAATGTACCCCACTTTCACATTGCTATTTGGAGTGCTGCTGTTTTTATACTTGCTATTTAAAAGTACTTTGAATAGGGGACTTCAAATGTGATTTATATTATTATCTATCATCTATCTTTATTTTTCTTCTGTTATGTCTTTATTTCATCAATTCAGAAATATTTCTAATATGCTGTAAACTCTGTCTGCCATGAAAAATGTCCTCAATGATAGTTTTCTTCTTCCTTAGAACAATTTATAAATGGAAAAATTTCTCACGTAGAGTAATAAAGGATTAAAACTAATGCTGGCTACACTCAAATGCACATTGTTATTATATGTAAATACACGTAAAATTGAAATTTAAAATCAGAAATGTATAATATTTTGGTCTGTAATTAATGTTTATTTTACGCCCATGTTAACGTATCAATATATTCCTTTATTATTGGAAGCAATTATTGCCGTTTCCTTATGGTTTCTCCACGGCCCTACTGCTTCCTATAGTCTATAATATGCTCCCCGCAGATCTTATGGTCTATAAAAAATTTTACGAGGAGCAAAATATTCAGAATCCATTAAACTGTATGGAGAAAGCTCCAGGGGTATAATTCCCTGAGCATTTGCCTGATGTGTCTTGAAATGTCATGCTGTTTTCTCAAATATACTGCACAATTAATATCAATGTGTTGGTAACAACAGGCCCTCTATTGTTTGATGCAACGATTGTATAGCTCATATTTTTAGTTTATTGTCTAAGGCTAAATGCATGTCTTGTGATATTCAGTATTGCTGCTTTATATTATAGCAGTGCAATATATATATATATATATATATATATATATATATGTATATATATATATATATATATACACATACTTGAGCCATGAGGCAACATCCAAGGTACTGCAGTTCAAAAACAAATGTTGGAAACTACATTGCAGCTACTACTTTACTGCCACCCTTATTTGCTCCTTGGAAGCATTATGCTCTGCCTATCACACATAGACATAGGCCCTGCCATGAATATTTTTTTCATTAAATGAGTGTGTTTGTGTGTTTTATCTCGCCTGATGAGGTGGATCCTCTGGTCCGGGTAGGCACACTACCCATAAGCATTGATGCAGCAGGTAAAGCATGCGGGATGCAAGAATACAAGGACTGAAAGATCTAGGGACAGCAGGGAGACCGGAAACCGGAAAGTACGTATGGATATGGAGAAGGTATCTGAAGAAACTTACGGTAGACTCTTAATATCAAGACACTGGTGTGTGTCTTGGTGGGCCTTATATAGGCCTAGGCAGAAATCACATGAGAGGACGCTCTGAAATTTTCAGTGGACCCGGGACAACTTTTTAACAGTGTGAGTGTATTAATGTACAGTACTCACTTACGGTCACTTTCTCCAGAGTCCTGCACCGTTCTGCTATGCTTCGCAATGACGTCACCACTTTGCAGACTCTTCGGGCCACACTGCACTCTGTGTGACCCACAAAAGGCTTTTACAATGTAAGTCTATGGAACATCAGAACGAGGTCCCATAGGCTGAAATTTTGGCGATCTTCAGTATTTGGTCAGTATTTTACATTAGTAGTTGAAAATGCAGAAGTGGTGCACGTGTCCCTATTAAGCCATGTTCACACGTTCAGCATTTGGTCAGTATTTTACCTCAGTATGTGTAAGCCAAAACCAGGAGTGGAACAATCCGAGGACAAGTATAATAGAAACACGTCACCACTTCTGTGTTTATCACCCACTCCTGGTTTTGGCTTACACATACTGAGGTAAAATACTGACCAAATACTGAATATGTGAACGCGGTCACAGTGATTTCTAGCTCATGCACAGAGCAAAGAGTGAGCGTGCTAGTCTGAATTTTGTAGTGTCACTAAGGCCTGTTTCACACATACGTTTTTTGCATCAGTTGCAATCTGCAAAAATGGCGGGACACGGATCCGCAACTGTTTTGGAAGCAACGTGTGCTACCGGACAGTTGCTTCGACGGATCCGGCGACGGGAGAAATTTAAAGGAACCCATACCCGGGGGGAGAGAGAGAGAGAGCAGTGACAAATGCGGATCCGGCCAGCCAAAAAAAAGTTGCATTGTCCGTTCTGTCATGTCAGCGGACGCCAAAATTTTGGTGGATCCGTAAAAAAACGGATCCAATGGATGACCATCCGTCAAGATCCACCAATAATCAAAGTCAATGGGAAAAAAACGGATCTGTCAAGAAAAATGGCGGATCTGTTTTTTGTGCAAAACGGCAGATTTTGACTGATGGACACAAACGGATGTGTGAAACAGGCCTAAGGAGAGGAGAAGAATGGCACTGGTTCCTGGAGAAAGCATTGGTAGGTGGGTATATTGGTAAACTCACTCTACATTACATGCAGACAAACACACATTTATTGAAAAAATTGCTGAGGGCTTCTTTAAGAAAGTGGTTAAAATTTTATAAGGCAAATATATGATGAGTAATTCTTGGTTAAACTTATGAAGATAGGAGTAGGTGGGCAAGAGCGACTAGGTAAATCATTAGAGAGTTAAGAAATTTCAAGATGGACCATGTTGGTGTCTGGTGTCATGATCTCAGTGCGGGTTTGACTCGCACACGTGGGGTTAATGTCTGGAACCAGTGCTGAAGACTGGCATTTCTGGGGTTAAAGGTTGTGATCCCGGGGCAGGCTTACCTGCACACCTGGGGCTATGATTGTGGCCTCTCCCTGGTTCTGGGGAGGCTTCTTATAGCCTTAGGACGCTCCCATCCCCCGTCAGTTATACTTTCGCCCTTGGCATTGTGTGGTGACCCCTGAGTGTGTTAGTGCTGTGTTCTGGTTGCTTGATAATCTGTGTATGACTCAGTCTGTTCTCTGGATATTGCTTTGGATTCTGCTTGGTACCTTCTATGTCTGTTTGGTTTTGACTGCTGCTTGGCCCTGACTATCCGCTCTGTCTCATCCTTGGTACGTTACGGCTATCTCTGTGTGTGAACCCCGTTTTGCCTGACTCTGAGTAATTCTGTATAGTGTCTTTCCATCTCACTAAGCAGGATGCTAAGCCCCGCTCCCTTGCAGTCACATGACCGTAGGTCTCGTGTCTGCTTGCTAAACTTCAGCATCCACTGGTCCTGTGCATCGGTACTTTCTGGCTGTACCTGACCCCGGTACCCCTACAGTGCGGGTGAGTCCCTGCTCAGCGGAGGCTGCACACCGGCGCTGACCGGATCCTGACACTCAGGACACGCGCACTGTCTCAGTGAGCAAGTACAGTGCGGTGTTCCTGACAGTTGGATGGACAAATGACAAAGCAAAAAGTTGGTGAGTAAATGTTTGCTGACAAAGAAGCACAAATAATAATCTATTTTTTGGGACCATGTCCTCAGCGTCAGCCACGTACAGAGAACCTTAAGTAGAAGTCGCCTCATAGAACTGGTAAGCATTTGTAATTGTCATTTGTGATGTTTCGGGATTGTTACCTCTTTTGGCCATGGTCCATTTCCTTTTTTGTTTAGTTTCTAATGACCAAATAATCCTAATCATTTAGGGTACAGGAATATTCCCATTACTGAAATAGTTTTGTACATCCTTTGTATTATTGTGTTAGTGCAGTGCTGGTAAACAGATTCTTAGTAATTGATGGGTTGAGTTATGGGAAAGTAAATCTGATTAAGAGAAAAATCTATATATGCAAACTCAGCCGTAGGCAACGGGACTGAAAAAACAGATTGGTGTGTTGGATGATTCCATTGGAATCAATTGTTAGATATGCTGCTCTATAAATTGTGAAGCTCCCAAGTCCCAATGCAAAAGCTACAGCGCCCCCTTACATTCCATGCGCCTTATATTATACTGGTGTTTTCTCGTGTGGTAGTAGGGCTCTGGGATGCACTACCACACTGGTACGTACTGCAAAATGCTTGCAATTTTCTAGAGATAAGATACTCACCAAGTGTCATTGTTGCAATTATAAACTATTGGTAGATGCTGATTTATTGCTGCACCACACAGGTACATTACTTCTGATGATATCACCCAATATCATTATATGAAATAACCATATCTGCCTGAATGGCTAAAGAGGTTAGGATGGCAGCAAAAAAGATTGCAAGGTGTAATGATCCCTAGACACAGTTGTATTCAGATATTGTTAGAGAAGCAGCACAGAGATGAGACCACATCTAGTTAAGTTCTGGTTAGGTCCATATATTTAAGGAATCCATCCACATTAGTTAAAGGATGTACGAACCTGCTGATTTCAGCAGGATTAATTGACCATATAATGTTTATGGGAGCCTCTTGTAAGTTCCCAGATTATTTTGAGGCATGAATCAGATGGGTGCAATTCAATTGCCTGTTCTTATTGTTTTGTGAATGGGTAAGCTGCTGCCAGATGATTCTGACAACGGCTTGTTCTGCTCCCCCATAGATAACACAGGAACGCTTGGGCGATGGATACTGTGTATTGAGGAGTTGGGAGAAATAGATAAGTGACAAATGATCGATTGACTGGTCGTATTCTAATGCGTAAGGTCAGTTTAAGACTCCACAAGGAATGATCCCAAGAAGACTGTATGAGAGTCATTTTTTTGTTTTTCAGCTGATGGAGCTGTCTGATGGCTTATTTATTCTGGTGCAATACATAGTTTTTATTAGAACCATTGTGCAATAGATGTGACTTTTTGATCGCTTGTTGCAGCATTTTTTGTGGAAATGTGAAGACCAAAAAGGTAATGTGGCATTCTTGAATTTTTTTCTGTTTACGGTGTCTACTGATCGATTTAATTGCTTCTTTGTTTTGATAGATCAGACTTTTCAGAATGTGCTGATATCACATATGTGTATATATATATCTTTATTTTCAATGGAGGAAAAAAGGGGGGTGAATTTTATTTTTTTTAAATTTTTTTTTAAAACATTTTTTTTACAGTTATCGCTAGCCGCTTTAGGGGGCCTGAAGATGTAATCAATCGTTAGACGACTTGTGCTATATACAGTGATGCAATAGTATCGCTGCATATAGCAGAAATTCCGTACTCCTTTGAAGCCCTGCCACAGGGAGGTTTTTACATTAGCTCTGTAATGACAGGCATGGTTATAAGCTGACCCACGGTTGCATGACAACCCATCGGCGACAAGCAATGAAGTCACGGGTGCGCCGATGGGTGGAGAAAATTACATGCACGCACATCTGCGTGTGTTAAATGCTACTGTCAGAGAGTTAACAATCATGGGTAGAGCAGTGTTGGGGCAGGTCCTGACTGTAATACCCAGCTATTACCTGCCGGGTATGATGTGGGTGCGCTGCTCCTCAGACCTGCTTACCAGATGCGCCGTACATGTATGGCAGATATTGTGAAGGGGTTAAAGGGAATCTGTCAGCAGGATTTCACCACTCTACCCAAACTATTTATATTCACATGTAGCCCTTTCAAAGACAAGTCTCGCAATACCTTTACATGGCCAGTCCATTCCTGCATCACTGAGAAATCAGTAATTGAATTGATCTGCAAATGAGGCTGAAGGACTATGGTAGATCTGAACCCTCTGTCACTCCAGCTCTATTCTCTGTTCAGCACTGCTTCCTTCTGCTTGACTGACAGCATCTTTGCTGTGTGACTTCAGATGAAGGATGTGAAATCAGATTCCCTTTAAAGACGACCTGTCCCCGGATCAAAAGTGGCCAGTTTTAATTTAACCCCAATATGCTGTCTTCTTTGGTCTTTACAAGGGGGCGTTTCTCACAGGATTCTCTGGGCATGTATCTTTAGGCTAATCTACATAATTAACCCATGAGCACCACAAAAATTTAGTATATTGAGTGCACATAGAAAAGCCAAGTTTTTTTTTGATCATTTGAAACTGTTTGTCAGATTGAAAGAAAATTGGACAAAAAAATTAAGGAATAAAACTTTTTGGCCCTCTATTAGGTCCTCTTTCATTCTCTCCACAATACTGTCCTCATTTATAGCTGCCAAATTTGCCATACTATCAGTAGCACATTACTGAATCACAAAATAACATGCAAATTGAAAATTACCAATATCTTTTTAAAATAACATTACCAGACCTAGAGCTGAATTTTAAGCTCTAAATTCCGCAAACAGTAAAAAAAAAGTGAACTCAGGTTCACGCGGCAGTACATACCGTTCTTTCAGATCTGCATTTACAGCAGCAGTTTGTAACAGTAATGAGATTAGGTCACAGCCTCATCTCCACATTCCCAATGTTTAATACTGAATATATTATTTTATTTTCTTTAAATGATGCATGGTGTTGATATACAGCCTCATACTTCTAGCCGGAAGCCGTTAAACACGTCCTCTGCAGAAAGCAAAATCATAGATTTTTTTTTAACAGTAATTTAGAATATATAATTTTTTCTTTTTAGAACTCAATAAATGAAGACGCCCCATGTGTGGATATAATAAGAGCGCTACAGATGCTTTTTTTAATTATAAGTTTAGGCAGAGCTAAAAGAAAGTTTTTTCCTTCTTTAACAATCTATTCTGCATTGATGAAAGTTACGTTGCTGATGGACGCTGTCAGTCATCTGATGAATGAGTGGTGACAGCGACACAGTGGCAGAGTGACAGGAAGGTCCGCTGTAAACAACTCTCAAGGTCAGATAGAAGTCAACAGCCCTCAATTTACGGATGAGCTAATTATACTCAGATCGCCTATCCACAGATTTAATTAGCATCATTAATAGCATTAAACTTATTAATTATCTATTTTCAAGACTGTTACTAATTCAATCTGGTTTTCCTTGTCGAATTCTGGCTGTCTTGTGTAGTTGTTTAGATGACTTTCAAAAGTTGGAAAATGTTTACTAAGTTGTTTGGGAAAAGCAAAGTTGCTGCAACAAGTAGATAATATGTATGTGCTTTTATTATAGGCAATGATTCCTGTTCTATCCCCATATAACAATAATAGGACATATGTTAAAAATTTCCACAATTTCAAATTGAAAAATATTTGCACTTTTGCAACCAATTTTGAACACTATGAATCTGAAATAAAATAAAAATACTGAATTTTGCAAATGTCCATAGTATGTCCCTTCATTTTGTGTTACCTTCTTCATGGTATATAGGTAAAGGAGTGCAGTTTAACAGTTTAGCCATGATTAAACGCTTGAGTCCAGTTTAACTCCTAATTATGTGGCACACAATTGTATACTTGGTGCCATGTAATTAGGCACTTGTGATGAGCGAACGGGCTCGGATAATGTGCTATGTGAGCATGCTCGTGTGCTAAGCGAGTGTCTTCAGCGTGCTTGAAAAATATGTTTGAGGTTGCCTGTTTGTTAGGCAATCCCTCCATGTGCAGCCAAGCAGCCGTGGGGACTCGAACATATTTTTCGAGCACGCCAATGACACTCGGTTTGCACACTCAGTTTGCACACATGGTGATAAAAAAATTGCAGCATGCAACAATTTGCAGCGCAAATCGCATGTCACACATCCATTAAAGTCTATGGATGTGTGGAAATCTTTAGACTGTTCTGGGATGACATCTGAGCACAGTCTGATTTCCGTGGTCAGGTCACACATAATGGAGAAGATGGAGAAATTTTGTTCTTCATCTTCTCCTCACCTGTGTTACAATTCTCTCATCAGAGACAAGTAGATCACACAAAGCTAACTCTATGATCAAACTTATTAGAGTTTGATCTGAGTGTCATTAACATAATCGTCTCAATTCTCTCACAAGGGAGAATCTACTGTTGGGTGAGGGATCCCTGAAACGAAGAAATAACATAAAAACAAAACTCAGAGATCATACAGTCTGGTCTAGAGAGGCGATACACAAATATGAACAAACTGTAACAGTTAACACAGTGCAAGCTGTTGTTTGCTTAACACAGTCCCACAGCATAAGTCTGTAGCTGTTGTTGTTGTGCTTCTGTTATTTTATGTGTATTGGAGCAACAAAAACCATGCAAATATAATGGGCATATGTATCATTGAGGCTGCCAATGCTACTACTTGAGTCATTTGGCATAGGAGAGTCATTTAAAGTTGCCCTAATTGTCAAATTACATTTTTCTGTGCCATCCCAGTGTTATGTTATCTATGTTCTTGGAACATTTCAACAGATGCCAGTGACTCTGAGACAACTTTTTCATGACACATTATACTTTATGTTAGTAGTAAATTTAGGTCGATATAGTTTGCATTTATTTGTGAAAATATCAGAATTTGGCAAAAATTTTGAACATTTTGCAATTTTCAAATTTTTAAGTTTTATGCCCATTAGCCAGATAGTTATATCAGACAAAAAAGGTAATAAATAACATTTACCACATGATTACTTTAACTTGCTATCATTTTTTAAACATTAATTTTTTTTATCTTAAGAAGTTAGAAGGGTTAAAAGTTTATCTTTGAAGAGAATCTTTTAGTGGCCTATGTAACAGAAAATACCCAAACGTGCTCAAAACCACATTCAAGAAGTTTAGGTGGTTCACAGAAAATAACAATGTGGAAGGAAAAAATAAATATCTTACTTTTTTCCCACAAAAATCTTGCTTTAGCCCCAAACATGGCATTTTCAAAAGGGAAACTACTGCTTGTGCTTTTATGCATGGCAGGGCTCAGAAGGGAAAGAGATCCATTTGATTTTTGGAGTTCAAAATGGTCTGGTATAGATAATGGACGACATGTAGCATTTGTAGAGCCCACGATGTTGTTAAACAGTGGAAACCCCCAACAAGTGACCCTATTTTGGAAAAAGTACCCCTTGAGCTATTTATCTACATTCATGGTGAGCACTTTGAACCAACAGGTGCATCAAATAATTTTGTTAAGTTGAGCAGTGAAAATAAAAAAAACATTTTTTGCCCACACAAAATGTTGCTTTAGATCCAAAATTGTTAATTTTCCCAAGGGTAGCAGAGGAAAATGGACCCCAAAATTTGTTGTGTATTTCTCTTGAGAACTTAGATATACCATATGTGGTGGAAAACTACTGTTTGGGCACATGGCACTGCTCGAAAGGGAAAGAGAACCATTTGACTTTTGGGATGCAAAATTGTCTGATATAGATAGCTAATGCCATGAACCGTTTGCAGAGCCCCTGATGTGTCTAATGGAAACCGCTCACAAATGACCCCATTTTGGAAACAACACCACTCAAGCAATTTATCTAGATGTGTGGTGAGCACGCAGAACAGGAGCATCAAATAATTTTATTAAGATGAGCCATGAAAATGAAAAAAAATCTTATTTTTCCCACGAAAATGTCTCTTTAGCTCCAAATTGTTCATTTTCACAAGGTTAACAGGAGAAATTGGATAACAAAATTGGTTGTGCAATTTCTCCTGAAAATATTGACATCCTACATGTGGTGGAAAACTACCATTTGGGTGCACAGCAGGGCTCAGAAGGGAAGGAGTTCTCCAGTTTCCTCCCTCACGACAAATACATACTGATTGGTAATCAAGATTGTGAGCCTCAATGGGGACAGGGATAATAATGTATGTAAAATGCTGTGGAATTAGTGGCACTGTATACATGATTAAAATAAACAATAAAATAAACTAATTAATGACACTATATAAGAAAGTAAAATAAATATAATGTCAATGTGCAGACTGTAATATAGTGATATACCCTTTCAGTGACAAAAAGCAGATAATTCATAGATTTGCAGCTTCTTCTTAAAGGGACCACCCATATTTTACTTCCTAAACATATTTATCACAAACTCCTTCAATTTATGCATTTTTTCTTCAATTTGTACCCAAGACTTATATCTCATTACTCAAGCTTCTGGCTGTAAGTAATATTACCTGGAACCTCTCTCTAGAGAAATCGACTAATGAAGCAGAACTATTATCAAATTTTAATGTGCTATTAAAATGTGTATTTTACTAGCTATCTGCTCTTTTTGCTATGTAATTTTCACTCTTTTTTCTTTTTATTCCACTAATTAAAGCAGCAGGTTCTCTTCTAGGTACATCAGATCTAAAGTCGAAATGCATTTGTGGATATATTAATAGCGGCAAATTGTAAACATCTAAACGCTTAAATGTTCGACAAATGCTTGTTCACTTATGTTATAGAGCATAAAATAACTAAAAAGAAACTTTCCTGATATATTGTTCTTTAAAACAATGGTTGCCTACTGAGAAATGTTTGTACATTTTTAAGGTGAAAGTTCCTTTGTTTCTGGCGAGATCCAACTGTTTGTATAAACCTTTTCTGGCCGGCATTGAAAAAGCTTTTTATGTCTCCGTATGAGCCTTGAAGGTTTACAACCGAATATTATATTTGGATTTTTTTATTCAATCAATGGTTCTTTTTTGGTTTAATATAGCCGGAAATCTTCAGGGTCATTTGAAACATAAAATTCAAAGCATTCAATAATGCTGCATTCACTCACTGGCTCCACCCTGAACAATGTCATGTTTGCACATGGTACTGCGCTAAAATATATTTTTAAAAGTATACTTCATACTTTTAGACACTGTAAAACAAAAAAGATTCAGCAAAGCCCCCCAAAATGTATTTTCATTTTACCAGTTCTCCGAGGACCTTCATTTTACCACCACATTCCCAGATGGTTGCTTGTCAAGCCTTCGGCCCACCATAGTTTGTTTGTGCTTGCTTCTACAAACTTTGATAGTGCTGGCATGTCAGTCAGCAGCAAGTTCGCCAAGCCCACCATTCTTTTAGCAGACTCTGGCATCAAAAAATGACTGAGCATGGAAAATACTTGGTGTATGAACAGGTGGATACAGTTTTTCATGTATGTTATTTCTCAAATGACACAGTTTACATTGAAGAGGCTGACACAGACAGATTGAGCCAATTTCTCCCCTTTTCATTTGGTTTCAGGTGTGATTTCCGTTTTGCCCACATCTGTTACTTGCCACAGGTGAGTTTGAGTGAGCATCACATGCTTGAAACAATATTGTTTACCCACAATTTTGGAAAAGTGGCAACAATTTTGTCCAACCCATTTTTGGGGTCTTATGTGAAATGATGTCCAATTTGCATTTTTTTTCATTGTTTTTTGGTGTTGTTCCAATACACACAAAATAAATAAACATGGATTGCAAAACATGTGTAATTGCAATAACATTCTGGGAGAAATACTTCAATTTCTGGAACAATTTCAGGGGTATGTCATGGCCAAGACTGGCAAGTAATAGGAGTGCATGACCTCACTGCCATGTCCCCCCCAGTTATGTGCACTCCGTCATCAGCTTCTGGCCTCTGATTGGCCGGCAACGTGTATTGCTGGACACGGACTGGATGGGTCTGTGTGTCAAAATACACTTTCACTGGATGTGAGTCCTATGATGGACATCCAGGTAAAGTTTCTGCTGGTGTCGGCAGACCCCCTCAACCACACGGACCCGGACCCAACCTCTGCAACGGCAGTTGTTACTCCTGCATGAACCCCATAAAATCATAGGCATTTAGTTAAGAGTTTTTGGTCAAATGGTGCAAAAGCCATTAACCTCCATGTCAAGGTGTACCTAAATATGGATAGTCACTATTACTAATGTCCCACCTCTCCATGTGACAAGCTAGGGCTAATGTGAGTCAGCCCATGTATCTGCTGTGAAGCAAAAAACAATGGTCTTGGGTCTGGGACAGACTGAAACGTTGGCCATCATTTATATTATTATATGCTGACTTACCAGTAAAACATTAAATTATATATTCAAGTGGGTGTCATGAAATTTTTCAGTACTGTTTGGAGGGATATCCCTTACTATAGAGCACCATTATCTTCCAGCTATGCACTGAAGTCACTGTACATGACTGCAGTGTGCAATAAACACATTGTGACGATTCTCCTTTTTCCTTTGTGTAATCATGTGACCACATGTTTGCATTTTACAAGAGAGAAAAAATTATGAGGAAGCCCGCACGGCAATGGAAATTGATGTTTGCCTGCTTTCTGATGCTTTAGCATTATGGGAAACAGTGCCTCATCACTTTTCTTTATTCAAACCGAGATTCGAATCTCAAAATGTTTAAATTCGCTTTAAAACATATTATTTGATATTATAAAAAATATATATTTTCCTGAAATCAAAAAATCCCTGTTCGTCAAATGTTGGTATTGTAGTTTTGTGAATAACTTGCATCTTAGGCCTGTTTCACACATCCGTTTTTTGTGTCCGCCAAACGGATCCGTTTCCGTTTTTTGACGGAAACGGATGCAAACGGATCCGTTTTTTAAAAAAAAACAGATCAGTTTTTTGACGGATCCGCGGTAACCGCTAATGAAAGTCTATGGGACACAAAAAACGGATCCTGCAAAAAAATGGTGGATCCGTTTTTTAACGGAAACCAACGGATTTAGACGGATTTGAAAAAACGGAAGTGTGATCCAGGCCTAATGGTCCAAGGTGCAGTTTATAATACAGGTGTCTTCTTGTCTGTCAGAGGCACTTAAATCCTCACAGGCAACTGGGAAACGGAAAAAATGCTACATGTACACTCAGTTAGTCACCCTTCGCACGTCTGTTGGCGGTCCATTTTTTAAGGACCACAAATATGGACACACACACACTCATTGCGTTCAGTGGTGATGTCAGGTTTTTCACATGTACAGTGGGTCAGTGTGAAAACCCTACAGACATGTCCATTTTTAACCAGAACCTCAGACAAAATGTGTCCTGCACAATTGCACACTGATGACACACGAATGACATCCATGTGTCATCAGTGTAAGACATACCGTCACCTGGGAAAAGCTATACAGTTTGTGCTGTTCCCAGGTGCCTGGTGCTAAAGGCAGCTCTCAGCATTGTTGCCAGCTCTCCCTGCGATCAGCAAAAGCAGGCGACTCTGATGATAGTTGTAGTCAGCAGCCGGCGTGTGTGCTAACTACTAGTGATGAGCGAGTATGCTCGTTACTCGAGTTTTCCGAGTATGCTCGGGTGGTTTCCGAGTATTTTGGGCGTGCTGAGAGATTTAGTTTGTGTCGCTGCAGCTGCATAATTTGCGGCTGCTAGACAGCCTGGTTACATGTGGGGAATGCCTGTTTGTTAGGAAATCCCCTCAAGTATTCAGGCTGTCTAGCAGCCGAAAATCATGCAGCTGCAGCGACACAAACAAAATCTCCGAGCACATCCAAAATACTCGGAGATCACCCGAGCATACTCAGAAAACTCGAGTACGAGCACACTCGCTCATCATTACTAATTCCAGCTGTCATCATTGTCGCCTTCTCTCCCTGCAATCAGTGAGAGCAGATGATGCTGATGATAGTTGTAGTCAGTGGCCTATGTGTGTCTACCGTGCATTAAATAAATAAATTAAAAAAAAACAGAAAAAACAGCGTGGGCTTCCATATATTTTTCATAAACAGCAGAAGTAAAGCCGACTGCTGGGGCTGATGTTAATAATCTGGGAAAGGGACCATTAGCCCTAAATGTTCACAGGCTATTAATAACAGCTTACAGCTTTTTGCTTAGCCGTTACTGGTTAATTTACAGGGGAACCCCAGAAAAAAAATGATGTAGGTTCCCCCCTATGAATTCTAAGCAGCAAAGGCTAAACAGACAGCTGTGAATGATATTGATAACCAGGGAAGGGGCCATGGATATTGGCCTCACTCCCAGGCTAAAAACATCAACCCTCAGCGGATCCATAAATGACGGCTCAATAAGATGCATTCTGGTGCGGTGGCAAGTCGGGTAATAGTGTTTGATTTGATGTCAAATTTTTTTATGTTCACTGACATCAAGCTTAGGAGTTAGTAATAGAGAGACATCATAGTCATATTGTAAAAAATAAACACCCAGAATAAAGTCCTTTAATTGAAAGAAAGACAGAGGCTCCTTTATATAAAATAATACCAGAAACAGGCAGCCATACATAAGTAATAACGATAGAATATCTGGTTGATGCAGAAGTGAGGGACCGTCAGCTCTCCCCGATGTGCGTTTCGGAGAGCCAAGCTCCTTCCTCAGGGGGTTTAACAATTTAGTCATGTGAGCATTTGCTGTGATAGATTGCAGCCTGCATTTTGCATTTTAATGGTTTTGTGTTAGCATGCAGATGCAGAGGTGGCTGGTCCTGATGCCCGTTTTTTGATGTGTGACCATCTAGCCTGTACATTGTTCCCTGCCATTACCATTGTACCTACCATCTATCTTTTTATGTATTGTATTAAATAAAGTATATATCTTTTATGGGACCCTATGACTGCTTGTCAGTTGTTTCTTAGCATGCTATTTTGCAGTTGGCCCTGAATTGGTCCAATATACACGTGTATTGAGTGGTAGGTGACATTTGTCCTTTAATTCATTATATAATTTCCCCCTCACATGTGCTATGTTTGCTACAATTTTTTTATAACAAGGTAACACGAACAGGGATAAAAGAAAATACCAATCATACAAAGATACACACATAGACAACAGAAGTAAATACCGGGGAGTGGAGCATGGGTTAAACCAAAGTATGAGAAGAAATGGAATAATCATACTCTCAAAACTTAGCAACAGTCACAGATAAATCCACCAAACACCTTCTCCAATAACAACCACCAACCACATCCAGCCATGCAGCATAAGCTACTCTGACAACCAGTGCTAGCCAGGGCTCAGCCTTAATGCAGGAAAGCTTCCAGGAGCATTGCTAAAGGAAATTTACACCATTTAATATGAAGGTGAAGTGCTTCTAATTAGTGTAGGAGTAGGAGAAATCAGACCCTGCGGTCATCTGGCTTCTCAATGACATCACCGCAGGTCACTGAAGCTGCGCTCTAGCACTCAGCTCAGTGTCTCCTGGATATCTGGATGAACTGTGCGTCTGTGTGATCATCACATAACACATGACAGAGTTCATCAGAAAGCACATAATGAAGGTTTTTTATTATTAACATACAATTTTTTTTCATGTCATAAATCAAAATATTTAAAGATATTTTTTTTAATTTTGGAAAACTAGTCTCTTAGCTGTAGTTTGTTTGTTTGTAGTTTGTTTTAAATAAAAAAATCAACTTTGCTCTACAAACCCTCTCCTGGCCCAGCACTGAGTCTCTGCCACATCTCCCAATAGCTGTTATTGCTTGCAGCCAATCAGTGACGTCTGGGGCTATGGCAGTGTAGGGAAAGTGACCTGATGGACGGACGGACTTGTCAGATTAGAGAAAGGAAGGGTTGCACAGTTTAGACGGGTGTCAGTTATTACAGTGGGGAAACAGCTAGAAAAGTGTAGTGGACGTGCAGTACCTTGGGTTGACCATTAGAGGGCAGGGAGGAGTGTGAGCATAGGACTTGACATCAGCTTAGGGCTTAAGAAACCGTTGGTCATGGGGGGCGGAGTTTGAGGGAATCGGGAAAGATATAAATTTGACAGGAGGGTTCCAGAAAGTTCCAGTTCCCAGGGGGAGCTCAAGTGACAAGAAGACTGTGACAGTTGGTGCACTGTGAGGAAAACCAAACCAGGGGGACTGAGGAGAAAGAAAGTCAGGGGGGTGGTCCTGACACGAAGACCGCAATATAGACGAGGCACAGAGGTAAAGCATACCATATTGAGGAAGACGTCTGAGCAGTAAAATTACTGTTGGTTTACGGGCCTAAGGCAGCCACAGTGACGGACCTGTAAGGAGCGTCAATAAGCGAAAAGGGACGGTACGTATATATGCGTCCCTGGTGAAGAGTACGGTGTGTTAATGTGTATTGTAACCGGAAGGCCTTGAATAGAATTGCGGTGTGCTGAGAGGCCGTCAGGTGGATGGCGAGAGAATAAAACTTGGACCTGTTGCACCCGAAACCTGCCTCCAAATTGTCTCTGTTACATCTCTGCGCGGTAAAAGAGGGACCACCCCCCAGTCCAGCCCACCGACCGAGCAGCAGAGCTGCTGATCTCAGTTATTGGTTGTAGCGCTGGCACCATGAAGTCAGCACAGCAGACAATAATAGACACCAGAAGTAGCTGTGGAGACTCACCACTAGACCTTGGGAGGGTGAGTAAAGCACGGTTTATTAGAAAACAACAACATGTAACTGGTAAAAATGATTTTTTTTTAAACTGGAAAACCTTTTTAAATACGTATTTTCATGTTATTCATATATGGCATACCCACAGGACGTGTTATAAATGTGTATTAGATACAGGTTCCCATTCTAATTTATCTGTATGAGAATTACGACCACCTCTCCTCTGAAAGCAGCCTTTGGTGTGACCTCATCTACTGTACATTTATTGCATATCCTGTGGATATGCCTTATATATACCTCTCTAAAAATGAATGCTACGCTGTGATTTGTTGCAATGGGCAGCAAACAATTTTACTGTACATTTCGATAAATCTAGTCTTTGACTATATTTGAATACCATTTTTGAGGTTTCCAGACATATGAGTCGGGCAGACGCCGAAATTGAAATGCGAACAGTCCCTTCTAAGAAAATGTCCAACAGTAAACCTATATGTATCTCATGGGCGTTGAGAATCGGGGCCCTTTGTGGCACTGTGGATGGAGAGATTGCCAAAATTCATCTTCATTTGTAAGGGAAATTCTGACTACCTCTTCACTGAAAACAGCATTTTCGAGATTGATGCCCATATACCATGTATGTGCACAATAGAAAAACACCTTTAAGAAATGAAAGCTGTGCAGGGATTGGTTGCTATGGGCAACAGACAGCCATTTTGTTCTCTTGTGGTAAATGTATTTGTGCTCTTTCCCCTTTTTAAGTCAATAACTGCGAGCAGAGAACTTGCTAACGGATATGATTTTATCCATAAAGCGTATTATAAGTCAATTACCCCATGTTTTGTTATTCCATTAAGCTTTAAATGCTGAATTAGGAATAACCCCTGGAAGACAATGTCTCCTCGTTCTGTGGCGTATTTGTTTTAAGGCCCTACTGAGTTTGCAGGAAATGGTTTCAGGCTGAGTAAGGCCAACGGGGGATTCCTTCTTACTTAATACCATATTTCACACGTTTCTTCCTGCTAGACCCACATAAAAAGCCTCTCAAGCAGCCTTCCAGCTAACAGGCAGATAATCGTCAGGTTTCCCCAGCAGCTAATGGGTTGATGGAGTTGTAGTCTGCAGGTTTCTAGCAGTTAGAAGAATGATGGCGTGTAATAGTTTGCATCCCTTTAAAGCTATCGATCCATCGCTGAGAAAATAGTCTGCAGTGCGAGGAAAAGCCGGAATGTTCTGCACTGCAGAGGTCTGCTCCTCGCGTGAAAATAATAGAAACCTGGAAATAAGAGAAAAGACGGACAACCATAGTAATTCTGAATAGGATCACTTTGGTGTATTTCAGTCCCCCCACAATATCTCATCGCCATTCTCACTGCTGTAATGTAGAGAGGTCTCCCCCCCAACCTCTCACCCTTCGATAAGTCTCCCCCTCCTTCGCTAACGACACTTCTAAGGCTTCTACGAGGTAATATTAATTATCCCCTGAAAAGCTGGGCCTACCCCGAGTGCTGCATCAGCACCAGCCCGCGCTCTCCCTGCCCCCAGCCTCACACCTCGCATTCAGCACTTCTTAGACGTATAACCGTATGAAATATTCACGAGTCTGCCTGGACCAGCAAGACGGATGGGATCCTTCGTTAGCACAAGCCCTTATCTGCAAAAAAAAGGGGCTTTGCCACGTTTAATCAGGTCTTAGATTCCTCAGCGATATTTCCATCCTGAGCCCATAAATCTATGATGCTATATGAGTGTAATATTTTCTTTAAGTCAATTTAATGAACCTACTTTCAGCTAATATCCCAAGTAAAATAAACCTAGAGAACATTTGGTAATTTAAAGGGAACCTGTCAATAGGAAAAACGCTATTAATCCGCAGATATGGGGTTAATCTGCAGGTTAGTAGCGTTATTAACCTACCGGGTGCCCGCACTTAGCTGAATGCTGCGGGGAGAAAATGAAGGTTATTCCCCTCCCACAGCGTTCCAGTTTTAGTCACGGGAGCGGCACCGGCCCTGGTTGTCACCACGCCCCAGCTCTGATTGACACTGTCTCTGCATTGGGGCCGGCTATAAGTCAAGGCCGATGTGCAGGTACAGCCGTCGCTCACTATGCAAAGAATGGTGACTGAACTGGCACCAGAACCACCGCCGTGACTGAAACCGGAACACTGCGGGAGGAATAAAGTTAATTTTCTCCCCGCAGTGTTCAGCTAAGTGCAGGTGCCAGGCAGATTAATAACTCTATTAATCTGTAGATTAACCAAATATCTGCAGGTTAACAGCGTTTTTGCTGGTGACAGGTTCCCCCTAACCTCTTGTTGTCTTGGAACCTATAAAGGTGTATATGACATCATTTGACATGCAGATATAACATATAGTTCTATAGTTTTTAGACTTAGAAAAAATCTCAAACCATCTCAATCTCCTTCACCACCTTGCGATCTTCCGTATTGCACTTTGGTTTTTTTTAATCCCCTTCTTCTCAGAGCCAAAACTTTTTTACTTTTCTGTCAATAAAAGTATGAGGATTTATTTTTTTGAGGGATGAGTGGTACTTTTAATTGTCACCATTGATTTCACCATGTGTATTGGAAAACAGAAAAAAAAATTCTACAACACTGCAAAAAAAGTGCCATTCCACAATATTTTTTTATTTACCGTGTTTACTATATGGTAAGACTGACCTGGCAATATGATTCCCCAGATATGCAGATATCACACTTGTATAGCTTATTTTTTATGACTCCAAAGTATTGATTTTCTTTGTAGTTACGCAGTTTACCATTATAGACTGCTGTAGATAAGCCCCTGTTGGTGGTGGCCGCATCTCATAGGCCAAAAATGAGGTGACAGATTCCCTTTAAGTATAGCAGACATGACGATCTCCTATGAAAGCCGGCCACAAGATGGCATTCCCAGGATATTTACATTGAAATGTACAAAGGTCTTCTGCAGACCCCTGGCTATCATGATAACCCATTGGCGCCCTGTGATCCACATAACGGGCGTCGATGGGTGAGATCAATGAGATCAATGACACGCTTCCTGTCAGCGTGTGATAAATCCCGCTGTCAGTGATTTATAGTGGGATTTAACAGGTTAACAGCCATTACATCAGCCATCAAAGATACTGGGAAAGATGCATCAGAGCTCGCATCAAAGATAGGGACACGACTTTTGACATAAATATACATCGTTTTAAATTTTATTTAACAAATCAATAGTACCCGTGAAAATAAGCAATTTTTCAATATATCTTATTCTAGTGTAAGGCAGTGACCCCTGTTACAGCTAGGGGGTTCTGTATGTGCTCCTCAGAATATGCATGGAGGCGTATTGAGGCCATGGGACTGCTTAGCAGTCGCACGCATATCTGTGATTATGATGGTGAAACAATGACCGGCATGATTGTAAATGGCCGGTATGTATCACAGAGGTCCTCTGCGCTGTAAGCCCAAAATAATATTGTTGTGCTGGAACTTCTAGTTCCAGAAGTGTTGCTTAGTTTATAATAGGGGGCTTATAGGGTTAGTCAGAGAGCTGGACGGGATTGACTAACCACACATACACCACCCATCTATGGGAGTGGTTTCAACTACACTGCGTGCAGAATTATTAGGCAAGTTGTATTTGAGGAGATTCTTTTTATTATTGAACAACAGCTATGTTCTCAACCTACCCAAAAGACTCATAAATATCAAAGCTTAATATTTTTGGAAGTTGGAGTGGGTTTTTTTTTTAGATTTGGCTATCTTAGGAGGAGATCTGTTTTTTCAGGTAACTATTACTGTGCAGAATTATTAGGCAACTTAATAAAAAACAAATGTATACCCATCTCACTTGTTTATTTTCACCAGGTAAACCAATATAACAACACAAAATTTCGAAACAAACATTTCCGACATTTAAAAAAAAAAAAATCAGTGACCAATATAGCCACCTTTCTTTACGATGACACTCAAAAGCCTTCCATCCATAGATTCATTCTGTCAGTTGCTTGATCTGTTTACGATCAACATTGCAATGTGCAGCAGCCACCACAGCCTCTCAGACACTGTTCCGAGAGGTGTACTGTTTTCCCTCCTTGCAGATCTCACATTTTATGAGGGACCACAGGTTCTCTATGGGGTTCAGATCAGGTGAACAAGTGGGCAATGTCATTATTTTTTCTTCTTTTAGACCTTTACTGGCCAGCCACGCTGTGGAGTATTTGGATGCATGTGATGGAGCATTGTCCTGCATGAAAATCATGTTTTTCCTGAACGATACCGACTTCTTCCTGTACCACTGCTTGAAGAAGGTGTCTTCCAGAAACTGGCAGTAGGTCTGGGAGTTGAGCTTCACTCCATCCTCAACCCGAAAAGGTCCCACAAGTTCATCTTTGATGATACCAGCCCATACCAGTACCCCACCTCCACCTTGCTGGCGTCTGAGTCGGAGTGGACCTCTCTGGCCTTTACTGATCCAGCCTCGGGCCCATCCATCTGGCCAATCAAGAGTCACTCTCATTTCATCAGTCCATAAATCCTTAGAAAAATAAGTCTTAAGATATTTCTTGGCCCAGTCTTGACATTTTATCTTATGTTTCTTGTTCAAAGGTGGTTATTTTTCAGCCTTCCTTAGCTTGGCCATGTCCCTGAGTATGGCACACCTTGAGCTTTCTGATACTCCAGTAACGTTGCAGCTCTGAAATATGGCAAAACTGGTGGCAAATGGCATCTTGGCAGCTTGACGCTTGATTTTCCTCAATTCATGGGCAGTTATTTTGCGCCTTTTTATTTCAACACGCTTCTTGCAACCCTGTTGGCTATTTGCCATGAAACGCTTGATTGTTCGGTGATCACGCTTCAAAAGTTTGGCAATTTCAAGACTGCTGCATCCCTCTGCAACACATCTCACAATTTTTGACTTTTCAGAGTCCGTCAAATGTTTCTTCTGACCCATTTTGCCAAAGGAAAGGAAGTTGCCTAATAATTAAGCACACCTTATATAGGGTGTTGAGGCCATTAGACCACACCCCTCCTCATTATAGAGATGCAAATCACCTGATTTACATAATTGGCATTTGGCTTTCAAGCCTATACAGCTTGGAAAAGGATAACATGTATAAAAAGGATGATGTGATCAAAATACTCATTTGCCTAATAATTCTGCACACAGTGTATATAATGTGAATGAGGTCTGTTCACACGGTCGAGTGTATGGACCTGAATGGTCAGTGTGTAAGGTCCCGGAAGGCCTATGTGTTGGAAGGTTCTAACTTCCTAAATAGCACATGGAGAGGCCTTGGACCAGAAGGCCGCGTATGTGACTGCACTGCGTTGGGGAAGCTACCGTTCCTTCTGCGGGTCTGGACAGTCGGGAGTGCCCTTTTCAAAATGATGGTGATCCCAGTAAGGCAGCTTCCCCCAAGAGAGAGGACTGACAGGGGTCAGAGTGTGGAGAAGGAGCTCCTGTAAGGTAACTCCAGACAAGGGGGTTATGGGCAGACAAGTATCTGCCAGTGGAACAGACTTTTAGTGCCTATGATGTTCCATAGATGTTTATGAACTGTGCGGTCACCTATGGTAACTGGACGGAGTAAGGACTGCAACTTAATGTCATCTGTTGGTCGATGTTGTGTTCCGTGGACATTAATGAACTGGGCAAAGAAGTCTGGTGTGTTTAGAGACTGCGTATTAAAGCCGCGTACTAAGAAGTGTTATGGACTATGTGTTAAGCCTGTGAAGTGTAACATGGCCTACTGTGCGGTTTATGATGCTTAAATAAACCGGATAGACTGTGTGAGAAAACTAGTCCTGTGTGCTTTAATCCTATTGCAAGCAAGTGTCCCCCAACACCCTCAGTAAGCGCTGTCTTACACTAGAAATTTGTTTCTTTCTCTTCTTGAATTGTTCTCTCACTCTCAATTCATTGGTAAACTCTGTAAAATCTGCATTTCCATTACTGAGATAGGAGTTGACAGTTAGTGCTTTTAAAAATCTATGGAGGAGGGAGGAGCTAGAGACATTCTGCTTCATGTTTTACAGAACTTTATGTGTACCAATAGTCGTCACCTACCTCAGTATTGGGAAAATCTGTACTCACTGAGATTTCACCCATGAATTGAAAATTTTCAGAATCAAAGACTGGTCCTTGATTGGTCTTTGATAAGATATATTACAAAATTTCTTAATTTCCTCTGTACTATTGATTTCTGAAAAAAAACCCATAAATGCTTACCCTTTAAAAAGAATGTGTCGTATTGAAAATGGTATGTGGGGAGAAAGTTTAAGTAAATTTTCATTTGATTCATTGAAATTCTTGATGTTTGCTTGCATATGAGTCCAGTGGGCGGTGCTATTCAGTGATTGACAATCTTCTCTGTATGTAGAGATAGCTGTCAATCACTGAGTAGGTCCACCCACTGGACTCATGTGTACAAGTACCAGAGATTTCAATGTTACTACATCGCGCCCTCTCTTTAGAGCTTCAGACTAAAGGCTGCAGAGACCGAAGCACCAGGGGAATGGTGAGAAGTGGCATTTTTGTTTTTTTAAATCAATGATAACATTATGGGAGCCATAATACTGTTTTAGGGGCTATGTGAGGGCCGCTAAACTGTTTGAAGGGCTATGTGGGGGCCATTCTATTATTTTGAAGGCTATATGGCAGCAATTATACTGCAGTATTCTGTTTGGAGGGCTATGTGAGGGGCCATTATTTTGTTTGGAGGGCTATGTGGTGGGGGTCATTCAACGGTTTAGAGGTCTACTTTGGGGCCATTATACTGCTTGGAGGGCTATGTGAGGGCCATTATTGTTTGGAGGGCTATGTGATGGGCCATTATTCTGTTTGGAGGGCTATGTGATGGGCCATTATTCTGTTTGGAAGGCTATGTGAGGGACCATTATACTGTTGGGAAGGCTATGTGAGGGGCCATTATACTGTTTGGAAGGCTATGTGAGGGGCCATTATACTGTTTGGAGGGCTATGTGATGGGCCATTATTCTGTTTGGAGGGCTATGTGATGGGCCATTATTCTGTTTGGAGGGCTATGTGATGGGCCATTATTCTGTTTGGAAGGCTATGTGGTGGGGGTCATTAAACGGTTTAGAGGTCTACTTTGGGGCCATTATACTGCTTGGAGGGCTATGTGAGGGCAATTATTGTTTGGAGGGCTATGTGATGGGCCATTATTCTGTTTGGAGGGCTATGTGATGGGCCATTATTCTGTTTGGAAGGCTATGTGATGGGCCATTATACTGTTTGGAAGGCTATGTGAGGGGCCATTATACTGTTTGGAAGGCTATGTGAGGGGCCATTATACTGTTTGGAGGGCTATGTGATGGGCCATTATTCTGTTTGGAGGGCTATGTGATGGGCCATTATTCTGTTTGGAAGGCTATGTGGTGGGGTCATTAAACGGTTTAGAAGTCTACTTGGGGGCCATTATACTGCTTGGAGGGCTATGTGAGGGCTATTTTACTATTAGGAGGGCTATGTGAGGGGACCTCTAAACTGTTTGAAGGGGTATGTGAAGGTTCATCACTGTCTGGAGGTCTATGGAAGGGTTTTTATACTGTTTGCAGGGCTAGTTGGAGTAATTTTACTGTATGTGGACCATCAACTGTGTTAAGGCGTGGGGGGGTAAATTATACTATATGAAGGGCTATTATACTGTATGGAAGGCCATCATAATGTATGGAGGGCCAGGCACACCATACTTTGTGGGGGCCATCATATTGTGTGGAGGATTGTGTTGGGGCCATCATACTATGTGAGGGGGAACTGTGGGTACTATCATAATGTGTATGGGGGATTGTCGAGGCCATAATTATGTGTTGGGGTCACTGTGGTGGTATCACAAGGTGTTTGGGAGGAAATGTTGCTGGTAACCTTCTTTATGGCGGCAATGAAAGCTATATGTTAGTGCGTTGGAACATTTAGAGGCTTCAATAGGAGCAAAATAACTTTGTAAGTGCTGCAAAGCTGTGGGATATGCTCTTCTGTGACCCGACTGAATATTACTTTATTTTTTATTTTTTTGTGCTAAGGCCCAACTAGCACATCTGCTATGGGGCATCACGATTTCTATGTAAGTCCCTCGGTTATTAATTTAAACCTCTGTTATGTCTGTAATTTTTGTCCTATCAATGATTGACAGCGATGTCTGTATAGACACTTATACAAAGAAAGCTGCCAATCACTTGTAGGACCAAAAATCCCAGACAGAGCAGAGGTTTAAGTGGTTAAATCACAGGTTATGATTGCTCACAAAACCGTATATCAGCCTTCCAAGCTCTCCCTGCTCCATAACATAATGCCGGCAGATTGGATTGCATTTTCATGGCGACAGGTTCCTTTAAATAGAACATTTTCATATATAATGTTTACCACTGGGCTATATCTACTGAGTGGAATGTACATATCTATTCAAGAGGAAGATATACAAATCTATTGGAAGAGATTTTACTTATCTATTACAGAGCAATAGATTTACTGCAGAGGGAGCATCATTTATCTAATGCAGTAGAGCTGTAGATGCAGAATCTCCTAAAGGATGAGTTATACGGATCTACTGCAGGGGCTATACCTGGTTATATTAGAGGGAAATACAGATATTTACTGTGGGATGGTGGGTTTCACTTCTTTACTTTGGGTGAGGAAATGTCTGCAGCAGGGGGGGCTATAATTCTCTTAGCAATAGCTAATGCAATGGCAGTTGCAATACACATGTCTACCACAGAGGGAGCAATTATCTTTTATCTATCTATCTATCTATCAATCTATCTATCTGTATCTATCTATTATCTATCTATCTATCTTATGGAATGCTTTGCTTCTCATCTTCAGGGGAAGCTTTACTTATCTTCATTTTAATCATGAGAAATAGTTATCTAAGTGAATCTAACTGTAGGTGGCGCTATGCTTATCTATTGCAGAGGAGCTCTGTTTACCTATGAAAGGGGGCTCTACCTATCTCTTGCATGATGAGCTCTACTTGCATACAACAGGCACAACTAGTGGCATAACGTTCATTTCCAACATCAGGGACAAAGTAAGTACTGTACCTTGAGGGCCCCCATAAAAGTAATCATGTACCCAAGGGCCCTCTTAAAGTAAATAATGCCTTATGCTTCCTTTAGAAAATAGTAAAAGAGTAAAAGTAATGATGTCCCATGATTGCCAAAAGTAACTGTGGAGACACGGGGGGGTCGGTGGGCACCCCAGTCCGCTAGCCGCAACCATGTGGCCCAAGGATCATCCCACTGAACACCTGCTCTCCTTTTACCATGGGTGTAATGCTACTCAGACAACACAGGGTGAGGATAAAACAGTGCGGCAATGCTTTGTTGAACCACAAAACAGGTAGATAACAGGTAGAACAGTCCCAGCAAAATACCCACATTACAGAGTCTCACCCTTCCACTGACTCATCGGGATAATGGCAGCTGTTACTTCAGAGCTTCTAGGGTCAACTACCCCACCTGTGGCACACACAGAGAGGAAGTAGCGACAAGCTTAGGAAGATGACAGCCCATTCAGATACAAGGCCAGTTGACCTGAGGGTCACAAGCTGGCTTCATCTTCCAGGAGGGTCGAAGTACCATAATCCGGCATCCTCTAGAATAATAAATCTGTGTCCCTCGTGATGGAACCATGATGTCTTGGCTGTGGTGCTACCTCTGGTCTTTTTGAAGTATGGATGTCTCTCTGGCTCTCTCTCTCTCTGTCTCATAGAGGCATATCACCTCTTTTTATGTTTAACAAGTATCCTCCAATACAGCATCACAGATAAGGGGAAGAATAGTGATGACCAAGTTGCCTTGTTTGTTTATGTAATCTATTTGCAAAGATTTTCAGCCTCTGTCTTAAAAATTAGCAAACTATCTGGCCTAGACAATGTATAATTAGCATACCAGCAAACATCACTAGTCATCAAGGATAAGAGCACAATATGTTACATTAAATGCCAACTTACAAGTCAATATTACAGGCTTACACAAGCAAATGTCTGTTTCCTTGACCAACCAGACAGAAACGCTTAAATTAAAAAGTCAACATATAGATAGCAGTCTATTCTATCTAGTTTTCTAAAATTAGTTGTCTGGTTAATTAAGATACAATGCTGTGTCTTCATAGTAACAATACAACGTTTGTGTCCCCCACCACCACAAATGTGCATGAGCATTGCCCCATCATCAGCTATTTTGTTTTTCAATTTTGCACCCAGGTCAACTGGTCTTGTGTCCTCCCACCCCTTTCACCATAATATGGCACTGGGTGAAGTTATATCTACAGCAAAAATAACTCTATGGTACTTATTTCACGCAGGGAGATCTCTTTCTGTCTAAGACATTTGCAGCGTGTAGTTGTCCAGTAACAGGTGTCCTCTGTGGGAAGGGAATTTTTAGTTGCCAAAGATAATAAATCAGGAGGTGACTGTAATTTTTCCACCACCTATAACTAGTCCATTTGAATAGATAGAATTTGCTATTAATAGAGGATCCCAGTTTTACCCTTAGTATGCTTTTGTGAATTTTCAATGAGATAGAGTGGCCGCAGCACTCTTGAAGTAAGCTTTTAGAATCTCTGTTTCTAGTCCAGAATACATGTACTTCTGTTCACGTGTTGGATGGAGAGAAGTCCTCCTGGGGTATTGTAATAATCGGAAAATAATGTCTCTAATGAAAAGATAAAATGTAGACATTGTAATCCAAAGTTTAGTAAAGTATAAAAGGTGTGTTGACTCTCAACTATTTTATTGTCCTCTGGCATGCCAAGGGCATAAGCGAACCTGTCAGCACGATTTTGTAATGTAAAGTAAAAACATGTCTGTAATGGTGCTGTAATGTACTGTATATTAGATTGATATCTTTGCTGAAGAAATCCGTTTTGTGGTTTCTGTGGAATCACCATTTCAAGCTTTCAGCTAATTTGACTTCGGTGCACAGGGGCCGGACTGTCCATGGGGTCTTCTCCTCCCTGTCTGTGATTACCAGACCCCATCGCCGGACTCCAGTCTGTGAATAACAGGTCAGCACTGAAATTTCAAACAAAGGAGGCAAGTCATGCAAAGACTGGAGACAGGCAGAAGGATTGGGGGATCACAGAAAGGGAGGAGAAGACTCAGTGCACAGTTTCGCCCCTGTGCACCGAAGTCTAATTAGCAGAAAACTGCAATTGGTGATTAAAGAAGAACCACAAAGCGGATTTCTTCACCAAAGGTATCAATATAATCAGTATTACAGCACAATTACAATTTTTAAATCCCATATCTTAATATGATTTCATTGCTACATTCTATAATGTCTCCAATACATAGTGACATTATCTGCATCCTTGGATTCTTAATGTATTCCACAATTATGTTACATTCTAATCAACATTGCATTGTATGTCCTGAATAATGAGCCTACACGTATATCATTGGTATTTGTTATAATATTTTCTAATTGTACAATTTTAATACACTAAGTTGAGAAAAAATATAAAGGATATATAGCATAAAATTAGTAGATTAGCAACACTGGTGTAAATAAAATGCAATTATTTTTATCTCAGTCACAACATTAAAGTGAAAAGTCTGGATTGGTCATATAAAAGTATTACATAGTATGGGAAAGACTCATAATAATTGCTCAGCATCCTGATTCTGGTCCCATTAGATCCTTAATTATTTGCCGGATTTACAGAATTGCCAGATTATCGGAAGTCTTGTTGAGTCTTGCTCTGATCACAAAGTCTATTTCAAGGCTGCTTAGGCTGGTTTTACACTTGTCGTGTTTTTCGCGGTCCATTTTTACGGGCCGTTATTGATTTTACCCCTTTAAAATCCTTCATCTGCAAGGTTCTGGTCCTCTGTAAGTACGAGATATTGATATTATGTATGGACGGATTGTACACTTAACTAATGTACTTCCATGGACTGCAGTGTGATTTTACTAATAGGAGACTGACTAATGAGCAGAACATTCTCCTCCGTCTAAGGCTTTGATTATTCCTGGCACCATCCTGCATAACATTGTGGTGCCTGCCCTGTCAGTCAATAGTTTTTAGATAAAATGATATGCCGGCATGTAGCTTTAATTATTCATGGGAATTTTTAATGTAGCTGTTCGATTTGCCAGACTGTTAATGAATGGTGCAGCTTTTATGTATTTACTTATCTGCAGGACGAGGGTCAAATTCTCAAAAACAGAAGACAAATCTGGCAATGAGGAAAGACTTCAGAAATCCAGCAGGGTTTTATCCAGGCTTTAGGCCATGCTTATTTTTCTCTGTGCTTTCTCTCTGGATTAAATAACTAGGCCTGACACATTGAGACACTTTTATAAAAAAAAGTGTTTCATTGCCGGCAGGGATATGTGAATTTGGCATGTGCTGTTGCTCACCTTTCCGCAAACCAAAGACATTGTCTGTTGGCGGTCATGGCGCTCTACTTGGAGCTGCAGGTGGCATCTGCATGCTGCGATAACCTTTCGACACTGGTGACGTCGCTCTGGAAGCCCATTTAAAGAAGATACAAGACCGACACCAAAGGTGTTCCTATGGTTAACTTTTTGCCTCTAACTTTAAAGGGTTACTTCGGGGAGATAAAACAATTTTCATGTCGACACAACTTAAAAATCTGTAAAGCTTATGTCCATAGCAGTGTCTACGATTATCTCCATATGTGCAGTTTAGAACTATTCACAGTGACGGAGATTCAGCTGCTGAGTGTTTACACTCCGTTCTGGGCCACTATGTCTCCGATCAGGGGATGTGGTCAGATACTGGTTTCTAATACAAGCTACGCCCCCTGAAAATGCTTCCTAAATGCAGTCACAGATCAGAGGCATGACTTGTCTGGATTTAAATGCAAGCCACCCCGTGACCAAGCCTGGAGTTCTGTGTGCGAAATCATAATGTCATTTGATTGTTTGTACTGTGCCTTGGTGGCTTCCCGCGTGATATATACTTGCGGAGTCACCAGGGTAACTCAGGAAAGTGGACATGTAAATGGCTTAAATAGCTATATTACAAAGGCTGGATAAGAATTAGTGTATGGTTAAGTATCTAAATTGCAATGGGCAATGGTAACGTCATAGACCATGTGTATCATAAATGAATGGCAGCCCAATTAAGAAAAAACAGCATGTAAAAACATAAGTATAGAGAAATCAGTTACTATCAGAAAAATGACTTGTTAGCCGCGTGTTCCATTCCTCTTCCCCCAATACGGGTTTCGCCTAGCTTCATCATGGCATGTTGAGAAGGGGAGATACATCATCTTACAAAAGGTCTTTGTAGCCAATGGTAACATAGGAAGACCATCAAATGTCGTCACTAGATCATTTTCAATACCTGTGTGCGTCTTTGTGTGCGCCGTCAATGCTTCTTGTGGGTGGAAAAAGAACTTCTGGCATTCGGTCTGACTAGGTGTGGGGAATGGTCTGTGAAACACAAGCGAGATGTGATGTGAAGCGACGCACTGCTAGTTAGGGGGAATTAGACTTCGTGAATGATACAGCATGCAGCTTACAGCTTATCAGTGAAATGTCAAGAACCATGGGGGGAAGCTATGACTGTCACAGATAAGTTGTGAAGAAGCCAGTATCGATCCACACCCCTTGATCTGTGATGTAGGGTCCCAGAAGAGACTGCTCCATCTCTTTGACAGTGAATAGCTCTGAGTAGCACATATTGGGCCTATTGAAAGCATTACTATGGATGTACACCTTTATATTTTGTACAGGACCATGGAATCAATGGTGCTCTATAAATAAATAATAATAATAATAATAATAATGAATATTTTCTGAAGCTACAGTATGTCAGTATGAACACATATCTCCCTCGAGTACCCCTATAATACTGCCTTATTAATAAATTCAGCTTTTTTTCTTGTTCCTTTGGATTTGTTGCATGCTACTTATGTCTGAATCCCTTGGTTTAACTCGTGGCTGTTTATGAATTTCATCTTGGTCTCCTAAAATGGCTTGCCACATACTGACCTCTGTCCTGTTGACAACTCCTTGGTCAATTCCTGACTTTGATTTTATTCTTTCTCCAGATATCAGTAGCAGCCTTGTCTGCAGAAAAGTGATGGTTATTCTGGGACCTCAGAACCTGATTGTAAAAGTCCATCCTTTCCTTTCTTGTGGTTCATGGAGATTTCCTACACTTAACTCAAGCTAAAACTTAAAGGGTATGTAACAGTCAAAAAGATATTTTGCCAAATGTTCCCTGGGCACTGGATTGGTAGTAATTAATTGGTAAACTGGTGGGGGACTGATCACTGGGACTTCCAACAATTGCCAGTACAATATTCCAAAATTCCCTATATGAAATGTCGGAGATGGAAGTGTCCTACCACTGTTCCAAGGAATTTCAGAACTTCTCTCAAACTACCATTTATCAAGTGGAAAGGTGAAAATTGTGGTTCTTTTACAGGTTTAAAACATTATACGTTGTGTCTCAGGACATGATAAGGAAGGTTACCCTCCATCAATATTTATTGGGTCTGAGATGCCCTAATGAGCCCACCATGCCCTGTAGCAGTGTCATCATCATGCCCCCCGCTATTCTTGGAGCAGTCAATCCACACTTCTTACTAGCACACGACTCCTGTTGCTTCATCAGTTCTGCAGCCCTTTCAACATGGAAATAAACAAATGTAACATCGTAACATAAATTGTATGAATATGACAACTGCTCCATGTTGCTACACAATCTTAATTATGTCTCATTAAAATATGTGCAGTTTGTACTATAAAATCTATCTGGCTTTGTTCCGTGAGATGGATCTCTACCCTCATGTTAATTGCTCGGAATATGCAACAATTTCCCACTCTGGCCATTAGTTTCCACGTTGTACACACTGTAAATAACTGTTTCCTCTTGTGATATTAGTGCAGACGCAGCAATGGGGATATTGGTGGTGCAGAGAAGAGGCAGCAAATTTGTCATTAGCAGATAACAGATTAATTAAACCAACAATCCTAAGAGACATTAGATGGCCGGGAAGAATGGGTTATTTTATTAACGTCAATTGCAGATGTATAATGTTTGATTATTTTATAGTGTGCTACTAATATGCTGTGATATCATGGTACAGGTATAGACAATATTGCATCAGTGCGAAATCCTTGTGTATGGTTATATTGTCGCTTGTTATACCTCTGTACTGGGAAACTTCTTGTGTTGTGACTTCAATAAGAAGAATGTCCCAGTTTTATGACAATACTATGTACAATTCACTGTAATGTGTCAACATTATGGGTATTATCCATATATTGTGACATCACTGTGTGTATTATCTTTGTATTGTGACATCATTGTTTGGGGTTCGGTGTTTTGTGACATGACTGTGTGTATTATCTCTGTACTGTGACATCACTGTGTGCAGTTCAGTGTATTGTGACATGACTGTGTGTATTATCTCTGTACTGTGACATCACTGTGTGCAGTTCAGTGTACTGTGACATCACTGCGTGTATTATCTCTGTACTGTGACATCACTGTGTGCAGTTCAGAGTTCAGTGTACTGTGACATCACTGTGTGTATTATCCCAGTACTGTGACATCACTGTGTGTATTATCTCTGTACTGTGACATCACTGTGTGCAATTTAGAGTTCAGTGTACTGTGACATCACTGTGTGTATTATCCCAGTACTGTGACATCACTGTGTGCATTATCTCTGTACTGTGACATCGCTATGTGTATTATCCCTATACTGTGACATCACTGTGTGCAATTCAGTGTACTGTGACATCACTGTGTGCATTATCCCTGTACTGTGACATCGCTATGTGTATTATCCCTGTAGTGTGACATCACTGTACAGTATGTATTATTTCGGTACTGTGACGTCGCTATGTGCAGTTCAGTGTACTGTGACAACATTGTTTATAATCCATGCACGTTGACATCACCTTAGATATTAACTCACTATTCTGATATCACTTTGTGCATGACTTCTGTGCTGTAACCCAACTGAACTCATTTTCCCCTTAGGGTATGTTTCTACGTTCAGGAAACGGCAGTGCTTTGAATGCACTCCGCCCAAAGAGCTGCCCTCTTTTGTATGTCCGGTGATTCCTCATGTGTTCATTGAACATATGCGATATCACCGCATCCTATACATAGACGGTGTTATTTATCTTGTGGAGACTGAGAGTCTCTGTAAGATAAATAGACATGCTGCGGTCTATAAAGACGCGCCACATGTCCGGTTATGCAGGTCTGCCACCTGCGTCTTTGAACACATAGTGGAGATGGGATTTCATAAAATCCCCTCCACTATGCTGTAACATCTGGCCGCTGCGGAATGGACACTGCGGCTGTACGCAGTGTCCAATCCACAGCGTTTACTGACCATGGAAACATACCCTAACTGTGTGCATTATCATTGTACCGTCTCATCTTATGTGAATATCTATGCTCTGTGACAGTAATTTGTGCATAATGTATTTGTGCACAGGAATAGTTCTGCAGTATCCAGCAGCGGCCACTACACATTGAATAGAGCTGTGCAATGTAGCTCCTTGTCATGTGTTCACATCTGACCGCCAAAAGCAAATAACAGCTGATCAATGGGGGGCGCCGGTGATACTAATCTGATATTAATTGCCTATGCTAGAGCTAGAACACCAATGTCTTATGCCCAATCAGATCCCAGCTGGGGGCTGGTAGTCACCCTGGTAGTCACCACCATCCCCCTTACTCTATTTCTTACTTTCAGTAGGCCTTTTCTGTGTCTAAGGCCCATTGCATATTCTATGGCTATAGTTAAACTTCTGAAGTCGGTGGTGACCCATCTGTCTGTCTAGTCTTCCTGTGCAGCTTGGTCCCTTAGTTATTTTAAAGTATGGTTTTCGCTGAAACGCTGTACTGTTGGAGAGTCAAATGTATATGGCTGAAATCATATAGCCAGTGTCTGATACATCCTGCCCCTAGATCGTACAGCTGTCATGGCTCCCTAACCCTAAAATAATCTGTTTCAAAAATAGTTAACCTTCTGATAATCAATCCCATTTTTGACTGGTAGCTGGCTAAAGCCATGGCTTGTTGTCCAAGGTGTACCCATCTTTTGTCCAAGGTGTACCCATCTTTTGTCCTTCTGCAGGAAGGGCAGATGGTAGAGAGACTTCTGCTGCAGCCAGTTGTCTAACGGCCAGACGGTAAGTAGGAGGCCATTTCTGTAAATACTGTAATATGACATATAAAAGGATCGAGAAAAGAATGAGATTAAGGCCGGGATCAGACTTGTGAGAACTCAGACGAGTCTCGCATGTCAATACCAGGCACTCGGATCGGAGTATTAAGCTGCATATATTTTTATACAGCTGAACGCTCCGATCCCAGTGCTGGCAGCAGTGCCGGTATTGACGTGCGAGACTCATCCGAGTTTCTTGCAAGTCTGACCCCGGCCTAAGAAATGAAGTGTGAAATATTTGATTACTTTCCTAAGTATAAATTGGACATTATGATTCTCCAGTGGGACCACATCTAAGTACAGATTATCGCCAAAGCAAGTAAGTCATCATAGTGATAGTAATCTATTAGTGAATATAGAAAAATAACAAAAACATAAATAAAATGTATTAAAAAGCAAAAGGAAAACGTGATGATGCTTTCCAATCTTTTTCATATATTATCCCACGATGCACTTCATACACAGGAAGCCTCGTACACAATTCACTGCAGCGAAACCATATTTTATCATTGATTTATTTTTTACACCGTTGAAATAACCCACTTGGAATAATAAAAATCAATTCTTCCCCACTTCGATGACAGAAAGTGTGATCACTTGTGTATTGATGATTAGATAATTAATTAGATATTCTGGTTGGGTCATTTGTCACCAAGTCATAAAACGCAATCCCTCCTAGTTAGAATCAGTGAGATGTGATTGACTTATTGGCAATAATTCACCCCCAAAAAAACAAATGAAGGCGATGAGCTTTTTTTTTAGGAAGTAGTAAATGCGTTACACTCTTCAATGCAATTTTACTAATCCTCCTGATATGTATACGCGTCGATAAATGGTTGTCACGAGCCTCCATTGTAAGATTCTAGCAGAGTTTGGGCAACTGTTCCTGGCACGCCTGGCAGTAATAGGGTCTGTCACTAAGATAACAGTCAAGGCTAGACAGTCTCTGGCAGACAACAGGACTCAGCGAGGCTTCTTTTAAAAGGAATTGGTGATAATGATGCAGGGAAATTGACTTCAACATGAAAAGTATAAATCCACATCAGCGACTTGGGGACTTGGACGCCTAATAATATATAAACTAGAGTAGCTTCAGGTAAAAAGCGCTTTTCATATGGCAACATGAATGTAAATCTGTTTGATAGATCCACTTGAGTCATAGTGGGACTATTTATCCATTTTATTTTGCCTTCCTTGTATAGCGGCAGCATTTTTCACAGCACTGTACGGAGACTGCCGCATTCACATCAATCCCTGTCTCTAATGGGTTTACAATAAAAAGGAGTGACTATGAGGACATTTGAGTTTGCCGAATTCATTCAAATTTGGCCTGGAAAATTTGATTTGGATAATATAAACCTAGTCCTAATTGAATCAGCAGAGTAGAGGTTAAAAAAAATGGTGTATTCACCTTTCCTCAGCCCTCCCCACCCATCTCTATCTGGCATTGAAATTATTGTGATAGGCTTTCGCACTCAGTTGGGCATCCATCTTTTCCCCAACTCACAAAAAGAAAAAAGATTGTGGGCTATTGATGGGTTTTTATGGCAGCATGTAGCTTATTAACATCAGATTAGGGCTGATGTTCTTATTCTGGGAGGAGGCCAATATCTATGGCCCCTTCCTAGCCTATTATTATATGGGGGGCCTCCCATCATTTTTTGGGGGTGACCCCAATTTGAATAACCAGTAAAAGCTAAGTAGTCAGGTGTGAGCTGATATTAATAGGCTGGGAAGATCCATGCTTATTACCCCATTTTCCAGGCTTTAAACATCAGCCTGCAGTTGTCGGCTTTACCTCAGCTGGTTATTAAAACTTTTGGGGACTATACGCCATTTTTTTCTAATTCTATATATATCTTCTATTATATTCTGAGAGTTTGGGTTGTAGATTTGCTGTACTTGGCTAATGAAATATGGGGTTTTTCCTATGAGATGGGTGTGCAAATATCTCACGGCACATGCATGGTTCATGTGCCGCGCAATTTTTTTCTCGCACCCATTGACTTGCATTGGCGAGTCTTGTCCGAAAAACGCGACCACTCCCAGCATACTGCGATTTTTTTTTCTCAGTCTGATCTGAGAAAAAAAATTGCAGATGAGCACTGAATCATTGAATAACATTAGTCAGCGTGAAATCCGATTTTTTATTGGATTGCACTCTTGCATCTTTAACAAAGTGGAGTATGAGACCTTACTGTAAAGGGCCTGTCACACTAAGCGATATCGCTAGCAATATCGCTATAATGTCACTGGTTTTTGTGACGTAGCAGCGATATTGCTAGCGATATCGCTACATGTGACACTTACCTCCGACCGGCTCCCCCGCTGGTTAAAGCTGATCGTGCGAGAACGTCCTCGACCATTTCTCGTCGTCAGCTTCCTGTGGCGCCGACGAGCGACGCGTGGACGCGGGCGGGAGGACGTCAGCATCGCCTCGTCTGACAGGTAAGTAACGACCCCCGACCGCTGCTATGTCGCTGGTGAGATCTGCCTGTGTGGCAGCTCACTAGTGACCACTTAGCAATGCACCAGCGATCCTGACCGCGTCATATCGCTGGTCGGGATCGCTGGTGCATCGCTAAGTGTGACAGTACCTTAAGTGACAGCTGCAGTATTTCTGTAGACTGCAGTTGTAGCTAAATTGTTAAAATCAATCAGTGGCGCTAAAAAAAGTTGCAGAGTAGCCCAGGAGTAAATGGTAAAATAAATGTCCTTCACAACTTTTGGCTCTTGGTGGAGGGAGGTGGAAGGGTGACGAAAGCTCAAAAACTAAAATAAAAAATTGCCTTTAGTGGTTAAATACAAACTATTTTAGAAAATTATGAATAATTTAGGATTACATGACGTTGACTCCATGTCTTCAACACAGGAAAATATTTTCCAAGATCACGATCTACAACTTTCAGCCTTGCAGCTACACATGCAGAATTACAAGTGCTAAACCCGAGCAACCTAATAACTTTTATTTCCAGGGAGACTGACCAGGACATGTTCTGATCGGAGAGGAGGTTGAGGCCTAATTCAGGTGATAGAAGGAAGAGTCTTGTAAAAGTAATGTCCTTTCTGTGGCCATTAGACTGTGTGGTGCGCAATTTATGCTCCCAGCACTGCAGCGCCTCTCCCTCCCTACGCACGCTCCCCGGGTTGATGAGGACTTTGATTCACCATCACGAAACTCCCTATGGGAGTCATTAGCCCTCTGTGTACCTGCCTTTCAAGCATGGGAACCTCTAATCAAAGGAAAGCGAAGGCGCGGAGGAGCAGTAGTTCCAGGTGTATCCAAACAGATACGGACCTCTATTAACCCTTCATGGCTCCAGCTTGGAATTCGTGGCAATAGAGCGGCCCTGAGAACCGCATGCATGTAAGCGACTGCTTAACCAGAGAGTGATGCATCCCCTTGACAGCTACAATGAGCTATTCTATATTGCTGATCAGTGGTATTTCTGCTGAACCCAATCTGTCTCTGCTTCTACAGATTATTAATGGCTTCCAATGAGATATATGGTCCGGGAGCAATGGTTGTAAAATCAGCACTGTCAATACGTGTATAGTTCCATATAATGGAAGTGTAGAATTATCAATGGAAGATATTTTATTACCCGGATCTCATCATCCACTGATTACAATGAATATTAATATCATCCACCTTTAATTAACATGGCAGCTTTCGATGGTTATGGCGCTAAAGAGTCTAAAAACAGAATCTGGGACACTTAATATATAAGTTCATAGGAGACTGTGACGACTCAGAATAATTTCCTCTGCAGATTGTGTCTCATTATACTTATGTAGCAGGACGTAATCAGCTTCCGGATATGAATACGATTCACAGACAGCAAGCAGTTATATTCAAAATACATAGAATTCTAATTAGCATTATCAGATAATTGCTTTTGTTTTTTATTCCAAAAGCCTTAACTTTATTATTTTTCTATGCACAGTTAAAGGGAATCTGTCAGCAGGTTTTTGCTATGTAATCTGAAGACAGCATGCTGTAGGGGTTAAAACAAGGATTCCATCAAGCTTATCAATCTTTGTGGTTTTGTTTGCTTGCAATGATTGCTTTAGCTCCAGGGGCTTATCATTGCTGGACACAGCAGCTCATGCATGCTAGTCTGACACGCCCCCTTCTGTGATAAGCAGCTCACTGTCTAAGGACATATAGAGCCTGGTGTGGGCAGGGTTATCATTTTCAGCTCTTCTTCAAATTAAATCTAAAAGCTCCAATTGTGTCAAAACTGCTGCACCCAGTTCTCTAACTGATGCATTGATGGTTTCAGCTTCTCTTGCCTACATCATGCTGCTCTCAAATGAGAACAAAAAACTTCCAACAGATTCCCTTTAAAGGGAACCTGTCAGCAGGATTGTGCTGAGTAATCTACAGACAGTGTCAGGTTGGTGCCATTATACTGATTAAAATGATACCTTGGTTGATTAAATCCATCTTGTCATTGTTGTTTAATCTGTATTTGCAGTTTTCAGTTAATGAGATTCGGGGCAGCCTGTGTGGGGTCTTCATGTGGTGCTCTGCTTAGGTATTCATACTGATGGCTTATGACAGGTCAGTGATCCTTCAGTGATCTACCCCCTATTTTATACTGAATATTATATGTATTGGAAAAAAATCCTTTCTCAAAATGTCGCTGGCCGTGCCTTCGCAGTAGCTTCTGTCAGCAATCTGATAGATGCTACTGCGCAGGCGCCGGTGGCATCATTTTGCTACAGGAAGAACAAATTGTCTCCACCAAGGTGGTGATGGGGGCACCTGCGCCATAGCGTCGACAATGTGGAGGGTATTATACTATATAGGGGCTCCATTATACTATATGGGGGCTGAATTTTACTCTATTGCGGCTGCATTATACTATATGGGGCTGCATTACACTCTGTCAAGGACTATGGGGAGTGTAATATACTATATGTACTATATGGTGGCTCTATTATACTTTATCAAGGACTGTGGAGAGTGCTCTATACTATATTTACTATATAGCGGCTGCAATATACTCTATCAAGGACTATGTGCTGTGTATTATACTATATGTACTATATGGTGGCTGCATGATACTCTATCGATGACTATGGGGTGCATTATACTGTATGGAGGACTATGGGGAGTTCATAATACTGCATGGAGGATGATGGGGACTGTATTATATTATTTGAAGGACTATGGAGTGCATTATACTATGGGGAGTGCATTGTACTTTGTGAAGACATATGATGGGTGCATTATACAATATGAAGGACTATGGAGGGGTACACTATACTGTACAGATGACTAAGAGGAGTGTATTATACTATATGAAGGACTGTGAGGAGTGTATTATACTATATGGAGGTCTATGGTGAGTATATTGTACTATATGGAGAACTATGTGGTGTCTTTTTTGAGAGAGAGGATTCAAAAAGATATAAATAAACTGGAGAAGTGGGCAGCAACTAACAGAATGTTTTTTAACAGGGAAAAATGCAAAGTACTACACCTGGGCAATAAAAATGAAAAAAACATATACAGAATGGGAGGAATAGGGCTAAGCAACAGCACATGTGAAAAAGACTTGGGTATACTAATAGATTACAGACTGAATATGAGTCAACAGTGTGATGCAGCAGCAAAAAAGGCAAATGCAATTCTAGGATGTATTAACAGAAGCATTCAGCCTAGATCACGTGAAGTCATTATTTCCCTCTACTCCTCTTTGGTCAGACCTCATCTGGAATACTGTGTCCAGTTTTGGGCACCACATTTTAAAAAAGACATCAACAAACTGGAGCAAGTTCAGAAAAGAGCGACCAGAATGGTGACCTGTCTGCAAACCCTGTCTTATGAGGAAAGGTTGCAGGATTTAGCGAATCCTGCTTTGAGCAGGGGGTTGGACGAGATGGCCCAGGAGGTCCCTTCCAACTCTACGATTCTATGATTCTTATACTACATGAGAAAAATGCTGCCTATTCATAGAGTGATTGCACTGTTTATGACACAATAAAAATCATTGTTCGCAGCAGCATATTGCCCAATGAAAACTGCAGATGTGCTGCTGATAACATGATACTGTGTGGGGACAGATTGATCTACTAGTGATTGTTCTGTTCCCATCACTCTTCCTCGGCCGGTGTAAAGTGTTCGGGAAACAAGCGTCAAATGACTTCAATATTGTCGATCACGCTCATGTAATGGTCTGAACTCAGCGCATGTGAAAACAACAGAAATGTTTCTGTGTGATGGTCGAATATATAGCATTTGGGGCCCCACTTTAAACTTTTGCCAACAGCCACACTTTGTTCAAAACCGGCCCATTGAGTGTTGAACTGATAATCAGATCAAATACACAATAATGTCAATTGTATAAAAAGAAGCGAACTGATTGATTTGTCTGAAATACATTGCCTTGTTTGGGGGGGGCATATGTCTGATATTGATATTCAATGGGACAAATGCAATATTAATGAAAAAAAATCTCGGGTGATACATAAGACTTATTCCTCATGATAATACCGTCGACACATTTTCTTAGCACACTACGAGCTAACACTGAGCTGCGTTCATTTGTTCCACGCTCTGCTCCTTTTGCTCCATTGTCTGCAGGAGAAATGTCCCTCTTTTTATGTACAGAGCCTAAGGGACACGCTTCTGGTGCTGAAGTCCACTTACTCTCTGTAAATTTCCGGCATAGATGCAAATGTGAATATCCAGAGGAATCCCATACTAATAGCAGGAGAACATACCAACTCCATCCAGGTCAGAATTCATCTTGTGCTTTATTGTAAATTGGGTATTTTATTGAGTTTAGTGAGTCAAAATTTAATTTTTGGTGTCTAATTCTACATGACTTCATTAATTTGAGCTTAATAATAATACACATCGGAGGCTTTATTATACCATACTTTATACTGGTCATTTTTTTCACATGTTCTAGATAGGAGCAAAATATACTAAGGGTCATTTATTTAGTTTAGCACTTTCTATACTTCCCTTTTTTTCTTGTTTCTTCCATACGTCTGTTACAAACATCCTGTTTTTGTTGCTTTTTTAGATAGATCTATGTATAGACTCTGGTTAACAGGGAACTATTCATGCATGTGTGACCAAATTGTCTGCAGTCAATGAACAGACCTTCCTCGAAGGACATGTACATGGGGTCCTACATAATATTATTTGCCAATCAGATTCTCGCTACGTGTAATACTCAGTCTGTTTATTTATTTTGTGTTATTAAGAAAAGGAGGACTCAAGCAGAGATTAGAGTATGAGGGGTTATATGAAGACCTGATGTGAGGGCAGATGGTACCTCCAGGTGTGTAGTTAGAGTCTGATAGGTCCCATTGCAAACTTTGATCCAGGACCCAATACAGCAGTCTACTAGTTCCCAGCCAGTATACCTTATACCAGTACTACTCACTCCTCAAGAGCCTTCTCTAGAATTGAGCAAATCTTTTAAAATTCGAATTTGCCAACTTCAACAAATTTTCCACCAAAATTTAATTTGCGTGAATCTCAATATTGGAAAGCTTAGATTTGCTCGGAAAATACAGATGGGGAAGAAGAGGAGGGAGAAAACCCCACTGACCATAAAAGGTTATACTCTACAAGCGAGCGAGAGAGAATGGACCCTGCTGACCGTAAGAGCTTACTCTATACAGGTTAGAGAGAGATAGAAATGACCCTGCTGACATAAGAGCCTATAGTCTACAGGTGAGAGAGCGAACCATGCTGACCATAAGAGCTTACACTCTTCAGGAGAAAGAGACTTACCCAATGACTCTTGAGATGAAAAACGACTCAGCTGTACATACTGTGCTCCACTGGGAACCACTGATCTCAGATAGTCCAGGTACTGACCGCCACTGCACAAGGTGTGATAATCCAAAAAAGGTTAAATCTGCAGGGCATTGTGGAGAAGTCAGAGCAGCAACAAAAAATAAGATTAGTGTCACAACACAGGTGTTGGGTGAGCCGGGATCAGGGGCTCCTTCTCTATCCCTAACACTAGGGGGCACCATAGCTCGCCCTATTCCCCAGGATAATTCTGAAAGTAAAGTTGCCAGGGCCTCCACCCTTGCCTTATCTCCTGAGTCAGACCTCCATCTGTTCTCTTCCCTCACCAAGGGAAGAGGAGCGCTACTGTGCATCGTAGTACACAAACCCGACAAACAAGGCAACACAAACAAGGGTTAACAGAAATCTCCAGACAAACAAATAATTCACTCGCATATAACAGAGTAATGCACCGGGGAGTGGAGGTAGGGAAATAAACCAAAATAGAGAAGGATAGGGAATTACCATGCATACAAACCATGAACCAGTCACAGATAACTCCTCCAACTCTCCTCATAAAAACATCTCTCCCTCTTGAAGCCATGCAGCAAATGCTAGCTCTGACAAGGATTTGCATTAGAGCCCAGATTATAAAGGGGAATGGAGTGGCTAACGGAGCTCAGCTGCGAACTCAGAGACTTCCAACTTGACTGATTAACCCCTGTTCTACCAGAAGGAACAAACACCATTAAAATGAAGGAGACGTGCTTCTTCTCTGCGCTGGAGTAGGAGAAATCAGACGTTGCAGTCTTTTGGCTTCACACTGTCGCAGTAACCCAGTGACAGTTAGCAAACTCTCTTATCCTTCAATGTGGGAAAGTAGGAAATAGGGTCAGGCAATTTTTCTAAAATTGCAAATCAAATTTAATAGTGTTTTGAATTTGTGCGAATCTGAAAATCGTCACAAAATTCTACTCAAATTCAATCTGCCGTTGAGTGATCTCATCTCTAGCCTCCTCCATAGCATTAAGTCATCCAGTCCTCAATTGGCATTGGCATGCTGTACATGGCCCACCTACCCCTACGTGCGCGGTCACGGTTGCAGGGGTTTTACTGTGTATACCTAAGGCCAATTTCACATGACTGATTTTCTCATAAATGTTATATGCATGTTTTTATGGATAGAACACCCACCCATTGTAGGCTATTGATATGTCTTGTCCCATTTTGAATCAAATTGAGGATAGAAATCATCTATTTTAGTAAATGGTTTTGTAAAAAAAAAACAGACAGCACAGGTTTACAGTTTGAGTTTCATCTGAGTTCCTTCTGTTCTTTTTTTTCATGTATTGGGTAAATGAAGTTTTGAAATGTTATTTTATGTAAGCAAGAGTAACAGGCATATAAACCATGTTAGATTCCTTTTAAAAATGTGCACGTAGTTTTTATTAGGTCAATGGTCTACACTTCTAGGGATAGACATTTAAAAGTGATAGAATGTAATGCTTCATTTTCCCTGTGATGGCGCTGCAAAAAAGTTGAACTCTTGCTGCTAGCTTACTCTGCAGATTACAGCAAGGGCTCCTAGTGGAGGAAAAAAATGTGACCAGCTTATTTTTGGTAGATACTTAAATGGTTTCTCTACTTTTAGGAAATTGGGCATCAAAATGTGTAAAATACCTACAACAACAAACCAAGCAGGTTCTCACCCTCCCTGGGTCTGGCCCTGGCTCCCTGCTGCTGCTCCAGTCCCGATGCTTTTGGTGAAGCGGTGGTATCTTGTGCATTGAGTTCACCGGCTCCGATGAGTTGATGCATGAGCCCTGAGATCAGTGACTGACTAGAGCAGTGACACAGCCAAATCACTGGAACTAAGGCAGCACCTGGACCCTGGTGACACAGTCAAATCACTGGAACTGAGACAGCACCTGGACCCTGGACTCCTGAGTTTGTTATTTTAAGCATTTAACACAGTTTGGGCCAAACTTTCCTAAAAGTACATAGTCCCTTTAGCAAGAAGCGCCTTGATTTTTAAAATACTTTTCATCAGTGAAAGTCATGCCGTGTCGGGCACGGAATCTGTCAGCAGGATTTCACCCCTCAAAATATTTATTTACTCGTGTAGTTCTTTAAAAGACAAATACAGCAATATCTTTACATGGCTTCATTACTTAAAAATCAGTGTCTAAATTGATATGCAAGTGAGGCTGAAAAACAATTTGTAGGTCTGACGCCTCTGTCACTCCAGCTCTATTCTCCACCCAGCGCTGCCTCTTCCTCTTTGAATGATGGCTCTTTTGCCTGAACCCACAAAGCATATCAACTAATCACAGAGCTGTAGGAGAGAGCTGCGCAAAAATAGGGTCTTATCCAAGAGATATGACAGGTGGGAAAGGCAGATTAAACTCACCATCTAGACATATTCAAAAGGCATGTCAAGTGGAATTTCAGATGCAGCAGCTCCACAGGTCAGCAATTGACCATAAGACATCAAAGAGTGGAAGGAAAGACTTGTGGATGGTTTCTATGCTTGCCGACAGTTAATGAGACGTATATCCCAGGATATAAAACAAAATGATGGTTTATTCTACTTGTTTCAAAATACAAATGACTTCTTCATCAGGAAAGACCACAGGAATACTTGTGGTCTTTCCTGATGAGGTGTTAGGTGTCGGATTCCTGTAGCTACACCACAGGAGTCCAGAGCCTCACATACTGCTTCGCAGCAAGTCATTCCTGAGGCTAAGTCCCGCTGCCGCTCCACTGAGCATGCTCATGAGACGATCTCCCATTGGAGCTCGGGAGTCACATGCTCAGGTCCTTCCCCTGATCTGATTGGTCCATCTCAGAGAACTGGAAAGACCCGGCAGCGCACGGCTATAAAAGGACTAGTATAAACATTACTTGCTAGATGTGTGAATGGTGACGGATGTATGATTCTGGTGACTGACTCATTTGAAACCCCTTCCCTCTGATATTACGCATGTGGATAGGGAATTAGTTCAGTAGTCAGTGCCAGTCAGTGGCAAGCCTTATGCCACTGTGCACACCGCACCTGTACACTAGCATCCGATTGTGCTACTCCTCACGGCACTATCGTCTCGGGGCAGTGTCCTACGCCATGCTGCAGTTGCAGCTCTCTTTGGCGCCCGCAGTAGCGACGCCGCACACACGGTAGGTCTAGATGGATGCAGTTCCTTCTGCCTTTGGTACTGCACCTGTGACCTGATGCCGTGTGTGCATATATCTGAGACCTGTGACGCTAACAGGCTCAGCCATTTTGTGTTTACCCCTACTGGCATCTCTGTGATTAAACAGTGATTGCTCTGCGCACCTGGGTGACGTTTAACCCCGTGCGCATTATACCGCCATATAGCACGTCTGCCATTACTCAGCAGCAGTTATAACACCTTCTGCACGGTGGACCTCAAGCGGCGAACGCACTTTATTATTTATTTTATTTAGTGCGTTCCGCCGTTCCTAACATGAGGAAGTCATTTGTACTTTGAAACGCGTAGAATAATCCACCATTTCATTTTATATCCTGGGATATACGTCTCAACTGTCGGCAAGCGCAAAAACCATCCACAAACCTTTCATTCCATCCCTTGAAAGCATATCAACTGTCAGTCAAGCAGGAGGAGGTGGTGCTGGGCGAGTAGGGATGGGCGAATCCTGAAATATTCGGAATCGCTAGGCTGTAACGAGTCCGACTTGGAAACTCGCTATTCGTTGGAAGTCTAGCGAGTCCAATGTTAATGAATGAGGATGCGAGTATTGCAGCGATTCCTGTGCTGGGGGGAGGAGAATGGGGATGCGAGTTTTGCAGCGATTCCTGTGCTCGGGAGGAGGAGAATGGGGATGCGAGTTTTGCAGCAATTCCTGTGCTGGGGAGAGAGAGAGGGAGAGAGAGAGAGAGAGAGAGAGAGATTAGCAATTTTGTGTCCAGCTGCTGACACAAAATCGCTAAGAAACTCTGCAAAAACTAGGATTGCCATTGATTTGCATTGGACTCGTTACTGTGCGAGTAATCGCTTGGAAACTCGCAGAGTACCGACTCCTGCGAGTCCCCTACTACTCGCAGAGTAACGAGTCCTAACGAGTAGATTCGCCCATCCATATGGGCGAGCAATAGAGCTGGAATGATAGAGGCTTCAGATCTACCATAGCTCTTCAGGGTCATTTGTCTATCAATTCAATCACTGATTTCTCAGTAATGGAAAAATGGATTGGCCATGTAAAGGTATTGCTGGATTTGTCTTCAAAAGAGCTACATACATACAAATAGTTTGTGGGTTGAAATCTTGCTGACAGATTACCTTTAAGTAATGGCCCACTTAGAAATGCCCATCCAGGCTGCTAAACGACCACTGATTGGTGACATTGATCAGCTGTCATTTACATGATGACCAGGGAGGTCCCTTCCAACCCTAACGTTCTATGATTCTACTAACCTGTTTAAATAGGCTAACCAAACAGTGGTCAGGACAGAATGATTGCTAATATGATCCTACTATACCTCATGTTCTGTTCAGCATCAGCAGCATATTTCCTATATACACCAAGCGATAATCTGCCTATAATAATTATTTTTACATGAGCATGAAAATCATCTAATCACTAGTGTTGAGCATTCCGATACTGCAAATATCGGGTATCGGCCAATATTCGCAGTATCGGAATTCCGATACTGAGTTCCAATACGTTTTGCATATCGAATACCGGAATCGGAAGTTCCCATATTGCTATGAGCCAGTTTGATTTGATTCAGCCAATGAGGAATCCTAAGAAGTGTGGGCACATCCTGTTAGGCATGTTAACTAATGGCATGGCTGTGATTGGCTGCGAGCAGACCACCCAGCTGCTCCTCCCCCAGACACACGCTGAACAATGATCTATGGAAAGTGAAACTAGTGAGGGAGGAGGAAACGACAAGTTCTCATTTCAATGCCAGAACACCCCCCCCCGGACATTTATCTTAGAAGCAAGAGATGATATCTTGGAAACCGTGCAGATTAGCCAAAGAAGGTAAATTACTTATTGTCAGCATTCTACAGCTAAGATATGCACTGAGATTATGTGAAAAGCCCGGACAACCTGTTCTGTTATGTATTTCCGCCAAGTTGGATCGCACGCCAGGGCTGGTGGGGTACTCGGTACCGGGCCCGTTGGTTTCCATGGGAGATGTCACGGTAGCTGTGACCCGGTCCGTGGCCCTGGGCATCCATTGTACAAGGGAAATGTTGAACGTGTGGATGATGATTAAAGTTTATGAGTGAATAATTCGTGACGCCACCTGTGGTGTTCGGCAATGAATATGTTAAGCCGACGTTGCAGACAGATCCTCTGGGACAGATGGTGTGGTGCAGCAATGATGTTGTGGCCCACCACAGGTAGGGCTGTAGTCCCAGGGCAGTGTAGATGGAGAGGTAGTGAATAGACGTAGATGGTGCAGTGCCAGGCACAGAGATGTAGCAGTACTGAGTGTGTTGGCGCAGGAATAACTGGAGGACACCAGGGCATGTAGTTCCAAAGCTTTACTCACAGTCTGTTGTGCATACAGGTGCCCGCATCCGTGCCGTGTCCTCCGGGTCAGGGGCTCAACAACCTCCAAGCTAGATGAAGCACTCCGTTCCAACACTCCGCCAACATGTGCCTTTTCTGAACGTCTCCCTCTATTGCTACGCAACCCCTTTAACATAGTCAATATCTTTGCAACTCCGAATGTCTTAAAAAAAAAAATTAATTCCTGCTCTTCCATTTGATTGGGCTAAACCTCTATGCCTTTAATGTCTCCTCCACCTCCCCCAATACATTCTACATTATTCTTAGTTATTTTCCTTCATGTAGAATTAACTTACAAGGAAAGAAAGGGTTTATTTTAATTCCGATAATTCTGTCCCATTGACTTGCATTGGTTTCCGGTATCGGAATAGGTGATATCCGATACTTTTTGGGTATCAGTCCAATCCAATCCGATCCGATATTTCCCGATATCGGAAGGTATCGCTCAACACTACTAATCACCCATAAGACATCTTGCTCGCTCAATGTGTGATTTTCGGCATAGTCCTTAGTCAATTATTGATTTGTCTAAATGGGCCACTGGGGACAGAGAATCTAAAATATTTGCAAATGATCTTATTACCATTTACGTCATATACAGAAACACCTGCTGTTCAGATGAATATCTTCCTGATTGTACATTAGTAATAACATTAAAGGAAATTACATGGAATCAAGTTCAGCAACGATGATGTTATCAGGGGAGAACTTCACAGTGATCCACCTACACAACATCTGGTGTTTCCAGTCATGTGTTCATAAATGGTGCATAAAAGCAGTGGTGAACCAGAAGAAGCGGGCACAGCAAGACAATGAAGACGACGGAGCGCCACTGAGGTGTGAACAAACCTGAACATACTAAAGAAAGCAAATACACGTAAAAAAGGGATGATCCCTGATGAAGTCATGTAAATGAAGATACGTGTGGGATTCTTGAACTGTTCAGTCCTATGTCTTACCTCACAAATGCTACCCTTATCCCTGATTGATACGTATTGTACTTATTCTATTCATCTTTTTTCTCACCTAGGCCGCCAACAGGTAAAAAGTATTTGTTTTTGGCTCTTATGTTATTTCTCATTATTCCCTGAGTATTTTGTGTTTTTTTTTATTTTTATTTTGCTAACTCTGCCATACATTTACAAAGATATTGATGCTTTTTTTAGTGGCTAGTTTTCAGTTCTTATGTTATTCCTCATTAGAGTTGAGCGAAACGGATCGGTCAAATTCATAAGTCGCCGACTTTCGCTAAAGTCGGGTTTCATGAATCAAATCCCGACCATAGCGTGAGGTCGGCCATGAGGTCGGCGACCAGAGCCCCAAAGTCGCGTTTCAAATGATGCTTCCAGCGCCCTTTTTCAGCCAATGATGGAGGACGCACACTGTGGGCAACGCGATGACATGGGCATCGGTCACCACCATCTTTGAGAAGGGCTATGCAAGTGATTGGCTGGCTTTGTCTGGCGTCACAGGGGCTATAAAAGGGCGTGCACGCTGACCACCATCTTACTTCTGCCGATCTTTGCATAGGGAGAGGTTGCAGCTGCTGATTCTGAATAAGGGAGAGCGTTAGGTAGGAAAGAAGAACAAAAAAACTGCTTCTGCTGGTAGCGATTTTCACTGTACAACACAACAGTTTGTGTGCAGTGACAGAGGAGGATATATTTTTGTGCATCAGCTCTGTTGGTTATTAGGCTGCCTTATAAGGCTCCCTGATAGCTGCATTGCTGTTTGCACACTGCTGTGCAAACTGCTTTTTTAAAAGCAAAAATACTTTTCTTCCTCTTTTCTGCAGTTACCAAGCGTTCATTTTTCCACACTTTTGTGTGCAGCAGTCCTGCTTATTAGGCTGCCTGCTGCCATACTTGGACTGAGAGTATCATTGTCAGCCTCTTAAAATCTCTAGGGAGATTCAAATTCTCCCCAATACTATATACACCTTGTACTTTGTCATACACCTGCCTATTTCAGCCTGTTAAATTGAGGTGTAATCTATAGTGGGCCTGAGATAATTGTTCAGCCTCCTAAAAGCTCTAGGGAGATTCAGATTCTCCCCAATACTATATACACCTTGTACCTTGTCATACATCAGCCAATTTCAGCCTGTTACATTGAGGTGTAGTCTATAGTGGGCCTGAGATAATAGTTCAGCCTCCTAAAATCTCTAGGGAGATTCAAATTCTCCCCAATACTATATACAACACCTTGTACCTTGTCATACACCAGCCTATTTCAGCCTGTTAAATTGAGGTGTAATCTATAGTGGACCTGAGATAATAGTTCAGCCTCCTAAAATCTCTAGGGAGATTCAAATTCTCCCCAATACTATATACACCTTGTACCTTGTCATATACCAGCCTGTTTCAGCCTGTTAAATTGAGGTGTAATCTATAGTGGGCCTGAGATAATTGTTCAGCCTCCTAAAATCTCTAGGGAGATTCAAATTCTCCCCAATACTATATACACCTTGTACCTTGTAATACACCAGCCAATTTCAGCCTGTTAAATTGAGGTGTAATCTATAGTGGGCCTGAGATAATACTTCAGCCTCCTAAAATCTCTAGAGAGATTCAAATTCTCCTCAATACTAAATACACCTTGTACCTGGTCATACACCAGCCAATTTCAGCCTGTTAAATTGAGGTGTAATCTATAGTGGGCCTGAGATAATTATTCTGCCTCCTAAAATCTCTAGGGAGATTCAAATTCTCCCCAATACTATATACACCTTGCACCTTGTTTTACAGTACCATATAGCTGGTGGTATTTTGGGTACATTTTCCCAAAAATGAGGAAGTATGGTGGAAGAGGCCGTGGAAGTGGGCGGGGGTTGTCAGCTGGTACTGATGGTGGTGGTGGTGCATCTGCTGGAAGTGGCAAAAGCACAATAGCACCTAAGGCAGGAGGTGCTGAGCCTGCGCCATCGTCTGGCTCCACAAGGCCTCGAAGGCTCCCTTTTCTGGGAGTAGGTAAACCGCTTTTAAAGCCGGAGCTTCAGGAACAAGTTTTGGCTTACATTGATGACACAGCCTCCAGCTCTATCGCCTCCTCTTCTGAAGTTTCAAAAAATAAAAGCACTGAGTCGTCAGCGGAGGCTCCTGGTCAGGAACAACACCTTTTGTTGTGTCCTTCACCAGTACCAAAAGTGAAGGATGCAGCAGGCCACACTACAGATTACTCCATGGAGCTCTTTTCACATACCATGCCTGGGTTATCAAGTCAAATCGTGAATTCCCCAGTCCAAGATGAATCTGACATGGAGTGTGGGTCGCCAGCCAAGACAGTGGGGTTAATCGGTACCGGGTCGGTGTCTCAGAGGGATGTGTCACGGTGGTGGTGACCTGTCCGTGGCCCTGGGCATCCATGCAAAGGGGTGAATAACGTTTATAGGTGAATGATACGTGACGCCACCTGTGGTTTCTGATCAGATTGACCAGCGCTGCAGTGTCGCTTCTCTGGGACAGATGTTGTGGTGCAGCTAAGATCTAGAAGCCCTGCACAGGTAGGGCCATAGTCGCAGGGCAGATGAAAGAGTTGGTAGATGGTGTGCAGTGCAGGATGTAGCTGAGCCATGCCCAGGCGCAGGAGAAAGATGACAGACACAGTCATGCAGTTCCTTAACCTGTACTTGGTAAGTGCCGTCTAGGAACCAGAGTACTGTACAGATGGAGAAGGAGTTGGTCAGCCTGGAAGCAAATTAGGAATTCTCTCTCTGCAGATAGGTAGTGTGGCCTCCGTTCTAGCACTTATCTGAGGTACTCGCAGTACTGAGTTCACTGAAGTTCCCCCTGTTGACTCTCTTTTGGAACTTTCTCATATGGCAGGCAGCCGTAGCCTTTCCCTCCAGCTCCCCTTCTCACGACCACACACTTCCCCTTCCCTTCACAGACTGCCCTAACTTACCTCCTCCCAACCACAGAGAGCAGCTCCTCAGCAGTCAGGTTCAGAGCTCTCCCTGCTGGCCTGGAGTGGGAACTGTGTTGTGTGTTGGTTTAACTGCTAGAGAGATCGTTCATTGCTCCCAAGCATGACATCACACTCCCTAGGAGGAAGGTAATGCCACTGTGGCGACCGTACTCCTGGGGGCGCCACAAGTGCACTGATGCCCAGCCACTGCTAGATGATTCTGCTGGTACATTGACCCAGACCACTACATTCCCCTCGCACTCTACACAGCCAGAATCTGACCCTGATCAAACTCAGGTTCACCTTCCCGCATACTATACCACCTTACACGGTGACAAAGAGGAAGGTGCAGATGAAAGTGCAGGCTCCTTGAGCAAGTGAGGGGGCATACTCATGGGCGAATGCACTGGCACAGGGCCCCTCATAGTACGCAAAAGTGTCTTTGCCGGTGGGCCCACCCGCCGTCAGACACACCGCCGTTCTATGAGGGGCCCTGTGCCAGTGCCGTCGCCAACAAGTGGGCCCCCCCTGCTTGCTCAGGATCACAGCACTTGCAAAGTTGAAATACTTACCTCTCCCTGCTCCACCGACAGTGACATTCTGGTCAGAGAGCGCGATGACATCACGTCTGTACGCCCTCTGCCTAAACAGCCCAAGTGCAGAGAGATGGAAGATGGGGACGACGAGGAGTCCAGTGTACAGGGATTCCCTAGCGAGGAGACTTATTTAATTGTTTTAAAGGTTGGGAGCAATTTTTGGGGAGCACTATACTCTGGAGAATGATATCTGGGGCCCACCATACACTGGAGCATTCCAAAGGTGGACATCAGACACTGGAGCAGCATTTACAGGGCCCATTATACACTGGAGCATTAGAAATGGGTCCCATTATATATGGAGCATTATTTGGGCCCATAAAACAGTGGAGCTTCATCCATGGGGACCAACATATACTGTAGCATTATGTGGAGCTCATCATATACTGTATCGAACATTATATGGGACCAATGATTCTGTATGGAGAAATATATGGGTCTTATTACTCTGTATGGCGCACTATGTGGTGGCCATAATACTGTATGGAGTAATATACTGTCCATTTTTGGAGCGATTGGAGAATTTAAAATGGATATCAGTCATGTGATGTAAGAAGTGAAGTATTTTTCATTGTACTATACCGCTATTTCTCTGCCATGTCAGAGGCTCGTGAATTGTGGCATGTGTTAAAGGAACCCAGTGACACTCTTTGGCCCTGGCCCCACGAGAATCTGGAGCCAGCCCTACCCCCCCCACAACTTTAGCCAAATAACCCCCAGTTTTCAATGCCTAACTATTATAATAAAGTAAGTTAAGGTTGACAAGCTTACGTAATAAGAATTTATGTTTTTGGCATTAAAATGGGCACTGTAGGTGTGTTTCCTGTCCTCCACTCACTGCCGACTTTTCTTCCCCATTGACTTGCATTGGGTTTCGTGTTTCAGTCGGCCTTCGACTTTTCACGATAATCGGCCAATTGCGTTCGTCCCGACTTTTGCGAAAGTCGGGTTTCATGAAACCCGACTCGACCCGAAAAAAGGCAAAGTCGCTTATCTCTTTTCCTCATGCTTCCCTGATTATTTTGTTTGTTGTTTTTTCACTTTAGTTCTTTTTTAAATCTGCCAACTTTTCCAAAGATTTTGGACTTTTTATTTCGTGCTAATCTTTATGGTCTTTAGTACAAAGGGGGAATTGCTCACAGGGAAATTATGCAAAGACCTGCCCCCAGAGAACTAAGTGAGCCCCTTTTCTCCTTTCTAAAAGTATTTTTTTTCCATTTTCTGTACATGATGTTGAGTTTGGCCATCTTGCTTCTGATAATGGACCTCAGATATATTCCTTACAGCAGCCACGTGGACTTTACTCCATAATTGTCTAGACATGACCCACTGACTTCTGTAGGAGAGTTTTTAGGCATGTTTTATGACCTGTGGAGATATTATTGTACAAGGAGGATGAGAAGGTGAGCTGTGTCCGTTACCTAGTATAAATATTAGATCCTGTGTCATCTAGATACAATATATGTTAGCTTTTACTGTTGTGTGAAGATGGTATGACTAATGAGAAGTGATCTCTACAAGACAGGAAGTATCAGCCTAATGTTAAAGGTAAGGTGCCAGCATGATTTCACCTCCCCCCATCTATTTATACATGCATGTTGCTCTTTCAAAGAGAAGTCCAGCAATTCCTTTACATGGTGAGTCCATTCCTCCATTTCTGGAAAATCAGAGTTTGTAGTGATATGTAAATGAGGCTGAAGGACTATGGTAGATCTAAAGCCTTTGTCATTCCAGCTCTATTCGCCGACAAGCATCGTCTCCTTCTGCTTCACTGATGGCTCCTTTGCCTGATGCCACACACCATAGAGCAGTACTCCATAAACACAGTCTTCAAGACCCACCAACAGGTGATATCATGATTTCCTTATTATTGCCCAGGTGATGGAATTATTGCCTGTGCAGGTGATGCAATTATCACCTGTGCAACTCTAATGAAATCCTGAAAACATGACCTGCTGGTCGTTCTTGAGGACTGGTGTGAGGAACACTGTCCTAGAGGCTGTTAGTCAAGCAGGAAGAGTCAGCTGTGGGTGGGCATAGAGTTGGAGTAGCTAAGGTGACAGCGCCCAGCTCAAGCGACAGAGGTCACATTACCTAATTTCGCTACATTGCTCTCTCACCCACGCGTCGATGGTCGGCTCCTGGTGAATCCTGTTCAACATGTTTATCAGAAGGATGACTTACAATTTACATTGAAAAGGATTTCCCAGGATCGTCAGTGTGTATGTTTGAGAAATGTCTATGTAAGACCAAAACGTCACATATTGTGCACACAGTTTGGACTACATAATAAATTTTTCATCTGATTTCACCATATCCCTCATTCAAGTGTCAGAGGAGCAAGGACCGTAGTCCTGGCTGACATAGATTGCTCAAACACGCCCTGGTCTCCCGCCACATACATGCAATGTCCCCTTTGCAGTGTACCATCTTTAACACCTTCAGTACCATCAGGGTCATCTCTGTTCTGCTGTGAGTTCACTCCTATTGACTTCACACAAAGAGAGACAGAGTCCAGTTTCAACTTGTAACAGACAACTTTACTTGAAACCTTTCGCAGTACGTCCAGCTCAGTTACAGCAACTTCACAGGGAACATCACAGTACACATCCTTGTCTAATCCTGTGCTTTTCCCTACTTCTTCTAGAACGCTCCCGGGTCATACCGTCTCATCCGGTACCACAGCGTACCTTCTGTCGAGCTTTACTGCTCTCAGGAGTTCCCCTGTCCATTTTGCCCCAGACAGCAGGGCAACTCTGCCCACCTAGTAAGTTGCCACATCTTGGTGCTGCCCGACATTCCACTGCTGCTTTGCTTTTCAGCTCCCAAGCCCTGGACGACTGGGCTCCTAGCTTGTAACGTTACAGGGTCCACTGTGTTGTCCCAGGCTCTAAGGACCTACAGGACTGTCTGATCTCCCTGGCTCAACTAACTAGCTTCAGGAAATACTCCTGTCTTAGGGTACTGTTACACCTAGCAACTCACCAGCGATCCCGACCAGCGATATGACTCGGTCAGGATTGCTGGTGCATCTCTAGGTGGTCGCTAGTGAGCTGCCACACAGGCAGATCTCACCAGCGACATCGCTGGGGACGGGGATCGCTTCTTACCTGTCAGACGCGGCGATCCTGACGTCCTCCCGCCCGGCTCCACGCGTCGCTCATCGTCACAGCAGGAAGCGCCGCAGGAAGTGACCGACGAGGAATGATCCAGGAGCTTCTCGCGCGATCAGCGATGAGCAGCAGGGGAGGCGGTCGGAGGTAAGTATCACATGCAGCAATATCGCTAGTAATATCGCTGCAACGTCACAAAATCGGTGACTTTACAGCGATATTGCTAGCGATATCCCAGTGTGTAACGGGGGCTTTACTCACAGAAGACCCCTCCTATATTAACTATTTGTTATACTAAACTCCTATTCCTATCCTACTATGCCCCCTCTAGTTTATATACATATATATATATATATATACAGTGTTGGCCAAAAGTATTGACACCCCTGCAATTCTGTCAGATAATACTCAGTTTCTTCCTGAAAATGATTGCAAACACAAATTCTTTGGTATTATTATCTTCATTTAATTTGTCTTAAATGAAAAAACACAAAAAGAATTGTCCTAAAGCCAAATTGGATATAATTCCACACCAAACATAAAAAAGAGGGTGGACAAAAGTATTGGCACTGTTCGAAAAATCATGTGAGGCTTCTCTAATTTGTGTAATTAACAGCACCTGTAACTTACCTGTGGCACCTAACAGGTGTTGGCAATAACTAAATCACACTTGCAGCAAGTTGACATGGATTAAAGTTGACTCAACCCCTGTCCTGTGTCCTTGTGTGTACCACATTGAGCATGGAGAAAAGAAAGAAGACCAAAGAACTGTCTGAGGACTTGAGAAACCAAATTGTGAGGAAGCATGAGCAATCTCAAGGCTACAAGTTCATCTCCAAAGACCTGAATGTTCCTGGGTCTACCGTGCGCAGTGTCATCAAGAAGTTTAAAGACCATGGCACTGTGGCTAACCTCCCTAGATGTGAACGGAAAAGAAAAATTGACAAGAGATTTCAACCCAAGATTGTGCGGATGTTGGATAAAGAACCTCGACTAACATCCAAACAAGTTCAAGCTGCCCTGCAGTCCGAGGGTACAACAGTGTCAACCAGTACTATCCGTCGGCATCTGAATGAAAAGGGACTGTATGGTAGGAGACCCAGGAAGACCCCACTTCTTACCCCGAGACATAAAAAAGTCAGGCTGGAGTTTGCCAAAACTTACCTGAAAAAGCCTAAAACGTTTTGGAAGAATGTTCTCTGGTCAGATGAGACAAAAGTAGAGCTTTTTGGGCAAAGGCATCAACATAGCGTTTACAGGAGAAAAAAAAGAGGCATTCAAAGAAAAGAACACGGTCCCTACAGTCAAACATGGCGGAGGTTCCCTGATGTTTTTGGGTTGCTTTGCTGCCTCTGGCACTGGACTGCTTGACCATGTGCATGACATTATGAAGTCTGAAGGCTACCAACAAATTTTGCAGCATAATGTAGGGCCCAGTGTGAGAAAGCTGGGTCTCCCTCAGAGGTCATGGGTCTTCCAGCAGGACAATGACCCAAAACACACTTCAAAAAGCACTAGAAAATGGTTTGAGAGAAAGCACTGGATACTTCTAAGGTGGCCAGCAATGAGTCCAGACCTGAATCCCATAGAATACCTGTGGAGAGATCTAAAAATGGCAGTTTGGAGAAGGCACCCTTCAAATATCAGGGACCTGGAGCAGTTTGCCAAAGAAGAATGGTCTAAAATTAAAGCAGAGCATTGTAAGAAACTCATTGATGGTTACCGGAAGCGGTTGGTCGCAGTTATTTTGGCTAAGGGTTGTGCAACCAAGTATTAGGCTGAGGGTGCCAATACTTTTGTCTGGCCCATTTTTGGAGTTTTGTGTGAAATGATCAATGTTTTGCTTTTTGCTTCATTCTCTTTTGTGTTTTTTCATTTAAGACAAATTAAATGAAGATAATAATACCAAAGAATTTGTGTTTGCAAGCATTTTCAGGAAGAAACTGAGTATTATCTGACAGAATTGCAGGGGTGTCAATACTTTTGGCCAACACTGTATATATATACACATACTAGCTGAAGAGCCCGGCGCTGCCCGGGCATAGTAACTAATTATGGTTAGTTATAACAAATTATAATGATTTTATCTACATATATAAAGCTGAGTGTAGAACCCCGCCCACTCCGTATAGCCACATTCACTATAATATCCCACATCATCCCGTCAGCCAGAGCTACTGGACTACTACCCCTAGCATCCTACATCATCCCATCAGCCAGAGCTACCGGACTACTACCCCTAATATCCCACATCATCCCGTCAGCCAGAGCCACCGGACTACTACTCCTAATATCCCACATCATCCCGTCATCCAGAGTCATCGGACTACTACCCCTAATATCCCACATCATCCCATCAGCCAGAGCCACAGGACTACTACCCCTTATATGCCACATCATCCCATCAGCCAGAGCCACCAGACTACTACCCCTAATATCCAACATCATCCCATCAGCCAGAACCATCGGACTACTACCCCTATTATCCCACATCATCCCATCAGCCAGAGCTATCGGACTACTTCCACTAATATCCCACATCATCCCGTCAGCCAGAGCTACCGGACTACTACCCCTAATATCCCACATCATCCCGTCAGCCAGAGCTACCGGACTACTACCACTAATATCTCACATCCTAACTTCCATACCGGGGATCCCTTTAAGAGAGGCTTGGGGTCAAAACCAAAGCGCTGGATGGATTTGCCCTGACTTACATACCAATGATCCCTTTAAGAGAGAAGATGTGCCTATGACATGGAGGATTTGTGATAGGGATGTGGGCAGGGAGGGGGTGTGTGCTCTCTGCTCCTTTTTTGGGGGCAATCAATGGCTGGAATCTTATGTTTCCGGGGATGCTAGATTTCTCCCACCCAGTCACTGTCTGCTGAGGTGTTGTCTGGAGTGAGAAAACTGTTGCTCATAGCAACCAATCACAGCTCAGCTTCTTTGCTTAGTGATTGTTTGCAAGGAAACCTGTTGCTCATAGCAACCCATCACAGCTCAGCTTCTTTTAAACAGCTCTGGTGAAATGAAAGATGCTTCGTGATTGGTTGGTGGTACACACACACACACACACACACACATTCACACACACACATATACAGTGGGGCAAAAAAGTATTTAGTCAGTCAGCAATAGTGCAAGTTCCACCACTTAAAAAGATGAGAGGCGTCTGTAATTTACATCATAGGTAGACCTCAACTATGGGAGAAAAACTGAGAAAAAAAATCCAGAAAATCACCTTGTCTGTTTTTTTTTCATTTTATTTGCATATTATGGTGGAAAATAAGTATTTGGTCAGAAACAAAATTTCATCTCAATACTTTGTGATATATCCTTTGTTGGCAATGACAGAGGTCAAACGTTTTCTGTAAGTCTTCACAAGGTTGCCACACACTGTTGTTGGTATGTTGGCCCATTCCTCCATGCAGATCTCCTCTAGAGCAGTGATGTTTTTGGCTTTTCGCTTGGCAACACGGACTTTCAACTCCCTCCAAAGGTTTTCTATAGGGTTGAGATCTGGAGACTGGCTAGGCCACTCCAGGACCTTGAAATGCTTCTTACGAAGCCACTCCTTCATTGCCCTGGCGGTGTGCTTTGGATCATTGTCATGTTGAAAGACCCAGCCACGTTTCATCATCAATGCCCTTGCTGATGGAAGGAGGTTTGCACTCAAAATCTCACGATACATGGCCCCATTCATTCTTTCATGTACCCGGATCAGTCGTCCTGGCCCCTTTGCAGAGAAACAGCCCCAAAGCATGATGTTTCCACCACCATGCTTTACAGTAGGTATGGTGTTTGATGGATGCAACTCAGTATTCTTTTTCCTCCAAACACGACAAGTTGTGTTTCTACCAAACAGTTCCAGTTTGGTTTCATCAGACCATAGGACATTCTCCCAAAACTCCTCTGGATCATCCAAATGCTCTCTAGCAAACTTCAGATGGGCCCGGACATGTGCAGGCTTAAGCAGTGGGACACGTCTGGCACTGCAGGATCTGAGTCCATGGTGGCGTAGTGTGTTACTTATGGTAGGCCTTGTTACATTGGTCCCAGCTCTCTGCAGTTCATTCACTAGGTCCCCCCGCGTGGTTCTGGGATTTTTGCTCACCGTTCTTGTGATCATTCTGACCCCACGGGGTGGGATTTTGCGTGGAGCACCAGATCGAGGGAGATTATCAGTGGTCTTGTATGTCTTCCATTTTCTAATTATTGCTCCCACAGTTGATTTCTTCACTCCAAGCTGGTTGGCTATTGCAGATTCAGTCTTCCCAGCCTGGTGCAGGGCTACAATTTTGTTTCTGGTGTCCTTTGACAGCTCTTTGGTCTTCACCATAGTGGAGTTTGGAGTCAGACTGTTTGAGGGTGTGCACAGGAGTCTTTTTATACTGATAACAAGTTTAAACAGGTGCCATTACTACAGGTAATGAGTGGAGGAAAGAGGAGACTCTTAAAGAAGAAGTTACAGGTCTGTGAGAGCCAGAAATCTTGATTGCTTGTTTCTGACCAAATACTTATTTTCCACCATAATATGCAAATAAAATGAAAAAAAAACAGATAATGTGATTTTCTGGATTTTTTTTTCTCAGTTTGTCTCCCATAGTTGAGGTCTACCTATGATGTAAATTACAGACGCCTCTCATCTTTTTAAGTGGTGGAACTTGCACTATTGCTGACTGACTAAATACTTTTTTGCCCCACTGTATATACAGTATATATATATTTACAAAGCAGCATACGATATATGAACAATATAATACCAATAGGTGAAAAGGGAGTGGAGCATCACGCGATCTTGATGCACCCCTTACACGAGTGCCAGATTCTTTCTATTTATAGATTACAGTTGGGACCCTATCCGAGCACCGTCTTATCCAGGAATGCCATATTTCTACTGACCGTTCTAATTTTTTGAGGCTTCACATCTACCATACCATCTGTCTCTTTTGCAAATCTATTCAAGCGCTAATTTCTCAGTAATGGAGGAACGGACTGGCCATCTAAAGCTATTGCTGAATTGTGAAAGAACTACATCTGCGTATAAATAGTTTGCGGGTGAGATCCTGCTGACAGATTCCTTTTACTCTCAGAGTCGAGATTGAAAAATTGCAATGTATATATTTTTTTAATTAAATAGTGATTAGTGTTGAGCGAACGTGCTCGGAAAAGGTGTTATCCGAGCATGCTTGGGTGCTATCCGAGAGTCTCCGAAAAGATTTGTTCGAAACCATGCGACTGGATGTCTCCCGGCTGCTCAACAGCCACAAAACATTATGTGATTGCCTAACAAACAGGCTTTCAATCAGCCACGAGACTTGCACCCGCGGGGACTCAGCCATATTATTCAAGTACGCCAAAGACTCTCGGTTAGCACCCGAGCATGCTTGAATAACACCTTATCCCAGCACATTCGCTCATCACTAATAGTGATCTGAAAAATGTAAAACACAAAATAATTTTTACAAATATGTCTTGTATTAAAAATTCGATTTAAACAGGTGGCCATTTTTTTTTTAAGACACCTTTAGTAATATGTCCCAAGTGAACAAAGTGAATAATGCAATTTATTTTCAGTGGGTTTGTATATGTTTTGTAGGTTGGCAGTGGGACCTCCAGTTAATTTCCAGTGGTGGGCCCAAGGTACCCTGATCCATTGGTAAGTGGACAGCTTTTTTCCCAGTGGTTAATATCTTTTTTGTTCTTGAACCAAAATCCAAGCTATTCGATCTTGTTTCCATGATGCTTCTGCTCATAGGAATCATTTGCCCTATACAACCCAAAAACGCCTCCTCAACAGTAATATTTAAAACCAGGCTTGTCTCATCTGTTTACCCAGGCATTTAATTAATGCACATCCATCTGTCAAGCACTCAATGCCTGCCTTCCATTATTCACTGCTCATATAATATTTTTATCTTGCTCTTTGATTTCCACGCTCATTGTAATTCTCGGCTGTGTGGTGTAATTGGAACACTCTCCAGGTTCCTATGGGAGAAGAAGATTTAAAAAAAAAAGAAAGAAATAGAAATAAAGTTTATTTTATTTTCTTATTCAGTCCCATGTATCACATCTCAATGTTTGGAGATCCATTACAAACAAACATATGACGTAACGTCTTACTCAGCTGTGTTTCCAGAAGACACTGCGCAATTTCATGAATGAGCGATCTGACACATTCCCCAGTCTGCAGAAATCTCAGCGCATTCAGATGGCACAGCATGTTGCAAAGATTGAACTCATACTGCAAAATGAATACAGCCGTCTATGATAGATAGAGATAAAAATATCTGATTCAAAAGCCAAAAAAGGAACATTGGGGGAAATTGTTATAAAGGAATCCTTTTTTTGTAAATTAAAAATGCAAAATGTATGAATTTTTAGATTGTGCTACCTTGGGATTGAGTCTGTTTGATATGGTTCTGGCCAAACTGATCAACTGATACATATCACAATGAGAGAAAAAGGATGGCACTCACCGTTACCGAAAGTAGAAGTCTTTATTTCACGGATAAAAATGCATGGGCTCGAGAGCAATGCAGAGAGTGCGGACAACGCCTGTTTCGCGCTCCTGCGCTTCAACGGGTCCTAATCAAAAAGGTGCCATCCTTTTTTCTCTCGTGCTATTGGACTTTATATATTTTCTCAGGATTGAGCACCCGTTCCTTGGGGTGTATGGCTTTCATATTGTGTGTGAGGGGTCTCTTTAGATTTGTCTAAGAGACCACGGTAGTGCAGCGGTGCCGAATCCGTTTCTCTCTTTTTTTGGACTTGATACATATTATCAGTATGTATCGGTTTGGTATAGTAGCAAAGTTCTGCTAATGACCGAAGCATGGGCAGGCAATGTCTTGTCAGCCGCCGGTGTCCGACTAGTCAATAGTGCGGCTTGGTCGCCAGCGGCTACTAAAAAAGGCTATCCTCGGCTCTGTCGTTCATGGCTGAGATGGGAGTATCACAAGTATAGCTACAGAAGGAGTCTCTCGGGGAACAGCCAAGCCCAGATGAACAATGCCGAGTCTGTATCTCCTATAGTGAATAGAAGTTACCGCCACCCAAGACGTTGCGAATGTCTTCATAGCACAGCTTGCGTTAGCTTAGTTTATGGTATTCCAGACTTTCTTGTAACTGGGTTAAATTACTCCCCATGTTCTCTGAGGTTAAACATTGAGCACTCGGCAGGAGACACAGACATGAAATCTCACTCATCCGACTTTATTTGCACAAAGGAATTAGCCCAAGAGGTAACATCCTGTGACAGTACGAGGCCGCAGAAGATGTGTAATGATCAAAAAGCTGTGTCAATAATGAGCAGCAAAGAGCCAGTGATCATTATTTGCTCGAGACTAATCCACACTCGAAAAAGCCCTGTCTGCCTCTGAGTCTCCCACTTACTATTTGCACTGATATTATCCAGTTTCTTTTCCATTTTTTTTCTCGTCTTTGATGCTGACTCATCCAAATGTGTGGAATTCATGCCGGGGGCTGTATATCTAAATGGATATGAAGGATGAGCAGACCTGGGAGATTGTTAGAGAAGACTGGAGCTATTGTTCTGGGAACATATTCAAAATATGCATTTACTTGCAATTTATGAAGAAGGATTTTTTTTGTCCCTTTTGTGTTTAATATATCTGCAATTGATATAAATCTTGAAATTATGCACGGCTCAGCTTATTCATTTAGGTCCTGGCTTTCTAACATGCAGCAGAAGATCCCACTCCTTACACAGACGCAGTGTGCTTTTGTCATTTAGATTATTTCCAATGAGCCATTTTTGGATCTCTTTTCCAGTTGAATTTTTCATGTTTCTAGAATACTAGGGTTTTTTAAAAACTTTTTATTTACTTTATTTTTTTCTTTTATCAACCTAGCTATTTTGCATTTTGCTTTCAAATTATCATTGAAATTTACTATTTCTCACCATTCTGAAATGTATAATTTTTTCCAGTAATCTTTCCACTACTGGAAATTAAATCTTTCACTGGCTTTTCAGAATATAATTTTTATATTGTTTTTGTCAAAACATGAAGCATTTGTCACAGGATGCTTTTTAACTAAGGGGTTGTTTGGGTAGTGGGTACGATAGCATTCTCTTGGTTGAGTGTTAAATGGTTTTTCTGAGACTATTTAATTTTTTCATTATGGGCCAAAGAACTAACAGGTAGGCAGTTGCTAACTACCTGCCATTTCTCAAGGACGCCGGTTTGGAATGGCCACGGACTGCTCCTGCCAGCTATTCTGCTGTTTCAATTCAACAGAGCAGGTCTTCCTCTTCTGGGCTGCTCTGTCGATGGGTTGTAACTGCTGGCATCAAGCTGATTGACAGCTGGCTCTCTGCAGTTAGGCAGCAGGGAGCCAGCTGTCAATCAGCATGATATTGACAGTCACACCTCGTCAACAGAGCAGACCAGAAGAGAAGCTGCTGGCCTAGCAACATAATGTTAGTGGGAGCCACAGAATCACTTGCAGGAGTGGTCTGTGACCCATCTGACCGGGAAGAGATTGGCGGTGGCATGAACAGACAGGTAGATGACAACTGGCTACCGGTTAGTTCTTAAGCCTAGAGTAAAACAATGAATTTGTTTCACATAACCCCTATAAGTATAAAAGGCCTGGAGTTGATTTGAGGTGTGGTGCTTGCATTTGGAAGGTTTTGCTGTGAAGCAAACATGCGGTCAAAGGTATTTTCATAGTTTCAAGTTTGACAATCCAAGTATAGATGGGGATGTCCAGATCAGCAGCAGGTCTTCTAACTCTGACCCAACTGCCACACAGCTATGTACTGTATGAGGTTGTTAAGTTTGGGTTTGGAGACCCGCAGTCAATCCAAACATCACTGTCCGTGCTTGGCTTGTGTAAGTTGTAGGTGTGAGACTGGCCTAAGGCAGAGTTGTTCAACCTTCTCTGGTTTGAAGGCAACAATGTCAGATAAGATTTAATCAATCCCAAAAGTCATAAAAAAACATAAAGGGATATTACCTGAAACATTTATGGTATACAAGAAGTATTTATAATAATGTATTATTGGAACAGAACCACTTCCCAAACTCCTTTCTCCTAAGAGAATGGAAGTCTCCTCTCCTCCATTTTGCATTGCAGAAAGAAAAACTATTGCTGTAGGTGGTTTTACCCACTGTAGTTTATGTGAGTTGCTGAAAAGGCTGATTGTTTCAGTACTTCTATAAAAGTACACTGAACACACATCTGGATCTAAATAAAAAGTATAGGAGTTTTATAGCAATCCGTAAGGGAAATGAAGTTTTTCTTCTCAAAAGAGGTTCTGCAGAAGTTCAGTGGTGTTTTATTGATGATAATAATGTCCATCTATTATAAAACTAGCTGAAGAGCCCGGTCCTGCCCGGGCATAGTAACTTACTGTGGTTAGTTTTAGCAAATTATAATTATTCTCAATCCCATAGACCCGTGCCCATATACCCATCATACATATCCTCCATCCCATAGTCGAGTGCCCATATACCCATCACACATCCTCCATCCCATAGTCCCATGCCCATATACCCATCATACATATTCTCCATTCCATAGTCCCATGCCCATATACCCATCATACATATCCTCCATCCCATAGTCCCATGCCCATATACCCATCACACATCCTTCATCTCATAGTCCCATGCCCATATACCCATCACACATCCTCCATCCCATAGTCCCGTGCCCATATACCCATCATACATATTCGCCATCCCATAGTCGAGTGCCCATATACCCATCACACATCCTTCATCTCATAGTCCCATGCCCATATACCCATCATACATATCTTCCATCCCATAGTCCCGTGCCCATATACCCATCATACATATCCGCCATCCCATAGTCCAGTGCCCATATACCCATCACACATCCTCCATCCCATAGTCCCGTGCCCATATGCCCATTATGACATCATCATCACCATGGCAACCGTTATGACTTAACGTCACCATTGCAACCTATTAAGACATCGTCACCATGGCAACCATTGTGACAGCATCTTCGCCATTGCAACTTATTATGACACTAGCTGAAGAGCCCGGCACTGCCCAGGCATAGTAACTAACTGTGGTTAGTTATAACAAATTATAATAATCCTCCATCCCATAGTCCCGTGCCCATATACCCATCACACATCCACGATCCCAGAGGCCCGTGCCCATTTACCCATCATACATATCCTCCATCCCATAGTCGAGTGCCCATATACACATCCTCCATCCAATAGTCCCATGCCCATATACCCATCATACATATTCTCCATCCCATAGTCCCATGCCCATATACCCATCATACATATTCGCCATCCCATAGTCGAGTGCCCATATACCCATCACACATCCTTCATCTCATAGTCCCATGCCCATATACCCATCATACATATCTTCCATCCCATAGTCCCGTGCCCATATACCCATCACACATCCACGATCCCAGAGGCCCATGCCCATATACCCATCATGCATATCCTCCATCCCATAGGCGAGTGCCCATATACCCATCAGACATCCTCCATACCATAGTCGAGTGCCCATATACCCATCATACATCCTCCATCCCGTAGTACCGTTCCCATATACCCGTCATACATAGCCTCCATCCCATAGTCCCATGCCCATATACTCGTCATACATATCCTCCATCCCATAGTCCCGTGCCCATATACTCGTCATACATATCCTCCATCCCACAGTCCCGTGCCCATATACCCATCATACATATCCTCCATCCCATAGTCCCGTGTCCATATACCCGTCATACATATCCTCCATCCCATAGTCCCGTGCCCATATACTCGTCATACATATCCTCCATCCCATAGTCCCGTGCCCATATACTCGTCATACATATCCTCCATCCCATAGTCCAGTGCCCATATACCCGTCATACACATCCGCCATACCATAGTCCCGAGCCCATATACCCGTCATACATATCCTCCATCCCATAGTCCAGTGCCCATATACCCATCACACATCCTCCATCTCATAGTCAACCATTATGACATCATAATGAGCGGCGGCAGGGCTTGCAACCTAAGATGACATCAGCGTCGCCATGGCAGCCATTGTGACATCATAATGAGGGGCGGGGCTTGATATGCACACACTGCTTCCCCAGTATGCAAATAGGGGCATTATGACATCATAATGAGGGGCGGGGCTTGACGCGCACACACTTTTTCCCCAGTATGTAGACGGGGCAAAATTGTTTGGTGAATTGGAATGCGCGGGGTTAAAATTTCGCCTCACAACATAGCTTAGGACGCTCTCGGGGTCCAGACGTGTGACTGTGCCAAATTTTGTGGCTGTAGCTGCGACGGTGCGGATGCCTATCCCGGACATACACACACACACATACATACACACACATACATACACACTTTGAGCTTTATATATTAGATTAGCGTCGCCATGGCAGCCATTATGACATCATAATGAGGTGCGGGGCTTGCAACCTTTGATGACATCAGCATTGCCATGGCAACCATTATGACATCATAATGAGGGGCGGGGCTTGAAACACACACTTTTTGCCCATTATGTAGATAGGGGCAAAATTGTTTGGTGAATTGGAATGTGCGGGGTTAAAATTTCGCCTCACAACATAGCCTATGATGCTCTCGGGGTCCAGACGTGTGACTGTGCCAAATTTTGTGGCTGTAGCTGTGACGGTGCGGATGCCAATCCCGGACATACACACACACATACATACATACACACATACACACATTGAGCTTTATATATTAGAAAGAGCAATATTGGAAGACAAGGATGATGTTCTGTATAACTGCACACAGCTTGTGGCCTCATGCTTTTAGCTTTTGTGTGGCCATGTAATGTCTTTTGTGACTCAATATTCCAGTAATTCATAGAAGTGAAACATTTATCACTATAGAAGAACAAAGGAATTAGGAATTTGATGACGCTGGCTAATTTGAAATACTGTATATGCTTGAGTATAAGCCGACCAGAGTGTAAGCCGAGGCCCCTAATTTTGCCACAGAAAACTGGGAAAACATCTTGACTCGAGAAGTCAAGGGTAGGAAATGCAGCAGCTACTGTTAAATTTCAAAAATAAAAATAGCTACTAATAAAAGTAAAATGGTGGCCCCATTGCATGCTTCATATTAATATATGCCTCATAAAATGCTGCACAAAGGTTAATGGTGGCCCCATAACATGCTCCATATTAATATATGCCCCATATAATGCTGCACAAAGGTTAATGATGGCCCCATAACATGCTCCATATTAATATATGCCCCATATAATTCTGCACAAACGTTAATGGTGGCCCATGACATGCTCCATATTAATATATGCCCCATATAATGCTGCACAAAGGTTAATGGTGGTCCATAACATGCTCCATATTAATATACGCCCCATATAATGCCGCACAAAGGTTAATGGTGGCCTATAATTTGCTCCATATTTATATATGCCCCATATAATGCTGCACAAAGGTTAATGGTGGCCCATATCATGCTCCATATTAATATACGCCCCATATAATGCTGCACATAGGTTAATGATGGCCCCATAAGATGCTCCATGTTAATATATGCCCCATATAATGCTGCTGCTGCGATTTAAAAAAAATGATATACTCACCTCTCGTCGCTACCCACTGCTCCTTAGCGACGGCGGCTCTCTGTAGTGACTGTCCAGGCAGAGGGCATGCACTAAAAAATGTCATCAGGCCCTCTGACCTGAACGTCACAGCCAGAGGACGCAGAAGACAGTGCAGCGGTGGAACAGGGACAGGTGAATATGGCATGGCTCACCCTCCTCCAATGCTACTCATTCTCCTGGCATCTTCATATCCGGCTCTGCTACATCTCAGTCCCAGCATCTGCATCTCCCTTCCTGTCTTCTTCCTGTGCTGGTCACATGGTACTGCTCATTGAAGTCATGAATATGTGGCTCCACCCCTATGGGAGTGGAGACACGTCCATATTCATGATTTTAATGAGCTTTACCAAAGGTGTGCCAAATTCATTAAGACAATATTGACTGAAACAGGAGGTGCTCTTCTCAGGTCTCACAGGGGTAGGCAGTGACATTGTGTATGACTAGGGAAATAAGTTCAGGGCACAAGCAGTATTCATGTAGAGTGAAGCCTATGATTGAATCAGTCTATGCATGCAAGTTGCAGTGCAGGAGTAGCAAGATGATTACAAATGTGGATAAGGAGGTGTTGGGCTGGAAGTATTGCAAACTTTCTGTTTTTATGTCTTATTAACCACTTACCAATATATAATGTACTAGCACAACATGTGTTCGGTCCCTGACTTGGACTCACAAGCTGAAACAACATCTTTACCGGTAGATGATGGCTGTGATAAACAGCCATCATCTGCCTCTAACAGCCTCGAAATTCTGACACTGGAACTTACAGCACCGGCAGGGGGCACCTCATTCTAGAAGCCCATGGGTGCTCCTATGATGTGATCATAGAGCACCAATGGGCTAGCATGATGACCAGGGATCTGCTGAAAATCCCTGTGCCAGTCATCACAGTACTCCTGTGGAAACCAGCCCATGTCTGGTGTTCACAGGAGACCGTTATTTTTGCTATGGCATTGCTGTATAGTGCACAATCAATCAGATGATTGCAGATTAAAGTTTATCTGACTGACAAATACAGTAAAAGTGAGAAAAAAATGTTTTAAAAATATTAAGAAAAAAAATTAAATGAAAAAAAGTTGAAATCATCCCCTTTTTACCCTCATTAATAAGTAAGAGATAATCAATACCCCACATATAATATCCCTGCGTTCATAAACTTCCAGTCTATCATGAGGACTAAAAATCAAATGCCATTATTGAGGTTTTTGGGCTGCTGCAACAACACAGGAAATGTAATGAGGAGATCTATACATCTTATCTACCCCAATCTGATATCAGTAAAAACATAAGCTCAGGGTGTAAAAGCAAACCCCCACACAGCTCCATATTCCAAAAATTGAAACCGTTACAGCTCTTGGAAAATAGCAACATAAGCAAATTTTTTAATTTTTTTTTTACAAATTTCATTTTTTTTTTCACTACTTGAATAAGTCAAAATGCAATAAAAACTATGCATGTTCAGTATCTCTATATTTGTACTGACCTGGAAAATCATATTCCAGGTCATTTGTGCCATAAATTGAACGTTTTAAATGAAAAACCCAAAAAACGATTGTGGAATTGCACTTTTTCGCTATTTCGCAACACTTGGAATTTTTTTAGGATCCATTGCGTTATTAAGGCAAACAAAAGCAGAGGTGCACCACTGGTTATTATGGGGTCAAAAGGATACTTTTCCAGATGAATTCTGGAATTTTCGAAAATGTTAACTAAGCCTTATTTTAATTATTGCAGTATTTTAAAAAGAACTTTTGACCAGTAAAGAATTCAAATACCGAAGTGGTGGAAGGGATTAAAAGGATAATGGTCCACCCATACGACATAGGAAGCGCAAAAAACCTTCCTTGTTCCGGATGCAGGCCACCTATGCTGTGCTTTGGTAGTGAATATCATTTTTTTTTTAATTCAACAAGTCAAACAAATTTTAATTTTAGATTTGTTTATCTCTAGTTATCACGTAAATAATTTACATTAAGTATTCTAATTCATATTATAAATTCAATACAGAAAGGACAATACAGATCAGTACAAAAATGTAAAAAGAAAATAAAGGGTATTAAATTTGATAAAACAATAGAATTGTTCTAATTGTGATACATGATACACTGGCGTGGCATTTTGAGTGCTGGTTATAATTTTATTTGTCTTTTATTAGTTTACTGCCGATATAATATTACATTATTTTTGTTCCCAAGGACCATTTATTAAAATAACCAGGTTTGCTATGAGAAAGCCACCTAGGCAAGAACAACCACAAAACACTAGGGAGTTGTAGTTATAGTGAGCTTTATTGCATCAATTATATGGGATATATACGGTTCGAAGAAAATTGGAAATATTAAAACCAGGTACTACTGCAAAAGTCGAGTGCTTTATGATAATGAAAACGATGGGATATGTAATTGTGATCTTGATGTTTTCAGGGATAATGACAATGATCTTCTCCATGAGGGGGATGAAGAAGTAGGAAGAATAAATGGTTTGATGCCTGACTCTCACAATAAATGAAGAATGGCAGTGGTGGAAACGGACAGCAGAGGGCCTGTTCAAGAATAAAACATTGGGTCAGTTGATCTCCATAAGTTCTTTAACCAGAAATTGTGAGTTACAGATTTATTGCTTCTGTTGTTCACATGCAGGAAACTGCTTTGAAGGTGACATTGGTGCCCACTACCTACTGGACCCTTGTAAAGCTGGTAAATCTACTGCTTATTGTGAGTAAAAGTATCCTCCATGTGAAGAACCTTCATTTTTCCATCATGTTGACCAACTAATTGCCGGCATGAACTCCTTCTGCCGGTTTATGGTTCAAGTCATGTTTTCTCTGCTGAAAAGGAGTTGGAAAGCTGGAACAGCAATAAATAATGAAGCAGAGCTGGAACAACAATGACTGATGAAGCAGAGCTAGAACAATTATGACCAGACTATCAGAGTTTTACTAGCATTGGTTGATGCTACCGCTTTGAAATAACAATGTCTTGAATAGCAGCATTCTAACAGCAGAGGCATCTGTAGCAGAGATTAAGTTTGCGGTTTTAAAGGCAAGAGTGCCAACTACTAGAATATTTAGGTGAGGTTCTGCTCTTGGAGCCAGGTTTAAAATGATGAGAATGATGTATTTTTTGCTAGTTAGATTACCATGATAACTCAACATGTAGTAACTCAACCTGTTCCGACAAGCCTACAGCCTGCAATGATTGTCAGTCTACTGAACCACAGCACAACCAGCTCTACCCTCTCCTACTGTATCCTCACCCATCCTTGTAGACTGTGAGCCCTCTCGGGCAGGGTCCTCTCTCCTTCTTGCACATGTTTATTGTATTTGTCTATATTTCCCCTTTTCACATGTAAAGCACCATGGAATAAATGGTGCTATATAAATGAATAATAATAATAATAATGTAGGAGAGGAGGCAGAGCTAGCTGTGAAGGATAGGAGATGAGGAACTTTGCATCAAAACCTGGTCAGCTGAGAAACAGTTTCCAGAATCACAAAGTGATCAAATTCACGTGGAACCAAGAATTTCAAGATATTCAACTCAAACTCGATCCTCTGGTGATCGATCTGTTTATCTCTACCACTGTTGTGAGCTCATTTTCTCGTTCACCTTTGATGTCCGATGAACTCCCTCTGCTGGTGAAAGGAGGTGGTGAAACTGATTTGGATGGGAGAAACCTGTCACCTGAACAGGTGGATTGCGATTGGACATCCGGAATCTCTGAGTGGATATAAGGCAGCCGACGCCCTGTAGGGTTGCTGGTGATTTCTCTGCTCTGTGCTCTGGCCTCCAGTTCAGTTCCTGTCTTCTAAAGCTAAGTTTTGCTCTGTTATTGTTCCATGAGATTTTGTCTGATTTGCTTAGTTTTGTGTTCTGCCAGCCCCGGCTGGGGCTCTGCTGAATTTCCATTTTTGTCCCTGATCGGTTAAATCTCTTTTTCTCTGTCTTCAGAATATATCAGAGTGCTGATATAGGGATTTTGAAGTCTAGTGACTTCAGGGCCGTTTTTCCTATCAGACGTGTTGGGACATTTTTGGTAGGGTTTTTGCGGATTGCAGCCAGCATCTTTTCTTTCCTTTCCTATCTAGTTAGTTGGGCCCCATCATTTGCTCAGCCTGTCTTTCTGTCTGTGTTTGTGTTTTCCTCTGTTTTCACCGACAATACATGTTGGGGGCTGTCTATTGCTTTGGGGTCTGCTCTGGGGCAGTTTAGATTTCCCCTTTCTTTCTTTAGGCTTATTTAGTTCTCCGGCTGTGAAAAGGCGTCTAGGACCACTGTAGGAACGCTCCACGGCTACTGTTAGTTGTTGTGAATAGGATCAGGGGTCTGCAATCCGCTAGCTACCAACCTCTCCGGTTTTCTGGACTTAGCTTGCATTTTTGTTTTTTCCTCCTCCGGTGACTCATTCATAACAACCACCTTTTTACACTTTTACTTTAGCTTTTCTTCTCTTCTGCCACCAATTAGCGGCCAGTCTGTGGACCTCAACATGGGAATTCTCCCGCAGTCAGAACTATCCTTCATTGTGAGAGGCAAGGGTGAAGACAAGATAGTCCCTTAGATTCCACATCTTAATCAAATCTGTGCCAAGGCAACTGTGTGTCTGAAGAAATTGTTCCAGATCAGAAATTCATTGCAATGTTTTAGTTTACTAAGAAGTATAGATCGTGATGTTCTGTATAACAGAACGCCACATAACACGAAACTTCTGAAAATCCTTGTAATTACAACATGTACAAAAAGTCTTTTTATAAAAGCTGAAAAGTCCAAGACATTTTACTTAATGCCAAATACGACTTTACCAAATGTTATAAGGAATTAGCGAAAAGCTTATTTTTCATTATTGAGTTCATCCAGAAATAGGACATCTGAAACATTCAGTGGCCCAAATCTCTGTTGAAATAAGTACAGATGAACATTCTGACTTTTTCTATAAATTGAACTCTTGTATGAAATATAAACTAATCAATAATATAAAAACTATTTGTCAGAAATCAGCTTGCCGGATTTAGATTAAAAGAATATGACTCCTAAATCCTCTTCACTGAAGAAGATGGCTAAAGACACAGTATTATAAGTCACTCTGAAAATTTGTTGAGCCAACATAAGTCCCTTACAAGATTTAAAAGATGTATGGCACCCCTAGAAAAGCCCAGAAGATTAAAAAGCAGTCTTTGAAGATATAGATACTCAAGCTGCTATTGCATTTTAATATAAATTATTTGTTAAAATTTCATTTTGAGTTTGGTGCATGAGTCGGTGTTAGCAGTATTTTATTTTTGTCTGCAAAGCAATACAGTCACGGCACATGAAGGACAAAATTTACCAACTGCGCTGTAGTCATACATCTCTACAAGCTTTATCCAGTATTATGGGCAAAAAACATTTAGGCTATGTGTTTTAAAACCTTTAATAAAATTCCAAAGAGTTTAATTCTACTTTTTACCCCTTGTCTTACTCTTTTTTCTTGACTGAACACAAGCCTCCGTCACTTGGAAAGGAAGAAGTCTAAAGAGCAAATATTCAATTACTTCATACTAGACCAGGTTACCAAATCGTCTTCTTTCATAAGGAGATCATACAAATTAGGTTCCTATTTTATCATACCATAACACTCTTGGAGACAGGCACTATCCCCTGTGCCTTGGTTTTGCTTCTGGGCTTTTTGGCATCAGGAAATGAAATAATAATAATTACATAGGGCCAAAATATTCCACAGCACTTTACATTTTAGAATGGACTTTTACAGAAAGTAAAGATATTACAGAGTAACACAAAGTACTACAGATACCAAGAAAAGTATGGGATCTGCTAGCAAGCTTAAAAGTGTACGGTCCAGCCATCAATATAAGACACTGCATGAACCGGTCACCTGCCAGTGTGCATACAAGTACAGACACAGAATGCTAATAAGTGCATGGAGAGTGTGGAAACAGAAGGACAAGATTTAGAGGAAAATTTAGAAAGGGCAATAAGGGAATAGTTATATTAATGGTATGTAAGCCAGTCTAAAAAATGCATTTTTAGGGCACACTTTAAACTGTGGATACTGGCAAGTAATCAAATTGTCCAGGGTAATGTACTCCAGAGAATTGGTTCAGCATGAGAGAAGTCTTGGAGACGGGATTGTGAGGTTTGGATTATTAATTATGTATAGTCTTAGATCATTAGCGGAACAGATAAAACCAATAGGGTGGTAGACAAATATGAGGGGGGATATTTATTGCAGTACAGAACTTTGCAGGACTTTGTGAATGAGAGTGATAAGTTTCTATTGCATTCTGTAGCGGATGGGCAATCAGCGCAATGACTGGTACAAAGTAGAGGCACCAGTGTAGTGTTGGACAGAATTAGGATCTTGCTGTTTTCAGGATGGAGTAGAGAGGGGAGGGTCTAGAAAGTCGGAGACCGATTAACACAGAGTTTTTCCAGAGTCAAAGAAAAGGTCAAGTTTAAGGATGAGTTGCTTTACATGAGATTCTGGTAGGCTTCTGTCCTGCCAAGGTGACTTGCCTTCTCTTGTGAAAGTCAGCCATCAGGAGTGCAAATTATTTTTTGTTTCAATGACATTACAAAAGTATATTACCCAGCATGGCTAATTTCTAGGAAGTTTGTTGTAGTGATCTTAATGCCTAATTATACTGTACATCTTTGGCAAACTTGCTATAGAAGCCAACAATGTAGTTGATAGGGGTACTCAACCTGTCCACCCACATGGATTCTCTGCTGAACCCGGCTGCTCCTGATTCATCTATCATCACCCAGGTACCTGCTGTCATGGCAAGCAAGGGTCCTCGCCTGGCGGCTCCTACCCGCTTCCATGGTGATCCCACTCAGTGTTGGGGTTTTCTCAATCAGTGTGCCCTACACTTCGAAATCTTGGGGCACATGTTTGCTTCTGACCGTGCCAAAGTGGGCTTCATTATGTCACATCTAGCAGGAGAGGCTCTCGCCTAGCTAAACCCATTATGGGAGAGAGGAGACCTGCTGGTTAATGATCTTCAATCTTTCCTATAGGTTTTTTGCAGGCCCTTCGATGAACCTGGCCGTGCCACGTCGACCGCTTCTGCCCTACCTCGCTTACGCCAAGGAATCCTCACGGTGGCTCAGTATGCTGTTCAGTTCCGCACCCTCTCTTCTGATTTATCCTGGAACAATGAGGCCTTGCTGGCTACATTCTGGGAGGGCCTATCTGAAAAAATTAAGGATGAGTAAATGCATGCTGCTCCAGTGTGTGATGTCCACCTTTGGAATGCTCCAGTGTATGGTGGGCCCCATATATCATTCTCCATAGTGCTCCCCAAAAATTGCTCCCAACCTTTAAAACAATTAAATAAGTCTCCTCACTAGGGAATCCCTGTACTAGTCTGGACTCCTCGTCGTCCCCATCTTCAATCTCTCTGCACTTGGACTGTTTAGGCAGAGGGCGTACAGACGTGATGTCATCGCGCTCTCTGACCAGAATGTCACTGTCAGGAACCACGGAAGACGTCACGGCGGTGGAGCAGGGAGAGGTAAGTATTTCAACTTTGCAAGTGCTGTGATCCCGAGCAATCGGGGGGCCCACTTGTTGGCGACGGCACTGGCACAGGGCCCCTCATAGTACGGCGGTGTGTCTGACGGCGGGTGGGCCCCCTCCCCCCCTCCCCCTCCCACCGACAGAGACACTTTTGTGTACTATAAGGAGTCCTGTGCCAGTGCCATCGCCAATGAGTATGCCCCCCCACCTGCTCAAGGAACCTGCACTTTCATCTGCATCTTCCTCTTTGTCACCGTGTAAGGTGGTATAGTATGCGGGAAGGGGAACCTGAGTTTCATCAGGGTCAGATTCTGGCTGTGTAGAGTGCGAGGAGAATGTAGTGGTCTGGGTCAATGTACCAGCAGAATCATCTAGCAGTGGCTGGGCATCAGTGCACTTGTGGCGCCTCCAGGAGTACGGTCGCCACAGTGGCATTACCTTCCTCCTAGCGAGTGTGATGTCATGCTTGGCAGCAACGAAGGATCTCTCTAGCAGTTAAACTAACACACAACACAGTTCCCACTCCAGGCCAGCAGGGAGAGCTCTGAACCTGACTGCTGAGGAGCTGCTCTCTGTGGTCGGGAGGAGGGAAGTTAGGGCAGTCTGTGAAGGGAAGGGGAAGTGTGTGGATGTGAGAAGGGGAGCTGGAGGATGAGCAGAGTTAAGGCTCACTCCTAGCTGGAGCGCATGGTCCGGATTCCGGTCTCCGAGTTTGTAAGGACACTGACAGTCCTGCAGCAGAAACCAGAGATAGTAGCAGCTGTAAATGCTCTGTTCCCAACTAAGGCTCGGAGGCCCCAGCAGCGACTTGTGTGAGCCAGAAGGAAAAGGCTACGGCTGCCTGCCATACGAGAAAGTTTCAAAAGAAAGTCAACAGGGGGAACTTCAGTGAACTCAGTACTGCGAGTACCTCAGATAAGCGCTAGAACGGAGGCCACACTACCTATCTGCAGAGAGAGAATTCCTAATTTGCTTCCAGGCTGATCAACTCCTTCTCCATCTGTACTCTGGGTCCTGTATGGCACTTACCAAGTACAGGTAAAGGAACTGCACAACTGTGTCTGTCATCTTTCTCCTGCGCTAGGCACACGGCTCTGCTACATCCTGCACTGCACACCATCTACCAACTCTTTCATCTGCCCTGCGACTTCGGCCCTACCTGTGCAGGGCTTCTACATCTTAGCTGCACCACAACATCTGTCCCAGAGAAGTGACACTGCATCGCTGGTCAATCTGATCAGAAACCACAGGTGGCATTACGTATCATTCATCTATAAACGTTATTCACCCCTTTGCATGGACGCCCATGCCCACGGACCGGGTCACCACCACCGTGACACATCCCTCTGAGACACTGGCTCGGTACCGATTAACCCCACTGCCCTGGCTGGCCACCCACACTCGATGTCAGATTCATCTTGGACTGGGGAATTCACGATTTGACATGATAACCCATGCATGGTATGTGGAAAAGAGCTACATGGACTAATGTGAAGTGTGGCCTGCTGCATCATTCATTTTTGGTGGAGGTGAAGGACACAAGGAAAGGGGTTCTTCCTGACCAGGAGCCAGCACTTGACGACTCAGTGCTTGCATTTTTTGAAACTTCAGAAGAGGAGGGCTTATTTGCTGGAGTCTGTTTTGGCAATGTAAGTCAAAACCAGTTCCTGATGCAACGGCTTTAAAAGCGGTTAACCTACTCCCAGAAAAGGTAGCCTTCCAGGCATTCCGGAGCCAGACCATGACGCAGGCTCAATACCTCCTGCCTTAGCTGCTATTGTGCTTTTGCCACTACCAGCAGATGCACCACTACCATCAGTACTAGCTGGCCCCCCACGCCCACGTCCGTGGCCTCTTCCACCATACTTCCAAATTTTGGAGAAAATGTACCCAAAATAACATCAGATATATGGTACTGTATCAAAGCTTACAGCTCTACACAGTCAAAGGATAATTGTCAATCTCCCTATAGACTGTATTTCATGAGTCACACAGAGACTCTCACTGGCTCAGTATGGATTAGACACGAATATAAAAAGTAGAAAAAGGGTACAGTATCATCAGATACCAGGTATATATAGTATAGTTTAAACGTTCTAAATCTCTGTATATATTTCAGGAGGCAGACACAGACGCTCTCAGGCTCAGTATGGATTACAACACAATATAAAAAGCCGTAAAACGGTAATGGATCTGAAGCGTTCAGCTGTACACAGTGTAGGGGTCATTGTCAATCTCAGTATTTCTTTCCACAGTCAGAAACAGACTCTCACTTGGTCAGTTTGGATTAGACCAGAATATAAAAAGCAGTAAATGGATAATGTATCACAAGCGTAGAACTGTATACAGTGTGTACATTTGAAATCTACATATAAATTGCAGGAGTAACCCACAGACTCTCACACGATCAGGATGGATCACACCACAATATAAAAAGAAGATCCGCAAGAAATAATCACACATGTGGGCCAATGTTCCAGGTGTCAATGATACACTTAGAGTAGTGGGTGGAGGAGGACTTCCTGGCAGAAAGGGTACAGCATCACCAGATACCAGGTATATATAGCATAATTTAAACATTAAAAATGTACATCTATATATCAGGAGTAGTGTTGAGCCACCCCGCTAGTGTTCGAGTTTGGTTCGGTTCGTCGAACAGGAGGCAAGTTCGTCAAATGTTCGTCGAACGTTCGACGAACACTGTCGAGCCCCATTGAAAACAGTGGCAGGCAAACACAAACGCATACAAACACATAGAAAACAATTACAAAACACCTTAAAAGGTGTCCCAAAGCAGACACAATGCTCAGAAGACAAAACTAACATATGGAAAACGGCAACTACATATAGAAAAGAGGTGGAGGAGTAAAAGGAGGAGGAGGAGACACAGATATAGGCATGTCATGCCCTTATAAAGTCAAGAAAGGCTGGACTAAAAATCTAAAATCTAAAATTCTAAAATCGAAGACTTTCATATACCGTTGGAATTCCCACCATAAATTATGCCAACTGCCGATCGGGCGGCATTATTCCCACGACCCTCCGAACAGTGTCCATGAAGGCAAAGTGTTTGGTTTCCGGGGGCAGTATGGTGGCAAAGCTGAACCTTAAAGGAATGTCCAGAAGGGCACCACCAGGAGTGGAGCCTGCGGCTTAATTGGACTCCAAACGGGCAACCTCAACCATGCCAGCTACGGAAAAGATGGCCAGATTGCAAGCTTTGTCGATTCTGTGGGTGGTAGTGCATGGCCGTTTTTATTGTGCTAGAGATTTGTCAGCTTAATTCCGTTAACGAATGAGACTCCAGCGGTCCGCGTCCAGCTTACTAGAGGAACACGCGAGGCTCTGGCACGCGAGATCGAGCATTAACAGGTCTGTCATGCCCTTACATGTCTGGGGCTGCATGCGCACTACACTGAAAGGACCAGCGTGTGTCGCTTACAGGTGCGGATAACCCGCTGAAACCCATTAGTGATGGTGATCTGGGATTCCAATTCTTCCCCGTGAAAGAGGATTTCCCAGTAAGTGCAGGTCAACCGGAATTCCGGAATTAGGCCTAACCGGCATTCCAGAAAGAATGTGAAAAAATTAATTGTCCTAACCACAGGCGGCATAGCTAGGTTCACGGGTGGGCTCCTCTGCTGAGCAGTAGACACAGGTACTAGGCCCAAAGTATTGACTGGGCAAAATGAAGTTAAAAAATGGTTCTTACATAAACAGGCGGCACAGCTTGGTTCACGGGTGGGATCCTCTGCTGAGTAGCAGACACAGTTACTAGGCCCAAAATATTAAGTGGGCTAAATGCTGACAAAAACTGGTTCTTTCATAAACAGGCAGCATAGCTAGGTTCACGGGTGGGCTCCTCTGCTGAGTAGCAGACAGTGTTACAAGGCCCAAAAGGATTTTCTGGACAAGATGCGGTAAAAAATTATTAGAAACACACACGGTGTAGCTCCTTGACAGGTGCACTACACCGCTGGCTTCCAGACACCGCTACTATGCCATGAAACTATCTATTAACATTTAAAACCATTATTAATGTGAAAATAAAGTTACGCTTTTGGCGAATGAACCGTTCTAGAACGGAACCTCTAACAGCCGAATTTTAAGCAAAGTGTTCGAGTTCGACGAACGGCTCGAACACCACCCAAAACAGCTTGAATTTGAACTTGGCGAACAGGTCGCCTCGAACACCACTCATCTCTAATCAGGAGGCAGACTCAGATGGTCTCAGGCCCAGTATGGATTCGACAAGTTTGTAGAATGTTGAGAAAGGGTACAGTATCACCGGATAACAGGTATATATGTAGCATAGTTTACATATTAAAAATCTATGTCTATATATCAGGAGGCAGACTCAGACGGTCTCAGGCCCAGTATGGATTCGACAAGATTGTAGAAAGTTGAGAAAGGGTACAGTATCACTGAATACCAGGTATATATAGCATAGTTTAAACATTAAAAATCTCCGTTTATATTTCCGTAGTCCGACAAAGACACTCACAGCCTCAGTATTGATTAGACAAGAATCTAAAAAGTAGAAAAAGGGTAATGTATTCGAAGTGTACACCAGTATACACTGTTGGGGTATTTTTCAATCTTCATATATATTACAGTCTCAGTAAGACAGTCCAGACTCTCCGCAAGAGCAAACGAGATGGATACAAGTACAGACGGAAAGTCGAGTGATTGCAGAAATTTTGGAATTACTAATCACGGGAAAAACTCCCGGGAGAATTCTCAGAGGCGATGCTGACCCTCAATTACTTTGTCTGTGGAGACAGCGAAAACAGCTCTTGTGAAGAAAGGTTTGCTGTATCGCAGTACCGTGGATCCCATCACCGTTACTCATCAAATTGTGATCACAGGGAGAGATGTAGACATTGTCCTCACTGCCTATCATGATCTGTCAGGTAACTTTGGAGTGCAAAAGACAGAAGCCACAGGCCGTAGGCGATTCTATTGGATTGGCATGAGAGGACACATTTAAAAATGTGGGCAGGAATGTCACACGTCTGTGAGTCGGAAAACCGTGAAAGCTGATGATAAACCACCACTGCATCTCACTGTGAGTCGACGTCCATAGCAAATGGAAGCCATTGATCATCTGAAGATAGAGCCCAGCAGGAGAGGGCATAGCTACATCTTAACCATCATCTATCAGTTCACCAAATTTGTATTGGCAGTCCCAGTGATGGATTTAACAGCCCAGACTACTCAGGGGTGGAGCAGGGAGAGGTAAGTATTGCAAGGGCTGGGGCCCTGAGCAAGCAGGGGGGGCCCACTCGTGGGTGGTGGTACTGGCACAGGGCCCCTCACAGTACGCCCGTGTGTCTGTAGGCGGGTGGGCACCCCCATCATCAGAGACACTTGACTGTTCTATGAGGGACCCTGTGCCAGTGCCGTTGCCCAAGAGAGGGCCCACCCACCTGTCCAGGGCAACGGCACTTGCATGGGTGCGTGCGCCAGGTGGTGACCCTGGCCCTGGCGGGGAGGCAGCCAAGTTAGGGTGGTTGAAAAAATGGCATATGTTGATGTTGGATATTCAGCAGCTGCAAATGGAGAAAATGGAAAAGTCCGAGGAAGAGGAGGACAAAAGCGATCCATTTTTCGGGAAACCTACTTGTCAGCAGGGGAAGGTGGGACAAAATGCTTTGAAACCCATGCATGGTTCATTTTAATGAAGGTTAGATCATCAACATTTTGGGTCGACAGACGGGTCCCTTTTTTCAGTCAGGATTGATCCAGCAGCCAGCACTCAAGACTCTTTCGGATAGCACACTAGCAGCAGGGCAAGCGAGCTCCTGTAAGGCAAATTGTGCCAATTCAGGCCAGGTGTCCAGTTTACAGGCCCAATAGTCAAAGGGGAATGACCTGTGAGGGAGAACATCGATATGGGAGGAGAAGTAGTTTGTAACCATAGTTGACAACTGCTGTCTCCTATCACTTTCAATCGATGCAGTATTACCAGTCGTGTGAGCGGTACTTGAAAAATCAGTCCACAACATGGTCATGAAACCCCTGTGTCCAACGCCACTTCGGCTGTGTGCACCACAAACACCTCTTCCATGTTGCCTACGGCTCGTGGGAGAACCATCACCGCTGCTGTGTGCTGGGAATGCCTCAAACAAACGGTTTACCAGCGTTGCTTGTTTGTTAGCCAATATTAGCTCTAGGTTCTCCTGTGGCATTATGTTTTGGAATTTGCCTTTATAGTGTGGATCCAGGATGCTTTCTGGCAAATCTACATCCCTCCAGTAACGCACAAACCCTGTACCTGACCTTGCCACGCCAACATTTTCTCTTGCCCCCTGAGATGCATCCTCCTCCCCAAAATAATCATCCCCATCATCCTCCTCCTCCTCCTCCTCTTCCTCTTCTTCCTCCACCTCATCCAGGAGAGTTCCCTGAGCAGACAATGGCTGACTGTCATCAAGGCTTCCCTCCTCCTCTTCCTTCTCGGCTGCAGACACCTGTGCGTCAGTTTGCATGAGCAGACGCATACGTGGGATGCTTATGATGGCGTCGTCTGTTCTTACCAGCCGGGTGCATTCCTCAAAACACTGAAGGACTTTACAGAGGTCTTTCAGCTTCGACCACTGCACACCAGACAACTCCATGTCTGCTATCAAACTGCCTGCCTGTGTATCCTCCCACTAATGCATTACAGCCTGCCTCTGTTCGCACAGCCTCTGAACCATGTGAAGGGTGGAGTTCCACCTTGTGGCAACGTCGATAATTAGGCGGTACTTGGGAAGGTGGAGCAATCGCTGCAGCGTCTGCATACGACTGCAGTGTACGGGCGACCGGCGGTTGTGCGAGCACAGTCTTCGCACGTTATGGAGCAGGGCTGTTAACTCCGGATAATTATTGAGGAAGCACTGCACCACCAGGTTCAAGGTGTGAGCCAGGCAAGGTATGTGTCTGAGTTTTGAAAGGGCTATGGCTGCCACAAAATTCCGTCCGTTATCACTAACTACCTTGCCTGCCTCAAGATGTAGACTGCCCAGCCATGACTCAATTTGTCGCTGCAAGTGGTCGGCCAGTGCCTCCGCGGTGTGTCTGTTGTCGCCCAAACACATCATCTTCAACACAGCCTGCTGACGCGTACCACTAGCTGTTCGATAGTGGGACACCGCGTGTGCAACACTGGCAGCTGCGGATGGAGTGCTCGTGCGACTGCGCTCTGTGGACGAGCTTTGGCTTCTGGAGGAGGGTCGAACGCCTACAGCCAACTTTTTCCTATACCGTGGGCTAGGCAGCACTGTCCCACCACCGCTGTCCCCTGTAAACCCTGCATCCACCACATTAACCCAGTGCGCAGTGATGGACACGTAACGGCCCTGGCCATGCCTACTGGACCATGCATCTGTTGTGAGGTGCTCCTTTCCACTCACTGATTGCTTGAGTTCATGGACAATGCGGTCTTTCACATGCAGGTGGAGGGCTGGGATGGCTTTTCGAGAAAAGAAGTGCCGACTGGGTAGGTCATAGTGTGGTACTGCATAGGCCATGAGCTCGCAGAAATCTTCGCTTTCAACCAACCGGTAGGACATCATCTCTAACGAGATTAGTTTGGCAATGTGGGCGTTCAAACACTGTGTACACGGATGAGAGGATGAGTACTCTCTTGTCCTATTGAGAGTCTCTGGTAGGGTGAGCTGGATTTGAGAGCTGCATATGGTGGAACTAGCGGTGGACATGGCGGACGGAGAGAGGGTTGGTGATGGTGATGGTGTTGGTGGTCTTGCTGATGGCCTAGATTCAGTCTTTCGTAGCAATAACATTGTGATTCCCTGACTGCTTTGGCCTTGCAACGACACCTCAACATTTGCTGCTGGTGGTGTGCTAACCGGTGGGCTTACAGTGGGAGAAGCGATGTAGCGTTGCTGACTACCTTCATTCGGAGCAGGTGCACATGTGGTATGTAAGGTTTGGTAGTCCGTCCACGCATGCAAGTGCATGGTGGTTAAATGTCTAAGCATGCAACTGTTATTCAAATTTCTCAGATTTTTCCCTCGGCTAAAGGTCTTTTACAGATAACCTTTGCCTGATCATTAGGATTTTGTTCAAAAAAGTGCCACACTGCCCTCTTCCTACCATGGAAGACATTTTGAGGCCTTGCACGCTGTGCTAATTTGACCGTCTGGCCAAGCTGTCCTGCAACTCTTTGGGTTTTTGTAAACCGTTTTTGGACTGCTACGGGCCTGCCAGATAACAGCTGTTGCGATGTCGATGCCTGCTGCGGATCCTCCTCCTCTTCTGAGCTTTTGGCAGCGGCACCCTCTTCCCCCAATGGATGCCAATCTGGGTGAACAACTGGGTCATCCATCACCTCCTCTTCAATTTCATGTGCACCTTCCTCTGTGTCACCGTGTAAGGTGGTATAGTATGCGGGAAGGGGCATCTGAATTTCATCAGGGTCAGATTCTGGCTCAGTACACTGCGAGGACAATGTAGTGCTCTGAGTGAATGTACCAGCAGAAAAATCTAGCAGTGGCTGTGCATCAGTGCACTCCATGTCCGATTAATCTTGGACTGGGGAATTCGCGATTTGACTTGATAACCCAGGCATGGTATGTGAAAAGAGCTCCATGGAGTAATCTGTAGTGTGGCCTGCCGCATCCTTAACTTTTGGTAGGGGTGAAGGACACAAGGAAAGGTGTTGTTCCTGACCAGGAGCCTCCACTGACGACTCAGCGCTTTTATTTTTTGAAACTTCAGAAGAGGAGGTGATAGAGCTGGAGGCTGTGTCAGCAATGTAAGCCAAAACTTGTTCCTGAAGCTCCGGCTTTAAAAAGCGGTTTACCTACTCCCAGAAAAGGGAGTGTTGTGAGTTCATTTTCCCCTTCGTCACTGAGGTCTGGTGAACTCCCTATTCTGGCAAAGGAAGGTAATGAGCCTGATTATCAGGCACCTGAGCCTAATGATGATGACTGGCTGAGTGGAGTCACGGACTGGATATAAGGCTGCCGACGCCCTTCTGCCCTGCGGGTGATTTTTCTGTGGACTTCTAAGAGACCAGTCTGATTCCTGCTCCTCTAAAGCTAAGTTTTCTGCTTTGCCTTTTAGCATTTGTGTTTTGTTTTTGTTTGCCCTGCTTTTCTGGATTCTGCTATTCCCTGCTGGGGTGAGCTGAATCTCCTTTTGCCTGTTGCTCTGTCTTCAGAATATTCCTGAGTACTGACATAGTCTTTTTGAAGCCTAGCGTCTTCAGGGCCTTTTTCACTGTCAGTCTGTTGGCTCTTATTTTCATAGGGTTTTTCACGGATTGCAGACAGCAGCCTTCCTGTCCTTTCCTATCTAGTTAGCTTGGGCCCCGTCTTTGCTCAGTCTATCTTTCTGTCTGTGTTGTGTTCTTTCTTCTTGCTTCACCGTCATTATATGTGGGGGGCTGCCTTTTGCTTTGGGGTCTGCTCTGGGGCAGTTAAGATTTCCCTTTCTGTCTTTAGGCTATTTAGTCCTCTGGCTGTGATCGAGGGGTCTAGGGCATCGTAGTAACCCCCCACGGCTACTGCTAGTTGTGTTGATAGGTTCAGGGGTCTGCAATCCGATAGCTGCCAACCTCTCTGGTTTTCTGGACTTAGCTAGCATTTCTGTTTTTGCCTCCTACGGTGACTCAATCATAACAAGGGAGCCTTCGAGGCCTTGCGGAGCCAGACGATGACGCAGGCTCAACACCTCCTGCCTTAGGTGCTATTGTGCTTTTGCCATTACCAGCAGATGCACCACCACCCCCACCACTATCAGTACTAGCTGGCAACCCGCGCCCACTTCCATGGCCTCTTCCACCATACTTCCTCATTTTTAGAAAAATGTACCCAAAATACCACCAGCTATATGGTACTGTAAAACAAGGTACAAGGTGTACATACGATTGGGGAGAATTTGAATCTCCCTAGAGATTTTAGGAGGCTGAACTATTATCTCAGGCACACTATAGATTACACCTCAATTGAACAGGCTGAAATTGGCTGGTGTATGACAAAGTGCAAGGTGTGTATATAGTATTGGGGAGAATTGGAAGCTCCCTAGAGATTTTAGGAGGCTGAACTATTATGTCAGACCCACTATAGATTATACCTCAATTTAACAGGCTGAAATAGGCTGGTGTATGACCATGCACAAGGTGTGTATATAGTATTGGGGAGAATTGGAAACTCCCTAGAGATTTTAGGAGGCTGACAATGATGCTCTCAGTCCAAGTATGGCAGCAGGCAGCCTAAAAAGCAGGACTGCTGCACACAAAAGTGTGGAAAAATGAATGCTTGGTAACTGTGCAGAAAAGAGGAAGAAAAGTCTTTTTGCTTTTAAAAAAGCAGTTTGCACAGCAGTGTGCAAACAGCAATGCAGCTATCAGGGAGCCTTAAAAGGCAGCCTAGTAACCAATAGAGCTGATGCACAAAAAATATAGCCTCCCCTGTCACTGCACACAAACTGTTGTGTTGTGCAGTGGAAATCGCCAACAGCAGATGCAGTTTTTGTTCTTCTTCCCTGCCTAACGCTCTCCCTTATTCAGAATCAGCAGCAGCAACCTCTCCCTATGTTAAGATCGTCAGAAGTAAGATGGCGGTCGGCGTGACCGCCCTTTTATAGCCCCTGTGACGCCACACAAAGCAAGCCAATCACTTGCATGCCCTTCTCAAAGATGGTGGTGACCTATGCTTATGTCATCGCGTTGCCCACAGTGTGCGTCCTCCATCATTGAAACGCGACTTTGGCGCTCTGGTCGCCGACCTCGTGGCCGACCTCACGCTATGGTTGGGTTTCGTTTCATGAAACCCGACTTTAGCGAAAGTCGGTGACTTATGAATTTGACTGACCCGTTTTGCTCAACTCTATGTCTGACACATCTTCCGTCTCCATGGTTTCCCTCTCCATATCGTGTCCGAAAGAGGAGTACAGTTCACCTCAAAATTCTGGAGAGCAGTTTGTAAACTGGTAGGAATTGAGCTGGATTTTTCCTCAGCATACCATCCCCAATCCAATGGACAAGTGGAGAGGACTAATCAGATCCTGGCTGGTTTCCTGCGTCACTTCGTTAACGCACATCATGACGACTGGGTAGACTTACTGTCCTGGGCAGAATTTTCCTACAACAACCAAGTAAGTGAATCTTCTCGAAAAACCCCTTTTCAGATTGTCTTTGGACTGCAACCCAGAATACTTCTTCCCATCTCCGGATCATCTGGTGTTCCGGCAGCCAATACTTTTTCTGAAAATTTTTCTAAGGTTTGGAGGGACACCAAAGCTGCTCTGGAGAAAGCCTCTCAGCACATGAAAAAGCATGCCGACAAGAGACATCTGGACACGCCTACCTTTCGCCCCAGAGACAATGTATGGCTCTCCTCTAAGTATATCCGTCTGAATTTGCCGTCCTACAAATTGGGTCCCCGGTTCATTGGACCATTTGAAGTGTTGAAACAAATCAATCCAGTTTCTTACAAACTGAAGTTGCCCACTTCTTTACGTGTGCCTAACTCTTTTCATGTTTCTCTCCTCAAACCAGTAGTGTTGAGCTCCTTCTTTAAGGATACGGGTACCACTCCTGAGCCTGTCTCGAAGGATGATATTTTTGAGGTAAAACATATCCTGGCCATTAAGAAAGTAAGGGGTAAGACCTATTACTTGGTGGACTGGAAGGGCTTTGGTCCTGAGGAGAGATCTTGGGAGCCTAAAGAGAATATCCATGCTCCTCTTCTTCTTTAAAGATTCCACTCAGGCTTGAAAATGAGGGGGCATAAAGAGGGGGATACTGTTACACCCGGTCCCTGTCCTGGCACTGCGCCCCGGTCTGCCGCTACTCCCCATCCAGGGCACTCACCTCGTGCCTCTCGCGCTGTTCCTATGCAGCAGCCGGCTCCCTGTGTGCCCCACGCTGCTTCTCAGCCTTCAGGTCTCTTCCCTTCCCCCACCTCCTGGCATCCCATTGGCAGACCTGCAGTCAAAGCTATTATGGCACGAGCGCGCTCTCTCCAGGCTTCTTAATGGGACAGCGTGCATTTTTAACAAAAAAAAGCAATTATCCAATGGCAGCACACTGGCTGCTATATATGGCCTCTCCTCCATAGGGAGAGCGCCGGCGCAACGAGTATCAATCATTGCTACATCCAGTTCTGTTGCTAATGTGTCTGCGCTGCGTTAGCAGTCTCTGTGCATTTTCTCATGCTGTCTGCTTCCACAGAAATATCTGTATCCTGTTATCCCTGGTTATGCCTGCAACAATCTGGGCGAAAGCCATCCCGTTCCGCCAACAGCCATCCGAGTCCGAGGACTGTGACAAGGTTACTGGAGCCAGCTACCCGGATCCAGGACCCATCTCATTTTGGACTCTGCTGCTATTTCTGTTATCCCTTTTGGTCCCGCTGGGACAGCTGCCACGTGTCCGGGGTCTAACTGGAGGTAGCACCTGTGTCCTCTGGGTATTCCATTCTGGTCCTGTCTGAGGGGCTTTTCTTCGAGTACCTGGGGCTCACTAGTTACGCCCCCTTCGGAGCCCCCCGAACTGTGGTCCCGAGGTTCCACTTTAAAAATAAAAAACAAATGTGAACGTCACCATCTCTGCCTCCGCTTCCTTTCCATACAGCCACCTATCTGCACATCCTTTATGGAATTGTGGGATAAAGTCAAGTATAACATTTTGTGTTTTCCAGCAGTCCCATCGAGACTGAATGGAGCTGTGGCATGTATGCGTTGTCACTACTTCACTCCAGTGGGGCATTCCCAGGATCAATGAGTGTCTTAGACGTGAGGGCCCCTCTGATCTGCAATGTATCAGCTATTCTTGTTGAAATATTGTTGTCCTCTGTAACTCTACATCCTTAACTTCAAGCTATGGCTTGCCATTTCACCTCAACTGGAAAGTCTCAGCTTGCAATCCACTGATGCAAATGATTTCAATGTGTTCTGTATATTCCTATTTATGGTATCTTGCATTGGTATATGATATAAACTCATTTTAGACCATCCCAAGTAGAAAGTGTTCAAGATCTCACTTTTTAGTGGTTGGAATGAATTAACTTAGGACGCCATGTTTTGGCATTCCTCTATAGGTTTAACTATGACAGCTCCACCAGTGTATCCAAAAAGAACATGGAAGTTGGAATGCCAGGAGAGGCAAGTGAGTTTTAGCTAGTTATAGCTACCTGTCCAGCCATTTTCTAATAAGGTCTCCCTATTTATATTATTGGTATGGCCAATAGACCAGAAGGGTCAAGCTCTGTGCACCACTTATTTGTTACAATTTTGGAAGACTTTTCAGTAGTCTTACATTACAGACATGATTACTATACACAGTTTATTGCTGCTAATGTCCATTTTCCCAATTGTTGCTTGATTCCAATTGGTTATTGATGCACTTGGTTATTTTGTGAACTTGGCCATATGTAATACAGGCAAAGTTATACTGTGTAGTTCTAGGCAAAGTGACTTTTTTTGTTATGTGTATGAAATGAAACTTTTTAAAAGGTCACAAAAAGGCATTTCTGTTTGTCACAAGAAGGCATTTCCAACATAAAAATTTGACATATTAAACAATTCTTCAACACTGTATATATTTGTTGGAAAAATAAAATGAAAAAGCAGCTGCAGAAGCAAATGAGACTGACACAGCTACTTGTGTAAGGTGGAAAAGTCACAGAGAGGAAAGAAAGCAGAAAATATGGAACCTTTCTCGTCGGTCTAGTTTTCATAATGGTATTGTTTGTATCCTAAAATTGCCTTTTTTTCTCAGATGTCTGCATGAAATGTCAAAAGTCCTCACTTTTTAATAAAAACATGGCATGTTGTAGACAATGAAAACTTGATCATATATGAGATGACTTTCAATTTAAATAAAACATAGTAAAGAAAAATGAACTGCAAACTGTGTCTATGTCTAGAAAATGTTCTTGTTACTTGCCAGTGCTGGACCAGACAAAGCTACTTTATTAAAGGGATTATCCGGGACTTCTCCTGCCTGAGGTTCGGCAGCTTCCGCTGACATCATGTTGATAGAGCAGCAGCTTCTCTACTGTTTTGCTCTGTTCATAGGATATTGCTGGTGGTGTCATGCTCATTGACAACCGGCACCCTCTTTTAAAGCTGCAGGGAGCTGGCTGTCAATCAGCATGACATTGGCAGCTATGCTCTGTCAACAGAGCAGCCCAAAAGAAGAAGAGCTGCCATGTTGGTGTGGAGCACCTGAATCACCGGCAGGAGCGGTCAGTGTCTGCTCTGTACTGTCTCTGGTTAGAACAGGCAAGAGGTTAGCACCCACCTACCTGTTCATTTTTAGACCCTTAGTAGAAAAAAAAAATGTCCTGGATGAAGCCTTTAAGTTGCACGTCTACAATGGTAAGCATTTAGTATGACAAAAATGGTGGAATCAAAAATTTGAGATCCACTATGGCGCCAATAATCATGGGCACAGAAACAGGAAAACATTAATAAAAGCCATTTATTAAGCTCTGAGATCTCATGACCCCAAAGTGTAAACAAATGGGCTTGGGAAGGGTTAAAAGCAATAAAATATTTTTCTCACTTCAACACCCAGAAACTCAGGCAGGGGAGTGTGATAATGTATTGGGTTTTAACCCTTTCCGGCCCATATGAATCTTGTAAAATTGCAACTGACTTTCTGCCATTTTTATGGATCAAGTCAAATTTCCAAAAGTTTGAATAGGTAAATTAATTTGTAACTTGGAAAATTCTAAACAAATTTGATTTGTCAAGATTTGATTATCTAATACTTAGTTAAAGGGGTGTCCAAAAGCGATTTTATTCTTTTTTACAATGGGCCTAGAAACTAATAGGCAGGTATTTGCTAACAGGCGCCTATTCAGAGTGTTCACCAATTGCTCCTGCCTGAGAGTCAACTGCTCTACAACGACTGAATTTTGCAAGCTGGGGGAGTGCTTGAACCTACGGTGTCAAACCATTTGTCAAGACCCTGCTACTGATGTTTTTAAACCATTAAGCCGTGGGTGCTACAACTGAGCAGATCTTCCTTTTCCAGGCTGCTTTGATGATGGGGCATGACTGCCAATCCTATGCTAATTGACAACTGGCTTCCTGCAGTTAGGCAGCGGGGAGGCGGCTATCAATCAGCATAATGTTAGTAGTCACAACCCACCAACAGAGCAGAGCAAAAGAGAAGCTGTCGACGTGACATCAGCGGAAGCTGCTGAATCGCTGGCAGGTGTGCTCTGTAATCACATTGTGCTGGTAGAGACCGGTGCTGACCACAGCATACAGTTAGTTAGCAGCTGCCTGTTAGTTCTTAGGCCCATAGTAAAAATATTAAATAGTCCTGAATAACCCCTTTAAACCCTATAGGCTATCCTGGGGCAAAACAGCAGAATAAAAAGTGATGAAGCTGGGTAAAAGAGCAGGAAGGAGTGCCAACCTCTGCCAGTGATGAATGTGGGACGGGTACAGACTAGAGCTGAAATTCAGCTGTGGCATTTGAAATCACACAGGCCCATGCTATCCCCAAGCACCAGATGGGGATATATTACTAATATTAGCCTGGATGGAGAAAGCAAGATTTACTATAAGACCAATATTTCTAATGATGCCCGTGGCCTGCTGGGGTAAGTGACATAGTCAGCAACTTTGTGCTGTGTCACAACTCTTAACAGTTTGGGTGTCTTGAGAACACAGATTCTGCCAAAAAGGTAGCATATAAGGCAGCCCATGACCAGACAGGCCCTTCTGGCATTTGCCAGAATTGCCAGATGGGCCAGTCCAGCCCTGATGTTGGAGTAGGGATAGGTAAGTTGGTTACAGTCTCCTGTGTCACCCTTCATCTAGGCGATACATCTTCAGTTGCCTGCAGCCTAATCATGCACTATGATGAAGTTCATAGAATACTGGCATGTCTCTTAATTAAGATTTTTTCAACTGTGACATTATAGTGAAATTTTAGTCATACCGAATCACTAAGCTGACACAGCACATCAATGTGTGATTGTAGTTGGAATGAATTTCTGCGCTGTGGATCATATGCAAAGAATCACTATTGGTGCTATCACATCCACAACTTTACAATCCCAGAAAGTTGTAAATCAGGACATCTGGAAACTTTCTTTTTCACAGTGACTGCACCCTACACTCCATGAAAAGACCAACGATTCATAGACCGAAATACAGCACACACCTGCCTGCTGTCCGTGGAGATATTTAAAAACTGCCTTAGCGCCCCAAAAATACGGAAACAGAAGACTAAGATGGAAGCAGCTGCCGTTTCTCTCTTTCTTCCTGTGAGACTGCTTGCTGTGAGAAGGGAAGTAGAGCAGCAACTGGGAAATATTTGATTTGTTCAGCGCATAGCACTGGTGTCACACCCAGATGTGACTTTCCACTTAGAATACACGGAGAGAGAAAATATGCATTTTTTTAAAAAATTAGCTCTCTTTCATCTGTCCCTTTTCTTGCTATTTTCCTAAATGGATGTCAGCAAGAATTTGGGTGCAAAAAAATGGTTTTAAGTTTTGTCTAATCTGAAATTGTTTACACTAATTACCAGTATTTCCATTCAGGATTGTGGTGCTAATAAAAATATGGATATCTTATAGCCTACATATTGTAATATATTGTTTATATGCTTTGATATAGTATGGTCATTAGACCAAGGATGGAAAGTATTGCAAATATGAAATATGGTTGTTTGAATCCAAACACTATATTGCAATATACTATGGTGTAATATCATTAATGCTGAACTTTGACACTGAGCCACAAAGCGTTTGCTCTGTGTCAATACCGTAAGACAAGGAATTGTTCTGTGGTCTTTGAAGCTCTGTGTTTCAAAGATTCATTATCCTGATTTGTACACAAGTGACCACTGTGATATTTGCATTGACAAACAGTGATAGATACTGAATACTTTAACTTGGGGGGTGGTTGATGGGAATTCTACAAGGAGCTTTCCAACTAATTCTGTGTGGTGTATTCTTACAATAGGAATAACAACTGTATAGATAATGAATATTTATGCTGCTTGAACAAGGAAGTCTTGTGCTCAATAATAGTATGATTCTCGATTGACAAGAGAGACCAAAATGTTATGGTCTCATGTAGCAATATTGGGTCATGCATGACATCAATAATCGAGGACCGATTGTGATACACATCTTGACATGTATGAGTGTGTGTCTGAGTTACGATGGGTATCCAGTTTTCAGAATAGGTGATTATGGAAGTGATGCTGCCCATCTTACAGCATTATGCTATGAGCATGAAGAGTTAACTTTGTAACAAGCAACATATGTTGAACTTTGAACAGTGATAGACAACTTTGACAAGTTGACCAGAGGCAAATAGAGCCTGGGTTATAATCAGTAGCAAAACATTGTGCTATTGTTAAGAGACATGCTAATGGCAAACGAATCTCTGGTTGGCGCAAACAAACTAAGATTGTAGTAGTCTATAACAAACAGACCTTGAAGTCTTGTGCTGTTGTCAAGACAACAACGTACTGTGCAGATTCAAGATTCTGATGCAGACTAAACATACTGGACAGTTGTAATGTGGGAGTGTTGTGTATAAAAAGGTGGACCCTATGTCAGTGAGGAGAGGGGACATTTCCAGGAAAGGACATTTCCAGAAACTATCGTGAGTGCACAGTTTCTGTGATGACAAGACCAGAGTATTTTCCTTCTCACTGACACTGTGGGGTCCCTCCAGTAGAGATGTGATGCTACAATGCTTGGTAATGTATAGTATGGATACCTATTTCTCTATGTACTATAATTCATAATAATTGTATGATTAACATGAAATTAACTAACAAGACAGGGTAATATTATATCTGCCATTCCATTAATTTGGTGTTTTATAATCATTGTATAATAAAATTGTGTTATATCCAAGTAGTAGCCTTCTTTAAAGCTGTACCCAAACCTTATTGCTGAGCAGTTGGTAATATAAGGATCCTAAGGGCAGTGCCCACCAGTGTATATTCTCCTCTTCCGAGAGAATCATAGTGTCATCATAGTGTGATCTGATTTTCTTGAATGAGGAGAACATGGAAAAAAAAATTCTCCATCTTCTCTATTGTGATAGTCCGTGATTTTTTGCACGGACTAATTGACTTGCATGGCTGAGTGCAATCTGAATATAGGATCAAACTCAGGCATGTCTCAACTCTTTCCCCAGCTCAGCTCGATCCGAGGAAAGAACGGGACATGTGAATGGCCCTATATACTAACAGCATGCAATGTTTTGACTGATCACACTCAGACAAAAAATGCGGTCGTCTGCCCAAGCCCTTAGAAATAGAATAATGGTTTATTCATATGATGGCAGCCCACTGTTTTGTGATGCCTAAATTGGATATAAAAAACAGACATTTTAAGGGTTTAGATAAAAAATTTTCCAGATAAGAGAATATGGAGGACTATACACAAGCTCGCATTCTATTTAATCTGGTTTCTCTTTTAGCTCAGACACGGTCACAACTGTCCCATCTGCCTTTCCACACAGGTAGATCGTTTGTTATAAGCAGAGTTCAGATTTGTCCTCGTCTGTCTCTGAACTCAGCTGTGAGCCTTTGATTCCAGTCCCGGTGCTTGTAATCTGTCGCTCCATATCGGGGACTCGTTGTTATGTAAAGCTGCACACGCGATGGCCACAGGTTCTTAACTGGAAAGATGAAATGTTCTATAAAATAAAGAGAGCAGAGAGATCAGAACACAAAGCTTCCTACTCGAGTTCCCTGCTATTTGCAGGAATTAATTAAACCAGAGTACAGGGAGGATGAGGAGGACAGGGGGAGCGTAGACATGCATCCTAAGAGGTGGTTACAATAGCGCCGAGTATAGTGGCAAAAAGACAAAGGTAAAACAGAGGAACTTAAGAAATGAATAGTACATTTCAAAATTTGCCAAATCCAAAAATATTTTCCAGTGTATTTTCCTCAACCAGAAACATTGTTATTTTAGATATTAAAATTACAATTTCAGGCTTGAAGCTTAAAGTAAAAAATTAAAAATAAATATGTTAAAATTTCTTAATATCTGAATCTCTCTAGCTTGTTTTGGTCCTTCAAAAACAGAGATTCAAAATGTTAACACCATGGAGAAACCCTTAAAAATGTGTAACTCCCAGTGAATTTCTATTTCCATTTGTATCTCAAAAGTAGCTTGATGAAAGGTAAAGTACAGCATTTAGAAATTCTTAATTATTAGTATATTATAGCTCAGATTTGTTGACGACAGTACTAAGCATGATCGAATTAGTCATTCCTTATCGTTAAAGTTAAAGTTTTTCAAAACCCAAAAAGTCCAATTGACTCATTTTTGACCAGTTATTTTAGGGACATATTATTTTGAGGTTTATTTTTTAATCTTGTGATATAAAAGGATTCTTTACAGTTAGAACAGTCAGAATGTGGAATGCCAACCACACGAGGTAGTAATGGCAGACACTATAACAGCTTTAATACAGCTTTAAAAAAAGGGCTTCTTTCAGGGGTTCCCTGTTCCAAGTAATTACCCAGCTCGTTAACTGAGCTGTCAGTCCCAGATTGCTGCCAGTTGCAGATTTCAGCTCAGTGTGTTGTGTTCTCTGTGCTTTGTGCTCTGAATTCAGACATTTTGATCTTCTGTTGCCAGACCCTGAATTTGCCTATTCACTACCTGTTTGAATACCCTTCTTGCCTTGATGTACTCTGACCTTGGAATTCCGACTCTGGACACTGACCTGACTATGCCTTTGTCTCTTTCCTCTGTTTATAACACACCCTCTTGACTCTTGACCTCAGACTCCTTGACCACCCTGACTACCCTGACTCTCGGCTTATCTGTGAGAAGTGACTCAGGGTCTCATCACGACTGGTCCATACGTTTTTCTTTTTCATCATTATGGATCCTGTTCACACACACTGTGAATTAGTGACAAATCTAACCCAGATGATGCAGGATCTAACTAAGGTATGCCAGAGTCTTAAATTGTTGCAATTTCAGTTGCATGGTTAGACAAATAGTTTGAAATTTTCTATAGCCCTCCACTGCTGGCAGTGTCTGTGACATTGGTACCTTCTGACATACAGTTGGTCTAGCCTAAACCTATAATGGCTACCCTGACTGCCGGCTTGACCGTGAAAAGTGACTCAGCATCATGTAAAGCATGTAAAGGAATGCAGTAACACAGAGGCGCAGAGCAAGGGTTAACAAGGGTGTGGTTAGTTAACACAATAGGGGTTCTCCTTGCAGGAAACCCACAAGGGGTTAAACAACTTAAACAGTATAAGGGTTATTTTTAATGCAAGTCTTTTTTTATCAGGTTCAACTTATCATGGCACCACTGTACTTTACATGCTTGCAGTCCGATGGGTGATGGGATGCCGACCCTGGCCGGCCCTGCATCTTCAGGCTTCCCCCTGCCCAACACATGGTCCCACTTCTGGCAGCAGTGGGCGGTCACCGTTTTTTCCCATTGAGCCCCTAGTCCATTGAACTGCAGAACCGAAGAGTGCAGCTCTGCACAAGTCTCTACTCGGCGTGTGCTTTAATGTGTACCTGCCAATAGCTGGATGCCCGCACCACAATGCTTCACTTGGTGCCCGACTCTCGGTATACCAGCTAGTATCTGGTTAGCCACACAGCGACGCTTCCCTCGGTGCTCATCTCTCTGCACACTCACTGGTACCCGGGAGTCCCCCCTGCACCCGTCCAGGGTCTCTGCTCTGCAGTCTGTCTCTCTGCACGGCGTGCAGCAGGTCCCTGCTCTCTCTTCCCTGCGGCGGGAACTCTCTGTCTTTTTCCGCACTCGACTCTCCCTCTTCCCCTGGCTTACCACGCCGCTTCTCTGCAGGTCATGGGTCCTCTCCATCCTCAATTTTCTTCCCTCCTTCAACAAGAGGCGTGGCCCCAGCAGTTCCGGACTCGGTGCTCTGTCAGCACCCACAGCCCGGTCTTCCTCCTTTCAGTCACACAATCAAATATTTAGCAATGAGCTTACTTTAGTTAAGTCCAAATGGATGTTATTAACTAGTTATCAATGGGTCTTTGGAAGGTAGCAATGTTCTTTAAGAAATTGTGTCTCAGTTTTGGGCTTATACCTCCCATCCAAATTGTGACTTTTTGACAAATATTCGGGGTCCCTATTTGGCTTAGCTTTTAGCAGCAGATTCTTGGAGTAACATTGCCATGAAATATTTTTGGTGTAGTTGTCAGCAGAAAGGAGAAGCAGATGGGTAGCATGGTGGCTCAGTGGTTAGCATCTTGTTTCAAATCCCACCAAGGACAACATCACCATGGAGTTTGTATGTTCTTCCCATGTTTGTTTGGGTTTTCTCCAGTTTCCTCCCACACTCCAAAGACGCACTGATAGGGAATTTAGATTGTGAGTCCCAATGGGGACAGTGTTGACAATGTCTGTAAAGTTTGTTGACCATATTTATGAAAGCATAATCTTGCAGGTCATTTCTTTCAGCGTTTTTGCCACGTTTTCCAAACGAATGGGGAAAAAAACACATTAAGGCTATGTGCCCACGTAGCGTTTTATTCCGGACACTAAAAACCGGACTCCTTCCCAGAAATCGCTTTTTTTCAGCGCGATTTCATCGCGATTTTACCGCGATTATGATCGCGATTTTGCCGCGATTTTCGCGTGCGATATTCAAGCACTTTCCAAGCGATTTGAAGCATCGCTTGGAAAGTGATTGACAGGTTGGTCACACTCGTCAACATAGTGTTTGACAAGTGTGACCAGGTTTTTACTATTGAGGCTGCCTATGCGGCCTCAATAGTAAAAGATAGAATGTTAAAATGCTAAAAAAAATAAAAAAATCGGGGTATATTTACCTTCCGGCGTCCTGCGCTGCCATCCCGGGCCACAGCGCTCCCAGCGATGCCTTGCGCGACCTGTGATAACTTTGGTCTCGCATTGCTATAGCGATCTCGCGAGACCACGTCATCACAGGACCTTGCCGCAAGGCATTACTGGGAACGCTTAAGCTGGGAATGCAGCGCGGGACATCGGAAGGTAAATATACCCCGTTTTTTTATTTTTTATTCTTTTTTTTACAGGGGTATGGTACCCAGGGCCTGGAGGACAGTCTCCTCTCCTCCACACCGTGGGTACCAACTGCACATGAGACGCTTAACTTCCCGCATGGTGGGCATAGCCACATGCGGGAAGTAAGCGATTCTCATGCATTCCTATGGGTGCGGAATCGTGGCAATTCTTTGCGAATCCGCACAAAAGAATGACCATGCTGCGATTTTTTCCGCGATGCGATTCCGCCGCGGAAAAAAGCGCAGCATTAGCACAGCATGTGCAGAATGCCATAGGAATGCATGGGGGGCGTTCTGTACACAATTTTTAAACGTTTTCGCAGCGTTTTTGCGCCGAAAATCACAGCAAAAACGCTTAAAAATCACTACGTGGGCACACAGCCTAAAAATACATAAAAAATGCATGCAAAATAGGCCAAAAACATGTGTATTTTACATTGCATTTTCCCACCAACACTCTATTATTTCTGTAAATACTGAACGTGTGCACATACCTGTACAGAGATCGTTGTATCCATGCTTTCAATCAATACATGCTATTTCCGAAAGATCTAATGATCAGTAGGTGTTAAAATTCGATCCCAGAATCTCCTTTTCCAGGTTTTGCCAATACTTACTGAGCAGCCTGAAATGTTGGACAGCTCCCTTTCAATAGTCACTGTTGCACCTGATTTGTTTTGCTCTCGTATCGTCTGGCTTTCTACATAAGGTTAGGATCAGACACCTTATTTTTTATCACCTGAGAGAATTGGGCCGATTATGCTAATTACACTCTGCTCAGAGTTTGATCATAGCCACATTCGGAGTGTGATCCGATTTTCTTGGATGAGAAAAAGATGGAAAATAACATTTTCCATCTTCTCCATTGTGAAAATTGGACTGCACCGAGACGTTATCCGAGAGGAGTCCGAATTTTCCCAGGCACTCATTGACTTGCATGGTCACGTGTGATCCAAATATGGGATGAAAACCGAGCATGCTACAACGTTTTCCTTAGACAGATTTGGTCCAAGGAAAAAATTGGACATGTGCATGGCTCCATAGAATGACATTGGTCTAGGTGTGATCCAATGTTTTGTCTAATCACACTCGGACCAATAATTTGGTCTTCAGCACCTGCCCTTAAACTGACGCTTAGACGTCCTGATTGCCAGATTCATGTTCGTGGTCGCTAGTTAATTACTATAACTTTGGCAATCTCACTTCATGATACTATCCTTCATGATTCCATGATTGCTTCAGCAGCTGGACTACAGATCTGTTCCAGATCTTAAGATGTATGTAAAGTAGTGATGAGCGAGTATACTCGTTGCTCGGGTTTTCCCGCGTATGCTCGGGTGTCCTCCAAGTATTTTGGTGTGCTTGGAAATTTAGTTTGTGTGGAAGCAGCTGCATGATTTGCGGCTGCTAGACAGCCTGAATACATGTGGGAATTCCCTAACAAACAGGCAATCCTCACTTGTATTCAGCCTGTCCAGCAGCCGCAAATCATGCAGCTGAGGCGACGAAATTTAAATCTCAGAGCAAGCCAAAATACTCGGAGGACACCTAAGCATGCTCGGGAAAACCAGAGCAATGAGTATACTCACTCATCACTAATGTAAAAATAAAAGTAAGATAAAAATGACCAAAACCTAATTTACAGATAAGCACTTAGCTCACTGTTTTCCTAATTTCACAAACTCCTTTGGCCAGGTTCACACTGCGTTAACACAGCCCGTTCAACACAGAACGTTGACGGGCTGCATTAACGCTATAGCATAACGCGATATGCGTTATGCTATACCGCTAGCGCTGATGATTCTCCAGCGCTAGCGGTGACGGAGCCTCAGACGCTGCAGCCCGCATCAGAGGCTCCGTCAGTGAATGACGGCACATCGCGAACGCATGCCACTTTACCGCATACGTCACGATGCGCCACATAATGGGGGTCAATGGCAGCGTTAGCGGTGACGGAGCCTCAGACGCTGCAGCCCGCGTCCGGGGCTCCGTCAGTGAATGACGGCACATCGCGACCGCATGCCGCTTTACCGCATACGTCGCGATGCGCCACATAATGGGGGTCAATGGCAGCCTTAGCGGACTGCCATAACACAGAGTGACCCCGGCCTTAGGGTCTTGATCAAGTTTCTGAAAGTAGTGTCTCTTTTTTTTTTTTTTTGTTATTCATCTGAGAACCAGTTAATACATTTTGGGAGACAAAGATGAAAAGAGAAATAAGTGAGGAGAAAGGCGGAAGACTTGGAGTTATGTTTAAACAACAAAGAAGTATATTAAAAAAGTAGAAATATGAAAGCTCAAAGCTAGAGGGAAGGATGTACATCTCAGATAAAGTGAGAAAGATATTTGTCCGTGTTTTTCAATCAGAATGGCATTTAAGATCTTGAACTGATTGATTTCTTTTACAGATTCTGTCGCATCAAAAATGTATGCATCACTGAGCTCCACTTTTCAAAGACATTCCATTGTAATGAGAGAATTTTTTTTTTCATATGTCTATTACAGCAACATTCAGCTTCAAATTCTTCACTACTTTTGAAAACTAATGGAAAGACTCGCTTTCCAGAGTCACGGTTTTTAGGAATTTACAATATGTTGGTAAATAGGATTAGAATTAAAGTGACTGGACCAACAAAAGAGGTGAACCAGTCAGATCGAAAACATGTTGAGTACTAAATAATTCCACTTAATGAAAGGGATAACGGTTTTGATTAAATAACGTGAAAAAAGTAAAAAATGAAAGGAAAAAAACCCCAACTCTCTTGCTTTGCACTGATGAGGGATAAACACCCTGAAATGTGTTTTTCCCAAAGAGAATGGTTTGGCTTATTTTCCTAAATCATATGGTAAGGCACTTTAAGAAACCAATATTTATTCCAAAACATATAAAGCATCACAGCAGTGAGAAGATTGAGCAACATTTCAGCCAAATGGACTTTCTTAAGCCTAAAATAAAGTCTTGAGGAATGCCAGTTGGCCAAAACGTTGTTCGATTTTTGTCTTCTCACTGCTGTGATGTTTTAAACACTTTGGAATAAAGATTGAACTTTTACAAGGATCTCTACGGTGCCTTGGATATCTTTGGATTTGCTGCTGCTTTTGGACATAGTGGGAGGCCCTCCCGAGTAGGACATATTCATCATTGGTGCATGGGAATTCTATATTGGACTGAGTAAGGTTCTTTTAGGGGTCAACATTGACTTTTAGGATTGCTGCTTTCAACAGGTGGCACTAGAGATTCAGTTTACTTCCTCTCTGAGGAAGCTATTTGCAAAGTGTAGTCAAGCTGGGTAAGCTAGGGTTAAGTCCTAAGAACCAAGAAATGGGTTCACCTTGTGTCAGTTCGCTGGATGCTGAGCAGAGTGAAGTGTGTTGAAGCTGGTGGTGAGTGTTCAGCCAAAATCACTAGCCAGGGTCTCAATGGAGACTGCATGGGTCAGCTAGGAAAGCTAAGCAGTCTGTGTGTAGGATCTGCAAAGTAACGTGTGGAAGCTGCAGGCTTTTCCGTGTGAACTGTGTATGGAGTTGAACACTTCTCTTTGGCACTGGAAACTGCTGGGAATATGGCTGAAGGGGGTACTGAGAATAGTATGACTGTACCGCCTCTGTGAATAAAGCTTGATATGGAAGAAAAGACTTTAATCTTTCCTGCTGAATGAACTGTCCTGTGTTGCCTGTGTAAACGCTACCTAATGTCTACACGAGCATGTGAATCATTGCAATAAGTAAAAAAAAAAACAAGAAGTTGGAAAAATGGATAGAGAAAATCAAGGAGTCAAGAATGGAAGGAACAATTTCACTCAATATGAAGAACTTAGTTGCAGAATTTTGGAAATAGCAGTCTGAGGGACCTGAGGGAGCATTATTGTCTAATGTAACATTTCAAAAGGAGAGAAGGAGAAAGCTGTTCTTAGGTTTAATGATAGAGTTGAGCGAATTGATTAGCAGGACCCTGGTCAAGCGATCAAGTCAGTATTCCATGTCCACTGGATGGGATTTATGAGAATTGTCCTCCACCTGCCAGCATCCCTGGCTCCTCTTTTGATTAGCCATCATGCCAGGAAGACTAATCAAAAGGGAGCAGTCGATGATGTTATAAATTGATTTCACCAGATAATAAGAATGCTGTAAAAAAAACAGAAGAATTAATAGTTTATTTTGAATAATTAGCAAAATGTAAAGTGAATAAACAAAAGAAAATTCTAAATCAATATTAGGAGTGACCGTCCTTTGCAATCAAAATAGCATTAAAGCATCAATTCTTTGATGTACACTTATCACTTACACACAGGGTTTGAAGGAAAAGGGAGGTTGCTCCAAACATCTTGGAGAACTAACCACAGATCTTCTATGCTTGTGGCTTGTGCAATTCTTCCTGCCTGTAGTTTTAATACAAATGTGAATACTACACAACATTTTGTGCTACCATAGAAGATCCCTGACCACTAGGTGCTCCAAACAGTTTGACTCCAAGACTCTGTTCATAGGACTAGGAATGAGCGGACATGAATTTAAGAGTTCGTGGTTTGTATCGTACAGTTAGTTTCAGGGAAGAAACGTAGACCACTGACTTATCCCAAAACTTGCAATGTTTGGAGAGTCGGCAAAGTTCAGGAAAAGAGAGAGATCGGTTCACCACTGTTTACAATGGGGTTCGAACTTTCGATTCGAGTGGTGTACCAAAACTCAAACTTCCACGAGTCCACTCATCTCTAATTAGGACTAGTCATGAGCGGACCTGTGTAAGTTTGGTTTCGGACTCAAACTTGACCCAAACTTCAACTCAAACCTCATATACTGTAAGTCAAATGGCACCCGAACTTTCATGCTGTAAAATAGTCACAGAAAGGGCTAAAGGGATGAAAAAGAAAGAAAAATGAGGGTAAAAGCAGGACAGTTGCCCGGCAAACAAATGTGGATAGGAAAATTACTTAATATAACATAGAATATAAAAAAATTAAAAACAATAATCTTGAACCATGAAGCAGAGGTCCAAGTGAAGGAGTGGAGTAGTGCCTTGCATGTGTAGCTTACTGTACTTGTTATTAAATAAAAAAATTATGAAAAAAACAATGTGGAGTCACCCCTATTTTCAAGAGACAGTAAATGAGAGAAGTAGGGGCTCTGGATAGCACTGCCAAAGGTACGGAACAAATGCAGTGGGGAAAAAAAGTATTTAGTTAGCTATCAATTGTACATGTTCTCCCACTTAAAAAGATGAGAGAGGCCTGTAATTGACATCATAGGTAGACCTCAACAATGAGAGGCAAAATGAGAAAACAAATCCAGAAAATCACCTTGTCTGATTTGGCAAGATTTATTTTGCAAATTATGGTGGAAAATAAGTATTTGGTCATTAACAAAAGTTCTTCTCAATATTTTGTTATATATCCTTTGTTGGCAATGACAGAGGTCAAACGTTTTCTGTAAGTCTTCACAAGGATGGCACACACTGTTGGTGATATGTTGGCCGATTCCTCCATGCAGATCTCCTCTAGAGCAGTGATGTTTTGGGCCTGTCGCTGGACAACATGGACTTTCAAATCCCTCCAAAGGTTTTCTATGGGGTTGAGATCTGAAGACTGGCTAGGCCACTCAAGAACCTTCATATGCTTCTTACAAAGCCACTCCTTCATTGCCCTGGCGGTGTGCTTGAGATCATTATCATGCTGAAGGACCCATCCGCATTTCATCTTTAATGCTTTTGCTGATGGAAGGAGGTTTGCACTCAAAATCTCATGATACATGGCCATTCTTTCATATACACGAATCAATCGTCCTGGTCCCTTTGCAGAGAAACAGCCCCAAAGCATGATGTTGCCACCCCCATGCTTCACAGTAGGTATGGTGTTCTTTGGATGCAACTCAGCATTCTGTCTCCTCCAAACACGACGAGTTTTGTTTCTACCAAACAGCACTATTTTGGTTTCATCAGACCATATGACATTCTCCCAATACTTATCTGGATAATCCAAATGATCTCTAGCAATCTTCAGACAGGCCAGGACATGTACTGGCTTAAGCAGGGGGACACATCTGGCACTGCAGGAACTGAGTCCCTGGCGGCATAGTGTGTTACTGATAGTAGCCTTTGTTACGGTGGTCCCAGATCTATGCAGGTCATTCACTAGGTCCCCCTGTGTGGTTCTGGGATTTTTGCTCACCGTTCTTGTGATCATTTTGACCCCATGGGGTGAGATCTTGCCTAGAGCCCCAGATTGAGGGAGATTATCAGTGGTCTTTTATGTCTTCCATTTTCTTACTATTGCTCCCACAGTTGATTTCATCTCACCAAGCTGCTTGCCTATTGCAGGTTCAGTCTTCCCAGCCGGGTGCAGGGCTACAATTTTGTTTCTGGTGTCCCTCGACAGCTCTTTGATCTTCACCATAGTGGTGAAGAATTGAATATCTTGGTATTGAAGAAGTCTGCACCATGGAATTCCTGTGTGGACCAGTTATGAATTGTGAAGCCATTACTAGGAACAGAGATTGAACGGTTTATATTAACATTGTCCCTTTTTTGTATATCTCGTATTGGATAGTCGGTGTACTGTATATTGTATGGTTTGGAGTATGTACTTTATTCTATTTATACAGTATTCTATTCTGAAAATATTTTCTGTGTGTTTAGATATATTTATGTGCATTTCCAGAGGATATAATATGTATGACATAATTTCATTTATGAAGGAATGGCTACGATATAATCAAATCTATGTAGGGGTTATACATTGGGATTTATATAGCATGGCCCTTCCCATATGGCATCGTCATGAGTCTGTGTTTCTAAGGCCTCTTTCACACTTCCGTTTTTTCTTGTCAGTTAAAATCCGCCAAAATGGCGGAAAGCGGATCCGTTTGTAACTGATGCAAATGGATGCCACAGGACCGTTTTTTTTTTACAGATCCGTTGAATGCAGAATTTTAAAGGAACCGCAGTCCGAGAGAGAGAGAATTTTTTTTCCACCGCCAGAAAGGATTTCAGGGTTAAATCCCCGGCTGACTTCCTTTCTCCGGGCATGCGCACTGTAAAATGCGGATCCTACAGCCAAAAAAACGTTGCAGTGTCCGTCCAGGCATGCCGGTGGACGCAAACATTTTGGCGGATGCGCAAAAAAACGGTTCCAACGGATGGCCATCCGTCAAGATCCGCCGGTAATGCAACTCAATGGGGAAAAAAACGGATCCGCCAAAAAAATTGGCGGATCCGTTTTTTTCAAAAACTGGCGGATTTTGACTGATGGTCAAAAACGGAAGTGTAAAAGAGGCCTTAGTAGTAATCTACGGATATTTGTGCATTATGTGCTTTATTCATGATATTATTTAGATCTAAATGTATTATCAGTGCTTTTTAACATAACGGTACATATCTCCCTGAGCTATCTGTCTATATGCATCATATTTTCATCAGAGAATATGGAGTATATTGGGTATTCTGTATCCTTTTTCTTTAGGTGTGTAGCGCAACATGCACACACATTAGCGGTTTTCTGGCTCTCTCCACTGTTAGTCGTCCGCTGGGTCTGCTCATGCTGCTCCTCTATCCAGGACACGGTGGATGGGAGGCGCAGCTGAATGACCAGCAGCGAGATCACGAGGGGAGTGTGAGTCGTCATGGAGACGCGACGCCGAGTCAGACGTGTCAGACGGGGGAGTGGTGGAGCTGTGGGCGGGTGCGTCTCATGGTGGCATCACATGCCGGACACCGGCGATCTGGAAGGTACAGTTGTGGCCAAAAGTATTGACACGCCTGCAATTCTGTCAGATAATACTCAGTTTCTTCCTGAAAATGATTGCAATCACACATTCTTTGGTATTATTATCTTCATTTAATTTGTCTTAAATGAAATAACACAAAAAGAATTGTCCTAAAGCCAAATCGGATATAATTCCACACCAAACATAAAAAAGAGGATGGACAAAAGTATTGGCACTGTTCAAAAAATCATGTGATGCTTCTCTAATTTGTGTAATTAACAGCACCTGTAACTTACCTGTGGCACCAAGCAGGTGTTGGCAATAACTAAATCACACTTGCAGCCAGTTGACATGGATTAAAGTTGACTCAACCTCTGTCCTGTGTCCTTGTGTGTACCACATTGAGCATGGATGAAAAAAGAGAGAAACAGAGTCCAAAGCTACAATGTAACAATATAATTTATTGAAAAAAGCATGGTGGAGACAAGACAAACAGGCTTAGAATAGATAAAATGAGATAGCATAATCATCATCACCGGATACAAAAAGCGCCCTGCACAAAAGTAGGTGTCAAGCCAAACGAGGGTGTGTATAGATTTACACATCAAGGGCAGGCAGAAAAACACTGAGGACAGATGAACACCCTCCAAAGTCCATATTCCAAATGTGACATTCCATGTGGATGCAGTCAACATGAATAATAAAGTGGAGTGGAAGCGGTTATACCGCAAAACGTGCGTCGGGGCTCTCCTGCACAGCGGCGGGTTGAAAGCTGCAATGATGGGTATGTTTTACACACTGTGAACATCTTGGGCTTAGTACTTTAACCAATGGATTTTGTGCCCTTCACTCCACTTTATTATTCATGTTGACTGCATCCACATGGAATGTCACATTTGGAATATGGACTTTGGAGGGTGTTCATCTGTCCTCAGTGTTTTTCTGCCTGCCCTTGATGTGTAAATCTATACACACCCTCGTTTGGCTTGACACCTACTTTTGTGCAGGGTGCTTTTTGTATCCGGTGATGATGATTATGCTATCTCATTTTATCTATTCTAAGCCTGTTTGTCTTGTCTCCACCATGCTTTTTTCAATAAATTATATTGTTACATTGTAGCTTTGGACTCTGTTTCTCTCTTTTTTCATGGTCTGTTTGAGTCGTTCCTACGTCTCCATTCACATTTGGGGCCTTCTTTTGTGCACCTGCACAGCATGTATTGAAAATGCATTTTGAGGGTTTTTTCTTCCTGTTTGTCCACATTGAGCATGGAGAAAAGAAAGAAGACCAAAGAACTGTCTGAGGACTTGAGAAACCAAATTGTGAGGAAGCATGAGCAATCTCAAGGCTACAAGTCCATCTCCAAAGACCTGAATGTTCCTGTGTCTACCGTGCACAGTGTCATCAAGAAGTTTAAAGCCCATGGCACTGTGGCTAACCTCCCTAGATGTGGACGGAAAAAAAAATTGACAAGAGATTTCAGCTCAAGATTGTGCGGATGTTGGATAAAGAACCTCGACTACCATACAAGCAAGTTCAAGCTGCCCTGCATTCCGAGGGTACAACAGTGTCAACCTGTACTATCCGTCGGCGTCTGAATGAAAAGGGACTGTATGGTAGGAGACCCAGGAAGACCCCACTTCTTACCCCGAGACATAAAAAAGCCAGGCTGGAGTTTGCCAAAACTTACCTGAAAAAGCCTAAAACGTTTTGGAAGAATGTTCTCTGGTCAGATGAGGCAAAAGTAGAGCTTTTTGGGCAAAGGCATCAACAAAGAGTTTACAGGAGAAAAAAGAGGCATTCAAAGAAAAGAACATGGTCCGTACAGTCAAACATGGCGGAGGTTCCCTGATGTTTTGGGGTTGCTTTGCTGCCTCTGGCACTGGACTGCTTGACCGTGTGCATGGCATTATGAAGTCTGAAGACTTCCAACAAATTTTGCAGCATAATGTAGGGCCCAGTGTGAGAAAGCTGGGTCTCCTTCAGAGGTCATGGGTCTTCCAGCAGGACAATAACGCAAAACACACTTCAAAAAGCACTAGAAAATGGTTTGAGAGAAAGCACTGGAGACTTCTAAGGTGGCCAGCAATGAGTCCAGACCTGAATCCCATAGAACACCTGTAGAGAGATTTAAAAATGGCAGTTTGGAGAAGGCACCCTTCAAATATCAGGGACCTGGAGCAGTTTGCCAAAGAAGAATGGTCTAAAATTCCAGCAGAGCTTTGTAAGAAACTCATTGATGGTTACCGGAAGCGGTTGGTCGCAGTTATTTTGGTATTAGGCTGAGGGTGCCAATACTTTTGTCTGGCCCATTTTTGGAGTTTTGTGTGAAATGATCAATGTTTTGCTTTTTGCTTCATTCTCTTTTGTGTTTTTTCATTTAAGACAAATTAAATGAAGATAATAATACCGAAGAAATTGTGTTTGCAATCATTTTCAGGAAGAAACTGAGTATTATCTGACAGAATTGCAGGGGTGTCAATACTTTTGGCCACAACTGTAATTACCACATTACTTGGGGCTATTTAAGGGCACATGGGACTCCTGGCCATACTACTTACCCCCCTTGGATGAAGTGAAGGCGAAATGCGCGTTGGGGAATCGCGCCTTATAAGTTTGTATACTTTGAATATGCACTTTGCACTTTACTGATCTCAGGCAGATTTGGCTTGGTGGCACCACTTATATGTGACAATTGGTTGTGCCTATAGAGGGAATTGCAGCATTAAGCTGTTTAGGTTAGACTCTGTACTTAGGACTAAGGATAACATATGTGTACTTTGTAGCACTAATAAGCTGTGATGGTCTTTTTGGTTATTGAATACTATATTATGCCTACCTTAATGTACAAATATCATCTCTTATCATCTGTGTGGTGCGGTGACCATTGGGTCATTTTTTGTGACTTACTCTCCATTTTGGCCTCATTGGCGTACATGTGTGTAGACTACTGAGTATCTCACTTTATATATGTGGTGCCTGTATGACACTCAGTGGAGCAGGTGTGAAAACCTTTTTCAGTGATTTATTGCACGCTCCCCTGTGATGTTTATCTGTCATGAGGTGATACATACATTACCAATTGGGTGTTATACTGTACTTGTATGTATTATGTATACCCCTCCTCACATGTAAAGCGCCATGGAATAAATGGCGCTATAATAATAAATAATAATAATAATAATTAGACACGTATCTCCTGAAGCGCATTTTTAGTGTTTTTATGTGTTCATTATTGTGATTTAATAAAGGCAATTGATTTTATAGCATAACTTCTTTCTGTCGTGTTGGATATTTTTCATTATGAAGTGCCATTGATGTAGGCCAAATCTTTTTGGATTTGTTGCCATTATTACAGATACTCACTGTGCTGTTTTGGTGACATAGTGTGTATCACACTCAACATGGACCAGAGGAAGCGAAAGAAAGAGTTGTCTCAGGAGATTAGAAAGAAAATTATAGACAAACATGTTAAAGGTAAAAGTTATAAGACCATCTCCAAGCAGCTTGATGTTCCTGTGACCACAGTTTCACATATTATTCAGAAATTTAAGCTCCATAGTACAGTAGCCAACCTCCCTGGATGTGGCCACAGGATCAAAATTGATGACAAATCAATGAGACAGATATTACGAATTGGTAACAAAAGAGTCTAGAAAAACTTCAAAGCAGATTAAAGGTGAACGTCAAGTTCAAGGAACATCAGTCTCAGATCGCACCATTCGTTGTTGTATGAGCCAAAGTGGACTTCATTGGAGATGACCAAGGAGGATACCATTGTTGAAAAAAAAAATCATAAAAAAGCCTGACTAGAATTTGACAAGCCACAAAGTTTCTGGGAGAATGTCCTTTGGACAGATGAGACAAAAATTGAACTTTTTGGCAAGGCACCTCAGCTCTATGTTCACAGACAGAAAAATGAAGCATATCAAGAAAAGAACACTGTCCCTACTGTGAAACATGGAGGAGGTTCTGTTATGTTCTGGGGCTGCTTTGCTGCATCTGGCACAGGGTGTCTAGAATCTGTGCAGGGTACAATGAAATCTCAAGTCTATCAAGGGATTCTAGAGAGAAATGTGCTGCCCAGTGTCAGAAAGCTTGGTCTCAGTCACAGGTCATGGGTTTTGCAACAGGATAATGATCTAAAACACATAGCTAAAAACACACAGTAATGGCTAACAGGAAAACATTGGACTATTCTGAAGTGGCCTTCTATGAACCTTGACCTAAATCCTATTGAGCATCTTTGGAAAGAGCGAAACATGCCATCTGGAAAAGACAACCTTCAAACACGAGACAACTGGAGCAGTTTACTTTTGAGCAGTGGGCCAAAATACCTGTCGAGAGGTGCAGAAGTCTGATTGACAGTTACAGGAATCGTTAGATTGCAGTGATTGCCTCAAAAGTTTGTGCAACAAAATATTAAGGTATGGGTACTATCATTTCTGTCCAGGCCTATTTCATAAGTTTTATTTTTTTTTCAAATTCTGTGGAAGCATGGTTGAAAAGCAATGTCTGCCTTTCATTTGTTCATTATCATAGATTTTTAAGTTAGATTTTTTTTTTAAGATTCAAGTTATTTCTGTGACCATTGTGGGTTTTTTTTTTTTAAACGAGGGGTACCAACAATTTTAACCACGTGTGTAAGACCAGCTCACAGCATTCTGCTTTTCGCTGGTTATTAAAAATAAGTGGGACCGCACGTCGTTTTTTAAAAATTCTTTATTTATTTTACACTGTCAGGCCCGTTGATAAGGTGTGCCATCCAATCACAGCCATACCATTACTTGGGAATCAAAGTGCACTGCAGCCTTTCAACAAGCTTTATTATTCTGTTGAATAGTTTCCCGGACATACAGCAAGAAGTCTATGTTCACGGTTCGGCAGCGGACACTAGTGTGCGGTATGAACCCCAAACTTTACCATTGGGATTCGCTCATCCCCAATTAGTACGCCATCTCTTTACAAGTGCACACTAATGAACTAAAATTGCAATATTATTGCCTTTTTTCTTCCAAGGACTTCCACGAGGGAAATTTGGGGTTACCTGTTTAGATTTCTTCTATTGATTTTGGTTTTGGTAAAAAGTGATAATGTGATTTTTAAAGCTTTGCATTGAATATATAGAGGAAGGTGTAAATAGTAAAATTTGCAGATAAAAATACATAAAGTTTCTATTTTTCAGCTATAGTTACAAATATGGCTTGGTGTGCAGACAACCTGAAACGAGATGTCTAAATACAGATTCAGGCAAAAAGGCAAGCAGCCAAACTTAACCTGTTCACTACTGGGTCAGTCACCACCATAACTCAGCTCTTTGGTGCAGCTGCTATAATTCTGATTGCCAGAAGGTAAATTCAGACTCGATGGAGAGCAGCCAGTGACAAGGGACAGATTCAGGCCTCCTAATGTGCGTGAGCTTAACAAGTCTCCCACCTCCTCATGTCCAGGTACATTTTAAAGCTGCAACGTGTTTAAAAGATGCTCTTGTTCACTGGGTAATGCTTTTGCACTATTTTTACAAACATTAATATCTAGCTTTATTATTGTGTTTGGCATTGTGATGCTATTGCAAAACCAAATAAATGAGCCGGAACACATGTAGGTATACTGTAAGCGCAATATGTAAGTGCACATTCACCGCTGATGACCAGTGCCAGTCGTGATGAATCGGGGCCTTATTATTATTATTATTTATTTATATAGCACCATTGATTCCATGGTGCTGTACATGAGAAGAGGTTACATACAAATTACAGATATCACTTACAGTAAACAAACTAACAATGACAGACTGATACAAAGGGGAGAGAGGACCCTGCCCTTTCGGACTTACATGCTACAGAATGGTGGGGAAGGAGACAGTAGGTTGGGGGGTTGCAGCAGCTCCAGTGATGGTGAGGCAGTAGCTCCAGTAATCGTGAGGAGGCAACAGGGATCATTGCAGTCTGTAGGCTTTCCTGAAGAGGTGGTGTAACGAACTGAAGCAGAGGCAGAGATGGTGAAGTTCACATTCGTTTTTATTTTTTAAGTAGAACCTCGGGACCACGGTCCGGGGGGCTCCGAAGGGGGCGTAACTAGTGAGCCCCTCAGGCAGGGCCAGAATGGAATACCCGGAAGACACAGGTGCTACCTCCAGTTAGACTCCGAACACGTGGCAGCTGTCCCAGCGGGACCAAAAGGGATAAAAAAAGTTACAGCAGAGTCCGTAATGCGCTGGGTCCTGGATCTGGTTAGTTGGTAAGGAGTCGGTTCCAGTGACCTTCACACAGTCCTTGGACTCGGATGGCTATAGGCGGAACGGGATGGCTTAGGCCCAGATGGTGGCTGATATAACCAGGTAACACAGGATACTGGTATGCTGTGGAAACAGAGAGCATTAGACAATGCACAGAGATTGCAGATGCAGTGCAGACAGGTTAGCATGAGAACCGGATGTAGCAATGATAGATACTCGTTGCTCTGGCGCTCTCCCTATGGAGGAGAGGCCAGAAATAGCAGCCAGTGCGCTGCCATTGGTTGATTGCATTTTTTGAATAATGCACGCTGCCCCTTTAAGAAGGCAAGAGAGCGGGCGGGTGTGCCCTAATAGCCTTAGTTACAGATCTCCTCACAGGACGCCAGGAGGAGGAGGCAGGAGGGAGGACAGAATGTTGAGCAGCAGCATGAGAGGCTCGAGGTGAGTGCCCAGAAAGGAGAGCAGCGGCAGGCCTGGACGCAGCGCCAGGACGGGGACCGGGTGTAACAGGTGGGTTTTCAGGTTCCGTCTGAAGGATCCGAGTGTGGTTGATAGCCGGACGTGTTGGGGCAAGGAATTCCAGAGGATGGAGGCTATTCAGGAGAAGTCTTGGAGGCAGTTGGGTGAGGAGTGAACAAGTGTGGAGGAGAGAAGGAGGTCTTGGGAGGATCAGAGATTACATGAGGGAAGATATCTGGAGATTAGTTCAGAGATATATGCAGGAGACAGGTTATAGATGGCCTTGTAGGTCAGTATTAGTAATTTGAATTGGATATGCTGAGGGAATGGGAGCCAGTGAAGTGATTTTCAGAGGGGAGAAGCGGATGAGTAGCGAGGATAGAGATGAATTAGTCGGGCAGCAGAGTTAAGGATGGACTGGAGAGGTGCAAGGGTGTTAGCAGAGAGGCCACAGAAAAGGATGTTGCAGTAGTCGAGACGGGAGATGAGGGCATGCACAGGCATTTTAGTAGAGTGAGGGTTGAAGAAGGGACAGATTCTGGAAATATTTTTGAGCTGGAGGTGGCAGGAGGTAGATTGAGCTTAAATGTGTGGTTTGAAGGAGAAGGCAGAGCCAAGGGTTACTCCGAGGCAGTGGACCTCCAGTACGGGGGAAAGCATTCTGGCCACACCAGCATTGTGGGTTCGGTTGCTGCTGCCACCTCTGGTCCAGTAATAGCAATGCAGCCTGTCCAGCAGAAAAAGACTCCAGAGTCTAAGTTCTCCCTTCGCTCCGCTGAGCATGCTCAAGAGACGATCTCCCATTGGGGATCGGGAGTCACATGCTCAGGTCCTTCTCCAGTTCCGATTGGCCCATCTGGAGTATCAGGAAGGTCCCGGAAGGGCACGGCTATAAAAGGCGTGCATGGCCGCCCCGCCATGCGCTATGATAGACTCTGAGGCTAATGCATTTAGTGTATGTGTGATGATGGATGAATGAGCCTGGTGACTGATGCATTATAATTCCCCCCTCCTTGGATATTACGTATGTGTTAGGGTGAGGGATTAGAGTCAGTAGTGTGGGAGTGGGAGACGCTGAATATGCGGTTGGAGAGGTATGAGGAGATCCAGGATAGGGCGAGGTCTTTGATGCCAAAGGAAGAGAGGATCCATAGTGGGAGGCAGTGGTCAACTGTGTCAAAGGCAGAGGACAGGTCTAGAAGGAGGAGTATAGAGTATTGTCCGTTCGCTTTGGCTGTAAGTAGGCCATTAGTAATTTTGGTCAGGGCTGTCTCAGTGGAGTGGTGGGGGCGGAAACAAGATTGTAGATTGTTAAAGAGCAGGTTAGATGAGAGATGGGAGGAAAGTTTACCGTGGACGTGTTGCTCCAGGAGTTTGGAAGCGAATGGGAGCAGCGATATTGGGAGATAACTGGACATAGCAGTTGGGTCGAGGGTTGGCTTTTTAAGGATAAGGGTGATTGTGGCATGTTTGAAAGCAGAAGGGAAGGTACCAGAAGTTAGTGATAGGTTGAAGAGGTGGGTTAGGGATGGGATAAGAGTGATGGCGAGGTTGGAGAGGAGGTGGGATCAAATGCACAAGTGGTGACGTGTGATTTGGAGAGAAGATGAGCAAGCTCCCCTTCAGTGATGTTGGATAAGGAAGTTATGGGGTTTGGGCATAGGTCTGGTATACAAAGGGGTTGTGGTGGTTGAACATTAAAGACTTGCCGTGTTTGGTCTATCTTGTTTTTGAAGTGCGTGGCAAAGTCCTCAGCAGAGATTAGGGAAGTTGGAGGGGGCAGTGGTGGGCAGAGGAGGGAGTTAAAAGTGTTAGGCGTTCGGTTACGGGCGCTGCACAGCAGGAATCCCGAGCCTTGCCATCTGTGGTCTCCCATTCCCCTCCAGCCGCAGTGGAGCCTGCTCAGCAGACTCCACGATCCCATCGTTCTGCCCTCACCAGCATCGTGGGTTTGGTTGCTGCTGCCACCTCTGGTCCAATTATGGCAATGCAGCCTGTCCAGCAGTAAAAGACTCCAGAGTCTAAGTTCTCCCTTCGCTCCACTGAGCATGCTCAGGAGACGATCTCCCATTGGGGATCGGGAGTCACATGCTCAGGTCCTTCTCCAGTTCTGATTGGTCCATCTGGAGGATCAGGAAGGTCCCGGAAGGGCACGGCTATAAATGGCGTGCATGGCCGCCCCGCCATGCGCTATGATACACTAAATGCATTAGCCTCAGTCTATGTGTGATGATGGATGAATGAGCCTGGTGACTGACGCATTATAATTCCCCCCTCCTTGGATATTACGTATGTTAACTCTATACTGCATAGCGCCGCAGTGTTGCTCCACATCCACCGCTAGCGCCTAGGGCGTTTGCCAGTATAGGCCTCCTTGGCCACTGCTATCACAGCGTCCGCTAGTTACGCCGTGCGCATCAGTAGCGCTTTCCAGCCCGATTATTAGGCTGGTTAGTGGCATCCGTCAGGGTGGATACTGCACACGTTGCAGCAGTGGTTCACACCCCATGACCTGTGACGTTAACAGGTTTCGGTTGTTCGCCGGCAGGCACGTGTAACGTGAAGTAATGGCACACGTGTCTGTTAGCACCGGTGCAGTGGTTATGCACTGTTTTCTGGCTTTACTCCTACACGCCTTTCCCTCAATCTTTAGCAGCAGTTGGTCACCTCTGCACGGTGGGCCCTGGGCTGCGAATGCACCTTATATATTATTTCATCTTTATTATTTGGTGCGTTCCGCCAGCCCCGTAACATTAAGTATTGAACAACTATTTAGGGTTGTGGGATAGGGAACATACAAGGGATGTAAAGAAGGCCTGTTTAGCAGAGGTGAGAGCTGATTTGAATGCAAGTGTTGCTTGTTTGAGTGCATTGAAGTTGTCTTGCGAGTGTGTTTTCTTCCAGCGCCGTTCAGCAATTCTGGATGCTTGCTGAAGCTTTTTAGAGGTGTTATTGTGGCAGGGTTGTCTATTGATTCGTTTCACTCTGTTATGCATGACAGGGGCGACCGAGTTGATGGCTGATGCAAGACTAGCATTGCAGAAACTAGTGGCAGTGTCTGTGTAGTAGAGTGAAGATATGGAGGACAGTGGTAGAATAGAGTCAGAGAGTGTGCGAGTGTCTAGGTGTGCAAGGTTTCTGCGGCGGTGCGCGTGTTGCTGGACATGGGTGACAGGTGAGGAGGACAGGGATGAAAAAGAGAGTAGATGGTGGTCAGATAGAGGTAGAGTGGAGGTTGTGAAGTTAGATAGGGAGCAGAGACGGGTGAAAACCAGGTCTAATGTGTGTCCGTCTATGTGGGTGGTTGACTGGTGCGTGTCAATGGGGATGTTGAAGTCACCCATGATGATGATGGGAATGTCAGAAGAGAGAAAGTGAAGGAGCCAGGTAGATAATTGGTTAATGAAAGCAGTGGTCGGGCCTGGAGGTCGGTATATGACAGCCACTTAGTGTTACTCCTGGCAATCAATTGGGATGTGTACTGGGAATCTATTAAATAACGTCTATATACAGTGGTGGATTAAGTGGACTATGGGCCCGGGGCTGTTCATAAAACCTGGGCCCCTGTACCCCCCTTCCCACCTGAGCGCTGCGGTCCCCGTGCGGGAATTGACAGCCGTACGGACCGCAGCACTTGGTTTGCTGCGGGTCCATACGGAAAACCTGCCACCATTCCACCACGTGTGGACATGGCCTAAAAAGACGTTGCACATAAGCTGTAGGCCTACGGCCAATACGCACAAAATCGCCCAACGTGATCCTGGCCATAGGGGATCCACTTTAATGTCCCCACTTTAATTTGAAGTCCCCTTACTTCATCCATTGCAGTCCCCTATCACCCACTCACTTCATCTGCAGTGCCGCTTCATCATTTGCAGCCCCTTATCCCCCCTTCCATTTTATCATGTGCAGTCCCCTTCCCCCCCAACTTCATGTGCAGCCCCACTACCCCATCATCATGTGCAGTTAATTTTACCCCCACATCATGTGCAGTCCCCCTTACCCCCAATTCACCATGTGCAGCCCCACTCACCCCCCCTTCATCATATGCAGCCCCACTCACCCCCCCTTCATCATGTGCAGCCCCACTCACCCCCCTTCATCATGTGAAGCCCCCACTCATCCCCCCTTCATCCTGTGAAGCCCCCACTCACCCCCTTCATCCTGTACAACCCGTCACCCCCCCTTCATCATATACAGCCCCCAGTCACCCCCCTTCATCATATACAGGCCCCAGTCACCCCCCTTCATCATATACAGCCCCCAGTCACCCCCCCTTCATCATATACAGGCCCCAGTCACCCCTCCTTCATCATATACAGGCCCCAGTCACCCCCCCTTCATCATATACAGGCCCCAGTCACCCCCCCTTCATCATATACAGCCCCCAGTCACCCCCCCTTCATCATATACAGGCCCCAGTCACCCCCCTTCATCATATACAGGCCCCAGTCACCCCCCCTTCATCATATACAGCCCCCAGTCACCCCCCCTTCATCATATACAGGCCCCAGTCACCCCTCCTTCATCATATACAGGCCCCAGTCACCCCCCCTTCATCATATACAGGCCCCAGTCACCCCCCCTTCATTGTGTACAGCCCCCACTCACCCCCTCCCCCATTTAATTCATTTTATAAATAAAAAAAAATAAAAAAAGTTCCCCATACTTACCTCACAGCCGGCTCGCTCCCCAGCAGCGCCTCTGCTTTCAGCATCCTCCGGGACATGTCGGCGCATGCACGATGACGTCATCGCGCACGCCCGACATCTGACCCGGAAGTACAGCCGGAGCTGAGCAGCCGTCAAGGTGACGGCCGTGCACAGCTCCCGGCCCCTCATAGAATGTGACGCGGGCGGCTGTCTGCTGCCGGCGGCGTCACATAACAGGGCACGGCCGGCCCTGTACAGGTGCTGGGGGAGCGGTCCGGGGGGCATTTGCCTCTCTGCCACCCGGCCCAGCCCGCCCCTGCCCCTGCCCCTGCCCCTGGGCCAGAGGCGTATCTAGGCTTTCTGGCACCCGGGGCAAGAATTTGGTTCGGCGCCCCCCCCGCCCCCCCAAGTACATATGCGACTTGCACAGTTAGTCATGTACCCACGAGCTGCTCTCCCTAATGCTCTCAATGTTCAGTAAAAAACTGAAAGCAGGAAGAGAAGCTCGTTGTCACAGGACCATAACTATGAAAATCGCATATGAGTGAAGTGTCCATGTGATGAGTACTGGAACCTGCAGAGCTGAATCCTGATATTGCAGCTTCTGAATTCTCACAACGAATGCACTGCACACATTTAGGATTCTTCCTTGCCGATATACAGTCATGTCAACACAAGTATGTGATTTGTATACTACTGGCCACATTCCAACTAGACGTGCCCGGCCTCGCTCCGTTCACTTTCATTGAGTGAGGCCACACATGTCTAGTCAGCATGTGACCGCATGTACGTAAATTACCAGCACGAGAGAATCCTGACAGCATTCAGTGAGCACTGTGAGAATTCAGAAGTCTGCAGTCACATAGAATGTCTGCAGACTCAGCACAGACCTGGACAACCCCTGTAATGCTCCTGACATAAATAAAAAACATGAGAATTAGTCAATATCACAAATAATATTTACATCCAGGTACCTTATAGATGACGTCATCTCTGGAGTCATTCTCCTTTTCTTCTTCTTGTCCAGACCCCATGATGAGTTTGCTCATCCACATCTCGTCTCTGCAGACTTCCATCTTCTCCGGTCTTCTGCAGCAAATCTCCACACGATCCCCTTAAAGATAGAAGTGTCATTATAATGCCCCTAAATACAAATATCTGCAATATACTGTCTCCTCACACTATTCCCCTCCCTCCTCATACTGTCTCCTCATATATTTACCCCCTCACTCTCTATACTGTCTGCTCACACATATCCCCGACTCCCCATACTGTGTCCACATGCATTCACCCGTTCGCACCCCTTACTGTCTGCACCCATCCCCCATACTGTTTCCTCATACATGCCCTCATACATACTCTTCATTTTGTGTCCTCAAATCTCCCCACATACATTAAATACCATCCCCACTCCAAATCCCCCCATCCCCAATCCCCCACACACATTAAGTACCCCCCATCCCCACTCAATAACCCCTCGTCCCTACTCCCAAATCCCCCCACACAATATGTACCCCCACTCCAAATCCCCCCACACATTATGTACCCCCTCTCCAAATCCCCCCACACATTATGTACCCCCACTCCAAATCCCCCCCACACATTAACCCCCATCCCCACTCATTAACCCCTCCACACATTAACCCCCATCTCCACTCATTAATCCCCCATCTCCACTTATTAACCCCCATCTCCACTCATTAACCCCATCTCCACTCATTAACCCCAATCCCCACATTAACCCCCTACATTAATCCCATCTCCACTCATTAACCCCCATCTCCACACATTAACCCCCATCTCCACACATTAACCCCCATCCCCACATTAATCCCATCTCCGCTCATTAACCCCATCTCCACTCATTAACCCCCATCTCCACTCATTAACCCCCACCCCCACATTAACCCCCCTCTCCACTCATTAACCCCCATCTCCACTCATTAACCCCCACCCCCACATTAACCCCCCTCTCCACTCATTAACCCCCATCTCCACTCATTAACCCCCATCTCCACTCATTAACCCCCATCTCCACTCATTAACCCCCCTCTCCACTCATTAACTCCCATCTCCACTCATTAACCCCCACCCCCACATTAACCCCCTCTCCACTCATTAACCCCCATCTCCACTCATTAACCCCCCTCTCCACTCATTAACCCCCATCTCCACTCATTAACCCCCACCCCCACATTAACCCCCCTCTCCACTCATTAACCCCCATCTCCACTCATTAACCCCCATCTCCACTCATTAACCCCCCTCTCCACTCATTAACCCCCATCCCCACATTAATCCCATCTCCACTCATTAACCCCCATCTCCACTCATTAACCCCCATCCCCACATTAATCCCATCTCCACTCATTAACCCCCGCACATTAATCCCCATCTCCACTCATTAACCCCCATCTCCACTCATTAACCCCCATCTCCACTCATTAACCCCCATCTCCACTTATTAACCCCCACCCCCACATTAACCCCCCTCTCCACTCATTAACCCCCATCTCCACTCATTAACCCCCACCCCCACATTAACCCCCCTCTCCACTCATTAACCCCCATCTCCACTCATTAACCCCCATCTCCACTCATTAACCCCCCTCTCCACTCATTAACCCCCATCTCCACTCATTAACCCCCACCCCCACATTAACCCCCCTCTCCACTCATTAACCCCCATCTCCACTCATTAACCCCCCTCTCCACTCATTAACCCCCATCTCCACTCATTAACCCCCACCCCCACATTAACCCCCCTCTCCACTCATTAACCCCCATCTCCACTCATTAACCCCCCTCTCCACTCATTAACCCCCATCTCCACTCATTAACCCCCACCCCCACATTAACCCCCCTCTCCACTCATTAACCCCCCATCTCCGCTCATTAACCCCCATCCCCATCTTCGGTGGTTCTTCAGCTCCACAGAGGAGCACACTTACCACCAGCGTTCGCTCTGGGCGCCGGGAGTGACGTCAGCAGCGTGATCACATGACCTGAACACGCTGCTGACGTCGCTCTGACCCGGCGGTCAGAGCTTCAATTGTACTGGCGTCTATAGACGCCAAGTACAATTGCTGCCTGGGAGTCGGCGCGGCCTCCTTCTCTGCGTCGGCTGTCAGCTTGACAGCCGACACAGAGAACCGCCGACTCCCAGGACTGGTAGCGGCAGAACACAGCCGCCGGGGGGGGGGGGGGGGGAGATACTGGCATACTGCGGACCGCTGCATTAGGCGGCCGGGCGGCTCGACTGCGCCCCCCTGCTGCGACGCTGCCTGCCCCCCCTGGATACGCCACTGCCCTTGGCCCCCAAAAAACCTTGGGCCCGGGGCGACCGCCCCATCCGCCCCTATTAAGATCCGCCATTGTCTATATACCCCTAAGGCTATGGACACACGCTGCGGATTGGTCTGCGGATTTTTCCGCGTGGATTTTGCAAAATCCGCAGGTAAATCTGCAGGTCAAAAGACCTGCGGTTTATCTGTGGGTTTGCCCTGCGGTTTATCACCTCTACAATGAAGGAGATGGCAAACAGCAGTGGAATCCGCAGAAAAGAATGACATGTCAATTCTTTCTGCGGATTAGAAACAGCAGCAAAAACCACGCGGAAAATTCCGCATCATGTGCACTGCGGTTTCCATTTTCCATAGGTTATAATGGTAATGTAGAACGCAGCAGATTCGGCTGCAGACCCGCAGGGCCAAATCCGCTGTGGATCCGCAGCAAAATCCACAGCGTGTGCACATAGCCTAAGACAACAGGATAAGGAGGTTCCTTACACCTCTACTGATGCACCCATCTAGTAAAATAAGTAACCAACAGGTTTGTATATGTTTACTTTTGTATACACCAAGATTTCATTTCATACGTTCACAACACAAAGTGCGTTATGCTTTGTAAAAATTGACTTCTCTCTCTATTGTAATTTGGTGACATCCCTTAGAAAAGGTTTAGATAGATTCTTTTATAAATAGGTATGGTTTATAAGAATAAAATATGTTGTTCTTTATTTCCTTGCAAAACAAACTCTTAGGAATGTATCACGCGGTAATGACAAGCTCATATCTTAATTTATCCCTGACCCTTTGGTGGAGAAAAAAAAACCTGATCACAACAGCTCATAGGTGGACATGCCGCAGCTCCCGCTTACTCATCCATGCATTATATTGTGTTGCTTCATTGTATTATTACAATGCTACTGAGGAAGTCAGGTATCACCCCACAGTGAAAAGCATGTGCTTCTCAGAAAACCTAGTTTTTATTGAAATGTTTCATGGTCATTTCTATAGATGTGTTGTAGAAGATAAGGAAAGATGTAGAAAATGTTAATGTAAAACAATTAAAACAATGGAAAAAAAAACAAGGTGTATCTGGTCTACCTTAATTGGCCTCTAGTCATACCTTAAATTGAATCTTTCACCAGGCTTTTGCTAGCTAATCTGAGACAGAAACCATGATTCCAGCAATGTTTCACTTCCCAGATTATCACTAGAAGACTAGTTGTCTTGTGCCATTTAGTCCTCCTGCTCTGTTTAACCCAACCTCCACCACTGATTGACAGCTTTCTTCCTATGCACAGTGTACACAGAACAGAACACTCGGTGGTGTGGGAGGGGTTACACTCAGCTCAGCATTCAGATAACTGGTATATTTGCAACAGATAAAACCAAGAATTTTATCAAAACTGCAGCAAGCAGCCCAGTAAGTGACACATCACTTGAATCAGAGTACCTGCACCTAAGTTATGCTGCTCCCACATGGGGCAGCAAAAATTTGAAGAAACGTTCCCTTTAAGCTTTTGACTATTTTTACCTTGGTTGTCCAAGATCAATTGCTACTACTTGAAGGCAAACAGAAATTCGAAATGAGAAATACCACTTGGTTGCTGGTGGTACATCTTCCTATGCAGGAAACAAAGGAAAGGAGCTTCTTACTGCACATGCTCACAACTACCTTTCCTATTAATATTCTAGGACAGGCTTTTGCCACTGTAATAAGGCAGTGGCCACTTATTTCAATATTAATTTCTAGACAAGGATGTGCGATTTGCCTATTAAGGTATGTTGGAACTTATCAGGCAGCATGCTGGCTCAGTGGTTAGCACCATTGCCTTGCAGGTCAGTGGTCCTAGGTTCGAATCCCAACAAGGGCAACATCTGAAAGGAATTGGTATGTTCTCCATGGGTTTCATCCCCAAGACATACTAATAGTGAATTTAGACTTTAGAGCCCAAAAGTGGACAGCAACGATAATATCTGTAATGCGCTGTAGAATTAATGGTTCTATGTAAGTAAATAATTAGAATAACATTTATTTTCTTTTTTAGTTTGTATTCCTAGAGTGCCCCTTTAAGGTTTGTTATTTATTTTATCTTGCAAGATTATGGGTGACGGTTGGCTGACAGATGAATGATGTATGGTACGTATCAGCATTCCAGTAAAAAATGTTCACGTTAACATACATATTTTTGTAACATAGGAGCCTAAGGGTGATGAATGGCCGTTAGGATATGATAGATTTAGAAAAAACTTATGGATAAACACATCTGCATCATACTGGGAAACTAGTGCTCGAGGCTTTTTTAGATGATTTTCTGAAAAGTATTTATTACTTATACTTTACTTTCTGTATTACATAGACAAAAATATTACACCTACTGTACAAGAGCTTTTATGGACCCAATTCTAAACCCATGGAAATGTATGTTTCCACTTTTCTTGGAAGATTTTCTACAAGATATTGGAGGTGTCTATGGGAATTTCTGCTCATTCATACAAAATAACATTTGTGAGGTCAGACATTGATGTTGGAGGAGAGAACTGGGCTCACAATCTCCATTTTAGCTTATCCCAAAGATGTTTGCTTAGGTTTTGATTAGGACCCTGCTCAGCCAGTCAAGTTCTTTCACACTCAACCATGCCTTTAGAGACTTTGCTTTGTACACTGGGCAAAGTCATGCACGCGGCTTTCCCTGGCTCCAGGTTCAGTGGAGACAGCCATTGCTCTAACTTGGCCTGGATGGCTGTCTGTTGTGAGTTCATTCTCTGGTTCACCAGTTGTAAGTTCCCCTTCTGGACTCCCTCTGGTGGTGATGGGAGGTGGTGCAGCTGGTTTGATCGGTGGAGATCTGCCACCTGAGAATGAGGATGACGATTGGATCTCAGGATTCTCAGATTGGATTTAAGACAGCCGACGCCCTATTCAGTTGCTGGTGATTCCTTCTGGCTTGTCAGCTCTTTTTTTTCAGCTCTGTTCCAGTCATCTAAAGCTAAGTTTTTCTGCTAATATTCACACTTTATTTTGTTGGTCTATTCCGTTTTTTGTATGGTCTGCCAGCCCCGGCTGGGGGCTGAGCTGAATTTCCACTCTTGTTTATCAGTATTTTGCCAATTGGCTTATTGTCCCTTACTAGTTCGGTCTCTTTTTGCTCTGTCTCAGAATATTTCAGAGTGCTGATATAGTCGGAGAAGTCTAGTGACTTCAGGGTTAATTTTGCTATCAGAAGAGTTGGACATTATTTTTGTAGGGTTTTTTGCAGGTTGCAGACAGTGTTTTCCCTTTCCTTTTCTGTCTAGTTAGTTTGGGCCCCATCATTTGCTCAGCCTATTTTCCGGCCTGTGTTTGTGCCTTCATCTTGTTTCACCGTCAATAGATGTGTGGGGGCTATCTATTCCTTTGGGGTCTGCTCTGGGGCAGTTAGTTTTCCCTTTTCTTGCTTTAGGCTTATGTAGTCCTCCGGCCGTGACAAGGCGTCTAGGTTCATCATAGGCACGTTCCACGGCTACTGCTAGTTGTGTGGTAAGATCAGGTATCTGCAATCTGCATAGTTACCAACCACTCTGGTTTTCTGTGGCTTAGCTTGTTTTGCTTTTTTCTCCTCGGTGACCCATTCATAACAGCTGTCCACAACTTTAGAGCTGTCTGACTGCGATCTCCAAGGCATATTAATTTAAACACTGCCTGATTGCTGTGAACCTGGCTGCACAGTATGGAGGTGGATGGGATTCTCTCTGGACTGTTGGAATGCATGTCTCATTAAGGGAGAGGTTGAGAGTGCAGGTGGAGGCCCTAGAGGAGGTGGAGGAGCTAGAAGCAGCTCAGGATGTGTTAGGCTAGTTTCACACTAGCGTTCTCGGGCGCAGCGCAGGGCCACCGCTAATCTCCGCCCCCAGCCGTGCCCCCTCCAGTCAGGTCCTCCTATGATTGCATGATGCTGCATGCGATCAGCGTACCCTATACATAGCGTTGGGTATGCTGGTCATGCACTGGTCTGGTTTTGCTGGCGCTGCGCCCTGCGCACAGAAACGCACTGTTGCGTTTTTGTGCGCTGGGCGCAGCGCCAAAAGGGTGTAACGCCAGAAAAATCAGACCAGCGCACTACTAGCGTACCCAACGCTAAGTATAGGGTACGCTGATCACATGCAGCGTCATGCGATCATAGGAGGACCTGACTGGAGGGGGCATGGCTGGGGGCGGAGCTTAGCAGCGGCCCTGTGCTGCGCCCGAGAACTCTAGTGTGAAACTAGCCTTTGATACAGAGGTTTGTCCCACAAGCCTTGAGGATTCCAAGACTTGTGATTCCACAGCCACCAGAGTTACCCAATGACCAGTAAGCGAGATGTAACACCCCTGCCCATATTTGCTCGTCCAGGTGTCAGTGGTGAAATGCACCCTGGCAGATATTGATTTTTTCAGGGAATGGGTGATGTTGTCTGGAACATGCTGGTGTAGCGCAGGCACAGCTTTCTTAAACAAGCAATGGCTACTGGGTAAATGGTACTGAGGGACTGTGATGGCCATCAACTTTCGGAAACTGTCTATATCGACAAAGCAGAAAGTCAGCATTTCCGTGGCCAACATATTGGAGATAGTAGATATCAAGCTCTTAGCTTTGGCATGTGTAAGAGGAAACATTCCTTTACGTGACCACAACTGCGGGACTGAGGGCTGTCTGCTGTGTTGAGAAAAGGTGGCGTAGGGTGAATAGGACAAACTGTTGGACTGTGAGTGAGGTGCAGGCGGGATGTTTTGGTGGATTGAGAAAGAGGTGTTGTGCTCAGTGAAGCAAAAACAGCAGGCATCTTCACTTCCCTAACACCTTCGGGCTCTCACTCACCCCGACTATAAGGGGTAAACAAGTGGAGTTTCTACGTCCGGAGATCTGTGTGAGAACACATGGCATAGTGATGGAGGAGAAAGAAGCAGCAAAGGTTATTGATGGGTCGACAGGGTGGTTGGCGAGGCCTGCTAATCCGCATTCCCAGACTAAGGTATCTTGATCACGCATGTGCCGGTTCATTCATGCATGTAGTTATCAAAATATTGCAATTTTTGCCTCTACTGAATCTTTTTTTGCAAATTTGGCAGATCACATGAGTTGGGTCAGCTTTTGGGGTATCCAAAAAGGCCCAGGCTATTCAACCCTTGCCAGCACTGTGAAATGCACACTCGTGACCGGTGCTGGCCAAAGCCATAGTTGTGGCTGAAGATGCTGTGTTTGTCATGGTTGCATCACTCCGTGTCTGTGCAGGAAGCTGCAATGTAACCTCTTCATCTTCTTCCTCTTCTACTTTGTATGCTGAGCTACTCATACCTTTGGGCACACAACAAGTGGCATCTACAACCTCATTGTCATCCTCTCTGGTCTCCCACTCCTTGCCGTGAGAGTCACCCTCCTCCTCTTCCTGCCCTGACACCACAGTACAGTTTGTGTGCACCTTTGGGTATCTGAGTTTCATTATGATCACCTCCACTCTTCGGGGCTAACGTCTGGTGACGAGGGTTTGAATTCTGCTTGGATCCTACTTCGTCCAGCTCTGGATCCAACATTAAAAAATTTGGGGCATCGGTGCACAGCCCCTTTTGTGATTGCCCTCAAAACAAGCCCCTTGCATGTCCCCCACAGCCAGCCCCTTTTAGATCCCCTCCATAGCCAGTCCATCTTATGTCCCTCACATCCAGCCCCTCTTATGTAATCCACATCCAGCCAATCTTATGTCCCCGACATTCAGCCCCTCTTATGTCCTCCATAACCAGTCCTTCTTATATCCCCCAAAACTAGCCCCTCTTATGTCCCCCACTTTCAGTCCCTCTTATGACCCCAATATCCAGCCCCTCATATGTTTCACACATCCAGCTCTTCTTATATCACCCACATCCAGCCCCTCTTATATCCCCTACATCTAGCCCCTCTTTTGTCCTCCACATACAGACCCTCTTATATCCCCCACATCCAGCCCCTCTTATTTTCTCCATAGCGAGGCCCTTTTATGCCCCCAGCCCCATATCAGAAAAATTAAAAAAAGGCTTATACTCACCTAATCCAGGCTCCCAGTACACAGTGGGCACCATGTCCTCTACTTTCCTGTACAGCAGTGTGCGCAGAATGGCATGATGATGTCAGTTTATCATGCCAGCCGACGTCCCCTGGGTGCGCCAATCCTAACAGGGTCAGGAGTGGCATGTGTTTTGCCAGAGTTCTCAGGCAGCGCTGAGAGCAATTGTATTCACGTCTTAAAGACGTAAATACAATTGAATGTGGGGAATGAGTAATGGCCGGAGCGCAGGCAGAGAGAGGGGTGAGCGGTTTCAGTGACTGATACTGCTCCCCTGTGTGCCTGTCATTGCGCTGAATGTCTGCGGCCAGAGGAAGATGCTTGCTGGGCATCTGCAGGCATTCAGCCATGTCACTTTTTTCCCCCAAAGTGTGCCCCCTTGGGGAGACAGGAGATAGTGCCGTAGGGGGGTGCCTACCCTGCCTGCACCTCGTCTCAGCCCTGGCTCCAATTCATAGATGAAACATATCTACATATGGGCTAATAAAATTTGCCATATTTTTGGAATAATTTTCTGGAGTGCTGCCTATTTTTAGATTCTAAATAGATAAATAGATATATATAGATAGCATATTCCCTCATGCAGTTTATCTCTGTGTGATTCCAGCTTCCATTTTCTTGCCTGCTTCCTTCTAGAAGAAACGTGACAAGCTTTATGATAATTTCCCTATTGTTTTAGAAACAACAGCAGCACGATATAATAATGCTAATGCATTCTGCTCTGACATCCATTAGCGATAACAGATTTTGCCTTGGTGACATAAATAAGGCACGGTCAGGTGATCCGGTGGAATATTTCCAGTGTAGCAGTGCGATGGCACTTACATCAGGCACCGTATGAATCAAGGGTTATAGGTTCTATGTTTTTACGCCCTCTTTGCCAGCATGCATATTTCTATGGTTTATTAATAACTGTTTTTATTAACCTCTTCTTGCATTGCACTCAATGTACTAATGGTGGTATATTTAATATGCACATAAAAGCATCGGGAGATTTTATAAGTGGTCTGAAAGTGATGATATTTTATAAGTTGCAGTCAATTATTGTGATACGTGATCCCAACTGACCCTATCTACCCTCTACACCTAATAGATTATCATCAATGCATGAAAAGCTGTATTTCTTTACATTGCGGTGGGTCTATCATGCAGGAGTATTTCGGTTGAATCATTTAGGGTTCTATGTGCTCTCTTCTATGAGAAATTATGTACTTCTCTTTGTAACATTGCTAGATTTTTTTGTGATTTGATTTTTTTCTTTTTAGATTCCTAAAATATAAATTAATTTTGTAAAGAATTTAGAAAAGTGATTTTTTTTTAAACATGTATCTACAATGGCTAGTTACAAAGACCACCATCTCGCCATGTGGTGTTTGACCCAACATAATATGGGGACCTTAAAGAAGAACTCTTATCAAAGTTTTCATCCTCTTAATATAGTACAGTCATCCTATGACGTAAGCACTGTGCACTTACAATTGTTGTTTTTGACCTTCTACCAAACTAATTCTTCTTTTTTTCATTAGATCTATGATCTCATGTGATTAAAAACTGACTAGCTGAATCCTTGTAAACTCTGTGTAGAAACAGAAAGTCTCTTTTCCTTGCATGAGGCATTTTCCTTTTTAGGCTCCTAAGTTACATCCACATACCTCCCCTTGATGACTCATAGCAGGGCTGGTCATGGGATGTGACTTCAATTTCAGAAAATTAATAGATTTCCTAAAATATACAATATTTTTGCTTCTGAGGGTCGCAGGTGCTAAACATTGTAGTCATATTTTTTATTATGACTTTATCTTTACATAGAGACCAAATATGACCCAGTTCACACCATCTATCAGGTGGTTACTTAATTAGAGGGATTATAGCGAAACCACAGCGAAGTGAATTAGTGTGTCACGTCTGTACCCTTTCTACGACACCAAAAATGAATATCTCATAAATATCTGATCTATACAAACCCTAATGTTCAAAACTTTCCAGACACAAAGCCTGCAGAAGTTCTTTTATTGTAGCAGCTCATCCTGTAGAGGAGCCTACTGCCCCTCCTCTAATCAAACAAGCACCAAACTTCTTCATAATAGGTATCCTGTCTTAATTACTTGCCCCCACCAGGGAGTGTGTGCTTCAAAGTGAATTTTAAGTTGCTCTGTCACTTTTTCTATACGTAATTTCCTGACTTTGCATATGTTAAACTGTGTGTTTCTGCTACTAAAAGAGGTTTAGAATGTCAGCTGTTTTTCCTACTGTAAATTCTGTGTAAAAGAGGTGGGGGAGTGAATGCCTTCTCACTGGAGCTGTGTTATGGATCTTAATATTTTCTATGACACCTCCCCCTTTTTGAGGTGGCATGGGAGGCTGATTTACAGATTGCCCCCAAGTTCACCTCATGGCCCACCCATCTAGGTTTTAGAGATGGGCTTCTCCATGAGATCACTCAGCGCCACAAGACAAGACTCCTGACTAGGGGTAGCTAGAAATGATGCTAAGGCAAGTCACTGGTTCAGTTGTCCTGCTGGTTCATTAAGGTCCAGAAGGCAGTGCGCTACATGCGTTCCGAGCTCTTTGGCTAGGTAGGCTGTCTTCCCAGAGGATAACAACATTTTCTTATTTGTCTGACAGACTGCGAACTCAACTTTTCCACTACTCTGACCGACTGTGAATGCTCTTTTCCTGCCACTCTGACAGGCTGTGGGACAAACCTTCCCATCGGCCTGACCGACTGGGGATCCTGCTTTCCCGCCCTCCTAATGGGTTAGGGATATCGCTTTCCCACCATCCCAATAGGTTGTGGTTTGTGCTTTTGTGGTGCCCCTGAGGGTCCAGTCGCCACAGAGGTACTGCACCTCAAGCAGAGGTGTGGTACCCCACAACCAGGTAAGGTGAGTGCACCTGACCAGATTCCAACACCCACACCCCACACACACTAGTAGTGCAGCAGAGCACCCTTTATGGCTCCCTGCTTGGAACAAGAAGAGTGCTGGGAGGTGGGCGGAGTGTAGCTTACAGTGGGAGCAGGATAAAAAGAGAGATCAGATCCCTCTGAGGGAGGGAAAGCAGAAGGACGTGTCTGCAGCAGCTCTACTGCTTAGAGGCTGCTGGACGGATTGGAACACAAGGGAAGCTTCCTAGAGAAGAAGGCTCTTCTGGGACACGGCTGGAGCGAACTCCCCGTGGGTCCCTTATCCACGCTGACTTCAGGTCAGGCGGTGGAAGACACTGGTCGTAAAGGGAATGGCCCCTAGCCTAGATCGCATTCCTTTGGGTGCCACTAGCAAGCCGATAGCTTTGGTTGCTTTATGGACCATCGCCCCTACCACAGTTAGTCCGACTGGAAAGGCGGCTATATAGAGTCACAGAAACGGTAAGGCGTTGTCTGAACAGGATTCGCAGCTGCTGGCCCAGAACGTTAACTGTGAAGTGCTGGAGTGGAAGTCAGGCGGGAAAAGCAGCATATTGTTTGGAGACGGCCAGGAAAGGCACACACTGATTGGGAAAGCTGGAAAGGTGCATTTCAACTTATCTGGAAGTTGGCTGGACCCCTCACCTGGAGGACACAGCACCGAAGCGGGCATCTGTGTGTACGGCAGAACTGTGAGTAAAGCCCATTGAACTACATGCACTGTGTCCTCCGCATTCTTTCTGCGCCACTCATCCAGCACTGCTACATCTTCCCTTCTACATCACCTCAACATCTACCACTCATCTCTTCTGCCCTGGGACTACAGCTCTACCTGTGGAGGGCTTCAACATTTTAGCTGCACCCAACATCTGTCCCAGAGAGGCAACACTGCAGCGCTGGTCAATCTGACCAGAAACCACAGGTGGCGTCACGAATCACTACATAAACTTTATCCCCATTCAAATCAACCCCTTTTACATGACCGCCTGAGGCCACGGACCGCGTCACTGCCACTGTGACATTTCCCATTGAAGATAACGGGCCCGGCGCCGAGTATCCCACAGCCTCTGGGGCGCTTCACTTTCCCATCCCCTGACTGGCTGTGGTATTCACTTTCCCCGCATCCTGAAATTCTATGGGCACCGCTTTCCTGTGATCCTGACAGACGGTGGGACACAATTTTTCTTCACCCTAAACGGTTGTGGAACACATTTTCCCACCAACAGGGTGAACAACCTTGTTCCTCAGAGCTCCTATGCCATGAGGCTGAGTCACCATGACTCGAGACCACACCGCCCCACAGGCACAAAACCACAGGAACAATGGCCACCACACAGCACCAACATCAAGTGAACGAAAGTAAGAAAACTCACCTTCCGCATGATCTCAGAAGCCCAGTGCCTTAACATATCAGTGGGCATTGTACAGTCTGACCAGAATGTTAAACTAAGAACCTCATGTTCAGTTCTGCACATTTTTGTCTAGCAGTAGAGTTGAGCGAAACAGGTCGGCCAGATTCATAAGTCGCCGACTTATGCCAAAGTCGGGTTTCGCCGACCGAAACACGACCACAGAGTGAAGTCGGCCATGCGGTCGGCAAAACAAGTGCCAAAGTCGGATTTCCCAGAATGCTTGTACGTGACTTTTTTTCAGCCAATGAGTAAGGACGTACACTGTGGGCAACGAGATGATGTGCAGCTTCGAGAGAGAGAGAGAGAGAGATTTAGCCACCTCTAGGGTTAAAGTCTGCCGACTTTGCTTCCCCATTGACTTGCATTGGGTTTCGTGTTTCAGTCGGACCACCGACTTTTCCCGATAGTCGGTTGATTTCGTTCGACTCGACTTTTGAGAGAGTCAGGTTTCATGAAACTCGACCCTAAAAAAGGCAAAGTCGCTCATCTCAATCTAGCAGCATTAGATCAACGTATGATTTATGTATAAGCTGTCCATTTATTTTTCTACATTTCAAGCATATTGCATCGTCTGTCCACTCTTTCTTTAAACAAACACTGCCATCAAAATTTTTATCCTCTTAATATATTGCCAACATCATTAGATGTAGCTGCTGAACATTTTGACTCCTCTTTGGGGTCAATCATTTGAAATATCTTCTATATATTTTGCAGCCTAAAAAAAAATACACAAGTTTATACTCATGACCTATTATTATGCACATCCACAACACCCAATATCCTTATGGTACATTAGATTTACGATCACTCAAACCTTAATGAGAATGACCTCATGTAAATATATAAACAGAGACAAATTGGAAAGCAATAATATAGAGGAGACTTTGACATAATGTTTACCGTACGTCCCCCTGAATTTCTCACCCATGAACGTGCAATACATGTAGTAGAAGCTGCAAGATAATGGATACATGACCAGCTTTTCCGGATACAAATCCAAGAAATTGAAGAAAGAAATCAATTAAAATGAATAAAGAATTGGGCTGAACTCTGTAAATGGTCATCCGGCAGACCTGCCAGTTCCCACTGATTTTCTGTATGTCCTGCTGATATGGAGCCTGGTTGCTACTGTAGCGTAACTAGTTTTGTAAATGTCAGTGGATGAACACAGAAATTATGGTGTTTTCACTGTTTCAATACTTTAAAGGGAATCTGTCAGCAGTAGACTTAAGAGAGAGAAATATTTTCCAGCTCTAAAGTTTGGGTTTCCATTGATTTCCATACAGTTTGGGTACTGGTTCAAGTTCAGGTACCAGAACCAAACTTTGGACTAAAGTTTAGTTGAGAACCAGAAATCCAACTTACATGGATCTGCTCATCCCTAGTCAACAGGTTTTTGCTACCGCTTCTGAGAGCAGCATAATGTAGGAAAATAGACCCTGAATCCAGCAATGTGTTACTTAGTTTACTGGGTGAAGCATTTGTGACACAATCAAAGGTTTTAGATTTAGCAGATCTCAGAAAGCTGCCCCCGCCCACACTACAGCTTTTTTGTACATTGTCTATTGACAGTGAGCTGCTTATCATAGGAGGGGGCGTGGAAGGATCACTTGGCAGGAGGGAGCTAGTCTGGGCAGAGATAAACTCCCGGTGACAAAACCTACATTGTATGGAAACAACATCACACAACATGATAAGTGACACATCTCTGAAATCGGTGTCTCAGCCCCGATTCCATGCTATCCCCAGATTACATAGCAAAAACCTGCTAACAGATTCCCGTTAAGGAGGTTTCTAGCATCTGTGAGCAGGACTGTGAGCACTCTCACTGTTAATTATGGCATTTTTCTTTAAAACCACATTAAACTTAACATTTTTTCACTTGCAATGATTTACTTTAAAAAATGCTCCTTTGTTTAGGTGTTAAACAGATGGTCCACGACTGGGCAAACTTTTATTAATGGCAAAAGGGGGCTGAAGAAATAAAAAAAATCTATATCTACTTCTTGGATCAGTGGCGCTCCTCTACTCTGTCTTCTCCTATAAACAACTGGCCGCAGATTGTTGTCAGCATTCACAATTCCACCCAGTGTTTGCTAGAACTATAACAAAGAATAACTTGGCACTCAACTTAAGGCGTAAGTAGAAGATAATTTTTATTTACGCAGTCTGCGTAACGTTTCGGCCTACATGGCCTTCATCAGTCCAACTGCTTAAAATTGTTGTGGTAATATAAAGGTCAAGCTTAGGACCCTAAGCCAAGTTATTCTTTATTATTGGATTTTGGTATGGGTAACCTACAGTAGTGTCACGCTATATAATACACATTTGCTACAACTATAGCGCACGTCTGGTCAGGAGCAATAGGCACATTAAGCAATCACAAATTCCAATTAAAGGGGATATCTTGGACTTTAAAAAAAACAAAAGGCTTGTAGTTGCTAACAGAGGCTACTACCTGTCTGCTCTACATGGCGTCGGTCATTGACCGCTCCTGCCAGAGATTCAGCTGTTCCCTGTCAACAGTGCAGCAGTTTCTCTTGCTGTTGACAGGACAAAAATACTGGCATCATGCTGATTGATGGCTGGTTCTCTTCTGCCTAATTGACAGAAGTGGGCTGTCAATCAGCATGACACCAACAGGAAGAGAAACTGCTGCTTTGTTGACAGAGAGCAGCTGAATCTTCGGCAGGAGCGGTCAATGACACGCTGGGTACAAAAGGCAGGCAGTGGCCTCTGTTAGCAACTACAAGCTTTTTTTTTAAAAAAGTCACAGATATCCTCGTAAAGCTTTGAGTAACTCACACCATCACTTCTTCTTGGTGTCAGTTTTATCTAAAGGAAGTGAGAGTGAAGCATCCGCTGATTGACTGCAGGACTTGCATGACTGCCTGGATAGAAGGTGGTAACAGTTCAGAAATGGCACCTGCATCAAATGGGAGTATATCAGCTATTATTTTCCATGAGTGATCAAGAAGGGGTTGTTAAATTAGTGAAACAAATTAGCCGTGCTCATAATCTAGTGCGGAAAGACACAATTGGTTTATTTTTTTTGTATAAGATTATGGGGTGCAGCTCTATGGATTAATCAGCCGTTTACCATATTTAATTTTATGCTAGAGTGTTACGGGCATGCTCTGTGGCATGTGCAGAGGTCACTGTACAGAGAGGGGGTAGAGCTGAGCCTTGGTCTTTTGTTGTAGTTGTTGTGTTATTGGCCTCACGCTTCATAATGCTGGTGTAAACCTTAATTGTAGTCCTGTCCTCTGATGAATACAGAACAACCCGAGAAAATCATTAAGGAAAGCAGGCACAACTGGAAAATTGCACAAATTTGGAGTAGTAGAAATTTTTAAAAGAAAAGATAATGTGATTCTGAATTTTTTTTTCTGATTTTTTTTTTTTTTAGCTGTGCCTAAAACAGGTTGGTACGATTCATTAACCCTTAATATGCTTTTGTCCCTCAAGGTAAACATACAGCAGTGTTCTTTTGTGTGAAATGATCTGCGTAGGATAGGAATTTTCATCATTTTGTGCAGGGAATCTGCTGTCTTAGAATATTTGCATATATACATATGTAAACATGCTAGCTGGGAGCAGGCATATAGGGAATAAAATGTGTGAAGAATGCCAAGCGGAATCATACTCCCAGCGCGAATCATGTAATTATAAATATCTGAAGTTCTGTCAAAGTATAGGAAGTGTTTGACATGTTTGTAAATGTTACTCGGTGGATACTGACGTACAAAGATCTTGGATTCTGATAATTTGTTGTTTTGTATCTTTAATATAACGCATACAGTAGGTCCCCTAAGCTGTGGAAAACTACAACTCCCCGAATGTCCTGGCACCATCACATTTCGGTTTGGGGCTTCTTTTCTGTAGTAGGACCTGGGGTAGGTCTAAAAAAAAAGGAATCACTTACCTCTCCAGACCATCTCCTGCAGTGCCGCTTCCCTCAGCGGTATTGGCATCTCCTGGCCAATGAAGACGTCATCACGCCACAAAGCGCCGAGCAGGAAGATGCTATCACATAGAGCTCAATACAATTGTGAGGCTGGGGACTGACTTACCCTGTTCCTACCCTGAAGACAAATTCCGTATGCCTACATGTAATGTGAACAGTGTTATGCGTTGTATGCCTTTAATGTGTATGTGTATAAGCCCTATGCAATTTGCTACTTTAATGTATAGAATACCAGGGGCAAATGGCAAAACCCCATGATAGTGTATAAAGATAAGTGATTATAGACAAAAGGAAGCTAGGCTTATTAGTGATATATACGGCAGGAGACAGGAAATAGATAAGGAATAGTTAATGTTAGGTACAAGCCCACAGATGGGAGGGGAGTAGTGTTAATTAAAGGACAGAGACTTCCTAGTCATGGGCAGTTTCGGACTGGGGTGCCAAGGGCCCACCAGTAACATTGACTTTGGGGGCCACTTTTCACCTGCATACAAATATTACACGACCCTGGTTCATAAATTTACCTTAATGAATGATTAAATGTTGCTTTTTTCTGTACAGAGTGAGTCAAGTGAATTATGACAAGTACTAACCATACAGTAAGGTTGGGGGTCCAGATCCGCACAGGGGCCCACCGGGGGATCTCCCTGTTCCCCAATGGGCCAGTCCGAGCCTTTTCATGGGTGGTTATGAGTAGTAGAAGGTTTAAGCAAGTTCTTCATGGTGCTTAAGTGCAGTGGGATTCTAGGGCCAACATGGACCTATCACTTGGGGCAGTGGATTGCCATACAACACCTCCATGGGGATCTATTCATCAGGCCTGGGACTTTAAAATTGGCCCCGGGGCCATAAGGCTCATTACACCTGCAGGATTACAGTGGAAGATGGACACAGATCCTCAAAGGAGGAGAATAATGGAATCCGGGTGCACTGCCATAGGTGGAGGTGGATCCGTAGAGATCTTTGATACAGCAATAAAAGGTATGTTGTATCGGGGAGTGTTAGAGATGAAGGTATGTCCGGTACCTGAGGGAAAGAATGTAAACTGTTGGGCCCTTTCACACATGCTGAACTGCAATGACTGTGAACTGTTCAGTAAAAGTCTGACTGCTGAAAAGCACTTGGTGTCCCCTGGATTGTGTGTGATGGTTCCTGAAGAGGGAATCCTGGAGTGAGCGGAGGCCAATGGCTCACAAGTCAATGTGATGCACCCCACACCTAACAGCACACTGGGACTGGGACACGATTTTCCTGTAGGGTGCCAGAGCGTGCAGAAGCTACAATTCACCCACGACTCCATCACTCTTGCACCTTACACATGACATTGACATCACTTGCACAGTACGCAGTCACATGCATGTCATTGTCAATGCTGTGTGCTGTGCCTCATGTGACAGTGCGAGGGTCTAGTGAAAAATGGTGTTCTATGAGGCTCAAAATAAGAATATTAAAGAAAGAAGACAGAGGAGCTTATTGGAGGACAGGCAGGAGAGGTATGGGGAGGGAAAAAGGAGAGGTATGGGGAGGGAAAAGGAGAGGTATGAGGAGGGAAAATTAGAGGTATGGGGAGGGAAAAGGAGAGGTATGAGGAGGGAAAAGGAGAGGTATGAGGAGGGAAAAGGAGAGGTATGGGGAGGGAAATGGAGAGGTATGAGGAGGGAAAAGGAGAGGTATGGGGAGGGAAATGGAGAGGTATGGGGAGGGAAAAGGAGAGGTATGGGGAGGGAAAAGGAGAGGTATGAGGAGGGAAAATTAGAGGTATGGGGAGGGAAAAGGAGAGGTATGAGGGAAAAGGAGAGGTATGAGGAAGGAAAAGGAGAGGTATGGGGAGGGAAATGGAGAGGTATGAGGAGGGAAAAGGAGAGGTATGGGGAGGGAAATGGAGAGGTATGAGGAGGGAAAATTAGAGGTATGGGGAGGGAAATGGAGAGGTATGGGGAGGGAAAAAGTGAGGTATGGGGAGGGAAAAGAAGAGGTGTGGAAAGGGAAAAGGAGAGGTATGGGGAGGGAAAAGGAGAGGTGTGGGAAGGGAAATGGAGAGGTGTGGGGAGGGAAAATTAGAGGTATGGGGAGGGAAAAGGAGAGGTATGGGGAGGGAAAAGGAGAGGTATGGGGAGGGAAAGGAGAGGTATGGGGAGGAAAAGGAGAGGTATGGGGAGGGAAATGGAGAGGTATGGGGAGAGAAAAGGAGAGGTATGGGGAGGGAAAAGGAGAGGTATGGGGAGGGAAATGGAGAGGTATGGAGAGGGAAAAGGAGAGGTATGGGGAGGGAAAGGAGAGGTATGGGGAGGAAAAGGGAGATGAATGGGGAGGGAAATAGAGAGGTATGGGGAGAGAAAAGGAGAGGTATGGGGAGGGAAAAGGAGAGGTATGGGGAGGGAAAAGGAGAGGTATGGGGAGGGAAATGGAGAGGTATGGAGAGGGAAATGGAGAGGTATGGAGAGGGAAATGGAGAGGTATGGAGAGGGAAAAGGAGAGGTATGGGGAGGGAAAAGGAGAGGTATGGGGAGGGAAAAGGAGAGGAATGGGGAGGGAAATGGAGAGGTATGGAGAGGGAAAAGGAGAGGTATGAGGAGGGAAAATTAGAGGTATGGGGAGGGAAAAGGAGAGGTATGAGGAGGGAAAAGGAGAGGTATGAGGAGGGAAAAGGAGAGGTATGGGGAGGGAAATGGAGAGGTATGGGGAGGGAAATGGAGAGGTATGAGGAGGGAAAAGGAGAGGTATGGGGAGGGAAATGGAGAGGTATGAGGAGGGAAAATTAGAGGTATGGGGAGGGAAATGGAGAGGTATGGGGAGGGAAAAAGTGAGGTATGGGGAGGGAAAAGAAGAGGTGTGGAAAGGGAAAAGGAGAGGTATGGGGAGGGAAAAGGAGAGGTGTGGGAAGGGAAATGGAGAGGTGTGGGGAGGGAAAATTAGAGGTATGGGGAGGGAAAAGGAGAGGTATGGGGAGGTAAAAGGAGAGGTATGGGGAGGGAAAGGAGAGGTATGGGGAGGAAAAGGAGAGGTATGGGGAGGGAAATGGAGAGGTATGGGGAGAGAAAAGGAGAGGTATGGGGAGGGAAAAGGAGAGGTATGGGGAGGGAAATGGAGAGGTATGGAGAGGGAAAAGGAGAGGTATGGGGAGGGAAAAGGAGAGGTATGGGGAGGGAAAGGAGAGGTATGGGGAGGAAAAGGGAGATGTATGGGGAGGGAAATGGAGAGGTATGGGGAGAGAAAAGGAGAGGTATGGGGAGGGAAAAGGAGAGGTATGGGGAGGGAAATGGAGAGGTATGGAGAGGGAGATGGAGAGGTATGGAGAGGGAAAAGGAGAGGTATGGGGAGGGAAAAGGAGAGGTATGGAGAGGGAAAAGGAGAGGTATGGAGAGGGAAAAGGAGAGTAGCGATACTGTTTTGCCCATGGCGATTCCCCCGATGCCAAGCCCTGACACTCCTGACGTTTATCGGGCAATGCGTAGTAACTTGTCAGCGTACTGTTATATAACGCTTGTATTACTGGTACACATACTATTTAACTTTTACCACCTACCAATTATAAAAAATGGCTATGCCATTGATGGTAAAAAAAAACCTATGACCTTTAAAAGCCCAGATGAGTCTCAGACCACCGAAGATTACGCCATTGTATACCGTATACTCATTGCTAACTATGACCGATGAGATGAAGAACTTTCCCCTGCCTTTTCACAGAAACATCTGCAGCCTTGCATGCACGCTGAAGATTTGCAAAGGGTTAAAGAGGAGCTCCAGGTGCAGACATAAGGACAGCATAAAAATTTGTGTAGCTTGTTTAAAGCCCATAAAATCCATAAAGCTGAGAATTTTATTGCATATGTGACTTTCTACATTACGTATCAGATACGCTTTCCCCTTCATCCAGACATACACGTTGAATGAGCCCGTGTCAATCTGGGTTTTTTGTTAACTGCTGTCGGACACGTGGCTTAAGGATTTTGTGCGCGGGGTCGCTAATGAAAGTTGCTTCAGCACGGATATGGCTTTCTGCCTATTTTTTTTTTTAATACCCCTTCAATTATTCCGAAAGTTTCTCATGTTGGAAGGATTTTAAAGTGCAGCAGTGGTGCCATCTACTGGCCTTATGGGGTAAACTTTAATTTTTCGTAAAAGAGCCGCTATTATTAAAATTAACCTTTCCCCTTATCCTCGGCTCCATTAAATTACTGGCTGACCACTTGTATTTCCGATTAATAAAAAATTGGTTCATACACTTGGAGATTTGCATTGTCATAAACTAAAAATCAGAACAATTGTAGCGGCTCTTCGAGGCCTGACATGAGGTCAAGAAGACTTTCCTGCCTTCATTTTCTCCATTACCCTCTTGATTCCCAATTCCCGCAGTTTTATGCATCTATTAAGATGCTTTTCTATGGATGTAAGACTAGCTGCCTATACGTAATAAAGCAATGTGTACGATTCTGCCCCGGGCGTTCTCATCGTGAAGTCTATTTGTGTGTGACCACTCTGAAGTCATGGGTGGTACTCTATGGAAGGGAGTCTCGAACAGTCATTGAACACGCAGTAAATTTACCGTGCCTCCCGGGAATATACATATGTTTCCAACAGAGGCAGGAACATCTCTAAGACTTGTTTATGAGCAGATGATAAAACTGGATGAATATTAAACAGAGAAATCCGATTTATCCTCCAAGAGAACTGGTAAATGCATGGCGAATGGAGTGATGGGGGACCCATCCCCTCCACCTAAATGGCATCAACATTCATTTACCCTGACAAACTTATGTATTTAATCGTCTGCGTGAAAAAGAAAAAAATAATCTACAGCCATATAAATTGCATGGAAGAGGGAGATGTCTCAGAGGAACACGTCTGGTGCAAGATGGACAAGCACAAGGGGTTGAGTTATGGAAGCCAAAGAGCCCATAACTCTACTGCGTAACGCTAAGTCTTGGTTTTCAGGCAAGAATCATTTTCTTTAAGATTTTTCATTTCAGTTTTGGAGTTTTGCAAGGCCCCTCTTAGTGATTCAGCTCTGTATTTAAAGGCTTTGACTCTAAAAACAGAAAATGATGTGTTTATCCCATACAGCAATTCATCTCCTAGTCATCATCTCAGTCTTCTGTAAGAGGAATAATTTGAAGCTTTTAGGTCTTGATTATGTAGGCAAAATAGCTCTCTTCCAAAAGTGAAAAAGATGTTTCTCTAGTGTCACTTTCTGGAAGTAGCTACCCTAACGGAATGAGCGCACAGCATATTTTTTAGGTGGATTCTGCCTGGAACCCACCTGAAAAAGCATTAAAGAGACTGTGTCAGCAGGTTTTTGCTACCTGATCTGAGAGCAGCGTAATTTAGGCAAAGAGAAGCTGTTATCAGCACCCCACTACCAGGGCATATTTAATCAGAGAGGTTGGACATTCCATCATACCCTTCGACAAAGCAGGCATGCGAAACACGCTTCAGGGGTCGTGGGGAGGGTTTTTTCAATGATTGGCTCATTCTTTGATGCACACCATGCACTTTAACTTCTCTGCTTAAATTTATGGGCCTATGCCACAGTAATTTCCTTGATCTGCCTTATTGGTCTTATTCATACACTTTTGTCTCTTTCCCCTCCTTGCCTACTTTCATGCCTCCAACATATGTTTCTGTTTTACCCGGATTCATGTTTGTGTGTCTCATGTATACTAATAAAACTTGATTTATTTTGCTCATAATTCTTGGTGGTTTATGTCTTTAATGTTAGTGGGATTGACTAGCGCTCATCCTGTCCTTCCCGGTGAGGGACTTATTGCCAGGCTCACACAGGGATTAGGTATCCTGTTCGGCGATTGGTGTAGAACCTATATAGGGATGGTAGGACAGACTGGGTGACATTAGATCAGTTCAGGGGTCTCCACTTCCCCCTTCCCTAGTGTTTGGTTCCCCTTCCCTTATCCCTTTGTGTTGCACTTAGTCTGTCCTACACTGTGCATGACAGTCATAGCCCGTTCATGAATCAGATGCCTTGTACTCTATCCCATCCCCTCATTAAGACTTGCATGGAAAATGACATTCTTAATGAATCAAGGGCTATCTTTCAACAGTCTCAAATGAGGAATAACAAATCATAGCACTTCAGAGCAAATGAATACAGTTACACAATCATTGCAGCTATGTATTCAGGGTGCAGTGTTTTCTTCCTGTCTTCCTCTTACACTGCACATGTATATGCGTATGCAATTTGATATAGTATATGAGGATTTAAAGTGGTTGTCCAAAAAGCAAAATACATTTTAACCAATGGATCTTGATAAAATAAATAAGTTCTACAATGTGCTAAAAAAAAACCCTGATCCTGTGCTGAGATAATGTTATAAATGTGCTGCCCCTGCCGTGTACTGTGTAATGGCTGTGTCCGACCGTACAGGGACATAGTCTGATCATACCACAGCTCCTGGGCAGGGGAGGAGGCAAAAGAGAGTATACAGACAGGATACAACGGGATCACAGATGCTGCATTTGTGAAGTAAAGTGTTTAAAACAAGCAGCAAAATCTTTACCTCATAGATATCTGCAGCTGTGATCCCGAGCTGTCCTGTCTGTATACTCTTTTGTGTCATCTCCGAAAGGCCCCTTTGTCTTTGTCACTTTTACTGAGAATCTTTCTATCCCTTCCATTCGGTCTCCTCTCATTTATTCTAACTCTATAATGTGGCATAGTACACCTTGGATCTTGCACTCCAGTCACTACACACTCCAGGCCCAATCTGTCTTCCTAGTGGGAAACAGTAACTTTCCCTTACACTAGCCTTCCCACTGTGGGCTAGTCCCAAACAGTAACTCCAAACATCCCTACAGTCAAACTGCGCATATCTAAAGCACATCACAATACACAACATAGTTCACACTATAAGTCATTAACACTAATTACATTGTACATGACATTTCACATTACACCACATAATGCACTTCAACAACAAGAACGCTAACACTTGTCCCTTCATAGGGGAAATGTGGGCAGCATGTCCATATCCTTACATATCTATCAATCATCTGTTGAGCATGTTACTGCATATTATGTCATGTCTACAGCAGTGGTATTGCACAGTTTGCACATTTTTCTATGCAGTCTTGTAATGCTAGCCAAGCTCAAATTGTCTTAATGTGATTAGCAAGTTAAATATATTATGCACCTTGGACAGTTTAGCTAGCATGCCATCGAAATCCAATATTTTCTTAGCAATATCAGACTTCTGTCTACAGTCAATGTCTCAACAGTCGTATAATGAATTCTGATATACATTGTTATGGTGTCCTGTGCATTTTCATTCAATTAAATACTACAAATTTCCATTTTTAAATATGTAAACTAGAAAAAAAGTATTGTGAAAGATTTTCTAGAGGATCACCTAAACATTCCTTAGAATTATCTTCAAGAGCAGAGCTGGGCAAAGTGCAGCCTACGGCCACATCCGATCCTCTGACTGTTCCTGTCTGGCCCGTGGACCAAGACAGATGAAGAGCTGAAAACAGAAGCTCATGGGCCGCACCATGCCCTCTCCCACCGGTCACGTCTTGATGTAGCAACTGTCCACATCCACAGAATGCAGACGGCGGTGAATACATTGGTGGAGGAGGGGGTGCCGGCTCCTTCTTCCACCAATCAGTGCGTAAGACAGCAGATATGATGACGTCATCACTTCGCATCTGATGTGCAGAGAGTCAATGCATCAGAGACAGGAGCAGAGCGCTGGGGGAAAGGGAGCGAGGTGAGTATGTGTGCTTTTGTCATATGTGTGGGATGTTTGCATGTGTATAGGGGGCTATTTGGGGGCTCATACTGTATTTAGGAGGTTATGTGGTGTCTCATACTGTATTTAAAGGGCTATGTGTGGGCTCATACTGTATATAGGAGGCTATGTGGCTGTTCATACTGTATAAAGGAGGTTATATGGGGGCTCCTGTTGTATACAGGAGGATAATTGAAAGCTCATACTGTATATAAGAGCTACAGTCATATGTAAAAGTTTGGGCACCCCTATTAATGTTAACCTTTTTTCTTTATAACAATTTTGTTTTTTGCAACAGCTATTTCAGTTTCACATATCTAATAACTGATGGACTCAGTTATATTTCTGGATTCAAATGAGGTTTATTGTACTAACAGAAAATGTGCAATCTTCATTTAAACAAAATTTGACCGGTGCAAAAGTATGGGCACCCTTATCATTTTCTTGATATTAACACTCCTAACTACTTTTTACTGACTTCCTGAAGCACTAAATTGGTTTTGTAACCTCATTGAGCTTTGAACTTCATAGCCAGGTGTATCAAATCATGAGAACAGGTATTTAAGGTGGCCACTTGCAAGTAGTTCTCCTATTTGGTTCTCCTATGAAGAGTGGCATCATGGGCTCCTCAAAACAACTCTCAAATGATCTGAAAACAAAGATTATTCAACATAGCTTTTCAGGGGAAGGATACAAAAAGTTGTCTCAGAGATTTAACCTGTCAGTTTCCACTGTGAGGAACATAGTAAGGAAATGGAAGAACACAGGTACAGTTCTTGTTAAGCCCAGAAGTGGCAGGCCAAGAAAAATATCAGAAAGACAGAGAAGAAGAATGGTGAGAACAGTCAAGGACAATCCACAGACCACCTCCAAAGACCTGCAGCATCATCTTGCTGCAGATGGTGTCACTGTGCATCGGTCAACAATACAGCGCACTTTGCACAAGGAGAAGCTGTATGGGAGAGTGATGCGAAAGAAGCCGTTTCTGCAAGCACGCCACAAACAGAGTCGCCTGAGGTATGCAAAAGCACATTTGGACAAGCCAGTTACATTTTGGAAGAAGGTCCTGTGGACTGATGAAACAAAGATTGAGTTGTTTGGTCATACAAAAAGGCGTTATGCATGGAGGCTAAAAAACACAGCATTCCAAGAAAAACACTTGCTATCCACAGTAAAATTTGGTGGAGGTTCCATCATGCTTTGGGGCTGTGTGGCCAATGCCGGCACCGGGAATCTTGTTAAAGTTGAGGGTCGCATGGATTCAACTCAGTATCAGCAGATTCTTGACAATAATGTGCAAGAATCAGTGACGAAGTTGAAGTTACGCAGGGGATGGATAATTCAGCAAGACAATGATCCAAAACACCGCTCCAAATCTACTCAGGCATTCATGCAGAGGAACAATTACAATGTTCTGGAATGGCCATCCCAGTCCCCAGACCTGAATATCATTGAACATCTGTGGTATGATTTGAAGCAGGCTGTGCATGCTCGGCGACCATCAAACTTAACTGAACTGGAATTGTTTTGTAAACAGGAGTGGTCACAAATACCTTCATCCAGGATCCAGGAACTCATTAATAGCTACAGGAAGCAACTAGAGGCTGTTATTTTTGCAAAAGGAGGATCTACGAAATATTAATGTCACTTTTATGTTAAGGTGCCCATACTTTTGTACCGGTCAAATTTTATTAAAATGCAGATTGCACATTTTCTGTTAGTACAATATACCTCATTTGAATCCAGAAATATAACTGAGTCCATCAATTATTAGATATATGAAACTAAAATAGCTATTGCAAAAACCAAAATTGTTATAAAGAAAAAAGGTTAACATTAATAGGGGTGCCCAATCTTTTACATATGACTGTATGTTAGGGCTTATATTGTATATAGGAGGCTATGTGGGAGCTCATACTATATATAGGAGACTATGTGAGGGCTCATTTTGTATATAGAGAGGCTATGTGGGGACTCACACTATACAGCTCTGGCAAAAATTAAGAGACCACTTCCAAATGTTCAGTTTGTCTGATTTTTCTCTTTATAGGTATATTTTTGAGTAAAATGTAAATTTTTCTTTTAGTCTACAAACTTCTGACAACATGTCTCCAAATTTCCAAGCAATAAATTTTGTTTTTATTTTCTGAAAAGGAGAAATGGTCAAAATTAAAAAAGAAAACAAAAAAACAAAAACAGTGCTTTCAGACCTCAAATAATGCTAAGAAAACAAGTTCATACTCATTTAGATACAACAATACTAATGTTTTAACTGAGGAAGAGTTCAGAAATCAATATTTTCCCTTAAAATGAACTAAGGACTCATCCATGCAGATGTCCCTTTGAGGCACGTACACTTCAGCAAACTTTTTGTTGAAGTGTTCGATGACCGTCCGAACTTTGAACAGACGGTCAAAGTTGGGGTCATCTCGTGGGGGACACTGTGCATTATCGGTATAATGCAGGAATTTGTGGATGGCCTCAAAACGCATTTGGGCCATAACCATTCGGAACACTGGAGTGTTGTATAAAATATCAACACTCCAATATTGCCAAATTTCTAGCTTCTTCGGGATCCCCATGTGAAGGACCAGGCCCCAAAACTGCATCATTTCAGCTGTGTCTATAGGAGACCAGATAGAAAAGGATGAACCAGGGGTTTTGTGCCAAAATCTGACAAGCATATAAATTAATTTGGTCCACCATGAGGTTAATAAAATCCTCAGAGAAAAAGACTTTGGAAAAGTCTATTTCTGTGAGTCTGGAGATGTCAAACTTGATTCCTGATTCTCCCACAAAATCATGAATCAGTGGCTTGTAATTTTCGGGGGGCCAGGTCCATATGGGGTCCGCTGGTTCATCTTCTGTCCTGGGATGTCTGCGTGGTGGTTCCGCAGGACCCGAGGAGGAAGATACGGAGGAAGAAGAGGATGAGGATGAAGAATCCGAAAAGAAATCTGGGATCCTCTCCCTCTCTATCAGTGTTGGAGACAAGGAAAGAATATGCCTCATCCAATGAATAGCACTGTTGGGACGAACGTGACAAAAGGGACGTTTTTTGTGAATATGGTGCTTTGTGTGTACTGTATTTATAACTGCACTGTATGTGTGTGGGGGGGATAGTGATTGGGGTAAACTTTAATCTGAAAATAAAAAGCTAAAAGAAAAAAGCAAATAGGGAGAAAAAAATGCCTGTGAAAAGAAAAGTGTAAAACAGCAGGCACGTGCTCTAATAAGTGAACTGCGTCACTTATCAAAGTTCGACGGCTGCTGGATGAGCGCATGGAGGTGGCGCAAAGGTGGTGAAAAAAAAGGAAAATGGCAGGCACGAGCTCTGATAAGTGAATTGCATCACTTATCAAAGTTTGGCGACTGCTGGATGTGCGCATGGCGGTGGCACAAAGGGATCAAAAAGAAAAGCGTGCACGAGTGTTGATCGTGAACTGCGTCACCAATCAACGCTCGGCAGCGTAAAGGGGGGTGAAAAAGAAAAGCAAGCACTGGTGTTGATAGGTGAATTGCGTCACCAATCAACGCTCGTCGGCTTCTAAATATGCCCACAGAGGTGGTGCAAAGGGGTGGTGGAGGGGGTAAAAAGAGTGGGAAAGGGAAGGGAGAAGGGGAATGGGGGATTGGGGTAGATGAAGAGAGAACGGTCAGGGATCAACACTTATGGTTGCAGTCTCTCTTCTTTTTTCTCTTTTCTTTCTTCTGTCTTCTTTCTTCTGTCTTCAGCAGGGATTGTGGTGTAACAGGCTACTGTGGCACCACAAGACCCAGCACAGGAGGAGATCTAGCAGTGTAACCACTCTGCAGGAATCCTCAGCTAGTGTGAGGACCTGCAGAGCAATCACACACAGGTCAGAGACAGGTTACAGAGCGGTCATACCACTACTGTGACCTATCATTGTCATGATCACATCGATCCCACCAATCAGAGCTGGCCCTGGTGACATGGGTGTTGCTAGGCATCGGCCTAGGATCGGAGCTCACAGCTCCGATCCTAGGCAGGACACCGGCAGGTCACCAGCAGGACACAGCACAGTCACACCGCAGCTGTGCCCTGTGATTGGTGCGATCGACGATTATATTGATCGCACCAGTCAGCAGCTGCAGGTCATACTAGGCCTGTCATAGGCATCGGACTAGGATCGGTGCTATTACAGTACCAATCCAGGCAGGTACCGGCAGGGCACAACGCAGTAACACCGCTGCTGTGACCTGCGATTGGCGCCATCGATGTGATCGTTGATTGCGCCAATCTGAGCAGTTTTGGCCGACGCCTGGCGTTGCCAGGTATGAGCCTAGGATCGAGTACATCAGTACTCGATCCTAGCCTGGGGCCTCACTGTTTCAGCCAATCTGATAGGCTGAAGCAATGAGAAAGGCTGCGACTGGCTGTTCAGAATTGAACAGCCAATCACAGCGATCGAGAGGCTGGGTAGGCGGGGACAGCCCCCGGGATGCTGACATCATCTTCCTACAGATAAGATGGCGTCGGAATTTTAATGCGATCACCACAACTTAAGTCGCAGTGTCGCATTAAAGGGCATGACGTACTATCCCGTCCATGATCAGACAGGCCCAGGTCACATGGATGGGATAGTGCGCTGGATGTCAAAGAGGGGTTAATCAAGTTTAGCTTGGGTATGCACAGAGTATCACGGGTGCTCGAGTGACATGTTCGAATCTCCGCGGCTGCATATTTCACGGCTGTTAGACAGCCACAAAGCATGGTGGGGTTCGCCTGACAAACATAGGCAATCCCCACATATTTTTTTGCTGTCTAACAGCCTTAAACCATACGGCCGCAAGGACTCAAACATGTCACTTGAGCACCCATGATACTCGGTGCATATCTGAGCACCCTGTGCAAACTAACGTATGGGCACTTGCGCTCATCACTAGTGGAGAACCCACAGGTCCTCTCTAGTGATACTGAGATTCAAATTCATAAACACTGCAGAATTTTTTTTCCCAAAAATTCAATTTGATTCATTTCTTCCAAAAATTTAATTTGCAACCAATCTATTCTCAATAATTCAAAGTCTCTAGTTGCCTAAAAAAGATGAGTGAAAAGGCAGTTGCAAATGTAATTTTAGCCTGAGTGCAATCAAACAAAACATCAGATCACATTCAGACCAATATTATTCTATGGGGCTGTACACATGTCCAAATTTTTTCTCATGCTAAGCCGGTCCAACAAAAAAATGACTGCATACCCAGGTTTGATGTGATATTCAGATCACACTCAGCCATGCAAGTCAAAGAGTGAATGGAAACCATTAAGGCACCGTCACACATAACAACTCACCAGCAATCCCGACAACGATATCAACGTGTCAGGATCATTGGTGAGTCGCTACATGATCGCTGGTGGGCTGTCAAACAGGCAGTTTCACCAACGATCAGCACGGCGTCGCTGTGTTCATTAGTTACCAGCGCGCTGATGCAGGGAGCTGGTAACTAACGTACGCATCGGGTATCCAAGGGACGCATGTCCCTTGGATACCCAATGTGTACGTTAGTTACCAGCTGATCGCTGGTCTCCCGCCTGTCACATGCAGCGATGCGTGCGGGCCAGCGGGAGACCAGCGACCAAAGAAAAGTCCAGGGCTTTCCTACAGCGATCATCGATACCGGCAGGGGGGCGGTCGCTGATCGCTGTCACACTCAGCGATCTCGCTGGTGAGATCGCTGTTGTGTCACAAAACTTGTGACTCAGCAGCAATCTCGCTAGCGAGATCGCTATGTGTGACGGGGCCCTTAGACTACACTTGAATAACATCTGATTGGAGTCCAATTTCCAGAGACTGACACAATAGAGAAGACTAGAGTTGAGCGAAACGGGTCAAAAAAATTCAAAAGTCGCCGACTTTTGGCAAAGTCGGGTTTCATGAAACGAAACCCGACCCTAGGATGAGGTCGGCCACGAGGTCGGCGACTTACGCGCCAAAGTCGCGTTTCAAAAGTTTGTTTTGCGCTCTTTTTCAGCCAATCAGGATCCACGGACACTGTGGGCAACGTGATGACCTAGGCACGGGTCACCACCATCTTTCAGAAGGGCATGCAAGTGATTGGCTTGCTTTGGTGGGCGTCACAGGGGGTATAAAAGGGCGTGCACGCCGACCGCCATCTTACTTCTGCCGATCTTAGTATAGGGAGAGGTTGCTGCTGATTCTGTAGGGAGAGCGTTAGGCAGGGAAGAAGACAAAAGAACTGCTTCTGCTGCTAGCGATTTGGCCGGCACAACACACAAGTCACTGTGTGTGCAGTGCAAGGGGAGGCTATATTGTGGTGTATCAGTGGTGTTGGTTGTTGGGCTGCCTTCTAAGGCTTCCTGACACGCTGGCATTGCTGTTTACCCACTGCTCCGCAAACTGCTTTTTTAAAAGCAATCCAATCTCCCTTATCCTCTAGTCACTTTGGTCACAGCTGTGCCATCAAGCGTGTCACATAGCGCACAGATATCAGTGGGCCTCACACAATCCACAAGTGTCCAGTGTCCAAAAGTGTACACAGAGATTCAAAATCTCCATTATTCTCTCGTCACTTTGGTCACAGGCAGCTGTGCCATCGAGCGTGTCACATAGCGCTCAGATATCAGTGGGCCTCACACAATCCACAAGTGTCCAGTGTCCAAAAGTGTACGCAGAGATTCAAAATCTCCATTATCCTCTCGTCACTTTGGTCACAGGCAGCTGTGCCATCGAGCGTGTCACATAGCGCTCAGATATCAGTGGGCCTCACACAATCCACAAGTGTCCAGTGTCCAAAAGTTTACGCAGAGATTCAAAATCTCCATTATCCTCTCGTCACTTTGGTCACAGGCAGCTGTGCCATCGAGCGTGTCACATAGCGCTCAGATATCAGTGGGCCTCACACAATCCACAAGTGTCCAGTGTCCAAAAGTGTACGCAGAGATTTAAAATCTCCATTATCCTCTCGTCACTTTGGTCACAGGCAGCTGTGCCATCGAGCGTGTCACATATCAGTGGGCCTCACACAATCCACAAGTGTCCAGTGTCCAAAAGTGTACGCAGAGATTCAAAATCTCCATTATCCTCTCATCACTTTGGTCACAGGCAGCTGTGCCATCGAGCGTGTCACATAGCGCTCAGATATCAGTGGGCCTCACACAATCCACAAGTGTCCAGTGTCCAAAAGTGTACGCAGAGATTCAAAATCTCCATTATCCTCTCGTCACTTTGGTCACAGGCAGCTGTGCCATCGAGCGTGTCACATAGCGCTCAGATATCAGTGGACCTCACACAATCCACAAGTGTCCAGTGTCCAAAAGTGTACGCAGAGATTCAAAATCTCCATTATCCTCTCGTCACTTTGGTCACAGGCAGCTGTGCCATCGAGCGTGTCACATAGCGCTCAGATATCAGTGGGCCTCACACAATACACAAGTGTCCAGTGTCCAAAAGTGTACGCAGAGATTCAAAATCTCCATTATCCTCTCGTCACTTTGGTCACAGGCAGCTGTGCCATCGAGCGTGTCACATAGCGCTCAGATATCAGTGGGCCTCACACAATCCACAAGTGTCCAGTGTCCAAAAGTGTACGCAGAGATTCAAAATCTCCATTATCCTCTCGTCACTTTGGTCACAGGCAGCTGTGCCATCGAGCGTGTCACATAGCGCTCAGATATCAGTGGGCCTCACACAATCCACAAGTGTCCAGTGTCCAAAAGTGTACGCAGAGATTCAAAATCTCCATTATCCTCTCGTCACTTTGGTCACAGGCAGCTGTGCCATCGAGCGTGTCACATAGCGCTCAGATATCAGTGGGCCTCACACAATCCACAAGTGTCCAGTGTCCAAAAGTGTACGCAGAGATTCAAAATCTCCATTATCCTCTCGTCACTTTGGTCACAGGCAGCTGTGCCATCGAGCGTGTCACATAGCGCTCAGATATCAGTGGGCCTCACACAATCCACAAGTGTCCAGTGTCCAAAAGTGTACGCAGAGATTCAAAATCTCCATTATCCTCTCGTCACTTTGGTCACAGGCAGCTGTGCCATCGAGCGTGTCACATAGCGCTCAGATATCAGTGGGCCTCACACAATCTACAAGTGTCCAGTGTCCAAAAGTGTACGCAGAGATTCAAAATCTCCATTATCCTCTCGTCACTTTGGTCACAGGCAGCTGTGCCATCGAGCGTGTCACATAGCGCTCAGATATCAGTGGGCCTCACACAATCTACAAGTGTCCAGTGTCCAAAAGTGTACGCAGAGATTCAAAATCTCCATTATCCTCTCGTCACTTTGGTCACAGGCAGCTGTGCCATCAAGCGTGTCACCTAGCGCTCAGATATCAGTGGGCCTCACACAATCCAAAAGTGTCCACTGTCCACAAGTGTGTGCAGAAATTCTAAATCTCCCCTGTCCTATAGACACCTTTTACCTTGTTTTACATTACTATATAGTTTGTTGGATTTTGTCTACATTTCTACCAAAAATGAGGAAGGCTGGTGGAAGAGGCCGTGGAATTGGGCGGGGGTTGGCAGCTGGTAATGATGGTGTTGGTGGTGGATCTGATGGTAGTGGCAAGAGCAAAATAGGACCGAATGCAGGAGGTGCTGACCCTGCGTCATCGTCTGGCTACATAAGGCCTCGAACGCTTAGTTTTCTAGGAGTTGGCAAACCGCTTTTAAAGGCAGAGCATCAGGAAAAAGTTTTGTCTTACATTGCTGACTCAGCCTCCAGCTCTATCGCCTCCTCTTCTTCAGTTGTAAAAAGTAAAAGCACTGAGTCGTCATTGGAGGCTCATGTTCATGAACCACACCTTTCCTTGTGTCCTTCACCCCAACCAAGATTGAAGGATGACGCAGGCCATACTACTGATTACTCCATGGAGCTGTTTTCACATACCATGCCTGGATTATCAAGTCAAATGGTGAATTACCCAGGCCAAGATGAATCTGACATGGAGTGCACTGATGCACAGCCGCTGATGGATGATTCTGCTGGTACATTCACTCAGAGCACTACATTGTCCTCGCAGTGTACAGAGCCAGATTTTGACCCTGATGAGACTCAGGTGCCCCTTCCCGCACACTATACCACCATACACGGTGACACAGAGAAAGGTGCACATGACATAGAAGAGGAGGTGATGGATGACCCAGTTGTTGACCCAGATTGGCATCCATTGGGGGAAGAGGGTGCTGCTTCCAATAGCTCAGATGAGGAGCATCCACAGCAGACATCGACATCGCAACAGCTGTTATCTGGCAGGCCCGGAGCACTACAAAGACAGGTTCCAAACATCAAAAGAGTTGCTGGACAGCTTGTCCAGAGGATCAAAAGATCACAGCGTGCTAGGCCGCAAAATGTCTGCCAAAGTAGGAAGAGTGCAGTGTGGCAGTTTTTTGAACAAAATCCTCATGATCAGGCCAAGGTTATCTGTAAGAAGTGCGCAAAGACCTTTAGCCGAGGGAAAAATCTGAAAAATTTGAATACCAGTTGCATGCTTAGACATTTAACCAGCATGCACTTGCAAGCGTGGACACAACACCAAACCTCAAGTGCCACATGTGCAACTGATCACAACGAAGGTAGTCAGCAACGCTACATTGTTTCCCCCACTGTAAGCACACCGGTTAGCACAGCAGCAAATGTTGAGGTGTCGTTGCAAGGCCACAGCAGTCAGGGAATCCCACTGTTATATCAACGAAAGACTGATTCTAGGCCATCAGAAAGAACACCAACTCCATCACCATCATCAACCCTCTCTCAGTCCGCCCTGTCCACCGCTACTTCCACCATATGCAGCTCTCAAGTCCAGCTCACCCTCCCAGACACTATGAGTAGGTCAAGAAAGTACTCAGTCTCTCATCCGCGTACACTGGGTTTGAACGCCCACATTGCCAAACTAATCTCGTTTGAGATGATGCCCTTTCGGTTGGTGGAAAGCACAGCTTTCCGCGAACTCATGGCCTATGCAGTACCACGCTATGACCTACCCAGTCGCCACTTCTTCTCTCGCAAAGCCATCCCAGCCCTCCACCATCATGTGAAAGACCGCATTGTCCATGCACTCAAGCAGTCAGTGAGCGGAAAGGTGCACCTCACAACTGATGCATGGTCCAGTCGGCATGGCCAGGGCCGTTACGTGTCCATCACTGCGCACTGGGTTAATGTGGTGGATGCAGGGTCCACAGGGGACAGCGGTGGTGGGACAGTGCTGCCTAGCCCACGGTCTAGGAAACAGTTGGCTGTAGGCGTTCGACCCTCCTCCTCCTCCTCCTCCTCCAGAAGCGACAGCTCGTCCACAGAGCGCAGTCGTACGAGCACTCCATCTGCAGCTGCCACTGTTGCACACGATGTGTCCCCCTATCGAGCAGCTAGTGGAAAGCGTCAGCAGGCTGTGTTGCAGATGATGTGTTTGGGCGACAGACACACCGCCGAGGTGCTGGCCGAGTACTTGAAGCGACAAACTGAGTCATGGCTGGGCAGTGTACATCTTGAGGCAGGCAAGGTAGTTAGTGATAACGGCCGTAATTTTGTGGCAGCCATAGCCCTTTCAAAACTCAGCCACATACCTTGCTTGGCTCACACCTTGAACCTGGTGGTGCAGTGCTTCCTCAAAAATTATCCGGAGTTAACAGCCCTGCTCCAGAAGGTGCGAAGACTGTGCGCGCACATCCGCCGGTCGCCTGTACACTCTGTTCGTATGCAGAAGCTGCAGCGATTGCTCCACCTTCCCAACCACCGCCTCATTATCAACATTGCAACAAGGTGGAACTCCACCCTGCACATGGTGGAGCGGCTGTGCGAGCAGAGGCAGGCCATAATGCATTTGTGGAAGGATACACGGCCAGGCACTTTGAGAGCAGACATGGAGTTGACAGGCGTGCAGTGGTCGAAGCTGAAAGACCTTTGTAAAGTCCTTCAGTGTTTTGAGGAATGCACACGGCTGGTAAGCGCAGACGACGCCATCCTAAGCATGAGCATCCCACTTATGCGTCTGCTCATGCAAACTTTGACGCACCTTAAGGAGCAGGCGTCTGCAGCCAATGTTGATGAGGAGGAAGAGGGAATCCTTGATGACATTCAGCCATTGTCTGCTCAGGGACCTCTCCTGGACGAGGTGGAGGAAGAAGAGGAGGAGGAGGATGATGGGGATGATTACTTAGGGGAGGAGGATGCATCTCGTGGGGCAAGTGAAAATGTTGGCGTGGCAAGGTCTGGTACAGGGTTTGTGCGTGACTGGAGGGATGTGGATTTGCCAGAAAGTGCTCCTCCACCCAGCACTCGCAGTGCATCATTGACACCGGGAACATTGGCCCACATGTCAGATTATGCCTTGCAGATCCTAAAAGGGACCCCCGCATTGCCAAAATGATGAACGATGACGACTACTGGTTGGCCAGCATCCTGGATCCACGCTATAAAGGCAAATTACAAAACATCATGCCACAGGAGAACCTTGACCTAATATTGGCTAATAAACAAGCAACTCTGGTAAATCGGTTGCTTGAGGCATTCCCAGCACACAGCAGCGGTGATGGTTCTCACACGAGCCGTACAGGCCGGGGGCAGCTTGGCAGAGGTGTTCGTGGTGCACACAGCAGAAGTGGCGTTGGAGACAGGGGTTTCATGACAATGTTGTGGACTGATTTTTCAAATACCGCTCACATAACTGGTAATACTGCATCGATGGAAAGTGACAGGAGACAGCAGTTGTCAACTATGGTTACAAACTACTTTTCCTCCCATATCGATGTTCTCCCACACAGGTCATTCCCCTTTGACTATTGGGCCGCTAAACTGGACACCTGGCCTGAATTGGCCCAATATGCCTTACAGGAGCTCGCTTGCCCAGCTGCAAGTGTGCTATCGGAAAGAGTCTTCAGTGCAGCTGGATCAATCCTGACAGAAAAAAGGACCCGTCTGTCAACCCAAAATGTGGATGATCTAACCTTCATTAAAATGAACCACGCATGGGTTTCCAAGGATTTTGTCCCACCTTCCCCTGATGACACATAAGGTGACAGAAAAATGGCTTGCTTTGGTCCACCTCTTCCTGGTACTTCACCTATTTCGCCTTTTGCATCAGTTGAATGTCCAACATCAACATATGCCACTTTCTAAAACTCCCTAACTGTGCTGCCTCCCCCCCCATGGCCGGGGTCACCACCTAGCGCACGACACCGTGCGAGTGCCGTTGCCCTGGACAGGTGGGTAGGCCGACTCCTGGGCGCGGGCACTGGCACAGGGTCCCTCATAGTGCAATCAAGTGTCTCTGACGGTGGTGGTGCACACCCGCCGTCAGACACACCGCTGTACTATGAGGGGCCCAGTGCCAGTACCGACGCCCACGAGTGGGCCCCCCTTGCTTGGCCAGGGCCCCAGCATTTGCAATCTTTACCTCTCCCTGCTCCTCCGCTGTGTAATCTGGGCCGTCAAATCCATACTGTGCCTGACACCGTCTGAGCCTGCCTCCTGATGTATAGACATATATTTTGAATGTGTACGCTATCCATACATGTTATCCGGGGATACGTTACCCCTTCTAAACTTTGTGCAATGACGTGCAATCCATACTGGGCCTAACACCGTCTGAGCCTGCCTCATGCTGTATAGACATATATTTTGAATGTGTACGCTATCCATACATGTTATCCGGGGATACGGTACCCCTTCTAACCTTTGTGCAATGACGTGCAATCCATACTGGGCCTAACACCGTCTGAGCCTGCCTCATGCTGTATAGACATATATTTTGAATGTGTACGCTATCCATACATGTTATCCGGGGATACGGTACCCCTTCTAACCTTTGTGCAATGACGTGCAATCCATACTGGGCCTAACACCGTCTGAGCCTGCCTCATGCTGTATAGACATATATTTTGAATGTGTACGCTATCCATACATGTTATCCGGGGATACGGTACCCCTTCTAACCTTTGTGCAATGACGTGCAATCCATACTGGGCCTAACACCGTCTGAGCCTGCCTCATGCTGTATAGACATATATTTTGAATGTGTACGCTATCCATACATGTTATCCGGGGATACGGTACCCCTTCTAACCTTTGTGCAATGACGTGCAATCCATACTGGGCCTAACACCGTCTGAGCCTGCCTCATGCTGTATAGACATATATTTTGAATGTGTACGCTATCCATACATGTTATCCGGGGATACGGTACCCCTTCTAACCTTTGTGCAATGACGTGCAATCCATACTGGGCCTAACACCGTCTGAGCCTGCCTCATGCTGTATAGACATATATTTTGAATGTGTACGCTATCCATACATGTTATCCGGGGATACGGTACCCCTTCTAACCTTTGTGCAATGACGTGCAATCCATACTGGGCCTAACACCGTCTGAGCCTGCCTCATGCTGTATAGACATATATTTTGAATGTGTACGCTATCCATACATGTTATTCGGGGATACGTTACCCCTTCTAAACTTTGTGCAATGACGTGCAATCCATACTGGGCCTAACACCGTCTGAGCCTGCCTCATGCTGTATAGACATATATTTTGAATGTGTACGCTATCCATACATGTTATCCGGGGATACGGTACCCTTTCTAACCTTTGTGCAATGACGTGCAATCAATACTGGGCCTAACACCGTCTGAGCCTGCCTCATGCTGTATAGACATATATTTTGAATGTGTACGCTATCCATACATGTTATCCGGGGATACGGTACCCCTTCTAACCTTTGTGCAATGACGTGCAATCCATACTGGGCCTAACACCGTCTGAGCCTGCCTCATGCTGTATAGACATATATTTTGAATGTGTACGCTATCCATACATGTTATCCGGGGATACGTTACCCCTTCTAAACTTTGTGCAATGACGTGCAATCCATACTGGGCCTAACACCGTCTGAGCCTGCCTCATGCTGTATAGACATATATTTTGAATGTGTACGCTATCCATACATGTTATCCGGGGATACGGTACCCTTTCTAACCTTTGTGCAATGACGTGCAATCCATACTGGGCCTAACACCGTCTGAGCCTGCCTCATGCTGTATAGACATATATTTTGAATGTGTACGCTATCCATACATGTTATCCGGGGATACGGTACCCCTTCTAACCTTTGTGCAATGACGTACAATCCATACTGGGCCTAACACAGTCTGAGCCTGCCTCATGCTGTATAGACATATATTTTGAATGTGTACGCTATCCATACATGTTATCCGGGGATACGGTACCCCTTCTAACCTTTGTGCAATGACGTGCAATCCATACTGGGCCTAACACCATCTGAGCCTGCCTCATGCTGTATAGACATATATTTTGAATGTGTACGCTATCCATACATGTTATCCGGGGATACGTTACCCCTTCTAAACTTTGTGCAATGACGTGCAATCCATACTGGGCCTAACAACGTCTGAGCCTGCCTCATGCTGTATAGACATATATTTTGAATGTGTACGCTATCCATACATGTTATCCGGGGATACGGTACCCTTTCTAACCTTTGTGCAATGACGTGCAATCCATACTGGGCCTAACACCGTCTGAGCCTGCATCATGCTGTATAGACATATATTTTGAATGTGTACGCTATCCATACATGTTATCCGGGGATACGGTACCCCTTCTAACCTTTGTGCAATGACGTGCAATCCATACTGGGCCTAACACCGTCTGAGCCTGCCTCATGCTGTTTAGACATATATTTTGAATGTGTACGCTATCCATACATGTTATCCGGGGATACGTTACCCCTTCTAAACTTTGTGCAATGACATGCAATCCATACTGGGCCTAACACCGTCTGAGCCTGCCTCATGCTGTATAGACATATATTTTGAATGTGTACGCTATCCATACATGTTATCCGGGGATACGGTTCCCTTTCTAACCTTTGTGCAATGACGTGCAATCCATACTGGGCCTAACACCGTCTGAGCCTGCCTCCTGAGACATATATTTTGAATGTGTACGCTATCCATACATGTTATCCGGGGATACGGTACCCCTTCTAACCTTTGTGCAATGACGTGCAATCCATACTGGGCCTAACACCGTCTGAGCCTGCCTCATGCTGTATAGACATATATTTTGAATGTGTACGCTATCGATACATGTTATCCGGGGATACGGTACCCCTTCTAACCTTTGTGCAATGACGTGCAATCCATACTGGGCCTAACACCGTCTGAGCCTGCCTCATGCTGTATAGACATATATTTTGAATGTGTACGCTATCCATACATGTTATCCGGGGATACGTTACCCCTTCTAAACTTTGTGCAATGACGTGCAATCCATACTGGGCCTAACACCGTCTGAGCCTGCCTCATGCTGTATAGACATATATTTTGAATGTGTACGCTATCCATACATGTTATCCGGGGATACGGTACCCTTTCTAACCTTTGTGCAATGACGTGCAATCCATACTGGGCCTAACACCGTCTGAGCCTGCCTCATGCTGTATAGACATATATTTTGAATGTGTACGCTATCCATACATGTTATCCGGGGATACGGTACCCCTTCTAACCTTTGTGCAATGACGTGCAATCCATACTGGGCCTAACACCGTCTGAGTCTGCCTCATGCTGTATAGACATATATTTTGAATGTGTACGCTATCCATACATGTTATTCGGGGATACGTTACCCCTTCTAAACTTTGTGCAATGACGTGCAATCCATACTGGGCCTAACACCGTCTGAGCCTGCCTCATGCTGTATAGACATATATTTTGAATGTGTACGCTATCCATACATGTTATCCGGGGATACGGTACCCTTTCTAACCTTTGTGCAATGACGTGCAATCCATACTGGGCCTAACACCGTCTGAGCCTGCCTCATGCTGTATAGACATATATTTTGAATGTGTACGCTATCCATACATGTTATCCGGGGATACGGTACCCCTTCTAACCTTTGTGCAATGACGTGCAATCCATACTGGGCCTAACACCGTCTGAGCCTGCCTCATGCTGTATAGACATATATTTTGAATGTGTACGCTATCCATACATGTTATCCGGGGATACGTTACCCCTTCTAAACTTTGTGCAATGACGTGCAATCCATACTGGGCCTAACACCGTCTGAGCCTGCCTCATGCTGTATAGACATATATTTTGAATGTGTACGCTATCCATACATGTTATCCGGGGATACGGTACCCTTTCTAACCTTTGTGCAATGACGTGCAATCCATACTGGGCCTAACACCGTCTGAGCCTGCCTCATGCTGTATAGACATATATTTTGAATGTGTACGCTATCCATACATGTTATCCGGGGATACGGTACCCCTTCTAACCTTTGTGCAATGACGTGCAATCCATACTGGGCCTAACACCGTCTGAGCCTGCCTCATGCTGTATAGACATATATTTTGAATGTGTACGCTATCCATACATGTTATCCGGGGATACGGTACCCCTTCTAACCTTTGTGCAATGACGTGCAATCCATACTGGGCCTAACACCGTCTGAGCCTGCCTCATGCTGTATAGACATATATTTTGAATGTGTACGCTATCCATACATGTTATCCGGGGATACGTTACCCCTTCTAAACTTTGTGCAATGACGTGCAATCCATACTGGGCCTAACAACGTCTGAGCCTGCCTCATGCTGTATAGACATATATTTTGAATGTGTACGCTATCCATACATGTTATCCGGGGATACGGTACCCTTTCTAACCTTTGTGCAATGACGTGCAATCCATACTGGGCCTAACACCGTCTGAGCCTGCCTCATGCTGTATAGACATATATTTTGAATGTGTACGCTATCCATACATGTTATCCGGGGATACGGTACCCCTTCTAACCTTTGTGCAATGACGTACAATCCATACTGGGCCTAACACCGTCTGAGCCTGCCTCATGCTGTATAGACATATATTTTGAATGTGTACGCTATCCATACATGTTATCCGGGGATACGGTACCCCTTCTAACCTTTGTGCAATGACGTGCAATCCATACTGGGCCTAACACCGTCTGAGCCTGCCTCATGCTGTATAGACATATATTTTGAATGTGTACGCTATCCATACATGTTATCCGGGGATACGTTACCCCTTCTAAACTTTGTGCAATGACGTGCAATCCATACTGGGCCTAACACCGTCTGAGCCTGCCTCATGCTGTATAGACATATATTTTGAATGTGTACGCTATCCATACATGTTATCCGGCGATACGGTACCCTTTCTAACCTTTGTGCAATGACGTGCAATCCATACTGGGCCTAACACCGTCTGAGCCTGCCTCCTGAGACATATATTTTGAATGTGTACGCTATCCATACATGTTATCCGGGGATACGGTACCCCTTCTAACCTTTGTGCAATGACGTGCAATCCATACTGGGCCTAACACCGTCTGAGCCTGCCTCATGCTGTATAGACATATATTTTGAATGTGTACGCTATCCATACATGTTATCCGGGGATACAGTACCCCTTCTAAACTTTGTGCAATGACGTGCAATCCATACTGGGCCTAACACCGTCTGAGCCTGCCTCATGCTGTATAGACATATATTTTGAATGTGTACGCTATCCATACATGTTATCCGGGGATACGGTACCCCTTCTAACCTTTGTGCAATGACGTGCAATCCATACTGGGCCTAACACCGTCTGAGCCTGCCTCATGCTGTATAGACATATATTTTGAATGTGTACGCTATCCATACATGTTATCCGGGGATACGGTACCCCTTCTAACCTTTGTGCAATGACGTGCAATCCATACTGGGCCTAACACCGTCTGAGCCTGCCTCATGCTGTATAGACATATATTTTGAATGTGTACGCTATCCATACATGTTATCCGGGGATACGTTACCCCTTCTAAACTTTGTGCAATGACGTGCAATCCATACTGGGCCTAACACCGTCTGAGCCTGCCTCATGCTGTATAGACATATATTTTGAATGTGTACGCTATCCATACATGTTATCCGGGGATACGGTACCCCTTCTAACCTTTGTGCAATGACGTAGCAATCCATACTGGGCCTAACACCGTCTGAGCCTGCCTCATGCTGTATAGACATATATTTTGAATGTGTACGCTATCCATACATGTTATCCGGGGATACGGTACCCCTTCTAACCTTTGTGCAATGACGTGCAATCCATACTGGGCCTAACACCGTCTGAGCCTGCCTCATGCTGTATAGACATATATTTTGAATGTGTACGCTATCCATACATGTTATCCGGGGATACGTTACCCCTTCTAAACTTTGTGCAATGACGTGCAATCCATACTGGGCCTAACACCGTCTGAGCCTGCCTCATGCTGTATAGACATATATTTTGAATGTGTACGCTATCCATACATGTTATCCGGCGATACGGTACCCTTTCTAACCTTTGTGCAATGACGTGCAATCCATACTGGGCCTAACACCGTCTGAGCCTGCCTCATGCTGTATAGACATATATTTTGAATGTGTACGCTATCCATACATGTTATCAGGCGATACGGTACCCTTCTAACCTTTGTGCAATGACGTGCAATCCATACTGGGCCTAACACCGTCTGAGCCTGCCTCCTGTATAGACATATATTTTGAATGTGTACGCTATCCATACATGTTATCCGGGGATACGGTACCCCTTCTAACCTTTGTGCAATGACGTGCAATCCATACTGGGCCTAACACCGTCTGAGCCTGCCTCATGCTGTATAGACATATATTTTGAATGTGTACGCTATCCATACATGTTATCCGGGGATACGGTACCCCTTCTAAACTTTGTGCAATGACGTGCAATCCATACTGGGCCTAACACCGTCTGAGCCTGCCTCATGCTGTATAGACATATATTTTGAATGTGTACGCTATCCATACATGTTATCCGGGGATACGTTACCCCTTCTAAACTTTGTGCAATGACATGCAATCCATACTGGGCCTAACACCGTCTGAGCCTGCCTCATGCTGTATAGACATATATTTTGAATGTGTACGCTATCCATACATGTTATCCGGGGATACGGTTCCCTTTCTAACCTTTGTGCAATGACGTGCAATCCATACTGGGCCTAACACCGTCTGAGCCTGCCTCCTGAGACATATATTTTGAATGTGTACGCTATCCATACATGTTATCCGGGGATACGGTACCCCTTCTAACCTTTGTGCAATGACGTGCAATCCATACTGGGCCTAACACCGTCTGAGCCTGCCTCATGCTGTATAGACATATATTTTGAATGTGTACGCTATCCATACATGTTATCCGGGGATACGGTACCCCTTCTAACCTTTGTGCAATGACGTGCAATCCATACTGGGCCTAACACCGTCTGAGCCTGCCTCATGCTGTATAGACATATATTTTGAATGTGTACGCTATCCATACATGTTATCCGGGGATACGTTACCCCTTCTAAACTTTGTGCAATGACGTGCAATCCATACTGGGCCTAACACCGTCTGAGCCTGCCTCATGCTGTATAGACATATATTTTGAATGTGTACGCTATCCATACATGTTATCCGGGGATACGGTACCCTTTCTAACCTTTGTGCAATGACGTGCAATCCATACTGGGCCTAACACCGTCTGAGCCTGCCTCATGCTGTATAGACATATATTTTGAATGTGTACGCTATCCATACATGTTATCCGGGGATACGGTACCCCTTCTAACCTTTGTGCAATGACGTGCAATCCATACTGGGCCTAACACCGTCTGAGTCTGCCTCATGCTGTATAGACATATATTTTGAATGTGTACGCTATCCATACATGTTATTCGGGGATACGTTACCCCTTCTAAACTTTGTGCAATGACGTGCAATCCATACTGGGCCTAACACCGTCTGAGCCTGCCTCATGCTGTATAGACATATATTTTGAATGTGTACGCTATCCATACATGTTATCCGGGGATACGGTACCCTTTCTAACCTTTGTGCAATGACGTGCAATCCATACTGGGCCTAACACCGTCTGAGCCTGCCTCATGCTGTATAGACATATATTTTGAATGTGTACGCTATCCATACATGTTATCCGGGGATACGGTACCCCTTCTAACCTTTGTGCAATGACGTGCAATCCATACTGGGCCTAACACCGTCTGAGCCTGCCTCATGCTGTATAGACATATATTTTGAATGTGTACGCTATCCATACATGTTATCCGGGGATACGTTACCCCTTCTAAACTTTGTGCAATGACGTGCAATCCATACTGGGCCTAACACCGTCTGAGCCTGCCTCATGCTGTATAGACATATATTTTGAATGTGTACGCTATCCATACATGTTATCCGGGGATACGGTACCCTTTCTAACCTTTGTGCAATGACGTGCAATCCATACTGGGCCTAACACCGTCTGAGCCTGCCTCATGCTGTATAGACATATATTTTGAATGTGTACGCTATCCATACATGTTATCCGGGGATACGGTACCCCTTCTAACCTTTGTGCAATGACGTGCAATCCATACTGGGCCTAACACCGTCTGAGCCTGCCTCATGCTGTATAGACATATATTTTGAATGTGTACGCTATCCATACATGTTATCCGGGGATACGGTACCCCTTCTAACCTTTGTGCAATGACGTGCAATCCATACTGGGCCTAACACCGTCTGAGCCTGCCTCATGCTGTATAGACATATATTTTGAATGTGTACGCTATCCATACATGTTATCCGGGGATACGTTACCCCTTCTAAACTTTGTGCAATGACGTGCAATCCATACTGGGCCTAACAACGTCTGAGCCTGCCTCATGCTGTATAGACATATATTTTGAATGTGTACGCTATCCATACATGTTATCCGGGGATACGGTACCCTTTCTAACCTTTGTGCAATGACGTGCAATCCATACTGGGCCTAACACCGTCTGAGCCTGCCTCATGCTGTATAGACATATATTTTGAATGTGTACGCTATCCATACATGTTATCCGGGGATACGGTACCCCTTCTAACCTTTGTGCAATGACGTGCAATCCATACTGGGCCTAACACCGTCTGAGCCTGCCTCATGCTGTATAGACATATATTTTGAATGTGTACGCTATCCATACATGTTATCCGGGGATACGGTACCCCTTCTAACCTTTGTGCAATGACGTGCAATCCATACTGGGCCTAACACCGTCTGAGCCTGCCTCATGCTGTATAGACATATATTTTGAATGTGTACGCTATCCATACATGTTATCCGGGGATACGTTACCCCTTCTAAACTTTGTGCAATGACGTGCAATCCATACTGGGCCTAACACCATCTGAGCCTGCCTCATGCTGTATAGACATATATTTTGAATGTGTACGCTATCCATACATGTTATCCGGCGATACGGTACCCTTTCTAACCTTTGTGCAATGACGTGCAATCCATACTGGGCCTAACACCGTCTGAGCCTGCCTCCTGAGACATATATTTTGAATGTGTACGCTATCCATACATGTTATCCGGGGATACGGTACCCCTTCTAACCTTTGTGCAATGACGTGCAATCCATACTGGGCCTAACACCGTCTGAGCCTGCCTCATGCTGTATAGACATATATTTTGAATGTGTACGCTATCCATACATGTTATCCGGGGATACATTACCCCTTCTAAACTTTGTGCAATGACGTGCAATCCATACTGGGCCTAACACCGTCTGAGCCTGCCTCATGCTGTATAGACATATATTTTGAATGTGTACGCTATCCATACATGTTATCCGGGGATACGGTACCCTTTCTAACCTTTGTGCAATGACGTGCATTCCATACTGGGCCTAACACCGTCTGAGCCTGCCTCCTGAGACATATATATTGAATGTGTACGCTATCCATACATGTTATCCGGGGATACGGTACCCCTTCTAACCTTTGTGCAATGACGTGCAATCCATACTGGGCCTAACACCGTCTGAGCCTTCCTCATGCTGTATAGACATATATTTTGAATGTGTACGCTATCCATACATGTTATCCGAGGATACGGTACCCCTTCTAACCTTTGTGCAATGACGTGCAATCCATACTGGGCCTAACACCGTCTGAGCCTGCCTCATGCTGTATAGACATATATTTTGAATGTGTACCCTATCCATACATGTTATCCGGGGATACGGTACCCCTTCTAACCTTTGTGCAATGACGTGCAATCCATACTGGGCCTAACACCGTCTGAGCCTGCCTCATGCTGTATAGACATATATTTTGAATGTGTACGCTATCCATACATGTTATCCGGGGATACGTTACCCCTTCTAAACTTTGTGCAATGACGTGCAATCCATACTGGGCCTAACACCGTCTGAGCCTGCCTCATGCTGTATAGACATATATTTTGAATGTGTACGCTATCCATACATGTTATCCGGGGATACGGTACCCTTTCTAACCTTTGTGCAATGACGTGCAATCCATACTGGGCCTAACACCGTCTGAGCCTGCCTCATGCTGTATAGACATATATTTTGAATGTGTACGCTATCCATACATGTTATCCGGGGATACGGTACCCCTTCTAACCTTTGTGCAATGACGTGCAATCCATACTGGGCCTAACACCGTCTGAGCCTGCCTCATGCTGTATAGACATATATTTTGAATGTGTACGCTATCCATACATGTTATCCGGGGATACGGTACCCCTTCTAACCTTTGTGCAATGAAGTGCAATCCATACTGGGCCTAACACCGTCTGAGCCTGCCTCCTGAGACATATATTTTGAATGTGTACGCTATCCATACATGTTATCCGGGGATACGGTACCCCTTCTAACCTTTGTGCACTGACGTGCAATCCATACTGGGCCTAACACCGTCTGAGCCTGCCTCATGCTGTATAGACATATATTTTGAATGTGTACGCTATCCATATATGTTATCCGGGGATACGTTACCCCTTCTAAACTTTGTGCAATGACGTGCAATCCATACTGGGCCTAACACCGTCTGAGCCTGCCTCATGCTGTATAGACATATATTTTGAATGTGTACGCTATCCATACATGTTATCCGGGGATACGGTACCCTTTCTAACCTTTGTGCAATGACGTGCAATCCATACTGGGCCTAACACCGTCTGAGCCTGCCTCCTGAGACATATATTTTGAATGTGTACGCTATCCATACATGTTATCCGGGGATACGGTACCCCTTCTAACCTTTGTGCAATGACGTGCAATCCATACTGGGCCTAACACCGTCTGAGCCTTCCTCATGCTGTATAGACATATATTTTGAATGTGTACGCTATCCATACATGTTATCCGAGGATACCGTACCCCTTCTAACCTTTGTGCAATGACGTGCAATCCATACTGGGCCTAACACCGTCTGAGCCTGCCTCATGCTGTATAGACATATATTTTGAATGTGTACGCTATCCATACATGTTATCCGGGGATACGGTACCCCTTCTAACCTTTGTGCAATGACGTGCAATCCATACTGGGCCTAACACCGTCTGAGCCTGCCTCATGCTGTATAGACATATATTTTGAATGTGTACGCTATCCATACATGTTATCCGGGGATACGTTACCCCTTCTAAACTTTGTGCAATGACGTGCAATCCATACTGGGCCTAACACCGTCTGAGCCTGCCTCATGCTGTATAGACATATATTTTGAATGTACGCTATCCATACATGTTATCCGGGGATACGGTACCCTTTCTAACCTTTGTGCAATGACGTGCAATCCATACTGGGCCTAACACCGTCTGAGCCTGCCTCATGCTGTATAGACATATATTTTGAATGTGTACGCTATCCATACATGTTATCCGGGGATACGGTACCCCTTCTAACCTTTGTGCAATGACGTGCAATCCATACTGGGCCTAACACCGTCTGAGCCTGCCTCATGCTGTATAGACATATATTTTGAATGTGTACGCTATCCATACATGTTATCCGGGGATACGGTACCCCTTCTAACCTTTGTGCAATGAAGTGCAATCCATACTGGGCCTAACACCGTCTGAGCCTGCCTCATGCTGTATAGACATATATTTTGAATGTGTACGCTATCCATACATGTTATCCGGGGATACGTTACCCCTTCTAACCTTTGTGCAATGACGTGCAATCCATACTGGGCCTAACACCGTCTGAGCCTGCCTCATGCTGTATAGACATATATTTTGAATGTGTACGCTATCCATACATGTTATCCAGGGATACGGTACCCTTTCTAACCTTTGTGCAATCACGTGCAATCCATACTGGGCGTGAGAACGGCTGGCGAGCTGTTAAGCAAGGATTCCCTAGCGAGGAGACTTATTTGATTGTTTTCTATGTTGGGACAGCAATTTTTGGGGAGCACTATACTCTGGAGAATGATAGATGGGGCCCACCATACACTGGAACATTCCAAAGGTGGACATCAGACACTGGAGCAGCATTTACAGGGCCCATTATACACTAGAGCATTAGAAATGGGGCCCATTATGTTTGGAGCATTATTTGGGCCCATAATACAGTGGAGCCTCATCCATGGGGACCAACAGATACTGTAGCATTATGTGGAGCTCATCATATACTGTTTCAAACATTATATGGGACCAATGATTTTGTATGGAGAAATAGATGGACCTCGTCATGAGATGTAAAAAGTGAGGTATTTTTCATTGTACTATACCGCTATTTCTCTGCCGTATCGGAGCATGATGAGTTGTGGTATGTGTTAAAGGGGCGCTCTTTCGCCCAGGGCACATGAAAACCTGCAGCCAGCCCTCCCCCCCACAAATTTAGCCAAATAACCCCCATTTTTCAGTGCGTAACTTGTATTATGAAGTTAATTAAGGTTGACAAGCTTAAGTAAGAAGAATTGATGCTTTTGGCATTCAAATGGGCACTGTAGGTGTGTTTCCTGTCCTCCTCTCACTGCCGACTTTTATTCCCCATTGACTTACATTGGGTTTCGTGTTTCGGGACGACCCCGACTTTTCCCTATAATCGGACGATCTTGCTCGACCCGACTTTTGGAAAAGTCGGGTTTCACGAAACGAAACGCGACCCTAAAAAAGCAAAAGTCGCTCAACTCTAGAGAAGACTAATAATTTGCTTTCCTTTATCTTCTCCTGATCCAAGAAAATTGGATCACACTATCATCACACTCTGACCTTGGTGAGATCATTGCTAGCACAGTGAGAAAAAGTGAATTCACCACTGCACCATGAGACTTTTTCTCACTGTGCTAGTGGTGATCTCACTGGTGTCACCGCAGTTCAGGGGCCCAGCTAGGAATGCAGCCTCAGTGACCTGTGGTAACCTCAATGTTATCACCGCTAGTCACTGATGTTGAGCTCACAGCAGCTCATTCCCAAGCGGTTTTCAGCCTGGCCGGTCACAGCTTGGTAGAGAACTGTTTATTCCAGACATGGATTGTGGCATAGGACAGAACAACGGACATGTGAGGATATGGTTGTTTTTATTTTTGTTTTTTTTACAGGAGATCATGGCCACAGTGGAATGGGTGTTATGTGAGTATTTCTGTTGCTTATTATTTTATGTATTTTACAGGAGACCATGGCTTTAGTGGAATGGGCATTAGGTGAGTAATGTATAACTATGTTTGTTATTTTTAAATAAAAAATATAACTGTAGGATTAGTAATGGGGAGGCCTCTTATAGACGCCACTCAATTACTGAGCCGTGGGCTTGATGTCACTGGAAAATACAAAGGTGACATCAACCCCACAAATATGAACCCCACTTGCCACCACCACAAAAATGACACATCTAATATGTTGTGGGCTGCTATTTTTAGACTAGGGGGCAATATCCATGGCCCCTTTTCAGTGTGAGAATGCCAGCCCACAGTTGTCTGCTTTAACTTGGCTGGTTGTCAAAAATGGGGGGAATCCATGCCATTTTTTAAAATTATTTATTTAAATAGTTTTAAAAAACGGCGTGGAGACCCTTCTATTCTTGATAACTAACCTTGCTAAAGCTGACAACTGAGGGTTGCAGCCCAAAGCTGTCAGCTTGGACTGGCTGGTTATCAAAAATACAGGTGAACCCACGCCATTTTAAAAAAAAAAATTATTTAGAGCGCAGGCATCGGCTAATGAATCCTCCCATCAGCCGCCGCCTGTTATCGCTGTTAATAGCGGCAGAAGTCATAGGCTGATGGGAGTAGTAGTCCCATCAGCTGATGCCAGTGACTGGAGGTAAACTCGATGAAAAGTTTATCATCATTTTATTTTGTAAAATCGCTTTACACTTCAGTTCAGTTAATTTTTCAGACATACCATTTGCAGATGAATGAATCTTATAAGCATTAAACATGTCTGGAATATATTGTATACAAGATGGCTTTTGCTTTCACCAACTTCCGTTGGCCATGTTATATGGTTACTTGCAAGTTTTAGTTCTGAACTTCTATATAACAATATACTGTAAACCAACAGGATGGTTCTTCTGCAGGTTCAAACCTTTAATGGATTTAAGGAAGCTTTTACCCCATTTTGGTTGACTTTTAGCAGATTTGCCTTTGCCTTATTTTGCAACAGAAGAAAAAGTACCTAATGTTCTTCCAACACCCAGAAGGTGAAGTAAAAAATCTGATTTACCATGTTGCTAGAGTCCTCTAAATTTATTAACACCACATAGATTCATCTGCGTAGGCAATTGAAAGTGTGATAAAAAGAATAGCTTTGGAAACAAAAAGGCTTTTTGAACATTATTATGAAAAGATCCTACAACAAACATCTAGATGTCGCTTTTCATAATGCTTTGCTGTATTTAAACTCCGTTGAAGGCTATACAATGGTGTGAATAAGACAGACGGGTAGCGGGCCTATACCATATGTGCCTACTATCTCTTTGTCTTTATAATAATAATGCACAGGCATAACATAAGACGGATATTTGTATTGATGCTTAGAAATCCAATTTAATGAGGGCCATAGATGTGTCAGCATAGCACATTCATATATTACAGAGCATACATTTGAATTTTCCTATAAAAAAAAATCTGAAATATGAACAGGTTGGAAGATCCAAAAAAGAAACCAGAAACAAGAATGTCTACATACTTGAGATGATAGAATCAATTCAATGCAAGTCAAATCTGAGTCCAATTTTATGAAACTGGCAGATACCAGCAAATTCAAACAATTTGTACTTCAATTCATACAAAATGCCCAAAAAATGCTGGTCTAGTCTCCATTGCAGAAGACTGCATAATTAATAGAAGACTGACATGACCATGTGGGCTTCCCTATAATGCGTTGCATCTATCTATTCACATGGTATAGCCTAGTTAATGAAGAGGGACTATCATAACCTGTATAAAAGCTGAGGCAGGGAATGAAGCAGCCATTTTAGGGTGCTTTACAAAAGTGTGAGGATAACAGTGCTCACAGGTCAGCAATAGAGATGAAAAGAGAAAGCCATATAACATTCAACAAACACTCCAGGCACATATTTGTCTTCATTCTTAATGCAGTAGAAAGCAGAAGGAAGCCAGCACAATAGTTTTTACAGAAAAAAATCTGAAATTCCTATCATTCAAAGACACTATGTTGGCTTGTCGCAAGTGACTGTTGTGAGTTTCTGCATTACGTGTGAAATAATTTTTGTGAAGGGGGTAATAATTGTTTTTTTTTTTAAATACAAAAGAAAATTCAGACATTTATCTGCAATTGTCTAACTTACAAAGTGAGTGTGAGCAAATGTACATTTATTTTTTTGCACATCTGTTTTACTGTTCAAATTTTATATCTGTACACATGACATGAAAGGGTGTCCTGTTGCAGCTTCTTGCATTTTGATTTTTTTCCTATTCCTACCTAGCATTTCCTATTTTTCATTTTTGGAAGGGGGTTAAATTTTGCTGAAAAAAAAGGCAAACTTTTTTTTAAATGTAGGCATATACTGTAATAGTGTATATCTGTTTTTTTTCCACCTTGTTTTACTAATCCTATTTGACAACCATACATTCGACGCCTATATTGTTGCCTACTACCAAATTTTGCTCTCTTTTTGTGTTCCTTTCTACCTATAATTTCTTATTATGTCCTTTTTAGCAAGAGTTGAATAATTGAGGTTGAAAGAGTGTCAAATGTTAATCATAGTGTTGTACAGAATGCATGATAAAAGAAAAAAGTGATACTGGCAATGGAAGAAGTAGTATAAAAGAAAAAAAGAAAAGCAGTAAGGCTAAGAAAGTGGTAGCTGCTAGTAGAAGCAGAAACACCATGCCTATCACTGACACCAGCCATTCGGCAGTACTAATACCATAAACAGGCTGCAAAAGGCCTACTTTGCCACCTTCAAGCACATACCGTACATTGGTGAGGAAAAGTGTTTGCCACCTTCCTGATTTCCTATTTGTTTGCATGTCTGTCACACTTAAATGATTTAAATCATAAAACAAATTAAAATATTAGACACAGATAACACAAGAAAACACAAAATGCTGTTTTTAAATGAAGGTCTTTATTATTTAGGAAAAAAGAAATCCAAACCTACAGGACCCTGTGTGAAAAAGTAATTGCCCCACCCCCCCTTAAAACATAAATTAACAGTGGTTTATAACATCTTTGGGAAACTGAGTTCAAATTCCCTAGCCACACTGAGGCCTGATTACTGTCACACCGGTTCTCAATCAAGAAATCACTTAAATAGAACCTTCCTGACAGAAAGAAGTAGACCAAATGATCCTCAAAAGCTAGATATCATGCCGCAATCCACATAAATTCTGGAACAAATGAAGAAGAAAGTAATTGAGATCTATCAGTCTGGGAAAGGTTATAAAGCTATTTTTAAAGCTTTGGGACTCCAGAAAACCACAGTGAGAGTCATTATTCACAAATAATGAAAACATGGAACGGTGGGAAACCTAATTAACCACTAGGCTGTCCCTGTCTTGCAGCAGAGGTTGTCACCCTATTACTGTGCAATTGGCACCCTAGTTCAACGGCGGCTATCCCTACAATACAATACAGTACAAAAAAAACAAATAAGTCACACAAAGGACTGTGCAAAAAAGTGCAAGTGCATTAAAGTAATGTCTGTAAACACTGGTTAGGGGATAGATCCATAAGATTTAGTTAAAAAATAGAGATATATAATTACCACTAGAACCCTTGAGTGCAATCCCTATGCCCTTAGCGATAGAAAGTTTCCACATACTATGCAAATTGTTCAGCCAGTGTAATCTTGCTGCTATATAATGATACAGAGACCAAAAAAGGTTATCAGCATGTCATTCCTTTACGATTTACCTCAAATCAATCTCTATGATCAAGTATATAGCAAGTTGCTTGATATATTATAAATTATTTAGCCAATATAAGCTTGCTGTTTTGTTGTATCATAGGAAATAAAACCAAATGCTACCATCACCACCAAAAAAAATCACAGGGCTTTGCCTAGCTCTATTACTCTGTAAGGCAGCCAGGGTGGTAGTCGTGGCAACTGGCTGTACTGTTCCCGCGCCTTGGCGCCTCACAGATGAAACAACAATTCTTTTCAGCTCTGCATGCAGTACTGTACTCACTTCAGCTGCTGGAGTCTCTGCGATCTCTGTTACTTCAGCCTCTGATGCATGAGTCCCATAAATCACTCTGTACTCCATCTTCTTGTTCAACAGTGTAACTTTACTTAACATTAAAACAGTCTTTTCTTTGGCAGCATGCCTCACATACAGAGTCATCTTCCTTTCTCTTGCTGTCAACTGGACAGACCCTGTTCTTTCTAGCAGCTTCCTCAGTCCGGCAATCTTGGCCGTATCTTTTGGACAGTCTGGGTCCCTCCTGTTCTTACCCATCACCAGCTCCTTATCAGCCTCTTGTCAGCTGCAGTGGGAAGAGGTACCAGAAACACTTCCATTGCGGCTCCCGCCCCGATCATAGACCACGGATCCTGATTTGGGATGGTCCTATTGAACTGATGCCCGTCTGCACTGTTAACTGCCTGGGACCCCTTCCTGCTGCAACAGCTTTATCCCCACGGCTATAATCCTCTGCTCTATCACTGCTCACATGTTCTGCCCATGGGCAGGCTGCCCGGGCATCTCACACAACCAGGAAGCAACCCAGCTACAAGTCCCTGCTCTGCATTGCCCTTCCCAATAAGTTAACCCATGTGCTGCCTATCTCCTAACCTATTCTATGCTCTTTCCTACTTCTAACATGACCCCGTCTATGCTACCCCACTACTGTCCTATACTACCTAAGTTCCTATTCTAGCCCTATCCTACAAACAGTACATACATCACAATATGTAAACATTACATGTTACATCAATAACATTAGAAGACTACACATATTAATAAGCCATGAGATGCTGCAGATGACTGTGTGAACAGTGCCCGGGAGAAAGGAGGCACGTGAAGTTCCCTGCCACCTCCTTAACAGCTCCACTGAAAATCTCTACTTGTCGCAGAGGTTGACACCCTACATATAACACAAATAAAGTCATCACGGGTGGCCAGTTAAGTTCTCCCTGGTCCTGAGAACATGATCTTTCTTAGAGTCCTTTCAGACTTCTGGTATCGTTTATCCAATCTCGGACTGCAATGCATAGACTGACCATGCATTTCCCTCCCCGATCGTGACAGCTGTCAGGCTCGAGTCGAGAGATGAGCTGCCAATCTATGCATTGTGACTCGAGATCACTTAATTCAAGATCAGAAAAATCAATTTGAAGCTAATCAAATTTAACTCATATTTTTTAAAGAAAATCAGATTTGACAAATTTTTGATAATTTTTGACCATTTATTTCATGCAAATCCAGAAAAATAGTGCCTGACTACCATTTTTGTAGAATTACAAAGAGCTGGGAAGGGGTTAAAAATGCAAAAAAATAATTGACCTGGCCCCCACCTGTCATGCAGCCATTCTCCAGTCAGGTCTTCTCCTACGGTCTAGTCTTCACTGGTCGATCTTTGATGTTTTCTTGTCCCGACCATTTTTGGTTTCTACTGTGCTGACTTGGTTACGTCATCACAAGGCCTATGGCGAAAATGGCGTGCAAGTTTTGTCTGATGCAAATTGAACTGTCTGGACAAACTCGAGAGTATATGCAAATTCGAATTTTTGCAGTTTTGCTCACCTCTAAACATAAAGCATTAAATATCTCCTGGGAGAGTACCCTGAAATGTTTATTTTTACACTTTTCATCTTGTGAAACACATTTGGATTTCTTTCAAATGCAGATTGTTACCTGCAGAATAAAAATATACCAGATATATATACCAGAAGGTAAGAGCTACAATCGATTTCTAACTGCACTGGCCTTTCCATGCTTCCGCAATTACTCTATCGCCATGCTTGCCTATGCTGTTATAATAACTCTGCTTTTCTATACCAAAACCCCATCACCCAAAGTACAAATATTTATCTATCCTTGCCCCCATCTGATATAACCTACTGAGTGCTGACCCTTTCCTTAACCTCAGATCCCTGCTTTTAACACTCTTCTTCTCCCACATGCTACACCTCTCTCTGCTTATCCTCAATGCTGGTGATGTATCTTTAAATATTGGACTTCTACAGCCAATACCTCCTATTATTTCTCTTTCTTATCACTCCCCAGCTACTAAAAATCCCTACAACCTCTCTAACCTAAAATCCATTCACTTTACCCCAGTTCCACCACTCCATCTCTCCAGAGCACCATGGAACGCACACTTCATCTTCAATCTTTACATCATTCTTGACCTCTCCATTTCACATAATCTATCTTTCATGGGCCTCACAGAATCATAGATGGCACTGTATGACATAGTTTCCCTTCGATTTGGAGTGCCATATCCGTATCCACTATCCAGCCAACCTCCAAGTGGCTATCATATACTGACCACCAGGCCCTGCCGCCCATAAATCATACACTTCTCCACCTGGCTTCTACAGTTTCTCTGCAGACCTTCCAAGCATTATCATGGGTGATTTCAATATTCCCATTGACACCAACCAGTAAGCAGACTCTAAACTCTTGTGTAATGGCCGCTCTCTGCTCTCCTGATCTCACTGCAGAGTTGTGTGTGATTATAACTGACCCATTTGCAGGTTCCTTTCAGCTCTAGCTTCCATCTCACAGGCAGACAGGGTTACAATATTGTTGCAATATAGCAGAGCTTTGAGAGCTGCTGCTGCTAATGTGTTAGGCTTTCACACGTGGCGTTTTTTTCGCGTTTCCGCGGCTGTTTTAACCGCGCGATTTTGCCGCGAAAACGCGAAAAATAAGCATCCCATGCATTCCTATGGGATTCCGCAATGCTGTACTAATGCTGCGGTTTTTACCGCGGCGGAATCGCTTCGCGGTAAAAACCGCAGCATGCTCATTAATTTGCGGAATCGCGGCGATCCCGCACCCATAGCAATGCATTGTTCCGCTTACTTCCCGCATGTGGCTGTGCACACCATGCGGAAAGTAAGCAGAACATTTGCGGATGGTACCCACGGTCCGGAGGAGAGGAGACTGTCCTCCGGGCTTTGGGTACCATACCCCTGTAAAAAATAGAATTTAAAAATAAAAAATATTGTTATTCTCACCCTCCGACATCCCGCGCAGTCTTTCCGCTTCTCTTCACACTCCCGTTCCCAGTAGTCCTTTGCGAAAATGCCCGCGATGGCGTCCGTTCTCGCGGGATCGCGAAGTCTCGTGGTCATTCGCGCGACGTCATCGCGAATAAACGCGAGACGTCGCGATCCCGCGAGAACTGACGTCATCGCGGGCATTTTCGCAAAGGATTACTGGGAACGGATGCGCGGGACGTCGGAGGGTAAGAATAACACTATTTTTTATTTTTTTTACATTTTATCTTTTACTACTGATGCTGCATAGGCGGCCTCAGTAGTAAAAAGTTGGTCACACTCGTCAAATACTATGTTTGACGAGTGTGACCAATCTGTCAATCAGTTCTCCCAGCGATGCTACAGATTGCTTGGAAAACGCTAGCATTTTGCAAGCTAAATACGCTTGCAAAATGCTAGTTTTTCCGTCGGAAAATCGCGGAAATTTAAAATGCGATTTTCCCGCGGACTGGAATTCCGGAACTCTCGCAGTAATTTCCGCGAGAGTTCCGGTACGTGTGCACTAGCCTTTATAAGGAGACAAAGTTCAGCTCTTCTGTTCTGTGCTAGTTACATGTCTCACACTGATAATACACCATTTTATAAAAACTAGGATTTGAAGGCAGATTGTCATGCATATCAGTTTCCTGTTCATATCCTAGAACAGGCCATTTACATACGAGACAAATGTGGATTTCTCTAAAATAACACATTGGATAGCAGATATAAAGTTATCATTTTCCTTAGCGTCATATGACCTACATGCCCATAAGACAGCTTAGGTGGGTTGATCCTACTGACAAATTCCCTTTAACTCCTTCTTCTCTCCATCATTGTCTCCTTTGACCTACCTCATTTTTGCAGAAGACAGTGCAACACATTTTAAAAAAAATCTACTTGTCACGGTTCCACCCCTCAGGGTGTCTGGGATGCAATTACTGACAGCTCGGCCGTCCAATTCGGTACAGGGGCATGCTGAGCTGTCAGTGTATTGATTTACAGCTCGACTAGCCAATCTGTGACTGGAAGCCTTTGGCTGTCTCAGGTGTTCACTATCCCACAGGGCCAGCGTTAGTGGCAGGAAGACCAGGTAGCTACCTAGGGCCCCCACTCCCCCAGGGGTCCCCATCTAGAGGCACATCACGCAGCTGCTATGGGGCCCGTGAGGCAGGGGGGCCCGCCTGCCGCCAGTGCCAACTCCCCCCGCTGCCGCATTGAACTCTACCGGCGTGATGCCGGTAGAGTTCAAAGCAATGATGGGGGGAGAAAGCATCAGCTGATGCTCCCTCTCTCATCAGTCCCCTCTGACACTGCGGGTGCATGATGATGTCATATCATTGTGCACCTGCTGTGTGCTGGGTCAGACTGCAGTGCAGCCTCTGAGACTGCAGCCGGGAGCAGCGTGGGGCACGAGGAGAGGTGAGGATTATGGGTCTTTTTTAATATATCCCTGAGCACTGGACTGTGGCGCTATTTGTGGGGGCGAAGCTGTATTATATACTATGGGGGTGAGGAGGCTGTGTTATATACTATGGGGGGTGAGGAGGCTGTGTTATATACTATGGGGGGTAAGGAGGCTGTGTTATATACTATGGGGGAGGAGGAGGCTGTGTTATATACTATAGGGGGAGGAGGAGGCTGTATTATATACTATGGGGGCAGGAGGAGGCTGTGTTATATACTATGGGGGAGAGGCTGTGTTATATACTATGGGGGGAGGAGGCTGTGTTATATACTATGGGGGTGAGGAGGCTGTGTTATATACTATGGGGGAGGAGGAGGCTGTGTTATATACTATGGGGGGTGAGGAGACTATGTTATATATTATGGGGGGTGAGGAGGCTGTGTTATATACTATGGGGGGTGTGGCACCCCAGGAGTTCAGGTGCCACGATGGCCTTGCCTCCCTCCAGAGGGGAGTGATGTCATGCCTGGAAGCAGGAAAGGAATCTCCTTAGCAGGAAGTTCCAGCATACAACACAGTTCCTGCTCCAGGCCAGCAGAGGGAGCTCTAAACCTGACTTCAGGGGAGCTGCTCTCTCTGGTCAGGAGGAGGAAGTTAGTGAGGAGTTGATGCCTGAACAGGGAAGAGAGAGGACGTGCGGAGAAGAGCTGGGGACAGGATCATAGCAGAGCTCATCCCCAGGCTTGAGCGCCAGAGACCGGACGCCGGAGTCCGAGGCTGTGAGGGTGCTAAAGGTCCCACAGCAGAATCCGGAGGACAGGAGGTCGCAAATCCTCTGTCCCCAAGTGAGACTTGACAACACAGCAGCACGTGTGAGCCGGAGATGCCATAAAGGAGTGATCCCTGAAGGAGGCTACAGCTGCCTGTCATGCGAGTGGAGTTCCGCCTAAGTAGCAGACGCAAAGAGGAGCGTGAATAGAGTCCACAGCAGCAAGTACCTCAGAGAATAGCGCTAGAGAGGAGACCTCACAACCCACTTGAATAGGGAGATTCCCAAATTGCTTTCAGGCTGACCGACTCAAGAACCATCTGTAACCTGAGCCCTGGATTGTACCTACACAGCTCAGTAAAAGGTAAAGGAAACTTGACTCTGTTGTGTCCTTTGAATTCTTTATGCAACACCTTCTCAGCACTGCTACATCTCTTGCCAAATACTACATCACCATCTCCCTTAACATCTTTCATCTGCCCTGGGACTAAGCTCTGCCTGTGGAGAGCTATTCCAACTCTGCCGCATCCCACCATCATTCCCCGAGGATCTGCACTGCAGCGCTCCTCTCCTCTGATCAGATACCACAGGTGGTGTCACGAACACTTTACTATAAACTGTTTATTTCCCCTGCAAATATCTCCTTTTATTGGATGCCCAGGGCCACGGACCTTGTCACCGCCGCTGTGACACATCCCTTTAATAAGCGGCCCGGTACCGAGTGACCCCACTGCCCTGGTGGGCGTTCCAGAGGAGGAGGCTGTGTTATATACTATGGGGGAGGAGGCTGTGTTATATACTATGGGGGGAGGAGGAGGCTGTGTTGTTTAATATGGGGGAGGAGGAGCCTGAGTTATATACTATGGGGGAGGATGAGGCTGTGCTATATACTATGGGGGGAGTGAGGAGGCTGTGTTATATACTATGGGGGGTGAGGAGGCTGTGTTATATACTATGGGGGGTAGGCTGTGTTTTATACTATGAGGAAGGAGGCTGTGTTATATAGTATGGAGGGGGAGGAGGCTGTGTTATATACTATGGGGGAGGAAGTGTTATATACTATGGGGGTACATTATATTCTATGGGGGAGGCTGTGTTATATAATATAGGGGTACATAATATTCAATGGGGGAGGCTGTGTTATATACTATGGGGGTGCTACATTATATTCTATGGGGGAGGTTGTGTTATATACTATGGGGGGTACATTATATTCTATGGGGGAGGCTGTTATATACTATGAGGTTGCTACATTATATTCTATTGGGGAGGCTGTTATATACTATGGGAGTACATTATATTCTATGGGGAGGCTGTGTTGTGTACTATGGGTGGCGCTACATTATATTCTATGGGGGAGGCTGTGTTATAGACTATGGGGGGTACATTATATTCTGTAGAGAGGTGGGCTGTATTATATGCTATATGGAGGTGGGCTTTATTATATTCTATGGGGGGCTGTGTTATATTCTATAGGGAGGTGGGCTGTATTATATTCTATGGGGGCTGTATTATATTCTATGAGGGAAGATTGCATCATACTTTTTGATGGGGCTACATTATATTCTGTGGGGAGGTGGGCTGTATTATATTCTATGGGGGGCAACATTATATTCTATCGGGGGTGTATTGTATTTATTATTTTCAATGAGGGGTGATTGCATCATACTCTCTGAGGGGGCTGCATTATACTATATGAGGGGGCTGTGTTATTTTTTATGGGGGGCTAGATTATATTGTATGAGGGGGCTACATTATATTCTATGGGGGCTGTATTATAATCTATGAGGAGGGCTACATTGTATTCTATGGAGGGGCTACATTATGCTACATATGGGGGCTGCATTATAGTCTATGGAGTGGCTGCATTTTACTCTATGAGGGGGCTACCATATAGTCTATGGAGGGGCTGCATTATGCTATATGAGGGGGGCTGCATTATAATCTATCGGGGTTACATTATATTGTATGGCAGGGCTGCATTATACTCTATGGGGTGGCTGCATTATAATCTTAGGGGTGGCTGTATTATGCTCTATGGGGTGGCTGCATTATACAATATGTGGGCTGCATTATACTGTATTGAGGACTATGGGGAATAAATGATACTATATGAAGAACTATGGGGTGCATTATACTATGGGAAGTGAATTGTACTACATGGATGACTATGGCAATGCATTATACTATATGGAGCACTACGAGGAGTGTATTATACTATATGGAGGACTGAATAGTGTATTATACTATATGGAGGACTGAGTGTATTTTAATATATGGAGGGCCATGAGGAGTGTATTATACTGTATCGAGGACTATGTGGAATACATTATACTATCATGAAGAACTATGGGGTGCATTATACTATGGGAAGTGAATTGTACTACATGGATGACTATGGCAGTGCATTATACTATAAGGAGCACTACAAGGAGTGTATTATACTATATGGAGGACTGAGTAATGTATTATACTATATGGAGGACTGAGTGTACTTTAATATATGAAGGGCTATGAGGAGTATATTATATTATATGGATGACTGAGTAGTGTATTATACTATATGGAGGACTGAGTGTATTTTAATATATGGAGGGCTATGAGGAGTGTTTTATACTATATGGAAGACTGAGGAGTGTATTACACTATATGGAGGACTGAGGAGTGTATTATACTATATGGAGAATGGAGGAGTGTATTATACTATATGGAGGACTGAGGAGTGTATTATACTATTTGGAGGACTGAGGAATGTATTATACTATATGGAGGACTATGAGGAGTGTATTATACTATATGGAGGACTATGAGGAGTGTATTATACTATATGGAGGACTGAGGAGTGTATTATACTATATGGAAACCTGAGCAGTGTGTTTTAATATATGGAGGACTATGAGGAATGTATTATACTATATGGAGGACTGAGTAGTGCATTATACTATATGGAGGACTATGGGAAGTGTATAATATATGGAGGACTGAGGAGTGTATTTTAATATATGGAGGGATTATAGGGAGTGTATTATACTATATGGAGGACCATGGGGAGTGTATTACACTATATGGAGGACTGTGGGCACATTATAATATAAGGACTATGGGGCACATTATATTATATGGAGGAGTATGGGGTGTGCATTTTGCAATATGGAGGACTGTGGTGCACATTTTAATATATGGAGGACTATGGGGTGTATTATACTAAATAAGGAAAATGCTGCATATTCATCGAGTGATTGGATTGTTTATGCCAGAAAAAAATCATTGTTCTCAGCAGCACATTGCCCGGTGTAAACTGCAGATATGCTGCTGATAACATGATACTGTATGGAGACAGATTGATCTAATAGTGATTATTCTTTCTCAGTTGGTGTAAAGAGGGCGGGAAACAAGAGTCGAACGACTTCAGCATTGTCGATCACACTTGTTTAGCGGCCTGAACTCAGCGCACATAAACACAACAGAAATGCTATTGTGTGATGTGCAATATGTTAGCATTTGGGGCCCCATTTTAAACTTTTGCCTATGGCTCCACTTTGCCTGAAACTGGCCCTGCTATCCCATGTAATTGCAATGCCTACTTAACTGAGCAGCTTCTCCCAGACCACTGTCAGATGTGCAGTCATCTTGTGAGGTTTGTGCTCTGTGCTCTCCTGTGCCCTTGTGCTCTGTTTGCGTGACCTGTTGCCTGACCTTGGACTTCGTTCTGACCATCCACCTGTTTAACCCCTTCAGTTCTGATTCAGTAACCTCCTATCCTCCCGATACTCTGACCTCGGAACATTACCTGACTATGCTTTTGTCTCTTCCTTCTGTTTATGACGTACCCCCCTGGCTTCTGACCTTGGACTCCTTGACCACTCCGACTCACGTCTTGGCTGTGAGAAGTGACTAGCGTCACACTACCAAATCAGGCAATTCTCTACTGTTCAACCAGCACTATCTCGCTATCTCACAGACCATTTCCTTCTACCATAAACTTCTTTCCCACTATTACTGAACAAAAGCTTACTCATCTTCTTTCCAAATCTCACTTCCCCACTTGTATAGTTGACCCTTTCCTATCCCACTTCCTGCCCAACCTCACCACCTTGCTTATCCCAACTGTCTTCCCTTCTCCTTTAAAACATGCCAAAACCATGCCTTTCCTGGAAAGGCCATCCCTCAATCCAAACTCTACGTTCAACTATCGCCCCATATCACTACTCCCATTTGTCTCCAAACTCTTGGAACAGCACATACATATTGAAGTTTCTTCCCATCTCTCATTCATCCCACTTTTCAAAAACACACTATGGCTTCTATCCCCACCACTTCACTGAAACTGCCCTAACCAAAATTTCTATTGACTTACAAACCAGCAAAGCTAATAGACAATATCCTCTCCTCCTACTTCTTGACCTGTCTCCTGCCTTCGACACCCTCCTACTATTAATTCTCTCTCCCCTTGGTATCAAATTCCTTGCTCTCACCTTGATCTGCTCATACATCTAGACTCTCCCATTCCCATACTACAACCTCATCTCATACTCTGTCAGTGTCCCTCAAGGCCCTGTTCTGGAACACCTATTTCTTTCAAGCTATACCATAAGCCTGGGACAACTCATAGAGTCTACTGTCTTTCAGTACCACTTATATGCTGTTAAACCTCACATCTACCTTTCTGGAACAGATGTCAACTCTCTGTTGTCAAGTATACCTGTCTGTAAGCCATATTCGCATTCTTCTCATAACAATTTCTAAAACTCAATATGGACAAAACCAAACTAATGATTTCCCTCCATCTCAATTAAAGCCCTATCTTATCTATCCACCTCTATAAATGACATCACATGTAATTTTGATTTCTGATTTACTTTGACCACCATCCTGCACAGACTGTTAGGCATTGTTATTTACCTATACATATATACAAATTTTTGCCTGACATTCTGAGCAGGAGTCTGGCTGGAAAATTCCACGACTTTCTTGAGGAGGAATAATGGTGCAGAACAAGACACTGATTTGAACTCCACTGCTTGTGTTCTACTGCCTGCTTAATTCATAAGCAGAATCCTATAGATTTTCTTCAGTATTTGCACTTTTGCATATATTTCTTTATATATTGTTTGAATATGTCATATTCTATTATTGACTCTTGAATAATTTTCAGAATGGAAAGCCAATTTGAAAATCTAAGATTAAAGATTTTTTCATTAGGATACCCGGGTGTCCTCCGAGTATTTTGGCGTGCTCTGAGATTTAGTTTTTGTCGACTCAGCTGCATGATTTGTGGCTGCTAGACAGCCTTAATACATGTGAGGATTGCCTGTTTGTTAGGGAATCCCTACATGTATTCAGGCTGTCTATCAAATCATGCAGCTGGGTTGACAAAAGCTAAATCTCAGAGCACGCCAAAATACTTGGAGGACATCTGATCATGCTCTGTAAAACCGGAGCAACGAGTATACTCGCTCATCACTATTCTTCCTTTCTGATACTGAGTTCCTTATACCCATCTCAAGACTTTAGTAATTGATAAGAGATTTATGAATGATTGAGTATCTTACTGCCAAGTTGCCATGAGAAAATATCTGTTACTTTCTTCATGATATACAGTAATCAGTTGCTACTACTAAGCTATCCACTCAAGTGTCGAAAGAAGATTCTTTCCTGGTGTTATATCGAACTTTTTTCCTGCAATCAGTGGTTGATTTGCACAGCTTGAGACAAGAATATTAGGGATAAGAAAGGAATTAAATTAGAAATAAAAAGGAAATATAGCAATCTATTACTATTTTTTTCAAAGATGTGTAACAGGGAAAATGGTTCAGTCCAACTGAATGTGTTGAAATGTCAAGCCCTAAACTTTCAGCCGGGGCAAAAGATATGACTTGACCTCCTTCTGTGCCCTTAAATATATGCAAAGGTAATTCACTGAGTTTTAAAATATTTACTTAGTTGCCCTCAATCTCATTCCCGCCATTGCAGATTGTAGGCTTCTTGCTAAATAAAAAGATACATCACCCACATTTGCGTTGAACAGACCAAAGTGTGAACAATGAAGAATGAGCCTTTAAAATTAGGTACTTGTCTGGGTGCAGGTGTATTCTAAATTGAGATTATGAAAAATGGACAACTCCTTTAAGGCTCGGACTGCACGGCAACTGTGGACACAACATATCACGAGGCCGAAAGTGCTGGACTTCACAGCTACATCACATCACAATACAAGTGAATGGGGTCCACAACCCCCAAGGGTACTGTGACTATGGCAGAAAAGTTGTAAAAAGTCCAATCGCATCGCAGTTGCACTTGCAGTACCCTCAGGGTTGCAATTTGACCCCAGTGACTTGCATTGCACTGTAAAGCAGTAACAATACCTGCCAATATCTTTGGCAGCATGATAGAATCCAGTGTGTTGTCCTAGCCTAAAATGAATGCATCCTAAAATTGTTACAAATTCTTAAATCAGGTTTTATTATTAACTTTTTTGTTATATTTTTAGTACACTAGTAGGGTGTTCTAGTTTTCTGTAGATTACTTTTCGGCTTTGCTGTATAGCCTGGGAGCGAATTAGCAGAGTCATTTCAATATTATTAGAAGATGAACGATTTAAAGGTGTATTGACATCACTGAGATTTTTGGCATATCCACTTTATATACCATAAATGTCTAACAGATTCCGGACCAGCCACAGAGATGTTTGATTGGCTATTTTCTTAACGTCTATAGAGGTTAATTGAGAGCGCCACCCAGGCGTATCTAACATGGAAGCTCAAAATGAGGATCTGTTTTCAACAATTCATCAGACATTTTTGCTATATTTTATGAATATGGTATAAGTGTATGAGATGGAAATAGGCAAGTAAAGGAACACTAAACCTAGAAATGAATGTTTAGAAATAATGAGAAAAACAGTTGTTCTCACTGTTTGTTAACCTACAGTATTTCTGGCATAATCCTGAAAAAGTCATTTTTGCAGAAATCCTATAGAAAATACAATGGTTAAAGAGAATCTGTCAGCTGGTTTTTCAATGTAATCTGAGAGCAGTATGATGAAGGGGCTGGGAGCCTGATTCCAGCCATGTGTCACTTGCTGGTTTTCATGCTGTCATTTTAATAAAATCACAGTTTTCTCTGCTGTAGATCTAGCAGTTCTCTAAATACTGAGCCTTGTGTAACCCCGCCCACTCTACTGATTGGCTGCTTTCTGTATACACTGTATTTTGAAAGAAAGTTGCTAATCCGTGGTGGGGAGTAACTTTACACAGAGCAGTTAACTTGGAGGCACGAGACACCAAGTCCTGTATATTTAATCTACTGCTGATAAAACACTGATTTTGCTAAAACAGAAAGACACAGCCTAGTAAGTGACATATCGCTGGAATCAGGGTATATGTGTCTGCATCATGATGCTCTTAGATTACATAACAAAAACCTGCTCTCAGATTTCCTTTAATTTCTTGCTGATAAGTTCCATCTTCTTCTGGTGCCTGTGTAATCTCCACACCCTTTTGTAAGAGATGGGTCTTTTGCTGTAGACAGTTGTCTCACATCCATACACATGACTATTAGTAGATGGTGGAGGAGGTGAAGGAACTTTTGGAAAAAGAGAATATTGGGAGAGAAAGTGCTGGGATTTGTTTTTAACACATTATTCCTTTTCTAAGGATTTACAACAAAATAATCAAAACTAAAAAAAACAAATATATTCCCCTTAAGTCATCCCGTCACTGTCTGTCTTGGCCATCAGTGGGAATACATCCGCTATAGGTTCCGTAGACGAAGTCTGCAGTTTACTTGAATTCAGATTCTGCATGATTTCTCTTTATTGATTGACTCTTCACAGATACAGAAGACACATTTGGGTGTTTGTGTTTTGTTTTATTATTGTATCACACCACAGCTGCTTGCTAAGCTGCATAAGAAAACCCATAAGTGATATAATTGCTTTTGTAATGTCGAAAGTATTGCTTTACCGAGAAGGAAGAGATGAGATGAAAATAGAGGCAGAATGGTAGGTTAATTTCCTCTAGGCAAGTCTATTAAAAACTGCTATTATTTCAATTTACACATAACCTATAGGAATAAAAGTGATGGGAAAAAGTGTGAAAAATAATATTTATATGTTTTAATTTTCAAAAATAACTGTATGAAAACAAAAGGCATTATATGATTACATAATAAATAAGGAGATAAATAGATAGATACTGTAGATAGATAGATAGTTAATAGATGAATAGATAGATACATAATAGATAGAAAAGAGATAGATAATATACAGTATAGACCAAAAGTTTGGACACACCTTCTCATTCAAAGAGTTTTCTTTATTTTCATGACTATGAAAATTGTAGATTCACTCTGAAGGCATCAAAACTATGAATTAACACATGTGGAATTATATAATTAACAAAAAAGTGTGAAACAACTGAAAATATGTCCTATATTCTAGGTTCTTCAAAGTAGCCACCTTTTGCTTTGATTACCTCTTGAAGCTCATAAAGAGAATGCCAAGAGTGTGTAAAGCAGTAGTCACCGGAAATGGTCTTCCAACAGTCTTGAAGGAGTTCCCAGAGATGCTTAGCACTTGTTGGCCCTTTTGCCTTCACTCTGCGGTCCAGCTCACCCCAAACCATCTCGATTGGGTTCAGGTCTGGTGACTGTGGAGGCCAGGTCATCTGGCGTAGCACCTCATCACTCTCCTTCTTGGTCAAATAGCCCTTACACAGCCTGGAGGTGTGTATGGGGTCATTGTCCTGTTGAAAAATAAATGATGGTCCAACTAAACGCAAACCGGATGGAATAGCATGCCGCTGCAAGATGCTGTGGTTGCCATGCTGGTTCAGTATGCCTTCAATTTTGAATAAATCCCCAACAGTGTCACCAGCAAAGCACCCCCACACATCACACCTCCTCCTCCATGCTTCACGGTGGGAACCAGGCATGTAGAGTCCATCCGTTCACCTTTTCTGCGTTGCACAAAGACACCATGGTTGGAACCAAAGATCTCAAATTTGGACTCATCAGACCAAAGCACAGATTTCCATTGTTATAAAGTCCATTTCTTGTGTTCTTTAGCCCAAACAAGTTGCTTCTGCTTGTTGCCTGTCCTTAGCAGTGGTTTCCTAGCAGCTATTTTACCATGAAGGCCTGCTGCACAAAGTCTCCTCTTAACAGTTGTTGTAGAGATGTGTCTGCTGCTAGAACTCTGTGTGGCATTGACCTGGTCTCTAATCTGAGTTGCTGTTAACCTGCGATTTCTGAGGCTGGTGACTCAGATGAACTTATGCTCCGCAGCAGAGGTGACTCTTGGTTTTCCTTTCCTGGGGCAGTCCTCATGTGAGCCAGTTTCTTTGTAGCGCTTGATGGTTTTTGCCAATGCACTTGGGGACACTTTCAAAGTTTTCCCAATTTTTCGGACTGACTGACCTTCATTTCTTAAAGTAATGATGGCCACTCGTTTTTCTTTACTTAGAATTTGTATTATGGCAAGAAAAAAGCAGCTAACAGTCTATTCAGTAGGACTATCAGCTGTGTATCCACCAGACTTCTGCACAACACAACTGATGGTCCCAACCCCATTTATAAGGCAAGAAATCTCACTTATTAAACCTGACAGGGCACACCTGTGAAGTGAAAACCGTTTCCGGTGACTACCTCTCGAAGCTCATCAAGAGAATGCCAAGAGCGTGCAAAGCAATAATCAAAGCAAAAGGTGGCTAGTTTGAAGAACCTAGAATATAAGACATATTTTCAGTTGGTCCACACTTTTTTGTTAATTATATAATTCCACATGTGTTAATTCATAGTTTTGATGCCTTCAGAGTGAATCTACAATTTTCATAGTCATGAAAATAAAGAAAACTCTTTGAATGAGAAGGCGTGTCCAAACTTTTGGTCTGTACTGTATACTGTAGTTAATAAAAAATTATTGTCTCCAAAATTATGCTGTTGTAAAGTAGACATGTGGGAAATGTTATTTATTAACTATTTTGTGTGACGTACAGTATTTCTGTTTTAAGGGCATAAAAATTAAAAGTTTGAAAATTGCAAAATTTTCAAAATTTTCACCATATTTCCGTTTTTTTCAAAAGTAAGCGGAAGTCATATCGAAGAAATTTTACAATATGTCACGAAAAATCATTCAATATCCGTTGAAGCGTTTCAGAGTTACTACCTCATAAAAGGACATTGGTCAGAATTGTAAAAATTGGCCCGGTCATTAACATGCAAACCACCCTAGGGGGTAAAGAGGTTGACGAGCACTTGCGTTCATCACTATTCTCCACCAAAAATACCAAGATCTGCAGCAGATATCATTTTAAAAGACAAGCAAAAATAATCCTGCACTTCCAAAAAGTGCAAATCTCTAACCAAACATTTGCATAATATACACATAGGGTCCATTTCTAGATGCCAGCACCTCTGGCATTGACCTTTTATAATAATGGGGTTAACAACTAGCAGTTGAGGTTATAACCCTACCCTATTTTCACTTCATTACCAACCGCCATCACTTTTACAATACAATTACTATATGGGATTGTGAAAGGAAGCATTATACTGACTGAGTGGATGTATTGATCCTGCGCTTCATGATTTTGTTATACTTAGTTTATTATTCAGAGGTCAAGAGGTCTAGAAAGATGTTCACGCTATCAGCAAATAGGTGGAAGAAAATGTAATGGAAGTTAATAAAAACTATTACAACCTCATTTATCTAGAGTACTCAATATTTAATTGCAGAAAATAGAAAGCAATTTCCCTCTATATTGACCAGTATTCCATGTACTGGTAGAGATTTTCTGCATTTTGTTATGAGGATGTTCATCTAGACTGACTGGGGCTCATTTCATAGAAACATCAAGGTGTCCACCAAGTAAATACTGTTGGCACCGATTGTAATGTCTCCATGTTTTCCTCGTGAAAAATGTGCAAAAATACCTTGCAGTAAGACATATAATAGTAGTCAGATTTTAAATATATTAGATAGGGACTGCTTCAATAGGGGTTACCTTGACGAGGTGGAGCAGCTTGGCATACATTTTTTTGCAAAAAAACATATCAACTAAATACCCTGTATTTGTTATCTTTTTATCAGCACTTGCTGACTAATATTATATGTCTTACTGCAAGGTATTTTTGTACATTATTCATTCTGTGCTTTGTTTGTGTTTCAGTCAGTGGGTGGTGTGAATATTGTCCTACCGACTTGTTCACATTTGTGCATGTCACATGTGTTTTTAATCCAGTTTTTTTTTTGTGCTTATGCATGATTTGAGAGACCCCACCCCTCTCTTGTGTGACATGCACAAAAGGAGCTGTCTCACGCCACGAGCCCATACTGGTAAGCACCTGTCTTAATCCTGCTCATTTAGACACTGTTCACATGTTCAGGTTTTAAATATATTAGATAGGGACTGCTTCAATAGGGGTTACCTTGACGAGGTGGAGCAGCTTGGCATACATTTTTTGCAAAAAAAGTATCGACTAAATACCCTGTATTTGTTATCTTTTTATCAGCACTTGCTGACTACTATTATATATCTTACTGCTAGGTATTTTTGCACATTTTTCTTTCTGTGCTTTGTTTGTGTTTGTGAAAGAGAATATGTGGAACTGACTTTCTGTCTCTTTTTGTAACCTATTTAGTTTCATTGATTTGAGGAGCCTATCCTTTTAGAAAAACTATACCCCTCAAATTATTCTAGACCACACTAAGAAATGTATAAACCCTTCTGGTCGTACACAAGAATTAATGCTAATATTGCTTTAGCTGTACATTTTTCATTTATACAAGGGGACAAGAAAATGGACACATTTTATTATGCAATTTTGGCAAAATGTGGCAATCTTCCGCATGTGGTCAAAAATTGCAGTTTGAGCACACGGTGGGGCTCAAAAATTAAGAAGCCATATTTGATTTTGGGAGCATAAATTTGACTGGAAGAAAACGCGAACACTATGTCACACGTGTGAAGCCGCTGAGTTGCCAAAACAGCAGTAACCACCCAGAAGTGACCTTATTTTGGAAATTAGACCCCTTATGGAATTCATCTAGGGGTGTGTTAACAATTTTTATCCTTAGGTGCTTCACAGTACTTTATAACATTTAAAGGGAATCTTACCCCACGAAAATGCTGTCTAATCGGGCAGCACCAAATTATAGAGGAGTGGGAGCTGCGTAGACTGATATATAGTTTTGTGAGAGAAGTTTCAGAATAACCTGTTTTTTCATCATTTAAGCCTATGCACTTTTCTGGGATTTTTCATCCATTGAGCGGTCCTATCAGTGACTGGCAGCTGTCTTTATTTAACTGTGCATGCAGATATAGCTCTATTGTATAAGTAATCAAACCCAAAACTGACACACCCAAACATTACCTGCAGGTTTAAATGAAAACCGTGGCAATGGGTCACTGGTAAGTCCCGGACTGGAGGAAGAGATCCATCCCTCAACCATCCTGCAGAGCTCTCCAAAAATAAGAGCTCAAGACTGGTTGACTTGGTAAAATAACTTGAACCAGTCCACACTTGGGGCTATCATTGTATACTTGCCCTCCATGTGTAGTGCAGGGTCTGCCATTCTCTACCATTCCCCCATGTATAATGTGGAGTTTGTCTCTCTCTACCTGCTCTCCTGGAACGCAAGCTACAAACAAAGTTCTGCAGGTCTGAAATTTACTCTCTACTATTTTTTTATTATTTCTATTAAATGCTTCATGACATCCGTCGTACATTTTTGTTAACCTGCCTCATAACCTGCAGATCATGGCTGTGTGTTATAGCCAGGACCTGCCGCTAACAATCGTGGGTGGAGGGGAGCTCCACCTGTGATTGTTAACCTGTTAAATAACTCGGTCAAAATTTGACAGCAGCATTTAACATGCGCTGGCATGATGACGCATCATTCCATACACCCATTGGCAAATCGGTGATGTGATCGGTGGGTCACTGATGGGTTTCTATGACAGCTCGAGGCATGGTAAAAACCCTTGTGCTTGTCATTGCGGATATTACATCTTCAAGGGAGACTGTGAGGTTTGCTATATGCAGCAATACTGTAGCATTAGTTTATAAGATGACTGCAGCATCAAGTCCCCTAAGGCGACGAAAAAGTATAGTGAAAGTAAAAGAAAAATGTTTTGTAAAACATGAAAAAATTTTTAAAAATTTAAAAGTTAAAATCACCCCCCTTTTTGCCCCATTACAAATAAAGATATAAAAAAATACATATACGTACAGTATATGGTATTTCTGTGTTCAGAAATGTCCAATCTATTAAAATATAGAAATAATTAGCCCAATTGGTAAAGATCATAAACGAAAAAAAATCAAAAATGACAAATTTATATATTTTTCTGACGCTGCAATACCACAAAAAATGCTGTAACAAACAATTAGAGTCACATCTATCCCAAAATGTTAGTAGTAAAAACTTTAACTCATCCCGGAAAAAATAAGCCCTTCCCATGGTTGTTCCTTCCCGGAGAAAGACCTGGCTAGTCATTGCTTGCGTTGAGAAACATGTTATGGTGTCTCTGCGGCTTGTGTTTTGCATGTTTTTACATATTTCCCATAAGGGATAGGGGCATTGCTCTAGAATCACTGCGTTGAGAAACATGTGATGGTGTCTCCGCAGTGTCGGATGTTGATCTCCATGAGGTCACTCATCCTCATTTTCGCAGTCTTTTACTAGGCATTGCTCCTACTAGCCAGTTTCCTACTCCACACTGATGAGGGGCAATACCCTGAAACAGCTGTCTGTGGATGGATACCATGTTTTGGCATAGGTGGTTTCCTTCATTGGAGACTGCCCTTCCCGTGGTTGTTCCTTCCCGGGGAAAGAGCTGGCTAGTCATTGCTTGCATTGAGAAACATGTGATGGTGTCTCCGCGGCTTGTGTTTTGCATGTTTTTACATATTTCCCATAAGGGATGGGGGCATTGCTCTAGAATCACTGCGTTGAGAAACATGTGATGGTGTTTCCGCAGTGTTGGATGTTGATCTCCATGAGTTCATTCATCCTCATTTTTCACAGTCTTCTACTAGGCATTGCTCCTACTGGCCAGTTTCCTACTCCACACTGATGAGGGGCAATACCCCGAAACAGCTGTCTGTGGATGGATACCATGTTTTGGCATAGGTGGTTTCCTTCATTGGAGACTGCCCTTCCCATGGTTATTCCTTCCCGGGGAAAGACCTGGCTAGTCATTGCTTGCATTGAGAAACATGTGATGGTGTCTCCGCGGCTTGTGTTTTGCATGTTTTTACATATTTCCCATAGGGGATGGGGGCATTGCTCTAGAATCACTGCGTTGAGAAACATGTGATGTTGTCTCCGCAGTGTTGGATGTTGATCTCCATGAGTTCATTCATCCTCATTTTTCGCAAAAAATAAGCTGTCACACGGCTCCATCGATCGAAAAAAGAAAAACGTTACAGGTCTTGGAAAATGGCACCACAATCCCAAAAAAATATTGTTGCAAACTTCTGTTTTTTTCACCACTAAAATAATTTAAAAAAACTGGACATCTTTGGTATCGCTGTAATTGCCCTGATGAGCAGAATCATATTACAAGGTTTTTACCACAAAATTCACACCGTAAAAACTATTTCCAAAAAACAATGTCTGAATTGCTTTTTTTTTTTCACAATTCCTCTCTACTTGGAATTTTGCTCCAGCTTTCCAGTACACTATGTGGTGAAATGAATGGTGTCATTCAAAAGTACAACTCGTCCTGCAAAAAAGCAAGCCCTCTTATGTCTAGGTGGACAGAAATGTAAAGGAGTTATGGTTCTGGGAAGAAGGGGAGGAAAAAGCAAAAACACAAAACTGAACTTGGTCATGTCACGAAGGTGTTAATATATACTTTTTTTTTTGAAATGTCGGTTGTGCACTTCCTTCAGAAAATTAGTAAAAACTATATCTGATAGGGTATCCAGATGAGGTTGCGTGACAATGCAATGACTCCCTGTAAAACCAGGTAATATGACATGTTTGGCACAGGCAACTCAGGTGGTGGTTTGATGATTGGTGGGGAGTAAAAGTGAAGGAATCTGGTGCGATTTGAATTTTCCAAATTGAGCAGAATTTACCAAGAAACTTGATTTGCAATGAAGTTATTTTCTGAAAATTTAAATTTCAAAATTATGCTCTGTGGTCGCTCTAGAACCCAGAGAATAATAAACATAAAGTAAAAAATAACGAAAAATTATAATACATATCACACCTCTCTTCTTTCACATCACGCTCGTTACCACCAATGCCTACTGCCCATATCCGGCCCCAGGTTCTCTTCTTTCCACATACACATGTCTGTGTCTTTACTCAAGAACAGGGTTTCCAGCCACATATAGACCTTCTTGGTCATGGCTCATAAAGACACGCTGTGACCTTCACACCAGAAATCCTGTTACCAGTGCACGACTGTGGAGAGAGGCCTTGAAAGTCGGAAAGTGGGCAGGTCAGATGACAAAAGAAAGATACACCCTCACTTCCAATCTGGTGCAGACATGAGGAGTCAACTGCGCTGGTGCCATGGTGGAGTTGGAACCGGTGAGTATGACTCATTTTAATTATTTTGCAATTCGCTTGAAAATTTCTTGCCGAAGGTAGAACAGTTTTATCACTTATTGTTGCTTATTGTTACTTCAGATTTTTCTCATAACATAATGATGAAAAATGTAGTGAGAACATTGATGGCCAAAAGGCTAATTTAGTAGCTGGTTTAAATAGAATGCTAATGGGATATTTGCTACGGTATATTATGAAGTTTTTTACTAAAAAGAATCTGACATAAAGGAAGAACTTCTTTTCTAAGGAATGTCTTTCTCCTGACAAATTGTTGCCATCATCAGTGTTAGAACCTGTCAGGGGACTGAACTCTTTGTCACCTGATATTCCCAACTCATTACGTCAACCATGTAAGATCCAGAGCTGTACAGTTCCAGACTAACACTCTCTATGGTGAGCAGAACAACAGATTTTCATAGGGAGCAAAAATATTCATTCTCCTTTTGAACTGTACAAAAATATCTTAAACCAGTGTTCCCCAACTCAGACCCTCAGGAGCTACCAACGGGTCATGTTTTCAGGATTTCCTTAGTATTGCCCAGGTATTCTTAAGGTACTGTCACACTAAGCGATATCGCTAGCAATATCGTTATAACTTGTGATGTTAAAGCGATATTGCTAGCGACATCACTGTGTCTGATACTTACCTACGACCCGCTCCCCCGCTGGTTATCACTGATCGCGCGAGAATGTCCTGGACTGTTTCTCGTCGTCAGCTTCCTGCGGCGCTTCCTGTGGAGAGATGAGCGACGAGCGTGGAGACGGGCGGGAAGGCGCAGGATCGCCTCGTCTGACAGGTAAGTAGCGACCCCCGTCCCCAGCGATGTCGCTGGTGAGATCTGCCTGTGTGGCAGCTCACTAGCGACCACTTAGTGATGTACCAGCGATCCTAACCGCGTCATATCGCTGGTCGGGATCGCTGGTACATCGCTAAGTCTGACAGTACCTTTATACTTAGTTTCCACTGTAATTTACTAAATAAATCGTGCCAAATCAGACAAGGTGATATTCTGGATTTGTTTTCTCATTTTGACTCTCATAGTTGTGGTCTACCTATGATGTCAATTGTAGGCCTTTCTCATCTTTTTAAATGGGAGAACTTGCACAATTGGTGGCTGACTAAAAACTTTTTTTCCCCACTGTAAGTATTGATAGAATAGAAAAGCAGAATTTAATATTTGGTCCAAAAACCTTTCTTTGCAATTACACAGGTCAGAGGTTTCCTCTAGTTCTTGACCAATTTTACACACACTGCAGCAAGGATTTTGGCCCACTCCTCCATGTTGATCTCCACATCTTTCATGTTTCGCGGTGGTCGCTGGGCAACATTGAGTTTTAGCTCCCTCTGAAGATTTCCTATTGAGTTCAGGTCTTGAGACTGGTTAATCCACTCCAGGATCTTGAAATGCTTCTTAAGGAACCTTTTCTTGGTTGACCTGGCTTTGTGTTTCAGGTTATTGTCATGCTGGAAGACCCAGCTATGACCCATCTTCAATGCTCTTACTGAGGGAGGAGGTTGTTGACCTAAATCTTGCGATACATGACCCCATCCATCCTCCCTTCAATATGGTGCAGTCGTCCTGTTCCCTTTGCAGACATGCACCCCCCAAGTGTATTTCCCCACGGTGTTCGGTGTTCTTGAGGTTGTACTCATCCTTCTATCATCAAACATGGAGAGTGAAGCTGATAACAAAAAGTTCTATTTTGGTCTCCTCTGACCACATGACCTTCTCCCATGCCTCCTCTAGATCATCCAGATCATCATTGGTGAACTTCAAACTGACCTGGACATATGCTGGTGTGAGCAGGGGGACCTTACGTGCCCAGCAGAATTTTAATCCATGACAACATAGTGTGCTATGATTGTGACTGTGGTCCCAGCTCTCTTCAGTTCATTGACCAGGTCCTCCCGTGTAGTTTTGGGCTAATTCCTCTCCTTTCTCAGAATCATCCATTCCTTACCCCACGAGGTAAGATCTTGTATGGAGCCCCAGATCGAGGAAGTTTTACAGTTATCTTGTGTTTCTTCCATTTTCTAATAATTGTGCCAACAGTTGCTTTCTTACAAGGCTGCTTGGCTATTGTCCTGTAGCCCATCCTAGGCTTATGCAGGTTTACAATTTTGTCCCTGGTGTCCTTAAACAGCTCTTTAGTCTTGACCATGGTGGACAGGTTGTAGTGTGATTGATTGAGTGTGTGGACATGTGTCTTGTATACAGAGTTCAAACATGTGCAATTAATACAGGTAATGAGTGCAGAGTAGGAGGGCTTCTTAAAGAAAAACTAAGAAGTCTGTGAGAGCCAGAATTCTTGCTGGTGGTAGGTGATCAAATACTTATTTCAGGCATTAAAATGCAATTTAATTATTTAAAAAGCATACAATTTGATTTTCTGTTTTTTTAATTTTAGATTCTTTCTCTCACAGGTGAAGTGTACATACAATAAAAATGACAGACCTCTCCATTCTTTGTAGGTGGAAAAACAAGAAAAATCAGCATTGTGTCAGATACTTATTTTCCCCACTGATTGTACCCCGTTACGGTCACTGCTAACTCCAGGATATTCAAAGAACTCCTTGCTACCACCACAAGTCTTTTATGCAAGCCTAGTGGACATATGGTTCAGGTAACGCATGACTTTCAGGAGTGTGGTTTGCAGAACAAAAGGAACAGAACTGTTAAATGTTATATTTAATACAGACTGACAAGCAGTGTTTACAAAAAATATACAAAAGATTTTACAAAGAGGACAAAATATTATGGCATGTAAAGTTACGTAAAATAAAGAGGATAAACAAAAGAATATAATGAAACCTGTCGTCACAGCAATGGCTTCAGATTTAAGTTAGGTACTCCAAGAAAATGGACTGCACTCACAATGACCTGTACCTTTTGTGGACTTTTTTAATACTCTGTTTCTCACAGCTGAAGTGTATCTACGATAAAAATTACAGACCTCTCTATTTGGAGGGGGAAATCTTGCAAAATTGGCAGTGTATCAAATACTTATTTTCCCCACTGTATGAGACTAAAAGTGTGAAAATTACAAAATGACTTTTTTTTTATTTAAATCATGATATGGAAAAAAACAATTGACCCATTTTTTAAAAAAAATATATTCAACACTAAAACAATAGGTCATTTCCTGAGGATTGCTTCTTACCCACACATAATAAGAAAAGTCAATAGAATCTGACAAACAACTCGTGTTAGATTGAACTTCTTTCCGACATGGGTAATTTCCGTTTTTCCATTTTTGTTTTTTCCTCCCCTTCTTCCTAGAGCCATGACTTTTTATTTTTCTGTCTGCATAGAAATTTGAGGGCTTGCTTTTTTGCGGAACCATTTGTACTTTTGAATGACTCCTTTAATTTTCCCACATAGTTTACTAGAAAACAGGACAAAAAAATCCATGTGTAGTAAAATTGTTAAAAAAAAACACAATTCTGACATTGTTTTAATAATAATAATAATAATAATAATAATAATAATAATAATAATAATAATAATCTTTATTTGTATAGCTCCAACATATTCCGCAGCGCTTTACAGTTTAACAGTTTCAAAACATAAGTCATAAGTAACAACATTAACAATACAATAATTAAAGCAAAATAAAACGAGCCTGCTCATGAGAGCTTACAATCTACAATGAGGTGGGGGAGATATAGAGTACAGGTGTGTATTTACAATGATGTATTTACAATGATGGTCCAGCCATCTTGAGGGAGTGAGGGATGGAGATAGTGAATGGGCTACACACGCACACTTACACATAGAATGACTGTGATTAGTGAACGTGATAGACTGCTCTTAACAAATGTGTTTTGAGGGAGCGCCTGAAACTATGCAAATTATGGATAGTCCTAATTTCTTGGGGTAGAGCATTCCAGAGGATTGGCGCAGCGCAGGAGAAGTCTTGGAGTCGGAAGTGGGAGGTGCGGATTAGTGCAGAGGTTAGTCGAAATTTGCTTGCAGAGCACAGCGGTCGGTTAGGCCGATAGACAGAAATGAGGGAAGAGATGTAGGGGGGTGCTGCACTGTGGAGAGCTTTGTGGGTGAAAACAAGTACTTTGAATTGGATCCTATAATGAATGGGTAGCCAGTGTAAGGACTGGCGAAGAGCGGACGTGTCCGAGTACCGATTAGTCAGATGGATGACCCTGGCTGCTGCATTAAGTATGGACTGGAGAGGGGAAACTCAAGTAACGGGGAGGCCAAGTAATAGAGCATTGCAGTAATCCAGTAATTTTTATGGTGAACATTGTGGGTTAGAAAAATAACAAGGCTTTGTGATTCTCCTCATTATATACAATTATAGTGACACTAACCTTGTCCAATTTTTTTATTATTTTAATAGTGAAATTTTTTTGGGAAATTTGTAAAAACAAAAGAATTATTGTGTCACCATTTTCTGAGACTTTTAACATTTACATTTTTCTATCTATTGATCTGTGTGAGGGTTTAATTTTTGTGGGGTGAGACACCGTTTTTACTTTGAGATGCATAATACATTTTGATCAATTCTTACAACCTTGTTTTCCGTTGTTCAAAAAGATTAGCAATAGGGATGAGCGAGTATTCTTGTTAGGATTTGGTACTTGGCGAGTAATGCGGTACTCGCGGTACTCGAATCCTGGTGAGTAGAGTTGAGCGACTTTGGTCGGATTGGGTTTCATGAAACAAAATTTGTTTCAGATGAAACTGGTCTGATTAGGGTAAAAAAAAGTCGGAGTTTCGTCTGAAACCCGACCCCAATGCTAGTCAATTGGGAATAAAAGTCGGCATTGAGTGGATGAATGTCATCCTCTCAACTCAATGACGACTTTTATTTTCCATTGACTTGCATTGCGGTCGGGATTCGGACGAAACTCTGACTTTTTTTACCCTAATCAGACCAGTTTCATCTGAAACAAATTTTGTTTCATGAAACCCGATCCGACCAAAGTCACTCAACTCTACTGGTGAGTATTTCACTACTCGCCTCGCAATATTGGGCACAGCCCGCACAGTCCCCACACAGGCCAGCACAGTCCTGGCACAGCCCAGCACAGCCCGGCACAGTCCCAGCACCGCCCAGCACAGTCCCCATACTGTACTTGCACAGCCCAGCACAGTCCCACACAGCCCTGCATAGTCCCCGCACAGTACCTACAAAGCCCAGCACAGTCCTGCACAGTACCTGCACAGCCCAGCACAGTCCCGCACAGGCCAGCACAGTCCCACACAGCCCAGCATAGTCCCCGCACAGTACCTGCAAAGCCCAGCACAGTCCCGCACAGTAACTGCACAGCCCACAAAGTCCCGCACAGGCCAGCACAGTCCCACACAGCTCGGAATAGTCCCCGCACAGTACCTGCAAAGCTCAGCACAGTCCTGCACAGTACCTGCACAGCCCGCACAGTCCCCGCACAGTCCAGCACAGTCCCCGCACAGCCCAGCACAGTCTCCGCAAAGTACCTCCACAGTCCAGCACAGTCCCGCACAGCCCGGCACAGTCCCCGCACAGTACCTGCACAGCCCAACACAGTCCCGCACAGGCCAGCACAGTCCCTCACAGCCCGGCATAGTCCCCGCACAGTACCTGCAAAGCCCAGCACAGTCCGCACAGTACCTGCACAGCCCAGCACAGTCCCGCAAAGGCCAGCACAGTCCCACATAGCCCGGCATAGTCCCCGCACAGTACCTGCACAGTCCCGCACAGTCTCTGCAGAGCCCAGCACAGTCCCACACAGTACCTGCACAGCCCAGCACAGTCCCACACAGTACCTGCACAGCCCAGCACAGTCCCGCACAGTACCTGCACAGCCCAGCACAGGCCAGCACAGTCCCACACAGCCCGGCATAGTCCCCGCACAGTACCTGCATAGCCCACACAGTCCCCGCACAGTCTGGAATAGTCCCCGCACAGCCCAGAATAGTCCCCGCACAGTACCTGTACAGCCCAGCACAGTCCTGCACAGCCCGGCACAGTCTTCGCATGGTCCCCGCCCATTACTCGCATTTCCCATAGACTTACACTGGACTCATTACTCGTTACGAGTACCCGAGTATTAGGAGGTACTCGTAACGAGTACAGCGAGTCCGAATACTTCACTACTCGCTCATCCCTAATTAGCAACATTGTTTTGTTTTTTTTCCTGTTTATCAATTGGGATAATTTGATTGGACTTTTAAGGAAGGAATAATAAATATTTATATTTTAAAAAAAATGATAATCCTTATTTTTAATAGTGGAAAGGCAGGGAGATTCAAACTTTTATTTTTTCAAACTTTTTTTACTATTCACTGTATTTATTAGTCCTCTTAGGAGACTTAAAACTACGATCATCTGATTGCTTGTATGGCAGGACCACAATATTGCTGTATATAGTAAAAATCACGGTCTCCTTTGAAGCCCAGTCGCAGGCTGCATTTCATGGGAGCTATGGGATGACAGGTGATAGGGAAACCATGATTCTATGGGGTCCCTTCATACCCTCATACTCATACACCATATTTTCATATTCCTATAAAATTAGTTGACTGCAGAAGTCAACTCTCACCTTAATCTTGTCATTCTGTGCTCTCACCTCTATAACACTTATGATTCATGTAGCTTAAAGATATATCAGTAACTCCACGTACCACTAATAGGTACAGAGTCTTAGAACTACAGATAAAGGGGCTATGAACCCTTAGTAAGACAGGTTAATGAGGGTAATATTAGAGTATTGTATAACAACCAACCTGTATTAACCTTTTTCTGGAAATTCCCGAAATGTATCTAATAATTAACGGCCGAATACAATCTGATTGGTTAACGAATATGAATATGATTGGTTGAAACCATTTATGCTTACTGTTGAATAATCAATTGTCCAATGAAATACAATGATGTAATGTAACCGCCTACTCAAATGAGTATATAAGCAACTACCTAATTAAAATTAGAGTGGTGACATCCTACAGATACATACCCTGTCTCTGTGTGTGTTTGTTCACCACTACTCGAGTAGGCCTCAAACCAAAATCTGGCAACCCTCCAGCATATCGATCTCCCATTGAGAGATAAAGATCAAATCACAGACTCTTCACAGGCATGGAGGTTTTCAACTGCAGTCATAGCAACTCATCATCGCGATCACTTGTGATCATGTCATGGGTACACTGATGGATGCAAAGAATGATGGGTCCCCATAAAACAGCACTGTGAATGTCGCTGTCAGAGATTGACAGCAGCATTTAACAGGTCAACAGTCACAGGCTCCGCACTCCAACTGTTGCTATAGGTGGGTCCTAGCTGTGTATCATTATCTTCGGGGTATGGAGCAGGCCCGTCTCATGAGTCTGCTCTATGCACCATCTAGCAACTTTTGCTGTACCTTTAAGGCGGCTGTTTTTAAGGGATTAAATATGCATATTTTTTGCCCATAGCAGATAAGTAATACAATGTATTGTGTAATTTAGTCATAAAAAAATTGAAACACCTAGAAAAAAAAAATGTTATCTTTTATTTCCTTGTTTTCTCCAATATAGATAAAAAATAAAATAAATCTGAGCATAAAAATTACATAACATTAGACCACATGTGTCACGAGGAAAAATACTGTACAGCTAAAATGAGAAAAAAAGTTAGTTATTAAAGTGCCTGTATAAAAAAAAACATAAAGTGCCCGTGTCACGAATTGGGGAAAGTAGCCTTGTCTTGAACCTTTTACAACCTTAGAGTCTGGAAGAATAGCTATTGGATGAACGATCATCTGCGGGTATTCGGGCATTTTTAATAAAATAATGAATATATATATTTGAGTGGTGGCGCTGTTATTAGGTTACAATATCTTTACTACGGTTATTGTGTCTTTGCTTTCGTGAACACTTCTGAGAGTTCTGAGCTACAAGGCTTATAGCTATTTCTTTTCTATGTAGGAATGAAATATATTATACATTTCCCAGTAATTTATCCAGTATTTCTACATAAAAGGATGAAAATATCTTTATAAGTAAAGGCCAATCGATATCTAGCTGACACAGAAGTTACCAACAAAGTAAAGGAGATGAAAGAAGACGTGTAACTTATGGCAGAAAATAGTGCAATTTTCTTTTTTCCCTACCTTAGGATTTTTGATGTCTTGTATATGTGACAATTAACTCTGTGACAACTAACTATACATAGATTGTAGTTAGATAAGAAGGACATATTTGCATATCATTACCCAGAATGCTCTTGATTCAACTTTGATCACAGTTACGGCTCATGACAGTGTTATGGTCCTCAACATATTTGTATGTATTTTACATGTTTCCCTTCCTTGTAAGGTTTTCAGCTTTCAACCATTTGGGTTTTGATCACGTTGTTTTGTTATTTAGCCAATATAGCCATATCTAATTTGATTTAGCTGGAACAATCTTGTGTTTAGGACAAATTAGTAGATAAAAGCAATGATGATCTTTTATCGAAGCCTGAAAAAGAAGAAAAATAATTCATAGTGGGGACTGGCTGAGGGCACAACCATGTGAATACTCGTATACATGATACCATTACTACCAATGTGTTAAGGCTCACCAGGTGAGGTGGACCCATAAAATTTCAGGTCTTGGTGGGCACTTGGAGACTGGGCATTGGTGAAGCTGGCATGACGGCACATGAGGAGCAAGGATGTGGTATGCTCAAACATTTTGCAAGCAGCAGGATGGATGACATGAAGTCATCAGGGATTGGAACAGGTAAAGAACGATGTGCACAGGAGATGAAATATGCAAAACTATTTAGCAATTTTCAAACTTTTAATTTTATGTCAAAGAGTTATGTCACAAAATAATTAATAAATAACATTTCCCACATGTCTACTTTACATCAGTACAAATTTAGAAACATACATTTTTTTTGTTAGGAAGTAATAAGGATTAAACGTTGACCTGCAATTTCTCATTTTTTCAACTAAAATTTACACAACCAGTTTTTTAGGGACCACATTACATTTGAAGTGACTTTGAGAAGGCTATATGACAGAAAATACTAAAAAGTGACACCGTTCTAAAACTGCACCCTTCAAAGGTGTTCAAAACTACATTCAACAAGTTTATTATCCCATCAGGTACTTCACAGAATTTTTTAGAATATGTAAGGAAAAAAATAACCATTTAACTTTTTTCACAAATTTAGACCCAAAAGGTAACAGAAAAAAATGGACCCCCAAAAGTGTTGTATTTTCTCCTGATAATACCGATAACACATGTGGGGGAAAACCACTGTTTGGGAGCATGGCAGGGCTCAGAAGTGAAGGAGCGCCATTTGAATTTTTCAATGTAAAATTTGTTGGAAAAATTAGAGTGAGTGACTAAACAAAACTCCCCACAAGTGACACCATTTTGGAAACTAGCACCTTGAATCCCTAGGTGTTTCACAGAAGTTTACAACATTGAGCCAAAAAAATCACATTTTTCCCACAAAAATGTTACTTAGCCCCAAATTTTGCATTTTCACAAGTGTAACAGGAGAAATTGCACCATTCAATTTGTTGTGCAATTTGTCATGAGTAAGCCGATTCCCCATACGTGGGGGAAACTACTGTTTAGTGCATGGCAATGCTCGGTAGGGAAGGAGTGCCATTTGACTTTTTGAATACAAAATTTGCTGGAATAATTAGCGGACGTCATGTTGTGTTTGGAGAGCCCCTGATGTGTGTAAACAGAGAAACCCCTCACAAGTGACACCATTTTAGAAACTAGACCCCTCATGTAACTTATCTAGATGTGTGGTGAGCACATTGAACTCTAAGATGCTTCAAAGAAGTTTATAACATAGAACTGTGAAAAAAAAATCACATTTTGCACACAAAAATTTTCTTTTAGTCCCAGATATTTTTATTTTCACTAGGTAACAGGAGAAAATTGACCCCAAAATTTGCTCTGTAATTTCTCCTGAGTACGCAGATACCCCATTTGCAGTGAAAAACTACCATATGAAAACATAGCAGGGCTCAGAATGGAAGGAGTAACGTTTTAGGATGCAGATTTTGATATAATGTTCTGCAGGTGTCATGCTGAGTTTGGAGAGCAAATGTGTGCCTAAACAGGGAAACCTCCCATAACTGACCCCATTTTGGAAAATAGACCCCTCAAAGAATGTATCTATTGTGCAATTTCTTATTATAACCTTTTGGCAATTTGTCTGCAGGTGTAATGACAATTTTAACTCCATGGGTCTTTTGCAGAAGCAAGCAGCAGTGGATGAGTGAAAATTGCAAACTGTCATTGTAGTGACCAGTACATTGAAGTAATCAGTACATTGTAGTGACCAGTACACTGTGCCCAGCTTGTGCTTCTGGAAGCATGAGTCTGTAAATTAGGTGAGCTCTCATCGCTGCAGAAATGGCAAACATATGGATGCTAACTGCAGTTTAGGCACACTGTGGGGCTCAGAAGGGGAGGGGTCATTTGTTTTTGGGAACGCAGAATTTGCTGGTTTTCTTTTGGGGGCGAGGAGCCATGGTGCTTTTCCAGAGCCTTTGTGCTACTAGTAACATGGAAGCCCCTATATTTCCATTGACAGATGACAGACCTGACACTTGCTTTTTTTGTGGATTGATTTGAAGCTTTTGTTAGGAAAATTTTTCATAACGTTTGGGATCACACTTATCCAGCGCTCTACTCTGAGCACTTATATTGGGGTTTCCATCTAAATCTCTGAGTGACATGATTCAGATGAATCCCCTAAGGGAGCCACTCACTATAATGAGGAAGCAGAGTTACTCTTGATTCCGTCTGGCCTCTGTTCAGCATTGTCTTTCTTTTCAGAACAGGCCTAGACCTAGGAGGGAGCTAGCATTGTTCTGTGGATCTCTGAAATATACACGATCTACAGCTAGGACGTATAGTATCTCCATGACTCATGCAATTATATTACTGGAATGTTCTAGAAGGTGTCTGCAGCTTCAGCAGGTCTCTATATGGCAAGCAGGCCTTTGTCCTGCTCTGAGCTGGTCAAGGTGTGAGATTTGTCACTAACAGCCTTCAAGGCTTGCGCCCCCCTGCTGAGCTAGCTGCAAACTGAAGACAGTCTAGGTGTTCTGTTACAGCTGCATGCTGAAGGGGTTTTATAATTCTATGTCACACAGGATATAAATGATTGACATGAAACTATATTTCTATATTCCATAGATGCATACAGTATGGGATAGACACTTTAGACAGATACTAGATATATGACAGAGAGACTAATGATAGATGGATAGATAGATAGATAGATAGATAGATAGATAGATAGATAGATAGATAGATTTGAGATAGATGAAGACTTTTAAGACTTTTTTAATGTCTGAGAAATTGATTCAAAAAATCTTTCTTTAATAACCACCAATTTGTAGCAAAAATCTATGTCAAAAACCCTTTCTATAATCTGAACCCATCACTGTGACTTCAAAAGAAATCAGGTCTTCTATTTGACACATACTTTTAGCTGCAGGTATTATAAACAGAAATAATCCTCAATTTTGTATTCTTTAGTCAAACTTTTATTCTGCAGACAATATTTTTTTTTCCAATTTTGTTAAATCCTATATCAAGAAGTCAGCACTCCAAAAATATAAAGGATCATTTACATTTTGTTCCATGAGAGTTGATTAAAAATCTCCCCGTTGTATTACTTCAGTGAAATTGTGTCTATAGTACGGAACATGCTGCTGACTAATTCCTTACAAAGATGAACTCCAGCTTGGAATTTAATGTATGGAATGGAGGCTGTGCTCCTGATTTATTATTGCTGCCATAGTATTAGCTGAATTATAGTATATTAATTTATCCTTATTCAGTATTAGCTGAATTATGCTATATTATTTATCCTTAGTTCATTGGTAACAGATGGTGGCAGACAGGATAAAATATATAAACTTTGGTCTTCCTTAGATAAGAAGGAAACTTTGGTGAAGGATATGTTGAATTGTACTCTCAAACTCCCCTGATAATTCCTTTTTTATTTAATTTTTTAAATATGCCATATAGTTCCATGTTTGTGATTGTTATTGTCTTTTTTATTTGGTGCGCACAGTATGCTAATTTTTATGGCTTTTACCCATTGGGTGCTGCTCATAGAGTAATAATGCAGAGCAGGCTAAAGTCACGACCCCAGGAAACCCCGTGATCAATGCCCCCTTATGAAAAACGATAAAAATGATCATACTGGGCACACTAAATAAAAAGGCCCATATCTCTGGATCCATATGGAAGATTTAAAAAAATAAAAAATGTGGAAAACAGGAGAGAAACAGAAATGAATTCATAGTACAAACTGACTCTATAAACAGGCTTAGCACAAGCTACTCCAATTACCAGATCTCAGGGGTTGCCCTAGTCTTCATCCTTTAACCCCTATACTGGGTTATGGACTTACACAGGGGCCCCTTGGCTGGGGCCACAGAGTAGCTGCTGACTAGTGGAGCAAGCTGAAGGCAAGAAGGGTTCACATGCGGAGTCAATGCCAAGGGGTCATACCAGGGGCAAAATCAAAAAGAAAGTAGAAATTGGTCAAAAAATAGAAGAAATCAGGATGACAACACAAGAGCAAGGACTTGAGCTACGAGCCAGGAACTCATTTACTGGCAGAGGAATCAGAGAACCAGGGGTTTAGAAACCAAACCGCCATATTCAGGACTATCAGGAAAGAGTAATCAAAAAGAAACAATTAACCTACCAGGTGGCACTGTGGCTCAGTGGTTAGCACTGCAGCCTTGCAGTGCTAGGGTCCTGGGATCAAATCCCACCAAGGACAACATCTGCAATGAGTTTGTTTGTTCTCCCCGTGTTTGCATGGGTTTACTCCGGTCTCCTCCCACATTCCAAAGACATACTGATAGGGAATTTGGATTGTGAGCCTCATCAGGAGCAATGTCAATAATGTCTGTAAAGCACTGTGGAATTAATGGTGCTATATAAATGAGTAAACATAAATAAATTAACCTCATATCTCTATGATCTAGCAGAACCAACAGTCCTAGGAAGAATAGGAGAGGTGCTGTCATGAGTCACCCTCAAGAAAGGCACAAAGGAGCCTAGCGACAGAAGCAGAAACAGAGGAGAAAAGAACAAGCACAGATGCTACGCTGGACATTTTTGAACCAGTAACTCGTCCTCTTTGAAAGGGTTGTATCAGGATTCTGTTGTCCTTCTGCAGATTGATCACTAGTGGCTGCTTCAGTGGTAAAGAGTGGAAATGCTGCACCTTGATGAATTGTGCTGCATTTCCACTTACCACTGGAGTCTGCTGTTTTGTTTTTGCCTTTAGCAAGATGGCCAAAGAGGAACCTGTGGAAGCCATCTTGGTTCCTATTTGAGCCTACTTAAAGCCACATGGAACTCTTGCTCTTTGTTTGAATATTGTGTTTAGCCTTTAGTCTCGTCCCATTCTCCAGCTCCTGCAGCTTCAATTTTCCAACCTAGATTGCTCCCACTCCTCGCCAGATTGTTCCTGCTACTCCTATTGCCACTTACAAGGACTCCTACCACTGTTTGCTGCTCTCTGCTCATGCTCCTCCAGGCCATTGGATTCCAGCCCAGCTCCACAAATGTCGTAACATATTGTCAAGCTTTAGAAGTTGCAGCTAAATGAGCATGAAGTGATTGCCCATTACTTCAAAAACCTCTTCCCAATTTCTATATTCCCAAATGTTTAAACAAAAGCCTGTATTCACCACTGTTGATGACGCCTTTCCAACGATGTTAACGCTCGGGCTCTCTGGGCTATATGGCAATTGACATGAAACTTAATTATGTAAAATATTAGTAATTCACCTCTTACAAATATTTGGGAAAGGGTCTTTACCAACAGGATGTTGCTCACTGTTTAATAATGGAGTGCAGCCTAAAGAAACACCACTGGAGAACATGTCCCCTTGGTAAAGACCATAAAAATTACCACTAAATAGAAAGACCTATATCATTGGAACCTTATGGCAAATTTTAAAAAAATTAAGCAGAATATTCAGGGAAGCAGTGGTAGTAAAATAAGGGCAAAAAAATTGGTCAGCTTTGATGTGGTGCACATACTCACCTTCCAGACTGGTGCCCATACAGTGATGTTGGCATTGCATCCTCGGTCATTCGTGTGACAGTCACAGACACAGTACCAACATTACTGGAGTATTCCGGTTTAGTAGATGAGATACAATAGCATAATGTTTTTGAAGCAACTTGGCAGTGAGTTGTTCCCAACATCTTGGAGAAATAACCACAGATCTTCTGTGCACATACTGTAGGCTCTGATAAATCCCATTACTTTAGGATTTGCCTCTAACAGATTCATTCATCTGTTCTATATCACCTTTGTCTTAATTTTTTTGTCACCCAGCAGACATACAAATAGATCTGCATAAGAGCTCAATATAATAGAATATTTTTGAGCAAAACTCTCTGCAAGGTTAGTTTAGTTTTGGTTTTACAGATGCATGGGATAGGTAATGTAAAATCTGAACATCTTAAGTTGTTTACATATAGTATAATGTAGCTGCTTTTTATAATTAGTTTTCTACTTCTTAACAACAGTTAACAAAGCAATTAACTTAAAAGTAATAATACTGTAGATACCATAACTGTAGCATGCATTAATATGTCGGTTGCACAGTATACGATAGGCAGGAGTTTTGACATTTAAGATTGTGACACTTTTAAAATCTATGGCATCAACTGAGTAGACTATGTAAGAGAATGATCATGACTTTTAACGGGGTGATATTATAAAAGTCTACGGGGGCAACTGATGTGTATAACAAGGTAATTCTGACATTTAAGATACTGACATTAATGCTATGCTCTTAAAATCTTCAGAGCTTTAAAAGGATGATGATGTTGAAAGGTATCGTAGACATCTAGGTTAAGTTTTAGATTTTAACTGTTTCTTTTAATCAAGCAATACAATTAAAAGTTAATAATTACTCCATTAACTGGGAAAGTAGTGATGCTAAATTGGCAGAGATAGCAACTTAGAAAGTTCTGGTGTAGCTGTCTGATATGGTTGAACATTACGGTATTTACTTCCAATGACCTAACTTCTTGTGTCAATATACTGTATAGATGACAATGTGACTTATTTTCAATAATCATTGATGGTATTTTATTAACAGCCTTATGATCTTGCCATAACTACAAGCTATGAAAATATTTTGTTAAAATGATACCCTCATGGTCTTGACTAGAGATGAACAAATTGATTCGTGGTAGATCAAGTTCAAGCCTAAATTCCTGAAATTTGCAGTTTCACACAAATTCGATCACTTGTTCAGCATCATTTCCCACACTGCTAAAACATTAGAGCACGGGCTAATGTCATTTTGCATTGCCGCATGGACCTACTCCATAATGCCCTGCAGACATGACATCTTACAGGTTATCATAACTTGTGTAGTGGTGGTCAGTACCTGGGTGTCAGGCACAGTGTGGATAAGACTAAGTGCAACATGAAGGGATGAGGGGAAGGGAGCCCAATCCTAGGGAAGAGGGGAGTGGAAAACCCTAGGAAGATCTAAAGTCACCCTGTCTGCCCTAAACATCTAAATATAGGTTCTGCACCTATCGCGGAGCAGGAACCTAATCCCTGCCTGACCCTGGCAATAAGCCCTGATTAGGGAAGGATGGGGTGCAACTAGTCAATGCCGACTACAACTAAAGACAATGGGATAGACAAAAGAGGGGAACACTTATCTTGAGTAGACTCAGAGACTTAACACAGACATCCTCCAACAGCACTAAAGAGACAGATAGCCATCTGCTATAGCTCCAAGCCTCAATAGGGGGAAATGGAAATATCAAAGGTGATTCAAAGAAGCAGACAGGAAGTCTATAAACATCCAGTCTAGGATGACCAGAGGTCCAGAGTCCATCTGCAGCCAAGTGCTGTGTGACTGTCTGCAGGCTCTGACACACACACATGACAGATCAGTGGTTCCCAGTAGAGCATGGTTTGTACAGCAGAGTCGTTTTCCATCTCCAGAGTCACTGAGTCTCTCTTCTGTAACGTGTAAACTCTTATGGCAAGTGAGTCCTCGCTCTCACCTCTAAAGCTTAAACTTTTATTGTCAGCAGGATTCACTTTCTCCCTTGCCTGTAAAGTATAAGCTCCTATGGTCAATAGGGACCTCTGTCTCCTATAGAGTGTAAGTTCGCGTGATCAGGGAGTCCTCTTTTTCTATTTCTTCTCCCCACATGTATTTCATAAGCGATAATAAGCTATCCAGTATTTAAACTTTCACAAATGTTTTTGCCACAATCAAATTTTTGGGGAAAATTCGACGAAGTTGTTATATTTGAATTTTCAAAAACATTTGCTCATCTATAGTCTTTAACTTCTGGCATTGACTTTGAAAAAGCAAAGTACTGCATATTTTGTTCATTTTGTAAAAGTAAAAAATGATTCAAAAACCCATGACCTAAATTTAATTGAATTGTTACTCACCTGTCCCCGTTCCAGCACTGGACCTTGCTACCATCTCAAATGGTTTGCTCCTTCAGCATCAAATTGCTCTGGTAACCTGGAAAACACCTCTGATGTCATCACCCAAGGCATTTTAAGACCGGCTCAGGTGGATGTATTAAAGAAAGTTTAGAAACCAGCTACAAAAAACTTTTGCAGAAGTTAGCTTCATCCAACTCAAGAATTTGCTCCAGCCAACTGGCTAATTATGTTCCCAGCAACTACTACCTGCTTTCCAGGATCTAACTTCTAATTCCTGGCTCAGACCTGTGAATCTGCCCATTCAAACTACAAATTATTAGCTAATCTTGCTGTTTAGGTACCTGTTTGTAAGTTTCCAAAGATATAAATATCTCTGCTATTATCCATATGCTTGCTGCAAGTTCCTGATTGCATATATACAGTACGTCTCTGCTATTAACAACTATTGGACTTCAAATAGATCTCTGATCTTTTCCTGTACGCATCTGCCTTCCAGCAGCATATAGTGATTCTAGCTTCACTTGTCTATCAGCTGTCCTACATACTCTAGTCTTCACTGATCCACATGCTTTCTTTTTCTGCTGCATCATCACTTACTGTTAATCCTGACCTACAGCTTAGAATATCCACCTTACCAAGTGAGCCCTTAACACACATATACTAAAGTCATTGTCTCACCAGGCTTTCGTAATTCTGGTTCTTACCTTTCAGCTACCTGTCCAAACAGATGTACATGGTATCATCAAAAGTTCCAATTTTCTATAAAAAGGGAACATAGGTCTCTGTATTCTTGCTGTGATAAATATAGGGACCATTCATGATCTTAAATGTCATGTGTGACCTTCTGAATTAAGTAAAAACAATATTCCACTGGGAACCGCTGATATATGATGGCCCGTGTGCTGACAACGACAGTACAAGATATGAGAATCTGCTAGATGTCATAGCTGCAAGGCATTATAGAAAAGCCCATGCAGCCACAGAAAAAGACTCTCAGAGGCTTCAGTAGTGTGGAAAATGGTGCCTGAAAAGTTTTTATTTTCAAATCGCGAATTGCATATCAATTGTTTGAGTTCACGAAAAAGCTGTAAATTTTCTGGAAAATTAATTCGAGCGCTCGATCCTCTGCGGATTGACCTGCTCAATTATCTCTAGGTCTACTGTAGAGATGCCACAAACTGGCAATTTCAATTGTAATGTATTTTTATATTTCTAATAAAAGTGGCCCTGACTGAATGACGTGCTCCTCCTAGCTTCGGATGCAGTGCTAGCAGTAATTATTATTAATTTATAAAATTCAGGCGGAATCCCTCAGCCTTATCAGCACCATAGGTCTGCAAAAAGCAGTGCAGATGGGACCTACGGAATCAAAGAATGAGAACCTCCAAGATTATAGGGCTCTGCCCATCCTGAACATTAATAGCTTATACACATGATATGTTAAAGTCATGTTGCATAGATGCAGGTCCATCAGGTGGGCTCTTTCCAAAGAACTGGGCCCTATTAATGCTACTGGGATTGAGAGGTGGTCATGCATGCTCCTGTCAGAAGATCCATGCTGCTTGAACCAAGGATAGGTTTCCTCATTACAAAAAGCTATGTTTTACATCTTTTTTTCTCTCAGAGAAAAATATATATGGGAAGAGGGGGAAGAGTCCAGTAGGCATTTCCCCTCTGGCTTTTTCTCACACACCTTAACTTCATAGACAGGTTTCTCCCAATACACAAGGATAGGGTCCATATACAATATCAATGTAATATTTTCATCTTTAAAATGAAGAAAATAAATTGTATATTTGTTTGTTTTTTTCCACATGAAGTGAAATCCCAATGGAAGCAATTAAATTTTCACTGCCGTAACATTGGGACCAAAAATATGTGCAAGGCTTTTCATGAAAGCTACATCTACTTGCATCCTTGCTTTTTAGATTTTGCCCATAGGTTGTCCCTCAACAAGACAATAATAAATAGCCCTCTAGGGGATAGGTAAAATATCAATTTGATGGAGATTTCACACATTTCTGCTACAGCTTGGAGTTAAAGTTAGGTTATAATGAAACAAATTAATAGGGAAAGTTTAAAAAAATGAATTTGATAAAAATATCTGACTTTCATTGAGAACTATTCATAAAAAATAAATAGTACTGTCACTAAAAAAAAGATGATCTTTGTACAAAAATTATGGCTTTTTTTCTATTTGGCCTTTGAATTAACTTCAATCGTATTTTTCAGGGGTGGGCAATTCATTTTCCCAAGGGGCCACATAAGAGACTGTGACTGTTGTGGAGGGCCGAACCAATCAGCCGAAATGAATTCTATTCAATATTAATATAAATATATTATAATTATTATAATATTGATAATTATATTGATATTAATTGTAGCACTTAATACTGAGCAGAATTAAGTACGCTTATATCCCACTATATATCATTTGAACCAGAGTACAGCCCCTTCTGTATATTGTATGAGCCCCCCAACAGCCCCTTATACGCAGCATGAGCCCCAACACAGCCTCCCCCATATGCAGCATGAGCCCCACATAACCTCCCCCATAGGCAGCCTGAGCTCGTAACAACCTCCCCTATATGCAACATGAGCCCCACACAGCCTCCCTATACACTGCATGAGCCCCACACAACCTCCCTATATACATTGCATGAGCCCCATGCAGCCTCCCTATATACACTGCACAATGCCCCCATAGACTCCACATTTATGAGGCCCCCAAAGCCTCCCCAAGTGCAGCATGATGCCCCCATAGCCTCCTCATGTGCAGCATGAAGACCCCCATAGCCTCCTCATGTGCAGCATGATGCCCCCATAGCCTCCCCAAGTGCAGCATGATGCCCCCATAGCCTCCTCATGTGCAGCATGAAGACCCCCATAGCCTCCACAGGTGTAGCGTGTCACCCCCATATGCAGCACCATGTGCAGCATGTTACCCCCACACGTGGCACCATGTGCAGCATGTCACCCCCAAATGCAGCACCATGTGTAGCATGTCACCCCCACATGCAGCACCATGTGCAGCATGTCACCCTCATATGCTGCATGTCACCCCCATAGCCTCCCCATGCCCACCCAATCATCTCATACACATGAAAAAAAAGGACACCACATACTCACCTCGGTCCTGTTCCCCGATGCTCTGCTTCTCTCTCTGCTTTTGGTCAGCTGACTCCCTGCAGTACACAGCTGATGCGATGAAATGACGTAATCGTATCAGCTGTTTCACACGCTGATTGGTGGAGGAAGTGGCCGGAGGCCGCTCCTCCACCAAAGAAGTCAGCGCAGATGAAGACGATCGGGCGGACATGTTGTGGGCCGTGGATTTTTGGTTTCCAGCCCCACGGCTGTCTCAGTCCACGGGCCGAGCTGAGACAGCCACAGAGCCGGATGTGGCCCGTGCACCACACTTTGCCCAGGTCTGATATATTTGATTATTCTAGCTTCTGACCCAATAAAATGGAACGGCCCTGTGTCTTTTACTGTAGCCTACTGTCTTCTTCAGCATCCAGTAACCCTTTTTTCTCAAGAATATCTCTAAAACAAACATTTTTCCAAAATGAAATGTCCAAGTATTTCCAAAACTGTAATGCACACATGAATGTTGTGATACATTTCTCAACTTAAAGGGAACCCGTTAGTTATAAGGAATAGCTCTGATAACTTGCAGATATGGGGTTAATCTGCAGATTAACACTGTTATTATGCTGCCCAGTAGTGCCTGCATGTAGCTGAATGCAATGGGGAGAAAATGAACTTTATTCTCCCCGACAGATTTCAGCATTCAGCCATGGAAGTGGGGGCTGCGCTGATTCAGTCACCGCCCTGATTGACATTCGGTCTCAATGTAAAGCCAGTGTCAGGGCTCGGGGCGCAGCTGCAGCGCCACGCTGTATATTCAGAGCGGTGACTGAACCAGCAGCGTCCCCGCCTCCGTGACTGAAAACTGAATGCTGGCGGGGAGAATAAAGTTAATTTGCTCCCTGCTGCATTTGGCTATGTGCAGGCACCTGGCCGCATAGTAATGCTGATAACTTGTAGATTAACCCAATACCTGCAGGTTATCAGTGTTATTTCTGATGACAGATTCCCTTTTAAGGGCTAGTCTCATTGGTCTTCACCCTGTAAAGGGAAGTTAATCTGTATACAAAAGCGAGTCTTAAGGCCCCGTCACACTAAACGATGTCCCAGCGATCCCACCAACGATCCAATATGATGGGATCGCTGGGACATCGTTAAGCTGATCGCTGGTGAGCTGTCACATAGACAGCCCCAGCGATCAGGACCAGCGACGCTGGACGCTGGTTGCTAATGTAAATGTCGGGTATCCAGGAGCCGAGTGACTCCTGGATACCTGACGTTTACCTTGGAAACTAGCGTGTACGCCGGTTTCATAGGTAAACAGCGGGTATCCAGGAGCCGCGGCTCCTGGATACCCGATGTTTACATTAGCAACCAGCGACCAGCGTCCAGCATCGCTGATCGCTGATCTCTCGCTGCCACACGCAGCGATGTGTGCTGGGCAACAGGAGATCAGCGATTGGAAAACGGCCCAGGCCGCTCGAGCACGAACAGCGATAACCGGCAGGGGGGGGTGGTCGCTGATCCCCGTCACACACAGCAATCTCACTGGCGAGATCGCTGATGTGTGACAAAATCAGCTATGTTTTCCGATCGCTGGTCTCCCACTATCCAGTGCACATCGCTGCGTGTGGCAGCGAGAGATCAGCGATCAGCGACGCTGGACGCTGGTTGCTAATGTAAACGTCGGGTATCCAGGAGCCGCGCGACTCCTGGATACCCGCTGTTTACCTAGGAAACTGGTGTACACGCTAGTTTCCAAGGTAAACGTCGGGTATCCAGGAGTCGCGCGGCTCCTGGATACCCGACATTTACATTAGCAACCAGCGTCCAGCGTCGCTGGTCCTGATCGCTGGGGCTGTCTATGTGACAGCTCACCAGCGATCAGCCTAACGATGTGCCAGCGATCCCATCATGTTGGATTGTTGGTGGGATCGCTGGGACATCGTTTAGTGTGACGGGGCCTTAAGACTCGCTTTTGTATACAGATTAACTTCCCTTTACAGGGTGAAGACCAATGAGAATAGCCCTTAAAAGGGAATCTGTCATCAGAAATAACACTGATAACCTGCAGGTATTGGGTTAATCTACAAGTTATCAGCATTACTATGCGGCCAGGTGCCTGCACATAGCCACATAGCACAGTGTGACGGGGCCTTTAGAGAGAACATGACAGCTGATACTGTAGAATCATAGAATCGTAGAATCGTAGAATCGTAGAGTTGGAAGGGATCTCCTGGGCCATCTGGTCCAACCCCTTGCTCAAAGCAGGATTCGCTAAATCATCCCTGACAGATATCTGTCCAGCCTCTGTTTGAAGACTTCTATTGAAGGAGAACTCACCACCTCTCGTGACAGCCTGTTCCACTCATTGATCACTCTAACTGTCAAAAAGTTTTTTCTGATATCTAATCTGTGTCTCCTCCCATTCAGTTTCATCCCATTGCTTCTAGTCTTTCCTTGTGCAAATGAGAATAAAGATGATCCTTCTACAATGTGACAGCCCTTGAGATATTTGTAGACAGTTATTAAGTCTCCTCTCAGTCTTCTCTTTTGCATGATAAACATTCCCAAATCCTGCAACCTTTCCTCATAAGACAGGGTTTGCAGACCGGTCACCATTCTGGTCGCTCTTTTCTGAACGTGCTCCAGTTTGTTGATGTCTTTTTTAAAATGTGGCGCCCAAAACTGGACACAGTATTCCAGATGAGGTCTGACCCAAGAGGAGTAGAGGGCAATAATGACTTCACGTGATCTAGACTGAATGCTTCTGTTAATACATCCTAGAATTGCATTTGCCTTTTTTGCTGCTGCATCACACTGTTGACTCATATTCAGTCTGTGATCTATTAGTATACCTAAGTCTTTTTCACATGTACTGTTGCTTAGCCCTATTCCTCCCATTCTGTATATGCTTTTTTCATTTTTATTGCCCAGATGTAGTTCTTGCATTTTTCCCTGTTAAAAACCATTCTGTTAGTTGCTGCCCACTGCTCCAGTTTATTTATATCTTTTTGAATCTTCTCTCTTTCTTCTCTAGTATTAGCTATCCCTCCTAGCTTTGTGTCATCAGCAAATTTAATCAGTCTACCCTCAATTCCTTCATCTAAATCGTTGATAAAGATGTTGAACAATACAGGGCCCAGGACAGAGCCCTGTGGAGACATTCTTCCAACTGGATGTGCAGCCATTTATGATCACTCTTTGGGTCCAATCACTAAGCCAGTTATGAATCCACCTAACAGTTGCCTTGTCCATTCCATACTTAGTCATTTTTTCAATAAGGATTGTGTGAGATACATTGTCAAATGCTTTGCTGAAGTCAAGATTTACTATATCTACAGCATTTCCCTGATCCACCCAATCAGTGATTCTGTCATAGAAGGAAATTAAGTTAGTCTGACATGACTTATTAGTTACAAACCCATGCTGACTCTGTTTAATCACTTCATTCTTATCCAGGTACTGACATACATGTTGTTTAATAATTTGTTCAATGATCTTTCCTGGTATAGAAGTCAGACTCACTGGCCTATAGTTCCCTGGGTCCACCTTCTTCCCCTTTTTGAAGATAGGAGCATTTGCTCTTCTCCAGTCTTCTGGGACTTCTCCTGTTCTCCATGAATTTTCAAAGATTATGGAGAGCGGGTCAAAAATTTCTTCTGCTATCTCCTTCATTACTCTGGGGTGTAATTCATCTGGACCTGGAGACTTGAATTCATTTAGGTTAGCTAAGTGTTTCCTCACTATATTTCTGTTTATAGTTATCCTGGATTCTTCTATTCCCTTAATAGGACAGTGAAGAATAGTTGATGCTACATCTCCTTTCTGAGAGAAAACAGATGCAAAATAGGAATTTAAAAGTTCGGCCTTCACAACATCCTGTCTTACCTTTTCTTCATTTTCATCCTGTAGAAATCCTATAGCATCTTTGACTTTTCTTTTACTTTTGACATATCCCCAAAATACTTTATTATTGCTCTTGACGTCTCTTGCAAGCCTCAATTCATTGTCAGCTTTAATAATCTGATTTGTGCCCTGCAGGTTCAGCAGACAGCATTATATTCTTCTTTAGATGTGCCTCCCTCTTTCCATTTTATAAACATTTCTTTCTTCCTTTTTAGCATGTGCTTAAATTCTGTGTTCATCCATCCTGGTTTCCTTAAATGCTTCCTATTCTTCCCTCTTTTCAAAATTGTTAACGACTGTGCTTTGAGAATTTCATTTTTCAAGATTTCCCATCCTTCCTGGACATTTTTGTCCTTAAGGATATCCAGCCATTGGATCCCTCCAATTCTCTTTCTGAATCCCTTAAAATCTGCCTTTCTGAAATCTAACCTTGACGTCTGAGTCTTCACAGGTCTTCCTCCTCTAGTTTTCCAAAATTCTAAAATAGCATGGTCACTACCTCCTAGGGTCCCAGCCACTTTTACCTCCTCAACCATTTCCTCCCTGTTTATAAGGATTAGATCCAAGGTAGCAGTTCCCCTTGTTTTCTCCCCTACCTTTTGGAAGATAGAGTTGTCAGCAAGAGAGGATAAGAATTTTCTTGACCTGTTAGTTTTGCCTGAGAGAGATTCCCAACAAATGTCTGGATAGTTGAAATCTCCCATGGCAACTATGTCATATTTTTTTGGAGAACTCGGCCATTTGATGCATAAAGAGTTCATCCATATCTTCAGTTTGCACAGGCGGCCTGTAGTAAATGCCTACAATGGTGTCCTTTCCATTGTTCTGTCCTTGTATTCTTACCCAAACAGTTTCCACAAAACTCCCAGTCTCTGAAGCTTCAATCTCTGGGCAGATATACGCGTTTCTAACATACAATGCGACACCTCCTCTTTGTTTATCAAATCTGTTTCTTGCAAATAAGTTGTATCCTTCTAGTCTTGTATTCCAATCATGTGTATTGTCCCACCAAGTTTCTGTGATTCCAATGACATCATATTTCTTTTCCTGCGTTAGTAGTTCCAATTCTCCTTGTTTGTTGCCCATGCTTTGTGCATTAGTATAGAAACATTTTAGTTTGTGATTGGTTTCTCTTTCTCCAATATTTTTATTATTTAGATTCTTTTGTCTTTGTTCTTCCTTTCCACTTCTAATAGCAGAGTTCTCAATAGCATTTGTCAGGTATATGGCTTTTTCTGACCTTTTGCTTCCCTTCCTGCATTGTTCTAGTTTAAAGCTCTCCTAATGAGTATAGCAAGGCGACTTCCAAATACATGTTTTCCAGTCTTCGTAAGGTACACCCCATCTCTAGCAAGTAGTCCATCATATAGGTAATTCACTCCGTGATCCAGAAATCCAAATCGCTGCTGACGGCACCATCGACGTAGCCAGTTGTTCACCTGCAGAATCTTATTCCACCGCCTTGTTCCATGGCCATCCACTGGGAGGATGGAAGAGAAGACCACCTGCGCTCCCAGTTCTTTCACTTTCTTACCTAAGTTTTCAAAGTCTCTGCAGATGGTTTCCAGGTCGTTTCTTGCAGTGTCATTTGTCCCCACATGTATTAGCAGGAATGGGTAGTCATCTGTAGGTCTGAAGAGTCCTGATATCCTGTCAGACACATCTTTAATTTTTGCACCTGGAAGACAGCACATTACTCTTGAGGTTATATCCGGTCTGCAGTTAGCGGCCTCTGTTCCTCTCAACAGGGAATCCCCCATGACCACCACTCTCCGTTTCTTCTTCACAACATTTTTCTTTCTCCATCCAGGAGGACTCTGAGGGCGTACAAGGTTGCTGTTTGTGGGCAAAGTCTGATCCTGATGTATTTCTTCATCGTTCTCCTGTGTAAGAGCCTGATACTGGTTCCTGAGCAGTATGGGTGCTGACTGCCTCCCGATCCTCTTGATTCTCTGGGTCACATTTTTCCATTCCTCTGTTTCTTCAGGTGCACTTCGAATTTCATCTCTTTCTGTAACATGAAGAGATAATTGTGCTCTGTCTAAGAACTCTTTACCTTCCTTAATGATCTTCAATGTAGCTAACCTCTCTTCGAGATTTTGCAACTTTTCCTCCAACAGGGACACAAGCTTGCATTTGTGGCATGTGAAGTTTGGCTTTTCCACTGGTAAGTCTGTGAACATGTAGCAAGAAGTGCAGCTCACCAACGACTTGGGAATCATACAGTACTGAATTGTTTACAGGTCATATAGGTGGGTCCCCAGCGGATTCCACCTGCCTACTGCCATGGAGTAAAAGAGACGCTCTGTGTGTGTGTGTATAGGAAGAGACTAGTGATGAGTGACCATGCTGAGATAAGGTGTTATCCAAGCATGCTCGTGAGCTTCCCAAGTGTCTTTGGCTTGTTTGAAAAATATGCTCAAGTCCCCGTGCCTGCATGTCTTGCCGCTGTTCGACAGCCGCGATACATGCGCGGGGACTTGAACATATTATTCGAGACACTCGGTTAGCACACAAGCATCCTCGGATAACACCTTATCCCAGCACGTGCGCTCATCCCTAAAAGAGACCTATCATTCAAAGGGGAGTGGATGGGGAGAAACCTCTATTAAATTATGTTCTTATTTAAAATGCCTCAGTGCTTCAGAGTCAAATATCTTTGGCTGAAATAATGCAGCCATGGTCTGATACCTGCTACCTGTGGATTGAAAACAAGTATACGATGTCAGGTTTGCTTTAATGGGAATTGTCACAAGGCTTTCCCAATATAAATATGGCCACCACCTTTAAGGCTTATTTGCAGCATTCTAGTATGCTAGTATGTATGTCTTCAAGCCTCAATGCATAGTACAAAAAAGAGCTTTTATTATATGCACAGATGAGGCAATCCTGTCCGATGGGCGTCACTGTTCTTGATCCAGTGACTCCGCTCTTCCTATAATCGCCATCCTTGTGCTTGATATGTCCTACATCATCAACAAAGTGTCTCCCAGTTGCACTCCTCCACAGATGCACTTCGCTCTGCCCTTCCGTCAACAGGGTAGCATAAAGTGCGACTGCGCAGGAGTGCAATTGACGGACACTATGTGGATGACGTAGGATGCGTCATCCACATGAAGCAGGGAAAGAGGACAGATGGAAGACGGGAGGCGACAGATCAAGACGAGGGACACCCATTGGATCGGACTGCAGCATATGGACGAATAATAAAAGCACTCTGTGCTCTACAGAGGGGCTTGGATATTTACATACAGCTTAGTAAAATGTTATAAAGGAAACCTTATGAGTGGTGGTGTTACTTTATACTGGGAAAACCTGGTGACCGGTTCACTTTCATGAATCGATGTCTATGTTTTGGCTGCTTCTTGTTCACCTTTTCCATCCATAAAAAGACACATTCTGGAAATGTCGGATCTTTGTTTTACAGACAACTCATAATAATTGAAGAATTTTTTTAGGACTCCTTGATCTTCCGAGAGTCAGATTTTGTGATATCTAGATTCTTTGTTGTTAGTAATTGATTAAATCTATGGTATTCCTAGATTCAGTTTTTGATTTAAAGTTTCCTTTTAACTCAGAAATAAATGTAAATTCTTGCGGCTCTGTTAAAAAAAAGTTGGCAAATAAAGGGTCTAAGAAAAAGATCTTGGCCTACTTTTTTTATTTTGCAGTGTATTTTCCTTCTCGCACCTTCTGTACGGGATCGCTTTCCAAATTTGCTTACCGTTTCTTATAAATGCAAACGCTTATGTTTCATTATTCATTTCCCCTTCAGGGGAACTATCTTGTAATAATAAAAATGTCAAAAGAAATACACAAATACATACATACCCTAAATGAGGATGTGCCGCCAGTGTTTCTGCCGAGACAGTGATTTATAGCCCCAGAGAAAAAGGGGGCAGGAGCTGAGCACATATGGAGTGGAGAGACGCATGCAAATTTAACACTTTCTGACCTTAATCTGAAAAACTTCAGATTTTACAATTTTATATTTAGGAAGTGGACTTGGTAAATTTTAGGAGGAGTTTAGCCATTATATTACATTGTTCTCCTGGGGATTGTTTTTGATTTCTTCATTTAAATAAGAGCCATTGGCATTTATGATTTTGCTTACAAATCTTAGATGTCAATTCATCATATGTCACAACACTTATCTGAATTGCTGGAGTATTGCCTTTATGTAGTAAAATCCAACTGAGCCCAGTCCTATATCCTTGCTCCCTCTACTTCTAGAGTACTTTTGCAATCTTTTATTTATACACCTCATAGTGGTTGCTAGTATAACGACAAGTGATGACTGAATCACTTTGAGAGGAATCGAATTTGTCTTGAATCTCACAAAAAAGTTTGTATTTCCCAAAATCCAATTTTTCTTGCAATTCGATTTGAGCGAATCGAGCAAAAATATGCCTGTCCATCGAACATTTTGTTTGAATATATAGAGCTAAGAAGGGGTAAAAATTATTAAAACTATACTCACCAAGCTTTAACCTATCTCACTGTGCAGCCACGCTCCAGTCCAGACATCTTATTTGGCCTGGTCATTGGTGTGGTCTACACTGAGCCACCTTTTCCATTTCCTAGTAACTTACATCTTCAGTGTGTCCTGCGTTGTCCAGTTTGTGACATAAAATGAATCACATCAAGATATCACATAGAGTCTCAGCTAAGGCAACATAAAAGGTGCCAAAGATTTTCGGCACATATGTCAAACGTGGCCCATTGAATACCGCACTGGTGACCAGATCGAAAAGGATGTTGAGCAGCGATGTGAAGTGGAACAGTTGGGGGCTGTTGTTGTTTTTTCACATTTTGTTATAGTCTGGACAGTCCTAAGAGCATAATAAAGCACACCCGATTCACGTTGAATAACTATGTCTCACATTGACATTCCTGGCAAAATTTAAGCATTCTGAGCAGACTGTATGAGACCCATTGCCATGTTACGGCAAACCTTTTGAATGCTCGGTGCCAAGGCACCAACCACCACCAGAATGGCAGCGAACCAGTAGTGGGAGCAACCCTATGTCCTTCATCACCCATGCTGCAAGGTAAAGACCCCATGGCTCCCGTTCACACCACCTCACAGGCACATCATCAGAAAATTATATTAAGAACCGTGTTCAGTTTTGCAAATTTTCACAAAGGCGCAATAGAACAATGTACAGTATATGATTTGGATTTGCTGCCCATGTCTTTCTCTACAGCTATGGTATATCATTTATCACTTACTGTATAATTACATTACCGTCAATAGTAACAGGAAATCTTACCAGAAATGCCATGTGATTTATAATTTCTATACTAACTCAGCTTCATATTTTGGAACTGTCTCACTAGCAGTTGAGTTTCATGCAATTTTGCTAACTGTAATGTTCTACAGAAAAATAAGGCGTAACCGTGGAATGGGGCTTCCGTTCCACATTAATGATCTCCAATGTCATGTAAGTTTTGGACACGGAAATATTATTTCCTTTTTGTATTTTATGTTTCATTTTGATGTCCCAGTAAATTTCATTCTATTTTCCACCCTTGATTTTTTTAGAATATTTGCATTACATTATTTTACGGCAGATCTGTCAGGGGTGTAGGAATACAACCACACAGGACTGATAACTGTAGAAAGACTGCAGTTCTATTTTCACATGTTGGCAGATTCATCAAGATTGGTTAGTGCATGCTCGCTTTATGCCAGTCTTCCTGAAGTAGGAGAAGTCAAATTCATTAAAAGGTGCATGTCACTTAAAGGGTTTATTTAGGACTCTTGTTTGTTGTTAACTATGGGCCTACAAATTGACAGGCAGGTAGTTGCTAATTACCTGCCTGTTCCACGATTCAGCTGCACAATATCAACAGATATTTAGGCTATGTACCCAGGTATGCAGAAAAAAACAGACTCCTTCCCAGGAAAAACGCACATTTTTTGCGCATTTTTTTGCACGATTTTTGCACGTTTTTTACAGGAGCATCCTACTGCTCATAGAATATAGTTAGGAGGCCCAACTGTGCCCCCCTGCTAGCTGCATCCGGGGCACATGCCCCGGCTGCCCCCCCTGGATGCACCTCTGATGACACCTCCCTGGGTGGCGAAGGGAACAGATAAGGTTTTAGATAGGTATGAGACCCTGGCATCTTCACCTTCCAGAGTAATTCGGGGGACAGGGATAGACTAGGCCGCCACCTAGTTAGAGGGATCAGATAGGTGCTCTGCAGTTACTGTGGCACCCCTGAGGCTTCAGTCGCCACAGAGGTACTGCACCTTCTCCTAAGGTGTAGTGCCCCACCATCCAGGTAAGGTGGGAACTCCTGACCACGCTCCACACCTGCACCCCACACACAGGATAGTTCAACAGGGACCCATCCATGCTTTATGCTGGAAAGGTCATAGGGTGCCTTTTGTGGTCCCTGGCTTCGTAACACGAGAGGTGCTGGGGAGGCGGGTGGCGTTAGATATAAAAGAGAGGGAAGGTGTAGGATTTCAGGTCAGTCTGGGGTGAGTCCCAGAGAAGGGAGTCAGACGAGGGTCTGAGAGAGAGAGCAGGCTGACAGCAGGTCAGCCTGAGAGGAGCTCAAGGCGGAGGAAGGCAGTCAGTCAGGAGAGGCTGAGGACTGGTCTTAGTGGAACGAGCTCCCTAAGGAAGGAAGAGAAGGAGAAAGAGACGTAGATCGGAGACTACAGATTCCATAAGAGAGAGAGAACAGATCGGAATGAAGGAGAATAGAAGGACGGTGGGAAGCAGGTTGAGAAAGAGAGAGAACCCTTCCAGTCCAGAGAGCGCAAAGGCCGGGGCCCGGTCCCTGAGGTTGATTGGATCTTTATGTCCGGCAACAGACACCGGAGGAGTAGTGAGCGGCTAACGCCTTGCTCCCATCATAGACTTGGGACACAACAGCAACTGAATAGAGAGCCGGGATGCAGTGAGGAGTCCCCGAAGCAGGCTACAGCTGTCTGTCATACAAGTAAAGACTAGGAACACCTAGAGAGAGGCATTCCAGGGTAACTAAGTACTGGAATGCTTCGCACCTAAAGGCGCATTGGAGGAGTCGTTCAGTAAGGTACATGTTGGCGGAGTGTAGAAGGGAGAATCCTATCCTGCCTGGAGGTTGGCTGGAGCCCTGACCTGGAGAACACAATACGGAGGCAGGCAGTTGAGTGAACTGCAAGCAGTGAGTAAAGCTTTGGAACCGCATACTCTGGTGTCCTCCAGTTATTCCCGCACCACTACACCTGGACACCAGCCTTCATACCATTCTGCGCCTCTCCTCATCCATTGCACCTACACTGCCCTGGGACTACAGCTCCACCTGTGGGGAGCTACACCATCTTTGCTACACCACACCATCAGTCCCAGCGGATCTGCATGCAGCGTTGGCTCAACATCTTACTTGCCAAACACCACGGGTGGTGTCACGAACTATTCTAATAAACTTTAACACCACTAACATCACCCCCATTGATATTAGGTGCCCAGGGCCACGGACCGGGTCACCGCTGCTGTGACACATTCCCGCCTGACACCGGCCCGGTACCGAGTACCCCGCTGCCCTGGGTGTGCAAGGGCGTCCCATTACCAATCGTTCATTTTTCCACACTTTTGTGTGCAGCAGTCCTGCTTATTAAGCTTGCTGCCATACTTGGACTGAGAGCATCATTGTCAGCCTCCTAAAATCTCTAGGGAGATTCAAATTCTCCCCAATACTATATACACCTTGTACTTTGTCATACACCAGCCAATTTCAGCCTGTTAAATTGACGTGTAATCTATAGTGGGCCTGAGATAATAGTTCATCCTCCTAAAATCTCTAGGGAGATTCAAATTCTCCCCAATACTATATACAGCCAATTTCAGCCTGTTAAATTGAGGTGTAATCTATAGTGGGCCTGAGATAATAGTTCAGCCTCCTAAAATCTCTAGGGAGATTCAAATTCTCCCCAATACTATACACCTTGTACTTTGTCATACACCAGCCAATTTCAGCCTGTTAAATTGAGGTGTAATCTAAAATGGGCCTGAGATAATAGTTCAGCCTCCTAAAGTATCTAGGGAGATTCAAATTATCCCCAATACTATATACACCTTGTACTTTGTCATACACCAGCCAATTTCAGCCTGTCAAATTGAGGTGTAATCTATAGTGGGCCTGAGATAATAGTTCAGCCTCCTAAAATCTCTAGGGAGATTCAAATTCTCCCTAATACTATATACACCTTGTACTTTGTCATATACCAGCCAATTTCAGCCAGTTAAATTGAGGTGTAATCTATACTGGGCCTGAGATAATTGTTCAGCCTCCTAAAATCTCTAGGGAGATTCAAATTCTCCCCAATACTATATACACCTTGTACCTTGTTTTACAGTACCATATAGCTGGTGGTATTTTGGGTACATTTTCCCAAAAATGAGGAAGTATGGTGGAAGAGGCCGTGAACGTGGGCGGGGCTTGCCAGCTGGTACTGATGGTCGTGGTGGTGGTGGTGCATCTGCCGGTATTGGCAAAAGCACAATAGCACCTAAGGCAGGAGGTGTTGAGCCTGCGTCATCGTCTGGCTCCACAAGGTCTCGAAGGCTCCCTTTTCTGGGAGTAGGTAAACCGCTTTTAAAGCCGGAGCTTCAGGAACAAGTTTTGGCTTACATTGCTGACACAGCCTCCAGCTCTATCGCCTCCTCTTCTGAAGTTTCAAAAAATAAAAGCACTGAGTCATCAGTGGAGGCTCCTGGTCAGGAACAAAAACTTTCCTTGTGTTCTTCACCCCTACCAAAAGTGAAGGATGCGGCAGGCCACACTACAGATTACTCCATGTAGCTCTTTTCACATACCATGCCTGGGTTATCAAGTCAAATCGTGAATTCCCCAGTCCAAGATGAATCTGACATGGAGTGCACTGATGCACAGCCACTGCTAGATTTTTCTGCTGGTACATTCACTCAGAGCACTACATTGTCCTCGCAGTGTACTGAGCCAGAATCTGACCCTGATGAAGCTCAGGTGCCCCTTCCCGCATAATATACGACCTTACACGGTGACACAGAGGAAGGTGCACATGAAATTGAAGAGGAGGTGATGGATGACCCAGTTGTTGACCCAAATTGGCATCCATTGGGGGAAGAGGGTGCCGCTGCCAATAGCTCAGAAGAGGAGGAGGAGGATACGCAGCAGGCATCGACATCGCAACAGCTGTTAACTGGCAGGCCCGCAGCAGTGCAAACACGGGTTACAAAAACCAAAAGAGTTGCAGGACAGCTTGGTCAGACGGTCAAATTAGCACAGCGTCCAAGGCCTCAAAATGTCTTCCATAGTAGGAAGAGTGCAGTGTGGCACTTTTTTGAACAAAATCCTAATGATCAGGCAAAGGTTATCTGTAAGAAGTGCGCAAAGACCTTTAGCCGAGGGAAAAATCTGAGAAATTTGAATACCAGTTGTATGCTTAGACATTTAACCACCATGCACTTGCAAGCGTGGATGGACTACCAAACCTCACGTACCACATATGCACCTGCTCCGAATGAAGGTAGTCAGCAACGCTACATCGCTTCCCCCACTGTAAGCCCACCGGTTAGCACACCACCAGCAGAAAATGTTGAGGTGTCGTCACAAGGCCAAAGCAGTCAGGGAATCACAATGTTATTGCTATGAAAGACTGAATCTAGGCCATCAGCAAGGCCACCAACACCATCACCATCACCAACCCTCTCTCAGTCCGCCATGTCCACCGCTAGTTCCACCATATGCAGCTCTCAAGTCCAGCTTACCCTACCAGAGACTCTGAGTAGGACAAGAAAGTACTCATCCTCTCATCCGCGTACACTGTGTTTGAAGGCCCACATTGCCAAACTAATCTGGTTAGAGATGATGCCCTAATGGTTGGTTGAAAGCGAAGCTTTCCGCGAGCTCATGGCCTACGCAGTTCCATGCTATGACCTACGCAGTCGGCACTTCTTTTCTCTAAAAGCCATCCCAACCTTCCACCTGCATCTGAAAGACTGCATTGTCCATGCACTCAAGCAATCAGTGAGTGGAAAGGTGCACCTCACAACAGATGCATGGTCCAGTAGGCATGGCAAGGGCCGTTATGTGTCGATCACTACACACTGGGTTAATGTGGTGGATGCAGGATCCACAGGGGACAGCGATGGTGGGACAGTGCTGCCTAGCCCACGGTATAGGAAACAGTTGACTGTAGGCGTTCGACCCTCCTCCTCCTCCTCTTCCAGAAGCAAAAGCTCGTCCACAGAGCGCAGTTGCACGAGCACTCCATCCACAGCTGCCAGTGTTGCACACGAGGCGTCCCACTATCGAACAGCTAGTGGTAAGCGTCAGCAGGCTGTGTTGAAGATGATGTGTTTGGGCGACAACAGACACACCGTGGAGGTACTGGCCAACTACTTGCAGCGACAAACTGAGTCATGGCTGGGCAGTCTACATCTTGAGGCAGGCAAGGTAGTTAGTGATAACGGCCAGAATTTTGTGGCAGCCATATCTCTTTCAAAACTCAGACACATACCTTGCCTCGCTCAAACCTTGAACCTGGTGGTGCAGTGCTTCCTCAATAATTATCCAGAGTTAACAGCCCTGCTCCATAAGGTGCGAAGACTGTGCTCGCACATCTGCCGGTCGCCCGTACACTCCAGTCATATGCAGAAGCTGCAGCGATTGCTCCACCTTCTCAAGCACCGCCTAATTATCGATGTTGCAACAAGGTGGAACTCCACCCTGCACATGGTTGAGAGGCTGTGCGAACAGAGGCAGGCTGTAATGCATTTGCGGGAGGATACACGGGCAGGCAGTTTGAGGACAGACATGGAGTTGTCTGGTGTGCTGTGGTCGAAGCTGAAAGACCTCTGTAAAGTAATTCAGTGTTTTGAGGAATGCACACGGCTGGTAAGCGCAGACGACGCCATCATAAGCATGAGCATCCCACGTATGCGTCTGCTCATGCAAACTTTGACCCACATTAAGGAGCAGGCATCTGCAGCCGAGGAGGAAGAGGAAGAGGAGGGAAGCCATGATGACAGTCAGTCATTGTCTGCTCAGGGAACTCTCCTGGACAAGGTGGAGGAAGAAGAGGAAGAGGAGGAGGTTGATGGGGATGATTATTTAGGGGAGGAGGATGCTTCTCGTGGGGCAAGAGAAAATGTTGGCGTGGCAAGGTCTGGTACAGGGTCTGTGCGTGACTGGATGGATGTGGATTTGCCAGAAAGTGCTCCTCCACCCAGCACTCGCAGTGCATCATTGACACCGGGAACATTGGCCCACATGTCAGATTATGCCTTGCAGATCCTAAAAAGGGACCCCCGCATTGCCAAAATGATGAACGATGATGACTACTGGTTGGCCAGCATCCTGGATCCACGCTATAAAGGCAAATTCCAAAACATCATGCCACAGGAGAACCTAGAGTTAATACTGGCTAACAAACAAGCAACTCTGGTAAACCGTTTGTTTGAGGCATTCCCAGCAGCGGTGATGGTTCTCACACGAGCCGTAGGGGGCAACATGAAAGAGGTGTTCATGATGCACACATCAGAAGTGGCATTGGAGACAGGGGTTTCATGACCATGTTGTGGACTAATTTTTCAAGTACAGCTCATACGACTGGTAATACTGCATCGATTGAAAGTGACAGGAGACAGCAGTTGTCAACTATGGTTACAAACTACTTCTCCCCCCATATCGATGTTCTCCCTCACAGGTCATTCCCCTTTGACTATTGGGCCTGTAAGCTGGACACCTGGCCTGAATTGGCACAATATGCCTTACAGGAGCTCGCTTGCCCTGCTGCTAGTGTGCTCTCCGAAAGAGTCTTCAGTGCTGCTGGATCAATCCTGACAGAAAAAAGGACCCGTCTGTCAACCCAAAATGTTGATGATCTAACCTTCATTAAAATGAACCATACATGGGTTTCAAAGGATTTTGTCCCAACTTCCCCTGCTGACACGTAGGTTGCCAGAAAAATGGTTCGCTTTTATCCTCCTCTTCCTCGGACTTCTCCAATTCCTCCATTTGCAGCTGCTGAATGTCCAATTTCAACATATACCATTTTTTCCACCTCCCTAACTGGGCTGCCTCCCCCGCAGGGCTGGGGCCACCACCTGGCGCACACACCCATGCGAGTGCCGTTGCCCTGGACAGATGGGTGGGCCCACTCTTGGGCGACGGCACTGGCACAGGGTCCCTCATAGTACAATCAAGTGTCTCTGACAGTGGGGGTGCACACCCGCCATCAGACACACCGGTGGACTATGAGGGGCCCTGTGCCAGTACCGCAGCCCATGAGTGGGGCCCCCCTGGTTGCTCAAGGCCCCAGCACTTGCAATACTTAACTCTCCCTGCTCCACCGCTGTGTAGTCTGGGCTGTTAAATCCTTCACTGGGACTGTCACTACTAATTTGGTGAACTGATAGATGATGGTTAAGACGTAGCTATGCCCTGTCCTGCTGGGCTCTATCTTCAGATGATCAATGGCTTCCATTTGTTATGGACGTCGACTCACAATGAGATGCAGTGGTGGTTTATCATCAGCTTTCACAGTTTTCCTACTCACAGACGTGTGACATTCCTGCCCACATTTTTAAATGTGTCCTCTCATGCCAATCCAATAGAATCGCCTACGGCCTGTGACTTCTGTCTTTTGCACTCCAAAGTTACCTGACAGATCATGATAGACAGTGAGGACCATGTCTACATCTCTCCCTGTGATCACAAATTGATGGAGATGAGTAACGGTGATGGGATCCACGGTACTGCAATACAGCAACCCTTTCTTCACAAAGAACTGTTTTCGCTGTCTCCACAGGCAAAGTAATTGAGGGTCAGCATCGCCTCCTAATTAGAGATGAGCGGTGTTCGAGTCGAACTGTTTGCTAAGTTCAAATTCGAGCTGTTTTGGGCGATGTTCGAGCCGTTCGTCGAACTCGAACACTTTGCTTAAAATTCCGCTGTTTGAGGTTCCGTTCGAGAACGGTTCTTTCACCAAAAGCGTAAGTTTATTTTCACATTAATAATGCTTTTCAATGTTAATAGACAGTTTCATGGCATAGTAGCGGTGTCTGGTAGCCAGCGATGTAGTACACTTGTCAAGGAGCTACACCGTGTGTTTCTAATAATTTTTTACCGCATCTTGTCCAGGAAATCTTTTTGGGCCTTGTAGCACTGTCTGCTACTCAGCAGAGGAGCCCACCCGTGAACCTAGCTATGCCGACTGTTTATGAAAGAACCAGTTTTTGACCGCATTTTGCCCAGTTAATACTTTGGGCCTAGTAACTGTGTCTGCTACTCAGCAGAGGAGCCCACCCGTGAACCAAGCTGTGCCGCCTGTTTATGTAAGAACCATTTTTTAACTCCATTTAGCCCAGTCAATACGTTGGGCCTAGTATCTGTGTCTACTGCTCAGCAGAGGAGCCCACCAGGGAACCTAGCTATGCCGCCTGTTTATGTAAGCACTGTCTGCTACTCAGCAGAGTTACCCACCCATGAAACAAGCTATGCCGCCTGTTTATGTAAGAACTGTGTGCTACTCAGCAGAGGAGCCCAGCTACAGCACCTGTGGTTTGGACACTTAATTTTTGCACATTCTTTCTGGAATGCCGGTTAGGCCTAATTCCGGAATTCCGGTTGACCTGCACTTACTGGAAAATCCTCGTTCGCAGGGAAGAATTGGAATCCCAGATCCCCATCACTAACGGGGTTCAGCGGGTTATCCGCACGTGTAAGCGACACACGCTGGTCCTTTCAGTGTAGCATGCGTGCAGCCCCGGACAAGTAAGGGCATGAAAGACCTATTATTGCTCGATCTCGTGTGCCATAGCCTCGCGTGTCCCTCTAGTAAGCTGGACGCGGACCACGGGGGTATGCCGGAGTCTCGTTCATTAACGGAATTAAGCTGACAAATCGCTAGCACAACTAAAAGCGGCCATGCACCACCACCCACAGAATCGACAAAGCTTGCAATCTGTCCATCTTTTCCGTAGCTGGCATGGTTGAGGTTGCCCATGTGGAGTCCAATTAAGCCGCAGGCTCCACTCCTGGTGGTGCCCTTCTGGACATTCCTTTAAGGTTCAGCTTTGCAACCATACTGCCCCGGGAAAGCAAACACTTTGCCTACATGGACGCTGTTTGGAGGGTCGTGGGAATAACGCCGCCCAATCGGCAGTTGGCATAATTTATGGTGGGAAGTCCAATGGTATATGATTGTCTTCGATTTTAGAATCTTTTTTGTATTTTAGATTTTTATTCCAGCCTTTCTTGAATTTATAAGGGCATGACATGCCTATATCAGTGTCTCCTCCTCCTCCTTTTACTCCTCCACCTCTTTTCTATATGTAGTTCCCCTTTTCCATATGTTATTTGTGTCTTCTGAGCATTTTGTCTGCTTTGGGACATCTTTTAGGGTGTTTTGTAGATGTTTTCTATGTGTTTGTATGTGTTTGTGTTTGCCTGCCATTGTTTTCAATGGGGTTCGACAGTGTTCGTCGAACATTCGGTGAACATTCAACGAACTTGCCTCCTGTTTGACGAACCGAACTCGAACACTAGCGGGGTGGCTCAACACTACTCCTGATATATAGACGTACATTTTTAATGTTTTAGCTATGCTACAGTCATATGTTAAAGTTTGGGCACCCCTATTAATGTTAACCTTTTTTCTTTATAACAATATTGGTTTTTGCAACAGCTATTTCGGTTTCATACATCTAATAACTGATGGACTCAGTTGTATTTCTGGATTCAAATGAGGTTTATTGTGCTAACAGAAAATGTGCAATCTGCATTTTAACAAAATTTGACCGGTGCAAAAGTATGGGCACCTCAACATAAAAGTGACATTAATATTTCGTACATCCTCCTTTTGCAAAAATAACAGCCTCTAGTCGCTTCCTGTAGCTATTAATGAGTTCCTGGATCCTGGATGAAAGTATTTGTGACCATTCCTGTTTACAAAACAATTCCAGTTCAGTTAAGTTTGATGGTCGCCGAGCATGGACAGCCCGCTTCAAATCATCCCACAGATGTTCAATGATATTCAGGTCTGGGGACTGGGATGGCCATTGCAGAACATTGTAATTGTTCCTCTGCATGAATGCCTGAGTAGATTTGGAGCGGTGTTTTGGATCATTGTCTTACTGAAATATCCATCCCCTGCGTAACTTCAACTTCGTCACTGATTCTTGCACATTATTGTCAAGAATCTGCTGATACTGAGTTGAATCCATGCAACCCTCAACTTTAACAAGATTCCCGATGCCGGCATTGGCCACACCGCCCCAAAGCATGATGGAACCTCCACCAAATTTTACTGTGGGTAGCAAGTGTTTTTCTTGGAATGCTGTGTTTTTTTAGCCTCCATGCCCAACGCCTTTTTGTATGACCAAACAACTCAATCTTTGTTTCATCAGTCCACAGGACCTTCTTCCAAAATGTAACTGGCTTGTCCAAATGTGCTTTTGCATACCTCAGGCGACTCTGTTTGTGGCGTGCTTGCAGAAACGGCTTCTTTCGCATCACTCTCCCATACAGCTTCTCCTTGTGCAAAGTGCGCTGTATTGTTGACCGATGCACAGTGACACCATCTGCAGCAAGATGATGCTGCAGGTCTTTGGAGGTGGCCTGTGGATTGTCCTTGACTGTTCTCACCATTCTTCTCTGCCTTTCTGATATTTTTCTTGGCCTGCCACTTCTGGGCTTAACAAGAACTGTACCTGTGTTCTTCCATTTCCTTACTATGTTCCTCACAGTGGAAACTGACAGGTTAAATCTCTGAGACAACTTTTTGTATCCTTCCCCTGAAAAGCTATGTTGAATAATCTTTGTTTTCAGATCATTTGAGAGTTGTTTTGAGGAGCCCATGATGCCACTTTTCATAGGAGAATCAAATAGGAGAACTACTTGCAAGTGGCCACCTTAAATTCCTTTTCTCATGATTTGATACACCTGGCTATGAAGTTCAGAGCTCAATGAGGTTACAAAACCAATTTAGTGCTTCAGGAAGTCAGTAAAAAGTAGTTAGAAGTGTTCAAATCAAGAAAAAAATAAGGGTGCCCATACTTTTGCACCGGTCAAATTTTGTTTAAATGCAGATTGCACATTTTCTGTTAGTACAATAAACCTCATTTGAATCCAGAAATATAACTGAGTCCATCAGTTATTAGATATATGAAACTGAAATAGCTGTTGCAAAAACCAAAATTGTTATAAAGAAAAAAGGTTAACTGTTATGAATGAGTCACCGTAGGAGGCAGACACAAAAATAGAAGCTACGTCCAGAAAACCAGAGAAGTTGGCAACTATCAGATTGCAGACCCCTGAACCTATCAACACAACTAGCAGCAGCCGTGGGGGGTTCCTACGGTGCCCTAGACCCCTCGATCACAGCCGGAGAGCTAAATAGCCTAAAGACAGAAAAGGAAATCTAAACTGCCCCAGAGCAGACCCCAAAGTAAAAGGCAGCCCCCAACATATAATGATGGTGAAGCAAGATGAAAAAACACTCACACAGACAGAAAGATAGGCTGAGCAAACGATGGGGCCCAAACTAACTAAACAGGACAGGAAAGGAAGACATAAGCCAACAGGCTGATATGGAAAAAGACCCTGAAGCAGCTAGGCTTCAAAAGCTATATCAGCACTCAGGTACTTTCTGAAGACAGAGCTAAAGGAATTCAGCTCACCCCAGCAGGGAATGGCAGAAATCCAGAAAAACAAAGCAAAACAAAGTCAAAGCACAAATGCAAAAGGCAGAGCAGAAAACTTAGCTTTAGAAGAGCAGGAATTCAGACTGGTCTCCAAGGATCCCACAGAGAAATCACCCGCAGGGCAGAAAGGCGTCGGCGGCCTTATATCCAGTCAGTCACTCCACTCAGCCAGTCATCATCATTAGGCGGAGGTGCTTGATAATCAGGCTCACTACCTTTCTTTACCAGAAGAGGGAGTTCATCGGGCCTCAGAAGTGAAGGGGAAAATGAGCTCACAACAGTACCTCCCCCTTGCGGAGGGGTCACCGAACCCTCAACCACGCCACCATGGCGATCAGGGTGAGCCCGATGAAAGGCACGCACCAATCTTTTGGCATGAATATCAGAGGCAGAGACCCAGGAATTATCCTCCTGACCATAACCCTTCCACTTAACCAAATACTGGAGTCTCCGTCTAGCCAGACGGGAATCCAGTATTTTCTCTACCTCATATTCCATGTTACCTTCCACCAATACAGGGTCTGGAGGTGCCACCTCCGGAACAACAGGTTCAACAAACCTCTTCAACAAAGACTTAAGGAACACATTATGGATTTTAAAAGTGACAGGAAGAGCCAAACGAAAAGAGACCGGATTAATAATCTCCAAAATCTTGTAAGGTCCAATAAATCTAGGCTTAAACTTAGGAGAAGCCACCTTCATAGCAATATTTTTTGATGATAACCACACCATATCACCAACCTTAAACTGGGGACCGATGGTCCTATGTCGGTTGGAAAACCGCTGGGCCTTTTCCTGGGAGAGAGATAACTTATCCACCACTTGGTCCCAGATCTGGTGCATTCTCTCCACCACAGTGTCAACACCTAGGCAGGCAGAGGGCTCCACCTGCCCTGAAGAAAATCGAGGATGAAACCCAAAGTTACAAAAAAAAAGGTAACATCAAAGTGGCAGAACTAGCTCTATTATTTAAAGCAAATTCGGCCAAGGGCAAAAATGAAACCCAATCATCCTGATCAGCGGAAATAAAACATCTCAAATATGACTCCAAGGTCTGGTTTGTTCTCTCTGTCTGCCCATTGGTCTGAGGGTGAAAAGCAGAGGAGAAGGACAACTGAATTCCCAGCTTGGAACAGAAATTTCTCCAAAATCTAGACACAAACTGAACTCCTCTGTCAGATACAATGTTATCAGGAATCCCGTGCAAGCGAACCACCTGTTGCAAAAACAGGGGCACCAACTCAGAGGAAGACGGCAACTTAGGGAGTGGTACAAGATGAACCATCTTAGAGAAACTATCACAAATCACCCAAATAACAGTCATCCTTTGAGAGACAGGCATATCAGAGATGAAATCCATTGAAATATGGGTCCATGGCCTCTTGGGGACAGGCAAAGGCATCAACAACCCACTAGAGCGAGAACACGATTTAGACCGGGAGCAAGTCCCACAGGACTGCACAAAATTCCTGACATCATGAAACAAGGAGGGCCACCAAAAAGACGACTCACCAGATCTCTAGTACCAAAAATACCTGGATGACCAGCCAAAGCAGAGCAATGAACTTCAGACATCACTCTCTTCTTCCACTGGTCAGGAACATACAACTTTCCACTGGGACAACGCTCAGGTTTGTCCTCCTGGAACTCCTCCAGAGCACGTCTCAAATCGGGCGAGATGGCAGAAAGAACTACCCCTTCGCCTAAGATGGTAGCAGGCTTGGTCACCACAGGAGAATCAGCAAAGAAGCTCCTAGAGAGGGCGTCTGCCTTGACATTCTTAGTTCCAGGAAGAAAAGAAACCACAAAATCAAAACGTGTAAAAAACAAGGCCCACCTAGCCTGTCTAGGGTTCAAGCGCTTAGCCGACTCTAGGTAAATCAAATTCTTGTGGTCAGTGAGGACCATGACTTGATGTTTAGCTCCCTCCAACCAATGTCTCCACTCCTCAAATGCCCATTTCATGGCCAACAGTTCCCGATTCCCCACATCATAGTTACGTTCAGATGGAGAGAACTTTCGGGAAAAGAAGGCACAGGGATTCATTTTAGATGTTACAGGATCCTTTTGGGACAAAACAGCTCCTGCACCAATCTCAGAAGCATCCACCTCTACCTGGAACGGAAGTGAGACATCAGGTTGCCGCAAAACCGGGGCGGAGGTGAATCTTCGCTTCAGCTCCTGAAAGGAAGAAACAGCCTCCGGAGACCAATTTAACACATCAGCACCCTTCTTAGTCAAATCAGTCAATGGCTTGGCAATAGAGTTGAGCGACTTTGGTCGGATCGGGTTTCATGAAACAAAATTTGTTTCAGATGAAACTGGTCCGACTGCGGCAAAAAAAGTCGGCTTTTTGTCCGAAACCCGACCCCAATGCAAGCCAATGGGAAATAAAAGTCGGCATTGAGTGGATGAATGTTATCCGCGCAATGCCGACTTTTATTTCCCATTGGCTTGCATTGGGGTCGGGTTTCGGACAAAACGCCGACTTTTTTTGCCGCAGTCGGACCAGTTTCATCTGAAACAAATTTTGTTTCATGAAATCCGATCCGACCAAAGTCGCTCAACTCTACTTGGCAATACTAGAAAATTTTGCTATAAATTTCCGATAAAAATTAGCAAAACCCAAAAACTTCTGGAGGGCCTTCAAAGAAGTGGGCTGAACCCAATCGTAAATGGCCTGTACCTTGGCCGGGTCCATTTCAATAGTTGACGGAGACAAAATAAATCCCAAAAAAGAAATCCTCTGTACTCCAAAAAGGCATTTAGATCCTTTGACATACAGGGAATTCTCCCTCAAGATCCGGAACACAGTCCGAATATGTTCCACATGAGAATCCCAATCCTTGGAGAAGATCAAAATATCATCCAGATAGATAATCAAAAATTTATCGACAAAATCTCGGAAAATATCGTTCATGAAGCACTGGAAGACAGAAGGGGCATTAGTGAGCCCAAAAGGCATCACCAGGTACTCAAAATGTCCCTCCGGAGTATTAAACGCCGTCTTCCATTCATCCCCATGCTTAATGCGAATAAGATTATACGCCCCCCTGAGGTCAAGCTTGGTAAACCAGCAAGCACCTTTAACTCTAGAAAATAGATCCGAAATCAGGGGTAACGGATACTGATATTTAACAGTAATTTTGTTGAGGGCACGATAATCAATACAAGGTCTTAATGATCCATCCTTTTTGGCTACAAAAAAAAAACGGCACCTAAGGGTGACGAGGATGGTCTAATGTGACCCTTCTCCAACACCTCCTTAATATAGGATCGCATAGCCTCGTGCTCGGGTACAGATAAATTGAAGAGCCGACCCTTGGGAAATTTACACCCCGGGCTCAGTTCAATTGCACAGTCATAACTCCTATGAGGAGGCAGAGACGCAGACTCATTCTCACTAAATACATCATAAAAGTCCGCCAAATAATCAGGAACATCATGCGACTGAGGAGAGGTGGAAAACACTGGAGCCTCACTAAAGGCACACCGACAACCCCAACTCACCACAGACACAGATTTCCAATCCAAAACTGTATTATGAATTTGTAACCAGGGAAACCCCAGAACAATGGTATCATGCAGATTATGCAACACCAAAAATCTGCAACTTTCTTGATGGTCTGGGGCGACCCGCATTACCACCTGGGTCCAAAACTGAGGTTTATTTTTCACCAAAGGAGTAGCATCAATCCCCCTTCAAAGGGATAGGCGTCTGCAGAGGTGTCATCGGAAATCCACAACGTTTAGCAAAATCCAAGTCCATTAGGTTTAGGGCTGCTCCCGAATCCACAAAAGCCTTGGCGTAAAATGTGGACAGGGAGCAGATCAGAGTAATAGCCAGAAGAAACTTAGGTTGAACACCACCAACAGAAAACGTGTGTGCAAAGCGTTTCCCTCGTTTAGGACAGACAGAAATAATATGCGAGGCATCTCCACAGAAAAAACACAACTTATTACACCTTCTGAACTCCTGACGCTGCTCTCTGGACAAAACTCTATCACATTGCATAGGTTCAGACATTTGTTCAACAGGTGGCAACACCTCTCGTGCAGTTTTGCGTTCGCGCAAACGCCAATCAACCTGAATGGCTAATAACATAGAATCGTCAAGACCAGAGGGAACAGGAAATCCCACCATAGTATCTTTTACAGCTTCTGACAAACCCTTCCGAAAGAGAGCAGCCAAGGCACTATCATTCCAGGTAGTAAGTACCGCCCACTTTCGGAATTTTTGACAGTACAATTCTGCAGAATCTCGACCCTGGTTCAATGCCAGCAGGGTCTTTTCAGCCTGATCAATGGCATTAGGTTCGTCATACAACAACCCTAAGGCTTGAAAAAATGCATTCACATTAGTCAGAATAGGATCATCTGGTTTCAAAGAAAACGCCCAATCCTGGGGATCACCACACAGCAAAGAGATGACAATTTTAACCTGCTGCGCGGAGCTCCCTGACGAGGTAGGCTTCAAGGCAAAAAATAATTTACAATTATTTTTGAAATTCAAAAATTTAGACCGATCCCCAAAAAATACATCAGGTGTAGGAATCTTTGGTTCAGCAGCATGTGAATGAGCAAGGTAGGCGGAAATTCCCCGCACTTCCGCAGCGAGCTGCTCCACACGATCAGACAATTGCTTTATCTCCATTGAGAGAAAAAAAATTCCCCCTACGGCCTCAGAGATATAGAGGAAAAAATATACACACTTTTTTTTTTTTTTTTACAATTCTTTCCTGCTACTGAGTACCCTAGGATCTGCGGTATGGCAGGTGATTCTGTTATGAATGAGTCACCGTAGGAGGCAGACACAAAAATAGAAGCTACGTCCAGAAAACCAGGGAAGTTGGCAACTATCAGATTGCAGACCCCTGAACCTATCAACACAACTAGCAGCAGCTGTGGGGGGTTCCTAAGGTGCCCTAGACCCCTCGATCACAGCCGGAGAGCTAAATAGCCTAAAGACAGAAAAGGAAATCTAAACTGCCCCAGAGCAGACCCCAAAGTAAAAGGCAGCCCCCAACATATAATGATGGTGAAGCAAGATGAAAAAACACTCACACAGACAGAAAGATAGGCTGAGCAAACGATGGGGCCCAAACTAACTAAACAGGACAGGAAAGGAAGGTTGCTGTCTGCAATCTGCCAAAACCCTATCAAAGACATAAGCCAACAGGCTGATATGGAAAAAGACCCTGAAGCAGCTAGGCTTCAAAAGCTATATCAGCACTCAGGTACTTTCTGAAGACAGAGCTAAAGGAATTCAGCTCACCCCAGCAGGGAATGGCAGAAATCCAGAAAAACAAAGCAAAACAAAGTCAAAGCACAAATGCAAAAGGCAGAGCAGAAAACTTAGCTTTAGAAGAGCAGGAATTCAGACTGGTCTCCAAGGATCCCACAGAGAAATCACCCGCAGGGCAGAAAGGCGTCGGCGGCCTTATATCCAGTCAGTCACTCCACTCAGCCAGTCATTATCATTAGGCGGAGGTGCTTAATAATCAGGCTCACTACCTTTCTTTACCAGAAGAGGGAGTTCATCGGGCCTCAGAAGTGAAGGGGAAAATGAGCTCACAACAGTACCTCCCCCTTGCGGAGGGGTCACCGAACCCTCAACCACACCACCATGGCGATCAGGGTGAGCACGATGAAAGGCACGCACCAATCTTTTGGCATGAATATCAGAGGCAGAGACCCAGGAATTATCCTCCTGACCATAACCCTTCCACTTAACCAAATACTGGAGTCTCCGTCTTGCCAGACTGGAATCCAGTATTTTCTCTACCTCATATTCCATGTTACCTTCGACCAATACAGGGTCTGGAGGTGCCACCTCCGGAACAACAGGTTCAACAAACCTCTTCAACAAAGACTTAAGGAACACATTATGGATTTTAAAAGTGACAGGAAGAGCCAAACGAAAAGAGACCGGATTAATAATCTCCAAAATCTTGTAAGGTCCAATAAATCTAGGCTTAAACTTAGGAGAAGCCACCTTCATAGCAATATTTTTTGATGATAACCACACCATATCACCAACCTTAAACTGGGGACCGATGGTCCTATGTCGGTTGGAAAACCGCTGGGCCTTTTCCTGGGAGAGAGATAACTTATCCACCACTTGGTCCCAGATCTGGTGCATTCTCTCCACCACAGTGTCAACACCTAGGCAGGCAGAGGGCTCCACCTGCCCTGAAGAAAATCGAGGATGAAACCCAAAGTTACAAAAAAAAAAGGTGACATCAAAGTGGCAGAACTAGCTCTATTATTTAAAGCAAATTCGGCCAAGGGCAAAAATGAAACCCAATCATCCTGATCAGCGGAAATAAAACATCTCAAATATGACTCCAAGGTCTGGTTTGTTCTCTCTGTCTGCCCATTGGTCTGAGGGTGAAAAGCAGAGGAGAAGGACAACTGAATTCCCAGCTTGGAACAGAAAGTTCTCCAAAATCTAGACACAAACTGAACTCCTCTGTCAGATACAATGTTCTCAGGAATCCCGTGCAAGCGAACCACCTGTTGCAAAAACAGGGGCACCAACTCAGAGGAAGACGGCAACTTAGGGAGTGGTACAAGATGAACCATCTTAGAGAAACTATCACAAATCACCCAAATAACAGTCATCCTTTGAGAGACAGGCATATCAGAGATGAAATCCATTGAAATATGGGTCCATGGCCTCTTGGGGACAGGCAAAGGCATCAACAACCCACTAGAGCGAGAACACGATTTAGACCGGGAGCAAGTCCCACAGGACTGCACAAAATTCCTGACATCACGAAACAAGGAGGGCCACCAAAAATACGACTCACCAGATCTCTAGTACCAAAAATACCTGGATGACCAGCCAAAGCAGAGCAATGAACTTCAGACATCACTCTCTTCTTCCACTGGTCAGGAACATACAACTTTCCACTGGGACAACGCTCATGTTTGTCCTCCTGGAACTCCTCCAGAGCACGTCTCAAATCGGGCGAGATGGCAGAAAGAACTACCCCTTCGCCTAAGATGGTAGCAGGCTTGGTCACCACAGGAGAATCAGCAAAGAAGCTCCTAGAGAGGGCGTCTGCCTTGACATTCTTAGTTCCAGGAAGAAAAGAAACCACAAAATCAAAACGTGTAAAAAACAAGGCCCACCTAGCCTGTCTAGGGTTCAAGCGCTTAGCCGACTCTAGGTAAATCAAATTCTTGTGGTCAGTGAGGACCATGACTTGATGTTTAGCTCCCTCCAACCAATGTCTCCACTCCTCAAATGCCCATTTCATGGCCAACAGTTCCCGATTCCCCACATCATAGTTACGTTCAGATGGAGAGAACTTTCGGGAAAAGAAGGCACAGGGATTCATTTTAGATGTTACAGGATCCTTTTGGGACAAAACAGCTCCTGCACCAATCTCAGAAGCATCCACCTCTACCTGGAACGGAAGTGAGACATCAGGTTGCCGCAAAACCGGGGCGGAGGTGAATCTTCGCTTCAGCTCCTGAAAGGAAGAAACAGCCTCCGGAGACCAATTTAACACATCAGCACCCTTCTTAGTCAAATCAGTCAATGGCTTGGCAATAGAGTTGAGTGACTTTGGTCGGATCGGGTTTCATGAAACAAAATTTGTTTCAGATGAAACTGGTCCGACTGCGGCAAAAAAAGTCGGCTTTTTGTCCGAAACCCGACCCCAATGCAAGCCAATGGGAAATAAAAGTCGGCATTGAGTGGATGAATGTTATCCGCGCAATGCCGACTTTTATTTCCCATTGGCTTGCATTGGGGTCGGGTTTCGGACAAAACGCCGACTTTTTTTGCCGCAGTCGGACCAGTTTCATCTGAAACAAATTTTGTTTCATGAAATCCGATCCGACCAAAGTCGCTCAACTCTACTTGGCAATACTAGAAAATTTTGCTATAAATTTCCGATAAAAATTAGCAAAACCCAAAAACTTCTGGAGGGCCTTCAAAGAAGTGGGCTGAACCCAATCGTAAATGGCCTGTACCTTGGCCGGGTCCATTTCAATAGTTGACGGAGACAAAATAAATCCCAAAAAAGAAATCCTCTGTACTCCAAAAAGGCATTTAGATCCTTTGACATACAGGGAATTCTCCCTCAAGATCCGGAACACAGTCCGAATATGTTCCACATGAGAATCCCAATCCTTGGAGAAGATCAAAATATCATCCAGATAGATAATCAAAAATTTATCGACAAAATCTCGGAAAATATCGTTCATGAAGCACTGGAAGACAGAAGGGGCATTAGTGAGCCCAAAAGGCATCACCAGGTACTCAAAATGTCCCTCCGGAGTATTAAACGCCGTCTTCCATTCATGCCCATGCTTAATGCGAATAAGATTATACGCCCCCCTGAGGTCAAGCTTGGTAAACCAGCAAGCACCTTTAACTCTAGAAAATAGATCCGAAATCAGGGGTAACGGATACTGATATTTAACAGTAATTTTGTTGAGGGCACGATAATCAATACAAGGTCTTAATGATCCATCCTTTTTGGCTACAAAAAAAAAACGGCACCTAAGGGTGACGAGGATGGTCTAATGTGACCCTTCTCCAACACCTCCTTAATATAGGATCGCATAGCCTCGTGCTCGGGTACAGATAAATTGAAGAGCCGACCCTTGGGAAATTTACACCCCGGGCTCAGTTCAATTGCACAGTCATAACTCCTATGAGGAGGCAGAGACGCAGACTCATTCTCACTAAATACATCATAAAAGTCCGCCAAATAATCAGGAACATCATGCGACTGAGGAGAGGTGGAAAACACCGGAGCCTCACTAAAGGCACACCGACAACCCCAACTCACCACAGACACAGATTTCCAATCCAAAACTGTATTATGAATTTGTAACCAGGGAAACCCCAGAACAATGGTATCATGCAGATTATGCAACACCAAAAATCTGCAACTTTCTTGATGGTCTGGGGCGACCCGCATTACCACCTGGGTCCAAAACTGAGGTTTATTTTTCGCCAAAGGAGTAGCATCAATCCCCCTTCAAAGGGATAGGCATCTGCAGAGGTGTCATCGGAAATCCACAACGTTTAGCAAAATCCAAGTCCACTAGGTTTAGGGCTGCTCCCGAATCCACAAAAGCCTTGGCGTAAAATGTGGACAGGGAGCAGATCAGAGTAATAGCCAGAAGAAACTTAGGTTGAACACCACCAACAGAAAACGTGTGTGCAAAGCGTTACTCTCGTTTAGGACAGACAGAAATAATATGCGAGGCATCTCCACAGAAAAAACACAACTTATTACGCCTTCTGAACTCCTGACGCTGCTCTCTGGACAAAACTCTATCACATTGCATAGGTTCAGACATTTGTTCAACAGGTGGCAACACCTCTCGTGCAGTTTTGCGTTCGCGCAAACGCCAATCAACCTGAATGGCTAATGACATAGAATCGTCAAGACCAGAGGGAACAGGAAATCCCACCATAGTATCTTTTACGGCTTCTGACAAACCCTTCCGAAAGAGAGCAGCCAAGGCACTATCATTCCAGGTAGTAAGTACCGCCCACTTTCGGAATTTTTGACAGTACAATTCTGCAGAATCTCGATCCTGGTTCAATGCCAGCAGGGTCTTTTCAGCCTGATCAATGGCATTAGGTTCGTCATACAACAACCCTAAAGCTTGAAAAAATGCATTCACATTAGTCAGAATAGGATCATCTGGTTTCAAAGAAAACGCCCAATCCTGGGGATCACCACACAGCAAAGAGATGACAATTTTAACCTGCTGCGCGGAGCTCCCTGACGAGTTAGGCTTCAAGGCAAAAAATAATTTACAATTATTTTTGAAATTCAAAAATTTAGACCGATCCCCAAAAAATACATCAGGTGTAGGAATCTTTGGTTCAGCAGCATGTGAATGAGCAAGGTAGGCGGAAATTCCCCGCACTTCCGCAGCGAGCTGCTCCACACGATCATACAATTGCTTTATCTCCATTGAGAGAAAAAAAATTCCCCCTTCGGCCTCAGAGATATAGAGGAAAAAATATACACACTTTTTTTTTTTTACAATTCTTTCCTGCTACTGAGTACCCTAGGATCTGCGGTATGGCGGGTGATTCTGTTATGAATGAGTCACCGTAGGAGGCAGACACAAAAATAGAAGCTACGTCCAGAAAACCAGGGAAGTTGGCAACTATCAGATTGCAGACCCCTGAACCTATCAACACAACTAGCAGCAGCTGTGGGGGGTTCCTAAGGTGCCCTAGACCCCTCGATCACAGCCGGAGAGCTAAATAGCCTAAAGACAGAAAAGGAAATCTAAACTGCCCCAGAGCAGACCCCAAAGTAAAAGGCAGCCCCCAACATATAATGATGGTGAAGCAAGATGAAAAAACACTCACACAGACAGAAAGATAGGCTGAGCAAACGATGGGGCCCAAACTAACTAAACAGGACAGGAAAGGAAGGTTGCTGTCTGCAATCTGCCAAAACCCTATCAAAGACATAAGCCAACAGGCTGATATGGAAAAAGACCCTGAAGCAGCTAGGCTTCAAAAGCTATATCAGCACTCAGGTACTTTCTGAAGACAGAGCTAAAGGAATTCAGCTCACCCCAGCAGGGAATGGCAGAAATCCAGAAAAACAAAGCAAAACAAAGTCAAAGCACAAATGCAAAAGGCAGAGCAGAAAACTTAGCTTTAGAAGAGCAGGAATTCAGACTGGTCTCCAAGGATCCCACAGAGAAATCACCCGCAGGGCAGAAAGGCGTCGGCGGCCTTATATCCAGTCAGTCACTCCACTCAGCCAGTCATTATCATTAGGCGGAGGTGCTTAATAATCAGGCTCACTACCTTTCTTTACCAGAAGAGGGAGTTCATCGGGCCTCAGAAGTGAAGGGGAAAATGAGCTCACAACAGTACCTCCCCCTTGCGGAGGGGTCACCGAACCCTCAACCACACCACCATGGCGATCAGGGTGAGCACGATGAAAGGCACGCACCAATCTTTTGGCATGAATATCAGAGGCAGAGACCCAGGAATTATCCTCCTGACCATAACCCTTCCACTTAACCAAATACTGGAGTCTCCGTCTAGCCAGACTGGAATCCAGTATTTTCTCTACCTCATATTCCATGTTACCTTCGACCAATACAGGGTCTGGAGGTGCCACCTCCGGAACAACAGGTTCAACAAACCTCTTCAACAAAGACTTAAGGAACACATTATGGATTTTAAAAGTGACAGGAAGAGCCAAACAAAAAGAGACCGGATTAATAATCTCCAAAATCTTGTAAGGTCCAATAAATCTAGGCTTAAACTTAGGAGAAGCCACCTTAATAGCAATATTTTTTGATGATAACCACACCATATCACCAACCTTAAACTGGGGACCGATGGTCCTATGTCGGTTGGAAAACCGCTGGGCCTTTTCCTGGGAGAGAGAGAACTTATCCACCACTTGGTCCCAGATCTGGTGCATTCTCTCCACCACAGTGTCAACACCTAGGCAGGCAGAGGGCTCCACCTGCCCTGAAGAAAATCGAGGATGAAACCCAAAGTTACAAAAAAAAAGGTGACATCAAAGTGGCAGAACTAGCTCTATTAGATAAAGCAAATTCGGCCAAGGGCAAAAATGAAACCCAATCATCCTGATCAGCGGAAATAAAACATCTCAAATATGACTCCAAGGTCTGGTTTGTTCTCTCTGTCTGCCCATTGGTCTGAGGGTGAAAAGCAGAGGAGAAGGACAACTGAATTCCCAGCTTGGAACAGAAAGTTCTCCAAACTCTAGACACAAACTGAACTCCTCTGTCAGATACAATGTTCTCAGGAATCCCGTGCAAGCGAACCACCTGTTGCAAAAACAGGGGCACCAACTCAGAGGAAGACGGCAACTTAGGGAGTGGTACAAGATGAACCATCTTAGAGAACCTATCACAAATCACCCAAATAACAGTCATCATTTGAGAGACAGGCATATCAGAGATGAAATCCATTGAAATATGGGTCCATGGCCTCTTGGGGACAGGCAAAGGCATCAACAACCCACTAGAGTGAGAACACGATTTAGACCGGGAGCAAGTCCCACAGGACTGCACAAAATTCCTGACATCACGATACAAGGAGGGCCACCAAAAAGATGACTCACCAGATCTCTAGTACCAAAAATACCTGGATGACCAGCCAAAGCAGAGTAATGAACTTCAGACATCACTCTCTTCTTCCACTGGTCAGGAACATACAACTTTCCACTGGGACAACGCTCAGGTTTGTCCTCCTGGAACTCCTCCAGAGCACGTCTCAAATCGGGCGAGATGGCAGAAAGAACTACCCCTTCGCCTAAGATGGTAGCAGGCTTGGTCACCACAGGAGAATCAGCAAAGAAGCTCCTAGAGAGGGCGTCTGCCTTGACATTCTTAGTTCCAGGAAGAAAAGAAACCACAAAATCAAAACGTGTAAAAAACAAGGCCCACCTAGCCTGTCTAGGGTTCAAGCGCTTAGCCGACTCTAGATAAATCAAATTCTTGTGGTCAGTGAGGACCACGACTTGATGTTTAGCTCCCTCCAACCAATGTCTCCACTCCTCAAATGCCCATTTCATGGCCAACAGTTCCCGATTCCCCACATCATAGTTACGTTCAGATGGAGAGAACTTTCGGGAAAAGAAGGCACAGGGATTCATTTTAGATGTTACAGGATCCTTTTGGGACAAAACAGCTCCTGCACCAATCTCAGAAGCATCCACCTCTACCTGGAACGGAAGTGAGACATCAGGTTGCCGCAAAACCGGGGCGGAGGTGAATCTTCGCTTCAGCTCCTGAAAGGAAGAAACAGCCTCCGGAGACCAATTTAACACATCAGCACCCTTCTTAGTCAAATCAGTCAATGGCTTGGCAATAGAGTTGAGCGACTTTGGTCGGATCGGGTTTCATGAAACAAAATTTGTTTCAGATGAAACTGGTCCGACTGCGGCAAAAAAAGTCGGCGTTTTGTCCGAAACCCGACCCCAATGCAAGCCAATGGGAAATAAAAGTCGGCATTGAGTGGATGAATCTTATCCGCGCAATGCCGACTTTTATTTCCCATTGGCTTGCATTGGGGTCGGGTTTCGGACAAAACGCCGACTTTTTTTGCCGCAGTCGGACCAGTTTCATCTGAAACAAATTTTGTTTCATGAAATCCGATCCGACCAAAGTCGCTCAACTCTACTTGGCAATACTAGAAAATTTTGCTATAAATTTCCGATAAAAATTAGCAAAACCCAAAAACTTCTGGAGGGCCTTCAAAGAAGTGGGCTGAACCCAATCGTAAATGGCCTGTACCTTGGCCGGGTCCATTTCAATAGTTGACGGAGACAAAATAAATCCCAAAAAAGAAATCCTCTGTACTCCAAAAAGGCATTTAGATCCTTTGACATACAGGGAATTCTCCCTCAAGATCCGGAACACAGTCCGAATATGTTCCACATGAGAATCCCAATCCTTGGAGAAGATCAAAATATCATCCAGATAGATAATCAAAAATTTATCGACAAAATCTCGGAAAATATCGTTCATGAAGCACTGGAAGACAGAAGGGGCATTAGTGAGCCCAAAAGGCATCACCAGGTACTCAAAATGTCCCTCCGGAGTATTAAACGCCGTCTTCCATTCATCCCCATGCTTAATGCGAATAAGATTATACGCCCCCCTGAGGTCAAGCTTGGTAAACCAGCAAGCACCTTTAACTCTAGAAAATAGATCCGAAATCAGGGGTAACGGATACTGATATTTAACAGTAATTTTGTTGAGGGCACGATAATCAATACAAGGTCTTAATGATCCATCCTTTTTGGCTACAAAAAAAAAACGGCACCTAAGGGTGACGAGGATGGTCTAATGTGACCCTTCTCCAACACCTCCTTAATATAGGATCGCATAGCCTCGTGCTCGGGTACAGATAAATTGAAGAGCCGACCCTTGGGAAATTTACACCCCGGGCTCAGTTCAATTGCACAGTCATAACTCCTATGAGGAGGCAGAGACGCAGACTCATTCTCACTAAATACATCATAAAAGTCCGCCAAATAATCAGGAACATCATGCGACTGAGGAGAGGTGGAAAACACCGGAGCCTCACTAAAGGCACACCGACAACCCCAACTCACCACAGACACAGATTTCCAATCCAAAACTGTATTATGAATTTGTAACCAGGGAAACCCCAGAACAATGGTATCATGCAGATTATGCAACACCAAAAATCTGCAATTTTCTTGATGGTCTGGGGCGACCCGCATTACCACCTGGGTCCAAAACTGAGGTTTATTTTTCGCCAAAGGAGTAGCATCAATCCCCTTCAAAGGGATAGGCGTCTGCAGAGGTGTCATCGGAAATCCACAACGTTTAGCAAAATCCAAGTCCATTAGGTTTAGGGCTGCTCCCGAATCCACAAAAGCCTTGGCGTAAAATGTGGACAGGGAGCAGATCAGAGTAATAGCCAGAAGAAACTTAGGTTAAACACCACCAACAGAAAACGTGTGTGCAAAGCGTTTCTCTCATTTAGGACAGACAGAAATAATATGCGAGGCATCTCCACAGAAAAAACACAACTTATTACGCCTTCTGAACTCCTGACGCTGCTCTCTGGACAAAACTCTATCACATTGCATAGGTTCAGACATTTGTTCAACAGGTGGCAACACCTCTCGTGCAGTTTTGCGTTCGCGCAAACGCCAATCAACCTGAATGGCTAATGACATAGAATCGTCAAGACCAGAGGGAACAGGAAATCCCACCATAGTATCTTTTACGGCTTCTGACAAACCCTTCCGAAAGAGAGCAGCCAAGGCACTGTCATTCCAGGTAGTAAGTACCGCCCACTTTCGGAATTTTTGACAGTACAATTCTGCAGAATCTCGACCCTGGTTCAATGCCAGCAGGGTCTTTTCAGCCTGACCAATGGCATTAGGTTCGTCATACAACAACCCTAAAGCTTGAAAAAATGCATTCACATTAGTCAGAATAGGATCATCTGGTTTCAAAGAAAACGCCCAATCCTGGGGATCACCACACAGCAAAGAGATGACAATTTTAACCTGCTGCGCGGAGCTCCCTGACGAGTTAGGCTTCAAGGCAAAAAATAATTTACAATTATTTTTGAAATTCAAAAATTTAGACCGATCCCCAAAAAATACATCAGGTGTAGGAATCTTTGGTTCAGCAGCATGTGAATGAGCAAGGTAGGCGGAAATTCCCCGCACTTCCGCAGCGAGCTGCTCCACACGATCAGACAATTGCTTTATCTCCATTGAGAGAAAAAAAATTCCCCCTACGGCCTCAGAGATATAGAGGAAAAAATATACACACTTTTTTTTTTTTTACAATTCTTTCCTGCTACTGAGTACCCTAGGATCTGCGGTATGGCGGGTGATTCTGTTATGAATGAGTCACCGTAGGAGGCAGACACAAAAATAGAAGCTACGTCCAGAAAACCAGGGAAGTTGGCAACTATCAGATTGCAGACCCCTGAACCTATCAACACAACTAGCAGCAGCTGTGGGGGGTTCCTAAGGTGCCCTAGACCCCTCGATCACAGCCGGAGAGCTAAATAGCCTAAAGACAGAAAAGGAAATCTAAACTGCCCCAGAGCAGACCCCAAAGTAAAAGGCAGCCCCCAACATATAATGATGGTGAAGCAAGATGAAAAAACACTCACACAGACAGAAAGATAGGCTGAGCAAACGATGGGGCCCAAACTAACTAAACAGGACAGGAAAGGAAGGTTGCTGTCTGCAATCTGCCAAAACCCTATCAAAGACATAAGCCAACAGGCTGATATGGAAAAAGACCCTGAAGCAGCTAGGCTTCAAAAGCTATATCAGGACTCAGGTACTTTCTGAAGACAGAGCTAAAGGAATTCAGCTCACCCCAGCAGGGAATGGCAGAAATCCAGAAAAACAAAGCAAAACAAAGTCAAAGCACAAATGCAAAAGGCAGAGCAGAAAACTTAGCTTTAGAAGAGCAGGAATTCAGACTGGTCTCCAAGGATCCCACAGAGAAATCACCCGCAGGGCAGAAAGGCGTCGGCGGCCTTATATCCAGTCAGTCACTCCACTCAGCCAGTCATTATCATTAGGCGGAGGTGCTTGATAATCAGGCTCACTACCTTTCTTTACCAGAAGAGGGAGTTCATCGGGCCTCAGAAGTGAAGGGGAAAATGAGCTCACAACAGTACCTCGCCCTTGCGGAGGGGTCACCGAACCCTCAACCACACCACCATGGCGATCATGGTGAGCCCGATGAAAGGCACGCACCAATCTTTTGGCATGAATATCAGAGGCAGAGACCCAGGAATTATCCTCCTGACCATAACCCTTCCACTTAACCAAATACTGGAGTCTCCGTCTAGCCAGACTGGAATCCAGTATTTTCTCTACCTCATATTCCATGTTACCTTCGACCAATACAGGGTCTTGAGGTGCCACCTCCGGAACAACAGGTTCAACAAACCTCTTCAACAAAGACTTAAGGAACACATTATGGATTTTAAAAGTGACAGGAAGAGCCAAACGAAAAGAGACCGGATTAATAATCTCCAAAATCTTGTAAGGTCCAATAAATCTAGGCTTAAACTTAGGAGAAGCCACCTTCATAGCAATATTTTTTGATGATAACCACACCATATCACCAACCTTAAACTGGGGACCGATGGTCCTATGTCGGTTGGAAAACCGCTGGGCCTTTTCCTGGGAGAGAGATAACTTATCCACCACTTGGTCCCAGATCTGGTGCATTCTCTCCACCACAGTGTCAACACCTAGGCAGGCAGAGGGCTCCACCTGCCCTGAAGAAAATCGAGGATGAAACCCAAAGTTACAAAAAAAAAGGTGACATCAAAGTGGCAGAACTAGCTCTATTATTTAAAGCAAATTTGGCCAAGGGCAAAAATGAAACCCAATCATCCTGATCAGCGGAAATAAAACATCTCAAATATGACTCCAAGGTCTGGTTTGTTCTCTCTGTCTGCCCATTGGTCTGAGGGTGAAAAGCAGAGGAGAAGGACAACTGAATTCCCAGCTTGGAACAGAAAGTTCTCCAAAATCTAGACACAAACTGAACTCCTCTGTCAGATACAATGTTCTCAGGAATCCCGTGCAAGCGAACCACCTGTTGCAAAAACAGGGGCACCAACTCAGAGGAAGACGGCAACTTAGGGAGTGGTACAAGATGAACCATCTTAGAGAACCTATCACAAATCACCCAAATAACAGTCATCCTTTGAGAGACAGGCATATCAGAGATGAAATCCATTGAAATATGGGTCCATGGCCTCTTGGGGACAGGCAAAGGCATCAACAACCCACTAGAGTGAGAACACGATTTAGACCGGGAGCAAGTCCCACAGGACTGCACAAAATTCCTGACATCACGAAACAAGGAGGGCCACCAAAAAGACGACTCACCAGATCTCTAGTACCAAAAATACCTGGATGACCAACCAAAGCAGAGCAATGAACTTCAGACATCACTCTCTTCTTCCACTGGTCAGGAACATACAACTTTCCACTGGGACAACGCTCAGGTTTGTCCTCCTGGAACTCCTCCAGAACACGTCTCAAATCGGGCGAGATGGCAGAAAGAACTACCCCTTCGCCTAAGATGGTAGCAGGCTTGGTCACCACAGGAGAATCAGCAAAGAAGCTCCTAGAGAGGGCGTCTGCCTTGACATTCTTAGTTCCAGGAAGAAAAGAAACCACAAAATCAAAACGTGTAAAAAACAAGGCCCACCTAGCCTGTCTAGGTTTCAAGCGCTTAGCCGACTCTAGGTAAATCAAATTCTTGTGGTCAGTGAGGACCACGACTTGATGTTTAGCTCCCTCCAACCAATGTCTCCACTCCACAAATGCCCATTTCATGGCCAACAGTTCCCGATTCCCCACATCATAGTTACGTTCAGATGGAGAGAACTTTCGGGAAAAGAAGGCACAGGGATTCATTTTAGATGTTACAGGATCCTTTTGGGACAAAACAGCTCCTGCACCAATCTCAGAAGCATCCACCTCTACCTGGAACGGAAGTGAGATATCAGGTTGCCGCAAAACCGGGGCGGAGGTGAATCTTCGCTTCAGCTCCTGAAAGGAAGAAACAGCCTCCGGAGACCAATTTAACACATCAGCACCCTTCTTAGTCAAATCAGTCAATGGCTTGGCAATAGAGTTGAGCGACTTTGGTCGGATCGAGTTTCATGAAACAAAATTTGTTTCAGATGAAACTGGTCCGACTGCGGCAAAAAAAGTCGGCGTTTTGTCCGAAACCCGACCCCAATGCAAGCCAATGGGAAATAAAAGTTGGCATTGAGTGGATGAATGTCATCCGCGCAATGCCGACTTTTATTTCCCATTGGCTTGCATTGGGGTCGGGTTTCGGACAAAACGCCGACTTTTTTTGCCGCAGTCGGACCAGTTTCATCTGAAACAAATTTTGTTTCATGAAACCCGATCCGACCAAAGTCGCTCAACTCTACTTGGCAATACTAGAAAATTTTGCTATAAATTTCAGATAAAAATTAGCAAAACCCAAAAACTTCTGGAGGGCCTTCAAAGAAGTGGGCTGAACCCAATCGTAAATGGCCTGTACCTTGGCCGGGTCCATTTCAATAGTTGACGGAGACAGAATAAATCCCAAAAAAGAAATCCTCTGTACTCCAAAAAGGCATTTAGATCCTTTGACATACAGGGAATTCTCCCTCAAGATCCGGAACACAGTCCGAATATGTTCCACATGAGAATCCCAATCCTTGGAGAAGATCAAAATATCATCCAGATAGATAATCAAAAATTTATCGACAAAATCTCGGAAAATATCGTTCATGAAGCACTGGAAGACAGAAGGGGCATTAGTGAGCCCAAAAGGCATCACCAGGTACTCAAAATGTCCCTCCGGAGTATTAAACGCCGTCTTCCATTCATCCCCATGCTTAATGCGAATAAGATTATACGCCCCCCTGAGGTCAAGCTTGGTAAACCAGCAAGCACCTTTAACTCTAGAAAATAGATCCGAAATCAGGGGTAACGGATACTGATATTTAACAGTAATTTTGTTGAGGGCACGATAATCAATACAAGGTCTTAATGATCCATCCTTTTTGGCTACAAAAAAAAAACGGCACCTAAGGGTGACGAGGATGGTCTAATGTGACCCTTCTCCAACGCCTCCTTAATATAGGATCGCATAGCCTCGTGCTCGGGTACAGATAAATTGAAGAGCCGACCCTTGGGAAATTTACACCCCGGGCTCAGTTCAATTGCACAGTCATAACTCCTATGAGGAGGCAGAGACGCAGACTCATTCTCACTAAATACATTATAAAAGTCCGCCAAATAATCAGGAACATCATGCGACTGAGGAGAGGTGGAAAACACTGGAGCCTCACTAAAGGCACACCGACAACCCCAACTCATCACAGACACAGATTTCCAATCCAAAACTGTATTATGAATTTGTAACCAGGGAAACCCCAGAACAATGGTATCATGCAGATTATGCAACACCAAAAATCTGCAATTTTTAGGACAGACAGAAATAATATGCGAGGCATCTCCACAGAAAAAACACAACTTATTACGCCTTCTGAACTCCTGACGCTGCTCTCTGGACAAAACTCTATCACATTGCATAGGTTCAGACATTTGTTCAACAGGTGGCAACACCTCTCGTGCAGTTTTGCGTTCGCGCAAACGCCAATCAACCTGAATGGCTAATGACATAGAATCGTCAAGACCAGAGGGAACAGGAAATCCCACCATAGTATCTTTTACGGCTTCTGACAAACCCTTCCGAAAGAGAGCAGCCAAGGCACTATCATTCCAGGTAGTAAGTACCACCCACTTTCGGAATTTTTGACAGTACAATTCTGCAGAATCTCGACCCTGGTTCAATGCCAGCAGGGTCTTTTCAGCCTGATCAATGGCATTAGGTTCGTCATACAACAACCCTAAGGCTTGAAAAAATGCATTCACATTAGTCAGAATAGGATCATCTGGTTTCAAAGAAAACGCCCAATCCTGGGGATCGCCACACAGCAAAGAGATGACAATTTTAACCTGCTGCGCGGAGCTCCCTGACGAGTTAGGCTTCAAGGCAAAAAATAATTTACAATTATTTTTGAAATTCAAAAATTTAGACCGATCCCCAAAAAATACATCAGGTGTAGGAATCTTTGGTTCAGCAGCATGTGAATGAACAAGGTAGGCGGAAATTCCCCGCACTTCCGCAGCGAGCTGCTCCACACGATCAGACAATTGCTTTATCTCCATTGAGAGAAAAAAAAATTCCCCCTACGGCCTCAGAGATATAGAGGAAAAAATATACACACTTTTTTTTTTTTTTTTTTTTTTTTTACAATTCTTTCCTGCTACTGAGTACCCTAGGATCTGCGGTATGTCGGGTGATTCTGCTATGAATGAGTCACCGTAGGAGGCAGACACAAAAATAGAAGCTACGTCCAGAAAACCAGGGAAGTTGGCAACTATCAGATTGCAGACCCCTGAACCTATCAACACAACTAGCAGCAGCTGTGGGGGGTTCCTAAGGTGCCCTAGACCCCTCGATCACAGCCGGAGAGCTAAATAGCCTAAAGACAGAAAAGGAAATCTAAACTGCCCCAGAGCAGACCCCAAAGTAAAAGGCAGCCCCCAACATATAATGATGGTAAAGCAAGATGAAAAAACACTCACACAGACAGAAAGATAGGCTGAGCAAACGATGGGGCCCAAACTAACTAAACAGGACAGGAAAGGAAGGTTGCTGTCTGCAATCTGCCAAAACCCTATCAAAGACATAAGCCAACAGGCTGATATGGAAAAAGACCCTGAAGCAGCTAGGCTTCAAAAGCTATATCAGCACTCAGGTACTTTCTGAAGACAGAGCTAAAGGAATTCAGCTCACCCCAGCAGGGAATGGCAGAAATCCAGAAAAACAAAGCAAAACAAAGTCAAAGCACAAATGCAAAAGGCAGAGCAGAAAACTTAGCTTTAGAAGAGCAGGAATTCAGACTGGTCTCCAAGGATCCCACAGAGAAATCACCCGCAGGGCAGAAGGGTGTCAGCGGCCTTATATCCAGTCAGTCACTCCACTGAGCCAGTCATCATCATTAGGCTCAGGTGCTTGATAATCAGTCTCACTACCTTTCTTTACCAGAAGAGGGAGTTCATCAGGCCTCATAAGTGAAGGGGAAAATGAGCTCACAACAGTTAACATTAATAGGGGTGCCCAAACTTTAACTTATGACTGTATAAATACCTGGTATCTGGTGATACTGTACCCTTTCTGCCAGAAAGTCCTCCTCCACCCACCACTCTTAGTGTATCATTGACACCTGGAACATTGGCCCACATGTGTGATTATTTCTTGCGGATCTTCTTTTTATATTGTGGTGTAATCCATCCTGAGCGTGTGAGAGTCTGTGTGTTACTCCTGCAATTTATATGTAGATTTAAAAATTACCCCAACACTGTATACTGCTCTACGCTTGTGATACATTACCCATTTACTGGTTTTTATATTCTGGTCTAATCCAAACTGACCAAGTGAGAGTCTGTTTCTGACTCTGGAAATAAATACTGAGATTGACAATGACCCCTACACTGTATACAGCTGTACGCTTCAGATCCATTACCGTTTTACAGCTTTTTATATTGTGTCGTAATCCATACTGAGCCTGAGAGCATCTGTGTCTGCCTCCTGAAATATATACAGAGATTTAGAATTTTAGAATGTTTAAACTATACTATATATACCTGCTATCTGATGATACTGTACCCTTTTTCTACTTTTTATATTCTTGTCTAATCCATACTGAGCCTGTGAGCGCCTCTGTGTGACTCATGAAATATATACGTAGATTTACAATTATCCTTTGACTGTATACAGCTGTACGCTTCTGATACAGTACCATATATCTGATGTTATTTTGCTTACATTTTATCCAAAATTTGGAAGTATGGTTGAAGAGGCCACGGACGTGGGCGTGGGGGGGCCAGCTGGTACTGATGGTGGTGGTGCATCTGCTGGTAGTGGCAAAAGCACAATAGCAGCTAAGGCAGGAGGTGTTGAGCCTGCGTCATGGTCTGGCTCCGGAAGGCCTGGAAGGCTACCTTTTCTGGGAGTAAGTTAACCGCTTTTAAAGCCGGAGCATCAGGAACTGGTTTTTGCTTACATTGCCAAAACAGACTAAAGCTAATATGCACCCCTCTTCTGAAGTTTCAAAAAATGCAAGCACTGAGTCTTCAAGTGCTGGTTCCTGGTCAGGAAGAACCCCTTTCCTTGAGTCCTTCACACCCACCAAAAGTGAATGATGCAGCAGGCCACACTTCACATTAGTCCATGTAGCTCTTTCTCACATACCATGCCTGGGTTATCAAGTCAAATCGTGAATTCCGCAGTCCAAGATGAATCTGACATGGAGTGTGGGTGGCCAGCCAGGGCAGTGGGGTTAATCGGTACCGGGCCGGTGTCTCAGAGGGATGTGTCACGTGGTGGTGACCCGGTCCGTGGCCCTGGGCGTCCATGCAAAGGGGTGAATAACGTTTATAGGTGAATGATACGTGACGCCACCTGTGGTTGTGGTGCAGCTAAGATGTAGAAGCCCTGCACAGGTAGGGCCGTAGTCGCAGGGCAGATGAAAGAGTTGGTAGATGGTGTGCAGTGCAGGATGTAGCATTGCCGTGCGCCAGATGCACTAGAAAGATGACAGACACAGTCGTGCAGTTCCTTTACCTGTACTTGGTAAGTGCCGTCCAGGACCCAGAGTACAGATGGAGAAGGAGTTGCTCAGCCTGGAAGCAAATTAGGAATTCTCTCCCTGCAGATAGGTAGTGTGGCCTCCGTTCTAGTGCTTATCTGAGGTACTCGCAGTACTGAGTTCACTGAAGTTCCCCCTGTTGACTCTCTTTTGGAACTTTCTCGTATGGCAGGCAGCCATAGCCATTTCCTTCTGGCTCACACATGTCGCTGCTGGGGCCTCCAAGCCTTAGTTGGGAACAGAGCATTTACAGCTGCTTCTTCCTCCGGTTTCTGCTGCAAGACCATAAGTGTCCCTACAAACTCGGAGACCGGAATCCGGACCATGCGCTCCAGCTAGGAGTGAGCCTTAACTCTGCTCATCCTCCAGCTCCCCTTCTCATGTCCACACACTTCCCCTTCCCTTCACAGACTGCCCTAACTTCCTTCCTCCTGACCACAGAGAGCAGCTCCTCAGCTGTCAGGTTTAGAGCTTTCCCTGCTGGCCAGGAGTGGGAACTGTGTTGTGTGTTGGTTTAACTGCTAGAGAGATCCTTCGTTGCTCCCAAGCATGACATCACACTCCCTAGGAGGAAGGTAATGCCACTGTGGCGACCGTACTCCTGGGGGTGCCACAAGTGCCCTGATGCCCAGCCACTGCTAGATGATTCTGCTGGTACATTGACCCAGACCACTACATTCCTCTCGCACTCTACATAGCCAGAATCTGACCCTGATGAAACTCAGGTTCCCCTTCCCGCATACTATACTACCTTACACGGTGACAAAGAGGAAGGTGCAGATGAAAGTGCAGGATCCTTGAGCAGGTGGGGGGCATACTCATGGGTGACGGCACTGGCACAGGGCCCCTCATAGTACGCAAAAGTGTCTCTGCCGGTCTCTGCTGTCAGACTCACCGCCGTACTATGAGGGGCCCTGTGCCAGTGCCGTCGCCAACGAGTGGGCCCCCCTGCTTGCTCAGGATCACAGCACTTGCAAAGTTGAAATACTTACCTCTCCCTGCTCCACCGACGTGACGTCTTCCGCGTTTCCTTACAGTGACATTCTGGTCAGAGAGCGCGATGACATCACGTCTATACGCCCTCTGCCTAAGCAGTCCAAGTGCAGAGAGATGGAAGATGGAGACGATGAGGAGTCCAGAGTACAGGGATTCCCTAGCAAGGAGACTTATTTAATTGTTTTAAAGGTTGGGAGCAATTTTTGGGGAGCACTATACTCTGGAGAATGATATATGGGGCCCACCATACACTGGAGCATTCCAAAGGAGGACATCAGACACTGGAGCAGCATTTACAGGGCCCATTATACACCGGAGCATTAGAAATGGGGCCCATTATATATGGAGCATTATTTGGGCCCATAACACAGTGGAGCTTCATCCATGGGGACCAACATATACTGTAGGTAGCATTATGTGGAGCTCATCATATACTGTATCGAACATTATATGGGACCAATGATTCTGTATGGAGAAATATATGGGCCTCATTACTCTGTATGGCGCACTATGCGGTGGCCATAATACTGTATGGAGTAATATACTGTCTGTTTTTGGAGCTATTGGAGAATTTAAAATGGATATCAGTCATGTGATGTAAGAAGTGAAGTATTTTTCATTGTACTATACCGCTATTTCTCTGCCGTATCAGAGGATCATGAATTGTGGAATGTGTTAAAGGAGCCCATTGACACTCTTTGGCCCTGGGCCCACGAAAATCTGGAGCCAGCCCTACCCCCCCACAACTTTAGCCAAATAACCCCCAGTTTTCAATGCCTAACTATTATTATAAAGTAAATTAAGGTTGACAAGCTTAAGTAATAAGAATTGATGTTTTTGGCATTAAAATGGGCACTGTAGGTGTGTTTCCTATCCTCCACTCACTGCCGACTTTTCTTCCCCATTGACTTGCATTGGGTTTCGTGTTTCAGTAGACCTTCGACTTTTCACGATAATCTGCCGATTGCGTTCGACCCGACTTTTGCGAAAGTCGGGTTTCATGAAACCCGACTCGACCCGAAAAAAGGCAAAGTCGCTCATCTCTAGTCCCCAGCCCATGTTCAGCAATGCTCCATAGTAATGCGGTCTGCTAAAGGCCCCCATACCGGCCATGTTGATGTTCCTGTATAGACAAGGTTCTAAGCGGCAATACTCTATTAGTGCAGTATATAGTACAAGCAATCATTTGATTGCAGGTTCAAGTCACATTTGAATACTAAAAAGAATATTAAAATTAATAACATTTTATCTACTCCCTTTTGCCCAGTTAAAAATAAAGATATGTAAAAAAAAAAGCATATTTGGAAATGGAAAAAAAATCAGTCAATAATTGCTGTTTTTTTAATTACTGCTCCACCTAAAATTTTTTTATAAAAAGTGATACAAGCAAAGGATCTAGCCCAAAAAGGTATCAACCTGTCCAAGCTACACAGTCATGGGTCTCAAAAACTGTCAACAAAAATCTACATTTTTTTCTACAATGTTCATAATTTTTTCTTAAGCCACTAAACTAACTTAAACATATGCATGTTTAGCCTTTCTTTAATTAAACTGAGCCGGAGAATCATGTTGCCAGCTCATTTTTCAATGAGAAGCGGGAAAAGAAAATCTAACTCATCCCACAAAAAAGGTCCTCATACGGATATATCAATGCAAAAATAAAAATGTATGGCTCTTTAAAGAAGAGGAGAAAAAATAAAAGAGCAAAAATGAAAAAAATGGCTGAGTTCTTTAGGTGTTAAACCTTCCAAACTTCAACACTCATGAAACTCTACAACTGTGCCATCACTTGTCACTTTATCACAAAGCGGTCCTCTTCTTGGCTCAAATCTTCTACAAGCCTAAGGGCGGTTAGCAGGCTCTCCTCCTCAAGCTCCACTACTGTCTGTCTTTTGGCCACCGGACATTGGCAGCAGTACAGAAGTCCCCTGACTGGAACTATGCCACATCCCTTTGGTGGGAATTCAGACCTGCTCCTTTATATTGTTTCTTATTATTCCTCCTTAACCAGAGCTTACATTGGGGACTATCTCTATCTGCTCCAGATACTTGCCTGTACTTCTCATCCTCAGAACTGTTTCCTTTTTCTTTCCCTCTCGGCATGTCACTCACAATTTCACACCACAACAAGTCACATATTCCATATCAGGCAGTCCCCACAGTTAACCCCTTGTCATCATAGCCACAGTTAGCATCCGGCACCAGTTTGCATGTGTAGCACATTTTTTATATATTTTATCAAAGAGAAACATGCAAAATATTAATTTTGCCGATATGACCAATCAGGGTGCAGTGGGTTTAAGTGCGGCTCAGGTCATGCAAAAATGAACAGCATTATTTATCAAGGTCCACTTGAGGCATGGATCAAGTACCAACCCAAATGGAGCAACGCAAAAAACATAACAGAAGACTAAACATGTCTACTTATTACACAAGCACCATAGATCTGTAATCCGTAACTGATCCTGAGTGTCATCAGGCTCCGACTGGCCCACGGGAGAAGAGGTGAATTCCTAGGTAGGCCACTGTGCCACGATTCAGACCCTCACCACCCTATATGAGCAATAGTTGACACTAGAGTTGAGCGAAATGGGTCGAAAAATTTCAAAAGTCGCCGACTTTTAGCAAAGTCGGTTTCATAAAACGAAACCCGACCCTAGGATGAGGTCGGCCACGAGGTCGGCGACTTACGCGCCAAAGTCGCGTTTCAAAAGTTTGTTTTGCGCTCTTTTTCAGCCAATCAGGATCCACGGACACTGTGGGCAACGTGATGACATAGGCAGGGGTCACCACCATCTTTCTGAAGGGCATGCAAGTGATTGGCTTGCTTTGGTGGGCGTCACAGGGGTTATAAAAGGGCGCGCACGCCGACCGCCATCTTACTTCTGCCGATCTTAGCATAGGGAGAGGTTGCTGCTGCTGATTCTGTAGGGAGAGCGTTAGGCAGGGAAGAAGAAAAAAAAACTGCTTCTGCTGCTAGCGATTTTGCCTGTACAACACACCAGTCACTGTGTGTGCAGTGCAAGGGGAGGCTATATTGTGGTGGATCAGCGGTGTTGGTTGTTAGGCTGCCTTCTAAGGCTTCCTGACAGCTGCATTGCTGTTTACCCACTGCTCTGCAAACTGCTTTTTTAAAAGCAATCCCAATTTTTTTTTTTTCCTGCTGAGGTACTGAGCGTGCATTTTTTCACACCATACAGCGGTGTACGCTCCTCACACAGTACCGTGTAACGGCTGTTATCACAGCCACAGTGAAGCTATCTGTGTGTCACTCTGTGAGAATAAGTCGAGGACATGTTCCGTTCTTACAGACCTGCACCTACTAGTTTTGTCTAGCTTTCAAACAGTTAAATATATTTGCTGTTTGATCACATTCAAAACTATAGAGAGACAGCGTGTGTCAGTCCGTATACTTAAAAAACACGGAGCTTGACAATTTTACGTACACCGGACAGCCGTGTACGTGCACGCTCCTCTCAGTACTGTGTAACGGCTGTTATCACGGCCACAGTGAAGCTATCTGTGTGTCACTGTGGAAGGATAAGTGGAGGACTTGTTCCGTTCTTACAGACCTACACTCTAGGGAGATTCCTATTCTGCCCAATTCTACATACACCTTGTAGTTTGTGATACACTAGCCAATTTCTGCCTGTGACATAGCGCTCTGATATTCAGTGGGCCTCACACAATCCAAAAGTGTCCAGTGTCCACTAGTGTGTGCAGAAATTCAAAATCTCCCTTATCCTGTAGTCACTTTTTTCACACCTGTGCCATCGAGCCTGTGACATAGCGCTCTGATATTCAGTGGGCCTCACACAATCCAAAAGTGTCCACTAGTGTGTGCAGAAATTCAAAATCTCTGTGATCCTGTAGTCACTTTTTTCACACCTGTGCCATCGAGCCTGTGACATAGCGCTCTGATATTCAGTGGGCCTCACACAATCCAAAAGTGTCCAGTGTCCACTAGTTTGTGCAGAAATTCAAAATCTCCCTTATCCTGTAGTCACTTTTTTCACACCTGTGCCATCGAGCCTGTGACATAGCGCTCTGATATTCAGTGGGCCTCACACAATCCATAAGTGTCCAGTGTCCACAAGTGTGTGCAGAAATTCAAAATCTCTGTGATCCTGTAGTCACTTTTTTCACACCTGTGCCATCGAGCCTGTGACATAGCGCTCTGATATTCAGTGGGCCTCACTCAATCCAAAAGTGTCCAGTGTCCACTAGTGTGTGCAGAAATTCAAAATCTCCCTTATCCTGTAGTCACTTTTTTCACACCTGTGCCATCGAGCCTGTGACATAGCGCTCTGATATTCAGTGGGCCTCACACAATCCAAAAGTGTCCAGTGTCCACTAGTGTGTGCAGAAATTCAAAATCTCCCTTATCCTGTAGTCACTTTTTTCACACCTGTGCCATCGAGCCTGTGACATAGCGCTGTGATATTCAGTGGGCCTCACACAATCCATAAGTGTCCAGTGTCCACAAGTGTGTGCAGAAATTCAAAATCTCCCCTGTCCTATAGACACCTTGTACCTTGTTTTACATTACTATATAGTTTGTTGGATTTTGTCTACATTTCTACAAAAAATGAGGAAAGCAACTGACGAAAAGCAGTGAAAAAGTCCTCATATCACAAGGTAAAGTGCAAAGTAGGTTTTTATTGAAAGGTGAAACAAACAGAACATGGCTAAAAAGTGAAAAGTGAAAAGTGCCTCCTTTATTACCATATTGTATGTTTTTGCCTGTCATCATTCATGTAGGAATTTTTTCCCTGTAGTTATGGTCACGACCATGGGCAAACATTATTTATGTTTAGACAGTTAGACACTTCACAATGTTCATGTATTTCTCATGACTATTTATTTGGAGCTGCCATGGTCACCCGGCCTTTCTTTTCCTACCAATGTCACTTTTTAGCCATGTTCTGTTTGTTTCACCTTTCAATAAAAACCTACTTTGCACTTTACCTTGTGATATGAGGACTTTTTCACTGCTTTGGTTATATGCAGTGTGTTCTGCACTATCCATTCATGTGCTGGAATCTTGGTTGTGATTACCAACACATCTAAATCACTATGATTTTGATAACCCACTCCAGCACATTTTGCTGTCTTTCATTCTTAAAAAATGAGGAAGGCTGGTGGAAGAGGCCGTGGAATTGGGCGGGGGTTGGCAGCTGGTAATGATGGTGTTGGTGGTGGATCTGATGGTAGTGGCAAGAGCAAAATAGGACCGAATGCAGGAGGTGTTGAGCCTGCGTCATCGTCTGGCTCCATAAGGCTTCGAAGGCTTAGTTTTCTAGGAGTTGGCAAACCGCTTTTAAAGCCAGAGCATCAGGAAAAAGTTTTGTCTTACATTGCTGACTCAGCCTCCAGCTCTATCGCCTCCTCTTCTGAAGTTGTAAAAAGTAAAAGCACTGAGTCGTCATTGGAGGCTCATGTTCATGAACCACACCTTTCCTTGTGTCCTTCACCCCAACCAAGATTGAAGGATGATCCAGGCCATACTATTGATTACTCCATGGAGCTGTTTTCACATACCATGCCTGGATTATAAAGTGAAATGGTGAATTACCCAGGCCAAGATGAATCTGACATGGAGTGCACTGATGCACAGCCGCTGATAGATGATTCTGCTGGTACATTCAATCAGAGCACTACATTGTCCTCGCAGTGTACAGAGCCAGATTCTGACCCTGATGAGACTCAGGTGCCCCTTCCCGCACACTATACCACCATACACGGTGACACAGAGGAAGGTGCACATGACATTGAAGAGGAGGTGATGGATGACCCAGTTGTTGACCCAGATTGGCATCCATTGGGGGAAGAGGGTGCTGCTTCCAATAGCTCAGATGAGGAGCATCCACAGCAGACATCGACATCGCAACAGCTCTTATCTGGCAGGCCCGGAGCACTCCAAAGACAGGTTCCAAAAATCAAAAGAGTTGCTGGACAGCTTGTCCAGAGGGTCAAAAGATCACAGCGTGCTAGGCCGCAAAATGTCTGCCAAAGTAGGAAGAGTGCAGTGTGGCACTTTTTTGAACAAAATCCTCATTATCAGGCCAAGGTTATCTGTAAGAAGTGCGCAAAGACCTTTAGCCGAGGGAAAAATCTGAAAAATTTGAATACCGGTTGCATGCTTAGACATTTAACCACCATGCACTTGCAAGCGTGGACACAACACCAAACCTCAAGTGCCACATGTGCAACTGATCACAAAGAAGGTAGTCAGCAACGGTACATTGTTTCCCCCACTGTAAGCCCACCGGTTAGCACAGCAGCAAATGTTGAGGTGTCGTTGCAAGGCCACAGCAGTCAGGGAATCCCACTGTTATATCAACGAAATACTGAATCTAGGCCATCAGAAAGAACACCAACTCCATCACCATCATCAACCCTCTCTCAGTCCGCCCTGTCCACCGCTACTTCCACCATATGCAGCTCTCAAGTCCAGCTCACCCTCCTAAACACTATGAGTAGGTCAAGAAAGTACTCAGTCTCTCATCCACGTACACTGGGTTTGAACGCCCACATTGCCAAACTAATCTCGTTTGAGATGATGCCCTATCGGTTGGTGGAAAGCGCAGCTTTCCGCGAACTCATGGCCTATGCAGTACCACGCTATGACCTACCCAGTCGCCACTTCTTCTCTCGCAAAGCCATCCCAGCCCTCCACCATCATGTAAAAGACCGCATTGTCCATTCACTCAAGCAGTCAGTGAGTGGAAAGGTGCACCTCACAACTGATGCATGGTCCAGTCGGCATGGCCAGGGCCGTTACGTGTCCATCACTGCGCACTGGGTTAATGTGGTGGATGCAGGGTCCACAGGGGACAGTGGTGGTGGGACAGTGCTGCCTAGCCCACGGTATAGGAAACAGTTGGCTGTAGGCGTTCGACCCTCCTCCTCCTCCTCCTCCAGAAGCGAAAGCTCGTCCACAGAGCGCAGTCATACGAGCACTCCATCTGCAGCTGCCACTGTTGCACACGAGGTGTCCCCCTATCGAGCAGCTCGTGGAAAGCGTCAGCAGGCTGTGTTGCAGATGATGTGTTTGGGCGACAGACACACCGCCGAGGTGCTGGCCGAGTACTTGAAGCGACAAACTGAGTCATGGCTGGGCAGTGTACATCTTGAGGCAGGCAAGGCAGTTAGTGATAACGGCCGTAATTTTGTGGCAGCCATAGCCCTTTCAAAACTCAGCCACATACCTTGCTTGGCTCACACCTTGAACCTGGTGGTGCAGTGCTTCCTCAAAAATTATCCGGAGTTAACAGCCCTGCTCCAGAAGGTGCGAAGACTGTGCGCGCACATCCGCCGGTTGCCTGTACACTCCGTTCGTATGCAGAAGCTGCAGCGATTGCTCCACCTTCCCAACCACCGCCTCATTATCGACATTGCAACAAGGTGGAACTCCACCCTGCACATGGTGGAGCGGCTGTGCGAGCAGAGGCAGGCCATAATGCATTTGTGGGAGGATACACGGCCAGGCACTTTGAGAGCAGACATGGAGATGACAGGTGTGCAGTGGTCGAAGCTGAAAGACCTCTGTAAAGTCCTTCAGTGTTTTGAGGAATGCACACGGCTGGTAAGCGCAGACGACGCCATCCTAAGCATGAGCATCCCACTTATGCGTCTGCTCATGCAAACTTTGACGCACCTTAAGGAGCAGGCGTCTGCAGCCAATGTTGAGGAGGAGGGAATCCTTGATGACATTCAGCCATTGTCTGCTCAGGGACCTCTCCTGGACGAGGTGGAGGAAGAAGAGGAGGAGGAGGAGGAGGATGATGGGGATGATTACTTAGGGGAGGAGGATGCATCTCGTGGGGCAAGTGAAAATGTTGGCGTGGCAAGGTCTTGTACAGGGTTTGTGCGTGACTGGAGGGATGTGGATTTGCCAGAAAGTGCTCCTCCAACCAGTACTCGCAGTGCATCATTGACACCGGGAACATTGGCCCACATGTCAGATTATGCCTTGCAGATCCTAAAAAGGGACCCCCGCATTGCCAAAATGATGAACGATGACGACTACTGGTTGGCCAGCATCCTGGATCCACGCTATAAAGGCAAATTACAAAACATCATGCCACAGGAGAACCTTGACCTAATATTGGCTAATAAACAAGCAACTCTGGTAAATCGGTTGCTTGAGGCATTCCCAGCACACAGCAGCGGTGATGGTTCTCACACGAGCCGTACGGGCCGGGGGCAGCTTGGCAGAGGTGTTCATGGTGCACACAGCAGAAGTGGCGTTGGAGACAGGGGTTTCATGACAATGTTGTGGACTGATTTTTCAAGTACCGCTCACACAACTGGTAATACTGCATCGATGGAAAGTGACAGGAGACAGCAGTTGTCAACTATGGTTACAAACTACTTTTCCTCCCATATCGATGTTCTCCCACACAGGTCATTCCCCTTTGAATATTGGGCCGCTAAACTGGACACCTGGCCTGAATTGGCACAATATGCCTTACAGGAGCTCGCTTGCCCAGCTGCAAGTGTGCTATCGGAAAGAGTCTTCAGTGCAGCTGGATCAATCCTGACAGAAAAAAGGACCTGTCTGTCAACCCAAAATGTGGATGATCTAACCTTCATTAAAATGAACCATGCATGGGTTTCCAAGGATTTTGTCCCACCTTCCCCTGATGACACATAGGGTGACAGAAAAATGGCTTGCTTTGGTCCACCTCTTCCTGGGACTTGACCTATTTCGCCTTTTGCATCAGCTGAATGTCCAACATCAACATATGCCACTTTCTAAAACTCCCTAACTGTGCTGCCTCCCCCCCCATGGCCGGGGTCACCACCTAGCGCACGACACCGTGCAAGTGCCGTTGCCCTGGACAGGTGGGTAGGCCGACTCTTGGGCGCGGGCACTGGCACAGGGTCCCTCATAGTGCAATCAAGTGTCTCTGACGGTGGTGTTGCCCACCCACCGTCAGACACACCGCCGTACTTTGAGGGGCCCAGTGCCAGTACCGACGCCCACGAGTGGGCCCCCCTTGCTTGGGCAGGGCTCCAGCATTTGCAATCTTTACCTCTCCCTGCTCCTCCGCTGTGTAGTCTGGGCCGTCAAATCCATACTGTGACTGACACCGTCTGAGCCTGCCTCCTGATGTATAGACATATATTTTGAATGTGTACGCTATCCATACATGTTATCCGGGGATACGGTACCCTTTCTCACCTTTGTGCAATCACGTGCAATCCATACTGGGCCTAACACCGTCTGAGCCTGCCTCCTGATGTATAGACATATATTTTTAATGTGTACGCTATCCATACATGTTATCCGGGGATACGGTACCCTTTCTCACCTTTGTACAATCACGTGCAATCCATACTGGGCCTAACACCATCTGAGCCTGCCTCCTGATGTATAGACATATATTTTGAATGTGTACGCTATCCATACATGTTATCCGGGGATACGGTACCCTTTCTCACCTTTGTGCAATCACGTGCAAGCCATACTGGGCCTAACACCGTCTGAGCCTGCCTCCTGATGTATAGACATATATTTTTAATGTGTACGCTATCCGTACATGTTATCCGGGGATACGGTACCCTTTCTCACCTTTGTGCAATCACGTGCAAGCCATACTGGGCCTAACACCGTCTGAGCCTGCCTCCTGATGTATTGACATATATTTTGAATGTGTACGCTATCCATACATGTTATCCGGGGATACGGTACCCTTTCTCACCTTTGTGCTATCACGTGTAATCCATACTGGGAGTGAGAACGGCTGGCGAGCTGTTAAGCAAGCTACAGCACCTGTGGTTTGCACACGTAAGTTTTTCATTTTTTCAGGAATGACGGTTAGGCCTAATTCCGGAACTGCGGTTGACCTGCACTTACTGGGAAATTATCGTTCGCGGGTAATAATTGTAATCAGTGATCCCCATCACTAACGTTGTTCAGCGGGTTATCTGCACCTGTAGGCGACAAACGCTGGCCTTTTCAGTGTAGCGCACATGCAGCCACGTACATGTAAGGGCATGACACACCAGTTATTGGCCAATCTCATGTGCCAGAGCCTCACGTGTCCCTCTAGTAAGCCGGACTCGGACCACGGGGCATGACGGAGTCTCGTTCATTAACGGAATTAAGCTTGCAATGTGTGCATCTTTTCTGTAGCTGGTATGGTTGAGGTTTCCCAGGTGGAGTCGAATTTAACCGTAGGCTCCACTCCTGGTGGTGCCCTTCTGGACATTCCTTTAAGGTTCAGCTTTGCAACCATACTGCCCACGTAAAACAAACACTTTGCCTTCATGAACGCTGTTTGGAGGGTCATGAATCGTGGAAATAATGCCGCCCAATCAGTTAACCTGCTAGAGAGATCCTTCGTTGCTCCCAAGCATGACATCACACTCCCTAGGAGGAAGGTAATGCCACTGTGGCGACCGTACTCCTGGGGGCGACACAAGTGCACTGATGCCCAGCCACTGCTCGATGAATCTGCTGGTACATTGACCCAGACCACTACATTCCCCTCGCACGCTACACGGCCTGAATCTGACCCTGATGAAACTCAGGTTACCCTTCTCATATACAGTTCCATCTTACACGGTGACAAAGAGGAAGCTGCAGATGAAAGTGCAGGTTCGGCCCACCCGCCATCAGACACACCACCGTACTATCAGGGGCCCTGTGCCAGTGCCATCGCCGAGTGGGCACCCCCTGCTTGCTCAGGATCACAGCACTTGCAAGGTTGAAATACTGTGCAGTGAGATGGAAGATGGGGACGACGAGGAGTCCAGACTAGTACAGGGATTCCCTAGCGAGGAGACTTATTTGATTGTTTTCAATGTTGGGACAGCAATTTTTGGGGAGCACTATACTCTGGAGAATGATAGATGGGGCCCACCATACACTGGAACATTCCAAAGGTGGACATCAGACACTGGAGCAGCATTTACAGGGCCCATTATACACTAGAGCATTAGAAATGGGGCCCATTATGTTTGGAGCATTATTTGGGCCCATAAGACAGTGGAGCTTCATCCATGGGGACCAACATATACTGTAGCATTATGTGGAGCTCATCATATACTGTTTCAAACATTATATGGGACCAATGATTCTGTATGGAGAAATAGATGGGCCTCATCTTGAGATGTAAAAAGTGAAGTATTTTTCATTGTACTATACCGCTATTTCTCTGCCGTATCGGAGCATGATGAGTTGTGGTATGTGTTAAAGGGGCGCTCTTTCGCCCAGGGCACATGAAAACCTGGAGCCAGCCCTACCCCCCCACAACTTTAGCCAAATAACCCCCATTTTTCAGTGCGTAACTTGTATTATGAAGATAATTAAGGTTGACAAGCTTAAGTAAGAAGAATTGATGCTTTTGGCATTCAAATGGACACTGTAGGTGTGTTTCCTGTCCTCCACTCACTGCCGACTTTTATTCCCCATTGACTTACATTGGGTTTCGTGTTTCGGGACGACCCCGACTTTTCCCTATAATCGGCCGATCTTGCTCGACCCGACTTTTGGAAAAGTCGGGTTTCACGAAACGAAACTCGACCCTAAAAAAACAAAAGTCGCTCAACTCTAGTTGACACAATACATCTGATTTACTATGTAAAGACGATAGCAGCATCTCATCGTTCAATTAACAAACTACCTAATTTATTATTACAAGGAAGCATAGGCAAATTTGTGAATGAGGGAAAATGAATATTTGCATGTAGCCGAACAATGGGTCCTCAAAGTAAATGTTAGGCCTCGCTCACACCTGCATAAAAAAAGCCTTGATGTTGATCCAGAAAAGTAGGACGAGTGTCATGTGTATGTAATGCAAGTGTGCAATCTTTTTCCCACCTAGCATTTATATGACATCCATATGCAATGCATTTTTAACACAATGTTTTATATAATGTAATTCTCTATGTAACTTAAAGTTAGTTTACAAAACTAATAAAGCAGTCTATTTAAAGTTATAGCTAGAAAAATGATACATAGAATAGATAGATAATAGATAGAATAGCTAAATGTCCTGTAAATATATAATGTCACAAGCCCCCTGTTAGGGCTGGCGGAAGGCACCAAATTATAAAATAATAGTAGGTGCGTTCGCAGCCCGGGGTCCACTGTGCAGAGGTGATACACTGCTGCTAGATAATGGCAGACGCACAATATGGCGATACAATGGCGGAAAACACGCAGGTTTAAACGTCACCCGGTGTGCACAGGGCGAACTTTGTTGCTTCACAGTGCCGCCGAACCGCTAAACACAAACACTGAGCCTGTTCAAGCTCACAGAGCTCGGGGAGATGAACGCTCAGTATATGATCATAGGACTCGGACCCAAGGACACGGGCCGGCGTCCTTCTAGACCTACTGAGCGTGCGGCAACGCAACCGCGAACCGAGCGGCCATGCGAGACTTTTATAGCTGAGACCATCCGGAACCTTCCAGATCCCCCTGATGGACCAATCAGAACTGGAGAAGGACCTGAGCATGTGACTCCCGATCCCCAGTGGGGGATCGTCCCATGAGCATGCTCAGTGGAGCGACGGAAGGACTTAGATTCTGGAGTCTTTTGCTGCTGGCCAGGCTGCATTGTCATACCTGAACCAGAGGTGGCAGCAGCAACTGATCCCACACTGCTGATCTGGGCAGAGAGCTGGGACCGATGAGTCTGCTGAGCAGGCTCCACTGTGGCCGAAGGAGAATGGGGAGACTGCCGAGTGCAAGGCTCTGGATTCCTGCTGTGCAGTGGCAGGATCCCGACACCTAACACCCCCTACATATAATAAACTTTCACCCTTTAATGTCTTTCTTGTGACATTAAAGGGTGTTAAACCTTATTTAACCTATTAAATAAACAAATTAGAAATGCCGTGGGGTCCTCCCTGTTTTTGATATCTAGCCAAGGTAAAGCAGACAGCTGTGAGCTTAAAGTATCAGGCTGAGAAGGTCCCTGGTTATTGGGACCTCTCAAGCCTAAGAATACAAGCCCGCAGCCACTCCAGAATTGGTTCATCACATTAGATGCACCAATTCTGGTGCTTTGCCAGGCTTTTCTCGATTGCCCTTGTGTATTGGCAATTGGAGTAATCGTAGTTGGGGTTGATGACAGCTGTTATTTGTCAAAAATCACAGGTGGCATCATCCCGGGGGTTAATAATGGAGAGGTTTCTATCAGACACGCTCATTACCTTGATTTCCAATGCAGCAGGGTAATCAGGAAGAGCCCCAAAAAGCGCGAGAAATTGTGCATCCTACGTGATGCACCAATTCTGGGGTGGCTGCGGGCTGGTATTTTTAGGCTGGTAAGGGCCCAATAACCAGGGACCTTCCCAGTCTTACACTTTAAGCTCACAGCTGTCAGCTTTACCTTTGTTGGTTATCAAAAATAGGGGTACCACACGTCGTTTTTTACATTAATTTTCATTTATTTAATAGGTTAAATAAGGTGAAACACGCTTTAGTGCCACATGAAAGGAGCTAAAGGGTGCACATTTATTATATCTAGGGGGATTTACACACGATCTATCTATTATCTATCTATCTATCTATCTATCTATCTATCTATCTATCTATCTATCTATCTATCTATCTATCATCTATTCTAAAGGTTCTGGCTATGAATTTTCTGTTCTTGGCTTATGAAATTATGGGTTTCCTTTGAGGTGTATTTGTGTGCCGTCCGATTTTTTTCTCGCCCCCGTAGACTTGCATTACGTCCCTTACAATATACACAGTCAATCACAGCATGCTACTTTTTTTGCTCAGTCTGATGAAAGCTGAGGAAAGACTCACAGATAAGCCCTGACCCCTTCAACAACATTGGTGCTAGTGCGATGTGATATTTTCCCACATCGCACGCGCCAATTTTATAGGCAAGTAGGAGCGGGCCTTACTAGTGGTCTCTTGGCACCCCAGTCCTGCACTGACTACGGTGATAATACATTTCAATTGGACCTTTTGGATCAAAAATTGAGTTTTGATCAATTTTTTTTTACATGGAATCCACTGAATTCTTTATAACAGATCATTCTTTCACCAAACCTGGATTTCAGTGCTTTAGTGTAAAAGTCCATGAAATAGAGCTTCACGCCGAACTTGACGAGCAGCACGACGGTGCGCAATCCATAATGCGAACGGCGCTGTGCGATATATTCCGCAAATTTATAGAATTTCTTTAAAAATACTTTTATTCCATTATTTCTTCCTGTACATTGTGGTTTAATATGTTGGAAATGGTTCTAAGAAATGTCAGTGACTGAATCTTTTGTAGCCCTATCTCTCTCTCTCTCTCTTTTTCTTCTTTCTTTTCGAAGCACTTTTCAACCAGAAACCAAGGTGAGGATTTTACAGCAAAGCAGATGTAAAGGATGAGGGTTATGTTTAATCACCTGCATATATCTAGGTAAAGAAATGTCTTCTCGCCAGATTCCACATGCTAAACGCTCAGGGCAAGGAAGCTGGATTGCATTGCAGAGGGAAATTACAGTGTAAAAAATAAGTTAATCAGTGCAAACAGAAGTCTAATCCACACAAATGTGAAGATTATTTGTAGAGTTTCAGAAATATAAATTCCAGCTAACTTTGTAAATGTTAATCAGTTAACTCCCGCATTGCAGGACGAGAAAAGCTTCTCCTTGGAGACTGGACTAGAAGCAGTGATACAGAGTTAACATACATGTACTGTATCCATATTTAATATACAGAATAAATGGATGTACTGTTTCTCACATTTATAAGGTCACCCACCTGAAGGTATTTTCAAGATTGCATGGCTGGTTTAATTGCATTTTGACATTTGAAATTAACATCTTTATAATATAGCTTTGGTATTGTGTGCCTGGGATATAGTCTGACAAAATAGTCATTATTTCCATATGTATAGAATTTTTCTATTGTCACATGGCGCCACAACTCTGCTCACTGGCGGACAGAGACAGAAAAGGGCAAAAAACACAATGGAGCAACCATCAGCTTACCGGGTTGAGAAATTCCTGGAATAAGGGTGCTGGTTTCATGGGTAAAGGAACCGTGAAAAAAATGGGAAAATCCAGCAAAAGTCATAAAACATCACATATATTAGTAGATTAAAACATGAAAAGGAAAAATTAAAAAAACATGATAGCGGTCGACGCGTTTCGAGCAACACTAGCTCATAATCATGACAAAAAAGGCCCCTTTGCAAGAACAATATATGGGCCCTTTCCAGTCCAATAGCTCATCATAAGGGCTCATACAGATGACCAAATTTTCGGTCAAAGTTAGAGCTGATAAAACAACGGATAGTACGATAGTACCACACCAATGTTATTTTATGGGGTCATGTAGATATTTTGCTTGGACCAAGCCGGTCTGAGTAAAAAAATCAAAACATGCCCGAGTTGGATTCAGTATTCACATCACGCTCAGTCAATGAGTCCGTGAAAACTATGGAGACATTTTTTTCTCCATCTTCTCCTCATCCAAGAGAATTGGATCACAATATGCTCACACTCTGATCAAACTCTGATCAGAGTGTGATTAGCCTAATCGGTCAGAGTCTCTCAGATGATAGAATTTACACTGGCCGATGTCGGACTGGATTGGCAAAGGCCCACCAGTAACATTGATTCTTGGAGCCCACTGTTCAGCTACATGCAAACATTAACCTGACCCTAGTACATAAATTTACTTTTGCTTCTATGTAATATTAATTTTGGCTTGCTTGTTTAATGAATGATTAGCTGGTACCTTTTTCTGCAAATTGTGAATCAAGTGTAATAGGACTACTCATTACCACTCCTTCTCAAGGGCCTACCAGGGGATTCTCCTATTCTCCTGTGGGCCAGTCCAAGCCTGGTTGTGACCCAAGAATAATGCAAAATTTTACCAATTTTGAAGGTAAATATGGGCCCCCCTGCCTCTTGGCCCCTTGTGCAGCTCAACAGGTTGCACCAATGATATGTCCGCCCTTGATTCTGCTGAGATTTACCAATTCACCAATTGACAACAAGGTTGAAATTGGGTGATCCTAACATATTCTATTATGTATAGATGTAATTGAAATCGTCCTAAATAAAATTAGTTCTATCCAAAAACTATTTTTATAATGTGCCAATTAAATTAATTATCAAAAAAAGTAAGATTTGTAAAAAATGTTGTCTGTCTCAGAACATCTTTGTTAAACTTATTGTATGCAGAGGAGCTGTAGACATGACAACATGTAAGGCCTAGAGATTAAAGCATAACCTTGTTTTAAGTATATTTTTATAAATCAATAGTACACATGAAAATATGCAACTTTGTCATATATCATATCAGAGACATTTGCTTCTGAGGACTAATATCTCATTCTCAAAATTCTCAATCTACACGTAAAATCTGAATTCAGTGAAGATAGAATGTGACGTTACTGAGATAGGAGATGGTGGCTACCTCCGATAAGAGACCCTCCCACCTCCTTCCTCCCTCATTTACATAAAACCTTATCAGTAGCAATTGTTATCTACTATTTCGGTAGGGTAAAATTTGTCTTCACTGAATACAGATTTTACCCAAGAGCCTGACTACAGGGAAGTAGCACTTACTGGGCTGTGTTCTGTATGATCAGTACAATCAGTATTTTATCAGCAGGGGATTATTGCTCCAGGACTACCTCTCAGGTGCACACTAGTCCAGCTAATCTGTGTAACCCCGCCTCCACCACTGAGTGGCAGCTTGCTGATAATTAACTGTACACATGAAGCTGCCAATCAGGGGAGTGGGCGGAGTTATGCACAGCCCAGAAGTCTACATCAGGCAAAATAGGTATACCATTAAAAACTACACCAAGCAGCCCAGTAAGTGAAACATCCATGGAATCAAGCTTTTTTGTGATACAGTATGCTGCTGTAAGGTAATTTAGAAAAGCCTGCTGACAAATTCCATTTAAATGTATTGTGCTGTCCCAGGATAGAGTTAGGATCTTGTTAACTGGCAATTACAAAGGGAGCTGCCATTGGCAGATTTTGATGATTTGTGTGTCCAATTGATTTACTGCAGCAGAATATTCTGGAAATAACCATTAATAACCTCATTGGTAGCATGCCAAGGCATGTAAATGTGTGTACTTCTGCGCATGGTGCTCTTACTCGATATTGAATAAATTGCGTTATTTTGAAAAATGTGATGTGTGAGGTATAGCGGTACTATTCATGTGTGCACTACAATCGTATATGTTTTATGCTTCATTTTGTGCATATATGTGTACATACATGTTTGTTGGGCCCACGGCTTAGATAAGCTCTGATGAGTGCCCCCACAACATACATGCAATTATACTGCATGCATAAATAGTACCACTATACCTCAAATACACTCCATATTCAACATTGAAATTGCAAAGCCAAAAAAGAAAAGCCATGAAATTACAGATATTACTGGATGGATAGACATGTTAAGGATATGCAAATGCTGAAAAACTGGAAACAAAATTTTCAAACATCTCAATTTATTCAGTATTGTGCAAGAGCTCCACACACAGAAACACAGGTACATTTACAAGCCTCAACGTGCCATCAATGAGGTCATTAATGGTTGTTTGAGGAATGCATTTGAACATTAAATCATCAAGATCCGCCGCTAGCAGCTATTTTGACTGTAAATATCGTTTTATAGTTTACAGTGAATGCAGCTGATCTCTTCTGATCAGAATTTTGGGCTATAGACATGTATCACATCTAATATAATGATTTATTATGGTTTTTCAATGTGTCCGTAAAAAAATATTGCTTTTTGCTGTCCAGAGAAAATAAAAAGTCATGTTTACAACCCTGGCGAAATTTGGTCCTATCAAAAGATGCCATCATACACATTATGTGGGCAACACCAGATCACCAGCTGGAGGCGGCATTGATACCAGGGCAGCACAGAATCTGTCCAGCCACTGAGATTTGTGTGTATATTCTTTCTGTGTACATTAGGGCCAGCGTCATCACCGATCGAACCCGTGCAAGTGCCCTGAGAAAGTGAAGGGGCCCACTCGACATTGGGGACACCAGCACGCTATGAGGCCCATGAGTTGGGGGAGGCCCAGTTCCAGCGTAGGCACTGCCACTGCACACCCCACATCGAGCTTTAAACTTTTCAGAATACTTAACTTTCCCTGTTCCTCCGCAGCTCGTGTCTTCTTTGCATCTTGACTCTGTGAAGTCTCAGGGCAGAGGGCATGATGACATCACTAGAGCGCACCCTCTGCACTGTGCAGAGGGTCAGAAGATTCTGAGAAGAACGGAACTGCAGCCAGCAATGAATGAGGAGTAGTGAATATTTGATTATTTTTTATGTAGGAAGCATTATATGAGGCCCATTGTGTATGGAGCATTATATGGGGCCCATTGTGTATGGAGCATTATGTGGGGCCCATATTGTGTGGAGCATTATATGGGGCCCTTTCTATATGGAGTACTATATGGGGCCCATTCTGTATAGATGTTATATGGGGCCCATTCTGTATGGCGTATTATATGGTGCTCATTCTGTATAGACATTACATGGGCCCATTCTCCCATTCTATATGGAGTATTATATGGAGCCCATTCTGTATAGACATTATATGGGGCCCAATCTATATGGAGGATTAAATGGGGCCCATTCTGTATCGACTATTATATGGGCCTCATTCTGTATAGAGCATTAGATGGAGCCCATTCTGTATAGACATTATATGGGGACCATTCTGTGTGGAGCATTATATGGGCCTATCCTTCTCCCTTCCTCCACGTGTGATGCTGTGTGGATTACAGCATATGGCTAAACCCTTCATCCACTCCCAGTAAAAAGAATGTATGGGTGCTTAAGTCTGTTTATTGAGATGATGTGAACTTGGTAACAGTGAACAACAATAGTGGATGGTAACGGGTAAAAACTACAAAGAAATAGACAGTATATCAGTACTGGCAGATAACAAAACAACAGCAATAATACAGGTGCTATTACATCAGTAACAGTAGTATTACAGAGGTTGTGCAATACAACACATATATGCAGTTAAGAGGGATATCTAAAGTAAACTTAGGCTGCTAGCATTGCACTGCCCTAAACAGAAATGCATCTATCTACATGCAGTGCAAAGAGCATTACAACTAGCTGGAAAATACATAGCACCATATACCTCACTAATAAGACACTGCACGGTGGCTGCATAATGGCTAGCTAGCACAGATACATTGCACAAACACATAACTGTATTAACCCTCACTGGAATCCGCTTGACAGAAGCAGTGATTTGTAGGGAGAGCGAGGAACACGTGTGTGTGTAACTCAGAGATCCGGGGAGAAAATGGCTACATGTTCTCTGGCCCCGGGGGAAACTGAAGGGGCAGTTCTAAACAGAACAAGCTATTAAAGAGAGTGAGGCCCCTAAATCCAGGAACAGGAAAAAAGAGGACAACTAATGACATCTAATGGTCATAACTGGTAAAGCACTTATGAAATTACTTGCTGCACATAAATGGGCAGAACATCCATTATGTATAAATTATTATATGGGGCCCATTCTGTGTGGAGCATTATATGGGCCCATTATGTATAGATTATTATATGGGACTCATTCTGTGTGGAGCATTATATGGGCCAATTATATATAGATTATTATATGGGGCCCATTCTGTATGGAGCATTATTCTGTTTGGTGCAATATATTGTGCCTATTATACTCTATGGAGCACTATGTGGTGCTCTTAATACTGTATGGAGGACTATACTGTCTGATTTAAAATTAAAAGTCTGCAGTCACTCTAGCTACAGACTTTTGAATCCCCCCATGACTCTGCACTGAGGATTCTCTGATTTTTGAGCTACTGTAGAATTTGCAATAGATATCATTCATATAATGTAAGAAGTAAGTGAAATCTTTGGCATTGTACTATATCTATATTTCTCTGCCATATCTGTAAATCATGATTTGTGGTATGTGTTAAAGGGGTCCACTGAGACTCTTTTGCCTGGGACCCTCAAAAACCTGGAGCTGGCCCACATACTGTGTGAGTATGTAGCAACCACATTTATAAATCTCGGCCACACAGGCGAGAGTTCGTAGGTGTAAACATGTTGGCAACGAATGCGCAAAATGCTTCTCATTTATCAGGTGATTGAATTGTTTATGGAGGAACAAAAATCATTGTTCTTGGCAACATATCACCTGGTGAAAACTGCAAATGTGCGTCTGATAACATGATATGTACGGGGGCAGATTAATCTACTAGTGATCATTCTGCGCCCATCGTTCTTTGTCAACCTTTGTAAAGAGGTCGGGAAACAAGCGCCGAGCGGCTTTAGGGTATGTGCACATGGTGCGGATTCTGTTGCGGATCCGCAGCAGATTTATGTGCGTTGTACAGTACCATTGTTTTTAATGGTAAACTGGAAAACGCAGAGCACATGCTGCGGATTTTTCCGCGCGGTTTTGCTGCGGTTTACAATCCGCAGCATGTCAATTCTTTAGTGCAGAAACGCTGCAGTTTCACACCTCATCCATTATGAGGTGTAAAACCGCAGATAAACCGCAGGAATTTAGTCCTGCGGATTTTTCTGCGGTTTTTATTACAAAATCCGTAGAGCCAAAAAACTCTGTGTGCACACAGACTTAATATTCTCGATTGTGCTCATTTAATAGCCTGAATTCAGTGCATGTAAATGCAACCAAAATGTTTGTGCAGTATGTGAGCATTCAGGGCCCCGCTTTGGACCAGGGCCCTACTTTGGCAAAAACCAGCCCTGACTGCCAGCCTACATCATCGGCCAGCAGTTGACTCTGTGGCCCAAACCCAGCTGCCCCTGCATAAATTTAAGGCACTGTACAAAGAAGAAAGGGTGAAAGTAAGTGCACCCCCAGGTATTTGTGATTACTTGACTTAACTCAAAGGACAACAGACAAGTGTCCAGAAGCGCCTCTCCATGCACACCTTTCCTGTGTTCACTCCATTGTATCCCAATCAAGTGCCCCCCACTGTGCCTCTGCGAACAGCCTCTTTGATACAAAAAAATACATTTCACATAGTTCTCAAACAACTATGGCCACTTTGCACTGACTCCACTTAAAAAAGTCAAACAGTCAGACAAGTTGATGATGACAGTGCCACATTAATAATGGCAGTGTTATTTTTATTGATTATCGCTGGTTTTTTCCCGCTCGCTTCATCATTACGGCAGGTTTATTGAGCTTTAATTCAATGTAATTTCAAGGCAAAGCATACTCATCTTCATGATGCATTGTAATTATTTTCTCTTGTTTCATTAGCTTTATTCCATCCACAGACTAGGAAATAAAATTACTGTTAGTTCCATGGGAAAATAGAAGTAAACACAATCACATTTATCAGAGAACTTTTAAATATGATGGAAAGTGCAGAGTCTCCAGCTCCGACATAGACTTGTCAAATGTTTCCTAATGATGATAAAGGAAAAAACTCCCATTGCTTTCTTGATAATAGATGAACAAATGCAAATGATTGTATTTTTTTTTTTACCTATTAATTTGACATTTCCCAGTTCAGCCGTGGAAAAACACAGACTAAGTGAGCCATGCTAGGAAAAAGAAAAAATAGAAATCCCTAATACAGAGTTATTTGTAATATTTAAAAGGAGCTTTAATTATTGCTGGGAAAGAGAAGCAGACCATTAAGGATTGTGTGACAGCTGTTGGTGCATTGTACCTGTAGGAGGCTTAGTGATGCCTAATCTGCATACAAAATGAGAGGAGTCGAGGAAAAGTTTTGGAAATGAATATAAAAAGGATTGCTGTCAATCACAGGACTCGTACTCTGCACTCCATTTTAAGCAAGGAATTGATTGAAAGCTTCCAAAAACCTGCAATGCTCAGAAAACAAACCACGTCAAAAGGAGAGAAGGCTGCATTCTTCTTGCACAAATACAGAACGCATATACTGCAAATATCCCAAAATGAGGATATAAGAATATATGAGCAACCTGGAAAAGTGAAGATAGATAGATAGACAGATAGATAGATAATATCTGAGAGGTTTCAGGTGGAATTGAAATGTTGCTGCAGTATGTCTGTATGCTGACTTGTTTAGAGCTATACTGTCTATTTTGACTGGATAGCCGAATACACATGGTACACAGTATATCTAAGGGATATATATATATATATGTAAAAAAGGAAAAAAATAGGCAGCACTCAAATTAAATGTGAAAACAGCGGATACTTTACTGATCAGTAAAGTATCCACTGTTTTCACATTTAATTTGAGTGCTGCCTATTTTTTTCCTTTTGTTAATTTGGCTGTTTAGACACTGCTGAATAGGTTTTGCACCTACTATATTATTTTGGTAGTGCTGCCCTTTTTTCTTGATTTATATATATATATATATATATACTGTATATATATATATATATACATATATACACAAGTGCTTCTTCTAAAATTAGAACATCATCAGAGTTAATTTATTTCAGTTCTTCAATACAAAAAGTGGAAATCCTATATTTTATGGAGTCACTACACACAGAGTGATCTTTTTCAAGTGTTTGTTTCTGTTAATGTTGATGATTATGGCTTACAGTCAATGTAATCCCAAAAGTCATTATCTCAGTAAATTAGAATACTTTATAACACCAGCTTGAAAAATGATTTTAAATTATGAAATGTTGGCCTACTGAAATGTATATTCAGTAAATACACTCAATACTTGGTCAAGGATTCTTTTGCATCAATCACTGCATCAATGCGGCGTGGCATGGAGGCGGTCAGCCTGTGGCACTGCTGAGGTGTTATGGAAGCCCAGGTTGCTTTGATAGCAGCCTTCAGCTCGTCTGCATTGTTAGGTCTGGTGTCTCTCATCTTCCTCTTGACAATACCCCATAGATTCTCTATGGGGTTAAGGTCACGCGAGTTTGCTGGCCAATCAAGCACAGTGATATTGTTGTTTTTTTAAACCAGATATTGGTACTTTTGGCAGTGTGGACAGGTGCCAAGTCCTGCTGGAGAGTCAAATTTCCATCTCCAAAAAGCTTGTCGGCAAAGGGAAGCATGAAGTGCTCTAAAATTTTCTGGTAGACGTCTGCGCTGACTTTGGTCTTCATAAAGCACAGTGGACCTACACCAGCAGATGACATGGCCCCCCAAACCATAACTGATAATGGAAACTTCACACTAGACCTCAAGCAGCTTGGATTGTGGCCTCTCCACTCTTCCTCCAGACTCCGGGACCTTCATTGCCAAATAAAATACAAAATTTACTTTCATCTAAAACAACACCTTGGACCACTGAGTAACAGACCAGTTCTTAAGACGCTTCTGGCATTGTCTATTGGTCATGATTGGCTTGACACAAGGAATGTAACACTTGTAGCCCATGTTGTGGATACATCTGTGTGAGGTGGCTCTTGATGCAATGACTCCAGCAGCAGTCTACTTATTGTGAATCTGCCCCACATTTTTGAATGACCTTTTCTTAGCAATTCTTTCAAGGCTACGGTTATCCCGGTTGCTTGTGCACCTTTTTCTACCACACTTTACCCTTCCACTTAACTTTCCATTAATATGCTTGGATACAGCACTCTGTGAACAGCCAGCTTCTTTAGCAATAACCTTTTGAGGCTTACCCTCCTTGTGGAGTGTGTCAGTGACTGCCTTCTGGACATCTGTTAAGTCAACAGTCTTCCCCATGATTGTGGAGCCTACTGAAACAGACCAAGTGACTGGATTTTGGGTCCAGGAATTAGGAGTGACTAAAGAGCATGGGTGGGAAAGGCTTCTCCCATTCTCCAGTCCGGGTTCTACTGACTTAATAAAATGCACCTGATATAACACTGGTAGTAGTGTGCTTAGGGTGGAGAAAGACATAACTGATGGATAGTCTGTACTGCAGCTATAGAGGATCCTGTAATATGGTGAGACCATGTGATTTACTTTTCCTTACCCACAGAGAGGACTGTTTTGTTATTTCTTTGTGCTGAAGAAAGATTGTTTTCATTTTGGAGCTGTAAAGTTTATGAAGGACAATAAACTTTCGATATAAAAACCCTGCACGTACCCATGTGGCTACCAGAGAGCTCTCTGGTAGCCACGTGGCTATGGACATACTATCTCTATTTTTGTTGATGAAACACTGAATTATTGGTTAATTGGATAGCACAGCTCAAAAAAAGCAGCACTCCAAATTCTAGGTACAATTACTATATACAGCCGGGGAAACAAGTATTTGATACACTGCCGATTTTGCAAGCTTTTCCACCTACAAAGAATGGAGAGGTCTGTAATTGTGAGAGACAGAAACATCATAATTTGAGGGTGAGGGAACTTTTCTGCAAAGGGGACAGGATGACTTCACAGTATTGAAGGGAGGATGTATGGGGTCATGTATCATGAGATTTTGGCCAACAACCTCCTTCCCTCAGCAAGAGCATTGAAGATGGGTCATGGCTGGGTCTTCCAGCATGATAATGATCCAAAACACACAGCCAGGGCAACTAAGGAGTGGCTCCATAAGAAGCATTTCAAGGTCCTGGAGTGACCTAGCCAGTCTCCAGACCTGAACCCAATAGAAAATCTTTAGAGGGAGCTGAAACTCAATGTTGCACAGAGACAGCCCTGAAACCTGAAATATCTGGAGAAGATCTGTATGGAGGACTGGGCCAAAATCCCTGCTGCAGTGTGCGCAAACTTGGTCCAGAACTACAGGAAACGTCTGCCCTCTGTAATTGCAAACAAAGGTTTCTGTACCAAATATTAAGTTCTGTTTTTCTATTGTATCAAATACTTATTACATGCAATTTAATGCAAATTAATTATGTAAAAATCATACAATGTGATTTTCTGGATTTTATTTTTAGATTCTGTCTTTCAAAGTTGAAATTAAAAATTACAGACCTCTCCATTCTTTGTGGGTGGGAAAACTTGCAAAATTGTCAAGTGTATCCAATACTTATTTCCCCCACTGTATATATACAGTGTATGTGTATATCAAGCAGATGTACTATCTATCTGAGTCTATTTATCTATATAATCTTGAATTTCTGAAGAATCACTCATCCTAGTAGACAGATAGCTGTTTGATAGATATGGGATAGAAACTATTGATTGACAGAAAGAGAGAGCGACAGATTGTATCTAGCTATCTATCAATCTATCTATCAACAGACGGATGAAAAAATTTTCTAAAGACTAGAGATGAGCAAACTTGTTTGGAAAGGTTTGCCAATCTCAAATTTGGCACAAACCTTGCACATTTGCATTCATGTTCGGATTCCCGAGCATTTTCCATCAAAATCAGCAAAATTCAGTAAAAGATCGAGTTTTCCATAAATGATTTGTTAGGATTTTGGCTAGGATAGTGGTGCTGTATGATGAGAGGGGAAACGTGTTTGATGAAGGGAGAGGTCAGAGGAGCAGCAGAGTGTTATTCTTTTTTTTTTATTAATTAAATCCATCCATAACGTCCAGACACAAGGGCTTGTGTAATTAATTAACTGCCGAAGTCACATGTTCCTCTTCATATAAAAAGCAGACATGTGGCTTCGGCGCCATTTTGTGAGTGTAACAGCGCAGAGAGGCTGGTGCATGTAGTCAGATAGTTAGCTAGGCAGTTTATTCTCAGCTAATTAAAATAGATAGGATCCTGTGTCAAATCTACATTCCAGGATGTTAATCTGGAGTGCTAATTCTGTGGAGCAGCCACAAGTCAATACTTCAGCATATAAATCAATAGTGCAGCTGATTCTGTGCTACAGTGACTAGTCGCCACTTAAAAATATAAATACATAGTGCTGCTGAATGTGTGGTCCAGCCACCAGTCCGCATTTCAGCATCTAAATCCTTTGTGCTAATTGTATGGTCCAGTCACCAGTACTTATTTCAGCATATAAATTGTTTGTGCTAATTGTGTGATCCAGCCACCTGTCCACATTTCTGCATATTAATCCTTTGTGCTAATTGTGGGGTCATTCCACCAGTCTGCCTTTCAGCATATAAATCTTTTGTGCTATGTCTGTCGTCCAGCAACATTATCTTAGCAAATAAAATACTGATTGTTAATTTAGTGACAGATGACTGACAAGTCTAGGCATAGGGTTGTGAAACAACTGAGAACTAGGTCGTGGCAGAAGGGTGAATAGGTGTGGTGTTCGAGAAATACGTGGGGTAGTTGGTAATGTTACTGAAAGCTCTACTGAACAAATACCGGCTTGCTCTATCCAAAGGCAACTAACAACTTCTGTTACTAGACAGGCTACTCATCTCCCTTTCTTTGGCAGCCATACATACGTTTTTGAAATGTGGAGAAGTTGGTCTCCCAGTTGGGTCTCCATGTGGTGGGTTGCCTGTAGTGGAAAGGGTGTCAGAGCCCCATTATACTATTTTTACTCTGTGGAAATTGATGTCAATTAATTGGTGTGTGACAATAATTTTTGGAAATGTGGAGGCTCCAAGTTCGGTCTCCAATTGGTGGGTTGCCTCTAGTGGAAGGGGTCTCAGAGCACCATTATAATATTTCTACACTGGTAAAATTGGTGCCATTTTATTGGTGTACAGGGGCGGACCTACCGCCCGTGCAGCCCGTGCATTGAACGGGGGTCCCGGGGGAGAGGGGGCCCCTCCAGCCTCCAGCACCGCATGCAGGGGAGCAGTTATAATTATTTGAGTTGAGCCAGTTGCTCAAGCGGCAGGCAGCAGGGGGCCGCAGCATTATGCGCTCCTCTACCCGCAGCACCTACAATTTAGCCTCTTCTGCACGCTGGTGCTGCGGTCGTGCAAGAGGCTTGTTTTAACTGATGAAGCCACAGGAGGGAAGGAGTCAGGGCCCCCTGATCATGTGAGCCCTGACTCCTCCCCTCCTGTGACCTCATCACAGGTCCAGTGCACAGCCCTAGCCCTTGTTTTACGCAGGACTCTGCTGTGCTGGATGAGGGGAAGTAAGTTTATGTGTGGGGTCAGGGGAGTTTACAGGGTGGATGCAGCAGAGCCGTGTGTGTGCGAGGTGTAAGGAGTGGAGCCGTGTGTGTGTGAGGTGTAAGGAGCGGAGCCGTGTGTGTACAAGGTGTACAGAGCGGAGCCATGTGTGTGAGGTGTACGATGCGGAGACGTGTGTGTGTGTGAGGCATATGGAGCGGAGCCGCGTGTGTGTGAGGTGTACGGAGCGGAGCCGTGTGTGTGAGGTGTACGGAGCGTTGTGTGTACGAGGTGCACGGAGCGGAGCTGTGCGTGTGCGAGGTGCACGGAGCGGAGCTGCACGTGTACGACGTGTACGGAGCTGAGCCATGTGTGTATGGAGCAGAGCCAGGCGTGTGTACGAGGTGTACAGAGCGGAGCCGCGCGTGTGTACGAGGTGTACGGAGCGGAGCCGCACGTGTACGAGTTGTGCGGAGCCGTGTGTGTGTACGGAGCGGAGCCGCATGTGTATGAGGTGTAAGGAGCAGAGCCGCATGTGTACAAGGTGTACGGAGCAGAGCCTCACGTGTACGAGGTGTATGGAGTGGAGCCGTACGTGTACGAGGTGTACGGAGTGGAGCAGTGTGTGTACGGAGCGTAGCCGCATGTGTATGAGGTGTAAGGAGCAGAGCCGCACGTGTACGAGGTGTACGGAGCGGAGCCACACATGTACGAGGTGTACGGAGCGGAGTCGCATGTGTATGAGGTGTAAGGAGCAGAGCCGCATGTGTACAAGGTGTACGGAGCGGAGCCGCACGTGTACGAGGTGTACGGAGTGGAGCCATGTGTGTGTGTACGGAGTGGAGCCGCATGTGTATGAGGTGTAAGGAGCAGAGCCGCACGTGTATGAGGTGTACGGAGCAGAGCCGCACGTGTACGAGGTGTACGGAGCGGAGCCGTGTGTGTGTACGGAGCGGAGCCGCGTGTACATGAGGTGTAAGGAGCAGAGCTGCACATGTACAAGGTGTACAGAGCGGAGCTGCACGTGTACGAGGTGTATGGAGCAGAGCTGTACATGTACGAGGTGTATGGAGCGGAGCCGTGTGTGTGTACGCAGCGGAGCCGCATGTGTATGAGGTGTAAGGAGCAGAGCCGCACATGTACTAGGTGTATGGAGCGGAGACGCACATGTACGAGGTGTACGGAGCAGAGCCGCACGTGTGCGTGGTGTACAGAGCGGAGCCGCATGTGTACGAGATGTACGGAGCGGAGCCGCACGTGTACAAGGTGTACGGAGCAGAGCCGCACGTGTACGAGGTGTACGAAGCAGAGTCGCACGTGTACGAGGTGTACGGAGCGCAGCCGCACGTGTACAAGGTGTACGGAGCAGAGCCGTATGTGTACGAGGTGTACGGAGCAGAGCCGCACGTGTGTGAGATGTTTGGAGCAGAGATGTGTACGGAGCGGAACTGTGTATGTGTGTACGAGGTGTACAGAGCGGAGCCACATGTGAGCGAGGTGTGCAGAGTGGAACTGCGTGTGTACAAGGTTTATGGAGCAAAGCCGCAAGTATACAAGGTTTAAGGAGCGGAGCCATGTGTGTACAAGGTTTACGGAGCGTGGCCACGTGTGTACAAGGTGTACGGAGCAGAGCCGCATGTGTACGAGTTTTATAGAGTGGAGCCATGTGTGTACTGAGTGGAGCCGTGTGTGTGCGAGGTGTACAGAGCGGAGCCGTGTGTGTGCGAGGTGTACAGAGCGGAGCCGTGTGTGTGTACGAGGCATAAAAAGTGGAACTGTGTGTATGTGGTGTGTGGAGCCATACGTGTACAAGGTGTATGGTGGAGAGTATTCCTACCTACCAGCGGGACAGTCCCGATTTTGAGAGAGAGTCTGCCTCACTGCCCCAGCTGGGAGCTTACTTTTCCCGCAGACACAGGAGTACACGGCGGAGCCCCGAGGAGCACTTTAAAATTCGCACATGACGTTCCACCGGAAGTGACGTCCTGGAAGCTGACCGGAAATTAGGTAATTTCGGGAGGAGATTGTGACGAAACCATGGAGGCACTTCAGGGAATGCTTCAGATCCATCATCGTGTCCTCCTCCAACACTGCGGACAGTGTCCTTTGACAGTTTGACAGATTGTGTTCTTGATGCTTTATGCTATGGTGAAGACTCTTACTTACCCTTTATATATATGAGGAAGCTGATAAGTTAAAGCCAGGGATCATTATACTACAGGCCTAAAACCCCATTCTGCCTCCATACAGCAGGATTACAGCTAACATTTGCAGACTGGTTGTCATGATCCATGCTGGATCAGGACTGATAAAAAGCACAGGTAACCTTTTTTTTCTTAAGCTGTGCTTAAGTTTGGTTTTTGCCCCCGGTGGCCATTAGGATTATTGCAATGTGGTGTCTTTTGTTCTAAATTTGCCCCCAGTGGTGGTGAACGTCATTGCACTCTGGTTTCTTTAGTTAGTGCACATGATTATAATGCAGGTGTGATTGCTCTGGCTCTGCTATAAAAGAGTCACAGGTGTTGCAATCAGTGTTGGCGATAGTGTTCATTTCAGCCATTCTTGGTGGAGGAAGGAGCTGGAGAGCGGTCCTTGCAGCACTGTCTTAGCCCTGGTGTGGAAGGAGTCAGAGGGGATTTCCATGTCGCTCTGACAGAGCTTGGTGACAGCTATTCAGGAGGAGAGCTGCATTCTGGTGGTGGACAAGAGCAAGTGCAACAGAGTAAATCTAAGTGGTGTTTTCCTGTTTGTGTTTTTCCTTAGTTTGTATTAGTACAGCAGTGGGGCCAGTGCCTGCGCCACCCAGCTCCCTAGCAAGGGATAAGTGTAAGGTGTGCTAGGGTGACAGGTTCCTGATCGGCGCCCGGTGCGGAATCAGCATACGGAACGTTAGGAGCGTTAGGGACACTGACTCAGGGGAGTGCAGGAGGTCTCTGCGTCCCCTTTCCCTATCGCAGGGCCCACTGTTGTAACTGTTTCCCCTTTCCCCGTGTCTTGTTGTTGTAGTACCGGCCGGCTGACCGTGTCATACAGGACAGTATCACGTGCCTTGTCTTGTAGTTTCAGTTACCGGTCTACGGGTCGCGTCACACAGGACGGGTCATCGTGACACTGGTGAGTGATAACACTGCTTCTTTGCATTGCAATTCAATTCATTCTATGCTGTTTATAAATATATTACCTGAAGAGCCTGGCATTGCCCGGGCATAGTAACTAGCGGTGGTTAGTTATAACAAATTATAATGATTATCCTCCATCCCATAGTCCCGTGCTCATACAACCTATATGTGTACTTAAAGGGAACCTGTCACCCCCCGCCAGCATTTTTAAGTAAAAGAGCCACCTTGTGCAGCACCAATGCTGCATATTGTCAAGGTGGCTCTATTATTTAGGGTACCTTGCAATGCAGAAATAATCGTTTTTAAAATTGGTCAGACTTACCTGATATTTGTCAGGGGGGCAGGTGTTTCCCCATCTGACAGAGACGCCTCACATCCATCACTCATGTATTCCTGCATTGTGTCTCCGCCTCCAAATCTTTATTTTCAAATCATGGCGCCTACGCTGTACTGTCTTCTTGGTTACAGTCGCCCGTCCTCTGTCATGACGTCAGCGGCCAGAGTTTCTTGGGCATGTGCAGTAGTTATCTGCGCCCGAGATTCAGAGCCCCGCAGTGTGAATAAACCATAAGCGACTGCGGTGCCGGATCTCTGGCCGCCGATGTCATGACAGAGGACGGCAGGCGCCATGATTTGAAAATAAAGATTTGGAGGCGGAGACACAATGCAGGAATACATGAGTGATCGATGTGAGGCGTCTCTGTCAGATGCGGAAACACCTGCCGCCTGACAAATATCAGGTAAGTCTGACCAATTTTAAAAACGATTATTTCTGCAGTGCAAGGTACCCTAAATAAAAGAGCCACCTTGACAATATGCAGCATTAGTGCTGCACAAGGTGGCTCTTTTACTTAAAAACGCCTGCGGGGGGGGTGACAGGTTCCCTTTAAATTTGTTGCAGTATTGGGGGGGGAGTCCCGGGAAGATTTCTTACACAGGGGCCCTCGGCAGTCTGTGTCCGCCCCTGGGTGTGTACCAATATTTTTTGGAAATGTGGAGATTCCAAGTTGGGTCTCCATATGGTGGGTTGCCTAAAGTGGAAAGGGGTCAAAGAACACCAGGTCTACACCTGTCACTCATCAACCTCTTACTGATCAATTTGTAAAGTAGAAATGCTGGGACAGGCCATGTCCCATCCATTCATGCTGCACCATAATACAATTTCTACTGTGGGTCAAATGATGCCACATTTCCTGGTGTCTGCCCCTAATTTTTGGAAGTGTTTTGACTCCAATTTGGTTCTCCTTCTTGTGTATTGCTTGAATGTGGCAGGACCCTCAGAGCACAAGGTCTACACCTGTCACTCATCCACCTGTTACTGATCAATGTTTAATGTAGAAATGGTGGTCCAAGCCCTCTCCCATGCATCCATGCTGCTCAATTATACTATTTGCACTCTGGGTCAATTGACGCTACTTTTCCTGGTTTCCTAATTTGAGTTGTTTTGGCAGCTTTTTGGCCCCCCTGAAAGTGTTGTCTATGCATTTGTTTTTGTTTTGCCTCCTATTGAATTCAGTGGGATTCGGATAAGTTAGTCGAACTGTTTGGCGAACATCAAGAAGTAACCGATCCCAGCCAAACCGAACCTTAAAAGGTACGCTCATCTTTACTAAAGATAATAATTTTTGAAGTGTGATAGGACAATTTATGCCCTCTGTACATCTGCTTGAACTAGATACTTCTCACACAAATATATAATTTCTTACCAGAATGAATCACTACTATATGTTGTGAACTAAGCTCATTTACATCTGCAAAAGTACATTGAGACAAATCTGCATTGTGATAGCAATTTGATTAGAAACAGATTTACTCTGCATGCTATCTCAATGTCAATTAGCAAAACTGTCAAATCTACGTGTTCTATGGAACTAACCTAAAATGCAGAACACACTTCAGGGAAAGGAGCAGGGCTAAAGTGTTCCTCTGTCGCTGCAGTAGTACTACTGCTGCTTGTACGGACCTGAAATCCTCATTCAAGTTTATTTTTCTTTTACATACAGTTGTGGCCAAAAGTATTGACACCCCTGCAATTTTGTCAGATAATACTCAGTTTCTTCCTGAAAATGATTGCAATCACAAATTCTTTGGTATTATTATCTTCATTTAATTTGTCTTAAATGAAAAAACACAAAAGAGAATGAAGCAAAAAGCAAAACATTGATCATTTCACACAAAACTCCAAAAATGGGCCAGACAAAAGTGTTCGCACCCTCAGCCTAATGCTTGGTTGCACAACCTTTAGCCAAAATAACTGCGACCAACCGCTTCCGGTAACCATCAATGAGTTTCTTGCAATGCTCTGCTGGAATTTTAGACCATTTTTCTTTGGCAAACTGCTCCAAGTCCCTGATATTAGAAGAGTGCCTTCTCCAAACTGCCATTTTTAGATCTCTCCACAGGTGTTCTATGGGATTCAGGTCTGGACTCATTGCTGGCCACCTTAGAAGTCTCCAGTGCTTTCTCTCAAACCATTTTCTATTGCTTTTTAAAGTGTGTTTTCGGTCATTGTCCTGCTGGAAGACCCAAGACCTCTGAGGGAGACCCAGCTTTCTCACACTGGGCCCTACATTATGCTGCAAAATTTGTTGGTAGTCTTCAGACTTCATAATGCCATGCACACGGTCAAGCAGTCCAGTGCCAGAGGCAGCAAAGCAACCCCAAAACATCAGGGAACCTCCGCCATGTTTGACTGTAGGGACCATGTTTTTTTCTTTGAATGCCTCTTTTTTCTCCTGTAAACTCTATGTTGATGCCTTTGCCCAAAAAGCTCTACTTTTGTCTCATCTGACCAGAGAACATTCTTCCAAAACGTTTTAGGCTTTTTCAGGTAAGTTTTGGCAAACTCCAGCCTGTCTTTTTTATGTCTCGGGGTAAGAAGTGGGGTCTTCCTGGGTCTCCTACCATACAGTCCCTTTTCATTCAGACGCCGACGGATAGTACGGGTTGACACTGTTGTACCCTCGAACTGCAGGGCAACTTGAACTTGTTTGGATGTTAGTCGAGGTTCTTTATCCAACATCCGCACAATCTTGCATTGAAATCTCTTGTCAATTTTTCTTTTCCGTCCAAATCTAGGGAGGTTAGCCACAGTGCCATGGGCTTTAAACTTCTTGATGACACTGCGCACGGTAGACACAGGAACATTCAGGTCTTTGGAGATGGACTTGTAGCCTTGAGATTGCTCATGCTTCCTCACAATTTGGTTTCTCAAGTCCTCAGACAGTTCTTTGGTCTTCTTTCTTTTCTCCATGCTCAGTGTGGTACACACAAGGACACAGGACAGAGGTTGAGTCAACTTTAATCCTTGTCAACTGGCTGCAAGTGTGATTTAGTTATTGCCAACACCTGTTAGGTGCCACAGGTAAGTTACAGGTGCTGTTAATGACACAAATTAGAGAAGCATCACATGATTTTTTGAACAGTGCCAATAATTTTGTCCACCCTCTTTTTTATGTTTGGTGTGGAATTATATCCAATTTGGCTTTAGGACAATTCTTTTTGTGTTTTTTCATTTAAGACAAATTAAATGAAGATAATAATACCAAAGAATTTGTGTTTGCAATAATTTTCAGGAAGAAACTGAGTGTTATCTGACAAAATTTCAGGGGTGTCAATACTTTTGGCCACAACTGTATAAGAAGAAATGTATTATTGCAACGGCGGAATGAGATAGGAAGGGACAGTGAGAAGAAGGGATACATGAAGCAGTGTGGAGTTTGCTAATGGCATTGATAAAAGTATTCACCAAAAATAGATACCATACACTACTTCATAATAAAAAAGGTAATTTTATTAAATATAGCTTCCTAAATAGTTGCATAAAACAAACGTGAAAAGATTAGAAAACTCACAGACACGCAGACAAAAAAACAGAGAGCCGGGGTTCGGATTGTATAAAACGCAGTACATATGGTGCAGAAATGTTGAAATGTTGAAGTAGTAGATTGGTCACATATACCAGTCAAAACATTGACCAAGAACATAGACAATAGGATTGACAAAGTACTAAATAGCAAATTGGCAGGTACATATATTAATAAATATGAAGTACCAACTCAACAAGCTTTCTGCATCCCAACGTATGTTTTGCTTACCCTTCATCTAGGGAGGTCAAACAAAAAGTACATTGGGATACAGAGAGTCTGTTGGGGGAGTACTTTAAAATTATAGATATATGCACTTGCCATTTTGATGTCTTGTATTTTGTAGACTCTATGCAGTAGGCCAATGTTTCGGGCAGTATGTGACCAATGTTCTACTTCGATATCTCCGCACTAAAAAGCCTAAGTTGGTGAAGTGAGAAAAATATAGGCATAACTTTAATTTTATGGGATCAAATAACTAAAAATTGGCATGTGCATATGAATTTACCCAATTTCATAAGTCACATGCTTAGTTAAAGGAAGCCCACCTGTGTGCAATCTACAGTAAGGCCTCTTTCACACATCCGGTTTTCAGCATCAGGCGCGATGCGGCGAAAAGTGTAAAAACTGGATCCGGCGCCGGTTGCCACCGGATCCGGTTTTTCCCCCATTCAGTTTCATTATTGCCGCATCGCGCCGGATACCTATGCGGCGTATCCGGTTTTTGCCTGATCCGGCAAAAACAGCCTGTCCGGCGTCTGGAAAAAACGTTCCATGTAACGTTTTTTTGCAGCGCCGGACCGGCTTTTTCCACAGCGCATGCCCGGACTCTGTGAATGTTAACCCCACAAGTGCCCGACGAGAGAGAGAGAGATCTCTCTCTGTCACCCGGACACTTGTGAGAGATCTCTCTCGCCGGGCACTTGTGGGGTTAACACTCACAGTGTCTGGGTGAGAGAGAGAGATCTCTCTGTGGGGTTAACCCCACAAGTGCCCGGCAAGAGAGAGAGATTCTCTTGCCTGGACACTAAGTGTTAACCCCCCATGTCTCTCTCTCTCCACCCCCCTCCCCTCCCCTCCCCTCTCCCCCCCTCCCCTCCCCTCTCCTCCCCTCACCTCCCTTTCAGCAGCTGTCTCATTGGCTGCCTCTGTCCACCTCGTCCTGCGGCTCCTTTAATAATGTCCGAGCCGTATCGTCTCGCCGCACACACATCCGGTGTCACGGCTGCAGGCCGGATCCGGCGGCCCGGCTTTTCGCCGCACGCCGCCGGACCCCACACACCGGATGTGTGAAAGTAGCCTAAGTGTCACATGTTCTGTCAGTGTATATACAACTTTTCAGAGAGGTCAAAGGGGCTGCAACACCATTAAGTAAGAGGCACCACTAACCAAAAAACATGAAAACCAAGGAGATCTCCAAACAAGTAGTTGACAAAGTTGTTGAGAAGTACAAGTCAGGGTTGGGTTGTAAAAAACTATCCCAATCTCTGAAGATTCCCCGGAGCACCATCAAATCCAATATCCAGGGTCTGACTGGGGTGTCTGGGGTCCACCAAGGGAATGGACTCTAGGAGCCTACCCTACAGCTATATGCATATATTCGTCAGTCGTTATCCCCATTATAGTGGAGCATCGGCTATAAAACACAGGTGGCTCCTGCACGTCTACTGTGCGCCCCCATAACTGGGATGTATAATTACGGTAGTTTACATTAATGGGGTTTTTTGGTTAAAGCAAGCTATCACCCATCTATGGGCTCCACAGGGTAGGTGATTGCTTAGGTCCGACCAATAGAAACTGCACCGATCAGAAGAATGAGGAACTTTTATCGTTGATAGGACACTTAAGCCCCCGTCACACACAGCGATCTCGTTTTGTGACGCAACAGCGATCTCACCAGCGAGATCGCTGTGTGTGACACTTACCAGTGACCAGCCCCCCTGCCGGGTATCGCTGATCGTCCTGGAATGGCCAGGACATTTTTTTGATAGCTGGTCTCCCGCTTGCCAGCACGCATCGCTGCGTGTGGCAGGCGGGAGACCAGAGATCAGCGAGCTGGTGCTGGTAACTAAGGTATGCATCGGGTCTCTAAGCGGCGCGCAGCGCTTAGAAACCCGATGTGTACCTTAGTTACTGGCGCGCTGGTGCAGGGAGCTGGTAACCAAGGTACACATCGGGTTTCTAAGTGCCGCGTGCAGCTTAGAAGCCTGATGTGTACCTTGGTTACCTGCTCCCTGCACCAGCGCGCTGGTAACTAAGGTACACAGTGGGTAACTAAGCGACGTGCGTCGCTTGTTACCCACATGTCGTTGGTGCTGATCGCTCGTGAAGCTGCCTGTTTGGCAGCTCACCAGCGATTATGTAGCGACACACCAGCAATCCTGACAAGGTCATATCGCTGTTGGGATCGCTGGTGCGTCGCTATGCGTGACGGGGCCCTTATCCTCATTTTAAAATGAAGCAGCAGGTGGGATATCTGACCCCAGCTCCATTCACCCTCTTTGGGGCTTCCATAAAAAATCAAGTGCAGCCATTTTTGGAATGAATGGATCAGTGGTCGGAGTTGCCACTCCAGTCTAATGGGGATAAAAGCTCCACATTCTGCCTATTGGGTCCCAGCAGTCAGACCCCCACCAATCAATATGTTATCACTTATCCTGTGGAGAGGCGATTACTTTTTTCCACAGGAGATCCCCTGTAAGTGCATCTCTGCCACTGTATTCCAAGTATCTAATTTCTAATGGAAAGAGAGAGAACAAATGACCGCCATACACAACACAATCCCCTATACCAAGACCAATAATACCACATACAGGGGAAAAATACTACCACACCATGACCATACCACATAGTGACTGAATAATACCACATACAAGGAGAAATACCACCACACCATACCTAGACTACACATTCCCCCTCATAGTGACCAAAAATACCACATAATAGGGACAAATACTGCCACACCGTGACCAGACCACAAATTTTATCACCACACAGTGATTGAATACTACAGTACTGACCATGAATACAAACCACAATACTAACAACACTGTTATTACCACCCGTGCCATTATACACAGAAGCTCTGCATACAGTGATCACGAATGACATTACACACAGGAGCTCTGCATATAGTATCATAATACAGTGATCACCAGTGACATTATATACAGGAGCTCTGTATATAATGTATAGCGTACAAGTAATACAGTGATCACCAATGACAATATACACAGTAGCTCTGTATATAGTGTACAGGTGATACAGTAAGCACCATTGACATTATACATGGGAGCTCTGCATATAGTGTGTAGTGTACAGGTAATGCAGGGATCACCAGTGACATTATACACAGGAGCTCGGTATATAGTGTCAGTATTCAGGTAATACAGTGATCACCAATGACATTATACACAGGAGCTCTGTATAATGTCAGCGTATAGGTAATACAGTGATCAACAGTGACAATAGAGACAGGAGCTCTGTATATAGAGACAGTGTACAGGTAATACAGTAATCACCAGTGACATTATACACACGAGCTTTGTATATAGTGTCAGAATTCAGGTAATACAGTGAGCACCAGTGACATTATACACAAGAGCTCTGTATAATGTCAGCGTACAGGTAATACAGTGATCAACAGTGATAATATAGACAGGAGCTCTGTGTATAGAGTCAGTGTACAGGTAATACAGTAATCACCAATGACCTTTTCTACAGAAGCTCTGTGCATAGTGTCAGTGTACAGGTAATACAGTGATCAACAATGACCTTATACACAGGATCTCTGTATATAGTGTCAGTGTACAGGTAATTCAGGGATCAACAGTGACATTGTACACAGGAGCTCTGTATATAGTGTATAGTGCGCGTGTACATGTAATACACTGAACTCACCAGTGACGTCTGTAGTTGAAGTCCTTCGTTTTCGCTTTTCTTCATCCAGCACAGACCACCACTTCTTGCAACCAGTACTCGTCTCTGCAAAATATAACACACATTCATCAATAGCTGATCGCTTCCAGAGCACCACGGAACAGAGACAGACCAAAAGTTAAAGGGTTTATTTACAGAGGATCAGAATCTCCTCGCATCAATAGCTGATCGCTTCCCCACTTTTTTCCCCAACTTCAACAATATGTCAAATGAAAAAAAAAGCAACACAGTGCCACACTGTACAGTAACAGGACCCCCATTTTGCTCCCTCCATGGAAAACAGTTTCCTAAAAAGTAAGTTATATGAGAGTAGTAATAATATCCCTAACTTGTCACCATAAGCTAATACAGCAGGTTCTTCATTCAGGCCCCCAGAAAGAAATTAAGGCCCTCTTTATTTAATAATCTCGCCCAGCCTGGCACCCTTTATTTTATAATATGCCCCATCCTGGCCCCCATGTCCCTTGTCTAGCCTGGCCCCAATATCTGCAACCTGGGCCCCAGATATCCATCCTGCCCCCCAACTATCCATACAGGCCCCCATATATGTCCATTGTCCGCCTCCCCCATATATCCACCCCTTGTGCTGCTCCCCACCATAAATCAATCATGGGCCCATGTGCTGCTCCCCTTATATATCCATCCTGGTCCTTTGTGGTGCTCCCCCCATGTATCAATCATGGGCCCATGTGCTGCTTCCCCCCATTTAACAATCATGGGCCAATGTGCTGCTCCCCCTTCATATATCCATTTTAGTCCTTTGTGCTGCCACTCCCCATATATCCATCCTGATTCCTTGTGCTGTTCCACTCCATATATCAATCATGTGCCCATGTGCTGCTCCCCCCATATATCCATCCTGGTCCTTTGTGCTGCCATCCCTCCCACATATCAGTCCTGGCCTGTTATGCTGCTACCCACATATATCCATCTGGCCCATTGTACTGGTCCCCCCATATATCATCCAGGCCCCTTGTGCTGCTCCCCATATATTCATCCTGGCCCCTTGTGCTGCACTCCCCATATATCTATTCTGGTCCCTTGTGCTGCCACCCTCCCATATAGATCCATCTTGGTCCCTTGTGCTGCCACCCCCATAAATCCATCCTGATCTTTTGTGCTATCACCCCCATATATCCATCCTAGTCCCTTGTGCTGCTCCCCCATATATCCATCCTGGCCCCTTGTGCTGCTCCCCCCATATATCCATCCTGGTCCCTTGTGCTGCCACCCTCCCATATATATCCATCTTGGCCGCTTGTGCTGCCACCTTCATATATCCATCCTGACTAGAGTTGAGCGACTTTTGTTTTTTTAGGGTCGCGTTTCGTTTCGTGAAACCCGACTTTTCCAAAAGTCGGGTCGAGCAAGATCGTCCGATTATAGGGAAAAGTCAGGGTCGTCCCGAAACACGAAACCCAATGTAAGTCAATGGGGAATAAAAGTCGGCAGTGAGAGGAGAACAGGAAACACACCTACAGTGCCCATTTGAATGCCAAAAGCATCAATTCTTCTTTCTTAAGCTTGTCAACCTTAATTAACTTCATAATACAAGTTACGCACTGAAAAATGGGGGTTATTTGGCTACAAACTGTGGGGGGGGAGGGCTGGCTCCAGGTTTTCATGTGTCCTGGGCGAAAGAGCGCCCCTTTAACACATACCACAACTCATCATGCTCCGATACGGCAGAGAAATAGCGGTATAGTACAATGAAAAATATCTCACTTTTTACATCTCATGATGAGGCCCATCTATTTCTCCATACAGAATCATTGGTCCCATATAATGTTTGAAACAGTATATGATGAGCTCCACATAATGCTACAGTATATGTTGGTCCCCATGGATGAAGCTCCACTGTCTTATGGGCCCAAATAATGCTCCAAACATAATGGGCCCCATTTCTAATGCTCTAGTGTATAATGGGCCCTGTAAATGCTGCTCCAGTGTCTGATGTCCACCTTTGGAATGTTCCAGTGTATGGTGGGCCCCATCTATCATTCTCCAGAGTATAGTGCTCCCCAAAAATTGCTGTCCCAACATTGAAAACAATCAAATAAGTCTCCTCGCTAGGGAATCCCTGTACTTGTCTGGACAGGTGCTGTAGCTTGCTTAACAGCTCGCCAGCCGTTCTCACGCCCAGTATGGATTACACGTGATTGCACAAAGGTGAGAAAGGGTACCGTATCCCCAGATAACATGTATGGATAGCGTACACATTCAAAATATATGTCTCAGGAGGCAGGCTCAGACGATGTTAGGCCCAGTATGGATTGCACGTGATTGCACAAAGGTTAGAAAGGGTACCGTATCCCCGGATAACATGTATGGATAGCGTACACATTCAAAATATATGTCTATACAGCATGAGGCAGGCTCAGACGGTGTTAGGCCCAGTATGGATTGCACGTGATTGCACAAAGGTTAGCAAGGGTACCGTATCCCCGGATAACATGTATGGATAGCGTACACATTCAAAATATATGTCTATACAGCATGAGGCAGGCTCAGACGGTGTTAGGCCCAGTATGGATTGCACGTGATTGCACAAAGGTTAGAAAGGGTACCGTATCCCCAGATAACATGTATGGATAGCGTACACATTCAAAATATATGTCTCAGGAGGCAGGCTCAGACGGTGTTAGGCCCAGTATGGATTGCACGTGATTGCACAAAGGTTAGAAAGGGTACCGTATCCCTGGATAACATGTTTGGATAGCGTACACATTCAAAATATATGTCTCAGGAGGCAGGCTCAGACGGTGTTAGGCCCAGTATGGATTGCACGTGATTGCACAAAGGTTAGAAAGGGTACCGTATCCCTGGATAACATGTATGGATAGCGTACACATTCAAAATATATGTCTATACAGCATGAGGCAGGCTCAGACGGTGTTAGGCCCAGTATGGATTGCACGTGATTGCACAAAGGTTAGAAGGGGTACCGTATCCCTGGATAACATGTATGGATAGCGTACACATTCAAAATATATGTCTGTACAGCATGAGGCAGGCTCAGACGGTGTTAGGCCCAGTATGGATTGCACGTGATTGCATAAAGGTTAGAAAGGGTACCGTATCCCTGGATAACATGTATGGATAGCGTACACATTCAAAATATATGTCTCAGGAGGCAGGCTCAGATGGTGTTAGGCCCAGTATGGATTGCACGTGATGGCACAAAGGTTAGAAAGGGTACCGTATCCCCGGATAACATGAATGGATAGCGTACACATTCAAAATATATGTCTATACAGCATGAGGCAGGCTCAGACGGTGTTAGGCCCAGTATGGATTGCACGTGATTGCACAAAGGTTAGAAAGGGTACCGTATCCCTGGATAACATGTATGGATAGCGTACACATTCAAAATATATGTCTCAGGAGGCAGGCTCAGACGGTGTTAGGCCCAGTATGGATTGCACGTGATTGCACAAAGGTTAGAAAGGGTACCGTATCCCTGGATAACATGTATGGATAGCGTACACATTCAAAATATATGTCTATACAGCATGAGGCAGGCTCAGACGGTGTTAGGCCCAGTATGGATTGCACGTGATTGCACAAAGGTTAGAAAGGGTACCGTATCCCTGGATAACATGTATGGATAGCGTACACATTCAAAATATATGTCTCAGGAGGCAGGCTCAGACGGTGTTAGGCCCAGTATGGATCGCACGTGATTGCACAAAGGTTAGAAAGGGTACCGTATCCCTGGATAACAAATCTGGATAGCGTACACATTCAAAATATATGTCTCAGGAGGCAGGCTCAGACGGTGTTAGGCCCAGTATGGATTGCACGTGATTGCACAAAGGTTAGAAAGGGTACCGTATCCCTGGATAACATGTATGGATAGCGTACACATTCAAAATATATGTCTATACAGCATGAGGCAGGCTCAGACGGTGTTAGGCCCAGTATGGATTGCACGTGATTGCACAAAGGTTAGAAAGGGTACCGTATCCCTGGATAACATGTATGGATAGCGTACACATTCAAAATATATGTCTATACAGCATGAGGCAGGCTCAGACGGTGTTAGGCCCAGTATGGATTGCACGTGATTGCACAAAGGTTAGAAAGGGTACCGTATCCCTGGATAACATGTATGGATAGCGTACACATTCAAAATATATGTCTATACAGCATGAGGCAGGCTCAGACGGTGCTAGGCCCAGTATGGATTGCACATGATTGCACAAAGGTTAGAAAGGGTACCGTATCCCTGGATAACATGTATGGATAGCGTACACATTCAAAATATATGTCTCAGGAGGCAGGCTCAGACGGTGTCAGGCACAGTATGGATTTGACGGCCCAGATTACACAGTGGAGGAGCAGGGAGAGGTAAAGATTGCAAATTCTGGGGCCCTGCCCAAGCAAGGGGGGCCCACTCGTGGGCGTCGGTACTGGCACTGGGCCCCTCATAGTACAGCGGTGTGTCTGACGGCGGGTGGGCAACACCACCATCAGAGACACTTGATTGCACTATGAGGGACCCTGTGCCAGTGCCCGCGCCCAAGAGTCGGCCTACCCACCTGTCCAGGGCAACGGCACTCGCACGGTGTCGTGCGGTAGGTGGTGACCCCGGCCATGGGGGGGGAGGCAGCACAGTTAGGGAGTTTTAGAAAGTGGCATATGTTGATGTTGGACATTCAGCTGATGCAAAAGGTGAAATAGGTGAAGTACCAGGAAGAGGTGGACCAAAGCAAGTCATTTTTCTGTCACCCTATGTGTCATCAGGGGAAGGTGGGACAAAATCCTTGGAAACCCATGCGTGGTTCATTTTAATGAAGGTTAGATCATCCACATTTTGGGTTGACAGACGGGTCCTTTTTTCTGTCAGGATTGATCCAGCTGCACTGAAGACTCTTTCCGTTAGCACACTTGCAGCTGGGCAAGCGAGCTCCTGTAAGGCATATTGTGCCAATTCAGGCCAGGTGTCCAGTTTAGCGGCCCAATAGTCAAAGGGGAATGACCTGTGTGGGAGAACATCGATATGGGAGGAAAAGTAGTTTGTTACCATAGTTGACAACTGCTGTCTCCTGTCACTTTCCATCGATGCAGTATTACCAGTTGTGTGAGCGGTATTTGAAAAATCAGTCCACAACATTGTCATGAAACCCCTGTCTCCAACGCCACTTCTGCTGTGTGCACCACGAACACCTCTGCCAAGCTGCCCCCGGCCCGTACGGCTCGTGTGAGAACCATCACCGCTGCTGTGTGATGGGAATGCCTCAAGCAACCGATTTACCAGAGTTGCTTGTTTATTAGCCAATATTAGGTCAAGGTTCTCCTGTGGCATGATGTTTTGTAATTTGCCTTTATAGCGTGGATCCAGGATGCTGGCCAACCAGTAGTCGTCATCGTTCATCATTTTGGCAATGCGTGGGTCCCTTTTTAGGATCTGCAAGGCATAATCTGACATGTGGGCCAATGTTCCCGGTGTCAATGATGCACTGCGAGTGCTGGGTGGAGGAGCACTTTCTGGCAAATCCACATCCCTCCAGTCACGCACAAACCCTGTACCAGACCTTGCCACGCCAACATTTTCACTTGCCCCACGAGATGCATCCTCCTCCCCTAAGTAATCATCCCCATCATCATCCTCCTCCTCCTCTTCTTCCTCCACCTCGTCCAGGAGAGGTCCCTGAGCAGACAATGGCTGAATGTCATCAAGGATTCCCTCCTCCTCTTCCACCTCATCAACATTGGCTGCAGACGCCTGCTCCTTAAGGTGCGTCAAAGTTTGCATGAGCAGACGCATAAGTGGGATGCTCATGCTTAGGATGGCGTCGTCTGCGCTTACCAGCCGTGTGCATTCCTCAAAACACTGAAGGACTTTACAAAGGTCTTTCAGCTTCGACCACTGCACACCTGTCAACTCCATGTCTGCTCTCAAAGTGCCTGGCCGTGTATCCTCCCACAAATGCATTATGGCCTGCCTCTGCTCGCACAGCCGCTCAACCATGTGCAGGGTGGAGTTCCACCTTGTTGCAATGTCGATAATGAGGCGGTGGTTGGGAAGGTGGAGCAATCGCTGCAGCTTCTGCATACGAACGGAGTGTACAGGCGACCGGCGGATGTGCGCGCACAGTCTTCGCACCTTCTGGAGCAGGGCTGTTAACTCCGGATAATTTTTGAGGAAGCACTGCACCACCAGGTTCAAGGTGTGAGCCAAGCAAGGTATGTGGCTGAGTTTTGAAAGGGCTATGTCTTCCACAAAATTACGGCCGTTATCACTAACTGCCTTGCCTGCCTCAAGATGTACACTGCCCAGCCATGACTCAGTTTGTCGCTTCAAGTACTCGGCCAGCACCTCGGCGGTGTGTCTGTCGCCCAAACACATCATCTGCAACACAGCCTGCTGACGCTTTCCACTAGCTGCTCGATAGGGGGACACATCGTGTGCAACAGTGGCAGCTGCAGATGGAGTGCTCGTACGACTGCGCTCTGTGGACGAGCTTTCGCTTCTGGAGGAGGTGGAGGAGGAGGAGGGTCGAACGCCTACAGCCAACTGTTTCCTATACCGTGGGCTAGGCAGCACTGTCCCACCACCGCTGTCCCCTGTGGACCCTGCATCCACCACATTAACCCAGTGCGCAGTGATGGACACGTAACGGCCCTGGCCATGCCGACTGGACCATGCATCAGTTGTGAGGTGCACCTTTCCGCTCACTGACTGCTTGAGTGCATGGACAATGCGGTCTTTCACATGATGGTGGAGGGCTGGGATGGCTTTGCGAGAGAAGTGGCGACTGGGTAGGTCATAGCGTGGTACTGCATAGGCCATGAGTTCGCGGAAAGCTGTGCTTTCCACCAACCGAAAGGGCATCATCTCAAACGAGATTAGTTTGGCAATGTGGACGTTCAAACCCAGTGTACGCGGATGAGAGACTGAGTACTTTCTTGACCTACTCATAGTGTCTGGGAGGGTGAGCTGGACTTGAGAGCTGCATATGGTGGAAGTAGCGGTGGACAGGGCGGACTGAGAGAGGGTTGATGATGGTGATGGAGTTGGTGTTCTTTCTGATGGCCTAGAATCAGTCTTTCATTGATATAACAGTGGGATTCCCTGACTGCTGTGGCCTTGCAACGACACCTCAACATTTGCTGCTGTGCTAACCGGTGGGCTTACAGTGGGGGAAACAATGTAGCGTTGCTGACTACCTTCGTTGTGATCAGTTGCACATGTGGCACTTGAGGTTTGGTGTTGTGTCCACGCTTGCAAGTGCATGCTGGTTAAATGTCTAAGCATGCAACTGGTATTCAAATTTTTCAGATTTTTCCCTCGGCTAAAGGTCTTTGCGCACTTCTTACAGATAACCTTGGCCTGATCATGAGGATTTTGTTCAAAAAAGTGCCACACTGCACTCTTCCTACTTTGGCAGACATTTTGCGGCCTAGCACGCTGTGATCTTTTGACCCTCTGGACAAGCTGTCCAGCAACTCTTTTGATGTTTGGAACCTGTCTTTGGAGTACTCCAGGCCTGCCAGATAACAGCTGTTGTGATGTCGATGTCTGCTGTGGATGCTCCTCATCTGAGCTATTGGAAGCAGCACCCTCTTCCCCCAATGGATGCCAATCTGGGTCAACAACTGGGTCATCCATCACCTCCTCTTCTATGTCATGTGCACCTTCCTCTGTGTCATCGTGTATGGTGGTATAGTGTGCGGGAAGGGGCACCTGAGTCTCATCAGGGTCAGAATCTGGCTCTGTACACTGCGAGGACAATGTAGTGCTCTGAGTGAATGTACCAGCAGAATCATCCATCAGCGGCTGTGCATCAGTGCACTCCATGTCAGATTCATCTTGGCCTGGGTAATTCACCATTTCACTTGATAATCCAGGCATGGTATGTGAAAACAGCTCCATGGAGTAATCAGTAGTATGGCCTGCGTCATCCTTCAATCTTGGTTGGGGTGAAGGACACAAGGAAAGGTGTGGTTCATGAACATGAGCCTCCAATGACGACTCAGTGCTTTTACTTTTTACAACTGAAGAAGAGGAGGCGATAGAGCTGGAGGCTGAGTCAGCAATGTAAGACAAAACTTTTTCCTGATGCTCTGGCTTTAAAAGCGGTTTGCCAACTCCTAGAAAACTAAGCGTTCGAGGCCTTATGTAGCCAGACGATGATGCAGGCTCAACACCTCCTGCATTCGGTCCTATTTTGCTCTTGCCACTACCATCAGATCCACCACCAACACCATCATTACCAGCTGCCAACCCCCGCCCAATTCCACGGCCTCTTCCACCAGCCTTCCTCATTTTTGGTAGAAATGTAGACAAAATCCAACAAACTATATAGTATGTAAAACAAGGTGTCTATAGGACAGGGGAGATTTTGAATTTCTGCACACACTTTTGGACACTGGACACTTTTGGATTGTGTGAGGCCCACTGATATCTGAGCGCTATGTGACAGGCTCGATGGCACAGCTGTGACCTAAGTGACTAGAGAATAAGTGAGATTTTGAATCTCTGCACACACTTTTGGACACTGGACACTTTTGGATTGTGTGAGGCCCAATGAATATCTGAGCGCTATGTGACAAGCTCGATGGCACAGCTGTGACCTAAGTGACTAGAGGATAAGTGAGAGTTTGAATCTCTGCACACACTTTTGGACACTGGACACTTTTGGATTGTGTGAGGCCCAATGAATATCTGAGCGCTATGTGACAAGCTCGATGGCACAGCTGTGACCTAAGTGACTAGAGAATAAGTGAGATTTTGAATCTCTGCACACACTTTTGGACACTGGACACTTTTGGATTGTGTGAGGCCCAATGAATATCTGAGCGCTATGTGACAGGCTCGATGGCACAGCTGTGACCTAAGTGACTAGAGAATAAGTGAGATTTTGAATCTCTGCACACACTTTTGGACACTGGACACTTTTGGATTGTGTGAGGCCCAATGAATATCTGAGCGCTATGTGACAAGCTCGATGGCACAGCTGTGACCTAAGTGACTAGAGGATAAGTGAGAGTTTGAATCTCTGCACACACTTTTGGACACTGGACACTTTTGGATTGTGTGAGGCCCAATGAATATCTGAGCGCTATGTGACAAGCTCGATGGCACAGCTGTGACCTAAGTGACTAGAGGATAAGTGAGAGTTTGAATCTCTGCACACACTTTTGGACACTGGACACTTTTGGATTGTGTGAGGCCCAATGAATATCTGAGCGCTATGTGACAAGCTCGATGGCACAGCTGTGACCTAAGTGACTAGAGGATAAGTGAGAGTTTGAATCTCTGCACACACTTTTGGACACTGGACACTTTTGGATTGTGTGAGGCCCAATGAATATCTGAGCGCTATGTGACAAGCTCGATGGCACAGCTGTGACCTAAGTGACTAGAGAATAAGTGAGATTTTGAATCTCTGCACACACTTTTGGACACTGGACACTTTTGGATTGTGTGAGGCCCAATGAATATCTGAGCGCTATGTGACAGGCTCGATGGCACAGCTGTGACCTAAGTGACTAGAGAATAAGTGAGATTTTGAATCTCTGCACACACTTTTGGACACTGGACACTTTTGGATTGTGTGAGGCCCAATGAATATCTGAGCGCTATGTGACAAGCTCGATGGCACAGCTGTGACCTAAGTGACTAGAGGATAAGTGAGAGTTTGAATCTCTGCACACACTTTTGGACACTGGACACTTTTGGATTGTGTGAGGCCCAATGAATATCTGAGTGCTATGTGACAAGCTCGATGGCACAGCTGTGACCTAAGTGACTAGAGGATAAGTGAGAGTTTGAATCTCTGCACACACATTTGGACACTGGACACTTTTGGATTGTGTGAGGCCCAATGAATATCTTAGCGCTATGTGACAAGCTCGATGGCACAGCTGTGACCTAAGTGACTAGAGGATAAGTGAGAGTTTGAATCTCTGCACACACTTTTGGACACTGGACACTTTTGGATTGTGTGAGGCCCAATGAATATCTGAGCGCTATGTGACAAGCTCGATGGCACAGCTGTGACCTAAGTGACTAGAGAATAAGTGAGATTTTGAATCTCTGCACACACTTTTGGACACTGGACACTTTTGGATTGTGTGATGCCCAATGAATATCTGAGCGCTATGTGACAGGCTCGATGGCACAGCTGTGACCTAAGTGACTAGAGAATAAGTGAGATTTTGAATCTCTGCACACACTTTTGGACACTGGACACTTTTGGATTGTGTGAGGCCCAATGAATATCTGAGCGCTATGTGACAAGCTCGATGGCACAGCTGTGACCTAAGTGACTACAGGATAAGTGAGAGTTTGAATCTCTGCACACACTTTTGGACACTGGACACTTTTGGATTGTGTGAGGCCCAATGAATATCTGAGCGCTATGTGACAAGCTCGATGGCACAGCTGTGACCTAAGTGACTAGAGGATAAGTGAGAGTTTGAATCTCTGCACACACTTTTGGACACTGGACACTTTTGGATTGTGTGAGGCCCAATGAATATCTGAGCGCTATGTGACAAGCTCGATGGCACAGCTGTGACCTAAGTGACTAGAGGATAAGTGAGAGTTTGAATCTCTGCACACACTTTTGGACACTGGACACTTTTGGATTGTATGAGGCCCAATGAATATCTGAGCGCTATGTGACAAGCTCGATGGCACAGCTGTGACCTAAGTGACTAGAGGATAAGGGAGATTGGATTGCTTTTAAAAAAGCAGTTTGCAGAGCAGTGGGTAGACAGCAATGCCAGCCTGTCAGGAAGCCTTAAAAGGCAGCCCAACAACCAACACCACTGATACACCACTATATAGCCTCCCCTTGCACTGCACACAGTGACTGGTGTGTTGTGCAGGCCAAATTGCTATCAGCAGCAGAAGCAGTTTTTTTTTCTTCTCAGCAGGTCAAAAAAAAAAATTGGGATTGCTTTTAAAAAAGCAGTTTGAGGCCCAATGAATATCTGAGCGCTATGTGACAGGCTCGATGGCACAGCTGTGACCAAAGTGACTAGAGGATAAGGGAGATTGGATTGCTTTTAAAAAAGCAGTTTGCGGAGCAGTGGGTAAACAGCAATGCCAGCCTGTCAGGAAGCCTTAGAAGGCAGCCCAACAACCAACACCACTGATACACCACTATATAGCCTCCCCTTGCACTGCACACACAGTGACTGGTGTGTTGTGCAGGCCAAATCGCTAGCAGCAGAAGCAGTTTTTTGGTCTTCTTCCCTGCCTAACGCTCTCCCTACAGAATCAGCAGCAACCTCTCCCTATACTGAGATCGGCAGAAGTAAGATGGCGGTCGGCGTGCACGCCCTTTTATACCCCCTGTGACGCCCACCAAAGCAAGCCAATCACTTGCATGCCCTTCTGAAAGATGGTGGTGACCCGTGCCTATGTCATCACGTTGCCCACAGTGTCCGTGGATCCTGATTGGCTGAAAAAGAGCGCAAAACAAACTTTTGAAACGCGACTTTGGCGCGTAAGTCGCCGACCTCGTGGCCGACCTCATCCTAGGGTCGGGTTTCGTTTCATGAAACCCGACTTTGCCAAAAGTCGGCGACTTTTGAATTTTTTCGACCTGTTTCGCTCAACTCTAATCCTGACCTTTTGTGCTGCCACCCCCATAAATCCATCCTAGTCCCTTGTGCTGCTCCCTCCGTATATCATTCTGGTCCCTTGTGCTGCTCCCCCCATATATCCATTCTGGTCCCTTGTGCTGCTCCCCTCCATATATCCATCCTGGTCCTTTGTGCTGCCACCCTCCCATATACACTACAGACCAAAAGTTTGGACACACCTTCCCATTTATAAGGCAAGAAATCCCACTTATTAAACCTGACAGGGCACACCTGTGAAGTGACGACCATTTCCGGTGACTACCTCTTGAAGCTCATCAAGAGAATGCCAAGAGTGTGCAAAGCAGTAATCAAATCAAAAGGTGGCTACTTTGAAGAACCTAGAATATAAGACATATTTTCAATTGTTTCACACTTTTTTGCTAATTATATAACTCCACATGTGCTAATTCATAGTTTTGATGCCTTCAGAGTGAATCTACAATTTTCATGGTCATGAAAATAAAGAAAACTCTATGAATGAGAAGGTGTGTCCAAACTTTTGGTCTGTACTGTATATCCATCTTGGTCCCTTGTGCTGCCACCCCCATATATCCATCCTGGCCTTTTGTGCTGCCACCCCATATATCCATCCTAGTCCCTTGTGCTGCTCCCCCCATATATCATCCTGGCCCCTTGTGCTGCTCACCCCATATATCCATCCTGGTCCCTTGTGCTGCTCCCCTCCATATATCCATCCTGATCCCTTGTGCTACCACCACCCCCCCAAATATCCATCTTCCTGGTGCCATGTGCTGCTCCCCCCCCATAAATCCCCCATATATATATATGCATCCTGGCTCTGCCATATATATGCATCCTGGCCTGGCTCCCCCATACATCCATCTTGGCCCCCATATATCCAACCTGGTCCATTATTCTGCTCCCCATATGTATCCATACTGGCCCCCCATGTGTATCCATCCTGGCACTTTGTCTTGTCTCCAACCTGGTGCCCCCTCCCGATGTGTCTCCAGCCTGGTCACCTCACCCCATGTGTCTCCAGCCTCATCCTCCCCCATGTGTCTCCAGCCTGGTCCCCCCCATGTGTCTACAGCCTGATCCCCCCATGTGTCTCCAGCCTGGTCCCCCCCATGTGTCTCCAGCCTGGTCACACACACCCATACACACGAGAAAAAAAAAATCCTCTTGCCTTCCTGAGCTCCCAGTGCTGGGTGGCGTCCTTCTCATCCTCTCTGCAGGTTCGGCGTGCACAAGGTAAAATAGCCGCTGGCATAGCAGAGGCCGGTGGTGAATGTGTGGGCCCGCCGCATGGCAATGAACGCTGCGTGCGTGCACCCCTGCACATATGCGGCATGCGCTTTTAAAGAGCCCGCGTCCCTTAAAACCGCACTTTTTTTTTCTTCTCCTCCTCTTCTCCTTCCCTCAGCCAAGGGCCCACTGGGGAAATCCCCGGTACCCTGCCAGGCCAGACCGACCCTGCCATTTTCATCAAATGGAAAAACCATGGTACCACAACAAACCTACTAAGAGAGGGCTGCCCACCAAACCTCTTAGTCTGGACAAAGATGGCATTAATAAGAGAAGGCAGCACAGAGATCAAAGACATGGAGCTGACTGGAGTATCTACTCATAGCACCACAATAAGTGGCCTTTATGGAAGGGTGGGCAGAAAAAAGATATTATTTACATTCAAAAACTGTAAGGCTCATTTTGAGTTTGCCAAAGACATGTGTGAGATTCCCCAAATGTATAGATGAAAGTTCTGGGGTAAGATGAGACCAAAATGAACTTTGTGGTCACCAAGGTAAACACCAGCCCACAGGGAAACATGGTGATGCAGCATGATGCTGTGGGGATTTTTTACAGCAGTGTGTGTAAGGAGACTGCAGGCACATAGGATGCAGTAACGGACTGTACACAGACCAAGGGTGGAAGGGGTTTCTTATACAGTAGAAACTCCATGCAGGGAGAAAATGGAGGCATAATATTCCCTAATACAGCAAAAGGCTTATGGGGATAACTTAAGGAACAGGGACAAGTAAAGCCGACAATACAATAAAGTATAACTTATCACTTAGGCATCAGTCACGGTTGAACGTCTGTCTGTGACTGGCGCTGCCTAAATTGCGTCGCAGTTGGGGTCTGTCACAATCCTGAGGTAAATGAGGTAGTATCTTTTGATGTTGGCGGTGTCCTCCCATGGTCCTGACAATGGTGGCGAATCCTTGGGATCCTGATGTGGGTCTTGGGTCCAGCAGGTGACGTGATGAAGAGGGATATGTCCTTATCCTCAGCGGTGAGTGTCCCAACATTACGGAGATTTGCAGCACTGCCCAAACACAGTTTACAATGGGCAGCCTGGTTCACTGTGCCGAATCGACACACGCCTAAGTCTCGTTCACAGACCTTGTCTCTCACGGTCAGTACTGTCAGCAGGGGCAGCTGTGGCAGCATTGTCGGCAGTGTCAGCGGTCTCAGCGAGGGCAGTGATGTTGGTTGAGACAGCGATGTCTGAGCGGTACTCAGTTGACGGTCTCCTGTCCAAGCGCTCTGCCGTCCCAGGCTCTGCTCTGCCCAGATGCCTCTCAGCTGATTTTAACTCACAGGCATCCCGTGCGCCAGAAGTTCCCGCCCAAACTGTCTGGTCACTCACACGCTGCAGCTCTGTCCGCTTAGCCACGACCCCTTTTCTCAAACACAGAGTACAGTCTGGAGTCTCAAGCTTTCTACCCCACAATATAGTTGACAGCCCCGACGGTTCCGGACCCTTCACAGAGGATACAGGCCTAGTTAGTTCCTTCCCCTTACATAGGGACAGGGAAGAGAGTCCAAGCCGAGGGGAAGATGGATAGTGTGAAATACAAGGATATTCTTAAGCAAAACTTGTTTCATTCCGTCAGTGATTTGAGTCTGGGACGGAGTTTCACCTTCCAATAAGACGATGACTCAAAGCATCCTGCTAAAGCAGCACTCAAGTGGTTTAATGGGAAATGTTTTAGCATTGCTAAGTCAATGACCAGACCTTGATCCAATTGAGAATCTGTGGTCAGACTTGAAGATTGCTGTTCACTAGAGGAAACCATCTAACGTGAAGAAGCAGTATTGCCTTGAGAAATGGGCAAAAATCCTAAAGGCAAGACGTGGAAAGCTCATAGAGGCTTATCCAAAGTGACTTGCAGTTGTAACAGCCACAAAAGGAGTCTCTTCAAAGTACTGACTTTTGGGGGTGAATAGTTATTCAAACTGACGTTTTCAGTTATTTTGTCCTATTTGTTGTTTGCTTCACAATAAAAATAAAACCAAATGTTCGTAATTGTATGTATGTTCTGTAAACGAACCCTCCAAAATAACTGTGAAATTCCAGGTTGTGAGGTAGCAACACACGAAAAATGCAAAGGGAATGAATGCTTTCGCAAGCCATTGATAGAAAGATAGTAGAAGCACATCTGTTTATTTATTGATCTATCAATGGTATTGGGGTTATATTTTTTCTCTCTCTTGCTTCCTTCCTTGATGTGCCAGTTAAACTGATGACAGAAACCTGCTAAGAGCCTTTGCCAAATTATGCTGGGTAACAACACTCATCTTTCAATTTAATCTAATAGAGAGCAAAACCATTCTTTTTACTTACCATATTTTGTGGATTATAAGACACCACAGTTTATAAAGTACACCCCAAACTTTGGGGAGGAAAATAGGAAAAAATGCTTTTTTTTTAATAAAATGGGGTGTGTTATAATCCGCTTTTGCGGTAGCTTACCTGGGAGGAGTGGTGTCCCAGGTGGCAGGGTTGTTGCAAGTTGAGGCAGGAGATGCTGTGGGCTTCAGACTGGTAGGACGGGGTGTTCAGTGGCAGCAGGAGTTGGGTTATGGCTGTGGGCCCCAGGCTGGTAGGACAAAGTGCTCAGTGGTGCTGGGGCTCTGCCAACATTTTGTGAATGCCCGAAGACCCACATCTGCCATACTTTTGTAGGGTTGGTGGGGCGAGCTGGGGGGGTGGTCCCTCTTCTTACTGCGAAGAGACGAAACAGAGACAAAATGGAGGCATATTCTGGGTGCAACAGGTCCAAGTTTATTTTCGCTCGCCGTCCGCCTGACGGCCCTCGCAGCACATCGCCATATCTCTCTCTCTCGGCCCTCCGTATCCAGAGCCGCTTCACAATACAGCACAGTACCTCACTCATAGCCCTCTGTATCCAGAGCCACTTCACACACCGTGTTTCTCGCCTGAGACGTATATATACGTCCTGTCCTTTTTCCTTTCCTGATGCACTGACAGCTTCCGACACTGTGGCTGCCTTAGGCCTAATCACCAACAGTCCTTTCACTGGTCAAACGTCGTTCTTTACACGGTATGCCTATTCTCTTTAACTCGTCTCTGTTACGGTATATCTGTCAGGACCACCCCCCTGACGTTCTCTCTCCTCAGTCCCCCTAGTCTGGATTCTCCTCACAGCGCACAGACTGTAGCAGTCCTCCTGTCACTGGAGCTCCCCCTGGGGACAAGAACCTTCTGGAACCCTCCCTCAGTATTTATAGCTCTCCCGGTCCCCTGTCACTGTAACCACGCCCCCCTTGACCAACGGTTTCTAAAGCCCTAAGCTGTTGTCAAGTCCTTTGCTCACACTCCTCCCTGCCATCTAATAGTCAACCCAAGGTACTGCACGTCCACTACACTTTCCTAGCTGTTTCCCCACTGCAATAACTAACACCTACCTACACTGTGCAAACCTTTCCTTCTTCACTCTGACTAGTCCGTCCGTCCGTCATGTCACCTTCCCTACACGTTCTAATGCGGTGACTCCGGGAAAATGGCTGTAATAACGTGCAGGTGCTGAATATGTCACCACGGAACAGAGAGACCAAAAGTTAAAGGGTTTATTTACAGGGGATCAGAATCTCCTCGCAGGGAGAAAACAGGGGGGGGGGGTTAAACTGACAAGGTAATAATGATTTAATGGTATACAAAAACTAGACAAAGTTATCAAACAGTCAAGCAGAACAACGGTAATTAACGAGTATTCTTGCAACTTATCAGTCTGATGAAATCTTGATTGAAGGGTCGTCTTCTCCAATGTAGGCACTGTCAACAGCAGCACTTGCAGTCTCTGTAGTCTCTGTAAGCTCTGTAGTCTCTGTAATCTCTGTTAACAGGTATCCGGGGCCTCAGGGGTTAAAGCAGGAGGCAGGGGGGACACTGGGCAAACTGTTTCTCCCTTGCTCTGAGTCTCTGCTTTCAATCTAACAGTCTCTCCACAGGAACGATGTTCGGTCCTTTGTTAAGTCTCTCAGCCACAATCACGGGCTCTGACCTGCCACCGCAGGCACTGGGGCTGCGTGCGTGGGTCAGCGTCTCTGCACGGTCAGGAGGACGTACTCCTCTAGTCAATGGGGACTCCCGTCCACGTACTCACAGACAGCAGTTTCTATGTCACATCCTCCTGTCTTAGCACTCTGACTGATAGTCCTCTCTCTTCTGGTGCGCGTGGCTGCGACCTGCTCTCTCTGCTGCACACGCTGCTCTGACCCACACGCGCTCTGCTTTTGCGCCCTCAGCCTGCACTGCTTCCTGTCCAGTACCCCTTCACCTTCCCCACAGCTTCTGACAGACACATAATTTTTCCCTATGCTTGGTTTAAAAAAGTAACCATTACTGACTATCGCATTTTTCGTTCTTGATTTCTTTTAGTGTTTCTTAAAGCCAGAAAGTTGCCATTTGAATTGGCTTTAGTTTTGTGCCATGTCTGTGATCTGATTTTTTCTACAAAATTAAACAACTGAATGAATATCCTCCAAGGCCGGTGATTCTATAATTTTTGCCAGGTATTGTACAGCATGTATCTGAGTCCCTGTTCCATCAGATTTTTGGCAGTTCTTGCTTCCTTCAGAAATTACACTGATATTTCCAATAGTTTAATAAAAAAATTCAATTTTGATTAACATAAATTATTATTATTTTTTTAAAATCCTTTTTAAATTTTGTCTTATATACAAGTCATTACACAGGAAAGAATGATTCTTATCAGTTTTTTTCTGTAAACTCCAGTTTCTCTTTGATTTTTTTATTGTTAGTGCTTAAATTGTTCTAAAAGTGTGACACCATTGTTCTCAGCTGCGATCGTGGAGTCAGAAATGCTTGCAGGGGTCTTACCCATGTTGTTCTCCTTCCATTCAACACTTTTTCCATCCATGTTAACATTTTCACTGCCCCCTATCCTTAAAGGGTCTGCTGGAAAAATATCCTGATTTCTGATTGACTTCCATTATACTTGTTACTCAAAACAAGCACCCGAGCATTAGGAATTGTTCAATTCAAGTAACAATCATCCAAGCATGTTAGTACTCACTCATCCCTTAGTACTGCAGATCAGCACCTTCAGAGCGTGATTGCCTGCTCTATATGTTCTTGTTGTTTGGCTGCTATGTAAGTCATTAAAAAAGAATTCCACCACAATCTCATTTGGCAAAAGTTGCAATATTTTTATTTATTGTGCAAGAGCACACAGAGAATGTGGCATAAGATAGTATTAATATTGGTCTTAGATGTCTTGGTGTTGGATGGTAATGTTGGTCTTTGGATGGTAATATTGGTCAAGGAATAGTCTTTGTCTTGGATGGTAATATTGGGCTTGGAATAGTCTTGACCTTGGATGGTAATATTGGTCTTGGAATAGTCTTGACCTCGGATGGTAATATTGGTCTTGGAATAGTCTTGACCTCGGATGGTAATATTGGTCTTGGAGTAGTCTTGGTCTTGGATGGCAATATTGGTCTTGGAATACTTTTGGTCTTGACAGTAATATTGGTTTTGAGACAGTCTGGGTCTTGGATGGTAATATTGGTCTTTGATATCAGTCCCAATCCCGCCTTGCTCTAAACCAACAAAGAAATATACATTCAATGTTTTCCTTTTGGTGTTACAGCTTTTAGAATAAGTTTTTTTCCAAAAGTTGAGAAAAAGGCTTCAACAATGTGGAATCTTAACCAACACAGGATTCATACAGCATATGTTAAGTAACAATGCATTGCCTGTAAATAGCACCGGGGTTAAAATGACACCGATACCGCCTTCCGCCAAAGCTTGCTGAGCTACACAACAAAGGAACAGATATGTTTGCTAACTCAAAGAGTAATGCAGTGGATAGAGTAATCCTCGGATGTAATGGGCCTTTTAGAGCTGTGATGTTATTATAATTCCTAATGCATCTGTTAAGGATCTGTCTTGTGCTTCTGTTTCTCGCACATCGGATGGAAGCGCTGACAAAATAAAAAATGAACGTGGGAATACATTTTGATTATGAAACCGTGAGTGCTGCTCCCTTTATCATTATTAGTATTTTCATTTTATGGAACATGCTGTGGACTAAAGAGCAGAAAAGATTCTGGTCATGATCCAACTCCCGGAATAGGTACATGAGATCTGACAGCCACTGTATTGTATTATTTATACTGTTGATATTTCATTATTTTGTGTCTGACTATAACATTTTGGAGATATTTATAAAATTAGTTCAAAGAATAGGCAGTTATATTTCCCAGAGAATCTGGGCTGTCAACCTAGGAGAGATGTGAGTGAGTGGACCTTGTAGTGCAGCGGAGTTGGTGCAGTGCAACAGATAGGCAGGGACCACATAAAAGTTCAAAGCAAATGTCTTTAATGTCCAAAGAAAGTCACAAATGGTAAGCAAATGGTATCCTCCGGGAGTCAAGACAGTCTGTATCCGAGACCCATTGCTGTGGACGACTGCACCGCCATGTCATGCTGAGGGGTGCCGATGGAGATCTAGGCACCAATATCTCAGGAGATAAGATCTCAATGCTAAGATCTCATCACCTGAGATCTTGGTGCTGAGATCTCCATCTGTGCATGCGACGCCCCCGGCGGCCATTTTCCCGGAGTCCACCGCACAGGAACTCATGGAACTGCGGAGGGCTATGGCCTTTCACAAAATGTCGGCAGAGCTCCCTGCAGCACCAGACACACCCGCAGCAGCACCAGGCAGCATCGCCGGACACCCCTGCAGCGCCGGACACCCCCGTAGTGTGGTAATGGCAGGTACGTGGGATGCAATGACGAGACGCGAGACGGATTGAACTTTAGGTAATAACTTTTATAGATAGATATCAATAGGGCTATCCTAAGCAACAAAACAAGATAACAGTAATTGTCCTCGCAGGGACCAAATACAAGTAAACACTGATTATGAGAACACGAATACCCCAGCAAAGGCCGGTCACTATAGGGCCGCGGTATGGCCAACTATGGGTCCTTAGTTACTATGTGTCACTTAGCCAACCTGACGTCCAGCGGCATCCTGCTCGATGATTCCTCTGCGTCGCAGCCGCTGGGCCCAGCTGCTGAGGATCTGGCGAAGTCTTTGGGCGCTCCTATGCCCAGACGAGGCAGGGGCACAACAGGCCCTAGAAGAGTTCTTTGGCTGGGTGTCCCCCAGTGGAGGTAGCGGGCTGCCACCTGGGAGCGGGAGAGTAGAGGCCGCAGCCCCCGGACAGGGGTGAGCAGCGGTGGTGCTGAGTGGCGGTTGGTAGGCCACCGGCGCAGCCCGAGGCTGCACTGGGGAACCTGCGGTGGGCACCGGCCCGGCTCCTACCATGGACTGGAGCTCGGTGGTGGTGGCTGCAGGTGGCAATGGACAAGCCACAGCCGCGGACTGGAGCGGAGTGACAATGGCCGCGGGCAGCAGCGGGCAGGCCGCAGCCGTGGGCTGGAGTGAGGCAGCGGTCATGTGTCGGTCGGCTGGGTGCCATCTCCCTGTGGTCCACCAAGGGTCTCCCTCTTGTCACTGCCCTCCTCTCTGGTCACTGCTGGAGGCTCTGGCTTCCTGTCGCCCTCTTGGTCTTCTGCTCCTTCTCTCCCGTTCTGCTGACTCACTCTGACTAGCCTGCTCCACCCCTTTTATAGAGGCTCCTCCCCCAACCATCCTGGAAGTCCCAGCGGTCCATCCCCTAACTCCACTCCCCAGAAACAGACCCCCCAGGAACCTAGATGATGGTCCCCCTGGTTCCTGCCCGGGCACTCGGCGGGGGCCCTTCCTCCTACAGTAGCACCGCCGGGCACCTGCAGCACCACCAGACACCACCTCATCCCAGCCTGCAGCCTGCAGCAATGGTAAGGTATATACACATTATAAGACGCACCACCATTTTTCCCAAAAAATTTTCGGGAAAAAGTGCTTCTTATAATCTGAAAAATACGGAAAGTAATGATAATAAATAATTCCAATTAATAAAAATTATATATTATAAATAAAAGATAGATATTAGACAAAATTTAATTCATACAATCATAGAATGTTAGAGTTGGAAGGGACCTCCATGGTCATCGTGCCTAATGCCTGCTCAGTGCAGGATTCACTAAACCATCTCAGACAGATGTCTGTCCAGCCTCTGTTTGAAGACTTCCATTGAATGAGAACTCACACCACCTCTTGTGGCAGCCTGTTCTACTCATTGATCCCCCTCAGTGTCAATTTTTTTTTCTAACATCTAATCTGTACCTTCTCCCTTTCAGTTTCATCACATTGCTTCTATTATTTCCATGTGCAAATGAGAGTAAGGATGATCCCTCTACACTGACATCTCCTCAGGTATTTGTAGACAGCTATTAAGTCTCCCTTTATCCTTCTTTTTTGCAAGCTAAACATTCCTAGATCTTTTAACCATTCTTTGTAGGACATACTTTGCAGTCCGCACACCATTCTGGTTGCTCTTCTCTAAACTTGCTCCAGTTTTTCAATGTCTTTTCTAAAATGTGGTGCCCAGAATTGGACACATTATTCCAGATGAGGTCGAACCAAGGAGGAGTAGAGGGGGATAATTACTTCAAGAGATCTAGACTCTATGCTTCTCTTAATACATCCCAGAATTGTGTTAGCCTTTTTTGCTGCTGCATCACATTGTTGACTCATGTGCAGTCTGTGTTCTATTACTATACCCAAGTCTTTTTCAAATGTGCTGTTGCTTACTTCTATTCCTCCCATTCTGTAGATGTAATTTTCGTTTTTCTTGCCCAGATGTAGAATCTAATATTTCTCCCTGTTAAATTTCATTCCATTAGTCGCTGCCCATTGCTCAAACTTATCTAGTCTGAATACTTTCTCTGTCTTCTCTAGTGTATGCTAGATAATTAATATATTAAAAATTGCTGTAGACATATAGATTTTTTTCCATTCAATGTAAATGTTATTCCACTCTGCATGCAATTTTGCTTGTATCCATTAAGAGAATTTTACTATCTTTATGCAGTGGGATTTATAAAACGTTATATACAGTTTGTAAATATTTTATGTATGTATTTGTTTGTGGTTTGGTCATTAATAATTGTATTAATTATATAAGCTTACATATTTTGAATATCTTGGCTATCTGCCTTTTTTATATGCTAATCATTATGATGTAATTTCCTTGGTGTAACCCTATATAAAACCTCATTGCAATCTTGATTTATTATTGACAAAAGTCTGGGATGGGCTGAAACGTCTACTTGTTTGGATTTGTATTCACTGGATTAAATAAGCAATTGTTCTACACGTGAGTGCCGCAATTTCGTTCTGCATTAATAAGAGGAAGTGTAGTCTCATCATTCAGGTAGTCTGTCTTTTCTAGAGGAAGACAGAGTTGAGCTGATTTTTTTTTTATTAATCTACAGGGTGGGCCAATTATATGGATGCACCTAAATAAAAAGGGAATGGTTGGTGATATCAACTTCCTGTTTGTGGCACATTAGTATATGGGAGGGGGGAAACTTTTCAAGATGGGTGGTGACCATGGCAGCCATTTTGAAGTCGGACATTTTGGAATTCACTTGTACTGAGAGAAACCAGGCACGGCTAGTCAGAATGTGACGGAAGTATCTAAATACCTGTGAATGTGCACCACTCGGTGTCAGGATTCAGAAGTCTGCAGTCAAATAGACTGCAAACATTTAACAGAAAACCAGACAGTCATTTTAAGGCATCTTTTATGCCTCTTTTGGCAGTGGGGCTTAGAGGAAAGGGACAAGACTTAGTAGGAAATAGGCCATTAAGAAACCCTACATTGCATTAGAATTTTCCCGCAAAAAAATTGCCTAAAATAAGACAACCAAGAGGTGGTATAAGGGCATAGCCAAAGGGCATTTGGGCATTTTAGGCACCAGCAACACTTACAGGTATGACCTTGTTTTGGAAGTACGAAAGGTAAGGAGCCATGTGTGCTCAAACATACGTGCATTGGTCTGACCAGTGAGGTAAAAATTGGGAAAAACAGAAAGAAAAAAATGTACAGGAATCCATGGCATCCTATATAGGGCTCAATAATTTGGGGATGTCATGCATCTGTGATTTAGTTCTCTTGAAGATAACATTATTATTTTAATTTTAAAATAAACCGTATTTTACTTTTTAATGGTCAGTATGATTCTCGGCTCCATGCTCATTAGGCTCGGCATACGCCTTACACTTTCCCTTACAGACAATTAAAGGTGGCAGGAAATATGACTTGCAGGTGTTTTTAATGAAGCACAGGCAGAGCTTATCTGAAGTTGTAAGGAAGGTGGCTATTTCCTGCTGAAACAAATTAATTGTTAGATTTCACATGATCGGTCGCTTTTATTATTATTTTTAAATAAAATTGCAGGTTTAATATGGAAAAGTCCTTATAATATTCCAAAATGCATACAGCCATACGAATAGAAATGCCCAGTGGAGCATATAATATGGACGAGTGTTTTGAGCTCATACTACCTTTGAGTGATAGATTACTTATCAATGGTCAGAAAAAGAAAATGTGTCATTAGAGAAAAATCAGACTTTAATGTTATCTTACATATTTTACAATATTTTTTTCAATTTTCAGAAGACTTTTCAGCAGTTTCTTTATCATCACAAACATGATTGCAATAACTGGTAACACATCTAGACGCTGCAGATATAACAGGATCCACCCTTCAAAATAGATGATCACTGATGTTACAATTCATCTCTGCTTCCTCCTTCAACAATTACCTTTCCCTTCATGATATCAATGGTTCAATACAATTCAGTAGGGTCTGAAACAGTCTATTGCTACTAATGACAATAATCCCAATTGAGGCTTTACTCCAATTGGTTATCGATTCAACCTATTATTCTAACTTTTCACAAAAAAAAAACAAAACGAAATGTTCAGATGGAGAAAGTGCTGAATAGAAGGAGAACAGGTTGGGGAAGATCCATGGAAGCATCTCTAACTCCCAGATCGCTGCTAAGAACAATGGTATCACACTTTTACTCCACTTTAAGGACTGACAATAAAACATTCAAAATCTATGAGAAATTGTAGTTTGCAGGAAAAAAATGTTAAGATACATTCTTTCCAGTATAATGACTTGCATATACTGTAAGGCGGCAAAATTTAAAAAGGACATAAAAAAATAATTTAGGTAAACCAAAATTTAAATTTTTATTAAAACATTGGAAATTTCAGTGTAATTTATGAAGGAAGCAAGAACTTCCAAAAATATGATGGAAGAGGGGCTGAGATATACCATTTATTACACATAAAGGAAAGCTGCATACACATTCTGTTCAAATTGTTATGTACTGCTACTCCTAGACCCATAGACCCATAAAGGTTATGCACTAAGTGGAAAGACTGCCAAAAATTATATGCAGTGTCATCCATACAACGTTGAAGGCACCAACTGTAGTACTTCATTCAAAAATTGTGAACAAAGTGTATTTTTGGTACTTCTACACTCATAAAAGCTCTGCGCACAGTGCAAAGCATGCCAAAAATTACAAGCAGGATAATCCATACACCTTTGAAGGCACCAACTGGAGTGACTCATAAGAAAATTAAGAAAGTGTAGTTGTGGCACTTCTACCCTCATAAATGCTCTGTACACAGTAGAAAGCCATTACAAATGATAAGGAGGGTAACACAGTCATCCATAGACCCTAGAAAGCAACAACTTGCGATCCTCATTAAAATATTTTGAAAGTACAGTTGATGTACTCCTACACTCAAAAATTTTGCACAAAGTGCAAAGTCAGGATAAAAATATAAGTAGGGTCATCCATAGACCCTTGAATGCAACAACTAATAGGCCTCGTTCAAATATTGAAGATTAAAAACATTTTATGTGCTGCTCTCATCTGGTGGAGTAAAAAAGTTGGGGCTAATCCAAGCTTTATTAAATTTTATCAAAGTATGCTGGTTAGTACTTTCTTTTGACAGGAGAAAGTGCCTGTCTGTTTTGACCCCCCAGCGGCACTAATAACCCACTCAGACAAGACAGTTGTAGAGGAATTAGGAAGTACGCCGGTTTTGTCGGCCAAGCATTGCTTGACCATGTTTAAAAACTTTTACCTCTTCGTCAAAAGTACCCAGCAATCAGGGCCTGGACCCAGGCCTTTGACAGTGCACTGCTGACTCTGTTGTACATGGTATATGTCTCCCTCCCCTCTCCTCCTTGGTTGGGCAAGGAAGCTTACCCCCTGTCACTAGCATCATCTAATGGGAATTTAACATATTTTCAATAATGGCCTTCTGCTATAGCACCATTTTAATAGACCTCTCCACCTCAGAAAGGAGAGATGCAAGATTCTCCTTATAGCATGGGTCTAGCAGGGTGAACAACCAGTATTGTTTTTTGACCAAGATGAATGTAATCAAGGGTCCTGGTAAAGGCAGCAATACATAAAGTCTGCCATATGTGCCAAGCTCCCTACAGCCAACACTTTCCTGTCTCCACCATGATGACTACTCTCCATCTCCTACTCCGCCATCTTTCTCCTCATTCACCTCCTCAGCCCATCCACATAGGAGAGACAGGACGAAGCTTGTGTGGGTACTAGCCTCTGTTGCACTATTATCCAGATCCTGTTCCTCCTCCTCCTCGGCCTCCGCCTCCTCATTGTTACCCAATCCCTGCTGAGAAGCTGAGATAAGGCTGGGCTGGGTATTATCTCTCTGTCTCATGTTTTCTTCCATCTTCAGCTGGTCTGCATGCAAAGTTTAATTGAGAACATCGACTGTTTAAGTACAAAAGCAGGATCGTTGCACTGATTATGGTGTCATTGCTGCTAACCATCATTTTGGAGTCATTCCTCAAAGTTTTGGAGAACTGCCCAAATTTCAGACATCCATGCCCAATCTTCAGTTGATTTGTGCAGAGGCTGATCAAAATACCAATGGGTAAGTTGGAGCTGTTATTCCAAAACTGGCCTCTGCTGCTCACAAAGCCTTACCAGCTTGTGCAGTGTGGAGTTGCAGGGCATGGTCACGTCACACACCAGTCAGTGAGCTGACACTTGCATGCGCTGCTGCAGCACTGCCAGAGAGACGGAGGCTATAACTGACTTGCGGAAAAGGACACTGTACTGGAGTACATTGAGCAGAAGCACTGGCAAATCTGGGTAGGTCAGAAACCACTGAAGTACCAAGTTGAGCACATGGGCCAAATATGGTAAGTGTGTGACCTTGACAAGCTTCATATCTGCCACCAGGTTACGGCCATTATCACAGATGATCATGTCTGGTCTGTAATTTCTTTCAATAACTCTGCCGCAGTGTGTGGTTTGTCTCCTAGACAAATTAGAATCAGCACAGCCTGTTGCCTCTTGGCTGAGGCAGAGCTGCAGAGCTTCCTGCTTCCAGCTGATCTGGACGATGCACTCTGAGATAACACATTGGAGATGGAGGATGAAGAGGAGCAGGAGGGGGTGCAGGAACTGGTGTAGTAGTTGTAGGAAACCCTGGAAATAATTAATTTTTCATGCACTGTTTCTCCTCAGCAACTTTTTGCAAATAATTGCACTGATCTTGCTGTTCGACACAGTTTGATACCTTGTGAATCAACTACAAATGAGTTAAATTAAATTCTACTTCTAATTTTACAAAAATTCACATTTGCCAAAATGTGGATTTTTATTTAATTTGCTTCCCCACGGACTTAGCAAAACGGCGGCTGCGGGCCACCATTTTTTCTGAACCATGAAAAATCATCACAATATTAAAAATAAAAAAAATATCGCTATACTCACCTCGCCGCCCACCTCTCCGGTTCTTCTGCTCCTCACAGTCACTTGCCCGATTCTTAACGCATCTACAGATTGTCATCAGTAGTGCTGAAATACCCAGGAGGATTCTGTGCATGATGGTGAGGTGAGTATATGACTTTCTTACATATTTGGGAGAATAATTTATCCATGAATTGAATTTCCTGGGAAAATCCACGTGAACTTGTGAATTCGAATTTTGCCTGATCTGCTTATCTCTAGAATCTACCTCTTCGGAGAATACTGGTTGTATTATTTTTAAGTATCTCTTAGTTATTTTTTATTCTAATATACGTTAATTTTTTTTTTAATATTTCTTTTTTTGATACATACTCAGTATATTCTCGCAGAGGATTGTGATACTTCCTATTCACTTCCAGGGTGTCAATTCATTTCTTGGCTGTTTTCCCTGACAAATTCCCTTTAACTTTAAATCCTCTTCAAAAAACCATAGATGTCGGTTTTCTCGCAGTCTGTGATGCATATTCAGAAACATTTTTTACGTCTGTTTCACCAAATACACTCCAATTCTCTGAGAAATGTATAATAGTCCTGTTTGTTCCAGAATTCTCTTGGTGTTATTATCCTATATTTCATAGATGGAAGCTGAAAGCCTGGTTTTAATTTCTTATGTTACTGTTACGTGAAATTGGTTTAGTCATTTTGGCGTCTTCTCTTCTACAAATGTATGCTAAAGCTTTTTAAACGAGGAAGTTACGTACATGGTTTATACACTGTCAGGGCCATTACATTAAAGGATTAGTCTTAAAAACGCAAATACATTCAATAGCTTCTTGTTTTTAGCTTGTGTGTGTTGTGTTCCGGAAAAATAGCGCATCCATGAGGAAACTGGAACCTACTGCATTAGGATTAGCAATGATGAAAAGTCAGCAAATGGTCCAGTTTTATTAAGAGAAAAAGTGCAGCATGTCTGCTGCAGAGTATAGAGTGGTTGCAGGACTAAAAAGGCCCTTGCGAATGGGTACAAGTATCTCTCTGCCTCATGAGGGGAATAATTTTGCGAAGGACTCATGATAGTTAATGCTTGCTCACACAAGCATACAACACAGCCGATTCGGCATGAGGAAACAATCGCAGCATGCTGAGAGTACATCCATTGATCGGATAAGGTAAGTCTGTGGGGTTAATCTGCAGGTTAATAGCGGTACTAGCCTGGCCAGTTCTGGCACTTAGCCGAACACTGCGAGGAGTAATTGAACTTTATTTTCCCCTGGCAGTGTTCTTGTTTCAGTTATGGGGCAGCCCCGGCGCGGGTTTAGTCACTGCTCTGAGCATACAAAGTGAAGGCTGTAACCACACTCATGGCCTTGAATGACACTGGCCCCAATGCAGAGCCAGTGTCGGTCAGGGCCAGGGGCACAGTTACTGCCGCCCTTAGAGAAATGACTGAATCAGCGATGGCCCATGACTAAAACCGGAACGCTACTGGGATAATAAAGTTCACTTTCTCCCTTCAGCATTCTGCTAAGTGCAGGCACTGGCCAGGTTAGTAACACTATTAACCTGCAGAATAACTCCATATCTGCAGGTTAATTCCTTTTTTTTTTTATGACAAGTTCCTTTTAAGTTCTTCATCTTCTCGGCACCTGGAACTCTGTGATAAAACATGATTGCAGTGTTTCGGAGCCAGCAGAGGGGCTGCCGACCGCTGCCATGGAGACCAGATGTTATCATGATGACATGCATGTCTCCAAAGCTGAGAGACTTCCTGTCATGCACAGTGCATGTCAGGAAGTATCTCAGGTTAGTGCATAGAAGCTGCAGCGCTGACAGCTTATATGAAATGCAGATCTGCATGCTATAGAAGCGATCAACCTGCACAAAATGAGTGTCCTATAGTGGGACAAAGTGTAAAAGTAAGAATTAAATTTAAAAAAATTAAATAAATTGTAAAAATATTTTTAAAAAATAATTAAAAATAATAAAACAATCAATATTTATTCCATTCCATCAATAAATACATTTTTAAATAAAAAAACGATAAAAGTACACGTATTTAGTATCGCCGCATCCATAACGACACAACCTATAAAATTGTCCCACTAGTTAACCCCTTTAGTGAACACCATTAAAAAAAAATCAAAGCAAAAAAACAATGCTTTATCATCATACAGCCGAACCAAATGTGGATTAACACGCGATCAAAAAGACGTACCGTATTTTCCGGCGTATAAGACGACTGGGTGTATAAGACGACCCCCCAACTTTTCCAGCTAAAATAGGAAATTTTTCTTAAAAGTCGGGGGTCTTCTTATATGCCATGTGTCATCTTATATGCCGGGTGCGGGGGAGTGGCCCCAATGACAAAGGGAGGGTGTACGTGGAGTTATCATCCCCCTTTTACCTCATTGGTGCTGTCTGCGTGTCTCTGTGCTGGGGATCGGCGGCTACTCCATCTGCACTGTGGCGGCTCTGTGCTGGGGGTCGGCGGCTGCTCTTCTTTGTCCAGCGTGGGAGCGCTGTGCTGGGGGTGGCTGCGGAGGCTCTCTGTTCAGCGTCAGGGTTCCTCTGGCATTTCCCCAAAGCCCAGAGGCCCAGGCAGCTCCATTGCTGTGATGCGGTGGCCTCCCTGAAAATGGCCGCCGGAGCCCATGTATGCTCAGATTCAGATCTCGTCTCCCGAGATCTTGGGACGAGATCTGAATCTGCGCATGCGTGGGCTCCGGCGGCCATTTTCCTGGAGGCCACCACATCGCAGCAATGGAGCTGCTTGGGCCTCCGGGCTTTGTGGAAATGCCGGAGGAGCCTTGACACTGGACAGAGAGCCTCCGCAGCCACCCCCACGCTGGACAAAGAGGAGCCGCCGCCGACCCCCAGCACAGAGCCGCCACACTGCTGAAGGAGGAGCCGCCGCACAGCTGCCACCAATGAGGTAAAAGGGGGATGATAACACCACTTACACCCTCCCTTGTTCATCTGGACCACTCCCCCCATATGCACTCGCCGTATAAGACGACCCCCGACTTTTAAGCAGATTTTATGGGGTTAAAAAGTCATCTTATACGCCCGAAAATATGGTATATAAATAAACGTGGTACTGCTGAAAACATCATCTTGTTTCACCCAAACAGTGGTTTACCTCCACATATAGGGTATCGGCATACTTAGGACAAATTGCACAACAACATTTGGGGTCCAATATCTCCTGATACCCTTGGGAAAATATATAGCTGGAAGTGAAAATATCATTTTTGTGAAAAAAATATGATTTTTTATTTTTACGGCGCTACATTATAAACTTCTGTGAAGCACTTGGGGGTTAAAAGTGCTCATCACACATCTAGATAAGTTCCATAGGGGGTATACTTTCCAAAATGGTGTTACTTGTGGGGGGTTTCCACTGTTTAGGCACATCAGGGGCTCTCCATAGTAGTATAAAAAAGAGAAAGGGATAGGCCACAAAAGGGGATCACCTCAAGGCATGGACTAACATAAAATAAATTCATTTTTATTGAACACAGATAGACAAGCACAAAACATATAAAAACACATTAAAATAGTCACACATGTGACATATATGCAGACAATACAAGGCTTATAATAAAGCCAACTGCCTGAAGCAATTATTCCACAATATAGTAACTTAAAAAGAAACTCTAAGATCATATAAACAGCATACCATTAGATACTGAGTGTATAAGGTACATTCAGTGCCCATACAAAAAACTGTTTGATTTCTGAATAAATATAAGCACATAGAAAATTGATTAAGGGCCCTATATGATAATACCCATAGTAATGGTTAGAAATCACTGCACAGCAGAGCACACATGGAGTGCAATCAGAATGTAAACATATTACCAAGGATGGCTACCACCCCCAGGAAAAACCTGTCATCTGAACAGGTGGAGTGTGATTGGACATCCGGAATCTCTAAGTGGATATAAGGCCGCCGACGCCCTGCTGGGTTGCTGGTGATCCTCTCTGCTCTGAGCTCTGGCCTCCAGTTTAGTCCTGTCTACTAAAGCTGTTTTTGCTCTGCTATTGTTCCATGAGATTTTGTCTGTTTACTTAGTGTTTGTGTTCAGGCAGCCCTGGTTGGGACTGGCTGAACTCCATTTTTGTCTCTGACCATTTGATCTCTTTGCTCTGTCTTCAGAATATACCTGAGTGCTGATATAGTGATTTTGAAGTCTAGTGACTTCAGGGCCTTTTCTATCAGACGTGTTGGACATTATTTTTGGCAAGGTTTTTGCGTGATTGCAGACAGTTGCTTTTCTTTCCTGTCCTATCTAGTTAGTGAGGGCCCCATCGTTTGCTCAGCCTGTCTTTCTGTCTGTGTTTGTGTTTTCATCTGTTTTCACCGTCAATACATGTTGGGGGCTGTCTATTGCTTTGGGGTCTGCTCTGGGGCAGTTTAGATTTCCCCTTTCTTTCTTTAGGTTTATTTAGTTCTCCGGCTATGATCAAGGTGTCTAGGACCACCGTATGCACACCCCACGGCTACTGTTAGTTGTTGTGAATAGGATCAGAGGTCTGCAATCCGCTAGCTACCAACGTCTCCGGTTTTCTGGACTTGGCTTGTATTTTTGTTTTTTCCTCCTCCGGTGACTCATTCATAACAATGCACTGTCACTGGGAGGGAGCTCTCTATCCTCAGCTCAACCTGCAGCTTCTCTCCACACGTCTACACACGTTGCCCTCTGCACGCTAACTGACTAATTTCCCTTCCTGGGCCTCAGAGAGCACTCCTCCCCCAATTCTGTTTCAGAGCTCCCTCTGCTGACCCGGGGTGGGAACTGTGTTGCATGTTATGGTTAACTGCCAGAGAGACCTTTCATTGCCTCCAAGCCTGACATCACCCATCCTGGAGGAAGGCAATGCCACTGTGGCGACCATACTCCTGGGGGCGTCACAGATATATAGAGTGTCATGTCTTAACCCCTTCACCCCCAAGGGTGTTTTGCACGTTCATGACCGAGCCAATTTTTACAATTCTGACCACTGTCCCTTTATGAGGTTATAACTCTGGAACGCTTCAACGGATCTAGGCGATTCTGAGATTGTTTTCTCATGACATATTGTACTACTTCACTTTAGTGGTAAAAAATTTTCACTATAACTTGCGTTTATTTATGAAAAAACAGAAATATGGCGAAAATTTTGAAAATTTAGCAATTTTCAAACTTTGAACTTGTATGCCCTTAAAACAGAGAAATATGTGACACAAAATAGTTACTAAATAACATTTCCCACATGTCTACTTTACATCAGCACAATTTAGGAAACAACATTTTTTTTGTTAGGAAGTTATAAGGGTTAAAATTTGACCAGCGATTTCTAATTTTTACAACAAAACTTACAAAACCATTTTTTTTAGGGACCACCTCACATTTGAAGTCACTTTGAGGGGTCTATATGGCAGAAAATACCCAAAAGTGACACCATTCTAAAAACTGCACCCCTGAAGCTACTCAAAACTACATTCAAGAAGATTATTAACCCTTCAGGTGCTTCACAGGAGCAGAAGCAATGTGGAAGGAAAAAATGAACATTTAACTTTTTAGTCACAAAAATAATATTTTAGCAACAATTTTTTTATTTTCCCAAGGGTAGCAGGAGAAATTGGACCCCAAAGGTTGTTGTCAAATTTGTCCTAAGTACGCTGATACCCAATATGTGGGGGGGAACCACTGTTTGGACACATGGCAGGGCTCAGAAGGGAAGGAGCGCCGTTTGACTTTTTCAACCTAAAATTGGCTGGAATTGAGATCGGACGCCATGTCGCGTTTGACGAGTGTCTGATGTGCCTAAACAGTGGAAACCCTCCACAAGTGACCCCATTTTGGAATCTAGACCCCCTAAGGAACTTATCTAGATGTGTGGTGGCCACTTTGAACCCCAAAGGGCTTCACAGAAGTTTATAACGCCCGGGCGTGAAAATAAAAAATCATATTTTTTCCACAAACATGATCATTTAGTCCCCAATATTTTGTTTTCCCAAGGGTAACAGGAGAAATTGGACCCCAAAGGTTGTTGTCAAATTTGTCCTGAGTACGCTGATACCCAATATGTGGGGGGGAACCACTGTTTGGGCACATGGCAGGGCTCAGAAGGGAAGGAGCCCCGTTTGACTTTTTCAACCTAAAATTGGCTGGAATTGAGATCGGACGCCATGTCGCGTTTGACGAGCGTCTGATGTGCCTAAACAGTGGAAACCCCCCACAAGTGACCCCATTTTGGAAACTAGACCCCCTAAGGAACTTATCTAGATGAGTGGTGACCACTTTGAACCCCCAAGGGCTTCACAGAAGTGTAGAACACCCAGGCGTGAAAATAAAAAATCATATTTTTTCCACAAACATGATCATTTAGTCCCCAATATTTTGCTTTCCCAAGGGTAACAGGAGAAATTGGACCCCAAAGGTTGTTGTCAAATTTGTCCTGAGTACGCTGATACCCAATATGTGGGGGGAACCACTGTTTGGACACATGGCAGGGCTCAGAAGGGAAGGAGCCCCGTTTGACTTTTTCAACCTAAAATTGGCTGGAATTGAGATCGGACGCTATGTCGCGTTTGATGAGTGTCTGATGTGCCTAAACAGTGGAAACCCTCCACAAGTGACCCCATTTTGGAAACTAGACCCCCTAAGGAACTTATCTAGATGTGTTTGAACCCCAAAGGGCTTCACAGAAGTTTATAACGCCCGGGCGTGAAAATAGAAAATCATATTTTTTCCACAAACATGATCATTTAGTCCCCAATATTTTGTTTTCCCAAGGGTAACAGGAGAAATTGGACCCCAAAGGTTGTCGTCAAATTTGTCCTGAGTACGGTGATACCCAATATGTGGGGGGGAACCACTGTTTGGGCACATGGCAGGGCTCAGAAGGGAAGGAGCCCCGTTTGACTTTTTCAACCTAAAATTGGCTGGAATTGAGATCGGACGCCATGTCGCGTTTGACGAGCGTCTGATGTGCCTAAACAGTGTAAACGCCACACAAGTGACCCCATTTTGGAAACTAGACCCCCTAAGGAACTTATCTAGATGTGTGGTGACCACTTTGAACCCCCAAGGGCTTCACAGAAGTTTATAACACCCGGGTGTGAAAATAAAAAATCATATTTTTTCCACAAATATGATCATTTAGTCCCCAATATTTTGTTTTCCCAAGGGTAACAGGAGAAATTGGACCCCAAAGGTTGTTGTCAAATTTGTCCTGAGTACGCTGATACCCAATATGTGGGGGGGAACCACTGTTTGGGCACATGGCAGGGCTCAGAAGGGAAGGAGCCCCGTTTGACTTTTTCAACCTAAAATTGGCTGGAATTGAGATCGGACGCCATGTCGCGTTTGAAGAGCGTCTGATGTGCCTACACAGTGTAAACCCCCCACAAGTGACCCCATTTGGAAACTAGACCCCTAAGGAACTTATCTAGATGTGTGGTGAGCACTTTGAACCCCCAAGGGCTTCACAGAAGTTTATAACACACGGGCGTGAAAATAAAAAATCATATTTTTTCCACAAACATGATCGTTTAGTCCCCAATATTTTGTTTTCCCAAGGGTAACAGGAGAAATTGGACCCCAAAGGTTGTTGTCAAATTTGTCCTGAGTACGCTGATACCCAATATGTGGGGGGGGAACCACTGTTTGGGCACATGGCAGGGCTCAGAAGGGAAGGCGCCCCGTTTGACCTTTTCAACCTAAAATTGGCTGGAATTGAGATTGGACGGCATGTCGTGTTTGACGAGCGTCTGATGTGCCTAAACAGTGAAAAACCCCCACAAGTGACCCCATTTTGGAAACTAGACCCCCAAGGAACTTATCTAGATGTGTGGTGACCACTTTGAACCCCCAAGGGCTTCACAGAAGTTTATAACGCCTGGGCGTGAAAATAAAAAATCATATTTTTTCCACAAACATGATCATTTAGTCCATAATATTTTGTTTTCCCAAGGGTAACAGGAGAAATTGGACCCCAAAGGTTGTTGTCAAATTTGTACTGAGTACGCTGATACCCAATATGTGGGGGGAACCACTGTTTGGGCACATGGCAGGGCTCAAAAGGGAAGGAGCCCTGTTTGACTTTTTCAACCTAAAATTGGCTGGAATTGAGATTGGACGCCATGTCGCGTTTGACGAGCGTCTGATGTGCCTAAACAGTGGAAACTCCCCACAAGTGACCCCATTTTGCAAACTAGACCCCCTAAGGAACTTATCTAGATGTGTGGTGAGCACTTTGAACCCCCAAGTGTTTCACTAAAGATTATAATGCCCAGGCGTGAAAATATAAAATCCTGTTTTGTTCCCACATAAATGATCATTTAGTCCCCAATTTTTAATTTTCCCAAGAGTAACAGAAGAAATTGGACCCCAAAAGTTGTTGTCCAATTTGTCCTGAGTACCCTGATACCCCACATGTGGGAGAAAACTACTGTTTGGGCACACGTCAGGGGTCGAAAGGAAAGTAATGACGTTTTGGAAAGCAGACTTTGATGGAATGGTCTGCGGGCGTCATGTTCCATTTGCAGAGCCCTTGATGTTCCTAAACAGTAGAAACCCCCCATAAGTGACCCCATTTTGGAAACTAGACCCCCTAAGCAACTTATCTAGATGTGTGGTGAGCACTTTGAACCCCCAAGTGTTTCACTAAGGATTATAATGCCCAGGAGTGAAAATATAAAATCCTGTTTTGTTCCAACATAAATGATCATTTAGTCCCCAATTTTTAATTTTCCCAAGAGTAACAGGAGAAATTGGACCCCAAAAGTCTTTGTCCAATTTGTCCTGGGTACTCTGGTACCCCACATGTGGGAAAAAACTGTTTAGGCACACGTCGGGGCTCGAAAGGGAAGTAGTGTTGTTTTGGAATGCAGACTTTGATGGTCTGCTGGCGTCATGTTCCATTTGCAGAGTCCCTGATGTGCCTAAACAGGAAAAAAAAACCCACATATGACATCATTTTGGATACTGGACCCCCAAAGAACAAATCTAGATGTGCCCCCAACTAATCTAATGTAAATTAGTAGTGCATGGAGGTGTGGTACAATTTGAAGCAATCCTTCATGCACAGGCCAGGTTTTTCGGGGCAGGAGTCGCATTGATAAGTGGTGTCCCTGTGTATTCCTTTTTTGTAACACACTCGACACCTTTTTTGCGACTTACCTTTTCTTGGGGTTAGCAGGACCACCCCCGGAAAATGCTGACCTGGGACAATACGAGCACCTTCAGTTCCTGAAGTACTGGGGCCCGCTCCTTCCTGAGCGCCAAACATCAGGGCCTTAACCACTACCTCCTGGAACTGAAGATACATCGTATCGCTGGGGCATGCACATTGTGACAGCAGGAATGCGTTGGGCATTGCCATTTGGACGATGTGCACGGCCAGCTTTTTGTACCACGCCTTGGCCTTCCTCAATGCATTGTACGGTTGGAGGAGTTGATCGGAGAGATCAACTCCCCCCATGTTTTTGTTGTACCCCACTACACATGTCGGTTTGCGGACCTGTGTAGAGGTACCCCGTACAGTGCAGAGGGTACTGCCATCACCGTGTATGGTGGTCAAGAAATGGACATCTCTCTTGTCCTTGTACTTGACCACCAGCAGGTGGTCACTACATTGGGCTCTGCTCTCACCTTTTCGGAGCCTCTTCCCAAGTAGTGTCTTCGGGAGGCCTCTCTGATTTTTGCGGACAGTACCGGGTTTTGCTCCAAAAATTGACGAGCGTACAAATTAGTTTGCTCCACCATGAGGTTAACAAAATCCTCAGAGAAAAAGACTTTGAAAAAGTCAATTTCTGTGAGGCCGGTGGTGTCAAACTTGATTCCTGATTCTGCCACAAAATCAGGAATCAGTGGCTCGTAATTTTCGGGGGGCGAGGTCCATACGGGGAGAACTGGGTCAGCTGCGGGCATGGTGGGCGCTGCCTCATCTTCTGTCCTGGAGCGTCTGCGTGGCAGTTCCGCAGGACCCGAGGAGGAAGATGAGGAGGGGGAAGAGGAAGAAGAAGATGAATAATCTGAAAAATAAAGAAAAGTCGGATCGTCATCCAAATCGCTATCAGTGTCGGAGGCAAGTATAGCATATGCCACCTCCATTGAATAGCCCTGTTGGGATGAATTTGATGACATTTTTGTGTAAATATGGTGCTTGGGTGTACACTTTATTGAAAACTGTATGTGTACGTGAGGGGGGGGAGTGATTGGTGTAAACTTTCTGTAAAGAAAAAGCTGTGGAAAAAAGTCTAAAACAGCAGGCCCTAGCTGATAAGTGTCACTTATCAAAACTAGACTGCTGGATGTGCGCACGGGGTGGCGCAAGGGGGGGGTGGAAAAAAAAAAAGGAAAAAGGCAGGCACAAACTCTAATAAGTGAACTGTGTTACTTATCCAAGTTTTGCAGCTGCGGGATGTGTGTACGGAGGGGCTAAGGGAAAAAAAGCGAACTCGATTGTTGATCGGTGAACTGCGTCACCAATCAACGCTCGGTGGCTGCACACGGAGGTGGCGCAAAAGTGGGGTGGAGGGGGGTAAAAATAGGGGGAAGGGGGATGGGGGGATTGGGGTGGATGAAGAGAGATTGGGCAGGGATCAACAGTTAGGGTTGTAGTTAGGTGGCACAAAGGGGGGTGAAAAAAATTAAAAACGGCAGGCACAAGCTTGGATAAGTGACGTGTGTCACTTAACCAACTTTTGCGGCTGCGGGATGTGTGTACGGAAGTGGCGCAAAGGGGGCTAAGGAAAAAAAAGCGAGCTCGAGTGTTGATCAATGAACTGCGTCACCGATCAACGCTCGGCGGCTGCGCACGGAGGTGGCGCAAAAGTGGGGTGGAGGGGGGTAAAAGGGGGGTGAAGGGGGGTAAGAGGGGGGGTGGAGGGGGAATGGGGGGATGAAGATAGATTGGGGGGGTGAAGATAGATTGGGCAGGGGATCAGGGATCAATTAACACTTACAGTTGTAGTTTTCTTTCTTCTTTCTTCTGCAGGGATTGTGATGCTACAAGCTGTGGCACCACAATACCCAGCACAGGAGCTCTTGCTGCGTCCGACCTCTCTGCAGGAATCCTCAGCTAGAGTGAGGACCCCTGCAGACAAGTCAGACAGGTCAGAGGCAGGTCATAGAGCGGTCACATCGCAGCTGTGACCTGTCATTGGTGGGATCGAATGATTACATCGATCCCACCAATCCCTGATCTGCCTGGTGACCATGGCAACTGCCTAGAATCGGAGCTCACAACTCTGATTACTAGGCAGGTCATGCCCAGGTCACCAGCAGGGCACAGAGCGGTCACATGGTGACCGCAGCTGTGCCCTGTGTTTGGCGCGATCGCCGATCTAATAGATCGCGCCAGCCAACTCCTGCAGGCCCTGCTGGGCCTGCATCAGGCTCCAGCCTAGGATCGGTGCTAATATAGCACCGATCCTGGCCGGTACTGGCAGGGCACAGCGGCGATATAGCGCCGCTGTGCACTGCGATTGGTGCGATCGATCAGATCGGCGATCGCGCCAATCCGGGTGCTTTTTGCCGGTGCCTGGCATTACCAGGCACCGGCTCTAGGATCGAGTACATCAGTACTCAATCCCAGCCTAGGACATCATTGTTTCAGCCAAACTGATTGGCTGAAACAATGAGAAACGCTGCGATTGGCTGTTCAGAATTGAACAGCCAATCACAGCAATCTGGATGCCGGGGGGGCGGGATTGCAGCCCGGGATGCCGACGCCATCTTTTGTAAGGTGAGATGGCGTCGGAATTTTAATGCGATCACCGCGACTTTAGTCGCGGTATCGCATTAAAGGGCCCGACGTACTATCTCGTCCACGGTCATACGGGCCCGGGTACCGTGGACGGGATAGTACGTCGGATGTCAGGAAGGAGTTAATACCATTTTTGGGGTATTCTTACACAGTGTACCTGGGATGCGAGTCACTAGAGTAAATATTAGTCCCAGAAGTGGAGAAGAAAAGCTACAATGACAGATAATAAAAATATATACTACTTACTGAATAAGTAAAGGGAGGTCAAACAATCCGAGGTCAGGTCCAGGAAATGGCGCAGTACGACAAAGGGAAGTTAGAGACGAAATACAATTCATGAGCCGAGGTCAGGAAAGCCAGAGAGACAAAACAGTTTACAGGGAGCAGGCACAAGAGAAGTCAAGTCACAAGCAAAGGGTCTGACTCCGGGAAGAGAATCAAGTCAAGCTGGGTCAGGCACAGAGCACAGAGGGATCAATGTTTCACAGGTAACAGCAAGTGTACAATTGACACTGGGGGAGGAACTAGCATGCTTAAGTAGAAGACTAATCAAGGAAAGTGAACACAGATGATTGCAGCACAGACCCAGCACAACTAAAGGGCCTGTCACACTAAGCGATATCGCTAGCAATATCGCTATAACTTGTGACGTTATAGCGATATTGCTAGCAATATCGCTATGTGTGATACTTACCTACGACCGGCTCCCCCGCTGGTTATCGCTGATCCCGCGAGAACGTTCAGGACTGTTTCTCGTCGTCAGCTTCCTGTGGAGAGACGAGCGACGCGTGGAGTCGGGCGGGAGGACGCAGGATCGCCTGGTGTGAGAGGTAAGTAGCGACCCCCGTCCCCAGCGATGTCACTGGTGAGATCTGCCTGTGTGGCAGCTCACTAGCGACCACTTAGCGATGTACCAGCAATCCTGACAGCGTCATATCGCTGGTCAGGATCGCTGGTACATCGCTAAGTGTGACAGTACCTTAATACACAAAAAAACATATCAGATAGGAACAGAATGGAGATCGTGACAGTACCAATGCAAATTGAATCCATGCTTAGTGTTATACCAAAATCTGTCCTAGAACCATTTGAAACCTTTTGATTGATTCTTTGCTGAAAAAAAAAAATCATAAAAAGGCATTGCAGTGTGGAGATGAAGTTTACGATTTCATGTAGGCAGACTTCATGACTCCATTCCCTTTTTTACTGGGCAATAAACATGTATAGAAGACCCTTCCCCAGAGGAACAGTATAAGAACTGGAGGAAGGAAAGTGCACAAGAATTCTCTCTACTGCATGGGGGGGAACCGCTTGATCTGGAACGCCTACAACATGGATTATGCTTTATGTCTTTACTAAGTCATCTAGTACAAATACTGTAAGCAGCACTTGTCACACCATCAAGATCTATAAAACTTCCTTTCATTTATAATTGCTCGTGCAGTCACAAGCTGAGGAAATGAGCGAGCAGCCTTGGCACGTATAGAATGCACTGGTTACTGCTGTGCCACGCCAGACTTTGGAACCAGTAGCAGTTGCTGCTCCTGCTGCTCTTATTGCTTTACCAATGATTATAAGATATTGCATTAAATATATCATACTGTTTAGAACAGATGAGAATCTAAATGAACAGAGGAAGCAAATGCACTAAAAAAAGAAGAGATTCTAGGCGATCGGTTGCAGAATGCAGCCGCTTGTAGGAGGGCAAGAAATATGCAAATTTTACTATGTTTCTTAGCGTGGTGCACAAGGCATGATCTATTTGGTGCCTATCTCTAAGCATGAACTGTACATATTCTCTAGCATTTTTGTGCTATGAAAGACTTGTTTTTTATATTTTATAGAAATTAGGACATATTTGCATTTTCTCATAGTTTTTGTGCTTTGCCTTTGCATATTTATCCAAAAATGAGAAGACAGAACTATTGCTCAACCATCATCTTACCGTATATTGGCAACTCCTTCAAAGTCAGACTGGGGTGCTAGAAGCCTACCAGTAAAATTGATTTTGGGAGCCTGTTTCACAGGAAATGGAGGAAACGTCCTGAACACAGTCTTTTAAGGGGCCACTTACACACAGGATGCATGGCACACACCATGCACTGGGCACGAGTCTCACATGGACCACTACACATGCTGGATAATCACATATTGAACACATGCAGTGTAAACTTGCATTATACATAGACATCATAGGGACCAACAACAATTGTAAAAATTACTCCATCTCCGCAAAAAAGGGTTGATTCATCAAAGATTTTATGGCTAAAAACGGTCATAAGATTCTTTGAAAAGTTGCACATTTTTAGTGCAATGCGGAGTTTGTGCAAAAATTGCAACTTTTGATGTTTTTATACTTCCTGACTGGAGTAGCATTCCTGGTGATGTGAACGGAGTAGCATTTCTGGCAAGGTGAACGGAGTAGCATTTCTGGCAAGGACACTGAAAAAATATGCCCAATTCAAAATGAATTTGGCCACATCATATTCTGAGCCTTAAATTAAGACTCCTATGCGTAATGCAAATCTTTGTGGCTCTCCCGAAAAAGCTGGAATACTTTGAAACACATGGAGAATAAACCGCACTACCAATACTTTTGACTGATTCTGACCTTGATCAGCGCGCAGGTCAACAGCTATCTCACACTACCAGCTTTACCACTTTGGATATGCCAACCAGTGGAGCTGTAGCAGCTGGAGCCCTGTTTGATACCATTTAATTGTTGTGTCTCACAAAAGCCCAGCAGGTGAGCAGAACCGCTTCTTATCACCACCTTAATCTGGATAACACCCTATTGCACTTTACATGTCCTGCATGAGGCCCCCATATCTTCCCAATGTCCTGCTTGAGTCCCCTACATCCTCCCTATGTTCTGCATGAGACCCCCAAAGTCTCCCCATGTCCTACATGAGACCCCCAAAGTCTCCCGATGACCTGCATGAGATCCCTGTAGCCTCCCCATTTCCTGCATTAGACCCCCATAGCCTCAAGTCCTGCATAAGACTCTCATAACCTCCCCATGTTGCACATGACCCCCATAGCCTCCCCATGGCCAGACAAGCATCCCATACACATGAAAAAAAGAACACCACATATTCACCTTGGTCCTGATCCCCCAGTGCTCTGGTTCATTTTTTGTCTCCATGTTTTCAGTGCGCTGACTCTCCACAGTACACATCTGACATGATGAAATGATTGCATCAGCTGCTTCATATGCTGATTGGTTGAGGAAGTGGCAGGAGGCCTCTCCTCCACCAATGAAGTCAGTGCAGATGGAGACAGTAGACGGGCTTGGGAGGGCACAGTGCGGCCAGTGGGCCACTGGTTTCAGTCCCTCAGCTATCTTGGATTGCTGGTTGGACTGCGACAGCCAAAGGGCCAGATGTGGCCCGCAGGCCGCACTTTGCCCAGGTCTGCTATAGAGCTTGCAGGCACTGTTATGAAGCTGGCAGGGTAGCTGGATCTATCGAGTTTCAGTGCGCCAATGCACCTCCGATGATACAGAGGCAAAGCTGCCTCTGTTAACAGCACTGGAGAGAGCACAGTTCAGACCAGCAGTGCAACCATGTTGTTGGTCTGAACTGATAGACACAAGAGAACTGCCCCTTCCTTTGCCAAGCGGGAAGCCAAGAGGCAGAGGAGCAGTGCACCGCTGAACATTAATCTTGAGAAAATTCTCTGAACCATAAAAACTACTGACTGCTTCTCCTCATATTCCCACTAGAGGAAACTAGTTGTCTAAAATTTGTAGATATCAACCAATTTCCATTTCTGTATTTAATTCAAGAACCATAACTTTTTGATTTTTCTGTCTACATAGAGGGCTTGTTTTTTGCAGGACAAGTTGTACTTTTGAGTGGCACCATTCATGTCATCACATAGCGTTCAAGAAAAAAGGAAAAAAAGCAAGTGTAATGAAATTGCAAAAAAAGACCACAGCAATTCTGACATTTTTGTGGGGAATTGTTTGTACGGCATACAGTCTGTGGTTAAAATGGCCTGGCATCATGATTCTCCTCATAAATTCCATAACAGCGATGCCAAACATGTCCAGTTTTTTTTTTATTATTTTAGTGGTGAAAAAAAAATCTGAAATAAAAAAAATTGATAGTGTCACCATTTTCGAAGATCCATAATGCTTTATTTTTTTGTTTAATTGAGCTGTCTGAGAGTTTATTTTTTGCGGGGTGAGGCAACATTTTTAGTCATACCATTCTGGGATAGAAACGATATTTTGATCACTTCTTACAGCATTTTTTTGCAGTATTGCAACAACCAAAATAGTGCAGTTTTAGCTTTTTGAATTTTTATATATGTACGGTGTAAATTATTTTTATACTCTGATAAATTGGACTTTTCTGGATGCCTCAATGTTAGATAGCAGGAACGTGGGATGCAGTGACGAGCAGGAGGCAGAGCAAGAGTTAACAGGTTTATTTCAGAGGATACTCCACGTAGGGAGAAGATAAGAGTAGGGGAGCTAAAGCTTAATATTACAACAGGATAAGAATAAATGTTCACATAACAGGTAATATTAACAGTCTGATGTTTCCGGATGGTGGAGACTTGAATTCCCACGGTGGCGCCGCAAGTAAAGCGTGAAGTCTCTGGTCTGGTCCTGGAGAAAAGTGAGGCACCTTGTCCTGATGGTAGCGGCGTATCCTGGCTCTCTCTGGTGAAGCTTTGCGGTTCCGTGATGTATTCTTTCATGGCAAGTAGTCTGTTGGGCCACCGGAGAGTGACTGAGTACAGAGGCGAGGCTCTGCTAACTGGCTCTGTGTGTTCCATTCAATCAGTACTAGGCCGCGTGCCAGCAACAGTCAGCAGAGCGGTGCAGGACGTGCCCTCTGTCTGTGTCAGGAGTGAGCGAGCACACAGTTATACTTAGCTCACAAATAGAATGGACAGCGGCTTGTGAAATGAAGTGTGGCACCTGTACTCTGGCATCGCTGTACGGAGAGTGAATCAACCTTCTCTTGCTGCGCTGTCTTTCTTCCCGCCAAGATTCACGTGCTCCGCCCCTTTTAAGTCTGACCCGCCCCCTACAGTCGAGTGCTAAGGTCTGTCGAGGCCAGAAAGCTTCCCCCCCGGCAACAGTGGTGACAGCCCCGATAGTTCTGGCCCTGACACGAGAGAGGTACCCACCAGCCCGGTCCATCTCCCTACATCAATACCTCATGTGTATTTTTTTATTAACTTTATTTTTAATGTGAGAAAAGAAAGGTGATTTTGTGGCGCCCCCAGGAGTATGACCGCCACAGTGGCTTTGCCTTCCTCCAGGGGAGGGTGATGCCAGGCTTGGAGGCAATGATGGGTCTCTCTCACAGTCAATCCATACATGCAACACAGTTCCACTCCAGGCCAGCAAGGGGAACTCTGAACCAGGGTTAAGGGGAGAGGTGCTCCCTGAGGGCCAAGAGGAAGGAGTGGTCAGATAGTCTGCGGAGGGTGAAGTGTGCAGACGTGTAGAAGGAAGCTGGAGGTTGAGCTAGGAAGGAGAGCTCCCTCAGCTTGAGAGCGCACGAGCTGGAGCCTGGTCTCCACGGCCGTACGGATACTAAAGGTCCTACAGCAGATACCAGAGGAGTAGGAGGCTGTAAATGCCCTACTTCCATCTAAGACTTGATGCACAACAACAGCTTGAATAGAGAGCCAGGACTAAAGAGGAGTCCCCGAGAGAGGCTACAGCTGTCTGCTGTGCAGGTGAGGTTCTTGGGAACATCTGACAGGAGGAACTCTAGAGTAACTAAGTACTGGAGTGCTTCCCACCACAAGGCACTAGGAAGGAGACTGCACAGCCCGTCTGTGAGAGAGAATCCCTGAGTTGCTTCCAGGCTAGCCTGCTCCAATACCATCTGTAATCAGGACCCTGGACTGCAGTTATCAAGTAAAGGTACAGAAATTGCACCCCGCTGTGTCTTGTCTGCTTCCTACCCTTACGGCACTGCTACATCACCGTGCCAACCACCGCTACACTGCCCTGGGACATTAGCCCTGCCTGTGGAGGGCTATACATCACTGCTGCACAACACCATCAGTCCCAGTGGATCTGTCTGCAGCGTCGGCTTAACATCTCCCTTGCCGAACACCACAGGTGGCATCACAAACTATTCTATTTCATTAACTACAAACCACCATTGATTTGGGCGCCCAGGGCCACGGACCGGGTCACAGCTGCCGTGATACTTTCCCCCTGACACCCGCCCGGTACCGTGTACCCCACAGCCCTGGGAGGGTGACCCAACTTGAACTTTTGATTTTTACTTTTCCCAAATTTTAAACTTTGATTTTTTACTGTATTTATTAGTGCTCTAAAGGGACTTGAAACTGCGATCATCTGATCGCTTGTACTAAACTGCGTTCCAAATTATGATATTTTTCTCTTGGTTTCTAAATGGTTGAGGCAAATTAATCATTATAATGTTCAAATGATCAATCATTAGTGTGTTAATCAAGTTTTATTGGACAATCCTTTCCATGATAACAGTATTTTTTTTCAAAACCAAAAAAACTCAAGATTCAGTGTTCTAAATTATTATGCACAAGTTTCCAAACATTTTATAGGTTGTAAATAAGTGAAAATGGTCATTTGTTGAATTTGCAGCATTAAGAGGTCATATTTACTGAATGAAAAGCGCTTTTAATAAGAAAAATCTTAAAAGTCCAAGTTACATATTAACAAAGAACCCCTTCTTAGATATCACCTTCACAATTCTTGCATCCTGTCGCGACTTCGTCGACGTGGAGCGAGCGTCCCAGGTAGGGACGGAATGTGGACTCTCTGTACCACATAGAGTCACCTGGACCTACCCAGACTAGGGAAGGGCAGCGAGCAGGGTCTGTGGCAGCTGAGCATGTGGAAGAGGTAGCAGAAAAACATAACACCGCACAACTTCAGGTTTGAAGAACATAAGGTTTACTTGAAGACAAACACAGTACATAAACAGAACATAATGCCAGGCTCCCGATTCTGCACATCAGGGAAGGGTACACATCTCAGAATCACAGACGAAGGCTGGAGGACATCACTGGTTGATGCAGTCCAGGGTTGTTTGCCACAGGCATACTAGGGCGGCCTCTCTCTCAGGCCTCAGGCATAGCACAGGATCAGCAGGAGAACATCAGACACACTCCCAGGACAGACGTCAGACGATGGCAAGAGTCATCACGGGTTGATGCAGTCCAGGGTCATCTGGCACGGGCATACTAGGACGGACTCTCTCTCAGGCCTCAGGCGTAGCACAGGCTCAGCAGAACATCAGACACCAATCCCAGAAGGACGTTGTCACAGGGTGGACCTCAGAGAACTGGCGGAACATCAGGACACACTCCCAGGACAGATGTCAGATGATGGCAGGAGTCATCACGGGTTGATGCAGTCCAGGTCATCTGGCATGGGCATACTAGGATGGCCTCTCTCTCAGGCTTCAGGAGAACATCAGACACAGATCCCAGAAGGACGACGTCACCGGGTGGACATTGGGCAGGGAAGCATAGGATCTGGACATCTAGCGGAGGACATCAGGCACAGCACATCTGGAAGAGGTCACCGGACATCGGACATCAGGCCGTGGTCATCAGGCTCTGGACGAGAGGCCATGGTCATCAGGCTCCGGACATCTGGCAGCGACCTAGAAAGTAACCCATGTGGTCTGGTGCAAACCCCGCCGGGTTGGACTGGAACCGGCAGGGAATTTCACCGATTAACCAGCTGAGCACAGAGTAGCAGAAACTCAGCAGATACACCGGACTCCTACTTCCAAAATGAACCCAGGTTAAATCACAGCAAGTCAGGTAGCAAAGAGTCACAGTCACTGGGCACAGGGTTCAAGACATGGAAGGACTTCAGGAATGTAACACAAGGGACACAGTTCTGACAGGGTCAGGTTCAGGAACAGATCCAGGATCCAAGATTGAGGAAACAAGACACAGCAGGAAACAGATACAAGGCAAGACTCCAAACATTAAGATAGGGACAAGGATATTCAGCTTCCTGGGAGAGCAGACAGGAACAAGGGCCAGGATATTCTGCCTCCTGGAGGGCAGCAAGACACAACATGGATGGGCCTGGATATGCAGCCTCCAGGAAAGGCGGTCTGGGTATTATGCCCCCAGAGCAGGCGGAGAAACAAGACACAATTCAGAAAGGGACAAAGAGCATCAGCTCCCCCAGAACTGGTCAGAATCAGAGCAGGAGCTGAACACACAAACTCACTTGGCTAGGTTCAGAAACTCAATGTGAAGCTCTGGCAATGCCCCACAGGGCAGGGAACTTTTATATAGCAGCTGCCTCACAGCGATAGGCTGGAGCAGCAATTGTAGCACACACCCATTCCTCATAAAAGCAGGGGAGTTGTGGCCGCGCGCACTCTAAGCACAGCCAGACGGAAATCAGCATTGCAATGGACACCTGGCGAGCTGCAAGCCTGAACACACGTGGTAAGCCTTACACAGTGCAGAGGACCTTTTAATCCATGGATAGCATTCCACAGCAGCAGCCAGGGAACACACTAGCGGGTGGTCATGCAGAGCAGCGGAGCCACACACGCATGTACGACTACACAGCGGAACAGGGAACTGAGCAGCATCCATAAAGGTAACAGACAACAGTATCCCTGCTAATTAGGGGGAAAGGAAAGGGGAAATTAGGGGGAAAGGTTAATGCAGAGACATGCCGGGGAAGCAAAGTACAAACACACCGGCGTTACACATTCATTGAACTTGTGAGTTTTTGGAGAGTTTCTGCTTGAATTTCTTTACAGGATGTCAGAATAGCCTCCCAGAGATGCTGTTTTGGTATAATCTGCCACCCACTCTTATAGATCTTTTGCTTTTTGGATACTCCAAAGGTTCTCTATAGGGCTCTATAGGGTTGATGTCAGAGGAAGAAGACTCAGAGGTACAGTATTCCTTTCAGCATGTGATGGTGCATTGTTATCCATGAAGATGATTTTGGAATGGATGGCACAATTCTTCTTTTTGTACCATGAAAGTAAGTGGTCAGTCAGAAGCTCTATATACTTTGCCAAGGTCATTTTCACAACTTCAGGGACTCTATAGGGGCCTACCACCTCTCTCCCAATAATTCCGGTCCAACACCTCCTTGCTGATGTCACAGCCTTGTTAGGACATGGTGGCTATCCACTAACCATCACCTTCTCCTTCAACTTTGACCATGCACGTTTGCAGGACACTGATCAGTAAGAAATACTGTTTTAAAATTAGACATCATATATGTCTGGGCCCACTGCAATGATTTCTGCTTGTGAAAACTATTAAGAGGTGGCCGAATAGTATGTTTATGTACGGCTGCAATCCTCTGGATGATCCTACACCTTGAGGTTCCGGGTCTCCAGTGGCTCCTGTAGCTTCAAAAACCTGTTTTCTGCTTTGTAATGTTATTTTAGCAGCTGCTCTCTTAATCTGATGAATTTGTATCTAAGAAACCTTCCTCATTATACCTTTATCTGCATGAACCTGTCTGTGCTCTGTATTAGTTACAAATCTCTTCACAGTACGATGATCCCACATAAGTTTACATGAAATATCTAATGTTTTCATACCTTGGCCATGGAATTGTATTATTTGTCACTTTTCAGGAGAAGAGAGATCACTTTTCTTTCTCATTTTACTTGAAACCTATGGCCTGCTTAATAACGTGGAACATCCTTCTTTTGTAGTTTTACTTTAATTGTGCTCACCTGGCAAACTAATTATCACAGGTGTGAGAGATTTAATTTAGTGATCCAAAGAGCCCTGAGACACCACACCATCCATGAGTTTATTTGAAAATTAAAAAATTACAGTAAATCTTTATGACACTTAAATCCAATTTTCTCAAAAAATTGGAATGCGGTGTACATACAGCAATACCACAGCATTGCTGCATGTAGCAAGAATCACAGTCTCCTTTGATACTTAGCAACAAGCTTAGTATCAAGCTGGGTTTCAAGGGAGCTCTGTGTTAACAGACATGGAAGTCTTCCACAGACCCCTCAGCTTTCATAGCAGGTCATTGGTGCCATGTGATTATTTCATGGGAGTACTGATGGTCACATAGAATTACACTCCTACATGCAGGTGCACTCTTGATGCCACTATTTGACAGCACATTTAACAGGTTAACTGTCGCAAGGGTAGCTTTGCTACACCCACGACTGTGGTAGTCAGCTCCTGGCTGTAACACACAGCCATTACCTGGCGGGTATGAGGCGCGTTCCTCCCGTGAACGCCGCTACCAACTTGCACCGTACGGCATATGTCATAGCCTTGACATCATGTTTATAGCAATCGGTCAAGTAGAAAAGTCCTTCTAAGTATGTAACGTCAAATGTGTGTTTGCTAAGAAAAAGTTTGGAAAAGTCTCCACTTTCTCTGTGGATTATTCAGATCAATACGAAGAAATAATCTCCATTCACAAAGTCCTGATGTTTTAGGCTTTTCCTTTGTGCCCTTTTACTGAAGTAGCTGTATATGATTTACGACGCTTTGGGTGCTGGCGTCTCTATTATTTATCACATGTCTGACTTTCGGTGACCTGAATCTAAATAAATTGAAATAATAACCAAAAAGCAATTGTTCTTTGACTTCTCCATTCTAAGATTTCTTTGGCAAGGAATTTTTCTATACTTAAGTACCACTAAACCTGACATACAATCAGCCCGTGTTATTAAAAACAATATTGGTTAGCTTTATTACAGTGTTATATTCTTTTCATTTTGTATTCTGTTGTGTAATGTTTGTACTTTATGTAGTGTTAAATTGACTTAGATTTTACAAGGCTTTTCTCTTTAACTGAAAATCTCAAAGCTCTCAAGGAGAAAACACTAGCGCATTCATTGTATTTGGTCTTATTGATATATTTTGATATGTGTCTTTTTAGATTTTCGATCTTGATAAGGAAGTCTACCAGTGGAAAAAATGTGCAGGGATTTGCTAACAAAAGACATTTATGACTTGTCAATCAGATATGTCATGGAGGTCGCAATAGACAGCTAGTGCATCACTGTAGTTTAGGCTCACCTGGTGAAGTGGATCCTCTAAGCCCCATGTTTGGGTGGGTATATGGTAAAGCAAGCAGGAAGAAACATGATAAAGGACACACACTCATCCTTTTCCGACAGTCCTGTAGAGAATGGAGCCATGTGCAGGGCCATCATTCTTAGGATCCCAACAATCAGACCCGCACCCATTCACAACCAATCCATAATATATCACGTACTGAACTTTTTGATAGCCGATAACTTTTAATGCTGAGAATAAAAAAGAGATAGGATCCAGCACTGCTGGTGGTCAGAACGCAATACATAAAGTGCATATGCACATATTGATTTCTAACTGTATTTCAAAATGAGACAGTTAACAAAAAATTGATCAATTCTTTGAGCCACCCCGCCATGCCTAGACATTCTCACATGGGGCAGTCCTACTCTACGTTTTTTATACTCGCTGTGCCATTACGGCCTCCTAAATGTATTAAAAGCAAGACCATATTAAATGCAAATTGTACCTGAAGCATTTCTGTATCACTCCCATGGCGCCAGAAAGGGTGAGCATAGATAAATGTTTACCAGGTCCGGACAAAGACATTTCAGGTCCAACCTCCACACTCTCCTGACCACTACCACAGATGAAGGGTGAAACAGGCCCAGACACAGGTGCACAATCAAACAGAGCCTGGGGCAGGGCAGGGCTGCTGTGTGTGTGTATAACAGCCTAGATCAATCACAATGAATACAGAAAGAATGCTGAGAATAATCCTTTAAAGTGGATCTATGGTACTAAATATGTTACCCTGTCCTAAGGGCATCATTCTTGCTTTACCCTTTTATATTTTCATTAGACTGCAGCAGTCCACATAGACGTCATCCCAAGATGCCATGTTGTGCAGAGATGAGAAAAAGATTAGGATCTATTATAACGTATTAATTAATTATCCTATTCACAGCTTCATATCTTCAACAACTGAATATTTAGGTGAAATTGAAAGAACTACTTGAATGGGGATCTAGGGCATCATTTTGGGTAAATCCTGAATTTCATATTTTTCAGCAGCTTCGTGAACCATAGACAGCAATAGACAGGCTGTGACTCATTGACTTTCAAGGCATACATTAAGTCGACATTTTTAGGGATGCTCTGTGAGCAGTGCAGATGTCAATGCGCATGGACAGGGAGGAATGAGCAGAATGAGAATTTTTAGGAATGAGCAGACCTGCGGAAGTTTGGGTTCTGGTACACGACCCAAACTTTATTCCAAAGTTCAGTTTGGGTACTAGAACCTAAACTTCATTGAAACTAATGGAGATTCAATCTTTTGAGCTGGAACATTTCTCTCTCATTCCCTGGAACTCAGAACATTTCCCTGGGGGAATCCTTGTTCGGCATTTAGCACCTGACACTACCTGTCCAGTATGAACCCGAATTATTAAGTTCAGGTTTGCTTATCCCTACACATTTTTCATTGGTTCAGGTGACATCAATATCTAGTTTTGACTTTTTAATGCAGCTGTGGTGATTATTTTCAGATGATTACTGAAAACTTGACTGTACAGAGTAAGAAGTGTCAGCTTGAGCTTTGTTACCAGTGTGTTTTTTTTTTTTTTATAGATTCTGATAAGGCAATTTTAAAAAATCACGTGAAATTTTCACATTAAAACTTGACCCATAAATAGGTCATATTCTGATCCCTCTTACTCTTAGACAAAACTCTTACTTTTTTTTTATTTTGGGCCACAGTTAGATGGATCCACAAAATGACTTCAAGGTGTTTGTGTTCCAAGGTCTGTTCTTACAAAACTAAAAACGAAAAAGTACACCGAACCAACCATAGAAAATAAAACAATAGGAATAACTAAACAGAAAAGCCCTTGTTCTGTGGAGGCAAGAAATGATTTATCAGTAAGGGGAAAACTCTTTAATTCATTAGTGCTCTCAGGCTCTCGCAGGCGCATGCAAGAATTGAAGTAACGTCTGGCAGATTTGCTACATTTTTTTCCAATATATTAAAACAAAACTGGCATCAAATATATGTGTTAAATTGATCTTTTATTTGACATTCCCAGCACATTCCTCCAAACTTCTTCAAGTATACTCTTTGTAGAGATCTAAAAAAGATTGGAGCCTGGATCAATATATCCTACCCACTTTCAAAATCCTTCTTTTATATACATTGCTTAAAACAAAAAACAGGCTCTTAGAATTTATCTTTCCATTTGTGTTCTACGTGGAAGGCCTCAAAAAAGAGGATGGTAACAAATTATAGAAGCACCTAAACCTTTCCACTCAACCGGATGAGCTTCAGGTGATGAATTTATCTCACGTTCTATTTATTTTCAATTCCAGTTCAAAGCTTCCATTAGCTCCTTGATCTATAAACATATTTGCTTTTCCATCTCCCACCCAACATTTTTCTCATCAAACTCTTTTAACCAAGATCAAAACTCAGGATCCTTTTTATCATTTCTATACTTCTTTCTTCTCTTCCCCTCGCGTTCCGTAAAGCTAAGGAAACCACCCTCGAGCCAATTTGCGGAACATGCAAATTGATCTCCATAAACATGTCAGCAAAGTATTTAAAATTTCAGAATAATAATATGATTAAGCAGTCAATGCAGAATTATGTTGCGATTGTGCTCGTTTATTAGACATTTCATTCACTTCCAGCCGCAATTGATATCTTTGGCGGAAAATGTGCCAGTGGTTAACAGCCAATAATAAATGCAGGATGTATCCAGTTTAATGTCTCAGATAAATAGGATCATTTTTTAATCTTTGGAAATACTCTTATTTATCAATGTCAATGCCAAACTTATTGATCCCCTACATTGCATACATGTCAATACCGAACAAAACTAAGTTCATTGCCCAATACAATTTCTGGGTGAGCAAAGTTTTTCTTATTTTTAGCAACTGGATACACAAATATGGAGTCTGTCCCCAAGGGAGTTTTTAAAGAATAATCGGACCACTGACTTGGAACCACCATAAAAAAATTGTTCTGTGGACCATCAACTCTTGCAAAACATGATCATTTCACATTACCCCCTTAAAGGGGAATCTGTCAGCAGGAACTCACTCCTCAAACTATTTATATGCATGTGTAGCTCTTTTAAAGACAAGTCCAGCAATACCTTTACATGGCCAGTGTGTCCCTCCCTTGTTGAAAAATTGGTGTTTGAATTGATATGCAAGTTAGACTGAAGAGCTATGATAGATCTGAAGCGTTTGTCAATCAAGCTCTATTCTCCGCCCAACACTGCCTGCATGACTGACAACCTGCATAGTGGCTGAATTTAGACAAAGGAGCCGTCACTCAAGCTGGAGGAGCTGGTATTGGGTGGGTGATAGAGATGGAGTGACAGAGATTTCAGATTTGCAACCTCAGTTGCATATTAATAAAAACGCTGACTTATCAGTGACAGAGGGATGGACAGGCTATGTAAATGTATGTGCTGGACTTTAAAGGGAACCTGTCAGCAGGATTGTGCACAGCAACCTACACACAGAGTCAGATTGGCGCTGTCATACTGACTAAAATGAGCCCCCCTCCAGGCCTGCCCTGGGACACGGGCATATCATTAGCTAAAAACTGAAAATAAAGATTAAACAACAACCACAAGATGGATTTCATCACCCAAGGTATCATTGTAATCAGTATAACGGCGCCGGCCTGACACTGTCTGTAGGTTACTGTGCACAATCCTGCGGACTGGTTCCCTTTAAGGATGCAGTCAATTTTTGTGCTTTCATTTTTTCCTGTCCTTTACCAAATAGCCAATTTTTGTGTTTTTCTGCCAATATAAATGTACGAGGGCTAGATATTTTTGTGAGGCAAGTTGTAGTTTGAAATGACGCCATTCATTACTGTCATGATCCAGGACGGGGTTTCGCTTTGGCCCGTCCTGATCAGACTGGGGGTTAATTGTTCCGCCTCTCTCTGGCAGAGGGCGGCTATTTAATGCTCACTGGACCTAGGTCCGGTGTCAGTTATACTCCTGCCCTCGGCTGAGTTAGTTGACCTTGTGTGTACGTGTGCCTTGTGCCTGATATCCTGCTTGCTTGTTTGGTTTTGATCCGGTTCTGTCCCTGTTATGAGTTCTGCCTGCCCCTCTTGTAATGCGCTACCTCTCGTGTATAACTCTCTGCTTGCTACCCGACTTCTCTCTGCTCGCCCCCTTGGTACCACGTCGCCCTCTTGTGTATGACCTTTGGCTTTGTCTGACTACCCGTCTGTTTGTCCCTCCTGTGCCTCGATTGCCCGTACTGTTGTGACCTCCATTTTGCCTGACTCTGAGTTGTTGTATGGTGTCCTGTCATATCTGAAAGCAGGACGCTAAGCCCCGCCCCCTTGCAGTCACCTGACCATAGGTCCTGTGCCAGCTTGCTAACTTCAGTGTCCGCAGGTCCTGTGCCTCTTTACTTTCCGGCGCTGACTGGACCCTGACACTAATAGTTTGAAGCACCCATTGTCACCTCTGCTGCCCTGCTCCACAGGTATCTTTTAGCACTGTTTCTGTACTCAGGACACGCGCACTGGCTCTGTGAGCGAGTGTAGTGCGGTGTCTCTGACAATTACAATAGAATAAGAGAAAATGGTGAAAAAAATAAAACTTAATACTGCCAATGCTTTTTGGGTTTAAATTTTATTCAGTTTATTATGCTGTAAAAAGTACACCCCAGTCCTGGCTAATCAAAAGCTGCACCAGGAACACCGGAAGGTAAGAGTTCTGCGGGCCTTCCATCTAGATACCAGATTCCACTTACCTGGACGCTGGACCAGAGTCCCACAAATCGATCCCTTTATCATCTACCCTCATAATCATTTCTGTGATCTGTTCTTCCAACACAGATGATACAACCTATCTTCTATCTATTATGTTTGACCTTTATCATGATAGTACTGTTGATATAGAAGAATGTCTTGATAATGAGACAAAAATCTAATAGAGAAAGTTTACAATAAAAATCAAAAGTCATCTAAAAAAATATACACTCACTGGCCACTTTATTAGGTACACCTGTCCAACTGTGTGTTAAGACTTAATTTCTAATCAGCCAATCACATGGCGGCAACTCAGTGCATTTAGGCATGTAGACATGGTCAAGACAATCTCCTGCAATTCAAACCGAGCATCAGTATGGGGAAGAAAGGTGATTTGAGTGCCTTTGAACGTGGCATGATTGTTGGTGCCAGAAGGGCTGGTCTGAGTATTTCAGAAACTGCTGATCTACTGGGATTTTCACGCACAACCATCTCTAGGGTTTACAGAGAATGGTCCGAAAAAGAAAAAAAATCCAGTGAGCGGCAGTTCTGTGGCCGGAAATGCCTTGTTGATGCCAGAGGTCAGAGGAGAATGGGCAGACTGGTTCGAGCTGATAGAAAGGCAACAGTGACTCAAATTGCCACCCGTTACAACCAAGGTAGGCAGAAGAGCATCTCTGAACGCACAGTGCGTCGAACTTTGAGGCAGGGGAAGAGTCTTGAGGAGATCATTTGCATATTCCCAGTGCCTTCTGGGATAAGTGAAGAGTCTCCGCGAGCTCAACGATCACTGGGTTTTGGCCGTTGCAGCTGAAAAGAGGAAATCGGAATCTTTCAGCGTTTTTAAGAAATCTCAAGATGGAAGAGGCCAGGAGCCATTTGGTGAGCTGCATTTCTTGCTACATGTTCACAGATTTACCAGTGGAAAAGCCAAACTTCACATGCCACAAATGCAAGCTTGTGTCCCTGTTGGAGGAAAAGTTGCAAATTCTCGAAGAGAGGTTAGCTACGTTGAAGATCATTAAGGAAGGTGAAGAGTTCTTGGATAGAGCAGAATTATCTCTTCATGTTACAGAAAGAGAAGAGATTCGAAGTGCACCTGAAGAAACAGAGGAATGGAGACATGTGACCCAGAGAAGCAGGAGGACCAGGAGGCAGTCAGCACCCATACTGGTCAGAAACCAGTACCAGGCTCTCACGCAGGAAAACGATGAAGAAATACATCAGGATAAGACTTTGCCAACAAACAGCAACCTTGTACGCCTTCAGAGTCCTCCTGGATGGAGAAAGAAAAATGTTGTGAAGAAGAAACGGAGAGTGGTGGTCATGGGGGATTCCCTGTTGAGAGGAACAGAGGCCGCTATCTGCAGATCGGATATAACTTCAAGAGAAATGTGCTGTCTTCCAGGTGCAAAAATTAAAGATGTGTCTGACAGGATATCAGGACTCTTCAGACCTACAGATGACTATCCATTCCTGCTACTACATGTGGGGACAAATGACACCGCAAGAAACGACCTGGAAACCATCTGCAGAGACTTTGAAGACTTAGGCAAGAAAGTGAAAGAACTGGGAGCGCAGGTGGTCTTCTCTTCCATCCTCCCAGTGGATGGCCATGGAACAAGGAGGTGGAATAAGATTCTGCAAGTGAACAACTGGTTACGTCGATGGTGCCATCAGCAACAATTTGGATTTCTGGATCACGGAGTGAACTACTTATACGATGGACTACTTGCTAGAGATGGGGTGCACCTTACGAAGACTGGAAAGCATGTATTTGGAAGTCGCCTTGCTACACTTGTAAGGAGAGCTTTAAACTAGAACAACATGGGAAGGGAAGCAAAAGACCAGAAAAAGCCATACACCTGACAAATGCTATTGAGAACTCTGCTATCAGAAGTGGAAAGGAAGAACAAAGACGAAAGATTCTAATTAATAAAAATATTGGAGAAAGAGAAACCAATCACAAAATAAAATGTTTCTATACTAATGCACAAAGCATGGGCAACAAACAAGGAGAATTGGAACTACTAACACAGGAAAAGAAATATGATGTCATTGGAATCACTGAAACTTGGTGGGACAATACACATGATTGGAATACAAGACTAGAAGGATACAACTTATTTGCAAGAAACAGACTTGATAAACGAGGAGGAGGTGTCGCATTGTATGTTAGAAACGCGTATATCTGCACAGAGATTGAAGCTTCAGAGACTGGGAGTTCTGTGGAAACTGTTTGGGTAAGAATACAAGGTCAGAACAATGGAAAGGACACCATTGTAGGCATTTACTACAGACCGCCTGTGCAAGCTGAAGATATGGATGAACTCTTTATGCATCAAATGGCCAAGTTCTCCAAAAAATATGACATAGTTGTCATGGGAGATTTCAACTATCCAGACATTTGTTGGGAATCTCTCTCAGGCAAAACTAACAGGTCAAGGAAATTCTTATCCTCTCTTGCTGACAACTTTATCTTCCAAAAGGTAAGGGAGAAAACAAGGGGAACTGCTACCTTGGATCTAATCCTTATAAACAGGGAGGAAATGGTTGAGGAGGTAAAAGTGGCTGGGACCCTAGGAGGTAGCGACCATGCTATTTTAGAATTTTGGATAACTAGAGGCGGAAGACCTGTGAAGACTCAGACGTCAAGGTTAGATTTCAGAAAGGCAGATTTTAAGGGATTCAGAAAGAGAATTGGAGGGATCCAATGGCTGGATATCCTTAAAGACAAAAATGTCCAGGAAGGATGGGAAATCTTGAAAAATGAAATTCTCAAAGCACAGTTGTTAACAATTCCGAAAAGAGGGAAGAATAGGAAGCATTTAAGGAAACCAGGATGGATGAACACAGAACTTAAGCACATGCTAAAAAGGAAGAAAAAAATGTTTATAAAATGGAAAGAGGGAGGCATATCTAAAGAAGAATATAATGCTGTCTGCAGAACCTGCAGGGCACAAATCAGATTATCTAAAGCTGAAAATGAATTGAGGCTTGCAAGAGATGTCAAATGCAATAATAAAGGATTTTGGGGATATGTCAAAAGTAAAAGAAAAGTCAAAGATGCTATAGGATTTTTACAGGATGAAAATGGTGAAATGGTAAGACAGGATGTTGAGAAGGCTGAACTTTTAAATTCCTATTTTGCATCTGTTTTCTCTCAGAAAGGAAATGTAACATCAACTGTTATTCACTGTCCTATTAAGGGAATAGAAGAATCCAGGATATCTATAAACAGAAAGATAGTGAGGAAACACTTAGCTAACCTAAATGAATTCAAGTCTCCAGGACCAGATGAATTACACCCCAGAGTACTGAAGGAGATAGCAGAAGAAATTTTTGAACCCCTCTCCATAATCTTTGAAAATTCTTGGAGAACAGGAGAAGTGCCAGAAGACTGGAGAAGAGCAAATGTTGTTCCTATCTTCAAAAAGGGGAAGAAGGTGGACCCAGGCAACTATAGGCCGGTGAGTCTGACTTCTATACCAGGAAAGATCTTTGAACAAATTATTAAACAACATGTATGTCAATACCTGGATAAGAATGAAGTGATTAAACAGAGTCAGCATGGGTTTGTAACTAATAAGTCATGTCAGACTAACTTAATTTCCTTCTATGACGGTATCACTGATTGGGTGGATCAAGGAAATGCTGTAGATATAGTATATCTTGACTTCAGCAAAGCATTTGACAAAGTCTCTCATACAATCCTTATTGAAAAAATGACTAAGTATGGAATGGACAAGGCAACTGTTAGGTGGATTCATAACTGGCTTAGTGATCGGACCCAAAGGGTGGCCGTAAATGGCTGCACATCCAGTTGGAAGAATGTCTCAAGTGGGGTACCACAGGGCTCTGTCCTGGGCCCTGTATTGTTCAACATCTTTATCAACGATTTAGATGAAGGAATTGAGGGTAAACTGATTAAATTTGCTGATGACACAAAGCTAGGAGGGATAGCTAATAATAGAGAAGAGAGAGAGAGGATTCAAAAAGATTTAAATAAACTGGAGAAGTGGGCAGCAACTAACAGAATGGTTTTTAATAGGGAGAAATGCAAAGTACTACATCTGGGCAATAAAAATGAAAAAAGCATATATAGAATGGGAGGAATAGAGCTAAGTGACAGCACATGTGAAAAAGACTTGGGTATACTAATAGATCACAGACTGAATATGAGTCAACAGTGTGATGCAGCAGCAAAAAAGGCAAATGCAATTCTAGGATGTATTAACAGAAGCATACAGTCTAGATCACGTGAAGTCATTATTTCCCTCTACTCCTCTTTGGTCAGACCTCATCTGGAATATTGTGTCCAGTTTTGGGCACCACATTTTAAAAAAGACATCATCAAACTGGAGCAAGTTCAGAAAAGAGCGACCAGAATGGTGACCGGTCTGCAAACCCTGTCTTATGAGGAAAGGTTGCAGGATTTGGGAATGTTTAGTTTGCAAAAGAGAAGACTGAGAGGAGACTTAATAGCTGTCTACAAATATCTAAAGGGCTGTCACATTGTAGAAGGCTCAACTTTATTCTCATTTGCACAAGGAAAGACTAGGAGCAATGGGATGAAACTGAATGGGAGGAGACACAGATTAGATATTAGAAAAAACTTTTTGACAGTTAGAGTGATCAATGAGTGGAACAGGCTGCCACGAGAAGTGGTGAGTTCTCCTTCAATGGTAGTCTTCAAACAGAGGCTGGACAGACATCTGACTGGGATGATTTAGCGAATCCTGCTTTTAGCAGGGGGTTGGACCAGATGGCCCAGGAGGTCCCTTCCAACTCTACGATTCTATGATTCTATAGATGGGCTACAGCAGCAGAAGACCACACCGGGTACCACTCCTCTCAGCTAAGAACAGGAAACTGAGGCTACAATTTGCACAAACTCATCGAAATTGGACAGTAGAAGATTGGAAAAACGTTGCCTGGTCTGATGAGTCTCGATTTCTGCTGCGACATTCGGATGGTAGGGTCAGAATTTGGCGTAAACAACATGAAAGCATGGATCCATCCTGCCTTGTATCAACGGTTCAGGCTGGTGGTGGTGGTGTCATGGTGTGGGGAATTTTTTCTTGGCACTCTTTGGGCCCCTTGGTACCAATTGAGCATCGTTGCAACGCCACAGCCTACCTGAGTATTGTTGCTGACCATGTCCATCCCTTTATGACCACAATGTACCCAACATCTGATGGCTACTTTCAGCAGGATAATGCGCCATGTCATAAAGCTCGAATCATCTCAGATTGGTTTCTTGAACATGACAATGAGTTCACTGTACTCAAATGGCCTCCTCAGTCACCAGATCTCAATCCAATAGAGCATCTTTGGGATGTGGTGGAACGGGAGATTCGCATCAAGGATGTGCAGCCGACAAATCTGCGCCAACTGTGTGATGCCATCATGTCAATATGGTCCAAAATCTCTGAGGAATGCTTCCAGCACCTTGTTGAATCTCTGCCACGAAGAATTGAGGCAGTTCTGAAGGCAAAAGGGGGTCCAACCCCTTACTAGCATGGTGTACCTAATAAAGTGGCCAGTGAGTGTATATATATCACCATTCAATGTCTGTATTTCTATTTATCCCCTATTGACAAACAAATAGAATAACAGCAAGGCAACGGACCCAAATTGCTAATCATTTACCTCTTGGTGTTGTACAACGCCATCTCATTATAAGTTATATATACCGCAAACATACTCCTGTCTACTCAGCTGTTACAGGCAAGCAAATTGGACGTTTATATTCTTACCATGGCTGCGTTATTACTGTGTCAAACGAATGGCTAGAAATACGGTAGCAATTTAAATAATATTTGCTAACAACGTTGCTGTTCCGAGGACCCCCACCATGTCAGAGTGGTCTCTCTGAACAGCTACTAGGAACTTGTTGGGGCCCCTGCAGTGCTTGGAATTGTCTTCCCTTTTGTGTGTGCCATTGCATCTTTTCCCCCAGTAGCTCCCGCTAGTTTTTGTGCTCTGACACATGGTTCTGCGCTTTTTCGTAATGGATTGTATAAAATTAATGTTCCCAAATTATTTTCATTTTATATCAAATAGTTGTGGCGTCTCTGGGTGTGAATTGATTTGATGTAAATAAGACAAGTAGTCGAAGGAAAAACAAATTTTCTTTTATGCCGACTCCACAGTTCCTTCTGCACTCGCGAAACTGCAAGCTTTGCCAAGTAGTACACTGTCTATAAATTTACAGCGGAAAGTGGAACATTAATTTTGGCATGCTTTCATCTGCTTGGTTAGTTGAAAGTCAGGGATCTAGAGAAAAAAATACCTTACCTTAGTGCAAATGCCAAGTGCCATCGTGTTTGCTTAAAAGACAAAAGATTAAAAAGAATGTTAGCATTAAATCTGGCAGAGGAAGAGTCAGCTGGAAGACTTTGTTCATGAATGGTATGAAACACAAAGCCTCGGCCATCCATTGTTCCGTTACATAAAGTTCATTCTTAAACCTCTGTCCGGTCTACTCTGCCTCATCGCTCTGTTTCTTTGACCCTCTGACTTTTTAATACTCTTTACTTTTTTTTTACACCTTTCCTATCTGTTCTCTTCTTTTTGCACTACATGCAAATTAGTCCTGGCTACAATCTCCTGCAGATGCTTTATTATTTTATTTCCTTCTTTCAAAGGTAAAATGGAATAGCGGTGAACTAATTTGCATACTTGGTAGAGATAATTGGATCAGCTAATCAAATTCAAGTTGAATTTTCAAAAATTTGCTGTTTCGCCAAGTTTGAACAGTTTGTGATTTTGACTCCCCAACCCCCCCAAAAAAAAATGTCCGACACCATCGCACGTTGCCGAAGAGTCACAGAGTAGGCTAATTATGATAGATGCAGTAAGATGGGCTTTCCGAAAATACATTGCAGCTATCACATCACATGGTCTAGCTCTGACAACCATGGGGAACTACTATAGCCAGTGTAAAAGATCGGGGTTGGCGAAGCAGTGCCATTTTATGCTTTCACAGCATAGAGATAGGAAGTCAGAGCATACAGCCAAACAGCTGTTCATGGTGCCGGCAGCGATCATACGTGCTCAGATGCGAAGTAGGAGAGCCACATCTATATATATAAAATTGTATGTGTGTATCATCAACCAATCACAAAGCATCTTTCATTTCTTTCACCAGAGCTGTTTATAAGAAGCTGAGCTGTGATTGATTGCTATGAGCAACAGTTTTCCCACTCCATGACAACATCTCAGCAGACAGTGACTGGGTGGGAGAAATCTAGCATCCCGTAAACATAAGCTCCCAACCATCGTCTGCCCCCCAGGAAGGAGCAGAGAGCACATGACAGAAATGAATCACCCCTTCCCTGCCCATATACCCATCACACATCCTCCATCCCATAGGCACATCTTCCCTCTTAAAGGGATCTCCAGTATGGAAGTTAGGGCAAATCCCTCATTGCTCTGATTCTGACCCCAGGCTTCTATCATTGGTATGGAAGTCAGGGCAAATCCATCCAGCGCTTTGGTTTGACCCCAGACCTCTCTTAAAGGGATCCCCGGTATGGAAGTTCTGACCCCAGGGTCTCTTAAAGGGATCATTGGAATGGAAGTTAGGGCAATTCCACTAAGTGCTCTGGTTCTGACCCCAGGCCCCTCTTAAAGGGATCCCCGGTACAGAAGTAAAGGCAATCAAATCCACTCTGTGCTTTGGTACTGACCCCAGGCCTTTCTTAAAGGGATATCTGGTATGGAAGTTAGGATAAATCCCTCAGCGCTTTGATTCTCACCCCAGGCCTCTCTTAAAGGGATAATTGGTATGGAAGTCAGGGCAAATCCATCCAGCGCTTTGGTTCTGACACCAGGCCTCTCTTAAAGGGATCCCCGGTATGAAAGTTAGGGCCATTCCACTCAGCAATCTGGTTCTGACCCCAGGCTGAGGGGATGATGTGGGATACTAGGGGGAGTAGTCCAATATCTCTGGCTGAAGGGATGATGTGTGATATTAGGGGGAGTAGTCTGGTGGTTCTGGCTGACGGGATGATGTGGGATATTAGAGGTAGTAGTCCGGTGGCTCTGGCTGATGGGATGATGTTGGATATTAGGGGTAGTAGTCCGGCGGCTGTGACAGGATGATGTGGGATATTAGGGGTAGTAGTCCGGTGGCTTTGACGGGATGATGTGGGATATTAGTGATAGTTGTCTGGTGGCTCTGACTGATGGGACGATGTGGGATATTAGGGATAATAGTCCAGTAGCTCTGGCTGATGGGATGATGAGGGATGTTATAGTCAATGTGGCTATGCGGAGTTGGCAGGGCTATACACTCAGCTATATATATATAAATATATATATATATATATATATACAGTATATATATATGTATAATCATTATAATTTGTTATAGCTAACCATAGTTAGTTACTATGCCCGGGCAGCGCCGGGCTCTTCAGCTAGTCAATTATAAAGTATCTGACCAATTCCACTATGCAGTTGTCCAGCACCGCAAACTGATCCCATCCACTAAGAACAGTTTTGCTGGGGTGTCGGGTGTAACTACCCCACCGTTCTGATATTGTTGACCTACCCAAGGATAGGCAGTCAATCTTAAAGTATTTGACAAACAGTTTAGTTTGCCATAGATTTGCTAGGTCTGTCTATGTAAAGGTTGCTAATATAATGAAACTAGGAAACAGAAAAGCGCAATAGGGTCTTATCTGGTGGACAATTGAATAGATATAGTAAAGGTCTACTCACCCTTTCCAGGAAAGGTATAAGCATATAAACCCACTGTCAGCCTGCTGCACGCCCGAAGGTCCACTGCGTGACCTCCAATACGAATCCTTAAGGATAAAATGTTATTCTCGGGCTTACTGTGCGCTGCTTGACCAGGATAAAATCACCACAATGTGAGAAATTTAACCATTTAATTCCCAACGCGTTTCAAAGTGTGAACCACTTCTTCCTCAGGGGATGACATAAAGCCTTATCTAAAGGTTGCTGTTACAGGCCAACTCTGCATTCTGTCATAAAAAGGGGCCCCAAATGATGGACAACCATTTGACCGAATAGGGTGGCTGGGCAGAGATTGTTGTGATGAGACAACTCTTCCTATTGAAGACATCAAGATTTATATTTTATATTTTTAATATTACCAGTTTACTGTGATATTGACTACAGATTAGTGTTAACTAATTAGTCTTCTAACATTGGAGCATATTTATCAGCACCGTCTAATTCTTAGACTATGTAAAGTTAGTTGCCTTCCTTTATACCAGAAATATGCATCAAAACTTTGGGTAATTTTTCTGGTGCACAGATTTGCATGTTAAGTCACATGCTAAATCCCACTCCTATTCAACTATTCAACAAAGCCAGATCCCTTTAAAGCGCATTCAATAAATATGGTTTGAATTCTGAAAAAGCATTTTTTGAGACCAAACTATACCAGAATTATGGCGCATCAAGCTTGATAATTTTCCCCGTTGTCCTTTGCTCAACCTTCCTACACTATACCTTAATATGAACACTGACAATATTTAGTACAAAAAACCTGATTGGACAAAGAAGTCGTTTTCCAGCCATACAGTTTCATGTCTACAGAAACCCAGGAGCAGCTCTTCCTATTTCATACAGTCTCAACCAATACAACCTCAACAGTATCTCCATCAAAGTTCGAGTTCTTCGCAATGACATGCATGTGACCTATTTTATCGTTGGATCAGTTAACGAACCCCTAATAAAATAAAAAAGAGCTTTAATCTGAGATTTTCCCATTTACAGGTAGAAAGTATTTTACTTATTACATAATGCCTTTGTAGACTCTTTCTTGCATGGTGCTTCTCTCTAGTAAGGAAGCAGATTAAGATGTCATACAATCGAAGGTTCCTTGATGTTGCTTTCTTTTTAGCCTAGAGAATAGATCTAGTCATGGCATCAAACAATGTTGAAGGTTGTCTGGATCCCCAGAAAAGTTATGCTGCTTCTTTCTATCATTCATTAGCCAGAGCTCTTGTTCGGTTGAGTGAAAGTTTCTGTAGCTGGATATTTGGATTTTCCTTTTTAAGCAAGAATGAAACTCTATTTCTTTCCCCCTTCTTCTGGTCTTTAACACGTTTGATATCTCTGCCTTGTTTCTTGACAAATCTTCAGTAGAGCATCTGACCTCATAGCTGCTCTCCTATTATCTTTTTTATTTTTGGGTCTCCTTATTGCTAATGATCTCTTGTCCAGCAGGAAGAGAAGGAGAAAGCTCAATTTGTTATCCTATGCTAAAGGAAAGGTGGCTGTCATTTCTTTTCATGCTTTTTTGCTTCTTCTCTCATTTTCTTCTCTTTTATTTCCCTTCCTATTTTTTAACAATGCTCCTTGAAATTGCTTTTTATATTGTATAAAACAATTTTTTTAAATCATTTCATATGTATTAAAACTGCAGTTTTTATTTTTTTTTAATCTGGTTATTTAATTTTTTTGTTATAAACTACTATCTAGAATATGTCAGTACCAAAAAATATTGGCCCTCACTTAGCATTTCAATTATTTTAATAAAAGTGACTCTCCACAAGTGAGGACATCTTCAGAATAGTCTGAAATGGACTACTGCAGTAATTTAGGTCCACCAAGTTCATCTACACAGGCGACAGAGTAGTCCACAAGAGTAATACCAGATGATCTTTTAATGGCCCCAAACCCTCACGTAACGTAATGATGGAATTGTCTTCAGCAGAAGACAACCCAATTTGGAGCTGACATTGGAGAAAACATTTTGCCACTATGGTCTACTTTTTTATAGGTTGATTAACAAAATGACTTTCGAAATTCATGAGATAACAACCCAAAGTACAAATGGCTAGGGTCACAAGACCATTTTTCTTTCATCTGAGAAAATCAGGCCAAATATGCTGATCACAATCTAACCAGTTTGATCAAAAGGTGATTAGAGAATTTTCCTATTTTCTTGGAGGTGAAGAAATAGAAAAGATTCTCTACCTTCTCCATTCAGTCTATCCATGAACATCAGACCACATTTGGATGATGTCCATGTGCGGTCTGATGTTTTCCACAGACCCATAGACATGAATGGCTGAGTGCATTCCAATTATCAGAATCAAATCGTGCATTTTTTTTTACGTGGACCACACACTCCTGGGAAAAAATCAGACATGCGCACAGCCTCATTGATGGGGACTAGTGCTGAAGGTCAAAACCACAGATAGCATTAGTCCAAATTATACGGACGTCTGCACGAGCCCTAACTGATATGTCCTGTGAGTGCAATAAGATTATAATAGACATTATGATGTCATTAAAATCGTATGAACACGTGCTTTTTAAAGACAGAGAGTAGTTCCTCAAAATATTTTTTTCTTGTGGTCCCAAAGAACCCCAGTCCAGTACTGCAACAATGAAAAGTACCACCTGAGCTTATATTCGTCATGCATTTATCTTTTTGTGGTGACCATTTTTGGCAAAGAAGTTATTCTGACAAAATAAAAGTTGCTCTTTAAGGGCTTCTAGATATTTTTTAACAACAGTGCTAAAGTGGTAAGTATTATCACTTTCCAATATACCCTTGTTTAAAAGCTATTCTAGCAATCCCAATAGGTCCCATATGAGTTTTTCTGTCTGCGAGAAGATCATGGATTTTACATCTCACATGTGATCTATTCTGTCTAGAGTTGAGTGAAACGGGTCGAAAAAATTCAAAAGTCCCCGACTTTCGCCAAAGTCAGGTTTCATGAAACGAAACCCGACCTTAGCGTGAGGTCGGCCTTGAGGTCGGCGACTTTAGCGCCAAAGTCGCATTTCAAAAGATGCTTTAGCGCCCTTTTTTAGCCAATCAGGAAGAACGGACACTGTGGGCAACGTGATGACATAGGCAGCGGTCACCACCATCTTAGAGAAGGGCATGCAAGTGATTGGCTTGCTTTGTGTGGCGTCACAGGGGGTATAAAAGGGCGGGGACACCGACCGCCATGTTACTCATGCTGATCTCAGACTAGGGAGAGCTGCTGCAGCTGCTGATTCTGTAGGGAGAGCGTTAGGAAGGCAAAAAGAAAAAAAAACTGCTTCTGCTGCTAGCGCTTTTCACTGTAGTTACTGTGCAGTGAAAGGTGAAGATTTTTGCTTTTGTGCAGCAGCGCTGGTGGTGATTAGCCTGCCTTTTAAGGCTAGCTGCATTGCTGTGTGCACACTGGTGTTCAAACTACTTTTTTAAAAGCAATCCAAATTGTATTGTTTTGTCCTGGTGAGGTAGTGAGCGTTCATCACACTCCTCTCTCAGTACCGTGTAACGGCTGTTATCACAGCCAAATTGAAGCTATCTACGTGTATGACTCTGTAAGGAAAAGTCGAGGAGTTTGTCCGTTCTTACAGACCTACACGTTATAGTTTTGTCCGATTTACAAACAGTTTAGTATATTTGCTGTTTGATTACATTGAAAACTAGAGAGAGACAGCGTGTGTCAGTCCGTATACAAAAACACGGAGCTTGACAATTTTACATACACTGTACAGCGGTGTACGTGCACGCTCCTCTCTCAGTACCGTGTAACGGCTGTTATCACGGCCAAATTGAAGCTATGTGTGTGACTCTGTAAGGAAAAGTCAAGGAGTTTGTCCATTCTTACAGACCTACACCTTATAGTTTTGTCCGTTTTTCAAACAGTTTAGAATATTTGCTGTTTGATTACATTCAAAACCAGAGAGAGACAGCGTGTGTCAGTCCGTATACAAAAACACGGAGCTTGTCAATTTTACATACACGATACAGCGGTGTACGTGCACGCTCCTCTCTCAGTACCGTGTAATGGCTGTTATCACGGCCAAATTGAAGCAATCTACGTGTGTGACTCTGTAAGGAAAAGTCGAGGAGTTTGTCCATTCTTACAGACCTACACCTTATAGTTTTGTCCGTTTTTCAAACAGTTTAGTATATTTGTTGTTTGATTACATTCAAAGCTAGAGAGAGACAGCGTGTGTCAGTCCATATACAAAAACACGGAGCTTGACAATTTTACATACACCGTACAGCGGTGTACGTGCATGCTCCTCTCTCAGTACTGTGTAATGGCTGTTATCACGGCCAAATTGAAGCAATCTACGTGTGTGACTCTGTAAGGAAAAGTCGAGGAGTTTGTCCGTTCTTACAGACCTACACCTTATAGTTTTGTCCGTTTTTCAAACAGTTTAGTATATTTGTTGTTTGATTACATTCAAAGCTAGAGAGAGACAGCGTGTGTCAGTCCATATACAAAAACACGGAGCTTGACAATTTTACATACACCGTACAGCGGTGTACGTGCATGCTCCTCTCTCAGTACTGTGTAATGGCTATTATAACGGCCAAATTGAAGCTAAGTGTGTGACTCTGTAAGGAAAAGCTGAGGAGTTTGTCCATTCTTACAGACCTACACTCTAGGGAGATTCCAATTCTGCCCAATTCTATATACACCTTGTAGTTTGTTATACACTAGGCAATTTCTGCAGGTCACATTGCGGTGTTATAGACACAGGGCCTGACAGAATCCAACTGTGTCCTGGAGTGTAGAGAGATTCCAATTCTCCACAGTCCTCTATCCACCTTTCTTACAACATCCAGAATCTGCCTGCCACATTGCGGTGTAAAATAAATAGGGCCTGACAGAATCCAACTGTGTCCTGAAGTCTACAGAGATTCCAATTCTCCACAGTCCTCTATCCACCTTTATTACACCATCCAGAATCTGCCTGTCACATTGCGGTGTAAAATAAACAGGGCCTGACAGAATCCACCAGTGTCCTGAAGTCTGCAGAGATTCCAATTCTCCCCACTACTATATACACCTTGTACCTTGTTTTACAGCACCATATAGTTGGTGGTTTTTTGGGTACATTTTCCCCAAAAATGAGGACGTGTGGTGGAAGAGTCCGTGAAAGTGGGCGGGGGTTGGCAGCTGGTAAAGATGGTGTTGGTGTTGGTGGTGGATCTGCTGGTAGTGGCAAAAGCAAAATAGCACCTAATGCAGGAGGTGTTGAGCCTGCGTCATCGTCTAGCTCCACAAGGCCTCGAAGGCTCCCTTTTCTGGGTTTAGCTAAACCGCTTTTAAAGCCAGAGCTTCAAGAACAAGTTTTGGCTTACATTGCTGACTCAGCCTCCAGCTCTATCGCCTCCTCTTCTGAAGTTTTAAAAAATAAAAGCACTGAGTCATCATTGGAGGCTCATGTTCATGAATCACGCCTTTCCTTGTGTCCTTCACCCCAACCAAAATTGAAGGATGCGGCAGGCCACACTACAGATTACTCCATGGAGCCGTTTTCAAGTTATCAAGTCAAATCGTGAATTACCCAGGCAAAGATGAATCTGACATGGAGTGTGCTGATGCACAGCCACTGATAGATGATTCTGCTGGTGCTTTCACTCAGAGCACTATATTGTCCTCGCAGTGTACTGAGCCAGAATCTGACCCAGATGAAACTCAGGTGCCCCTTCCTGCATACTATACCACCATACACGGTGACACAGAGGAAGGTGCACATGACATTGAAGAGGTGATGGATGACCCAGTTGTTGACCCAGATTGGCAACCATTGGGGGTAGAGGGTGCCGCTGACAATAGCTCAGAAGAGGAGGAGGAGCATCCGCAGCGGGCATCGACATCGCAACAGCTGTTATCTGGCAGGCCCGGAGCAGTCCAAAAACGGATTACAAAAATCAAAAGAGTTGCAGGACAGCTTGGCCAGACGGTCAAAATAGCACAGCGTGCAAGGCCTCAAAATGTCTTCCATAGTAGGAAGAGTGCAGTGTGGCACTTTTTGAACAAAATCCTAATGATCAGGCAAAGGTTATCTGTAAGAAGTGAGAAAGACCTTTAGCCGAGGGAAAAATCTGAGAAATTTGAATACCAGTTGCATGCTAAGACATTTAACCACCATGCACTTGCAAGCGTGGACGGACTACCAAAACTCACGTACCACATGTGCTACTGCTCCCAAAGAAGGTAGTCAGCAATGCTACATTGTTTCCCCCACTGTAAGTCCACCGGTTAGCACACCACCAGCAGCAAATGTTGAGTTGTCGTCGCAAGGGCAAATCAGTCAGGGAATCACACTGTTATTACAATGAAAGGCTGAATCTAGGCCATCAGAAAGAACACCAACTCCATCACCATCATCAACCCTCTCTCAGTCCGCCATGTCCACCGCTAGTTCCACCATATGCAGCTCTCAAGTCCAGCTCCCCCTGCCAGAGACTATGAGTAGGACAAGAAAGTACTCATCCTCTCATTCGCGTACACTGGGTTTGAACGCCCACATTGCCAAACTAATCTCGTTAGAGATGATGCCCTATCGGTTGGTTGAAAGAGCAGCTTTCCACGAACTCATGGCCTACGCAGTACCACGCTATGACCTACCCAGTCGCCACTTCTTTTCTCGCAAAGCCATCCCAGCCCTCCACCTTCATGTGAAAGACCGCATTGTCCATGCACTCAAGCAATCAGTGAGTGGAATGGTGCACCTCACAACTGATGCATGGTCCAGTAGGCATGGCCAGGGCCGTTACGTGTCCATCACTGCGCACTGGGTTAATTTGGTGGATAGAAAACTGAGCAGAGCTCCAAAAAAAGCGACTATAAGTCCTGAGTAAAGTCAAAAAGTTTAAAAAAAGTTTTTATTTTAATTAAGACACATCCAGATACAAATGGGGGAGAGTGGGCAATAAAGTGCGAAACCGCACACCGCATGGATAAAATCCATGCGGTGTGCGGTTTCGCACTTTATTGCCCACTCCCCCCCATTTGTATCTGGATGTGTCTTAATTAAAATAAAAAACTTTTTGACTTTACTCTGGACTTATAGTCGCTTTTTTTGGAGCTCTGCTCAGTTTTCTCTCTAGGTAGATTGCGATTGTCCTTATTGTCCATCTATTTCTGTCTGCTATTGAATTATTATGCTGATCTCTTGATATTTAAAATGCAGACACTTGTCAAAGGTATTTTTATTTTTTTTTTATTTTTATTTTTATTTAATGTGGTGGATGCAGGGTCCACAGGGGACAGCTGTTATGAATGAGTCACCATTGGACCGGTGGATGTGCGAGCACAGTCTTCGAACCTTATAGAGCAGGCCTGTTAACTCCGGATAATTAGTGAGGAAGCACTGTACCACCAGGTTCAAGGTGTGAGCCAAGCAAGGTATGTGTCTGAGTTTTAAAAGGGCTATGGCTGCCACCAAATTCTGGCCGTTATCACTAACAACCTTGCCTGCCACAAGATGTAGACTGCCCAGCCATGACTCAGTTTGTCGCTGAAAGTAGTCGGCCAGTACCTCCGCCGTGTGTCTGTCGCCCAAACACATCATCTGCAATACAGCCTGCTGACGCTTTCCACTAGCTGATCGATAGTGGGACACATTGTGTGCACTACTGTCAGCTGCGGATGCAGTGCTCGTGCGACTGCGCTCTGTGGATGAGCTTTCGCTTCTGGAGGAGGGTCGAACGCCTACAGCCAACTGTTTCCTATACCATAGGCTAGGCAGCACTGTGCCATCACAGCTGTCTGTTGTGAGTTCATTTTCCCCTTCACCATTGAGGTCTGATGAACTCCCTCTTCTGGTGAAGGAAGGTAGTGAGGCTGATTACCAAGCACCTGAGCAGAATGATGACTGGGTGACTGGAATTGCTGACTGGATATAAGGCAGCCGACGCCCTTCTGCGTGGCGGGTGATTCTGTTATGAATGAGTCACCGTAGGAGTACCTCCCCCTTGAGGAGGGGTCACCAAACCCTCATCCACGCCACCAGGGCGATCAGGGTGAGCCCGATGAAAGGCACGCACCAATCTTTTGGCATGAATATCAGAGGCAGAGACCCAGGAATTATCCTCCTGACCATAACCCTTCCACTTAACCAAATACTGGAGTCTCCGTCTAGCCAGACGGGAATCCAGTATCTTCTCTACCTCATATTCCATATTACCTTCAACCAATACAGGGTCCGGAGGTGCCACCCCAGGAACAACTGGTTCAACAAACCTCTTCAACAAGGACTTATGAAACACATTATGGATTTTAAATGTGACAGGAAGAGCCAAACGAAAAGAGACCGGATTAATAATCTCCAAAATCTTGTATGGTCCAATAAATCTAGGCTTAAACTTAGGAGAAGCCACCTTCATAGCGATATTTTTTGATGATAACCAAACCATATCACCAACCTTAAACTGGGGACCAATGGTCCTATGTCGGTTGGAAAACCGCTGGGCCTTTTCCTGGGAGAGAGATAACTTATCCACCACTTGGTCCCAGACCTGGTGCATTCTCTCCACAACAGTGTCAACACCTGGGCAGGCAGAAGGCTCCATCTGCCTTGAAGAAAATCGAGGATGAAACCCAAAGTTACAAAAAAAAGGTGACATCAAAGTGGCAGAACTAGCTCTATTATTTAAAGCAAATTCGGCCAAGGGCAAAAATGAAACCCAATCATCCTGATCAGCGGAAATAAAACATCTCAAATACGACTCCAAGGTCTGGTTTGTTCTCTCCGTCTGCCCATTGGTCTGGGGGCTGCCTATTGCTTTGGGGTCTGCTCTTGGGCAATTTAGATTTCCCTTTCTGTCTTTAGGCTATTTAGTTCTCCGTCTGTGTTCGAGGGGTCTAGGGCCCCGTAGGAACCCCCCACGGCTACTGCTAGTTGTTGTTGATAGGTTCAGTGGTCTGCAATCCGATAGCTGCCAACTTCTCTGGTTTTCTGGACTTAGCTAGTATTTCTGTTTTTGCCTCCTATGGTGACTCATTCATAACAGAATCACCCGCCACGCAGAATGGCGTCGGCTGCCTTATATCCAGTCAGCAATTCCAGTCACCCAGTCATCATCATTCTGCTCAGGTGCTTGGTAATCAGCCTCACTACCTTCCTTCACCAGAAGAGGGAGTTCATCAGACCTCAATGGTGAAGGGGAAAATGAACTCACAACAGACAGCTGTGATGGCACAGTGCTGCCTAGCCCACGGTATAGGAAACAGTTGGCTGTAGGCGTTCGACCCTCCTCCTCCTCCAGAAGCAAAAGCTCATCCACAGAGCGCAGTCGCACGAGCACTGCATCTGCAGCTGACAGTAGTGCACACAATGTGTCCCACTATCGATCAGCTAGTGGAAAGCGTCAGCAGGCTGTATTGCAGATGATGTGTTTGGGCGACAGACACACGGCGGAGGTACTGGCCGACTACTTTCAGCGACAAACTGAGTCATGGCTGGGCAGTCTACATCTTGTGGCAGGCAAGGTAGTTAGTGATAACGGCTGGAATTTTGTGGCAGCCATAGCCCTTTCAAAACTCAGACACATACCTTGCTTGGCTCACACCTTGAACCTGGTGGTGCAGTGCTTCCTCACTAATTATCTGGAGTTAACAGGCCTGCTCTATAAGGTTTGACGACTGTGCTCGCACATCCACCGGTCGCCGATACACTCCAGTCGTATGCAGAAGCTGCAGCGATTGCTCCACCTTCCCAAGCACCGCCTAATTATCGACGTTGCAACAAGGTGGAACTCCACCCTGCACATGGTTGTGCAGCTGTGCGAACAGAGGCAGGCCGAAATGCATTTGTGGGAGGATACACGGGTAGGCACTTTGAGGTCAGACATGGAGTTGACAAGTGTGCAGTGGTCGAAGCTGAAAGACCTCTATAAAGTCCTTCAATGTTTTGAGGAATGCACACGGCTGGTAAGCGCAGACGGCGCCATCATAAGCATGAGCATCCCACTTATGCGTCTGCTCATGCAAACTTTGACGCACATCAAGGAGCAGGCGTCTGCAGCCGAGGATGATGAGGAAGAGAAGGAGGGAAGCCTTGATGACAGTCAGCCATTGTCTGTTCAGGGAACTGTCGTGGACGAGGTGGAGGAAGAAGAGGAGGAGGAGGATGATGATGGGGATGATTATTTAGGGGAGGAGGATGCTTCTCGTGGGGCAAGAGAAAATATTGGCGTGGCAAGGTCTGGTACTCGGTTTGTGCGTGACTGGAGGGATGTGGATTTGCCTGAAAGTGCTCCTCCACCCAGCACTCGCAGTGCATCATTGACACTGGGAACATTGGCCCATATGTCAGATTATGCCTAGGAGATCCTAAAAAGGGACCCCCGCATTGCCAAAATGATAAACGATGATGACTACTGGTTGGCCAGCATCCTGGATCCACGCTATAAAGGCAAATTCCAAAACATCATGCCACAGGAGAACCTTGACCTAATATTGGCTAACAAACAAGCAACTCTGGTAAACCGGTTGGTTGAGGCATTCCCAGCACACAGCAGCGGTGATGGTTGTCACACGAGCCTTAGGGGCTGGGGGCAACTTGGAAGAGGTGTTGGTTGTGCACACATCAGAAGTGGCGTTGGAGACAGGGGTTTCATGACCATGTTGTGGACTGATTTTTCAAGTCCCGCTCACACGACTGGTAATACTGCATCAATTGAAAGTGACAGGAGACAGCACTTGTCAACTATGGTTACAAACTACTTTTCCTCCCATATCGATGTTCTCCCTCACAGGTCATTCCCATTTGACTATTGGGCAGCTAAACTGGACACCTGGCCTGAATTGGCACAATATGCCTTACAGGAGCTCGCTTGCCCAGCTGCAAGTGTGCTATCGGAAAGAGTCTTCAGTGCTGCTGGATCAATCTTGACAGAAAAAAGGACCCGTCTGTCGACCCGAAATGTGGATGATCTAACCTTCATTAAAATGAACCATGCATGGGTTTCCAAGGATTTTGTCACACCTTCGTCTGATGACACATAGGTTGACAGAAAAATGGCTTTCTTTGGTCCGCCTCTTCCTGGGACTTGACCAATTTCGCCTTTACCAGCAGGTGAATGTCCCACATCAACATATGCCATTTTGTAAACCTCCCTAACTGGGCTGCCTCCTCCCCCCTTGGCCGGGGTCACCACCTAGCGCATGCAACCATGCGAGTGCCGTTGCCTTGGACAGGTGGGTGAGCCGACTCTTGGGCGCGGGCACTGGCACAGGGTCCCTCATAGTGCAATCAAGTGTCTCTGACGGTGGGGGTGCACACCCGCCGTCAGACACACTGCCGTACTATGAGGGGCCCAGTGCCAGTACCGACGCCCACGAGTGGGCCCCCCTTGCCCCAGCATTTGCAATGTTTACCTCTCCCTGCTCCTCCGCTGTGTAGTCTGGGCTGTCAAGTCCATCACTGGGACTGCCACTACAAATTTGGTGAACTGATAGAAGATGATGGTTAAGACGTAGCTATGCCCTGTCCCGGTGGCCGGGATCTAGCTTCAGATGATCAATGGCTTCCATTTCTTATGGACGTTGACTCACAATGAGATGCAGTGGTGGTTTCTCATCAGCTTTCACAGTTTTCCTACCCACAGACGTGTGACATTCCAGCGCACATTTTTAAATGTGCCCTCTCATGCCAATCCAAATGAATCGCCTACGGCCTGTGGCTTCTGTCTTTTGCACTCCAAAGATACGTGACAAAACATGATAGGCAGTGAGCACCATGTTAATGGCGATGGGATCAACGGTACTGCGATACAGCAACACTTTCTTCACAAAGAAAGGTTTTCGCTGTCTCCACACACTAATTAATTGAGGGTCTGCATCGCCTCTGAGAATTGTGACGGAAGTTTATCCCGTAAATAGGAATTCCTAGATTTCTGCAATTACTAGAATTTATGTCAGTAATTGTATGCATCTCATTTCCTATTGCGGAGAGTCTGGACTGTCTTACTGAGACAGAAATATATATGAAGATTTAAAAATACCACCAAAAGTGTATACTGGTGTACGCTTCAAATACATTTCCTTTTTTCTACTTTTTAGATTGTTGTCTAATCCATACTGAGAACATGGAGATTTTAAATATTTAAACTATGCTATATATACCTGCTATCCAGTGATAATGTACCCTTTCTCAACTTTGTACAAGCTGGTCAAATCCATGCTGGCCCTGAGACCATCTGAGCCTGCCTCCTGATCTACAGACATAGGTTTTTAATGTGTAAACTATGCTATACATACCTGTTATCCAGTGATACGGTACCCTTTCTCACCTTTGTCCAATTACGTCTAATCCATACTGGGCCTGAGACCGTCTGAGCCTGCCTCCTGATATATAGACATAGGTTTTTAATGTGTAAACTATGTTACATATATACGTGTTACCCGGTGAAACTGTACCCTTTATCAACTTTTTAGAATCTTGTTGAATCCATACTGGGCCTGATAACGGCTGCCGAGCTGTTAAGCAAGCTACAGCAACTGTGATTTGGACACGTAATTTTTTGCATTTTTTCAGGAATGCCGGTTAGGCCTAATTCAGGAATTGTGGTTGACCTGCACTTACTGGGAAATCATCGTTCACGGGGAATAATTGGAATCACAGATCCCCATCACTAACGGTGTTCTGCTGGTTATCTGCACCTGTAAGTGACAAAAGCTGGTCCTTTCAGTGTAACGCGCATGCAGCCCCGGACATGTAACGCCATGATAGACCATGATAGTGCCAGAGCCTCGCGTATCCCTCGAGTAAGCTTGGTGTACCGCGGGGGCATGCCGGAGTCTCGTTCGTTAACGGAATAAAGCTGACAAATTGCTAGCACAACTACAAACGGACATACCACACCACACACACAATCGACAAAGCTGTCAATATGTGCATGTTTTCTTGAGGTGGCATGGTTGTGGTTTCCCGGGTGGAGTCCAATTAAGCCGCAGGCTCCACTCCTGGTGGTGTCCTTTTGGACATTCCTTTAAGGTTCAGCTTTGCAATCATACTGCCCCCAGAAAGCAAACACTTTGCCTTCATGGACGCTGTTTGGAGGTTCGTGGGAATAACGCCGCCCGATCGCCAGTTGGCATAATTTATTGGTGGGAAGTCCGACGGTATATGATCGTGTTCGATTTCAGAATTTTTTTTGGGGGGTTGGTATTTTACTTTTTTATTCCAGCCTTTCTTGGCTTCATAAGGAATGACAAGCCTATATCTGTGTCTCCTCCACCTCCTCCTTTTACTCCTCCACCTCTTTTCTAAATGTAGTTGCCCTTTTCCATATGTAATTTTTGTCTTCTGAGCATTTTCTCTGCTATGGAACACCTTTTAAGGTGTTTTGTAATTGTTTTCTATGTGTTTGTATGTGTTTGTGTTTGCCTGCCATTGTTTTCAATGGGGTTCGATGAACATTCGACGAACTTGCCTCCTGTATGACGCCCCAAAACACTAGCGTGGTGGCTCAACACTACTCCTGATATATAGACGTACATTGTTAATGTTTAAACTATGCTATATATACCTGCTATCTGATGATACTGTACACTTTGTCTACTTTGTATATTCTTGTCTAATCCATACTGAGCCTGTGAGCGTGCGTCTCTGTGTGACTGATGGAATATATATGGGGATTGACAATTATCCTTTGACTGAATAGAGCTGTACATTTCTGATACAGTGCCATATATCTGATGTTATTTTGTGTCTATTTTGTGCAAAATTTTGAAGTTTGGTGGAAGAGGCCGCGGACGTGGGTGCGGGGTGCCAGCTGGTGATGATGGTGATGGTGCATCTGCTGGTAGTGGCAAAAGCACAATAGCAGCTAAGGCAGGAGGTGTTGAGCCTGCGTCATGGTCTGGCTCCGGAACGCCTGGAATGATACCTTTTCTGGGAGTAGGTTAACCGCTTTTAAAGGCGGAGCATGAGGAACTGGTTTTGGCTTACATTGCCGAAACAGACTCCATCAAATATGCCCGCCTCTTCTGAAGTTTCAAAAAATGTAAGCACTGAGTGGTCAAGTGCTGGCTCCTGGTCAAGAAGAATCCCTTTCCTTGTGTCCTGCACCCCCACCCAAACTGAATGAGGCAGCAGGCCACACTTTACATTAGTCCATGTAGCTCTTTCTATCATACCATGCCAGGGTTATCAAGTCAAATCGTGAATTCCCCAGTCCAAGATGAATCTGACGTGGAGTGTGGGTGGCCAGCCAGGGCAGTGGGGTTAATCGGTACCGGGCCGGTGTCTCACAGGGATGTGTCACGGTGGTGGTGACCCGTTCCATGGCCCTTGGCGTCCATGCAAAGGGGTGAATTACGTTTATAGGTGAATGATACATGTCACGCTCGCGCCTTGGCTGAATGGTGTGAACCGGGAGGTTGTGGCCCCACTGTGCCACAAACCAGACTACCCTGGAAGGGGCATGACTACGACAGCTACCTCGGTCTTCAATGGAGCCTCTGATGGTGAGGTCAGGCTTGTGCAGCAGATAGCTGTCGGGTGCCACTCCAGGGTGGTGTCTGGCTGTGGCTGCTGGTCCCACTCGGTGACAAGTCACTTTGACAGAGGCTATAGACAGGCAGGCAGGTAGACACGACAGGCACGGCTGAGACACAGGGCAGGCGGGCACGGCTTGGAGACACAGGACAGGCGGGCACGGCTTGGAGACACAGGACAGATTGGCGTGGTATGAGAAGGAGCAGGTAGGGACCTGTTCACACAGCAGGTGTAGGCAGGAGGGAGTGGTGTATGCTGGAACAGGATCTGGACCTGTTCACACAGGAGGTGCAGGTATGGATATAGGCAGGAAGGAGTGGAATATGAAGGAACAGGTTTGGACCTGTTCACATAGGAGGTGCAGGTAGGCAGAGCCGCAGGAGTGCGGAGCAGGCAGAGCCGCAGGAGTGCAGAGCAGGCAGAGCCGCAGGAGTGCAGAGCAGGCAGAGCCGCAGGAGTGCGGAGCAGGCAGAGCCGCAGGAGTGCAGAGCAGGCAGAGCGGCTAGGGAGCCGTGCAGACAGAGCGGCTAGGGAGCCGTGCAGACAGAGCGGCTAGGGAGCCGTGCAGACAGAGCGGCTAGGGAGCCGTGCAGACAGAGCGGCTAGGGTGCAGATGCACAGATAAAGCGGCTAGGGTGCAGATGCACAGATAAAGCGGCTAGGGTGCAGATGCACAGATAAAGCTGCGAGGGTGCAGATGCACAGATAAAGCTGCGAGGGTGCAGATGCACAGATAAAGCTGCGAGGGTGCAGATGCACAGATAAAGCTGCGAGGGTGCAGATGCACAGATAAAGCGGCTAGGGTGCAGATGCACAGATAAAGCTGCGAGGGTGCAGATGCACAGATAAAGCTGCGAGGGTGCAGATGCACAGATAAAGCTGCGAGGGTGCAGATGCACAGATAAAGCTGCGAGGGTGCAGATGCACAGATAAAGCTGCGAGGGTGCAGATGCACAGATAAAGCTGCGAGGGTGCAGATGCACAGATAGGGAGGACACAAGGAAAGACACAGTAAGGAAGGGAGCCACGGACAAGGAGAAAGGGAGACTGATAGACAAAGGTAAGACTGAGTTCAGACAGAGAGACAGGGACAAAGACACAAGGACCAGGATATTCAGCCTCCTGGCAGGCGGGCAGAGAACAGACAAGGCACTGGGAACAAGACTCAAGGGCCAGGATATTCAGCCTCCTGGCAGGCAGACAAGGTACAAGCAAGACTAGGAGGACCTCCAGAGAAGGAGATACACAGAACAGGGCCTGGCTTCCTCAGCAGCAAGATACTAACTGAGATTAGACATTGCACAGGCAATGTTTCAGTGGGAGTGGTGAAACTAAATAGTCAAGGGCTCCAGGTGATTGGTCAGGGACAGATTACACAGGTGCACCCTGACTGCATAAGAACCAGAGAGTTCAGGCACCGCCCCCCTATACACACAGTCTGGAAACATGGAGAGCAGAGGCACAGAGCTGGCAACAGACAGAATTCACAGCATGGCTTGAAGCAGAAAGTAAGGCTGGTTTCACATAAAGCGCACACACGGCCAGGGGTAGCTCCGCCCCCGAGCAGGCTCTCTGACCGGCGTGCCCGCCCCTTGCTTGTAGCGCCGCCTCCTAGCGCACAGCGGCCCCTGCGATCGGCGCACCCTATCTTTAGCATAGGGTGCGCAGATCGTGCGCAGGCCGTGCGCTAGTTGCGCTTTGACCTGCGCTGCGCACTTTTGACGGTGCGCCGTGCGCGCCAAAATCAAACTTTTCGGATTTTGGCGCGCACGGCACACCGTCAAAAGTGCGCAGCGCAGGTCAAAGCGCAACTAGCGCACGGCCTGCGCACGATCGGCGCACCCTATGCTAAAGATAGGGTGCGCCGATCGCAGGCGCCGCTGTGCGCTAGGAGGCGGCGCTACAAGCAAGGGGCGGGCACGCCGGGCAGAGAGCCGGCTCGGGGGCGGAGCTACCCCCGGCCGTGCGTGCGCTTAAAAAGCGCTAATGTGAAACCAGCCTTAGTTGGTGTGCGGGGGATGGGAGGCCATGTAGTGATGCCAGCAGGGTTGTTACAATACATGACGCCACCTCTGGTTAGATTGACCAGTGCTGCAGTGTCGCTTCTGTGGGACAGATGTTGTGGTGCAGCTAAGATGTAGAAGACCTGCACAGGTAGGGCCGTAGTCGCAGGCCAGATGAAAGAGTTGGGAGATGGTGTGCAGTGCAGGATGTAGCTGAGCCATGCGCCAGGCGCAGGAGAAAGATGACAGACACAGTCGTGCAGTTCCTTTACCTGTACTTGGTAGGTGCTGTCCAGGACCCAGAGTACAGATGGAGAAGGAGTTGGTCAGCCTGGAAGCCAATTTGGATTTCTCTCTCTGCAGATAGATAGTGTGGCCTCCGTTCTAGTGCTTATCTGAGGTACTCGCAGTACTGAGTTCAATGGAGTTCCCCCTGTTGACTCTCTTTTGGAACTTTCTCGTATGGCTGGCAGCCGTAGCCTTTTCCTTCTGGCTCACACAAGTCGATGCTGGGGCCTCCGAGCCTCAGTTGGGTACAGAGCATTTACAGCTGCTACTTCCTCCGGATTCTGCTGCAGGAACGTCAGTGTCCCTACAAACTCGGAGACCAGAATCCGGACCATGCGCTCCAGCTAGGAGTGAGCCTTAAGTCTGCTTATCCTCCAGCTCCCCTTCTCACGTCCACACACTTCCCTGCACAGAATGGCCTAACTTACCTCCTCCCGACCACAGAGAGCAGCTCCTCAGCAGTCATGTTCAGAGGTCTCCCTGCTGGCATGGAGTGGGAAATGTGTTGTGTGTAGGTTTAACTGCTAGAGAGATCCTTCGTTGCTCCCAAGCATGACATCACACTCCCTAGGAGGAAGGTAATGCCACTGTGGCGACCATACTCCTGGGGACGCCACCACCCCCACCCGCTGTCAGACCCACCGCCACACACCGCCATACTATTAGAGGGGCCCTGTGCCACTGCCGTCGCCAACAAGTGGGCCCCCCTGCTTGCTCAGGATCACAGCACTTGCAAAGTTGAAATACTTACGTCTCCCTGCTCCACTGCCATGACGTCTTCCGCGTTTCCTGACAGTGATAGTCTGATCAGAGAGCGCAATGACATCACGTCTGTACGCCCTCTGCCTAAACAGCCAAGTGCAGTGAGATGGACGATGGGGACGACGAGGAGTCCAGACTAGTACAGGGATTCCATAGCGAGGAGACTTATTTGATTGTTTTCAATGTTGGGACAGCAATTTTCGGGGAGCACTATACTCTGGAGAATGATATATGGGGCCCACCATACACTGGAGCATTCCAAAGGTGGACATCAGACACTGGAGCAGCATTTACAGGGCACATTATACACTAGAGCATTAGAAATGGGGCCCATTATGTATGGCGCATTATTTGGGCCCATAAAACAGTGGAGCTTCATCCATGGGGACCAACATATACTGTAGCATTAGGTGGAGCTCATCATATACTGTTTCAAACATTATATGGGACCAATAATTCTGTATGGAGAAATATATGGGCCTCATTACTCTATATAGCGCACTATGCGGTGGCCATAATACTGTATGGAGTAATATACTGTCTGTTTTTGGAGCTATTAAAAATGGATATCAGTCATGAGATGTAAAAAGTGAAGTATTTTTCATTGTACTATGCCGCTATTTCTCTGCGGTATCGGAGCATCATGAGTTGTGGTATGTGTTAAAGGGGCGGTCTTTGGCCCAGGGCACATGAAAACCTGGAGCCAGCCCTACCCCCCACAAATTAAGCCAGATAACCCCCATTTTTCAGTGCGTAACTAGTATTATGAAGTAAATTAAGGTAGAAAAGATTCAGTAAACAGAATTGATGTTTTTGGGATTCAAAAGGGTACTGTAGGTGTGTTTTAAGCTGCCGGGAGTCTCCTGACCCCCCCCCTCCAGGCTCCAAGCCTGGAGGTTCATCCTTCTCTTCATCTCAAGACTTTCTACAGCAAAGATGACTGAAGACTTTTAACCTTTCTTTTTAACCCTGGGTCCCCGCAATCCGGTTTAAGGCGTGCTTCTCCAGCATCAGGTCGCACTAAATGTAACATAGTAACATAGTTTTGAAGGCTGAAGGAAGACCTTATGTCCATCTAGTTCAGCCTATTTTGTGTACATAAGATCCTATTGCTCTGCGTGTTGAGGAAATTGAGGATCCCCTGCCTCACCGCAAATTATCCTCTATTTACTTCAAATATATTTCTGCACGTACCGTGACCAGCTGAGAAAATGAATACGGGATTTCATACATATTGCCATATATTCCTCTTCTGCCTTTATGCCACCAAGAGACTTTGAACTCTCTTATAATTACCTGCAAGTACTGCTCCTAACTAATACAGGTTCTTAAAGCTCCAGAACCTCAATTCTGTGTCAGAATCCAATCCTGAACCTTATTGGCCGTGGATTCCTCACTTGAACTGTGAACTACTATTTCCATGTTATTTTTCCCCGTTCTCCTGCAGCTGTTATCCCCGAGACCTGTTGTTTGTGGTTATTCAATTGGCTGTGGACACTGTGTGGGGGTGGATAATAGTGAACAGAATGGCCACATATCAAGGCTGTTGCACATACTATCTACTATAGTGTAGAGGGTGCAAAGTCTATTTTAGGGATGGTGCAGAGGATTGATGCCAAATAGGAGGACGTTAAAGGGGTTGTCCACTACTGTAAATTAACCCCCAATGTATCCCCCCGGGGCCCCTGATGAATTTTGTAAATACCTCATGTTGCCTGTACTGCCTGTGAGCGGCGCTAACGCTGGCCGCTCACAGGCAACATGTGACCCGCGGCTGCAGCCGGCTCTTGCTTCCACTGACATCCCGACAAGTGCTGGCAGAAGCCGGGGGTCACTCTTCCTCCTTCCGCACTGGCTGCCAGGCTGTGGGCAGGGTTATCCCCCTGGTGTCACACCCGGCATCCACCACGTGCCCATTCATTGAGAAAGCGTGTGGTGGATGCTGGCTGTGACGCGGGTGGTAACCCCACCCACAACCCAGCAGCCACCGCAGGGACCCAGTGCTGAGTCTCGCCTCACTTATCGTGACGTCAGTGCTGGGTCATGTGCTGCCTGTGAGCAGCCACGGATAGCGCTGCTCACAGGCAGTGTAGGCAACATAAGGTATTTGCAAAATTCATTAGGGCCCCGGGGGGATAAATTGGGGGGTTAATTTAAAGTAGTGGACAATCCCTTTAAGGGCTAGTATCCTATATCCATTTGTAAGCACAAAACTATGGGCTATGGGACAGTAGACATTAGGTTGTCATCTTGGAACAGCAGTCTGCTCTATAGGAGACTCCAGGAAGCTGGGTGGAGTCTTATCACTAGAGAAAACAGCAGCTAGAGCAGAACACTGACTGCAAGAGTTCCAGCTGTGCCTACGTCCTATGTGACTCCTTTCCTGTGCGAAATACAAACACATGCAGTAGCTGTCACATCTATGTGTTTGTACTCTACGATGGAAAAGAGTAGTTAGGGACGGCACCTTTACTGTATAAGGCAGTTCTTGAAAATTTCCCAGTATGAGGATCGGGGGAACCTGTTTTATTTTATTATCCTGGATTCAATTAAATAGGCTCCTAAAAAGATTTCATCACTTGCCTTTTCCACCAGTTTGTTATTGGTCAACCATATCTTACATATGCCATCTAACATGAGGTCTATGACTATGATTGAGCTTCTCAGCGCCCCACAAAAATCAAGTAGGAACCTAGCCTTTCAGAGTCAGAAGGACAGCATAGCCTCAGTAAGAGCAGTGACAGTATCTACAGGAACTTGGTATACAGGTGAAGTCACCGCAGCATCACAGGGCAGGTCGCTCACCATATGGCAGATCATTGCTTGGGCTAATGCCCTCAGAAATGGGCTGGAATGGCTGAGGAAACTTCCGTATGCAGTGAGGCTAGTCAGGGAGGACGCTTAGGAGCCGTTGGAAATGGTCCGACCCAGGAACGTACAGTGTGACAGAGAGAGGAGTGCAGGGAAAGATGAAGTAACATGTAATGAACAAGCTGTTGAAAATGTTGTAACGGATCTGGATGTGCTGCGAAGTCATGAAAGTAAAGTTTTCCATATTGAGTTGCACCTGAACTGTGTCTCTGTTTATTCAGAAGCGGCCAAAAGTGACCATAAAGAATGGAGAACAGACCCTGACGATGCAGGGGACAGAGAGGCAAGTAAGCTGACAGTGGAGCGTGATTTTTATGTATTGCAAGGCCAGGGCACCCAAGGCCCGATTAACTCAGCCACGACTATGGCCCTTGCTGACCTCTACATATTCTCTATTTTCCACCTATGCTTATTTAGAAGAAGCTCAAGTTTCGTTCCATGAACATGTCACTCACTAACAATGACATGTACATTGGGGTGGAAACTGGACAGAATTAGAGATGAGCGACTTTTCCTTTTTAGGAGGCCGACTGAAACATGAAACCCAATGCAAGTCAATGGGGAAGCAAAGTCGGCAGGGAGTGGAGGACAGTAAACACACCTACAGTGCCCATTTCAATGCCAAAAACATCAATTCTTATTACTGAAGCTTGTCAACCTTAATTTACTTCATAATAATAGTTGCGCACTGAAAACTGGGGGTTATTTGGCTAAAGTTGTGGGGGGGGTAGGGCTGGCTCCAGGTTTTCATGTGCCCTGGGCCAAAGAGCACCCCATTAACACATACCACAACTCATGATGCTCCCATACGGCACAGAAATATATGTATAGTACAATGACAAATACTTCACTGCTTAGATGATATGACTGATATCTATTATAAAATTAACAATAGCTCAAAAAAGGACAGTATATTACTCCATACAGTATTATGGCCACCACATTGTGCACCATACAGAATAATGAGCCCCATATATTTCTCCATACAGAATAATTGGCCACATATAATGTTCCATACAGTATATGATGAGCTCCACATAAAACTACAGTATATGATGGTCCCCATGGACGATGATCCAGTGTGTTATGGGCCCAAATAATGCTCCACATATAATGGGCTCCATTTCTAATGCTCCAGTGTATAATGTGCCCCGTAAATGCTTCTCCTGTGTCTGATGTCCCCAATCTGGATTTTCCAGTATATGATGGGCCTCATGGATGATGCTCCAGTGTCTTATGGGCCCTAATAATGATCAATATATTATGGGCCCCATTTCTAATGCTCCAGTGTATCATGTGCCCCATAGATGCTGCTCCAGTGTATGATCTGCCCCATTTGGAATGTTCCAGTATATGATGGGACTCATGGATGATGCTCCAGTGTCAGATGTCCCCCATTTGGAATGCTCCAGTATATGATGGGCCTCATGGATGATGCTCCAGTGTCTTATGGGTAGAGATGAGCGACTTTGCCTTTTTTCGGGTCAAGTCGGGTTTCATGAAACCCGACTTTCGCAAAAGTTGGGTCGAACGAAATCGGTTGACTGACACATGAAACCCAATGCAAGTCAATCGGGAAGCAAAGTCGGCAGGGAGTGGAGGACAGTAAACACACCTACAGTGCCTATTTCAATGCCAAAAACATCAATTCTTATAACTGAAGCTGGTCAACCTTAATTTACTTCCTAATAATAGTTGCGCATTGAAAACTGGGGGTTATTTGGCTAAAGTTGTGGGGGGTTGGGCTGGCTCCAGGTTTTCGTGTGCCCTGGGCCAAAGAGTGTCAGTGCACCCCTTTAACACATACCACAACTCATGATGCTCCGATACACCACAGAAATATAGGTATAGTACAATGACACATACTTTACTGCTTACATGACATGACTGATCTATTTCAAATTGTACAATAGCTCAAAAACAGGACAGTATATTACTCCAAACAGTGTTATGGCCACCACATTGTGCGCCATACAGAATAATGAGCCCCATATATTTCTCCATACCAAATAATTAGTCACATATAATGTTCCATACAGTATCTGATGAGCCCCACATAGTGCTCCATATATAATGGGCCACATTTGTTATGCTCCAGTGTATAATGTGCCCCTTAGATGCTGCTCCAGTGTGTGATCTGCCCCATTTACATTGCTCCAGTACATGATGGGCCCAATTTTTAATTAACCCAGGCATGGTATGTGAAAAGAGCGCCATGGAGTAATCTGAGGTGTGTACTTCCACATCCTTCACTTTTGGTGTGGGTGAAGGACACAAGGAAAGGGGTTGCTCCTGACCAGAAGCCTGCAGTTACGACTCAGTGCTTGCATTTTTTACAACTTCAAAATAGGAGGCGATAGAGCTGGAGGCTGTTTCAGCAATGTAAGCCACAAACAGTTCCTGACACTCCGGCTTTAAAAGCAGTCTACCTACTCCCAGAAAAGGGAGCATTACAGGCCCTCCAGAGCTACACCACGACGCTGGCTCAACACCTCCTGCCTTAGCTGCTATTGTGTTTTTGGCACAACCAGCAGATGCACCACCACCCCCACCACTATCAGTACCAGGTGGCCCTCCAAGCCCACATCCGCTTCCTCTTCCACCATACTTCCTCATGTTTTTGAAAATGGACCCAAAATACTAGCAGATATATGGTACTGTATCATAAGCGTACAGCTCTATACAGTCTAAGGATAACAGTAAATCTCGGTATATATTTCATGAGGCATACACAGATGCTCACAGGCTCAGTATGGATTACCCAATAAAATAACAAGTTGAAAAAGGGTACAGTATCACCAGATAAAAGGTATATATAGTATAGAGTAAAAATTCTGATTCTCCATATACATTTCAGGAGGCAGACACAAAAGCTCTCAGGCCCAGTATGGATTACACAAGAATATGAAAAGCTGTAAATGGGTTATGTTACACAAGCGTACAGCTGTATACAGTGTTGGGGTAATCTTAAAGTTCCAAATATATTTCCGGAGTAACAGACAGACGTTTACAGGCTCGTTTTGGATTACACCAGAATCTAAATAGCTAAAAAGATTACTGTATCAGAAGCGTTCTGCTGTATACAGTGTTGGCCAAATTGAAAATAACGGTATATATTTCCGTAGTCACCCTAAGACGCTCACTCAGTTTGGTTTTGACCATAATAAAAAAATGTTGTAAAAAAGTTCCTGGATAACAAGATAGCAAGTACAGTATATATTTTTTAGGGGACAATTGAAATCTCCGTATAAATAGTCCCGTAGTCACTCTCAGATGCTTACACAGTATGGATTGGACCGTAATGCTAAATGTCGAACAAAGGTACTGTATAACAAGATACAAGCTGTATTGGAGGGCAGTGGAGAGTGTAGGAGTGGGACTGAATAACTGCCATTGGTCAGAGAAACTGTTAGGTGATGGTGGATGGAGTTACCAGAACTGGAAGTATAAAAGGCTGAGGGAAGGTTCTGGAAGAGTCAGTCAGCGAAAGGAGCACAGTAAAGATGAAGTTCTGCTGAGGAAATCGAGACAGTGGAAAGGCTCCAGAGAGGACGGACAGTTGAGGCGGTCACAGGGGGGTGGGCCAGAGGACGGTAGCCGCAGACGAAGATGGCCTGGGGCTATCATACAGACGGTGTGCGCAGACTGGTGCAGCGCTGTGGTGGTTGGGCCTAGGCCAGCCACAGTGGAAGAGCCACAGAGGACGCCACGATTATAATTACAAAGGAAGTGAAGGTACCGGGGCCTGTGTACAGAGAAATATGAAACGGATGTGGTGAATTGCTGTTGACAGAAGGATGGGCACTAAAAACGGACCTGTTCAATACAAACTCTGTCTCAGTCTCATGTTTGTCTGCGGCAAGTAGAGGGTCCCCCACAGTTGGTTATCCTACAGATGATACCTTAATACAAATTTTTGAAACAAGGTACTGTATCAGCACATACCAGGTGTGTCCAGTCTAGGGTTAAATTTCCGTCTATACTTCCGGAGTCAGACACAGACACTCACAGGCTCACTATGTATTACACCAGAATTAAGAAAGTAGAAAAAGGGAAACGTATTCATAGCATACATCAATATACAGTGTTGTGGTACTTTTAAATCTTCGTATACATTTCAATCTCAGTAAGCCAGTCAAGACTCTCCGCTACTGGAAACTACATGGATACAAGTATAGACGCAAAATCGAATGTTAGCAGAAATTTTGGAATTACTCATCGTGGGGAATGCTCACGATATATGTTGCAGAGGCGATGCAGACCCTCAATTACTGTGTCTGTGGAGAAAGCGAAAAAGGTTCTTTGTGAAGAAAGGATTGCTTCATCACAGAACCGTAGATCACATCACCGTTACTCGTCTCCATCAAATTGTGATCACAGGGAGAGATGTACCAATGGTCCTCACTGCCTATCATGATGTGTCTGGTCATTTTGGAGTGCAAAAGACAGAAGCCACAGGCAGTAGGCGGTTCTATTGGATTGGCATGAGAGGAGACATTGAAAAATGGTGGCAGGAATGTCACACGTCTGTGACTATCACAACTGTGAAAGGTGATCATAAACCACCACTGCATCCGCTTGTAAGTTGACGTCCATTTCAAATGGTAGCCATTGATCATCTGAAGGTAGAGGCCAGCAGGACAGGCCATAGCTACATCTTAACCATCATTGATCAATACACCAAATTTCGAGTGGCCATCCCTGTGAAGGATTTAACTGCCCTGACTACACAGCAGTGGAGCAGGGAGAGGTAAGTATTGCAACTTGCAAGTGCTGTGGCCATGACCAAGCAGGGGGGGGCACAATCGTGGTCGACGACACTGGCACAGGACCCCTCATAGTACGCTGGTGTGTCTGATGGCGAGTGGGCCCTCCCACCGTCTGAGACACTGTATTGTACTATGAGGGGCCCTGTGCCATTGCCGGCGGCCATCATTGGGCCCATCCACCTGTTCAGAGCAACGGCGCTTGCCACGGTGCACCAAGTCTTGACCCCAGTCATTGGGGGAGGGGTAGGCAGCCCAGTTAGGGAGGTTTAAAAATTGGCATATGTAGATGTGTTGGCTGGACATTCAGATGCTGCAAAGGGCGTAATTGGGCAAGTCCGAGGAAAAGGAGGAAGAGGAAGAGGAGGTGTGCTTAATGGTGGCGGTGGGTCTTACAGTGGGGGTAGCGATGGAGCATTGTTGGCTACCTTCAGTCGGAGCAGGTGCACATGTGCTATCTGAGGTTTTGTAGTGCGTCCACGCTTGCAAGTGCATGTTGATTAAATGTCTAAGCATGCAACTGGTATTCAAATTTCAGAGTTGTTTACCTCGGCTAAAGGTCCTTCCGCACTCCTTACAGGTTACCTTTGCCTCATCAGTAGGATTTTGGACAAAGAAGTGCCACACTGCACTCTTCCTACTATGGTAAACATTTTCTGGCCTTGCACGCTGTGCTAAGTTGACCCTCTGGTCAAGCTGTCCTGCAACTCTTTTAGTTTTTGCTCCACGTTTTAGGACAGCTACGGGCCTGCTAGATAACCGCTGCTGCGATGTCAATACCTGCTGCGAATCCTTCTCCTTATCTGAACTATTGCCAGCGCCACCCTCCTCCCACAATGGATGCCAATCCGGGTCCAGAAATGGGTCATCCATCACCTCCTCTTCCAAGTCATCTGCACCTTCCTCTTTACCTTCCTCTGTGTCACCGTGTAAGGTGGTATGGTATGCGGGAAAGGGCACCAGGGTTTCATCAGAGTCAGATTCTGGCTCAATAAACTGCGAGGGCAATGTAGTGCTGTGGGTCAATGTACCAGCAGAATCATCTAGCAGTGGCTGTGCATCAGTGCAGTCCATGTAACATTCATCTTGGACTGGGGAATTCAGGATTTGACTGGATAACCCAGACATGGTATGTGAAAAGAGCTCCATAGAGTAATCTGCAGTGTGGGCTGCTGCATCCTTAACTTTTTGTGGGGGTGAAGGACACAAGGAAAGGTGTTTTTCCTGACCAGAACCCTGAACTGACGACTCCGTGCTTGCAGGTTTGAAACGTTCAGAAGAGGAGGCAATAGAGCTGGTGGCTGTTTCGGCAATGTACGCCAAAACCTGTTCCTGAAGCTCTGGCTTTAAAAGCGGTTTACCTACTCCCAGAAAAGGGAACCTTACAGGCCTTCTTGGGCCAGATGATGATGCAGGCTCAACACCTCCTGCCTTAGTTGCTTTTGTGCTTTTGCCAGAACCAGCCGATGCACCACCACCATCATTACCAGCCGCGCCCCCCTGCCCACGTCTGCGGCCTGTTCCACCATACTTCCTCATGTTTGTGAAAATGTAACCAAAATACCAGCAGAGAGATGGAACTGTATGAGGAGCGTCCAGCTGTGTAAGGTGTATTAAAAAAATTAAATCTACGTATATATTTTGTTAGTCACAGACGCTCTCCCAGTATGTATTTGATCGTAATACAACAAGCAGATATACGGTACTGTATCAGAAGTGTACAGCTCTATATGTTTGTGTAAGTAACAATCTGCGTATATGTGTTTACGTAGTGTCACACAAACACACTGCCTCTGTATAGATGTGACTGTAATGCGAACAGCAGATATACAATACTGTTTGAGAATCGGACAGCTCAATACGGTGTAGGTCTTGAAAAATGGAAAATCTCCTCTGTTTGTTTTTCCAGAAAAACACACAGATAGTTTGTATTTGTCCATGATACCAGACAGTACACGGTAGTGTGTGAGGAGCGTACACTGCTAGACGGTGTCTGTATGGAAAATTGTCAATCTCAGGCTATGTTTATACAGAGTGACACACGCTGTCTCTGTATAGTTTGGACTGTAATGAAACAGCAGATATACTAAACTGTTTGAAAAGCGGACAGCACTCTAAGGTGTCGGTCTGGAAAACCGGAAAAACTCCTCGGCTTTTTTTTCCAGAGAAACACACAGATAGCTTGTATTTGTCCCTGATACCAGCCGGTACATGGTAGTGTGTGACGAGCGTACACCGCTAGACGGTGTCTGTATGGAAAATTGTTACTCTCAGGCTATGTTTAGACGGAGTGACACATGCTGTCTCTGTATAGTTTGGACCGTAATGAAACAGCAGATATACTAAACTGTTTGAAAAGCGGACAGCACTCTAAGGTGTCGGTCTGGAAAACCAGAAAAACTCCTCGGCTTTTTTTTCTAGAGTAACAGACAGATAGCTTGTATTTGTCCCTGATACCAGCCGGTATACACCGCTATAAGGTGAGTGAAAAAATGAACGCTCGGTAACTGAGCAGAACAAAATAATAAAATTTGGAGTGCTTTGAAAAAAGCAGTTTGAACAGCAGTGTGCACACAGCAATGCAGCTATCAGGTAGCCTTAAAAGTCAGCCTAATCACCACCAGCGCTGCTGCACACAACAAAAATCCTCCACTTTCACTGCACACTAACTGTACAGTGAAAAGCACTATCAGCAGAAGCAGTTTTTTTTTCTTCTTCCCTGCCTGACGCTCTCCCTGTTCAGAATCAGCAGCAGCAGCTCTCTCTATTCTAAGATCGGCAGAAGTAAGATGGCGGTCGGCGTGCACGCCCTTTTATAGCCCCTGTGACGCCACACAAAGCCAGCCAATCACTTGCATGCCCTTCTCTAAGATGGTGGTGACCGCTGCCCATGTCATCGCGTTGCCCACAGTGTGCGTCCTCCATCATTGGCTGAAAAAGGGCGCTGGAAGCATAATTTGAAACGCGTCTTTAGCGCTCTGATCGGCGACCTCATGGCCGACCTCACGCTATGGTCGGGTTTCGTTTCATGAAACCTGACTTTAGCGAAATCGGCGATTTTTGAAATTGACCGACCCATTTCGCTCAACTCTAATAGCAAGTATATTGCAAATTTGTTTCATTTTTCAAGCAATTTGCAATTTTAATAATTTTGAGAACATGAGAATAATAACTCCTTAAAGGGAACCTGTCAGCTCGTTTTTCCGCAATAAGTTGCCGCCACTGCCTTTTGGGGCTTATCTTACAGCATTCTGTAATGCTGTAGGTAAGCCCCCAATCTAACCTGAAAGAGAAGAAAAACAAGTTTTATTATACTCACCCGGGGTGGTCCGGTCCGATGGGCATCGCAGGTCCGGGTCCGGTACCTCCCATCTTCTAGCAATGACATCCTCCTCCTTGCTTCGTGCCAGTCTCCTGCGCAGGAGTACTGATCTGCCCTGTTGAGGGCAGAACAAAGTACTGCAGGAATTTGCTCTGTCCTCAACAGGGCAGATCAGTACGCCTGCGCAGGAGACTGGCACGAAGCAAGGAGGAGTACATCATCGCTAGAAGATGGGAGGCACGGGACCCAGACCTGCGACGCCCATCGGACGGACCACCCCCGGGTGAGTATAATAAAACTTGTTTTTCTTCTCTTTCAGGTTAGATCGGGGGGCTTATGTACAGCATTACAGAATGCTGTAGATAAGCCCCAAAAGGCAGTGACGGCAACTTATTGCGGAAAAACGAGCTGACAGGTTCCCTTTAATTCCTGGCAAGAAACTCAGAAACACATTTGCAGAAAATGCCTGCATGTCAGTGCACCATGGATTGTATAACTCTGCTCTGAATAGTGACTTGCCTGTGCATAAGTCCTTGTATTTAGACTTAAATAACTATGAACTTTCACTTTTTTTCCCATGGTCTATGACCTTCAACCACTCAGTTTCTTTTTATGGACCAGTTATCAAACTATTCTAAACTCATCCAGCCAAAAAAATGAATCACTTTAAAAAGAATTAGGGCCACATAAAGTTGTGCACTCAGTATGATTACAGTGATTTTCCCTTATGCATTCATATTATATTTTAATTACTTTTCATATTTCATAGTGTTTTCTATTTAAGTCTCCCATCATTAACATTAATGGTTTGTAACCTCTTCCTCCAGAAACCATACATCCCGTATATATTATTTTTCGTCCTGGCAGCTACAAAGAGGTTAATTTATCATTTGACAGGAAAGCAAAAAAAAAAAATAAAAAAATAATATATTAAAATTTCCAGCCATTTTTGTTTACTAATGCGGAGTCGAAGGGGAGCAGAGGATTGTTATTTCCCAGCAAGAGTGGAATAATCTGTTTGATTGATGAGTCTGAATGTTGATACAGAGGAACATCAGCTAATACAGCCCTCTGGTGGGGTGGGAGAATGGAATGTTTTGGGTCTGTAGAAATTTTTTTTCTGAAGGGCAAAGGCCACAAAAAGAAGACCAAAGGGAAAGCCAAAATAAACTAAAAGGTTGGTTTGTGCCGCTATAACACATAGGTATGCATTCTGTGTTGGATTGAAAGTTCTGAAACTTTGTTATTTACCTTTTATTTAAAGCATTAGGAAGAGATAGAGCGCTCTGCACCACCCATGCAGTATGTACAAATAGGTGCTAAAAAGAGACGAGCCATTCAGGCAGAATTTGAATTTGCCTGTTCGTGTGTTTTTTTCCTGGGAAATTTGATTCATGGAAAAGTTTTACCGTATTTTTCGGATTATAAGACATTTTTTTCTCCCAAACTTTTTTGGAAAAAATGGGGGTGCGTCTGATAATCCGAACATAGCTTGCCGATGAGAGGTGGCTCAATCTACTGTAAGGTAGCGCTCACTATGCACACAGGAACACTTTCACTTAAAATAGTCCAATGCAGTTTATTGTGGCATCATAAACCACACTGTAGTTATACTTCACAGGCTTACACATAGTTCATAACATTTCAACATATGGCTTTTCCTTGCAGTCCCTAAACACTCTGGACCTCCTCACTGTCCTGTTACCATGGGCGACAGCATGCCGTACAGTTCATTAATGTCCATAGAACACAACAGGCACCAACAGTCATGTCCCCATGTCTGGGGTTACCTCGCAGAAGCTCCGGCTCCAGATGCCGACTCTTGGTTAGTTCTTTCTCCCGGGGAAGCGGCCGCACTGGCCTCACCGATCCGGACAGTGCCTTATTCACTAGGCCGCTCCACGGTTCCAGAAGCACAGCCGGGCAGTGGCTTCCAGAAACGCAGGCCGTCACAGACTTTGCTCACACAGGTGGCCTGTCCGGGTGCTGTTCAGGGATCCGACCCTACTCCTTGGGTCTCCCAACACACTGGCCTCACCAGGTCTAGGGCCTCAGAGGGTGCTATTCAGGACGTTCGTCCCCTCCTGAGACCGTCCAACACTCACGCTTCACCGGGTGCTATTCAGGGATCAATTCCTACTCCCAGGGACTCCCAACACACCGGCCTCACCAGGTCCAAGGTCGCAGCAGGTGCTATTCAGGAAGGCAGCACACCTTCCAACACCTAGACCCTCCAGGACCTTCCACCCTGAACCATTCAAGTACACACTCTCTCTCCATGTGACCTACCTCAGGCACGTTATATGGTCCGTAGCCACACCTACAGGTGATCACATGGCTATGACCTCATTTCAGGTCCAACTCAAACACCCAGCTATTCACACACATATACAGCTTTTACTATGGGCGTTCAGACACACACCCTTGGGTGGGTTTGTAGGTGACTGGTCCTGCCCATCTCACCAAGCCACCTGAAAGCCTTCCCTGATACATAGTAACAAACACTCAGCATTACATCTGCTGATTACCACATATTCAAACTTCCATCCCAGGGCCACCCACCCTGGGATACATAACGGTCATTTACCATCCTATCTCCATTACCACAATGGATATGCCTGTGTGCATGACCCAGACAGTGCCCCCTAGCTGTCACAGCAGTCACTGCATCACATACCCCCCCTGTTCAAACTTGTGGGGTTGAACACTTGTCACATACTGGGCGTCTCGAGACCAGGTACCCACTGTCACCTTGCCCTACAAGTCGAGAGGACCGTCTCAGTCTGTTTTGGGCGTCATATGGCATCCTATTTACGCTAGGCCTCCCCCGCCCCCAGTGGTCAGTATATCGGCCTTGGGCTTTGGCCTTCCAGTCAAAGTCCGTATGTGTCACCAGACCCTTTTTAGTCTCCCCACTTTCCCCGCTGGCTCTGTCCCCTGACTTTTCCCTCCACGACCGGCTTGCCCGGTTGGTGCGGTCGTAAGTCTTACTTAGAGTCGAGCCAACTGTCTGGTCTCTCAGTCTCATACTATGAGTAGAATTGCCAGTTGCAGAAAGTCTTTGGCTACCCGCCATCTCATTATTTGCAGGGTACCTTCTGATCCTTATACCCCGGGATGAAGGCTGCCGCCATCTGATGTTCCGCATCTCTTTATTAATCTGCAGTCGATCCAGTCTCAACTGCTCTATCTCCTGCAGGTACGTTACTCTGTATTCCAGGAGCATCCAGAAGTTCCTAAGGCTTTCCATGGAGCCAACCACAATGATGGGAATCATGCCATCTTCACCAGATACCTTGACTTCACTATCAGGAGGGATCCTCACCCCCGCCACACCGGAGATATCCACAAGGTCTTGCATCACTTTACCGAGCCTTCCAACGACTCTCTCCACCAGATAATTGGGTACCGGAACTGCATCTTTCCCCAATTCCGGCTGATTCTTGGCTTCCCTCGCAAGCTCTAGACATCGAGCAGCTTTCACATTACTCCGCCTGATCATCTGTTTAGCGTGGAGACATTGTAGATGCACATCCATCAGGACAGCCACCCGTTTTACGGTGTCTTCCCTGGTTGACAGTACCACCAACTGCCGAGTCTCAGGTGCCCATTGCACCCTACATGCTTTGACCGCCTTTTTAAAAGCCTCATGCACCCCTTCATCGGTACAGGCTTCTTTCAAGTCTTCGGGTACGTCAATCACGCACTTGAAGGTCGTGGGCTCGCTCTCTTTCTGGACAGATGGCTCCGGGTTTACCACGGATACTTCCTTCAAAACAGTTGTCCCAACCGGGGAACTATCTTGTTCAGCTTTTAGCTCAAAATCTTCATGAGATTTTACCTCTTCGAGACCCCTTGCCAAGATGGGCACTGGCAGTTCCGTCTTGTTACCATTCTGGCATGACCGCTGTAAGTCTTTGACCACCAACTTTTTCTCCTGCAGAAGACCTCTCACTGCTCCTCTGAGTCCTTCCACATCTTCCCTAAGGGCTTTGATCACGCTTTTCCACGTTGACAGGTGACCTCTGAGCTCCAAGACTTCTTTCTCAAGCTACTCCACTCTGTGCTCAGCCGTTTGTCTCAGGGTCTTGACTGCCAAGAGCTCGGACTCTGGGTGGCACAGCTGCTCCAACTGCGCGGAGTTGGCGACTTCCATACTCACCACCTTTAGACATTCCTTCACCAGCTGTTGACACATCTCTTCGCGCCCTTGCTCCAAGTTTCGTAGCTTCGCCTCTACCTGGCGAAAACTGTCAACTCGCTCTGCCCAAGTGTCCATTTCATGGGTCAGTTTGTTAACTTGACCCTCTAGTCATCGGATGATGGCGGTCAAATTGGAGATCTTCTCTTCTTGCTCCAACTTCTCTGAGGATGCTGTTGGTTCAGCCCCTTTCTGGCTTTTGCCCCTCCGGCGATGGGAGGACGTCTGGCCACTTAGCCCTGAGTCAGTCTTACTGCACTCCTTGTCACTGTCGTCACCATCGTAATGGGAGCGACTACCACCTTATCGGTCATCCAATACGCAGCAGTCCCATTTCTACTGATGTTGGACCCCACTCTCGGAGCTTCCCCATGTCCAACGGTCACACATTCTGGTTCGTCTACCCGTGACATCCTGCCTTCACCTTTGAGGAGCTCTGTCACTATCATTTACACTGTGGTACCTGTCAGGTGTCATCATGTCCGTAAGCGGGGCAAAGTTATCCTTCCCTCTGGTCACCCCAATGTCTGACCCATCACGGTTGGAAGATGTTATTGCCTTTATGTACGCCTCCCCTGCACCCAAGAGCCCTCCATCCTCCTGCTGTAGAGCCGCTCCCCTCTCCCACAAGTTAGAGAACAGTCCAGAGTCCTGGCCTATGACTACCGGACAACATAAGTTCGGGACTATAGCGACATCCTGTCAGGTACTGTCCCAAATCATCTCAAGGATCACCCTGGCCACTGGATAGTCCCTAGTGCTCCCATGAACGCAAGTGACCCCGACCTTCCTATTGGGCATTACAAATCCCTGGGGCGCCACCCTTACTAGAGTCACTGGGGTCCCAGAATCGACCAGTCCATACATTTCCTCCTCATTCACCTGCAGGGCACACCCCCGTAGCCTCTTGCCGGGTGGGTAGTTCACCAGGCAGACTGGACACCTATAGTACATTTTCAACTGGCAACAATTCATCTGCACCACCCCTTTTAGGTCAGGATACTCCTCCCCCTTTTGGACCACTATCTGCTTTTGGGACTCCGCCTCCCTCTGGGACTCCACCCCTTTTTGGGTCACCACCCTGATTTGGGTCACCACCTCCCTTTGGGGCTCCACTCCCTTTTGGGTCACCACCCCTATTTGGGCCACCATCCCCTTTCGGGATTTCCCTATGTCCCCTCTACTGGCCTTTTTAGGCCAGAGTTCACACGGTACAATTATATGTCTTTTGGGGTTATACTGGCCCTTTAAAAAGACGAATACTCTGATGTCCTCTTACTACACCACACCCGCTCCTGCTGGCAGTGCCACAGCTCTTGCTGTAGCTGCAAATACCCTGCACCTCCGGCTGCCGCTCACAACCAGCTGCTGGCGTCACTGCATCTTCTGTTGCTGCAGAACCTCTTGCTGCAACTTGCAATTGCAGCTCCCGCTGCCACAAGTCCATGCACACTTCCGCTGCACCGTCTTCATGGACCCGCAGATCCACAGCAACCTTCGTAACCCAGCCGAGTTACAGCCAGACGCTTGTCACCTTCGTGACCCCACTGAGTCACAGCAAACACCTTCAGCTCTTATAAAGACAGAGGGAAAAAAAAAAGAAAAAAAAAAACACATACACAGTCTCTCACTGACCCCGGTCAGTACAACACGGACTCCTGTCCGTTACCTGCTGCTGTCGGCCACAAAGGTTTCCGGGTACCTCTTATCCACAGAGGCACCCTATATCTCCTGGCTCAGAGTCGCCAGCACTGCAACATGTGCTTCTTGAAACCGTTGCCCCTAGCAACCGAATTTGTAGACCTCGTCCATTGCCCCTAACAACAAGGCTACAACAGTGCCCTTAGCATTCTCCACCTTATGTAAGGTAGCGCTCACTGAGTGCGTTGAGGAACACTTGCTTGGCTGCGATATTGATGCACACAAGAACACTTTCACTTAACATAGTCCAATGCAGTTTATTATGGCATCATAAACCGCACCGTAAGCCATGTTATACTTCACAGGCTTACACATAGTTCATAACATTTCAACATATGGCTTTTCTTTGCAGTCCCTAAACATGCTGGACCACCTCACTGTCCTGTTACCATTGGCGACCGCATGCCGTACAGTTCATTAACGTCCATAGAACACAACAGGCACCAACAGTTATATCCCCATGTCTGGGGTTACCTCGCTGGAGCTCCGGCTCCAGATGTCGACTCTTGGTTAGTCCTTTCTCCCGGGGAAGCAGCCGCACTGGGCTCACTGACAGTGCCTTATTCACTAGGCCGCCCCACGGTTCCAGAACCACAGCCGGGCAGTGGCTTCCCCAAACACAGGCCGTCACAGACTCTGCTCACACATGTGGCCTGTCCAGGTGCTGTTCAGGGATCCAACCCTACTCCTTGGTCTCCCAACACCCCGGCCTCACCAGGTCCAGGGCCTCAGAGGGTGCTATTCAGGACATCCGTCCCCTCCTGAGACCGTCCAAAACTCACGCTTCACCGAGTGCTATTCAGGGATCCGTCCCTGCTCCCAGGGACTCCTAACACACCGGCCTCACCAGGTCCAAGGTCGCAGCAGGTGCTATTCAGGAAGGCAGCACACCTTCCAACACCTAGACCCTCCAGAACCTTCCACCGTGAACCATTTAGGTACACACTCTCTCTCCATGTGACCTACCTCAGGCACATTATATGTTCTGTAGCCACACCCACAAGTGTCCACATGGCTATGACCTCATTGCAGGTCCTATTCAAACACCCTGCCATTCACACACATATACAGCTTTTACGATGGGCGATCAGACACACCCCTGGGTGGGTTTGTAGGTGACTGGTTCCACCCATCTCACCAAGCCACCTGAAAGCCTTTCCTGATACATAGTAGCAAACACTCAGCATTACCTCTGCTGATTACCACATATTCAAGCTTCCATCCCAGGGCCACCCACCCTGGGATACATAACGGTCATTTACCATCCTATCTCCATTACCACAATGGATATGCCTGTGTGCATGATCCAGACAGCGCCCCCTAGCTATCACAGCGGTCACTGCATCACACTACGCATGAGCCCAAAGTCCACAGCAGTGAAAATTATGGGAAGTGCGGGGTCCGCAACATCACCCCACTCCTGCCGCCATCACCACCTTCTTGCAGCAGCTACCCTACCACCTGGGACCTCGCTCCACCACAGCCACCCCCCACCATTTTATGAAAACATTTTTTTACCTATTTTTCTCCTGAAAATTTGAGGTGCGTATTATGGTCCGGTGGATCTTAGAAGCAGAATACTGTATTTAATCTCCTTTTTAGAACATAATAAACGTAATATGTAACAAGTAAAAAAAAAATATTATACTTACTCTCTGCTAATCTTTCTGGCCCTTCCACTACACACTATCACCCATCTTTTGACCTTCCAATGCTCACGTTGGAATCTTCAGTCCTCTATCACTAGGCTTGACTTCCAGGTGTCATGGCACATGAGAGGTCAATGATGTCATGAAGTCCCAACTTGTGCCGTGACCTTTTTCACATGCCTTTGTAGAAACCTCTTGAGGGCCATGACACTAGTAAGTCCAGAAGAATGGGAGAGGACCAAAGATTCCAACACAAGGTGTGGGGTATCAGGAGGACCGGATGGGTGGAAGTGAGGAGCAAAGGGTCTGAAGAAGTGAGCAGTAAGGCGAGTATAACAGTTCTTTTTATCTTGTTAAAGGGCTTACCAATGAACAAAATATACGGTACTTTAATTAATGAATTGTAAGGGGGTGGCGTTGCTGTGGACCGTAGAGAGAAGCTGCCACTTTAAGAGACAGCACCCCCCATTGTTTAGAGCAGTGGGACATTCTGCTCTTCCCTGCAGTAAAGACTGTTGGTTTCCTCTGCCAGCACTGGAGAGGGGAGGGGCTGCTTTTCTGTGTGTGAGTTCAGAGCCGAGATTTCTGCAGGAAGGAGATGTGCCTGGAGCTGTGAGGAAAAGACTTTGTAAACTCTTCTGGGGATAACAAGGTGGCTTTCCTGTGTTGCCATGTGGAGCCATGAAGAAACACAAGAAAGGAATCCAGAGGAGGGAATCCACTGTTCCTAGGAGCATCACTGGACCTGCACACAAGGAGAAGACCACATTGCACAGAGCTTCCTGGAAGATGTTCGCACCATCTTGCAAAGCTGCAGGGGCCCCCGGGAATGGACTGAGATACCAACGCTACTGAGTGTTAACCCCTTCTGTGCACATGCTAGGGTTTAGGACAGGCTGCAATATATAGAGCACGGCAGCCGTGTGGCCTGATTAGCAAAGGCCAGATAGGCTATAGTTAGTGTAGCAACATACTATACTTTACTGTGTTGTCTTGCCAGTTGGATAAATACACTGAGCTGTGATAGTTGGTGCTCCGTGTTGTTTGACGGCCCAGCTAAAGAATATCATTCTTGTAAATTGTCTGTTTTCATTGCATGCCTCTGTTTTTGCATTCTCCTAACACTGCATTCCGTGCCTGTAAATAAATTAACCCTTTGTTGTTTGCACTTCATCTTGCGTACTACTCTCCCTGCATTGTGGTGGTTCCCCGGCCATCACTTCAGAATAATAATTATTTCCATAATTGGATGCGGTAAATAAAAATGTTCCTGTGCTGAGATAATCATATAAATGTGCCTCTGCTGTGTACATACCACATGTCCTGGGCAGGGGAGGTCACAAAAGAGTATACAGCAGGGGCGTAGCTAGGGTTTTGGTTCGGGGGGGGTGAAAGTTCTGAGTGGGCCCCTAACCAGGTAACCCTGATTACAACTCGGTGACGCAAATTATTAGTGGATGTAGGACAACCTCAGCAGATGACAGTGATGTTACTGAAAATTACCTCTGTATAAAGACCAATATTGATATTACCGCTATATGGTCAGTGGTAGATACCAGTCCTAAGGAACATATAAGATTGCAGCACAGTTATATAGATAATGACTTACCGCTGACGTTCTTTCTGATGGAATCGTTCACTTTTTCCGTTTTTTCCATCTGGCCCAGACCAACATGACAACTCATCCAGCTAGAAATCAACAACAGAGAATACAACAAAGACACATTTCACTTCTCACATTTTCAGCACTGCACCATCTATCTACAACCTGCACAAACCTTTCATCCTGCTGATACCCTAATACTGAGCCGCTGCTTCCATATGTGACCCTATTACTGCACCTGCTGTGTGGTTCTCTGTGACCTCTAAATTCTAAAGCAACCCTCTAGAATATAGTAATGCCAAGTGCAAGTGCCCTAGAAAACAGTGCTAACATTTTGTCCCTTAGAAAGTAGTAATGCCTTGAGTGTCCCTTTGACAGTCACAGTCACAGTAACCTGATTTCCCCTATAACAATAAGTGCTCATTTTACATTTAATAATGTTCCGAGTCTCCCCCTTTAAAGCTCTCCTCTACCCAATATGATGCTCTCATATACAGCGTCATGCTCCCTCACTGTATATATACTGACCCCTTAGTATCTCCCAAACTATTTGATAGCTCCAACATTAATCTCCACACTGTATGATGGCCCCCTAGATAGCCTCTATATTGTATAATGCACCAGACAATCCTCAATATAGTATAAGGCACTCGCCATAGGCCTCCATATAGTATAATGCACATCCCATAGGCAGCCTGTATAGTATAATGCAACCCAGCCTGTATAGTATAATGCATCCCCATAGGAAGCCTGTATAATAAAGTGCACCCCCATAGGCAGCCTGTATAATATAGTGCACCCCCATAGGCAGCCTGTATAATATAATGCACCCCATAAGCAGTCTGCATAATATAGTACACCCCCATAGGCAGCCTGTATAATATAGTGCACCCCTATAGGCAGCCTGTATAATATAGTGCACCCCATAGGCAGCCTGTATAATATAGTGCACTCTGTCACGCTGGCACCTTGGCAGGTTAGCGCAAGCGAGGGGGTTGTGGCTCCACTGTGCCACAAATCAGACTACCCTGGAAGGGGCGTGACTAGGACAGCTACCTCGGTCTTCTCTGGAGCCTCTGATGGTGAGGTCAGGCTTGTGGCAGGTAGCTACCAGGTGCCAATCCAGGGTGGTGTCTGGCTGTGGCTGCTGGTCCCACTGGGGAACAGGATGCTAGGACAGGTACGGGCAACAGGCATGACTGGCAGAAAGGAGAGCACGGCTGGTATTCTGGCAGGTGGGCATGGCTGAGACACTGGCAGGCGGGCACGGCTGAGACACTGGCAGATGGGCATAGCTGAGACACAGGGACATGAGCAGGAAGGAGTGGTGTATGGAATAGGTAGAGACCTGTTCACACAGCAGGTGCAGGTACTGGGACTGGCAGGAAGGCGTGGTGTATGAAGGAGCAGGTTTGGACCTGTTCACACTGGAGGAGAACTGCAAGGCTGTGGAGAGGAGCTGCAGTTAGCAGCAAGAGGTTGTCCAGCAGCAGAAGCAGAACAAAGCAAGAGTATGGAGCACAGGCAGAGCCGCAAGGGTGCAGAGCACAGGCAGACAGAGAGGACAGAAGGATAGGCACAGCAGGGAAAATAGCCACAGACAAGGAGACCACGAGACAGAGGTAGGACAGAGTTCAGACAAGGTAACAGTGCAAGACAAGGTACTGGAACAAAGACACGCTGTATATACTGCCTCCTGGAAGGCAGACAGGATAGGTACGAGACAAGGAACAATAGCACAGGGACCAGGATATACTGCCTCCTGGAGGGCGGACGGAGAGGTACAAGGCAAGGCAAGGAACAAGGACACAGAGACCAGGATATTCTGCCTCCTGGAGGGCAGACGGAGAGGTACAAGACAAGGCAAGGAACAAGGACACAGAGACCAGGATATTCTGCCTTCTGGAGGGCGGCAAGACAGGCACAGGACTAGGAATCAATCCTCCAGAGAAGGCAAAACACAGGACAGGACCTGGCAACTCAGCAGCAAGACACTAACAGAGTTAAGGCTTTGCTCAGGCAGCTACCACTGGGTGGAGCTGCCCTAAATACTAGAGGCCTCTTGATAATTGGCCAGGGACACATTAGACAGGTGCACCCTGATTCCATAAGAAGCAGAGATTTTGGCACTGCCCCCCTATCCATACAGCCAGAAGCATGCAGAGAGCAGGCAGGAAGCAAGAGACACACAGCATGGAGCTGGCAGCAGACAGAAGTCACAGCATGGCCTGGAGCAGTGAGTAAGTTTGTGTTTGGGGGATGGGAGGCCAGGCAGTGATGCCTGCAGGGTTGTTACACGCTCCCACCATAGGCAGCCTGTATAATATAGAGCACCAAATAGGCAGCCTGTATAATATAGTGCACCCCATAGGCAGCCTGTATAGTATAGTGCACCCTATAGACAGCCTGCATATAATATAGTGCACCCATGACTATCATGACATATCATGACTACTATCATGACTACCATGACATATCAGGACTCGTGACTATCCTGACATATCATGACTATCATGACACATCAGTACTATCCTAAATCCTCATGGATGAAATATTTTTTCGGACTCACTGTGCGCTGCTTGACATAGTTCAGTTGTACAACATAAAGGGTATTAATAATTTAATTCCCAACGCGTTTCGAAGTTTCTAATACTTCTTCCTCAGGGGATGACATGGAGACATACGAAGACATATCAGGACTATCATGACATATCAGGACTATCATGACTATCATGACATATGAAGACATATCAGGACTATCATGACACATCAGGACTATAATGACATATGAAGACTATCATGACATATAAGGACTATCATGACACATCATGACATTCATATGGAGTAGGAAACTGGCTAGTAGGAGCAATGCCTAGTAAAATATGCAAGAACATGCAAAACACAACCACACTGATGAGGGGCAATACCCCGAAACAGCTGTCTGTGGATGGATACCATGTTTTGGCATAGGTGGTTTCCTTCATTGGAGACTGCCCTTCCCGTGGTTGTTCCTTCCTGGGGAAAGACCTGGCTAGTCATTGCTTGCGGTGAGAAACATGTGATGGTGTCTCCGCGGCTTGTGTTTTGCATGTTTTTGCATATTTCCCATAAGGGATGGGGGCATTGCTCTAAAACAGGGGTCCCCAACCACCGGTCCGCGGCCCAGCACCGGGCCATTACAGTGCCCTTGCCGGTCCGCAGACACAAGGGGAGCCGGCGGCGGTGAAGCAGCTGATACTCACCGGTCCCTGTCGGCAGCTTCATCCAGAGCTGAGCGGTCAAGTGTACCGCTCATTTAAGGTCATGAATATGGACGCCACTCATCTCCCATAGCACGTGACCGCTCTGCACGGGAGCTGAAGTGCCGCGAGATGCAGGGAGGGAAGTTCAGCGACGGGAAGGAAGGTCAGCGATGTGAGGGTAAGTATGATGGGGGAGGATGGGGAAACCGAGCAGAGCCACATATACAAGGGAGGGAGAGTGGGAGCGGAGCCATATATACAAGGGAGGGAGAGTGGGAGCGGAGCCATATATATAAGGGAGGGAGAGTGGGAGCGGAGCCATATATACAAGGGAGGGAGAGTGGGAGCGGAGCCATATATACAAGGGAGGGAGAGTGGGAGCAGAGCCATATATACAAGGGAGGGAGAGTGGGAGCGGAGCCATATATACAAGGGAGGGAGAGTGGGAGCGGAGCCATAAATACAAGGGAGGGAGACAAGGGAGGGAGAGTGGGAGCAGAGCCATATATACAGGGGAGGGAGAGTGGGAGCGGAGCCATATATACAGGGGAGGGAGAGTGGGAGCGGAGCCATATATACAGGGGAGGGAGAGTCGGAGAGGAGCCATATATATAAGGGAGGGAGAGTGGGAGCGGAGCCATATATACAAGGAAGGGAGAGTGGGAGGGGAGCCATGTATACAGGATGGGACAGGGGAGCCATATATACAGGGGAGGGAGAGTGGGAGCAGAGCCATGCATACAGGATGGGAGAGTGGGAGCAGAGCTATGCATACAGGATGGGAGAGAGGGAGCAGAGCCATGCATGCAGGATTGGAGAGTGGGAGCGGAGCCATGTATGCAAAGATAGGAGGATGGGAGCAGAGCCATGTATACAAGGATGGGAGAGGGGAGCCATGCATACAACAGGGGGAGCCACACAGAGCTGAACAGGACAGGGGGAACCACACATACATTTTCTGATAATTAGAAAATAATCAGCATGTACTCCAGTACAATTTTTCTTAAGTGCTCAATGCTCCATTTCCTTGTAGGTTCCAATCATCATTAGCATTGACGGTCATCAGTAGAAGTAGCCCGGTGCTCCCACTGAAAAAGAGAAACAAGCCAGGTGCTCTCACTCATTCAAAACCTATGGTGAGTTGAGTCACATTATAAATGTTATAAATAAATAAGTATGCACTGCTAAACTACAACCGCGTCCATAGCCCCGCCCCCTTATGACCAAAGCCCCACCCCTGTCACACCTCCATCCCTGCCCTGCCGGGCCATGGAAGAATGGTCTTGCTTGAAGCCGGGGACCACTGCTCTAGAATCACTGCGTTGAGAAACATGTGATGGTGCCTCCGCAGTGTTGGATGTTGATCTCCATGAGTTCATTCATCCTCATTTTTCACAGTCTTTTACTAGGCATTACTCCTTCGTACTCCACACTGATGAGGAGCAATACCCCGAAACAGCTGTCTGTGGATGGATACCATGTTTTGGCATAGGTGGTTTCCTTCATTGGAGACTGCCCTTCCCGTGGTAAGACCTGGCTAGTCATTGCTTGCATTGAGAAACATGTGATGGTGTCTCCGCGGCTTGTGTTTTGCATGTTTTATCATGACATATGGACATATCAGGACTATCATGACATATCATGACTATCATGACATATGGACATATCAGGACTATCATGACATATCATGACTATCATGACATATCATGACTATCATGTGGACATATCGGGCATATCATGTCATATCAGGCATATATCATGACATATGAAGACTATCATGACTATCATATGGACATATCTGGACTATCATGACATATCATGACTATAATGACATATCAAGACTATCATGACATATCAAGATTATCAGGACTATCATGACATATCAGGACTGACATATGAAGACTATCATGACATATAAGGACTATCATGACGTATCATGTAATATGAAAACTATCATGACATATCAGGACTATCATGACATATCATGACATATCAGGACTATCATGACATATGAAGACTATCATGACATATAAGGACTAATATGACGTATCATGTAATAGGAAAACTATCATGACATATCAGGACTATCATGACATATCATGACATGTGAAGACTATCATATGGACATATCAGGACTATCATGACATATCATGACTATCATGACATATTATGACATATGAAGTCTATCATGACATATAAGGACTATCATGACGTATCATGTAATATGAAAACTATCATGACATAGGACTATCATGACATATCATGACATATCAGGACTATCATGACCAGGGCCGCCATCAGGGCATGACAGCCCTTACAGGTGTATGGGACCCGATGACTGTGAGGGCCCGGGGGCCCGCCCGGCACCCCAGCACGCTGACAGCCCGGTCCGCGCTCGGGCCCCCTCCCTACATTTTGTTCAGGCTTCTCCACTTTTTCAGGCAGCGCTGCTGGGCCCCTCCTCCCTGTGCACCATGGTCCAGCGCCTGAGAGCCGCCCTCACGTGGCGTCACACGCCGCTCTGCTTCACTTCCTTATTCAGCAGAGCGGTGTGTGCGTGGCACGTGGGGATTGGGAGCAGTGAGTCGCAGTAGACAGCAGACAGGTGTACAACACAACTATACATAGTAGTTCAGCTGTCTCAGAGCCGAGCCCACAAGGAGCAGTAGGCAGCAGCACACAGTCGGGCAGCCGCATCATGGTGTCAGGGAAAGTGGTCACACACTGCTCTCAGGTAGGACCACCAGAAGTCATGTGTCCCACACTGCTGCAGGCTGCAGCACTAACACTGAGGCACCAGGAATGAGCTGCAGGAAAGTTTCCACCCAAACAGCTCCAAATCCTCTGAAGTTATCAGGCCATTCCTAGACAGTGGTGACTGGCAGCACAGGACTAGAGGCCCCTCACTGCTGTGTAACTGTGCACTATATGGCGGTACAGGCCCCTCATAGCTCTGTGACTGTGCACTATATGGTGCTACAGGCCCCTCATAGCTGTGTGACTGTGCACTATATGGCGTTACAGGCCACCCATAGCAGTGTGACTGTGCACTATATGGTGGTACAAGCCCCTCATAGCTCTGTGACTGTGCACTATATGGCGGTACAGGTCTCTCATAGCTGTGTGACTGTGGACTATATGGCAGTACAGGCCCCTCATAGCTCTGTGACTGTGCACTATATAGCGGTACAGGCCCCTCATAGCTGTGTGACTGTGCACTATGTGGCAGTACAGGCGCCATAGGTTGAGGGGTGGAGCCTGGGCGGAGTCTCAAGGGAGCCCCGAGAATTTTGCCAGTATGGGGCCCCGAAATTCCTAGTGGCAGCCCTGATCATGACTATCATATGGATATATTAGGCATATCATGTCATATCAGGACTATCATGACATATGAAGACTATCATGACATATCAGGACTATCATGACCTATCATGACCTATCATGACAATCATGACAATATGAAGACTACCATGACATATAAGGACTATCATGACATATCATGTAATTTGAAAACTTTAAAGACATATGAAGACAATCATGACATATCAGGACTATCAGGACTATCATGACATATGAAGACTATCATGACATATCAGGACTATCATGACATATCAGTACTATCAGAACTATCATGACATATCGTGACATATCAGGACTATCATGACTATTATGACATATCATGACTTCCATGACATATGAAGGCTATCATGACATATCAGGACTATCATGACATATCAGGACTATCATGACTATCATGACATAGAAGACTATCATGACATATCAGGACTATCAGGACTATCATGACATATGAAGACTATCATGACTATAATAAAATATGAAGACTATCATGACTATCATGACATATCAGGACTATTATGATCATTATGACAAATGAAGACTATCATGACTATCATGACATATCAGGACTATCATGACCATCATGACATATGAAGGCTATCATGACATATTAGGACTATCATGACATATCAGGACTATCAACAATATCATGACATATCATGACTATGATGACTATCATATGGACATATCGGGCATATCATGTCATATCAGGCATATATCATGACATATGAAGACTACCATGACTATCATTTGGACATATTATGACTATCATGACATATCAGGACTATCAGCAATATCATGACATATCAAGACTATCAGGAATATCATGAATATTATGACATATCATGACTATCATGACTATCATATGAAGACTATCATGAATATCATAACATATGAAGACTATCATGACTATCATGACATATCAGGACTATCATGACCATCATGATATATGAAGGCTATCATGACATATCAGGACTATCATGACATATCAGGACTATCAACAATATCATGACATATGACTATCATGACTATCAAATGGACATATCGGGCATATCATGTCATATCAGGCATATCATGTCTTATCAGGCATATATCATGACATATCAGGACTATCATGACATATGAAGACTATCATGACATGTCAGGACTATCATGACATATAAAGACTATCATGACATATGAAGACTATCATGACATATCATGACTATCATGACTAACAAGACATATCATGACTATCATGACATATCAAGACTATCATGACATATGAAGGCTATCATGACATATCAGAACTATCAGGACATATCAGGACTAGTGTTGAGCATTCCGATACCGCAAGTATCGGGTATCGGCCGATATTAGCGGTATCGGAATTCCGATACTGACTTCCAGTACTTTTGTCATATCGGATTCCGGAATCGGAATCGGAAGTTCAAAGTTGATTGACAGCCGAAATGACGTCATCATGATGCGCAGTGTGTGCGCATCATGATGCGCCGTCATTTTGGGCCTTCCGGGGGTCTCTGCCGGCCTGCCGGGGGGCTGTGCCGGCCTGCCGGGGGGCTGTGTGGACTGCCCGGGGTCTGTACCGGCCTGCCGGTGGTCTGTGCACCCTGTGAGGGTCTGTACCGGCCTGCCGGGGGGCTGTGCCGGCCTGCCGGTGGTCTGTGCACCCTGTGGGGGTCTGTACCGGCCTGCCGGGGGGCTGTGCCAGCCTGCAGGTGGTCTGTGCACCCTGTGGGGGTCTGTACCGGCCTGCCGGGGGGCTGTGCCGGCCTGCCGGGGGGCTGTGCTGATGTCCGGGAGTCTGTGCAGGCATCGTCCGATGGGACTACAAGTCCCATCGGGCGATGCCTGCTACCATGACAGAGATTGACACATTAGCCAATGATGGGACTGTAGTAGTCCCATCATCCGGCTAATGTGTTAAATGTGTAAAAAAAAAAAAAAAAAAAATACTACATACATACATACTACATGCATGCTACATACATACTACATATATACTACATGCATGCTACATACATACTACATGCTACATACATACTACATATATACTACATGCATGCTACATACATACTACATGCTACATACATACTACATGCTACATACATACTACATATATACTACATGCATGCTACATACATACTACATGCTACATACATACCACATATATACTACATGCATGCTACATACATACTACATGCTACATACATACTACATATATACTACATGCATGCTACATACATACTACATGCTACATACATACTACATATATACTACATGCATGCTACATACATACTACATGCTACATACATACAACATATATACTACATGCTACATACATACTACATATATACTACATGCATGCTACATACATACTACATATATACTACATACATACTACATGCATGCTACATACATACTACATGCTACATGCATGCTACATACATACTACATACATACTACATACATACTACATGCATGCTACATACATACTACATGCTACATACATTCTACATATATACTACATGCATGCTACATACTACATATATACTACATACATACTACATACATACTACATACATACTACATGCATGCTACATACATACTACATGCTACATACATACTACATATATACTACATGCATGCTACATACATACTACATACATACTACATGCATGCTACATACAAACTACATGCTACATGCATGCTACATACATACTACATACATACTACATACATACTACATACATACTACATGCATGCTACATGCATGCTACATGCATACCACATATATGCTACATACATACCACATATATACTACATACATACTATATACATACTACATACATACTACATGCATGCTACATACAATACATTCATACAATACATACATAGACATACAGTACATATAACATAGAGTAACATACTTACCAATACTTGTCACATTGTTCCCCGAAGCCATTGTCTTTTACGGAATAAATATTAACATAACAAACCACAAAAATACTCACCCATGATCCGAAGCAGTCCACGAGTGTGTCCCACGACGATCTTGGGTAGAGAACTGCAGCATCAGCTGATGCTGCCGCTCTCTACGGGCTGCAGGAATCCAATGACGGAAGGTAGGTATCCTTCCGCACTGTATTCCTCCGCCACTTAAAAAAAAAAAAGTCCCTAGTCTCACTTTATGGTAAAAGCTGTGTGGGAAATTCCCACGCAGCAATGGCATAAAGTGAGACTAGGGACTTTTTTTTTAAGTGGCGGAGGAATACAGTGCGGAAGGATACCTACCTTCCGTCATTGGATTCCTGCAGCCTGTAGAGAGCGGCAGCATCAGCTGATGCTGCAGTTCTCTACCCAAGATCGTCATGGGACACACTCGTGGACTGCTTCGGATCATGGGTGAGTATTTTTGTGGTTTGTTATGTTAATATTTATTCCGTAAAAGACAATGGCTTCGGGGAACAATGTGACAAGTATTGGTAATTATGTTACTCTATGTTATATGTACTGTATGTCTATGTATGTATTGTATGAATGTATTGTATGTAGCATGCATGTAGTATGTATGTAGTATGTATGTAGTATATATGTGGTATGTATGTAGTATATATGTGGTATGTATGTAGCATGCATGTAGTATGTATGTAGTATGTATGTAGTATGTATGTAGCATGTAGCATGTATGTAGCATGCATGTAGTATATATGTGGCATGTATGTAGCATGTAGTATGCATGTAGTATGATGTAGTATGTATGTAGTATGTATGTAGCATGTAGTATGTATGTAGCATGCATGTAGTATGTATGTAGTATGTATGTAGCATGCATGTAGTATATATGTAGCATGTAGTATGTAGCATGCATGTAGTATATATGTAGCATGCATGTAGTATATATGTAGCATGTAGTATGTAGCATGCATGTAGTATATATGTAGTATGTATGTAGCATGTAGTATGTATGTAGCATGCATGTAGTATATATGTAGTATGTATGTTGTATGTATGTAGCATGCATGTAGTATGTATGTATGTAGTATTTTTTTTTTTTTTTTATATTTAACACATTAGCCGGATGATGGGACTACTACTGTCCCATCATTGGCTAATGTGTCAATCACTGTCATGGTAGCAGGCATCGCCCCATGGGACTTGTAGTCCCATTGGACGATGCCTGCACGGACCCCCGGACATCAGCGCAGCCCCCCGGCAGGCCGGCACAGCCCCCCGGCAGGCCGGTACAGACCCCCACAGGGTGCACAGCCCCCCGGCAGGCCGGCACAGCCCCCCGGCAGGCCGGTACAGACCCCCACAGGGTGCACAGCCCCCCGACAGGTCGGCACAGCCCCCCGGCAGGCCGGTACAGACCCCCACAGGGTGTACAGACCCTGGGCAGTCCGCACAGCCCACCGGCAGGCCGGCACAGCCCCCCGGCAGGCCGGCAGAGACCCCCGGAAGGCCCGTACAGACCCCCGAGAGGCTGTACAAGGGCAGGAAAGGGTTTTTCCAATTCCGATACCGGAAGTCTCATAGACTTGAATGGGACTTCCGGTATCGGCATCGGCGATACCGATACTTTTTTTAAAGATCGGCCGATCCTTTCCGATCCGATATTTTGAAGTATCGGACGGTATCGCTCAACTCTAATCAGGACTATCATGACTATCAAGACATATGAAGACTACCATGACATATCATGATCATCATGACATATGAAGACTATCATGAATATCATAACATATGAAGACTATCATGACTATCATGACATATCAGGACTATCATGACCATCATGATATATGAAGGCTATCATGACATATCAGGACTATCATGACATATCAGGACTATCAACAATATCATGACATATCATGACTATCATGACTATCATATGGACATATCGGGCATATGACATATCAAGACTACCATGACTATCATTTGGACATATGACTATCAATATCAGGACTATCAGCAATATCATGACATATCAGGACTATCATGAATATTATGACATATCATGACTATCATGACTATCATATGGACATATCAGGCATATCATGTCATATCAGGCATATATCATGACTGATGATGACAATCATGACATATCATGACTATCATGACATATGAAGATTATCATGACATATCAGGACTATCATGGATATCATGATTATCATGACATATGAATACTATCATGACATATCAGGACTATCATGACATATCAGGACTATCATGGATATCATGACATATCATGACATATCATGATTATCATGACATATGAATACTATCATGACATATCAGGACTATCATGACATATCATGACATATCATGACATATCATGACTATCATGACATATGAAGACTATCATGACATATCAGGACTATCATGACATATCAGGACTATCATGACATATCAGGACTATCATGGATATCATGACATATCATGACATATCATGATTATCATGACATATGAATACTATCATGACATATCAGGACTATCATGACATATCAGGACTATCATGGATATCATGACATATCATGACATATCATGATTATCATGACATATGAAGACTATCATGACATATCAGGACTATCATGACATATCAGGACTATCATGGATATCATGACATATCATGACATATCATGATTATCATGACATATGAAGACTATCATGACATATCAGGACTATCATGACATATCAGGACTATCATGGATATCATGACATATCATGACATATCATGATTATCATGACATATGAATACTATCATGACATATCAGGACTATCATGACATATCATGACATATCATGACTATCATGACATATCAGGACTCTCATGGATATCATGACATATCATGACATATCATGACTATCATGACATATGAAGACTATCATGACATATCAGGACTATCATGACATATCAGGACTATCATGGCTATCATGACATATCAGGACTATCATGACATATGAAGACTATCATGACATATCAGGACTCTCATGGATATCATGACATAACATGACATATCATGACTATCATGACATATGAAGACTATCATGACATATCAGGACTATCATGACATATCAGGACTATCATGGCTATCATGACATATCAGGACTATCATGACATATCAGGACTATCATGGATATCATGACATATGAAGACTATCATGACATATCAGGACTATCATGGATATCATGACATATCATGACATATCATGACTATCATTACATATCAGGACTATCATGACATATCAGGACTATCATGGCTATCATGACATATCAGGACTATCATGACATATCAGGACTATCATGGATATCATGACATATGAAGACTATCATGACATATCAGGACTATCATGGATATCATGACATATCATGACATATCATGACTATCATTACATATCAGGACTATCATGACATATCAGGACTATCATGGCTATCATGACATATCAGGACTATCATGACATATCAGGACTATCATGGCTATCATGACATATCAGGACTATCATGACATATCAGGACTATCATGGATATCATGACATATGAAGACTATCATGACATATCAGGACTATCATGGATATCATGACATATCATGACATATCATGACTATCATTACATATCAGGACTATCATGACATATCAGGACTATCATGGCTATCATGACATATCAGGACTATCATGACATATCAGGACTATCATGGATATCATGACATATCATGACATATCATGACTATCATGACATATGAAGACTATCATGACATATCAGGACTATCATGGATATCATGACATATCATGACATATCATGACTATCATGACATATGAAGACTATCATGACATATCAGGACTATCATGACATATCATGACATATCATGACTATCATGACATATCAGGACTATCATGGATGTCATGACATATCATGACTATCATGACATATGAAGACTATCATGACATATCAGGACTATCATGGATATCATGACATATCATGACATATCATGACTATCATGACATATCATGACATATGAAGACTATCATGACATATCAGGACTATCATGGATATCATGACATATCATGACATATCATGACTATCATGACATATGAAGACTATCATGACATATGAAGACTATCATGACATATCAGGACTATCATGGATATCATGACATATCATGACATATCATGACTATCATGACATATCAGGACTATCATGACATATCATGACATATCATGACATATCATGACATATCATGACATATCAGGACTATCATGACATATCAGGACTATCATGGATGTCATGACATATCATGACATATCATGACTATCATGACATATCATGACTATCATGACATATCATGACTATCATGACATATGAAGACTATCATGACATATCAGGACTATCATGGATATCATGACATATCATGACATATCATGACTATCATGACTATCATGACATATCAGGACTATCATGACATATCAGGACTATCATGGATATCATGACATATCATGACATATGACATATCATGACATATCATGACATATCATGACATATCATGACTATCATGACATATCAGGACTATCATGACATATCAGGACTATCATGGATATCATGACATATCATGACATATGACATATCATGACATATCATGACATATCATGACATATCATGACTATCATGACATATCAGGACTATCATGACATATCAGGACTATCATGGATATCATGACATATCATGACATATGAAGACTATCATGACATATGAAGACTATCATGACATATCAGGACTATCATGGATATCATGACATATCATGACATATCATGACTATCATGACATATGAAGACTATCATGACATATCAGGACTATCATGACATATCATGACTATCATGACTATCATGACATATGAAGACTATGGACATATGACTATCAATATCAGGACTATCAGCAATATCATGACATATCAGGACTATCATGACATATCATGACTATCATGACTATCATGACATATGAAGACTATGGACATATGACTATCAATATCAGGACCATCAGCAATATCATGACATATCATGACATATGAAGACTATCATGACATATCATGACATATGAAGACTGTCATGACATATGAAGACTATCATGACAAATCAGGACTATCATGACTATCACTACATATGAAGACTATCATGACATATCAGGACTATCATAACTATCAAGTCATATCATCACTATCATGACATATCAGGACTATCATGACATATGACTATCATGACATATCAGGACTATCACCCTATCAGGACATATCATGACATATGGCTATAATGACATATCCGGACTATCCTGACATATCTGGACTATCATGTCATATCATGTCATATGACTATCATGACATATCCGGACTATCATGACATATGACATATGGACATATCTTGACATTTCATGACTATTATATCAGGACTATCATGACATATGAAGGCTATCATTACATATCAGGACTATCATAACATATCAGGACTATCATGACTATCATGACATATGAGGACTATCATGTCATATCAGTACTATCATGACTATCATGACATATCAGGACTATCAGGACATATCATGACTTATGACTCTCATGACATATCTGGACTATCATGACATATCAGGACTATCAGGACATATCAGGACTATCAGGACATATCATCACATATGACTATCATGACATATCCGGACTATCATGATATATGACATGTGGACATATCTTGACATTTCATGACTATTATATCAGGACTATCATGACATATGAAGACTATTATGACATATCAGGACTATCATGACTATCATAACATATGAAGACTATCATGACTATCATGACATCAGGACTATCATGACCATCATGACATATGAAGACTATTATGACATATCAGGACTATCAGGACTATCATGACTATCATGACATATCAGGAGGACTATTAAGACTTACAGTCATATGTTAAAGTTTGGGCACCCCTATTAATGTTAACCTTTTTTCTTTGTTCTTGACTGTTCTCACCATTCTTCTTCTCTGCCTTTCTGATATTTTTCTTCGCCTGCCACTTCTGGGCTTAACAAGAACTGTACCTGTGTTCTTCCATTTCCTTACTATGTTCCTCACAGTGGAAACTGACAGGTTAAATCTCTGAGACAACTTTTTGTATCCTTCCCCTGAAAAGCTATGTTGAATAATCTTTGTTTTCAGATCATTTGAGAGTTGTTTTGAGGAGCCCATGATGCCACTCTTCATAGGAGAATCAAACAGGAGGACTACTTGCAAATGGCCACCTTAAAAACCTTTTCTCATGATTTGATACACCTGGCTATGACGTTCAAAACTCAATGAAGTTACAAAACTAATTTAGTGCTTCAGGAAGTCAGTAAAAAGTAGTTAGGAGTGTTCAAATCAAGAAAATGATAAGGGTGTCCATACTTTTGCACCGGTCAAATTTTGTTTAAATGCAGATTGCACATTTTCTGTTAGTACAATAAACCTCATTTGAATCCACAAATATAACTGAGTCCATCAGTTATTAGATATATGAAGCTGAAATAGCTGTTGCAAAAACCAAAATTGTTATAAGGAAAAAAGGTTAACATTAATAATAGGGGTGCCCAAACTGTAACATATGACTGTATCTCTACTATCATGACATATCTCTGTTATCTTCACACCCTACAGTAATTTTTTAGATTATATTTGAAATCAGCTGATTTGTTCAGACTTTTCCACAAGAAATCTGAAACGAGGCTTGCAGAGCCCATTCAGAAAATTGTAACTGCATCATGCAAATATAGAGTCCAAGCTGTTTAGCTCATTGCAGCAGACTGTCAGCTCTGAGGGAGGCACTATATACATAGCTTGCAGTCTCGGGCTGGTTTCTTTCAGCCATAATGTGATTACTGATCACTTTCAAAACAGCCTTAAATAAACATTTTAAATTGTTCACAGCTCTTCTGCAGATTGATGTGACTGCATGGTAACAGACTGCAAACAATTCTCATGTAGTCTGATCCAGTGGTCATATATATTTTATAAGAATTTCAATTTCATTATATGTTTGGTGTTGAATTTAGTCGCTATGAATTTTCCTTATTAGAGATGAGTGACTTTGCCTTTTTTTCTCAAAAGTCGGGTCGAACGAAATCGGCCGATTATCGTGAAAAGTCGAAGGCCGACTGAAACACGAAACCCAATGCAAGTCAATGGGGAAGAAAAGTCGGCAGTGAGTGGAGGATAGGAAACACACCTATAGTGCCCATTTTAATGCCAAAAACATCAATTCTTATTACTTAATCTTGTCAACCTTAATTTACTTTATAATAATAGTTAGGCATTGAAACTGGGGGTTATTTGGCTAAAGTTGTGGGGGGGTAGGGCTGGCTCCAGATTTTAGTGGGCCCTGGGCCAAAGAGTGTCACTGGGCTCCTTTAACAGATGCCACAATTCATGATCCTCTGATACGGCACAGAAAAAGCGGTATAGTACAATGAAAAATACTTCACTTCTTACATCACATGACTGATATCCATTTTGAATTCTCCAATAGCTCCAAAAACGGACAGTATATTACTCCATACAGTATTATGGCCACCGCATAGTACGCCATACAGAGTAATGAGGCCCATATATTTCTCCATACAGAATCATTGGTCCCATATAATGTTTCTAATGTTCCATACAGTATATGATGAGCTCCACATAATGCTACAGTATATGATGGTCTCCATGGATGAAGCTCCACTGTCTTATGGGCCAAAATAATGCTCCATATATAATGGGCCCCATTTCTAATGCTCCAGTGTATAATGGGCCCTGTAAATGCTGCTCCAGTGTCTGATGTCCACCTTTGGAATGCTCCAGTTTTTTGTGGGCCTCATATATCATTCTCCAGAGTATAGTGCTCCCCAAAAATAGCTGTCCCAACGTTGAAAACAATTAAATAAGTCTCCTCGCTAGGGAATCCCTGTACTAGTCTGGACTCTTCGTCGTCCCCATCTTCCATCTCACTGCACTTGGCTGTTTAGGCAGAGGGTGTACAGACGTGATGTCATCGCGCTCTCTGACCAGAATGCCACTGTCAGGAAACGCGGAAGACATCATGGCGGTGGAGCAGGGAGAGGTAAGTATTTCAACTTTGCAAGTGCTGTGATCCAGAGAAAGCAGGGGGGGGGCAATCGGCGACGGCCCTGGCACAGGGCCCCTCATAGTACGCTCCCCCACCGGCAGAGACACTTTTGCGTACTATGAGGGGCCCTGTGCCAGTGCCGTCACCCATGAGTATGCCCCCCCCACCTGCTCAAGGAACCTGCACTTTCATCTGCACCTTCCTCTTTGTCACCATGTAAGGTGGTATAGTATGCGGGAAGGGGAACCTGAGTTTCATCAGGGTCAGATTCTGGCTGTGTAGAGTGCGAGGGGAATGTAGTGGTCTGGGTCAATGTACCAGCAGAATCATCTAGCAGTGGCTAGGCATCAGTGCACTTGTGGTGCCCCCAGGAGTACGGTCACCACAGTGGCATTACCTTCCTCCTAGGGAGTGTGATGTCATGCTTGGGAGCAACGAAGGATCTCTCTAGCAGTTAAACCAACACAAAACACAGTTCCCACTCTGGGCCAGCAGGGAGACCTCTGAACCTGACTGCTGAGGTGCTGCTCTCTATGGGCGGGAGGAGGTAAGTTAGGGCAGTCTGTAAAGGGAAGGGGAAGTATGTGGACGTGTGAAGGGGAGCTAGAGGATGAGCAGAGTTAAGGCTGACTCCTAGCTGGAGCGCATGGTCGGGATTCCGGTCTACGAGTTTGTAGGGACACTGACGGTCCTGCAGCAGAAACCGGAGGAAGTAGCAGCTGTAAATGCTCTGTTCCCAACTAAGGCTCGGCCGCCCCAGCAGCGACGTGTGTGAGCCAGAAGTCTGTCATCTTTCTCCTGCGCCTGGCGCATGGCTCTGCTACATCCTGCACTGCACACCATCTACCTACTCTTTCATCTGCCCTGCGACTACGGCCCTACCTGTGCAGGGCTTCAACATCTTAGCTGCACCACAACATCTGTCCCAGATACGACACTGCAGCGCGGGTCAATCTGATCAGAAACCACAGGTGGCGTCACGTATTATTCACCTATAAATGCTATTCACCCCTTTGCATGGATGCCCAGGGCCACGGAAAGGGTCATCATCACCACTAATGTGACACATCCCTCTGAGACACCGGCCCGGTACCGATTAACCCCACTGCCCTGGCTTGCCACCCACACTCCATGTCAGATTCATCTTGGACTGGGGAATTCACGATTTGACTTGATAACCCAGGCTGGTATGATAGAAAGAGCTACATGGACTAATGTGAAGTGTGGCCTGCTGCATCATTCACTTTTGGTGGGGGTGAAGGACACAAGGAAAGGGGTTCTTCCTAACCTGGAGCCAGCACTTGACGACTCAGTGCTTGCATTTTTTGAAACTTTAGAAGAGGAGGGCATATTTGCTGGAGTCTGTTTCGGCAATGTAAGCCAAAACCAGTTCCTGATGCTCCGGCTTTAAAAGCGGCTAACCTACTCCCAGAAAAGGTAGCCTTCCAGGTGTTCCAGAGCCAGACCATGACGCAGGCTCAACACCTCCTGCCTTAGCTGCTATTGTGCTTTTGCCACTACCAGCAGATGCGCCACCACCACCAGCACCAGCTGGCCCCCCCACGCCGACGTCCGCGGCCTCTTCCACCAAACTTCAAAATGTTGCAGAACATGAACCCAAAATAATATCAGATATAGGGTACTGTATCAGAAGCGTACAGCTCTATACAGTCAAAGGATGATTGTCAATCTCCCTATATATACCATCAGTCACACAGAGATGTTCACAGGCTCAGTATTTATTAGACAAGAATATAAAAAGTAGAAAAAGTGTACAGTATCATCAGATAGCAGGTATATATAGTATAGTTTAAACATTCTAAAACTCTGTAGATATTTCAGGAGGCAGACACAGACACTCTCAGTATGGATTACAACACAATATAAAAAGCCGTAAAACGGTAATGGATCTGAAGAGTACAGCTGTACACAGTGTAGGGGTCATTGTTGTCAATCTCAGTATTTATTTCCACAGTCAGAAAATAACTCTCACTTGGTCAGTTTGGATTAGACCAGAATATAAAAAGCAGTAAATGTGTAATGTATCACAAGCGTAGAGCTGTATACACTAGTGTTGGGGTGATTTTTAAATGTACATCTAAATTGCAGGAGTAACCCACAGACTGTCACACTCTCAGGATGGATCACACCACAATATGTTGTTGATATGTTGTATATCATGGGGACCAACAGTATATGTTGGTCCCCATGGATGAAGCTCCACTGTCTTATGGGCCCAAACAATGCTCCATATATAATGGGCCCCATTTCTAATGCTCCAGTGTATAATGGGCCCTGTAAATGCTGCTCCAGTGTCTGATGTTCATCTTTGGAATGCTCCAGTTTATGGTGGGCCTCATATATCATTCTCCAGAGTATAGTGCTCCCCAAAAATAGCTGTCCCAAGAAGATCTGCTAGAAATAATCACACATGTGGGACAATGTTCCAGGTGTCAAAAATACACTTAGAGTAGTGGGTGGAGGAGGACTTCCTGGCAGAAAGGGTACAGTATCACCAGATACCAGGTATATATAGCATAGTTTAAACATTAAAGATGTACGTCTATATATTCAGGAGTAGTGATGAGCCACTCCGCTAGTGTTCCAGTTCATTTTGGTTCGTCGAACACGAGACAAGTTCGTCGAATTTTTGTCGAACGTTCGACGAACAACGTCGAACACCATTGAAAACAATGGCAGGCAAACACAAACACATACAAATACATAGAAAACAATTACAAAACACCTTAAAAGGTGTACCAAAGCAGACAAAATGCTCAGAATACAAAAATAACATATGGAAAACGGCAACTACATATAGAAAAGAGGTGGAGGAGTAAAAGGAGGAGGAGGAGACACAGATATAGGCATGTCATGCCCTTATGAAGTCAAAAAAGGCTGGAATAAAAATGCAAAATACCAAAAAACAGTAAAAATCTGAAATCGAAGCCGGTCATATACCGTCGGACTTCCCACCATAAATTAAGCCAACAGCTGATCGGGCGGCATTATTCCCACAAACCTCCGAACAGCGTCCATGAAGGCAAAGTGTTTGGTTTCCGGGGGCAGTATGGTTGCAAAGCTGAACCTTAAAGGAATGTCCAGAAGGGCACCAACAGGAGTGGAGCCTGCGGCTTAATTAGACTCCACCCGGGAAACCTCAACCATGCCAGCTACAGAAAAGATTGACAGATTGCAAGCTTTGTTGATTCTGTGGGGGGTGGTGGTGGATGTCCGTTTTTAGTTGTGCTAGCGATTTGTCAGCTTAATTCCATTAACGAACGAGACTCCGGCATGCCCCCACGGCACACGTCAAGCTTACTAGAGGGACACGCGAGGCTCTGGCACACGAGATCGAGCAATAACAGGTCTGTCATGCCCTTACATGTATGGGGCTGCATGCGCGCTACACTGAAAGGTCCAGCGTGTGTCACTTACAGGTGCAGATAAACCACTGAACCCCGTTAGTGATGGGTTCTGGGATTACAATTCTTCCCCACAAACAAGGATTTCCCAGTAAGTGCAGGTCAACCGGAATTCCGGAATTAGACCTAACCGGCATTCCAGAAAAAATGAAAAAATTAAGTGTCCAAACCACAGGTGCTGTAGCTTGCTTAACAGCTGGGCTCCTATGCTGAGTAGCATGCAGTTCTTACATAAACAGGTGGCATAGCTTGGTTCACTGGTGGGCTCCTCTGCTGAGTAGCAGACAGTGCTACAAGGCCCAAAAAGGATTTTCTGGACAAGATGCGGTAAAAAATAATTAGAAACACACACGGTGTAGCTCCTTGACAGGTGTACTACACCGCTTGCTACCACACACTGCTACTATGCCATGAAACAGTCTATTAACATTGAAAACCATTATTAATGTGAAAATGAAGTTACGCTTTTGGTCAACGAACCGTTCTCGAACGGAACCTTGTACAGCCGAATTTTAAGAAAAGTGTTTTAGTTCGACGAATGGCTCGAACACCGCCCAAAACAGCTTGAATTTTAACCTGCCAAATAGGTCGACTCGAACACCGCTCATCTCCAATCAGGAGGCAAACTCAGACGTTCTCAGGCCCAGTATGGATTCGACAAGATTGTAGAAGGTTGAGAAAGGGTACAGTATCACCCGATAACAGGTATATATGTGGCATAGTTTACACATGAAAAACCTATGTCTATATATCAGGAGGCAGACTCAGAGGGTCTCAGGCCCAGTATGGATTTGACGTGATTTTTCAAAGTTGAGAAAGGGTACAGTATCACCGGATAACCGGTATATATAGCATAGTTTAAACATTAAAAACCTATGTCTATATATCAGGAGGCAGACTGACGGTCTCAGGCCCAGTATGGATTCAACGTGATTGTAGAAAGTTGATAAAGGGTACAGTATCACTGGATAGCAGGTATATATAGCACAGTTTAAACATTAAAAATCTGCGTGTATATTTCTGGAGTCCGACAAAGACACAGCCTCAGTATGGATTAGACAAGAATCTAAAAAGTAGAAAAATGGTTATGTATTCGAAGCGTACACCAGTATACACTGTTGGGGTATTTTTCAATCTTCATATATACCGTATTTTCCGCTTTGTAAGACGCACTTTTTTCCCCCAAAATTGAGGGGAAAAAGGGGGTGCGTCTTACAAAGAGGATATACATTTGCGCTGCCACTGAGGGTACTTGCCGCGGCACTCTGTGCCCTGATGCTGCCGCTGCGCTGTCCGCCACCGCCGCGCTCCTGTCCCCCGGTGGTTTCTTCCGCCCCACCGCCGCCGCCGCCGCGCTCTGTCCCATTCAGCGTGGGGGGGTCTCTGTCGCTCCATGCCTGCTTTCTTCCTGGAAAATGGCCGCCGCGCATGCGCAGACGGACATCTCGGCACTGAAATCTCATCTCCCGAGATTTCAGTGCCGAGATGTCCGTCTGCGCATGCGCGGCGGCCATTTTCCAGGAAGAAAGCAGGCATGGAGCGACAGAGACCCCCCCACACTGAACGGGACAGAGCGCGGCGGCGGCGGTGGGGCGGAAGAAACCACCGGGGGACAGGAGCGCGGCGGTGGCGGACAGCGCAGCGGCAGCATCAGGGCACAGAGTGCCGCGGCAAGTACCCTCAGAACGGGACAGAGCGCGGCGATGGCGGCAAACACCGGGGGGACAGAGCGCGGTGGTGGCGGTAAGAACCGGGGGAGAGCGCGGCGGTGGTGGCAAGCAGGCACCGGGGGACAGCGTGGCGGTGGTGGCAAGCACTGGGGGACAGAGTGCGGCGGTGGTGGCAAGCAGGCACCGGGGGACAGAGCGTGGCGGTGGTGGCAAGCATCAGGGGACAGAGGGCGGCGGCAGTAACAGACACCGGCAGCGGCACGCTGCACATCAAAACACCCCCTCATCCCAGCAGCAATGTTCCACTCCGGCCTCCTCCATCACCACCCCTGGAAAGCAATAAGACGCATGGATTATAAGATGCACCACCATTTTATTAAAAATAAAGTTTTTTTCCTATTTTTCTCCTCAAAATTTGGGGTGCGTCTTATAATCCGGAGCGTCTTATAAAGCGAAAAATACGGTATATGAGTCTCAGTAAGACAGTCCAGACTCTCCGCAAGAGGAAGCGAGATGGATACAAGTACAGATGTAAAGTCAACTAATTGCAGAAATTTTAGAATTACTAATCACAATAAAAACTCCCAGGAGAATTCTCAGAGGCGATGCTGACCCTCAATTACTTTGTCTGTGGAGACAGCGAAAACAGTTCCTGTGAAGAAAGGTTTGATGTATTGCAGTACTTTGGAACCCATCACCGTTACTCATCTCCATCAAATTGTGATCACAGGGACAGATGTAGACATTGTCCTCACTGCCTATCATGATCTGTCAGGTAACTTTGGAGTACAAAAGACACAGCCACAGGCCGTAGGCGATTCTATTGGATTGGCATGAGAGGACACATTTAAAAATGTGGGCAGGAATGATTATGTCACACGTGTGTGAGTCGGAAAACCGTGAAAGCTGATGATAAACCACCACTGCATCTCATTGTGAGTCGACGTCCATAACAAATGGAAGCCATTGATCATCTGAAAATAGAGCCCAGCAGGAGAGGGCATAGCTACGTCTTAACCATCATCTATCATTTCACCAAATTTGTATTGGCAGTCCCAGTGAAGGATTTAACAGGCCAGACTACACAGTGGTGGAGCAGAGAGAGGTAAGTATTGCAAGTGCTGGTGCCCTGAGCAAGCAGGGGGGCTGTTATGAATGAGTCACCGGAGGAGGAAAAAACAAAAATGCAAGCTAAGTCCAGAAAACCGGAGAGGTTGGTAGCTAGCGGATTGCAGACCCCTGATCCTATTCGCAACAACTAACAGTAGCCGTGGAGCGTTCCTACGGTGGTCCTAGACGCCTCTTCACAGCCGGAGAACTAAATAAGCCTAAAGAAAGAAAGGGGAAATCTAAACTGCCCCAGAGCAGACCCCAAAGCAATAGACAGCCCCCAACATGTATTGCCAGTGAAAACAGATGAAAACACAAACACAGACAGAAAGACAGGCAGAGCAAACGATGGGGCCCAATTAACTAGATAGGAAAGGACAGAAAAGATGCTGGCTGCAATCCACAAAAACCCTACCAAAAATATCCCAACACGTCTGATAGGAAAAAGGGCCCTGAAGTCACTAGACTTCAAAATCCCTATATCGGCACTCCGATATATTCTGAAGACAGAGCAAAAGAGATTTAACCGATCAGGGACAAAAATGGAAATTCAGCAGAGCCCCAGCCGGGGCTGGCAGAACACAAAACTAAGCAAATCAGACAAAATCTAATGGAACAATAACAGAGCAAAGCTTAGCTTTAGAAGACAGGAACTGAACTGGAGGCCAGAGCTCAGAGCAGAGAAATCACCAGCAACCCTACAGGACGTCGGCTGCCTTATATCCACTCAGAGATTCCGGATGTCCAATCGCAATCCACCTATTCAGGTGACAGGTTTCTCCCATCCAAATCAGTTTCACCACCTCCTTTCACAAGCAGAGGGAGTTCATCGGACATCAAAGGTGAACAAGAAAATGAGCTCACAACAGTACCTCCCCCTTGAGGACGGGTCACCGAACCCTCATCCACGCCACCAGGCCGATCAGGATGGGCCCAATGAAAAGCACGAACCAATCTTTCGGCATGAATATCAGAGGCACAGACCCAAGAATTATCTTCCTGGCCATAACCCTTCCACTTAACCAAATACTGAAGTCTCCGTCTAGCCAGACGAGAATCCAGTATCTTCTCAACCTCATATTCCACATTACCTTCAACCAATACAGGGTCAGGAGGTGCCACCACAGGAACTACTTGCCCAACAAACCTCTTCAACAGAGACTTATGAAACACGTTATGAATCTTAAAAGTAACAGGAAGAGCCAATAGAAAAGAGACCAGATTAAGAATCTCAAAAATCTTGTAAGGTTTAAACTTTGGAGAAGCCACCTTCATAGAGATATTCTTTGATGACAACCAAAGCATATTACCCACCTTAAACCGGGGACCAATGGTCCTATGCCGGCTGGAAAACCGCTGGGCCTTTTCCTGTGAGAGAGACAACTTATCCACCACTTGGTCCCAAATCTGGTGCATTCTCTCCACCACAGTGTCAACACCTGGGCAGGCAGAAGACTCCACCTGCCCTGAAGAGAATCGAGGATGAAACCCAAAGTTACAAAAAAAAGGTGACATCAAAGTGGTAGAACTAGCTCTATTATTTAAAGCAAATTCGGCCAAGGGCAAAAATGAGACCCAATCATCCTGATCAGCAGAGATAAAACATCTCAAATAAGACTCCAAAGTCTGGTTTGTTCTCTCCGTCTGCCCATTGGTCTGAGGGTGAAACACAGAGGAGAAGGACAACTGAATTCCCAGCTTGGAACAAAAAGTCATCCAAAATCTAGAGACAAACTGAACTCCTCTGTCAGATACAATGTTCCCAGGAATCCCATGCAAGCGAACCACCTGTTACAAAAACAAGGGCACCAACTCTGAGGAAGATGGCAACTTAGGGAGTGGTACAAGATGGACCATCTTAGAGAATCTATCACAAATCACCCAGATAACAGTCATTCTCTGAAAGACAGGCAGATCAGAAATAAAATCCATTAAAATATGGGTCCATGGCCTCCTGGGCACCGGCAAAGGCATCAACAACCCACTAGAGCGAGAACAAGGATTAGACCTGGAGCAAGTCCCACAGGACTGCACAAAATTCCTGACATCACGAGATAAGGCGGGCCACCAAAAAGAACGACTCACCAAATCTCTAGTACCAAAAATACCTGGATGACTAGCCAATGTGGAGCAATGAACTTCAGACATTACTCTCTTCCTCCACTGGTCAGGAACATACAATTTTCCAATGGGACAACGCTCAGGTTTGTCCTCCTGAAACTCTTTCAGAGCACGTATCAAATCGGGCGAGATGGCAGAAAGAACTACGCCCTCACCTAAGATGGTAGCAGGCTTGGTCACAATAGGAGAATCAGCAAAGAAACTCCTAGAGAGGGCGTCTGCCTTGACATTCTTAGTGCCCGGAAGAAAAGAGACCACAAAATTAAAACGTGTGAAAAACAAGGCCCATCTAGCCTGTCTAGGATTCAAGCGTTTGGCCGACTCAAGGTAAATCAAATTCTTGTGGTCAGTGAGGACCAAGACTTGATGTTTAGCTCCCTCCAACCAATGTCTCCACTCCTCAAATGCCCAATTCATGGCTAACAGTTTCCGATTCCCCACATCATAGTTGCGTTCAGATGGGGAGAACTTTCGGGAAAAGAAAGCACAGGGATTCATTTTAGATGTTACCGGATCTTTTTGGGACAAAACAGCTCCTGCACCAATCTCAGAAGCGTCCACCTCTACCTGAAATGGGAGTGAGACCTCAGGTTGCCGCAAAACTGGAGCTGAAGTGAACCTCCGCTTCAGCTCCTGAAAGGAAGAAACAGCCTCTGGAGACCAATTCAGCACATCAGCACACTTCTTAGTCAAATCAGTAGAGTTGAGCGATAACGTCCGATACTTCAAAATATCGGATCGGAATGGATCGGCCGATCTTTAAAAAAAGTATCGGTATCGCCGATGCCGATACCGGAAGTCCCATTCAAGTCTATGAGACTTCAGGTATCTGAATTGGAAAAACCCTTTCCTGCCCTTGTACAGCCTCTCGGGGGTCTGTACGGGCCTTCCGGGGGTCTCTGCCGGCCTGCTGGGGGGCTGTGCCGGCCTGCCGGTGGGCTGTGCGGACTGCCCGGGGTCTGTGCACCCTGTGGGGGTCTGTACCGGCCTGCCGGGGGGCTGTGCCGGTCTGCCGGTGGGCTGTGCGGACTGCCCGGGGTCTGTACACCCTGTGGGGGTCTGTACCGGCCTGCTGGGGGGCTGTGCCGGCCTGCCGGGGGGCTGTGCACCCTGTGGGGGTCTGTACCGGCCTGCCGGGGGGCTATGCCGGCCTGCCGGGGGGCTGCGCTGATGTCCGGGGGTCCGTGCAGGCATCGTCCGATGGGACTACAAGTCCCATCGGGCGATGCCTGCTACCATGACACTGATTGACACATTAGCCAATGATGGGACAGTAGTAGTCCCATCATCCGGCTAATGTGTTAAATGTAAAAAAAAAAAAAATACTACATACATACATACTACATACATGCTACATACATACAACATACATACTACATATATACTACATGCATGCTACATACATAGTACATATATACTACATGCATGCTACATACATACTACATGCTACATATATACTACATGCATGCTACATACATACTACATACATACTACATGCATGCTACATACATGCTACATACATACTACATGCTACATACATACCACATATATACTACATACATACTACATGCATGCTACATACATACTACATACTACATACATACTACATGCATGCTACATACATACTACATGCTACATACATACCACATATATACTACATACATACTACATGCATGCTACATACATACTACATGCTACATATATACTACATGCATGCTACATACATGCTACATACATGCTACATACATACTACATGCATGCTACATACATACTACATGCTACATATATACTACATACATACTACATACATACTACATGCATGCTACATACCACATATATACTGCATACATACTACATGCATGCTACATACATACTACATGCTACATACATACTACATACATGCTACATACTACATACATACTACATGCATGCTACATACATACTACATGCTACATACATACCACATATATACTACATGCATGCTACATACATACTACATGCTACATATATACTACATACATACTACATACATACTACATATATACTACATGCATGCTACATACATACTACATGCTACATACATACTACATACATGCTACATACATACTACATGCTACATACATACTACATACATACTACATGCATGCTACATACATACTACATGCTACATACATACTACATGCATGCTACATACAATACATTCATACAATACATACATAGACATACAGTACATATAACATAGAGTAACATACTTACCAATACTTGTCACATTGTTCCCCGAAGCCATTGTCTTTTACGGAATAAATATTAACATAACAAACCACAAAAATACTCACCCATGATCCGAAGCAGTCCACGAGTGTGTCCCACGACGATCTTGGGTAGAGAACTGCAGCATCAGCTGATGCTGCCGCTCTCTACGGGCTGCAGGAATCCAATGACGGAAGGTAGGTATCCTTCCGCACTGTATTCCTCCGCCACTTAAAAAAAAAAAAGTCCCTAGTCTCACTTTATGCCATTGCTGCGTGGGAATTTCCCACACAGCTTTTACCATAAAGTGAGACTAGGGACTTTTTTTTTTTAAGTGGAGGAGGAATACAGTGCGGAAGGATACCTACCTTCCGTCATTGGATTCCTGCAGCCCGTAGAGAGCGGCAGCATCAGCTGATGCTGCAGTTCTCTACCCAAGATCGTCGTGGGACACACTCGTGGACTGCTTTGGATCATGGGTGAGTATTTTTGTGGTTTGTTATGTTAATATTTATTCCGTAAAAGACAATGGCTTCGGGGAACAATGTGACAAGTATTGGTAAGTATGTTACTCTATGTTATATGTACTGTATGTCTATGTATGTATTGTATGAATGTATTGTATGTAGCATGCATGTGGTATGTATGTAGTATGTATGTAGCATGTATGTAGCATGTAGTATGTATGTAGCATGCATGTAGTATGTATGTAGTATGTATGTAGCATGTAGTATGTATGTATCATGTATGTAGTATGTATGTAGCATGTAGTATGTATGTAGCATGCATGTATTATATATGTAGTATGTATGTAGTATGTATGTAGTATATATGTAGCATGTAGTATGTATGTAGCATGCATGTAGTATATATGTGGTATGTATGTAGCATGTAGTATGTAAGTAGCATGCATGTAGTATGTATGTAGCATGTATGTAGTATGTATGTAGCATGTAGTATGTATGTAGCATGCATGTAGTATGTATGTAGTATATATGTGGTATGTAGCATGCATGTAGTATGTATGTAGTATGTATGTAGTATATATGTAGCATGTAGTATGTATGTAGCATGCATGTAGTATGTATGTAGTATGTATGTAGTATGTATGTAGCATGCATGTATTATATATGTAGTATGTATGTAGTATGTATGTAGTATATATGTAGCATGTAGTATGTATGTAGCATGCATGTAGTATATATGTGGTATGTATGTAGCATGTAGTATGTAAGTAGCATGCATGTAGTATGTATGTAGCATGTATGTAGTATGTATGTAGCATGTAGTATGTATGTAGCATGCATGTAGTATGTATGTAGTATATATGTGGTATGTAGCATGCATGTAGTATGTATGTAGTATATATGTGGTATGTATGTAGCATGTAGTATGTATGTAGCATGCATGTAGTATGTATGTAGTATGTATGTAGCATGCATGTAGTATGTATGTAGCATGCATGTAGTATGTATGTAGCATGCATGTAGTATGTATGTAGCATGTAGTATGTATGTAGCATGCATGTAGTATATATGTAGTATGTATGTAGCATGTAATATGTATGTAGCATGCATGTAGTATATATGTAGTATGTATGTAGCATGTAGAATGTATGTAGCATGCATGTAGTATATATGTAGTATGTATGTAGCATGCATGTAGTATGTATGTAGCATGCATGTAGTATATATGTAGTATGTATGTAGCATGCAGTATGTATGTAGCATGCATGTAGTATATATGTAGTATGTATGTTGTATGTATGTAGCATGCATGTAGTATTTTTTTTTTTTTTTACATTTAACACATTAGCCGGATGATGGGACTACTACTGTCCCATCATTGGCTAATGTGTCAATCACTGTCATTGTAGCAGGCATCGCCCGATGGGACTTGTAGTCCCATCGGACGATGCCTGCACAGACTCCCGGACATCAGCACAGCCCCCCGGCAGGCCGGCACAGCCCCCCGGCAGGCCGGTACAGACCCCCACAGGGTGCACAGACCACCGGCAGGCCGGCACAGCCCCCCGGCAGGCCGGTACAGACCCCGGGCAGTCCACACAGCCCCCCGGCAGGCCGACACAGCCCCCCGGCAGGCCGGCAGAGACCCCCGGATGGCCCGAAATGACGGCGCATCATGATGCGCACACACCGCGCATCATGATGACGTCATTTCGGCTGTCAATCAACTTTGAACTTCCGATTCCGATTCCGAAATCTGATATGACAAAAGTATCGGAAGTCAGTATCAGAATTCCGATACCGCTAATATCGGCCGATACCCGATACTGGCGGTATCGGAATGCTCAACACTACAAATCAGTCAATGGTTTGGCAATACCAGAAAAATTAGCTATAAATTTACGATAAAAATTAGCAAAACCCAAAAACTTCTGGAGGGCCTTCAAAGAAGTGGGTTGAACCCAATCATAAATGGCCTGTACCTTGGCCGGGTCCATTTCAATAGTTGACGGAGACAAAATAAATCCCAAAAATGAAATCTTCTGTACACCAAAAAGGCATTTCGACCCCTTAACATACAGGGAATTCTCCCTCAAAATCCGGAACACAGTCCGAACATGTTCCACATGAGAGTCCCAATCCCTGGAAAAGATCAAAATATCATCCAGATAGATGATCAAAAATTTATCCACAAAGTCCCGGAAAATATTATTCATGAAGCACTGGAAGACAGAAGGGGCATTAGTGAGCCCAAAAGGCATCACCAGGTACTCAAACTGTCCCTCCGGAGTATTAAACGCCGTCTTCCATTCATCCCCATGCTTAATGCGAATAAGATTTTACGCCCTCCTGAGGTCAAGCATGGTAAACCAGCAAGCACCTTTAACTCTGGAGAATAGATCATAAATCAGGGGTAACCTATACTGATATTTAACAGAAATTTTGTTGTGGGAACGATAGTCAATACAAGGCCTTAATGAACCATCTTTCTTGGTCACGAAAACAAAAACAGCACCCAAGGGTGAAGAGGATGGTCTAATATGACCCTTCTCCAACAACTCCTTAATATAAGATCGCATAGCCTCATGCTCGGGTACAGATAAATTGAAGAGTTGACCCTTGGGAAATTTACACCCAGGGCTCAGCTTAATTGCACAGTCATAACTCCTATGAGGAGGCAAAGACGCAGACTTATTCTCACAAAATACATCATAAAAATCAGCCAAATAGTCGGGAACATAATACGACTGGGGAGAGGTGGAAAAAACAGGAGTGTCACTAAGAGCACACTGACAACCCCAACTCACCACAGACACAGATTTCCAATCCAAACTGGATTATGGATTTGCAATCAGGGAAACCCCAGAACAATGGTATCATGCAAATTATGCAACACCAAAAATCTGCAATTTTCTTGATGGTCTGGGGCGACCTGCATTACCACCTGGGTCCAAAACTGAGGTTTATTCTTCGCCAAAGGAGTAGCATCAATACCCCTCAAAGGGATAGGCGTCCGCAGAGGTGTCATAGGAAACCCACAATGTTTAGCAAAATCCAAGTCCATCAGGTTCAGAGCCGCTCCTGAATCCACAAAAGCATTAGCGGAAAATGTGGACAGGGAGCAGATCAGAGTAATTGCCAGAAGAAACTTAGGTTGTACACCACCCACAGCAAATGTGTGTGCAAAACGTTTCTCTCGTTTAGGGCAGACAGAAATATTATGAGAGGCATCTCCACAGAAAAAACATAGCTTATTACGCCTTCTGAACTCCTGACGTTGCACCCTAGACAAAACTCAATCACATTGCATAGGTTCAGACATTTGTTCAACAGGTGGCAACATTTCTCGTGTAATTTTACGTTCACGTAAACACCGATCAACCTGAATGGCTAATGACATAGAATCGTCAAGACCAGAGGGAACAGGAAATCCCACCATAGTATCTTTTACGGTTTCTGACAAACCCTTCCTAAAGAGAGCTGCCAAGGCACCATCATTCCAGGTAGTAAGGACCGCCCACTTTCGGAATTTTTGACAGTACAACTCTGCAGAATCCTGACCCTGGCTCAATGCCATCAGGGCTTTTTCAGCTTGATCAATAGCATTAGGTTCATCATACAACAACCCCAAGGCTTGAAAAAATGCATCCACATTGGTTAGAATAGGATCATCAGATGTCAAAGAAAATGCCCAAACCTGGGGATCGCCGTGCAGCAAAGAGATGACAATTTTAAACTGCTGCGCAGAGCTCCCCGATGAGCTAGGCTTCAAGGCAAGAAATAATTTACAATTAGTCTTAAAATTCAAAAATTTAGACCGATCCCCAAAAAACACATCAGGAGTAGGGATCTTTGGTTCAGCAGCATGTGAATGAGCAAGATAGGCGGAAACTCCCCGCACTTCAGCAGCGAGCTGCTCCACACGATCAGATAATTGCTTAATCTCCATTAAGAAAAAATTCCTCCTATGGCCCCAGAGAAAAAGAGGAAAAAATATACAATAAAAAAAAAAAAATTCTGACACTTTTTTTTCTTTTTTTTACAATTCTTTCCTGCTATTGAGTACCCTAGAATCTGTGGTATGGCTGGTGATTCTGTTATGAATGAGTCACCGGAGGAGGAAAAAATAAAAATGCAAGCTAAGTCCAGAAAACCGGAGAGGTTGGTAGCTAGCGGATTGCAGACCCCTGATCCTATTCACAACAACTAACAGTAGCCATGGAGCGTTCCTATGGTGGTCCTAGACACCTCTTCACAGCCGGAGAACTAAATAAGTCTAAAGAAAGAAAGGGGAAATCTAGACTGCCCCAGAGCAGACCCCAAAGCAATAGACAGCCCCCAACATGTATTGCCAGTGAAAACAGATGAAAACACAAACACAGACAGAAAGACAGGCAGAGCAAACAATGGGGCCCAATTAGATAGGAAAGGACAGAAAAGATGCTGGCTGCAATCCACAAAAACCCTACCAAAAATGTCTGATAGGAAAAAGGGCCCTGAAGTCACTAGACTTCAAAATCCCTATATCAGCACTCCGATATATTCTGAAGACAGAGCAAAAGAGATTTAACCAATCAGGGACAAAAATGGAAATTCAGCAGAGCCCCAGCCGGGGCTGGCAGAACACAAAACTAAGCAAATCAGACAAAATCTCATGGAACAATAACAGAGCAAAACTTAGCTTTAGAAGACAGGAACTGAACTGGAGGCCAGAGCTCAGACCAGAGAAATCACCAGCAACCCTACAGGGAGTCGGCTTCCTTATATCCACTCAGAGATTCCGGATGTCCAATCGCAATCCACCTGTTCACATGACAGGTTTCTCCCATCCAAATCAGTTTCACCACCTCCTTTCACCAGCAGAGGGAGTTCATCGGACATCAAAGGTGAACGAGAAAATTAGCTCACAACAGGGGGCCCACTCATGGGCTGCGGTACTGGCACAGGGCCCCTCATAGTACGCCGGAGTCTAACGGCGGGTGTGCACCCCCACCGTCAGAGACACTTGATTCTACTATGAGGGACCTTGTGCCAGTGCCGTTGCCAAAGAGTGTGCCCACCCACCTGTCCAGGGCAGCGGCACTCGCACGGGTGCGTGCGCCAGGTGGTGACCCCAGCCCTGCGGGGGGAGGCAGCCCAGTTAGAGAGGAGGAAAAAATTGCATATGTTGATGTTGGACATTCAGCAGCTGCAAATGGAGTAATTGGAGAAGTCCGCGGAAATGGAGGACAAAATCAAGCCATTTTTCTGGCAACCTACGTGTCAGCAGGGGAGGGTGAGACAAAATCCTTTGAAACCCATGCATGGATCATTTTAATGAAGGTTAGATCATCAACATTTTGGGTCGACAGACGGGTCCTTTTTTCTGTCAGGATTGATCCAGCAGCACTGAAGACTCGTTCAGATAACACACTAGCAGCAGGGCAAGCGAGCTCCTGTAAGGCATATTGTGCCAAATCAGGCCAGGTGTCAAGTTTACTGGCCCAATAGTCAAAGGGAAATGACCTGTGAGGGAGAACATCGATATGGGAGGAGAAGTAGTTTGTTACAATAGTTGACAACTGCTGTCTCCTGTCACTTTCAATCGATGCAGTATTACCAGTCGTGTGAGCGGTACTTGAAAAATCAGTCCACAATATGGTCATGAAACCCCTGTGTCTAACGTCACTTCAGCTGTGTGCACCACGAACACCTCTTCCATGTTGCCCCCTACGGCTCATTGGAAAAACATAACCGCCGCTGTGTGCTAGGAATGCCTCAAACAAACGGTTTACCAGAGTTGCTTGTTTGTTAGCCAATATTAGCTCAAGGTTCTCCTGTGGCATGATGTTTTGGAAGTTGCCTTTATAGCGTGGATCCAGGATGCTGGCCAACCAGTAGTCGTCATCGTTCATCATTTTGGCAATGCGGGGGTCCCTTTTTAGGATCTGCAAGGCATAATCAGACATGAGAGCCAATGTTCCAGGTGTCAATGATGCACTGCGAGTGCTGGGTGTAGGAGCGCTTTCTGGCAAATCAACATCCCTCCAGTCACGCACAAACCCTGTACCAGACCTTGCCACGCCAACATTTTTTCTTCCCCTCTGGGAAGCATCCTCCTCCCCAAAATAATCATCCCCATCATCCTCCTCCTCTTCCTCTTCTTCCTCCACCTCGTCCACGAGAGGTCCCTGAGCAGACAATGGCTAACTATCATCAAGGCTTCCCTCCTCCTCTTCCTCCTCGGCTGCAGATGCCTACTCCTTAATGTGCATCAACGTTTGCATGAGCAGACGCATAAGTGGGATGCTCATGCTTAGGATGGCGTCGTCTGCGCTTACCAGCCGTGTGCATTCCTCAAAACACTGAAGGACTTTACAGAGGTCTTTCAGCTTCGACCACTGCACAACAGACAACTCCATGTCTGGATGCAAACTGCCTGCAGTGGCGGATTATAATGAGGTCAATTTGGGCAGTTGCCCCGGGCCCAGTGGGGTTAAGGGGCCCACAGCCCAGGCCAGTAAATTGCCCCATTATAATCCGCCACCGCGCAGGGCCGGATTATAGGCAGAGCAGGCGGGGCTTCAGCCCCGGGGCCCCCACCACAAGAGCTTCTAAGGGGGCCCCACCACATTCCTGCTGGCTGCTGCAATGGCACTCCATCTTCTCCCCACCTAAAAGTGAGTGACCGTGGGGGCGGCATTATGTGCTCTGCTACCAGCAGCATCTACAAGTAGCGTGAACGCTGATGCTGCTGGTAGCGTGCAAAGGCTTGTGATGAGATCACAGGAGGTAAGGTGTCAGGGCCCCCGATCATGTGACCCCTGTCTCCTCCCCTCCTGTGACCTCATCACAGGTCCTGTGCGCACAGCACAGAGCACTGAGAGCAGCCATGTATGTGGAGTGTGGCTCTGCGGGTGGAGGTCGGTGCTGGAGGCTCCATTATTCTCTATGTGGAGTGCGGGTGGAGGTCGGTGCTGGAGGCCCCATTATTCTCTATGTGGAGTGCGGCTCTGCGGGTGGAGGTCGGTGCTGGAGGCCCCATTATTCTCTATGTGGAGTGTGGCTCTGCGGGTGGAGGTCGGTGCTGGAGGCTCCATTATTCTCTATGTGGAGTGTGGCTCTGCGGGTGGAGGTCGGTGCTGGAGGCCCCATAATTCTCTATGTGGAGTGCGGCTCTGCGGGTGGAGGTCGGTGCTGGAGGCTCCATTATTCTCTATGTGGAGTGTGGCTCTGCGGGTGGAGGTCGGTGCTGGAGGCTCCATTATTCTCTATGTGGAGTGTGGCTCTGCGGGTGGAGGTCGGTGCTGGAGGCCCCATTATTCTCTATGTGGAGTGCGGCTCTGCGGGTGGAGGTCGGTGCTGGAGGCTCCATTATTCTCTATGTGGAGTGCGGCTCTGCAGGTGGAGGTCGGTGCTGGAGGCCCCATTATTCTCTATCTGGAGTGCGGCTCTGCGGGTGGAGGTCAGTGCTGGAGGCCCCATTATTCTCTATGTGGAGTGCGGCTCTGCGGGTGGAGGTCAGTGCTGGAGGCTCCATTATTCTCTATGTGGAGTGCGGCTCTGCGGGTGGAGGTCAGTGCTGGAGGCTCCATTATTCTCTATGTGGAGTGCGGCTCTGCGGGTGGAGGTCGGTGCTGGAGGCTCCATTATTCTCTATGTGGAGTGCGGCTCTGTGGGTGGAGGTCAGTGCTGGAGGCTCCATTATTCTCTATGTGGAGTGCGGCTCTGCGGGTGGAGGTCAGTGCTGGAGGCCCCATTATTCTCTATGTGGAGTGAGGCTCTGCGGGTGGAGGTCGGTGCTGGAGGCTCCATTATTCTCTATGTGGAGTGCGGCTCTGCGGGTGGAGGTCGGTGCTGGAGGCCCCATTATTCTCTATGTGGAGTGCGGCTCTGCGGGTGGAGGTCGGTGCTGGAGGCCCCATTATTCTCTATGTGGAGTGGGGCTCAGCGGGTGGAGGTGTGTGGCGGAGGCCCCATTATTCTCTATGTGGAGTGCGGCTCTGCGGGTGGAGGTAGGTGCTGGAGGCTCCATTATTCTCTATGTGGAGTGCGGCTCTGCGGGTGGAGGTCGGTGCTGGAGGCCCCATTATTCTCTATGTGGAGTGGGGCTCTGTGGGTGGAGGTCGGTGCTGGAGGCTCCATTATTCTCTATGTGGAGTGCGGCTCTGCGGGTGGAGGTCAGTGCTGGAGGCCCCATTATTCTCTATGTGGAGTGAGGCTCTGCGGGTGGAGGTCGGTGCTGGAGGCTCCATTATTCTCTATGTGGAGTGCGGCTCTGCGGGTGGAGGTCGGTGCTGGAGGCCCCATTATTCTCTATGTTGAGTGCGGCTCTGCGGGTGGAGGTCGGTGCTGGAGGCCCCATTATTCTCTATGTGGAGTGGGGCTCAGCGGGTGGAGGTGTGTGGCGGAGGCCCCATTATTCTCTATGTGGAGTGCGGCTCTGCGGGTGGAGGTAGGTGCTGGAGGCTCCATTATTCTCTATGTGGAGTGCGGCTCTGCGGGTGGAGGTCGGTGCTGGAGGCCCCATTATTCTCTATGTGGAGTGGGGCTCTGTGGGTGGAGGTCAGTGCTGGAGGCTCCATTATTCTCTATGTGGAGTGCGGCTCTGCGGGTGGAGGTCGGTGCTGGAGGCTCCATTATTCTCTATGTGGAGTGAGGCTCTGCGGGTGGAGGTCGGTGCTGGAGGCTCCATTATTCTCTATGTGGAGTGCGGGTGGAGGTCGGTGCTGGAGGCCCCATTATTCTCTATGTGGAGTGCGGCTCTGCAGGTGGAGGTCGGTGCTGGAGGCTCCATTATTCTCTATGTGGAGTGGGGCTCTGCGGGTGGAGGTCGGTGCTGGAGGCCCCATTATTCTCTATGTGGAGTGCGGCTCTGCGGGTGGAAGTCGGTGCTGGAGGCTCCATTATTCTCTATGTGGAGTGCGGCTCTGCGGGTGGAGGTCAGTGCTGGAGGCTCCATTATTCTCTATGTGGAGTGGGGCTCAGCGGGTGGAGGTGTGTGGCGGAGGCCCCATTATTCTCTATGTGGAGTGCGGCTCTGCGGGTGGAGGTAGGTGCTGGAGGCTCCATTATTCTCTATGTAGAGTGCGGCTCTGCGGGTGGAGGTCGGTGCTGGAGGCCCCATTATTCTCTATGTGGAGTGGGGCTCTGTGGGTGGAGGTCGGTGCTGGAGGCTCCATTATTCTCTATGTGGAGTGCGGCTCTGCGGGTGGAGGTCGGTGCTGGAGGCTCCATTATTCTCTATGTGGAGTGAGGCTCTGCGGGTGGAGGTCGGTGCTGGAGGCTCCATTATTCTCTATGTGGAGTGCGGGTGGAGGTCGGTGCTGGAGGCCCCATTATTCTCTATGTGGAGTGCGGCTCTGCGGGTGGAGGTCGGTGCTGGAGGCTCCATTCTCTATGTGGAGTGGGGCTCTGCGGGTGGAGGTCGGTGCTGGAGGCCCCATTATTCTCTATGTGGAGTGCGGCTCTGCGGGTGGAAGTCGGTGCTGGAGGCTCCATTATTCTCTATGTGGAGTGCGGCTCTGCGGGTGGAGGTCAGTGCTGGAGGCTCCATTATTCTCTATGTGGAGTGCGGCTCTGCGGGTGGAGGTCAGTGCTGGAGGCCCCATTATTCTCTATGTGGAGTGCGGCTCTGTGGGTGGAGGTCGGTGCTGGAGGCCCCATTATTCTCTATGTAGAGTGTGGCTCTACGATTCGTGACCCCCGTCACGTGACGAGGGGGGCCCACAGAGTCTGAACTGCCCCGGGCCCTGGCTACCCTTAATCCACCCCTGACTGCCTGCCTGTGTATCCTCCCACAAATGAATTACAGCCTGCCTCTGTTCGCACAGCCTCTGAACCATGTGCAGGGTGGAGTTCCACCTTGTTGCAACGTCGATAATTAGGCGGTGCTTGGGAAGGTGGAGCAATCGCTGCAGCTTCTGCATACGACTGGAGTGTACGGGCGAGCGGCGGATGTGCGAGCACAGTCTTCGCACATTATGGAGCAGGGTTTTAACTCCAGATAATTATTGAGGAAGCACTACACCACCAGGTTCAAGGTATGAGCCAGGCAAGGTATGTGTCTGAGTTTGGAAAGGGCTATGGCTGGCACAAAATTCCGGCCGTTATCACTAACTACCTTGCCTGCCTCAAGATGTAGACTGCCCAGCCATGACTCAGTTTGTAGCTGCAAGTAGTCGGCCAGTACCGCCACGGTGTGTCTGTTGTCGCCCAAACACATCATCTTCAACACAGCCTGCTGACGCTTACCACTAGCTGTTCGATAGTGGGACAACTCGTGTGCAACATTGGCAGCTGCGGATGTAGTGCTCGTGTTACTGTGCTCTGTGGACGAGCTTTCGCTTCTGGAGGAGAAGGAGGAGGGTCGAACGCCTACAGCCAACTGTTTCCTATACCGTGGGCTAGGCAGCACTGTCCCACCGCCGCTGTCCCCTGTGGACCCTGCATCCACCACATTAACCCAGTGCGCAGTGATGGACACGTAACGGCCCTGGCCATGCCTACTGGACCATGCATCGGTTGTGAGGTGCACCTTACCACTCACTGATTGTTTGAGTGCATGGACAATGCGGTCTTTCACATGCACGTGGAGGGCTGGGAAGGCTTTTCGCGAAAAGAAGTGCCGACTGGGTAGGTCATAAGCGTGGTACTGCGTAGGCCATGAGCTCACGGAAAGCTTTGCTTTCAACCAACCGGTAGGGCATCATCTCTAACGAGATTAGTTTGGCAATGTGGGCTTTCAAAGCCAGTGTACGTGGATGAGAGGATGAGTACTTTCTTGTCCCATTCAGAGTCTCTGGTAGGGTGAGCTGGACTTGAGAGCTGCATATGATGGAACTAGCGGTGGACATGGCGGACTGAGAGAGGGTTGGTGATGGTGATGGTGTTGTTAGTGGTGTTGCTGATGGCCTAGATTCAGTCTTTCGTAGCAATAACATGGTGACTCCATGACTGATTTGCCCTTGCGACGACACCTCGACATTTGCTGCTGGTGGTGTGCTAACCGGTGGGCTTACAGTGGGGGAAGCGATGTAGCGTTGCTGACTACCTTCATTCTGAGCAGGTGCACATGTGGTACGTGAGGTTTGGTAGTCCGTCCACGCTTGCAAGTGCATGGTGGTTGAATGTCTAAGCATGCAACTGGTTTTCAAATTTCTCAGATTTTTCCCTCGGCTAAAGGTCTTTGCGCACTTCTTACAGATAACTTTTGCCTGATCGTTAGGATTTTGTTCAAAAAAGTGCCACACTGCACTCTTCCTACTATGGAAGACATTTTGAGACCTTGCACGCTGTGCTAATTTGACCGTCTGGCCAAGCTGTCCTGCAACTCTTTTGGTTTTTGTAACCCGCTTTTGGACTGCTACGGTCCTGCCAGATAACAGCTGTTGCGATGTCGTTGCCTGCTGCGGATCCTCCTCCTCCTCTTCTGAGCTATTGGCAGCGGCACCCTCTTCCCCAATGGGTCAACAATTGGGTCATCCATCACCTCCTCTTCAATTTCATGTGCACCTTCCTCTGTGTCACCGTGTAAGGTGGTATAGTATGCAGGAAGGGACACCTGAGTTTCATCAGGGTCTGCTTCTGCCTCAGTACACTGTGAGGACAATGTAGTGCTCTGAGTGACTGTACCAGCAGAAAAATCTAGCAGTGGCTGTGCATCAGTGCACTCCATGTCAGATTCATCTTGGACTGGGGAATTCACGATTTGACTTGCTAACCCAGGCATGGTATGTGAAAAGAGCTCCATGGAGTAATCGGTATTGTGGCCTGCCACATCCATCACTTTTGGTAGGGGTGAAGGATACAAGGAAAGGTGTTGTTCCTGACCAGGAGCCTCCACTGACGACTCAGTGCTTTTATTTTTTGAAACTTCAGAAGAGGAGGCGACAGAGCTGGAGTCTGTGTCAGCAATGTAAGCCAAAACTTGTTCCTGAAGTTCCGGCTTTAAAAGTGGTTTACCTACTCCCAGAAAAGAGAGCCTTCGAGACCTTGTGGAGCCAGACGATGCCGCAGGCTCAACACCTCCTGCCTTAGTTGCTATTGTGCTTTTGCCACTACCAACAGATGCAACAGCACCACCACCAACATCGGGACCAGCTGGCAACCCCCGCCCACTTCCATGGTTTCTTCCACCATACTTCCTCATTTTTGTGAAAATGTACCCAAAATACCACCAGCTATATGGTAGTGTAAAACAAGGTAGAAGGTGTATCTACTATTGGTGAGAATTTGAATCTCACTATAGATTTGAGGATGCTGAACTAGTATCTCAGGACCAGTAGAGATTACACCTCAATGTAACAGGCTGAAATTGGATGGTGTATGATAAGGAGTAGGGTTTCTATAGGATTGGTGAGAATTTGAATCTCACTAGAGATTTGAGGACGCTGAACTAGTATCTCAGGCCAGTAGAGATTACACCTCAATGTGACAGGCTGAAATTGGATGGTGTATGACAAGGTGGAGGGTGTATATAGTATTGGTGAGAATTTGAATCTCACTAGAGATTTGAGGACGCTGAACTAGTATCTCAGGGCCAGTAGAGATTACACCTCAATGTAACAGGCTGAAATTGGATGGTGTATGACAAGGAGTAGGGTTTCTATAGGATTGGTGAGAATTTGAATCTCACTAGAGATTTGAGGATGCTGAACTAGTATCTCAGGGCCAGTGGAGATTACACCTCAATGTAACAGGCTGAAATTGGATGGTGTATGACAAGGAGTAGGGTTTCTATAGGATTGGTGAGAATTTGAATCTCACTAGAGATTTGAGGACACTGAACTAGTATCTCAGGGCCAGTAGAGATTACACCTCAATATAACAGGCTGAAATTGGATGGTGTATGACAAGGTGGAGGGTGTATATAGTATTGGTGAGAATTTGGATCTCACTATAGATTTTACGAGGCTGACAATGAGGCTCTCAGTCCAAGTATGGACGCAGGCAGCCTAATAAGCAGGACTGCTGCACACACAAAAGGTTGGAAAAATGAACGTTTGGCAAATGTGCAGAAAAGAGGAAGAAAAGTATTTTTGCTTTTAAAAAAGCAGTTTGCACAGCAGTGTGCAAACAGCAATGCAGCTATCAGGGAGCCTTATAAGGCAGCCTAATAACCAACAGAGCTGATGCACAAAAATATATCCTCCCCTGTCACTGCACACAAAGTGTTGTGTGTTGTAAGAGGAAATCGCTAACAGCAGAAGCAGTTTTTTAGTTCTTCTTCCCTGCCTAACGCTCTCCCTTCTTCTGAATCAGCAGCAACCTCTCCCTAATGCTAAGATCGGCAGAAGTAAGATGGCGGTCGGTGTACACGCCCTTTTATAGCCCCTGTGACGCCACACAAAGCCAGCCAATCACTTGCATGCCCTTCTCAAAGATGGTGGTGACCGATGCCTATGTCATCGCGTTGCCCACAGTGTGCGTCCTCCATCATTGGCTGAAAAAGGGCGCTGGAAGCATCTTTTGAAATGCGACTTTGGCGCTCTGGTCGCCGACCTCGTGGCCGACCTCACGCTATGGTCGGGTTTCGTTTCATGAAACCCGACTTCAGCGAAAGTCGGCGACTTTTGAATCTGACCGACCCGTTTCGCTCAATTCTATTCCTTATTATTCTCTGATGACTCTCCATTACCCTTAACGAAAAAACTTAGAAAATATTTTCCCTGGTACAGTTCCAGCCCAGTCTTCTGCCATCTATGGTCATTAGTTTTCTTCACAGATCCATCCAAGTTTTAGACACCTTCAGTATTGCCTAAGCCTCATGCATCGTCATGAAATATATCATCACGTTCCGAGGCCTCATCAGGTGCCGAAGACCAGATGGGACCTGTGAAAGAGACCAAAGACCACTTGTGACTGAAAAACAGAGGACTGGGCAGGAGTTCAGTGGACAATGTCACTGGCATGGAGAAGTGAGCACAAATGCATACCTAGGGGGGGCAGCCGGGGCATTCGCCCCGGGCGCAGCTGGTAGGTGGGAGGTCGGGCTGCCTAATGCGGTGGTCCGCACTGTCTCCCCCCGGTGGCTGCATTCTGCCACCCCCCGGCCTGGGAGTCGGCTGTTCTCTGCGCTGGCTGTCAAGCTGGCAGCCAACACAGAGAAGCTGCTCCCAGGGAGCAATTGTACTGGCGTCTATACAAACGCCAGTACAATTGAAGCTCTGACCGCCGGGTCAGAGCGACGCCAGCAACGTGATCAGATCATATGATCACGCTGCTGACATCACTCCCAGGCTCCCAGAGCGATCGCTGGTGATAAGTGTGCTCCACTCTGGAGCTGAAGAACCACCGAAGATGGGAGATGGGGGGGTAATGAGTGGGGATGGGGGTTAATGTGTGGGGGATTTGAAGAGGGGATGGGGGTTAATGAGTGGGGGGATTGGGAGTGGGATGGGTGTTAATGAGTGGGGATGGGGTTAATGAGTGATGGGATTTGGAGTGGGGATGTGGGTTAATGTGTGGGGGGATTTGGAGTGGGAATGGAGATTAATGAGTGGGGATGAGGGTTAATGTGTGGGGGGATTTGGAGTGGGGATGTGGGTTAATGAGTGGGGATGAGGGTTAATGTGTGGGGGGATTTAGAGTGGGGATGGGGGTTAATGTGTGGGGGGATTTGGAGTGGGGATGGGGGTTAATGAGTGGGGATGTGGGTTAATGTGTGGGGGCATTTGGACTGGGAATGAGGGTTAATGAGTGGGGATGGGGGTTAATGAGTGGGGGATTTTGAGTGGGGATGTGGGTTAATGAGTGGGGATGTGGATTAATGTGTGGGGGATTTGTTGTGGGGATGGGGGTTAATGAGTGGGGATGGGGGTTAATGTGTGGGTGATTTGGAGTGGGATGGGGGTTAATGAGTGGGGATGGGGGTTAATATGTGGGGAATTTGGAGTGGGGATGGGGGTTAATGTGTGGGGGGATTTGGAGTGGGGGGTACATAATGTGTGGGGGATTTGGAGTGGGGATGGTGTGTACTTAATGTGTGAGGAGATTTGGAGTAGGGACGGGGGGTTATTGAATGGGGATGGGGGATACTTAATGTGTGGGGGGATTTGGCATGGGGATGGGGGTTATTTAATATGTGTGAGGGATTTGGAGTGGGGATGGGGGGGATTTAATGTGTGTGGGGAGATTTGAGGACACAAAATGAAGAGTATGTATGTATGAGGGCATGTATGGGGGATGGGTGCAGACAGTATGGGGAGCGAACGGGTGAATGTATGTGGACACAGTATGAGTAGCGATGGGAAAACTGTATGTGGACACAGTATGGGGAGTGAGGGTGATGGAATGTGTGCTGACACTGTATGGGGAGTCGGGTATGTGTGAGCCGACAGTATAGAGAGTGAGGGGGTAAATATATGGGGAGACAGTTATGGTGAACAGGAGGATGTTAGAGGAGACAGTATGAGGAGAGAGGGGAATAGTGTGAGGCAACAGTATATTGCAGATATTTTTATTTAGGAGCATTATAATGACACTTCTATCTTTAAGGGCATCGTGTGGAGATTTCCTGCAGAAGACCGGAGAAGATGGAAGTCTGCAGAGACGCGATGTGGATGAGAAAACTGATCATGGGGTCTGGACAAGAAGAAAAAAAGAATGACATCTATAAGGTACCTGGATGTAAATGTTATTTGTGATACTAATTCTCATGTTTTTATTTGTTAGGAGCATAAAAGGGGTTGTCCAGGTTTGTGCTGAGTCTGCAGTCATTCTATGTGACTGCAGACTTCTGAATTCTCAGAGTGCGCACTGAATGCTGTTAGGATTCTCTCGTGCCAGTAATTTACATACATGCGGCCACATGCTGACTAGACATGTGTGGCCTCACTCAATGAAAATGAACGGAGTGAGGCCGGGCACGTCTAGTTGGAATGTGGCCAGAAGTGTATAAATCACATACTTGTGCTGATATGACTGTACATCGGCAGGGGAGAATCTTAAAAGTGTGCAGTGCATTCGTTGTGAGAATTCAGAAGCTGCAATGTCAGGACTCAGCTCTGCAGGTTCCAGTAGTCATCACATGGACACTTGACCAAATTTTTATTCCTCTGCTAAAGAAATAAAAAAACCATCGACCTGTAACAAAAGAAAAAAGCATCTATATCCTTACCTCTCTGCTGCAATCCATCAGAAGGAGTTAAGTGGTTTATAATGGGACCGGTGCTAATGTGACTAGCTCGCTCTAAACCACTGGTAGAATGATTTAGTTCCTCTCTGCGCAGCCTCCCCCGCTGCCCAGAGATGAACTAATGAGTGTGGGAAAGTTTCTGCATTTTTTCCCACTCTGTCAGTTCACCTCCGGTCAGCCAGGGGACTCCACGCAGCCTCACTGACTTCACTGGCTGCTCGAGATGAACTAATGAGAAAGTTTCTGAATTTTTTCCCACACTCATCAGTTCACCTCAGGTGAGTATGAGCCCTAAGTGTGCAAATTGCATGTGTGCGGCAGGGGGGGCACCGAACCAAATTCTTGCCCCGGGTGCCAGAAAGCCTATATACACCTCTGAGTGAGCATGTATAAAGGTATATTTTTTTCCCATTTTTTAACCCCTTCCGGGACCCTTTCCATTTTCTTAATGGGCAGCTGGAAGGCTGCAATTTTGATGTTTTCCTCAGGAACCAAATTCCCCAAAATTATATAAATTTTGGCTGTAATTCAAGATCAATTCATGTGGATACCCTCATCTGTATTTTTTTTTATTGTGTGTCATAAAATAAATAATGCCCTCAAACATTTGCAAACAACTTTTGCCCACAATTTTCGGAGGATGTGGACAATACGTCAAAGATACCACCTTGATCAAACTTGCATGAGCTCCTCCCTCTTAAAGGCCTTTTCATCAGGCCAATTCGAGGTGTGCATACCTTTGACAGGTAAGCAAGTAGTAAGAGAGAGAAGGATGGAAAACAGACAGTAGGGTAAGACATATGGTCTCTAAGTTAGGGATGGCTGGTCAGTGAACTCACTGTTAGAATATTCCTGTAGTTAGCTGCCTCAGGGAGTCTTAAAGGGAGCCTGCCAGCAAGATTTTGCTATTTAATCTGAAAGCAGCATAATGTAGGGGCAGATACCCTGATTCCAGGGATGTGTCACTTACTGTAATGTGTGCTATAGTTTCAATACAATGAGAGTTTTATCAGCAGGAGATTATCACTGTTGGTCTAGGTATCATGTGCAAGGCAGCCCAGCTAATGTGTAATCCCGCCCCCATCACTGATTGGTAGCTTGGCACAAAACACTGCCAATCAGTGGTGTGGGTGGGATTATAAACAGCTCAGAATTCTCATTCTACAGGGTTTCTATCAAAGCTACAAAAAGTAGTCCAGTGAGTGATACATTGCTGGAATCTGGCTCTCAATCCCTACATCATGCCACTCTCAGATTACACACCAATAACCTGCTGACAGATTCCCTTTAAAAGGTGAAAATGTGACATACACTGGGGTTAAAAATAATGGGCATGGTAACATATTTCGAGACATATAGTCATATTGGAAAATTAGCAATGATCCGGCTTCTTCCGTGAGTGAGTCTGTGTCTGCTTAACTAATGATAGAAAGAAAGACAAGGTAATGCTGTGAATTACAATTTTCTCTTACCGTATGTCTGACATTGTTATACATTATACAAAAATCCGTAAGCATAATGCAATGTTACCATGGCAACCCCAGGATAAATCACTCCGACCCTGTCTCTCATTTTTTACTGTTCTCTGTGTGTTTTATGTTTAGCGTGCACTTCCATCGCTTACCCAGGCTTGAGGAAATATTTGGCCTCTTTTCTTCACAAGGTTCTCTCTTATCCCCTAATGGCTGTCTGGATGCCGGAATAAGTTAAATATCCTTTCAGAGGAATAATCAATAATTATTCCGATGTTAGAGGATGGTGAATGCCTGTAGTGATCCGCAGCTCTTAACGCTGCCCAGTTGGAGGCCACGTCTCTCGGCTTTATTCTTTCCATTCTTTAGACATGCAACAGAGCCGGAGAACATAGATTAGAACTGAAGAAGGAGGACATCTGATCTCTGCCTTTAGCTTCATGTTATAGAGTGGTCAATCACTTGTGTTAGTATTTATTTATATTGTGCCATTAACTCCACTGTCCCCATTAGGGCTCACAATATAAATTCCCTAACGTTATGTCTTTGGAGTGTAAGAGGAACCTGGAGAACATGGAGGAAACCCAAGCAAACACGGGAGGAACCTACAAACTCCTTGCAGATGTTGTCCTTAGTGGGACAGTAACAATCACTGAGCCATTGTGCTACCATCACAAGTTGTCCATAATGCTTCATTTAACAGTGTTAGCAATTAAACATTAGGAACATGAAGTTGAAACATTTTGCTTTCCGTATGCTGGGAGCTTTTAAGGAGTTTCCTGTTCCTCTATGCCAACAACATGATGCATTAAGCTCTGGTCTCAAATGTGAGGCAGCCAAACAACAGGCTTGGTGATAAACTGCGAGACCTGACTCCAAGATTTCTCATTCTTTTCAGAGTTGTGCCAAAATTTTGCAACTTTTGGCATTATCACGCCATCTTTGCCCAGCTCGGGAGAACAGGAGCATGAATTATACAATAGGTGATTTAGGATAAGTAGGAGATGATCATATGTCGTTCAGTATGATCATGAAACGAGTCAATAAATCTTACTTTGAAGTATTAGCAGACAGGGAACTGCTCCTTTTCACAGCAGCAAGGTCAACCAGAACTTCGATCTCCTGAGTCTCTTTCATTTTTTTGTATAAATATTCATACATATTCCTTATTATATTGCCATTGATCTCACAAATCTGCAACATGCTGTTACTCCTCCTAGACCACCTGGAGTTCAACAACTCTTGTTAAAAGGGTGTGTTATCATTGAAGGAATTGAGGGTAAACTGATTATATTTGCTGATGACACAAAGCTAGGAGGGATAGCTAATACTAGAGAAGAGAGAGAGAGGCAGCAGCTAACAGAATTGTTTTAACAGGGAAAAATGCAAAGTACCACATCTGGGCAATAAAAATGAAAAAAGCATATACAGAATGGGAGGAATAGGGCTAAACAACAGCACATGTGAAAAATACTTGGGTATTTTAATAGATCACAGACTGAATATGAGTCAACAGTGTGATGCAGCAGCAAAAAAGGCAAATGTAATTCTAGGATGTATTAACAGAAGCATACAGTCTAGATCACTTGAAGTCATTATTGCCCTCTACTCCTCTTTGGTCAGACCTCATCTGGAATACTCGGCCCAGCTTTGTGTGCCACATTTTAAAAAAGACATCAACAAACTGGAACAAGTTCAGAAAAGAGCAAACAGAATGGTGACTGATCTGCAAACCCTGTCTTATGAGGAAAGGTTGCAGGATTTGGGAATGTTTAGCTTGCAAAAGAGAAGACTGAGAGGAGACTTAATAGCTGTCTACAAATATCTCAAGGGCTGTCACATTGTAGAAGGATCATCTTTATTCTCATTTGCACAAGGAAAGACTAGAAGCAATGGGATGAAACTGAATGGGTGGAGACAGATTAGATATTAGAAAACTTTTTGACAGTTAGAGTGGAACAGGCTGCCACGAGAGGTGGTGAGTTCTCCTTCAAATAGAAGTCTTCAATCAGAGGCTGGACAGATATCTGTCTGGGATGATTTAGTGAATCCTGCTTTGAGCAGGGGGTTGGACCAGATGGCCCAGGAGGTCCCTTCCAATTCTACAATTCTATGATTACCCAGTCTGATTGGACAGTGTGAGTGGAGGCAGAATCAATGAGTACATATATGTATGTGTGTGTATCAAGCCACGCCCACTCAACATAGCCCTGCCCACTCCACATAGCCACACTCACTCCACAGGCAAAGACCACCCTCTGACACAGACTGCAGGGGGAGCCCAGAATCAGGAATGTCTCTTTGTCTGGCATTAAGCATCTCATTAACTTAATAATTCAAATACAGATTAAAAAAGAAACACAAGACGGATTTCTCCAACCCACGTATCATTTTAGTTGGTGTAACAGTGCCAGCCTGGTTGGCTTTAAACTTATTTATACAGCTACAATTAATGCCACTCTAAATTAGTCCTTCTTTACAATTTTTGACTAAATGGTATTACACTCCCACAAGGTTAAAATCTGCTTTCTCTAAGAGAAAAGCTGTACTATGCCTCAATGAGCAAGACTTACAGAAAGAAGAAAGGGAACCAAGACTTACAGAAAGGAGAACAGAAGTGGAAGAAAGGGAGGCAAGATCTGCTTCCTCAAGGGCAATTGAAATGTCTCTGCAGAGACTGTGCCTCCACCATGTACAGACAGGAGGGAACCTGCGAGACGTACAGGTATATACTAGTTACTGGGGAGATAACATACAGGTATATAATATATACAGGAAAGATGACATACAGGATACAGGTATAAACTATATACAGGGGGAGATGACATACAGGTATATTCTACATACAGGTATATACTATATACAGGGGAGATGACATACAGGTATATACTATCTACAGTGGGAGATGACATACAGGTATATACTATATACAGGGGTAGATAACATACAAGTACTGTATATACTATATACAGGGGAGATGGCATACAGGTATATATTATATACAGAGGAAATGACATACAGTTATATACCATATACAGGGGAGATAACATACAGGTATATATTATATACAGGAGAGGTATATGCTAAACACAGGGGGAGATGACATACAGGTATATACTATATACAGGGGGAGATGACATACAGGTATATACTATATACAGGAGGAGATGACATGCAGGTATACATAAAAAAAAAAAAAAAAATAATAGCAGGGGTATATCTACCAATGACGAGATGTGTATTTTGTAGCAGATTGGTACGGACCAGTTTAACTAAAACTTAACTTTTAATCAACCTATAAAAACATAAATCAACAAAAAGTGCCATACAAAGTGCTCGTGCTGAAGTGATTAAAAAATTGTTCAATGCCGCCTGAAATCACCCATATAGGACAATGGGGCACTCGTTATATCATTTTATACCTTGTTTACAACAGCCTCTTAGTGTTGCATACGTATCGGGCCTCAGTCCCTAAATCCAGATAAAATGAAGAATGGCCTATAGCCCCACATATAAATTGTCCTTTTATGGTTAATGCTGTTTTCTAGGCTCTAATACAGTCCGTATAGGACATTAATATAAACAAAAAGTGAGCCACTGTACATATATCAAACACCCTCAAAAAGGAAATGTATAGAGTCTCCTTTAGATTACTAACCACAAATCACCTTTCTAGAGTATGAATAAATCATGTACTTATCTCAGATATCGTTGCTTTCCATGGCGATACCCGAATACTGCTCACAGCTAGGGGGCTCCACATATCAGCGAATCGCTGGGTAGCTCGATTCCCTCTGTATATCTCCCAACGCGTTTCATCTACCACAAATTCATCAGGGGAGTAGTGGCATTTAGTCCAGTGGCATTGCGCGCCATATCGCGCTCTCATTATCTTTTATATACATTCAGAAGTCCCGCGGTCTATCCCTATTTCCGGACGCCGGGGTTGGCACTTCCGGTTTCCATCTTACTCAGGCCCCTAGACTCCTCTCCTGCCCCACTTCCTGGGCGTGTCTAAGGGACGAAAACGTCACATCCGGTGATGCGTATTGACCAGATCATGTGCCCCACTTCCTGGGTTCGTCTGGATATCGGTAGCGTCACGTCCGGTATAGACAGCGATGTAAACACATCGCATTCATGTGACTCGCCCGTGCCCATAGCAACCAGACGCTATTGTGCATATCTATGAGGGTATAATAGGGTAAGTTCTAGTGAGCACCCTTCTCTATCCTTCCCAAAAAGGTCCGTGGTGCCCAGTATATACCATGCAACATCTATTAATTAATTAATTGACTATTATAATTTTTTTCTGGAAAGTTTAATCATACGTTTTGTATCTTGAATATGGTGTAAAAAAATTTTTTTGAACTTAGGAATGCACTGAAAATGTCACTTGTTTGGGTTTATCAGCAAAAAATAGAAAATGGTTTTGCTGATTTCTTGTAATTATACACGTCTCTAAGCCACCGATATTTGTTATATCTAAATGGGAATAGATGTATAATTTTTCCAGCCCGAGCCCCACTCTATAGAATGAGATGCCTAACGCTATATAGATATGCACAATAGCGTCTGGTTGCTATGGGCACGGGCGAGTCACATGAATGCGATGTGTTTACATCGCTGTCTATACCGGACGTGACGCTACCGATATCCAGACGAACCCAGGAAGTGGGGCACATGATCTGGTCAATACGCGTCACCGGATGTGACGTTTTCGGCCCTTAGACACGCCCAGGAAGTGGGGCAGGAGAGGAGTCTAGGGGCCTGAGTAAGATGGAAACCGGAAGTGCCAACCCCGGCGTCCGGAAATAGGGATAGACCGCGGGACTTCTGAATGTATATAAAAGATAATGAGAGCGCGATATGGCGCGCAATGCCACTGGACTAAATGCCACTACTCCCCTGATGAATTTGTGGTAGATGAAACGCATTGGGAGATATACAGAGGGAATCGAGCTACCCAGCGATTCGCTGATATGTGGAGCCCCCTAGCTGTGAGCAGTATTCGGGTATCGCCATGGAAAGCAACGATATCTGAGATAAGTACATGATTTATTCATACTCTAGAAAGGTGATTTGTGGTTAGTAATCTAAAGGAGACTCTATACATTTCCTTTTTGAGGGTGTTTGATATATGTACAGTGGCTCACTTTTTGTTTATATTAATGTCCTATACGGACTGTATTAGAGCCTAGAAAACAGCATTAACCATAAAAGGACAATTTATATGTGGGGCTATAGGCCATTCTTCATTTTATCTGGATTTAGGGACTGAGGCCCGATACGTATGCAACACTAAGAGGCTGTTGTAAACAAGGTATAAAATGATATAACGAGTGCCCCATTGTCCTATATGGGTGATTTCAGGCGGCATTGAACAATTTTTTAATCACTTCAGCACGAGCACTTTGTATGGCACTTTTTGTTGATTTATGTTTTTATAGGTTGATTAAAAGTTAAGTTTTAGTTAAACTGGTCCATACCAATCTGCTACAAAAAAACATACAGGTATATACTCTATACAGGAGGGGATGACAAAGGTATATACTATTTTCAGGAGGAGATACACTATATACACTAGATATACACTATACACTATATACACTATATACTATACTATACACTATATACACTATATACACTAGATACACTATACACTATATACAGGGGATACTATGCCCAGGCAACGCCGGGCTCTTCATCTGGTTTATTCATAAATTTCTAAGATGGATAATAAAGCAACGGAAAAATACAGAGTTCTAACAAAAGATGCTCCAGAATTAATGTATTATGGGGAATATAATAATTAAGCAAAACAAACATCAGGAGAGAGGAAAGATCATAATTTACATTTAATTTGGCTGAAGCCCTGCAACCTACTGTAGCCCCCAATGCGCCATACTGCTGCACAACCAGCTCTATATCACCTTCTGTATGCTCACCCATCCCTTGTAGACTCTGAGCCCTCGCAGGCAGGGTCCTCTATCCTCCTCTACCAGTCGGTGACTCGTTTTGTTCAAGATTATTGTATTTGTTTTTGTTATGTATATCTCTTTTAACATGTAAAGCGCCATGGAATAAATGGCACTATAATAATAAATAATAATTTATCATTAAGGTAGATGTTTATTATTATTATTCTTACTGCTACTATTATTATGCATTTATTTATTTATTTTTACTATAGACCAATATAAAGCCTTCGGAATAACATTTCCTTCTTTGTAGTGTTGCCCATGATTTGTGCTTCTACGGTTTATTTTGCACGAGAGGTGGCAATTGGTCAACACGCCAGCAATGCCTACATCTAAGATTTCTATCAGGCGGTGAGTAGATTGCAAAAAGTCAAAACCGTTCCATCCCCTTTAGTTTTTTTTTTTGGAAAGTGTAGCATTTATAGACTTCAAAGATCCCATCTTGCAGCAAGTCTTATTGTGGGTTCGAGATGCTGTTTCCTCAGTAAAATTGCTGTCACTACATCCAGCTGGCTGCCAGTATCACAGATACACTGCAGACAGCATTCGCTTTATGTTCTTGATCTTTTTGATCTGTGGGTCCTTTAAGATTTGTAGAACAGAAATGTATCAGATTTATATTTGTGCACAATCTCCCCTGTCAGCTATAGAGCGCGACGGTGCCATGTAATCAAGCTTAGCCTGGATTCTTGTGATCATGACTTGAAGAACAAAAAGACTTGTTTTGTTTTACATCGTGGAATAATCCATTTAATTGGATATCTTCAATATTACTTCACAAAGTCACAAAGGACTTATAAAGAAAAATGGCATTAGGTTCTGATAAGCCACGTAATTCACGATGCAGCCCCTGTGGCTTATTTTATGCACAAGCCATGAGCTTATAGATTTGGCGTTTACAGGTGTTTAGCATATATGAGAACTAGTTTTAGTTTAATTAATCACATTCTCCATTGTTTTCAGAAGCAGGACTTAAAAAATTATTTTCCCAGAGCAAATACCTAATCATTGGGGGTCCAAGTCCCGAAAACCCTGCCTATCAGATTACTGTGTGCCACTGCATGCTTTACCAGTCACAGCTTTGTACGTCTGGTAGTTTCTATATCAATGGTTACAGCCCATTGCATCTCAGTCTCATTTTAGTGAAAAGGGTTAAGCTACAAAATTGAAAACCATCACCACCATGTATACAACGCTGTGCATCGTAAGTATTCAAAGATGACACCAATATTATATAGTTGGCAGCTATGCAAATTGCTTCTTCATAGAGGAAGAGGACTTCTACTCTAGTGCAACCTATTGGATGTGACAACCCTAAAAGGCAATTTGTATATTCAATTTTTGCAGTGGAGCATTGCATGGCCTATAAGCCTCCTCACACTGGCATGTCACTTTCCAGAAGGAGAAACTTTACCCCCTTAGGCCCCAGTCAGAGGCTTCTCATACAGCCAAATCAGATCGCAAGCTTTGCACCTCAAAACATGTGTCTGCAAATTAAGAATCTGGTTTGGCTTTTTTCCGAAGTCATGTGAGAGGTTTGTTAAAGGGTCAATATTAATTTTTACGATTACTACTTCCAACAGTTAGTACTAAAGTTCAAGTCCTCTTCATATCTGAGGAGGCAATTTGCTTATTTAATTTACCAGAAAAGCTTTGCATGGCCTTACCCTGGCACATTAAGTATGTCCCTCTCCATAAAGACAAATGATACCCCTTATTTGTTTGCCAACTTTAACTGATTTTCTGGGACTCCATAGCCAAAAGGGTGTGGGTTTTATGTAAAACCTGCTCAAAGGTAAGTGATCCTTATGGACCAGGAGTAGTGGGGCTCCACTGCATTATTATGTACTGAAAAGAGTAAAAAATGGCAGATCCCTTGAGTGGAGGCTTTAGCCCAAGAAAACATAGTAGGGTACTAGCTTAAAGGTGTATCCGGGACTCTACAAAACACAAAAAAAGTATCTAAGCAGTAGCAGGCAGGCAATTGTAACTTACCTGCCTGTTGTGCACAGCGCCATTCTTCCCTGGCACAGTGCAGTCACTGACCACTCCTGCTGGGGATGCAGCTGCCTCTGCTGATGAGATGGGGTGGGACTTCCGAGGACATTCTGGTTGACAGCTGGCTCCCCAGTTAGGCAGCGGGGTTCCGGCTGTGAATCGGAATGACCTTGGAAGTCCCATCCCATTAACAGAAAGCAAAGAAAAGAAGAGACCGTGATGGCAGCAGAGGCTTCAGAATCCCTGGCAGGAGCGGTATGTGACCACTCTGTGCCGGGGAAGAACGGAGCCATGCACAACAGGCAGGTAAGTTGCAATTACCTTCCTGTTAGGGCTTTGATAAAATCCCGGTCTCACAGAACATACTGTATGTCCCCACCAGACTATTCTCTTTTGGCAATTATTAAATAAGGTTTTTTTTATATGGAAAGGTCTTCCTAAGGATGCAGCATTACAATTGTATGCATTATTCTGTCAGATGATCATATATTTTAATAGTCTATTTTGAAAAGTTCATTACATTTTTTTAAAAAAATTGATTTACAGTGAATCCAGTTCTCTGATTGGCAATAATGCAAAGTCTCCAATTACATTGAAAGTCATGTTTAAGACTCTGAGGTCTCTTAGGACTGTATCCAACCCCTTTCAAACTCTTTAACATGAACACATCCATTGAAAAGTCAATGTGACCTCACTGTACAAATACATGATAACTTGGTAGTATCTAACATCCTATTTAATGTGTAATTAAATCACTTTTTACATGTAAAAAAACGACCAAGCAGGCCATTATGTGCAGGTCAAAGACTCAAACTGACAGTGTTGTCGTCAGAGGTATCATTATCCTGCTGTGACTGATATGATTGATGTTCCATATATTGCATAACACCCTCTGCTTCCCTCTTACTAAAATGCTTGCCAGAGTGCTCGGACACTAGGTGCCAATGTGGATGGTGCTTCTGCTACTGTTGCTAGCAGATCTCACATTTTCAGCTACAGTTTTTTTTACTTTAAAACCATCCCCTTCATTGGCAATGCCATTTTTTATTTCACTATACATTTTGTTTTAACTTTTGCCAATCTTTTCAAACCTCATTATTCAACCATTGTTAAAATGGACATAACAAGAAATGCTAAGTAGGTAAACATGCAAAAAAACAAAATATTGCACTGCTTTACTGCTGCTTTTTAGTGCATCAAGAATAAAAACAATAATATCCCCCTTCCTGAGCACTTCCTGTAATAATGTCCCATATTCTGTGCCTCATTCTGTACCCATCTCCTCCATCCTGCATGCCTTCTTGGCATAATGTCCCTCATTCTGAGCACCTTTCTGGTATACATGTTCTCATCCTGGGCCCCTTTCTGTAATAGTGGCCCCCATGCTGTGCCCCTAATTGGTATAATGTCCCCATCCTGGGCCCTTTCCTGGTATGATGTCCCCCATCCTGGGTTCCTTCTGTCCTTCTCCAGCACATAAAAAACCCCCCAAATGATTATTCTTACTTTCCTTTGCAAATTCACTAGTCACAGGCAAGCCAATATCTGTTGCTGACATCTGATTGGCCTGCAGCACGTATTGCAGTGCAGTGAGTTGGAGGGTCTCTGCTTCACAATATATTTCAGCTGAATGTGTGACTGAGGCTGTACATCAATGTAGAGTTGGAGGAGGCATCAGCGGGCCCACCTCTCGTATGGACCCGGTCACGGTCACACCCTCTGTGACCATGATTGTTACGCCCTTTGCTGTGATTGTTGAAATGTACTATGTGGAAGTCTAAACCAGGGTTCCCCAACTCCAGTCCTCAAGGCCCACCAACAACATCATGCTTTCAAGATTTCCTTAGTATTACTCAGGTGATAATTGCATCACCTGTGCAATACAAAGGAAATCCTGAAAACTTGACCTGTTGGTGGGTCTTGAGGACTGAAGTTGGGGAACCCTGGTCTAAACGCCTGAAATCAGTGAACCCTTCATTGGTTGGTGCGACGTTTTCTACCAGTGTGAAACGGTGGCTGGTATTTTTGGGGGTGATTTGCACAAATCAAATTGTAAACTGCCTCGAATTTCATAGCATTCAACACAAATTCAATTCACATAGAATCGATTTGTTCATCTCCAATGTTAACAAAAATCAATGCTGATAATAATAATAATAATAATAATAATAATAATAATAATTTGGAGCTGGTAATTAATATAGAGAACAATTTAGAATTCTTTGATTTTCTACATGCCAGTTACAAAGGCTCATTGAAAACAAAGGAATTTATCAGCTTCCTCCTATGTCCAAATGTTATTAATCCAAGCGTCCTTAACTTAGACTATTTATAAAGAATGGCTTTATCCCTCTCTTGGGATCTACTATGGAAACATTTTTATCAAAGTTTCCTTTCTACTTTAATACGGTAAAATATTCAGATTGGTTGTTTCTTTGTGTAGTGGGACTTCTCTGAACCCTCTTGTGCCATTAGTCTAGAAGCCAAACTCTTCGAGAAAGGAAATAAGTAAATAAAAAAACAAAATAACATTCATAAACCACGCCGGATAGAATAACTCCAAATGTAACATCGATATTTCTTTACAACAAAAAATAAATATTGTGTAAACTTTCTGGGCTCTCGCCGCACAAAATCAATAGTTTTATAATTAAATATTGTATATTACTGTCACTTTCGAAGGCGAAAATTCTGCTTACTTATGCATTTCAAAGTGCTTTTATGCATCTTGTTATTAAGATTCCTCTCTTTCAGTACGAATATGCTGCTCCGGATTTACCCTTTCCTCTCTGGAGAAAAAAATAAAGTCTTTACTTTTCTGATGTCTTAGGATTTGCGCATCCTTTCAGTCAAACTTGCTCTAGGCTGTTTTTCAGTGCTATTGAGAGTTACTTAAATCTCACTGAGCAGAAGTGAGGTCCGTAAAAATAGAGTTTGACAAGTTTGGTTTGACAAAACAACATTTAGTAGAATTTTGGTCTCAGCTACGACTCAAAACGCATTAGGATCTGAAACGCGTCGGTGTGTCTTGCGCTGCGTTATTTTTGCCTATGGAGCCTTTTCTATTGAACATAGACCTGAAGAATGGACGTTTTTATCTTTACTCTGGATTACCATGGATTCCTTTGTGATGCCGGCAGCCATCAGAATTCAGTTTGTACAATGAGATAATATAGAGTCCATGTGGTCCATGTGGTAGAAATGAACTGATGTTTTTCTTTATCTCCTTCCTGATAAGTTGAAAGACGGACTTTTTTGCGCAATTTCCCATAAAAAAAAAACAGTGTGAGCCGGCTGACGTGGAGAGAGGTCGCATACATGTAAAGCGCCATGGAATAAATGGCGCTATAACAGTAAATAATAATAATAATAATCACTGATGTGAACACTTTCCAAACCATCTGGATCATCGTGGTGCATGGTCACTTAAGGATTATTAGCAGAAAGGGGAGTATAACTTAGCTATTTTATTTAAATTTTTGATGAATAAATGAGTAAAAGAGTTTTTATTAAAAAAAAGGAGTCTGGGTGTTTTTTTCATTTAAAGGACTTTACTATGTCTCTGTCTTTACTACATTTGACTTTGGGGTTATTAATGGGTGGTATCTAATAGACACCTCTCCATTACTAACCGGTGGGCTCAATGTTAGCAACCATAAAACAGCTGACATCAACCCCACAACTATTACCCCACTTACTACCGCACCATCCCCATGCCCCCCAATATTTACTAAGCAGCAAAGGCTGCACAGACAGCTGCGGGCTGATATGAATAACCTAGAAAGGGGCCATGATATTGGCCCCCTTCCAAACTAAGAACATCAGCCCTCAGCTGCCTCAGAAATGGTGCATCCATAAAATGCACCAGTTCTGGAGCTCACTCTTCCCACATGCTCTGGTGCGGTGGCAAGTGGGTTAATGGTTGTAGAGTTGATGTCAGCTGTTTTATGGCCACTGACATCAAGCCCATGGATTAGTAATGGAGAGGCATCTTTAAGACATTCCCATTACTAACCTCATAGTCAAATGTAATAAAGACAGAGACAAAGTAAAGTCCTTTAATTGAAATTAACACACAGACTCCTTTGTTTGAAATAAATGCAACCTCTCTCTCCACACCAGCCGGTTCACACAGAGTACGCATCAAGTAACTCTAAGGCTGGAGTCACACTGGCGAGGAATACGGGAGAGTGAGAGGCGCTAAAAGCACGCATTAGACACGGACAAATGATTCTCTATGGGGTCACTCGCACCAGGCGTATATTTCTCCTCCGTATCCTACGCTCCGTGCCACTCGCAGCATGCTGCGATTGTCAGCGTACTACGCCCGTAGTATGCCAATGCAAGTCTATGGGTGCGCAAAAAATACGCAGTACACACGGAACACACGTGTGACCTGCGAGCAATACGCAGGTCTTTTGGCTGGTGAACAGGAAATGGGCCAATCCATCATCAGGAAGCCTAGACATGCAAATGAGCTCAAAAAGCGCTCCAGACATCCAGGAAGTACGCCTCCACGGAGTACAGCAGCAGCATGGCGTCCACATATATTAATGTAGAGATGCTAATTGTGCTGGTGCAGGAGCGTCCAGAAATATGGGACCCACGTGACGCAAACTATGCGAACCGCACAAGAAAGGAGGCGTCATGGAGGCGCATCTGTCGCCAGATGTACCATGACTTTGGTGACAGACCACGTGATGAGCAGCATAAAATTCGTAAGTGCAACCATAAAAATATAATTAACGTTAGCGCGCGCTATAAAATGAATCTACAATCAGCCCCCCCCCCCTTCCTGTGCATGTACTTTTATTAGCCTCATGAGGCCGTTACATTAGGATGTGACACGTGGCTTCACACAGCCATAATTAGGGGTTAGGCCACAAGCTCCTCATCCTCCTAGCCACTAAAATTAGTTTCAGGGGAGCTAATGAGACCCTGGGTATCGGCACAATTACATATGCCACCATGGGTAGAGCGCACACCCCATAAGGCCCCATGCCTAGACTACTGTTTGTCAAAATCAGATATTTGAGAGGTCACATTTTCAATCTTTCCTGTCACATTGCAGTGGAAGATGTGATGAAACGGTGGAGAAGCATCCGGGACCAGTACCGCCGGGAACGCCAGCAGCGGTCCAGGAGTGGGGATGCTGGCCATGCCAAGCGCAAATATATCTACTATGACCGGCTGAACTTCCTCGCCCCAATTCTGGCTCTGAGACCGTAAGTACATACCTCACACCACATGACACAAAAACATTACACAAATACTTTACAGGGACAAAAATATTGATGTATTTTTGCCTCTGTTCTATTTCATAACAGAACTCAATCCAACCTTACGGATCGAGGAACGGCCTCAGAGGCAGAGCCCATTATAGATCCTGTAGGGGATGAGGTGGCTGGCCCATCTTCTCCCCCTACAAGAAGGATGGCTGAAGAGGAGGCATCACCAGAACACACAATGGCTGCCCTACACAACACACCACCAGGACGGTCTGCAGCTGCAACCTCACCCATCCTGGAAGAGATGGGCAACTTGAGCAGCAGCCCAACTGCCCTGATCAGGCCCTCCCCACAGGCTGCTCTAGCATCACGGCGAATAAGAAGAAGGCGCCAGGTCACCATTCAAGAGAGCAGGACCAATGTGGACACTGGGGTGCTGAATTACTTGTCCAGAGTCACTACAGATGATGGTGAGGAGGCCTATGCACGTAGCCTCACCCTTTATCTCCGTGCCCTTACCCGTGAGGTCAGGCTCCGTATTAGGGGGTGTATTCAGATCCTGCTTGATGCAATCACCCCCCCAATACCCCATATGAGGTGTTTGAATTTCTGGAGAGGTGGCAGCTCTCACCAAGAAATTTAATGCGCATGAGACCATCCACACAGATGCTTGCTCAAGCAGGGTCTGAACAGCCCCTAATACGTGGGCCAACACCTCAACCCCTTCCTCCCCCTACCCATCCTTCTATTCCGCAGCCCCAAATGTCTTCATCAAGCCAACCCCACCAATATGGCCACTTGTACCCACCCAGTGTTGGAGGCTGGTCCCAACCTGGTTGGGGACGATCTGGCTATCTTGGTGGGTATGAGCCACGGGCCTACCAGAGCCAACAAGAAGCCCCTCACCATCATCATTATTACTCTGGCCAGTATCACCAACAGGCCCAGGAGGCTGGACAACAACAGCATCATGGGCAACAGTATGGCCCCACACAGGGCGATGTTGGCCACAATGTCCAGCAGCACCCACAGGCTGTTCCTCCCCGTTCCCCTTCCCCTACATATGAGAATTTATGAATCCAAAGTTTGGAGATGTCCAGTAATAGGTAACTGGTGCTTCTAATCTAGTCAAAAAAACAGGTGTTCTCCTTCACCAACATTTAGAACATAATTTAACACTCACATTTTTAAACAATGTTTTCCAAACATATGAAACAATCCATCATGACAGGCAACGCTACCTCACGCCTTTCACACAGATATTACATGTGTGTATAAAAGAGAAGATTTAAATGCGCTATACTGTTACCTGAAAGGATGAAAATACACTAATCACTTGCTAATGCATAGGAAAGGCGTGCTTGCCTTTAGTTAAGTAGTCAACTTTGTTATTAGCATTCTCTAGTAAAACAATTTGAGGCGACCAGCATACAGAATATAACGCTCTCTCTATGTCTTAACAAGTGAGTTTTGTACTTTCATCCTTTCCAGTATAGCATGCTTAAATATTGTCTGTTCTACAGACAGGTAATATCTGTGTGAAAGATGTGAGGTAGCCTTGCCTGTCATGGTGGAAGCTTTCGATGATTGGAAAACATTATGAGGAAATGTGAGTGTTATCTTATTGACTTTATTTAGGTGATGGAGCTCACCCTTTGTTGCCTAATCAAGGTTAATGTAGGCATGCAGCAATGTTGTTATTGCATAATGTTTGTTGCAGTTTTTTTCTGTAATGTTATTGTTCCACCAAGTTAAAGAAGGCCCAAAGGGTCATTTTGGCCATTGCCAAATTTGTGTTATGGCAAAATTATGTTTGCCTTTAAGCAAAACCCAAAAAAAAAAGGCAAAACTAAAAATTTGTCTACTCTAGTTAACGTCTCTGTGTGATTTCTCACTATCCCTCACAACATACTAACAGACACCAACCAATGCAAAGAAACACTCATAGAATCATAAAAAGGCTTGAGTAATATATATTTAGACACACTTTGAAAAAAAAAAAATTATAACATAGACACTAGAGTTGAGCGATACCGTCCGATACTTCAAAGTATCGGATCGGAATGGATTGGCCGATCTTTAAAAAAAGTATCGGTATCGCCGATTCCGATACCGGAAGTCCCATTCAAGTCTATGGGACTTCCGGTATCGGAATAAGAAAAACCCTGTTTTTGCCTTGTACAGCCTCTCTGGGGTCTGTACGGGCCTTTCGGGGGGCTGTGCCGGCCTGCCAGGGGGTCTGTGCAGGCTCCGGTGGTCTGTGCCGGCCTGCCGGTGGGCTGTGCCGGCCTGCCGGGGGGCTGTGCAGGCTCCGGGGGGCTGTGCCGGCCTGCCGGGGGGCTGTGCCGGCCTGCCGGGGGGCTGTGCAGGCTCCGGGGGGCTGTGCCGGCCTGCCGGGGGGCTGTGCCGGCCTGCCGGTGGTCTGTGCAGGCTCCGGGGGGCTGTGCCGGCCTGCCGGGGGGCTGTGCCGGCCTGCCGGTGGTCTGTGCAGGCTTCGGGGGTCTGTGCAGGCATCGTCCGATGGGACTACAAGTCCCATCGGGCGATGCCTGCTACCATGACAGTGATTGACACATTAGCCAATGATGGGACAGTAGTAGTCCCATCATCCGGCTAATGTGTTGAATGTAAAAAAAAAAAAAAAAATTACATGCTACATACATGCTACATACATACAACATGCATACTACATACATGCTACATTCATACTACATACTACATACATGCTACATTCATACTACATAAATACTACATGCAACATACATACTACATATATACTACATACATACTACATGCATGCTACATACATACTGCATGCTACATACATACTACATGCTACATACATACCACATATATACTACATACATACTACATGCATGCTACATACATACCACATACATACTACATACATACTACATGCATGCTACATGCATGCTACATGCTACATACATAACACATATATACTACATGCATGCTACATACATACTACATGCATGCTACATACATACTACATGCTACATACTACATATATACTACATGCATGCTACATACATACTACATGCTACATACTACATATATACTACATGCATGCTACATACATACTACATGCTACATACATACTACATATATACTACATGCATGCTACATACATACTACATGCTACATACATACTACATATATACTACATGCATGCTACATACATACTACATGCTACATACATACTACATATATACTACATGCATGCTACATACATACTACATATATACTACATGCATGCTACATACATACTACATACATACTACATATATACTACATGCATGCTACATACATACTACATACATACTACATGCATGCTACATACATACTACATGCTACATACATACCACATACATACTACATATATACTACATGCATGCTACATACATACTGCATGCTACATGCATGCTACATACATACTACATACATACTACATGCTACATACATACCACATATATACTACATACATACAATACATTCATACAATACATACATAGACATACAGTACATATAACATAGAGTAACATACTTACCAATACTTGTCACATTGTTCCCCGAAGCCATTGTCTTTTCTGGAATAAATATTAACATAACAAACCACAAAAATACTCACCCACGATCCGAAGCAGTCCACGAGTGTGTCCCACGACGATCTTGGGTAGAGAACTGCAGCATCAGATGATGCTGCCGTTCTCTACGGGCTGTAGGAATCCAATGACGGAAGGTAGGTATCCTTCCGCACTGTATTCCTCCGCCACTTAAAAAAAAAAAAAGTCCCTAGTCTCACTTTATGCCATTGCTGTGTGGGAATTTCCCACGCAGCAATGGCATAAAGTGAGACTAGGGACTTTTTTTTTTTTTAAGTGGCGGAGGAATACAGTGCGGAAGGATACCTACCTTCCGTCATTGGATTCCTGCAGCCCGTAGAGAACGGCAGCATCATCTGATGCTGCAGTTCTCTACCCAAGATCGTCGTGGGACACACTCGTGGACTGCTTCGGATCGTGGGTGAGTATTTTTGTGGTTTGTTATGTTAATATTTATTCCGGAAAAGACAATGGCTTCGGGGAACAATGTGACAAGTATTGGTAAGTATGTTACTCTATGTTATATGTACTGTATGTCTATGTATGTATTGTATGAATGTATTGTATGTATGTAGTATATATGTGGTATGTATGTAGCATGTAGTATGTATGTAGTATGTATGTAGCATGCATGTAGCATGCAGTATGTATGTAGCATGCATGTAGTATATATGTAGTATGTATGTAGCATGCATGTAGTATGTATGTAGTATGTATGTAGCATGTAGCATGTATGTAGTATGTATGTAGTATGTATGTAGCATGTAGCATGTATGTAGTATATATGTGGTATGTATGTAGCATGTAGTATGTATGTAGTATGTATGTAGTATGCATGTAGCATGCAGTATGTATGTAGCATGCATGTAGTATATATGTAGTATGTATGTAGCATGCATGTAGTATATATGTAGTATGTATGTAGCATGTAGCATGTATGTAGTATATATGTAGTATGTATGTAGCATGTAGTATGTATGTAGCATGTAGTATGTATGTAGCATGTATGTAGTATGTATGTAGCATGCATGTAGCATGCATGTAGTATGTATGTAGTATGTATGTAGCATGCAGTATGTATGTAGCATGCATGTAGTATATATGTAGTATGTATGTAGCATGCATGTAGTATATATGTAGTATGTATGTAGCATGTAGCATGTATGTAGTATGTATGTAGTATGTATGTAGCATGTAGCATGTATGTAGTATATATGTGGTATGTATGTAGCATGTAGTATGTATGTAGTATGTATGTAGTATGCATGTAGCATGCAGTATGTATGTAGCATGCATGTAGTATATATGTAGTATGTATGTAGCATGCATGTAGTATATATGTAGTATGTATGTAGCATGTAGCATGTATGTAGTATATATGTAGTATGCATGTAGTATGTATGTAGCATGTATGTAGTATGTATGTAGCATGCATGTAGTATGTATGTAGTATGTATGTAGCATGCAGTATGTAGCATGTATGTAGCATGTATGTAGTATGTATGTAGTATATATGTAGTATGTATGTAGCATGTAGTATGTATGTAGCATGTAGTATGTATGTAGCATGTAGTATGTATGTAGCATGCATGTAGTATATATGTAGTATGTATGTAGCATGTAGTATGTATGTAGTATGTATGTAGTTTTTTTTTTTTTTTTTTTTTAACATTTAACACATTAGCCGGATGATGGGACTACTACTGTCCCATCATTGGCTAATGTGTCAATCACTGTCATGGTAGCAGGCATCGCCAGATGGGACTTATAGTCCCATCGGACGATGCTTGCACAGACCCCCGGACATCAGCACAGCCCCCCGGCAGGCCGGCACAGCCCCCCGGCAGGCCGGTACAGACCCCCACAGGGTGCACAGACCACCGGCAGGCCGGCACAGCCCCCCGGCAGGCCGGTACAGACCCCCACAGGGTGCACAGACCACCGGCAGGCCGGCACAGCCCCCCGGCAGGCCGGTACAGACCCCGGGCAGTCCACACAGCCCCCGGCAGGCCGGCAGAGACCCCCGGAAGGCCCGAAATGACGGCGCATCATGATGCGCACACACCGCGCATCATGATGACGTCAGGCTGTCAATCAACTTTGAACTTCCGATTCCGATGCCGAATTCCGATATTGAAAAAATATCGGAAGTCGGTATCGGAATTCCGATACAGCAAGTATCGGCCGATACCCGATACTTGCGGTATCGGAATGCTCAACACTAATAGACACAACATTCTCTTGCCAAGAAGTTGCCCCCTCAGGTGAGATAAAGTAATTCGTGAATATATCACGCACTTTGAGGCCAGAGAGCGGTCTACGTTGAGGGATGATAGGTGGTCTCACCCTGCGCACATTGTCCGGCCTACGCACAACACCATCAGAGGAGGAACAATCATGTATCCTGGTGAAGTTATGCAGAACAACACAGGCTTTGACAACTTCATTCACATTTTGTTCACTCAACTGAATGGCAGACTGGAGTACTCGCCATTTGGCAGAAAGAATCCCAAAGGAACACTCCACCAGTCGCCTAGCACGTGATAGGCGCAAGTTAAAAATTCTGCGCCTGTGGTCAAGGTTGCGCCGGGGATATGGCCTCATGACATTACGTGATAACTGAAAGGCCTCATCTGCCACAAGGACATAAGGGACTAATTGTTCGGGGGAGCCTGGTAGCTGGCGTGTTGGTGGTAGATCCAACTGGTTGGTGCGTAGCCGCCGACCCATTATGGAAGTATTGAAGACTCTAGAGTCTCCCGTCCTTTCATAGGCCCCAATGTCAACATTTATAAACTTGTATTGAGGGTCTACCAGAGCCAATAATACAACAGAAAAGTATTGCTTATAATTGAAGAATTGGGAGCCCGAGTTCGGCGGCTTACGCACCCTGATATGTTTGCCATCCAGGGCCCCAATACAATTTGGAAACTGGCAGTCCTCCTCAAAGTCCCTTGAAATCCTTAACCAGTCTTCCATCCTGGGCTTGGGTAGGACCACCTGATGGAGTCTTGTCCAGATTTCTGCACATGTAGAACTCACTATGCCTGAAATGGTGGACTTTCCAATGAGAAACTCATGGTGGAGGGCGGCATAAGACAGGCCAGTGGACAGGAAGCTGTAGAACAACAGAAATAGTACAGGTTAGAATGGCTAAAGTAAAAAAAAATCAGTTACATGCCGACCAAACTTGGTAGGAAATGAGAGAGAACAACACACACATATTTGGTGGCACAATGACTAAGTGATATGCAGTACATATTAGATGTAACATTCTGCTGTGTCAGGTGAAACATATTTTGAGTAAGATGAGGGTATTAAACTTTGTCCAAGAAGGCCAAAAAACATAAATTAACACACACATTATGAACATAGAGAATGTGGTTGTGTAGTACATACCGTATTGTGAGAAGAAGTCGCTCCTCTGCAGATATGGCTTTGCGTATCCTAGTGTCCTGAAAGTGCGCCCTGGGATAACCTGTCTCCAAGAGGCGATCAAATGTGGAAATGCTCATACGACAGTACTGGTAAAATTTCACTGGATGCTCCCGCAGAGACGAATAGAGGCGGTGAAAATGACCTCTTGTGAGTCGTTGCCTCAAAAGTGGATGTACCCACATGCGTCTCCTCCTCCGCGGATCCACTATCACAGGATATGGTTGGCCAAAGCGCCGTGACAAAAGCCAGGTAAAGAGAACCTGCTCGGTTGTATTGAATGTCAGACCCTCTGCCATGCTGCACAAAGAACACCAACACACCTCGTGAAAGCAAGGTGAGAAATGTACAGAATGTAGGCAGCCACCTGTTTCTGAGTGTCTAAATAGGGTGCAGGCTAATGATTTAAATTGTTTGCAGGCCTCAAAACCGTTAAATGTCCATTTTGCAAGGCTGCGAGAAAATCTCGCCATACGGATTGCATACGGATGCCACACGGATTACATACGGATGCACACATGCGCAAAATACGCGACCACACCTTGCTTACGGATGACCTACGGAGCACTGTTTAGGGGTCATTGATCCGTATTACGCATGTAAAATACGGAGCGTATTTTGCGCAGGTTAGTGTGACTCCAGCCTAACAGCTATGGGTGGAATAGTGTTACCCCCGATGCTGTTAACCAGTTAAATCCCGCTGGCAATCACTGACAGCGGAATTTAACACAGTTCTAAGAGACGTGCATCACAAATCCCGCCCAATGGCTTCACTCTCATGTGATTGTGGGGCGCCGATGGGTTGTCTAGAGAAGACCCCATGCCTCTAGTTACAATACTTTGAATGCTGGCTTGTGGCTATGCATAGCACAAGCGATCGGATGATCACAGCTTCAAGTATCTTAAGGGGACTATTGAAGACAGTAAAAAATGCTTTAAAAAATATAATAAAAATCAAGCAACACAAAAGTTCAAAATCATCCCCCTTTTGCCCCATTACAGGGAATCTGTCACCCTTTTTTTGGCTTTGCAGCTGCTGGCATAGACATCAGGGGCTTATCTACAGCATTCTGTAATGCTGTAGCTAAACCTCCGATGTAACCTGAAAGAGAAGAAAAACACGTTATATTATACTCACCGAGGTGGGCGGTCCGGTCCGATGGGTGTCGCCGTCCCGTCCGGCGCCTCCCTTCTTCATGCGATGACGTCCTCTTCTCCCATCCTGTAATGGCTCCAGCGCAGGTGCACTGCTTTGCCCTGTTGAGGGCAGAGCAGAGTCCTGCAGTGCTCAGGCGTCGGGAGAGGTCTGGCGCCTGCGCACTGCAGAATTTTGCTCTGCCCTCAACAGGGCAGAGCAATGCACCTGCGCTGGAGCCATTTCAGGATAGGAGAAGAGGACGTCATTGCATGAAGAAGGGAGGCGCCGGACCGGACCGCAACACCCATCGGACCGGACCGCCCACCTCGGTGAGTATAATATATCGTGTTTTCTTCTCTTTCAGGTTACATCGGAGGCTTATCTACAGCATTACAGAATGCTGTAGATAAGCCCCCGATGTCTATGCCGGCAGCTAATAGGGGATAAAAAGGGTGACAGATCCCCTTTAAATATAAAACAATGAAAAAGATGCACATATTTGGTATCAATGCATTCATAAATGTCCAATCTATCAAAATATAAGATAAATTAATCTGATCGGCAATCAGTGTAATGAGAAAAAACATTGAAGCTCCAGAAGGGGAGGCTTTGTGGTTAGCACTGTCTGTAGCCTTGCAGCACTGGTGTCCTGGGTTCAAATGCCACCAAAGGCAACATCTGTAGAGTTTTGATGTTATCCACAAGTTATTGTGAGGTTTTTATTTAGGTATTATGGATCACACACTGTGCAAGTAAGGTAGCATGCCATTCTAATAAAGTTACCACTTAGGCTTTAAAGGATTGTCTACTACTAGGACAACTCCTTTTTAACTAAATGCTTGGCCCCGATAAAATAATAAAGCCTACTGTATACTCCCCTTCCCTCTCCATTCTTGTGGTGTCGGCACTCTCTCTCCCTGGGGATGCGATGCGGTGTTGTGACACGTGATGCCCGACGCCTAATCAGCGCTGGCGTCACTGTCTCCGCCTTCGGACAAACTGAACATCAAGAGGAAGTCTGGGCTGCAGGAGATCACTGGCCGGATTTTCACCCAGAATTGATTTGAGGAGAAGAAATGAGAGACCAAGAGATAACAAGAGGTCTGTGATGATCTGACATGTATTGATAATCATAGATGGTGCAAATCAATTTTTTAAGGAAAATTCAACATACCCCACAAATTAAAATTTTATAAAATCTGCTCATCTCTAGTGACAACCATTCTGAGGAAATCTGGATGGGGTCTTCTTTCGCCGATGTTCTGTGTGCCAGACAGAATTGAAGAGTTTTAAGGATTTTTATGACAAATAGAAAACAAGTTCTATTTGAATCAATGATAGATTTGGCTTTCTTGTAATCCGATGCATTAACTAACTGACGCTTCAGTCAACAAGACCTTCATCAGAAGTATGCTGATTACCGTGGAAGCGGGTATATGAGTCAGCACAACTGGGAATCGCGAATCTATTTCAAAGGAGAAGGTGCTCTGCTTTTGAGAATTTTGAGACTCACACTAGATATGGAGGATTTGGTGTGGGACTATAGTCGTCACTTGACCTGATTTAAGAGACAATTAACAAAATAGACAATCTGAAAATCACATTATTTAATCACCACCCTGACATACAGAGTAATCTCCATTATAACGTAACCCATGATTTTCAATGGTTTTGTTACAAGCCCACATGTACGCTCGTGGAGATACAGTAGAAGTAATGTCATACTGAAGGACAGGCTGAGGTGAAGGAGGTGTTGTTGCTCTTCAATGAAGTCTTGCTGACATGAAAGTGCTTCAGGAGTAGATGTAGAATAGACAAGACAATCTGTTTCTTTTTACTTAATGGAGCACTTGACAGTTTTAAAGCAAGTGACGATGACATTAAATCTTTGGGAAGAAAGGAGATATTAAATACCTGACACTATCATGTCTAACTATGATGCATGTAGTATATCCATATGTAAGATGAAAGTTTAAGAAAGTTAGAGGAAAAATTAAAAATAAAATATTTTTTAAAATCTATTTTGGTTTGTTCCTTATTGTTGGAAATAAAGTCATCATGCTTAGATCCAAAAGCTTATGATTTTGTCGGGGTGCACTGCTTTTTATGATGCACCTGCCTCACTAATCCTTGACTGGGCTTATGTTCGCTTTTCCCATGGGCCTAGACTAATGGATATTCCCATTCTACCCCATACTATCTACAGCCTGCTGCAATCAGTGGGGTACATAAAAATCACAGGGCCCCATAGCAAAAGTGTTAATTGGGCCTCCTCAAAATAAAAAAAATACAATGCGTTGCGAAAGTATTCGGTCCCCTGGAACTTTTCAACCTTTTCCCACATATCATGCTTTAAACATAAAGATACCAAATGTAAATTTTTGGTGAAGAAACAACAAGTGGAACACAATTGTGAAGTTGAACAAAATTTATTGGTTATTTTAAATTTTTGTGGAAATTCAAAAACTGAAAAGTGGGGCGTGCAATATTATTCGGCCCCTTTACTTTCAGTGCAGCAAACTCACTCCAGAAGTTCATTGTGGATCTCTGCATGATTCAATGTTGTCCTAAATGACTAATGATAAATATAATCCACTTGGGTGTAATCAAGTCTCTGTATAAATGCACCTGCTCTTTGATAGTCTCAGGATTCTGTTTGAATCACAGAGAGCATCATGAAGACCAAGGAACACAACAGGCAGGTCTGTGATACTGTTGTGGAGAAGTTTAAAGCCAGATTTGGATACAAAATGATTTTCAAAACTTTAAATATCCCAAGGAGCACTGTGCAAGCGATCATATTGAAATGGAAGGAGTATCATACCACTGCAAATCTACCAAGACCCGGCCGTCCCTCTAAACTTTCATCTCAAACAAGGAGAAGACTGATCAGAGATGCAGCCAAGAGGCCCATGATCACTCTGGATGAACTGCAGAGATCTACAGCTGAGGTGGGACAGTCTGCACAAATCTGGCCTTTAGAAGAAAGACATTTCCCAAAGATATCTATAAAAAGTGTAATTTAAAGTTTGCAACAAGCCACCTACTGTACAATGAATCATTCGCCTCACAGTTTCGCTTCACACATACAGTGTTGCACCTGTCAGTATGCTGCCTGCAACGCCCCTCACTCAATATGAGGAACCTCTCAGCCCCCCAACTCAGTACGTAGGTCCCCACACAGAATAAGGGCCTCCACAGCCCACACACAGAATGAGGATCCCACAGCCTTGTACTTTATATGATGGCCCCCACAGCCTTTCGCACAATATAATATCCCCCACAACTCCCCACTCAGTATGAAGGCACCCACAACCCCTTAGGGTGGTTTCACACTAGCGTTTGATCACGCAGCGCATCGTGCGCTATCGGGCGCACGCGCAATGTTCCCCTATCTTTAACATGGTGATTGCAGGGTCTTGCGAATGTACGCGCTCATCAGCGTTTAGCATGCGCTGCGCATTTTACAGGTGTGCGCCCAGACGCGCCGAACGCTACATGTTGCATTTTTTGTTCCGCCTACATACTTAAAAAAATCGCACGCGCACGTGTGCGCTCGATGTGCCCCCAAAAATAGTATTACAGTCTATGTGATCACAGGTTCGGAGTGGTTCAGCGGCAAGGCGCAAAAGAAAGTACCGCTATTATCGAGAGTTGGCTTTCCTGAGACTGGTCCTTGCCAGCAGAGCGTAAGTTTTTTCTTTTGTTTTGTTATTACTATGTGCTTTTCAATTCAACAGGTGATGCTTCTTGTAAATACATGATACTAATGTTTTCCCTTTCTTTCCACAGCACTTGGAGCAGCACCCTGCAACCTGTCCCGGGAGCGGTTTTTCATCGATCGATCTCAGACCCGTCCCAGCCATCCGACAGCCAGGAAGCATCTTACAGGTCAGCAACACAGACAGCTGGTGACCAGGAAGCTGGTCCATCAGGTGTTCCCCTGTCCCAGGTCTCTGTCACTGGTTATGCGGGCACTACCCACCAGTGGCAGAGGACCTCGGACAGGAATGTCATGCCCGAGTTCATGCACTTGAGCGAGGCCTTTCAGGTCAGCCTCAAGGCGCTGTCCGCCAGAACGGAAAGCGGTTTTTCCCTGATGGAACGTGGTTTTAACCACATGAAACACCGCTTCCACTCTGTCGACCAGCGCCTTGACCGTCTGGAGGCTGACCTCAACAGACCGGCGCACCATTTTTTCAGTAAAATTGAACAGGGCATGGTGGAACACCTTAGTCCTGAGCAACAGCTGAGTGTGTTACAGGCCTGCAACACTGCTTACTTGCAGGCTATGCAGCTGAATCGGAATGTTCAGCAGTCAGTGGTGTCATTTCCAACAGTTCCACCTCTGACTTGCTTTACCACACTACCGACTTCTGCTGCATACCACTGCACGGCCACCTGCATTCCCAGCGAAGCCGGACACCACTACACCACCCCAAGTCTGAGTGCTGCTGGACACTCCTCTGCCACCACCACTATGTTAAGCACTGCTCCTGTATGGAGCACCACCACCGCCAAAGCACCACCAGCTTGGAGCCAAACCACCACAGAACCTGCTTGGGCCACTGACACCACCAGTCAACACCAAAGGAGCACCGCCAGCACTCCTCAGGAACAGAGCACCGCCAGCACTCCTCAGCAACAGAGCACCATCAGCACTCCTCAGCAACAGAGCACTGCCAGCACTCCTCAGCAACAGAGCACTGCCAGCACTCCTCAGCAACAGAGCACTGCCAGCACTCCAAAGCAACAGAGCACTGCCAGCACTCATTAGCAAAAGAGCACCGTCAGCACTCATCAGCAAAAGAGCACCACCAGCACTCCTCATCTATGGAGCATCGGCAGCACTCCGAAACAAAGGAGCACCACCACCACTCCTCATCAAAGGAGCACCACCACCACTCCTCATCGAAAGATAACCACTACCAATTCTCCTCCTCGGAGTCCCCAAAGAACTTTGGCTGAGATCCAAGACAGGCAGCCTCCTCCTCGGAGCACTGACCCAACTTTCTCCCCTTCTAGGAGCACCGCCACTGCCACTTGCAGCAGCACCGACACTGCCACCACAGAGCAGCAAAGTGGGGATCCGCATTCCCTTTTTTACAGGGCAACGCCACAGTCCACCGTCACCAGGCGGTTCACAGGCTGCCAGTCGGTCCGGGCAGGATATTCCTGCGCCAAAGAAAAAGAAAAAAAAAAAAACTTTGTTCACCATCCACCCTCTCCTCCTAATGTCTCTCAACATGCCTCCTTGTCCATTCCAGAGCTCCCTTCCCCCAGTACTTTTGTTGCCCCTTCTCCTAGAACCCCATCCTCAACCTCCAGTCGTTCCTCATCTCTCCACACACCCAAAGTATCCCAATCTTCCCCCAAAGGTCATTCCTAATTATATATTTTTGTTTGTTACAAAATAAATGTGCACTTGTGCTTTCACAAAATCTGGATTGGTTACTGTGTCTATCGCCAACTACACACACTGCGCCGTACACACACTGCGCCGTACACTTAGCGTTTTTGCCACCAGATATCTCCATTACTGACATGTTTCTAGCGTCAGTCTTGGAGATATGTGTTGTCAATGCAACAAATCTACATGACTTGTCTTTTCCACAGCAATCTCTACTTTCTTGTAACATTGCACGGTTCCCCAACTCCAGTCCTCATGGGCCACCAACAGATCATGTTGTATGGAATCCTCTTTTTATTTCATTACAACCTGATCTGTTGGTGGACCTTGAGGAGTGGAGTTGGGGAACCCTGGTGGATCCAGTCTGTGCAATATACAAGAATGTAGAGACTGCTGTGGAAAAGACAAATCATATAGATTGGTTTCAAAAAAGCCAAACCAATCTACATGACTTGTCTCTTCCACAGCAATCTCTACATTGCACGGTTCCCCAACTCCAGTCCTCATGGGCCACCAACAGATCATGTTGTATGGAATCCTCTTTTTATTTCATTACAACCTGATCTGTTGGTGGACCTTGAGGACTGAAATTGGGGAACCTGACTGTATCCAGTCTGTGCAATATTACACGAATGTAGAGAGTTACCTACTCAGGAGTATTAGTGAATTCATGATGCACAAAACACAGCATCATAAATTCACTGATACACCTGGCTACTTGCTAATGGTATTGGGAGTGTAAAAACTGAGAATGAACTCAGTACAGGTATCAAAACAGTTTTTTTATTAACATACCAACAACATGCAATAAAATTTTTTTACAAAATTTGCTCTTGCCATTCCACCTGTCCTACATCTGAGTTGAAGTAGGCCGCAAATTGGTCCTTCATTTGGCCAACTTCAACAGATGACCTGAGAGGGTGCTGTGTAAATCCTGGCAAAGGATTAGGAGCAACATCATCAAGATCGAAGTTCAGGTGCTCTCGAGAAATTACAAAATTATGTAGAACAACATAGGCCTTGACCACCTCATCCACTGTTTCCAGTTTAAGATTAATAGCTGTGCCAAGAATGCGCCATCTCGATACAAGTATACCAAAAGCACACTCTACTGTTCTCCTGGCCCTGGTCAGCCTGTAATTAAAAATTCTTTTTTGTAGGTCCAAGTCCCGGCTGGAGTACGGTTTGAGGAGGTTTTGACACATCTGGAACGCTTCATCACCAACCATTACAAATGGCTGTGGTGGACCTTCGGTGTTGGAAAGAGGACGTAGCACGGGGAAATCAAAGTTGTTGCCATACAGCTTCCTGCCCATGTCCGATGTCTTAAAAGCCTGGGAGTCATTCCCACGGCCAAATGTGTTATGAGGAGTCACCGAAGGAGGAAAAAACAAAATACCAGCTAAGTCCAGAAAAACCAGAGAGGTTGGCAGCTATCGGATTGCAGACCCCTGAACCTATCCACAACAACTAGCAGTAGCCGTGGGGGGCTCCTACGGTGCCCTAGACCCCTCGATAACAGCCGGAGAACTATATAGTCTAAAGACAGAAAGGGGAAAAACTAAACTGCCCCAGAGCAGACCCCAAAGCAATAGGCAGCCCCCAACATATAATGACGGTGAAGCAAGATGAAAACACTATCACAGATAGAAAGATAGGTTGAGCAAATGATGGGGCCCAAGCTAACTACATAGGACAGGATAGGAAAGCTGCTGTATGCCATCCGCAAAAACCCTATCAAAATGAGCCAACTGACTGATAGGAAAAACAGGCCCTGAAGTCTCTAGGCTTCAAAAGACTATATCAGCACTCAGGTATATTCTGAAGACAGAGCAAAATATCAACAGATCAGTGACAAAAATGGAGTTCAGCTCACCTCCGGCCGGGGATGGCAGAACTCCCAAAAAACAAGGCAAAACAAAAACAAAACTGAAGAGTACAAAGCAGAGCAGAAAAACTTAGCTTTGAGATGCAGGAATCAGACTGGTCTCCAAGAATCCAGCAGGAAAATCACCAGCCAGGAAGAAGGGCGTCGGCAGCCTTATATCCAGTCCTCAATTCCAGCCACCCAGTCATCATCTAGCTGCCCATGTGTTTGGTAATCAGCCTCACTACCTTCCTTCACCAGAGGAGGGAGTTAATCAGACCTCAATGGTGAAGGGAAAAATGAACTCACAACAGTACCTCCCCCTTGAGGAGGGGTCACCGAACCCTCATCCATGCCACCAGGGCGATCCGGGTGAGCCCGATGAAAGGCACGCACCAATCTTTCGGCATGAATATCAGAGGCAGAGACCCAGAAATTATCCTCCTGACCATAACCCTTCCACTTAACCAAATACTGGAGTCTCCGTCTAGCCAGACAGGAATCCAGTATCTTCTCTACCTCATATTCCATGTTACCTTCAACCAATATAGGGTCAGGAGGTGCCACCACAGGAACTACTGGTTCAGCAAACCTCTTCAACAAGGACTTATGAAACACATTATGAATTTTAAATGTGACAGGAAGAGCCAACCGAAAAGAGACCGGATTAATAATCTCCAAAATCTTGTAAGGTCCAATAAATCTAGGCTTAAACTTAGGAGAAGCCACCTTCATAGCGATATTTTTTGATGACAACCAAACCATATCACCCACCTTAAACTGGGGACCAACGGTCCTACGCCGGTTGGAAAACCGCTGGGCCTTTTCCTGGGAGAGTGACAACTTATCCACTACTTGGTCCCAGATCTGGTGCATTCTCTCCACCACAGTGTCAACACCTGGGCAGGCAGAAGGCTCCACCTGCCCTGAAGAAAATCGAGGGTGAAAACCAAAGTAACAAAAAAAGGTGACATCAAAGTGGCAGAACTAGCTCTACTATTTAAAGCAAATTCGGCCAAGGGCAAAAATGAAACCCAATCATCCTGATCGGCAGAAATAAAACATCTCAAATACGACTCCAAAGTCTGGTTTGTTCTCTCCGTCTGCCCATTGGTCTGAGGGTGAAACGCAGAGGAGAAGGACAACTGAATTCCCAGATTGGAACAGAAAGTCCTCCAAAATCTAGACACAAACTGAACTCCTCTGTCAGATACAATGTTCTCAGGAATCCCGTGCAAGCAAACCACCTGTTGCAAAAACAAGGGCACCAACTCAGAGGAAGATGGCAACTTAGGGAGTGGTACAAGATGGACCATCTTAGAGAATCTATCACAAATCACCCAAATAACAGTCATTCTCTGAGAGACAGGCATATCAGAGATAAAATCCATTGAAATATGGGTCCATGGCCTCCTGGGCACCGGCAAAGGCATCAACAAGCCACTAGAGCGAGAACAAGGTTTAGACCGGGAGCAAGTCCCACAGGACTGCACAAAATTCCTGACATCATGAGACAAGGCGGGCCACCAAAAAGACCGACTCACCAGATCTCTAGTACCAAAAATACCTGGATGACCAGCCAATGCAGAGCAATGAACTTCAGACATCACTCTCTTCCTCCACTGGTCAGGAACATACAACTTTCCACTGGGACAACGCTCAGGTTTGTCCTCCTGAAACTCTTCCAGAGCACGTCTCAAATCGGGCGAGATGGCAGAAAGAACTACCCCCTCGCCTAAGATGGTAGCAGGCTTAGTCACAACAGGAGAATCAGCAAGGAAACTCCTAGAGAGGGAGTCTGCCTTGACATTCTTAGTGCCCGGAAGAAAAGAGACCACAAAATCAAAACGTGTGAAAAACAAGGCCCACCTAGCCTGTCTAGGATTCAAGCGCTTGGCCGACTCCAGGTAAATCAAATTCTTGTGGTCAGTAAGGACCACGACTTGGTGTTTGGCTCCCTCCAACCAATGTCTCCACTCCTCAAATGCCCATTTCATGGCCAACAGTTCCCGATTCCCCACATCATAGTTACGTTCGGATGGGGAGAACTTTCGGGAAAAGAAAGCACAAGGATTCATTTTAGATGTCACAGGATCTTTTTGGGACAACACCGCTCCTGCACCAATCTCAGAAGCGTCCACCTCCACCTGAAACGGGAGTGAGACATCAGGTTGCCGCAAAACCGGAGCAGAAGTGAATCTTCGCTTCAGCTCCTGAAAGGAAGAAACAGCCTCCGGAGACCAATTCAGCACATCAGCACCCTTCCTAGTCAAATCCGTCAATGGCTTGGCAATACCAGAAAAATTAGCTATAAATTTCCCATAAAAATTAGCAAAACCCAAAAACTTCTGGAGGGCCTTCAAAGAAGTGGGCTGAACCCAATCATAAATGGCCTGTACCTTGGCCGGGTCCATTTCAATAGTTGACGGAGACAAAATAAATCCCAAAAATGAAATCCTCTGTACCCCAAAAAGGCATTTCGGTTCCTTGACATACAGGGAATTCTCCCTCAAAATCCGGAACACAGTCCGAACATGTTCCACATGAGAGTCCCAATTCTTGGAGAAGATCAAAATATCATCCAGATAGATAATCAAAAATTTATCCACAAAGTCTCGGAATATATCGTTCATGAAGCACTGGAAGACAGAAGGGGCATTAGTGAGCCCAAAAGGCATCACCAGGTACTCAAAATGTCCCTCCGGAGTAGTAAACGCCGTCTTCCATTCATCCCCATGCTTAATGCGAATAAGATTATACGCCCCCCTGAGGTCAAGCTTGGTAAACCAGCAAGCATCTTTAACTCTGGAGAATAGATCAGAAATCAGGGGTAACGGATACTGATATTTAACAGTAGTTTTGTTGAGGGCACGATAGTCAATACAAGGCCTTAATGAACCATCCTTTTTAGCCACGAAAAAAAACCCAGCACCTAAGGGTGAAGAGGATGGTCTAATATGACCCTTCTCCAATGCCTCCTTAATATAGGATCGCATAGCCTCGTGCTCGGGTACAGATAAATTGAAAAGCCGACCCTTGGGGAATTTACACCCCGGGTTCAGCTCAATTGCACAGTCATAACTCCTATGAGGAGGCAAAGACGCAGACTCATTCTCACTAAATACATCATAAAAGTCAGCCAAATAGTCAGGAACATCATGCGACTGGGGAGAGGTGGAGAAAACAGGAGCATCACTAAGGGCACACCGACAACCCCAACTCACCACAGACAAAGATTTCCAATCCAGAACTGGATTATGAATTTGCAACCAGGGAAACCCCAGAACAATGGTATCATGCAAATTATGCAACACCAAAAATCTGCAATTTTCTTGATGGTCTGGGGCGACCCGCATTACCACCTGGGTCCAAAACTGAGGTTTATTCTTCGCCAAAGGAGTAGCATCAATACCCCTCAAAGGGATAGGCGTCCGCAGAGGTGTCATAGGAAATCCACAATGTTTAGCAAAGTCCAAGTCCATCAGGTTAAGAGCTGCTCCTGAATCCACAAAAGCCTTGGCGGAAAATGTGGACAGGGAGCAGATCAGAGTAATTGCCAGAAGAAACTTGGGTTGAACACCACCCACAGAAACCGTGTGTGCACAATGTTTCTCTCGTTTAGGGCAGACAGAAATAATATGCTAGGCATCTCCACAAAAAAAACACAGCTTATTACGCCTTCTGAACTCCTGACGTTGTGCCCTAGACAAAACTCTATCACATTGCATAGGTTCAGACATTTGTTCAACAGGTGGCAACATCTCTCGTGTAGTTTTGCGTTCACATAAACGCCGATGCACCTGAATGGCTAATGACATAGAATCGTCAAGACCAGAGGGAACAGGAAATCCCACCATAGTATCTTTTACAGTTTCTGACAAACCCTTCCGAAAGAGGGCTGCCAAGGCACCATCATTCCAGGTAGTAAGGACCGCCCACTTTCGGAATTTTTGACAGTACAACTCTGCCGAATCCCGACCCTGGCTTAATGCCAACAGGGTCTTTTCAGCCTGATCAATAGCATTAGGTTCATCATACAACAACCCCAAGGCTTGAAAAAATGCGTTCACATTATTCAGAATAGGATCATCAGGTTTCAAAGAAAACGCCCAATCCTGGGAAGAGATGACAATTTTAACCTGCTGCGCAGAGTTCCCCGACGAGTTAGGCTTCAAGGCAAAAAATAATTTACAATTATTCTTGAAATTCAAGAATTTAGACCGATCCCCCAAAAATACATCAGGAGTAGGAATCTTTGGTTCAGCAGCATGTGAATGAGCAAGATAGGCGGAAATTCCCCGCACTTCAGCAGCAAGCTGCTCCACACGATCAGACAATTGCTTCATCTCCATTGAGAGAAAAATTCCTCCTACGGCCTCAGAGATATAGAGGAAAAAATATGCACACAAAGAAAAAAAAAAATTCTGACACTTTTTTTTTTTTTACAATTCTCTCCTGCTATTGAGTACCCTAGGATCTGCGGTATGGCTGGTGATTCTGTTATGATGAGTCACCGAAGGAGGAAAAAACAAAATACCAGCTAAGTCCAGAAAAACCAGAGAGGTTGGCAGCTATCGGATTGCAGACCCCTGAACCTATCCACAACAACTAGCAGTAGCCGTGGGGGGCTCCTACGGTGCCCTAGACCCCTCGATAACAGCCAGAGAACTATATAGTCTAAAGACAGAAAGGGGAAAAACTGCCCCAGAGCAGACCCCAAAGCAATAGGCAGCCCCCAACATATAATGACGGTGAAGCAAGATGAAAACACTATCACAGATAGAAAGATAGGTTGAGCAAATGATGGGGCCCAAGCTAACTACATAGGACAGGATAGGAAAGCTGCTGTATGCCATCCGCAAAAACCCTATCAAAATGAGCCAACTGACTGATAGGAAAAACAGGCCCTGAAGTCTCTAGGCTTCAAAAGACTATATCAGCACTCAGGTATATTCTGAAGACAGAGCAAAATATCAACAGATCAGTGACAAAAATGGAGTTCAGCACACCTCCGGCCGGGGATGGCCGAACTCCCAAAAAACAAGGCAAAACAAAAACAAAACTGAAGAGTACAAAGCAGAGCAGAAAAACTTAGCTTTGAGATGCAGGAATCAGACTGGTCTCCAAGAATCCAGCAGGAAAATCACCAGCCAGGAAGAAGGGCGTCGGCAGTCTTATATCCAGTCCTCAATTCCAGCCACCCAGTCATCATCTAGCTGCCCATGTGTTTGGTAATCAGCCTCACTACCTTCCTTCACCAGAGGAGGGAGTTCATCAGACATCAATGGTGAAGGGAAAAATGAACTCACAACACAAATGCCCCAATGTCCACTGCAATAAACATACAGTCTGCATCCGCAATGGCCATGAGTACTGTAGAAAAGTACTTTTTGTAGTTATAGAACTCAGAGCCAGTTCTTTTGGACTTGATAATCCGGATGTGTTTCCCATCCACCGCTCCTATACAGTTTGGAAAATTGCAGACAGTCCAGAATCTTTCGGCGATTTCCAACCACTTTGATGCAGTGGGCATGGGCATGAATTCAGGACAAAGAACGTTCCAGAGAGCCCAGCAGGTGCCCGCTACAATTACAGACAACTTGGAGATTCCAATCCGGTACTGGAAGTGCAGTTACGAGAGGGTCTCTCCAGTAGCCAGGAATCTGTAACACAAAGAAAACAATAATTAATATTTGTGTATACGTAATTTTTTTTACACACGTTTGATTAAAAAAACAAACAAACAAAAAATTCTGCAGCCTTTGGTTTATGAAAACTACGTACCTTAATGTGACCAGGAGCCGTTCCTCAGGAGTAATCGTACGCCGGAGCTGCGTATCCTGTCTCCGGATGACTTCTTTTACCCAACCAAGCAAATAGTGAAAGGTTTCTTTGGTCATCCGGGTATAATCCGGAAATTTCTCCGGGTTTGCCTAGAGCTCGCTGTAGAGGGTGTGGTACGCTCCACGGCTCTCCTGGTGTTCAGTAATGGGATGTAGCCACATACGCCGCTGCTGCCATCTTCGCTGCCTCTCTCTCTTCCTCTGATCATGGCAAGCAACTGCATAAGCCTGAGCCATCTTCATGTCCAGATCCAAGTCAAAGTAAAAGCTCTTCCAGCGCAGATCCATGTTTCTCAAGTCAAATGCAAGCAAATGTGAAGAATTCAGCATTAAAAAGGGGCTATATAAAGAATTTCCATAACACACGCGCACTGCTTTCCCATTGCTTGAGTGTGTTGCAAGAATTTTCCAAGGATTTTTTCTCTAGTTTATTGCGCATAAAAAATGCAAAAGCATGAAAAACGCTTACAAACGCATAAAAACGCTACAATTTTTGGTCGTTATGCGTACAATAATGCTACAAAAAACGCAGCGTTTACAAGCTCCTAACGCAGTGCAAAAAAACGCTAGTGTGAAACTAGCCTGTATTGAGGCTGCCACCCCCCACGTAGAAAGGTGTCCCACACAGTACACCACTGAGTATGGGGGCATTCTTAGTCATCAACTCATTTGGGGGACATTCACAGTCCTGCATAGCCTTTTACACTGTATAATGGCACACACAGTCCCACATTTAACATTATGGCCAGTACCAGCTCCCACTAATTATTGTTGCCACTGTAGCTACTTAAATATGAGGTTACCACTGATATTTTTATGACAGTCGTAAAAACTCAAAAAGTCGCAAAATTTTGCTGCAACTCGGAGCTACACTCAAATTTTGCGACTTTTCAAAGCTTTAATAAATCGGTGCCATAGACTGACCCAGTGACTCTGGAGATGGAAAACAACTCTGCTGAACAAACTGATGCTTCGACAGTGTGGGAAATGGTGCCAGGGATGTTGACTCAAATTTGACCCATCATGGATCGATCTACTCATCACAGATTAATGCTTCCCAGTGGAGCACAGAGGAAAAGTATAATAGAAACTCGCAACCACATCTGCATTTATCACCCACTCCTGGTTTTGGCTTACAAATACTGAGGTAAAATACTGACCAAATACTGAACATATAAACGTGGCCTAAGTCTCTATCCTGTAGAGTGTTTGCTCTTATAGTCAGTGGGGTCCTCTCTCTCTTGTGGGGTGTCAGCTCTTATGGTCAGCGGAGTCCTCTCTCTCATCTCATCTGTAGACTGTATGCTCTTATGGTCAGCGGGGTCCTCTCTTTTCTGGTGAGTTTCAGTTCTTATAGTCAGTGGGGTCCTCTCCTGTAGAGTGTCAGTTCTTATGGTCAGCAAGGTCCTCTCTCCTGTAGAGTGTCAATTCTTATGGTCAGCAAGGTCCTACCTCTCTCCTGTAGAGTATAAGCTCTTATGGTCAGCGGGGTCCTCTCGCTCCTGTAGACTGTCAGTTCTTATCATCAGCTGGGTCCTTTCTCTCCTGTAGAGTGTCAGTTCTTATGGTCAGTGGGGTCCTCTCTCCCCTGTAGAATGTCAGCTCTTATGGTTCTCTCTTCTCTATGGGTTGTATAACTCCAACTCAACCTGTGAAAAAATAAACCCTAAATGGCTAAGTTGATGGAAAAATTTAAAAAGTTATTTCTTTTGAAAGAAGGAGAGAAAAAAAAACTGTAAAGAAAAGTTAAAATCGCCTAAGGATGAAGGGGTTAAATGTGAAAAAGATTATAGACTCCAAAGTTTTATAGAAACAAAGCAGCAAGTTGTAAACAAAACACTCATCTCCTTTAATATGTTATTAAACCCTTACCTGCAATCTGTCGAGACAATGGTGACATGTTCCTACCAAATCGTATAGTTAGCTTTCCTATCAATGTGAAATGATGGAGATCTATTCACCTTCCATAGGGATCGAGGTTGTCTTCTCAAGGACAATGATTGCACATGATGCATTCTTCTGATTAGTGTCATTCAGGCGTCCGGTACAGCCAATCGCAAACCTTCCAGAACAAGTATACTTTGCTTCTACTGTCAAAACCCAATATTTATACCCTGTACAGGCGCCTAATAGTCAACTGAAGAGCGAACTTCCCCCCAAAGCAATCACATCCTATATTGCCAAACCTTCCACAGAACACCAGTACAAAGCCTGGCAGTCATCCCAGATCCGTTACATCAACTGTGAAGCAAAGTTATACATCAAGGAAAGATACACAACCGCAAATTAGTTACATCGCCTTGCGAATTTATACCGTCACTATCAGGCGGCGGAGATGGAAACTTTCCTGGACGTCTAGCATTATAGATAAGACAATGGGGTCATCACAAGGTAAGGAGAACTTCATTTCTTTTGGCGAGCATTGCCAAGTTCAGCAGGTATTCCTATCGTAGCACTGGGAATTGTCTGTACGGGCTCTAATAACGTTTTACAGATTTCAGATCTAGTTATAATTATTGTGCTCCACCACATCATCATAATGTATAGATGAATACAACATATATTGAACGGGTCTACACCTTAGTTAATGATCCATACACTGGAAATGGCTAATAACATTAGTTTATTACTTTTCCTTTCTGTATGGAGCCATAACAGGACACCCAACCGGAACCTCTAGATGTACCACCATATGCCGCTGGTCCAAAACATAAATCATACAGAGGTGTTGTACATCTGTGCATGAGGGCTTAGACAATTAGGCTTTCTAGGTTCCTCAGCCAGAATATTATAGCAGAGACACTTGCCAACTGGAAGAATGAACCAGAAGCAAGAAGGGTCGTCAAGCAGGGTCAAATCAAAGAAATCTCGTCAAGGACAAGATCATAACACAAGAGGACAGTCAAAATTCATACTAAGGTCAGAAAACAGGAGGAATCAGGAAACCACCACTAGCAAGAACAGGCTCACAAGTCAAATAGAAAATCTAATTTACTGGTAGTGAAAGTCAGAGACGCAGGAGTTTAAATAGCAGGAAGCTTCAACCAAGGATCTCAGAAAGTTACAGTAAAAAACAGACAATTACCCCCATAGTTCCTTGATCTTATGGCACCAAAAGTCCCAGAAGTAAAGCAAGACTGAAACTGGAAAGCAGTGGTCCCCAACCTTTCTGACCTTGAGAGCCACATTCAGCTTAGAGAGAGGGTCGCAAGCCACATTCAGCTTAGAGATAGGGTCGCGAGCCACATCCGGCTCCCACCCCCTTCAAAGTAGTGTCAACCTGAGCCCCTATTGCAGGTGTAATGATAATCAAAGCTTTTCCACAGAAATTACTCCAAAGCAGGACACTGAGATTCAGGGGTTCCCACAATACCCCCATTCAGTACTCTTCCATCAAGGACTCCCAAGACACTGTCACATCCAGCTTTAAGCACCTCCTCTAACAGGAAGTACCATCCTCCAGCGTACCATACCTAAAACATCTCTAAACCCCAAGACAGTATATGTGCATCCAGATCTGCTCTTCTGTGTAGGGCTACTCACAAAATTCACCATTTTGAGATGTACCCTTCATATCTGTTTGCTAGACCTGGACCTAATGCACCAAGCTGGCAGACAGTCACGAGCCACAATTCATGGGATTGCGAGCTACATGTGGTTCCCGAGTTACAGGTTGAGGGCCCTTGCTGTAAAGCATCACCAGCAGCAAAGGTGCAGCGCCACTTAGTGGCCCAAGAACAGGCACAGATGTTACATGAATCTGTCATCATGTTTGCTAAATAATCTGGAAGCAAAACGAAAAAAAAGGAACTGGAGTATAATTTGTTATACATGCAATGTGTAGGAGCATATTCACCCTGGACACACATTGAGATCATTTTTGACACATGGCAAGGTTTCTATTTTTGTCCCAACTGGCGTTGGTGACAGTTTTGGTAAAATCACTGTTTTAGCAACAGGAGATTATCATAAGAGGACTAGTAAACCTGCGGCCATGTAGTCCTCCTTATTCATGAGCTCTTTAAAACCCTGTCCCCACCAGTGATTGGCAGATTTCTGCCTATGCACAGTGTATACAGAAGGCTGCCAATCAGTGGTTTGGGTGGAGTTATACAGGGCTCAGCATTCAGATAGATCTGCAGTAGATAAAACTGTTATTTTATCAAGGTGACAGCAAGCAGCTCCGAAAGTAACATCACTGGAAACCATTTCCATTTAAAGGTTCACTTTACAAAGTACAATCCCTTAAATATCACAGTTTACTTTAAAACAATCCATTGCATTAAATTGTGAGAAATTTCTAAAAAAAAAAAAAAAAAAGGCCTTTTGTGTTTAAGGGGCTCATCCATTTTCTTCCCTCCTCTCTTCTGATCATATCCTTAGTTTGGCAGTATGACAACTGACTGCAGCAGCACTTCTGCTCATTTCTGCATATATTCGCATCACAATCCCCAACCATACAGAAAGCGAATGTAAAGTTTATAACCCATTTCTCACAGACGTTATACAATTATCATACACGGATCTGTTGAGTACATAAATGGTTAACAGAACAAAGCTAATGTAAAATAGATTATATAACATCTTACTTGCCTCCTGTTTTAATCCACAGTTCTTTAATCACAGGCGTACGGTAGATCAAAGAAGCATCAATCAGACAGCGAAATACAAGAGAAGGGATAAAACTGATAGAACTTTGTAGAACTGAACATCCGTGACTGACTGTTGCTAAATTTCAGGCACTACAGGGGTAGCCAAGATATCCTGGATCTATGGCACAACCGTAAGGCTATATAACTGCCGGAATTCCATGCCGAGAAATCCGCATTTTTAATTTCCGCGTATTTCCTGCGAAAAAATAGCGTTTTGCAAGCATAATTAGCTTGCCGAATGCTAGCGGTTTCCGAGCGATCTGTAGCATCGCTTGGAAAACTGATTGACAGGTTGGTCACACTCGTCAAACATAGTGTTTGACAGGTGTGACCAACTTTTTACTATTGAGGCTGCCTATGCAGGATCAGTAGTAAAAAGATCTAATGTTAAAAATAATAAAAAAATCAAAAATTGTGATCTTCTCACCTTCCGGCACCCCACGCAGCGTTCCCGATCCTCGCGATGCTCCCGGCAAGTCCCGTTCCCAGCGATGCCTTGTGACAATGACCTCTGATGACGTTGCGGTCTCACGATACTGCGATACGCAATGATCTTGCGGTCATTGTCGCAAGGCATCGCTGGGAACGGGATTTGCCGGGAGCATCGCGAGGATCGAGAACACTGCGTGGGATGCCGGAAGGTGAGAAGATCACAATTTTTTAATTTAATTCTTTTTTTACACAGGGATATGGTACCCAGAGTCTGGAGGAGAATCTCCTCTCCTCATGACCGTGGGTACAATCTGCAAATTTTCCGCTTACTTTGCACATGGTGGGCACAGCCACATGTGGAAAGTAAGCGGAACAATGCATTCCTATGTGTGCGGAATTCCTGTAATTCCGCAAAAAGAATGATCATGCTGCATATTTCTCCGCGACGCGATTCCGCCGCAGAAAAAAAACGCAGCATTAGCACAGCATTGCGGAATCCCATAGGATTGCATGGGATGCTTTTTTTGTGTCTTCGCGGCAATTTGGCATGTTAAAAAAAAAGCCTTGAAAATGCAAAAAACGCTACATTTGCACACAGCCTAGTATCCAATATGTCTGCTGGGCATCGTGGGTTATATTATGGACTATTACCAGACAGCTCTCTGAAATTGCCAGTTTGACCCTTTTTACTGGGGATGAGAGAACGTGCTCGGTGATACTCGGTTATTACTCAAGTATCACGGTGCTCAGATGTGCTCATTACTTGGCGAGTAATGGGCGGTGCTAGATGTAAAACTCGAATCCCCGCTCAACATCTTTGGTGCCTATTAAGCAGCCAATTATCATGTGGGGATTGCCTGTGAGTCAATGAAATGCCGTAGCCATCTTGGTTGTGGCGTTACTGTGATTGGCTGGCCGTGTGACATCATCAGGGGTTATAAAAGAACAGGTGCTGCCTGGCTCGGCACACTTACGCCATTGCACAGCTGTGTGACACTTCGTATTGGAGTGAGAGAGTCTGTGTGCTCAGTGTAATGAATCAGAGGCCTGTAGTGTTGATACTGCTGCTGAAGCTGAGCCATCATATTAGAGGGAATCTGTCACCATTTTTTTTGGCTTGCGGCTGCCGGCATAGACATCGGGGGCTTATCTACAGCATTCTGTAATGCTGTAGATAAGCCTCCGATGTAACTTGAAAGAGAAGAAAAACACGTTATATTATACTCACCGGGGGGTGGGCTGTCCGGTCCGGTGGGCGTTGCGGTCCGGTCCAACGCCTCCCTTCTTCATGCGATGACGTCCTCTTCTCCCGTCCTGTAATGGCTGCGGCACAAGCGCACTGCTCTGCCCTGTTGAGGGCAGAGCAGAGTCCTGCAGTGAGCAGGCGTCAGGAGAGGTATATTTCTGTGATTTCTAAAACTGAGAAAAAGCTTTTAAAAGTTTTGTAGGCTTCCATTTTTCAGACATACAGTGTTGTGTGGTATGTGATAATTTCTTTGAGCTCTAAAACTGCTAAAAAGCTTTAAAAAAAATTAGGCTTCCATTTTGCAACCATAGTTATAGGATCTCTAAAACGGAAAAAAATTATTGAAACGTTTTCCTCGATTGATTTTGATTGTCTGTCTTTTGACTGTTTTGGTGTTCTTTTTGTTACATTACGGTGGAGTGAACTCACAAAAATTGCTGCAGGTGATTAGAGAGGAGTGAACCTTTCAAGGTTCGGCTCAGTTCGGCATGGCAACTGTCCCGATGTTCGCCAAACTCAATTATTTTTGGTTCATTTTATTTATTAACAAGTACAGTAAAATACACATTCCAAGTAAGCGTAGTTCACTGCCTTCAGGAGTTTCAACAACTGGAAACTTTGGTAACCTTAAAATGTCCGTCAAAGTTTCATATGAGGTTTCAGGGACTTGCAGCTGCCGGGAGACCCAGAGCATGGTTACTTGAGTTCAAGCCACCGGATCTCACGGTAGCTCCAGTGCCAGACTGTTGAATTCTAAAGTGCCAGTGTTGGACTTGCGGACTTTCATCAGTCCGGCACTGGCACTTGAAAAGCAAGAAAAACAGCTACTATGAACTCAGGTGACCTTACTGTTATTGCTGACAATTAAAAAAGTAATTGAAAAAACCATGTGGGGGTCCTCAAGAATTTTTTTTATATTCAGCAGCGGGAAAGCCGACTGCTGGGGGCTGATGTTAATATTCTGGGAAAGAGACAATATTCATAACGGATCTCAGGCTATTAATATTGACTACAGCTGTAGACTTAGCCATTCCTGATTAAACTGAGGAACCCTCCCAATAAATGATGAAGGGTCCCCCTATATTTCATAACCAGCAAAGGCTAGTGAGACAGCTGTGGACTGATATTATTAGCCTAGGAAGGGGTCCTGGATATTGCCCCCCCTGACTATAAACATCAGCTCTCAGCCACCCCAGAAATTGCGCATCCATAAGATCCACAAAATCCGGCAATTAACCTCGCTCTTCCCACTTGCCCTGAAGCGGGGGAAAGTGAGGTGATAGTTGGGAGGTTGACATCACATTTCTATTGTCAGGTATCACGGACAAATACATGCTATCTGTGTGTGATGCCGTAAAAAAATAGACTAAATAATAATAGATTTAAAATTTTCCATACATACACCATATACAGCTGTCCGCTTGTCAAACAGTATTGTATATCTGCTGTTTGGATTGCGGTCCAATCTATACAGAGACAGCACGTGTGTGTGAGAGTGCGTAAATACATAGACGGATATTTCCATTTTTCCATACACCGTATAGAGCTATCCGCTTCTCTATCAGTATCGTATACTGTATCTGCTGTTGACTCCGTCAAAAAATAGACGGAGATTTAAAATTTTGCATACATACACCATATACCGCTGTCCTCTTGTCAAACAGTATTGTATATCTGCTGTTTGGATTACGGTCCAATCTACATAGAGACAGCGCGTGTGTGTGAGTGCATAAATACATAGACGGACATTTCCATTTTTCCATACACCTTATAGAGCTGTCCGTTTCTCTAATAGTATCGTATATCTGCTGTTGACTTGGTCAAAAAATAGACGGAGATTTAAAATTTTCCATACATACACTGTATAGAGCTGTACGCTCCTCACACACTACCATGTACTGGCTGGTATCACGGACAAATACATGCTATCTGGGTGTGACTCCGTTAAAAAATAGACGGAGATTTTCATTTTTCCATACATACACCGTATAGAGCTGTCCGCTTCTGATACAATACCGTATATCTGCTGGTTGGATGACGGTCAAATACATACTGGGAGAGCATCTGTGACTAAGAAAATATATACGGAGATTTAAATTTTTACCTACACCTTATACAGCTGTACACTCCTCATACAGTACCATATATCTGCTGGTATTTTTGTTACATTTTCACAAACATGAGGAAGTATGGTGGAAGAGGCCACGAACGTGGGCAGGGGGGGCAGCTGGTACTGATGGTGGTGGTGCATCTGCTGGTAATGCCAAAAGCACAATAGCAGCTAAGGCAGGAGGTGTTGAGCCTGCGTCATCATCTGGCACAAGAAGGCTTGTATGGTTCCCTTTTCTGGGAGTAGGAAAACTGCTTTTAAAGCCGAAGCATCAAGAACAGGTTTTGGCTTACATTGCCGAAACAGCCACCAGCTCTATTGCCTCTTCTTCTGAACTTTCGAAACCTGCAAGCACTGAGTCATCAGTGCAGGGTTCTGGTCAGGAAAAACACCTTTCCTTGTGTCCTTCACCCCCACCAAAAGTGAAGAATGCGGCAGCCCACACTTCAGATTACTCAATGGAGCTCTTTTCACATACCATGCTTGGGTTCATTCTAAATGGGGCACATTATATATGGAGCATTATTTGGGCCCATCATACACTGGAGCATCATCCATGAGGCCCATCATATACTGGAGCATTCCAAATGGGGGACATCAGACACTGGAACAGCATTTACAGGGCCCATTATACACTGGAGCATTAGAAATGGGGCTCATTATATATGGAGCATTATTTGGGCCCATAAGACACTGGAGCATCATCCATGGGACCCATCATATACTTGAGCATTCTAAATGGGGAAGATCAGACACTGGAGCAGCATCTAAGGGGACAATTATACACTGGAGCATTAGAAATGGGGCCCATAATATATGGAGCATTATTTGGGCCCATAACACAATGGAGCATCATCCATGGGGCCCATCATATACTGGAGCATTCTAAATGAGGCAGATTATATTTGGAGCATTTTTTTTGCCCATCATACACTGGAGCATCATCCATGAGGCCCATCATATACTGGAGCATTCCAAATGGGGGACATCAGACACTGGAGGATCATTTACGGGGCCCATTATACACAGGAGCATTAGAAATGGGGCTAATTATATATGGAGCATTATTTGGGCCTATCATACACTGGAGTATCATCCATGAGGCCCATCATATACTGGAGCATTCCAAATGGGGGACATATGACACTGGAGCAGCATCTATGGGGCCCATTATACACTGGAGCATTAGAAATGGGGCCCATTATATATGGAGCATTATTTGGGCCCATAACACACTGGAACATCATCCATGGAGACCATTATATACTGTAGCATTATGTGGAGCTCATCATATACTGTATGGAACATTACATGGGACCAATTATTCTGTATGGAGAAATATATGGGGCTCATTATTCTGTATGGCGCACCATGTGATGGTCATAATACTGTATGGAGTAATATACTGTCCTTTTTTTGAGCTATTGTAGAATTTAAAATAGATATATCAGTCATGTCATGTAAGAAGTCAAGTATTTTTCATTGTACTATACCTATATTTCTGTGCCGTATCGGAGCATCATGAATTGTGGTATGTGTTAAAGGGGTGCACTGACACTCTTTGGCCCAGGGCACACGAAAACCAGGAGCCAGCCCTACCCCCCCAAAACTTTAACCAAATAACCCTAATTTTTCAATGCGTAACTATTATTATAAAGTAAATTAAGGTTGACAAGCTTAAGTAATAAGAATTGATGTTGTTGGCATTGAAATGGGCACTGTAGGTGTGTTTACTGTCCTCCACTCCCTGCCGACTATGCTTCCCCATTGACTTGCATTGGGTTTCGTGTTTCAGTCGGACCCCCGACTTTTCACTATAGTCAGCCGATTTCGTTCGACTCGACTTTTGAGAAAGTCGGGTTTCATGAAACCCGACTCGACCCTAAAAAAGGTAAGGTCGCTCAACTCTATGTGGGGGTGCTTTGCTGGTGACACTGTTGGGGATTTATTCAAAATTGAAGGCATACTGAACCAGCATGGCTACCACAGCATCTTGCAGCGGCATGCTATTCCATCCGGTTTGCGTTTAGCTGGACCATCATTTATTTTTCAACAGGACAATGACCCCAAACACACCTCCAGGCTGTGTAAGGGCTATTTGACCAAGAAGGGGAGTGATGGGGTGCTACGCCAGATGACCTTTCCACAGTCACCAGACCTGAACCCAATCAAGATGGTTTGGGGTGAGCTGGACCGCAGAGTGAAGGCAAAAGGGCCAACAAGTGCTAAGCATCTCTGGGAACTCCTTCAAGACTGTTGGAAGACGATTTCCGGTATCTACCTCTTGAAGCTCATCAAGAGAATGCAAAGAGTGTGCAAAGCAGTAATCAAAGCAAAAGGTAGCTACTTTGAAGATCCTAGAATATAAGACATATTTTCAGTTTCCCACTTTTTTGTTAATTGTATAATTCCACATGTGTAAATTCATAGTTTTGATGCCTTCATAGTGAATCTACAATTTTCATAGTCATGAAAATAAAGAAAACTCTTTGAATGAAAAGGTGTGTCCAAACTTTTGGTCTGTACTGTAAGCTACAGAAAACTTGCTCCAAATGTATTGGTATCATACTGCTCTTTGGTACATTTCATTGCTATTAGTGATGAGTAGAGTTGAGCGACTTTTGGTTTTTTAGGGTCGCGTTTCGTTTCGTAAAACCCGACTTTTCCAAAAGTCGGGTCGAGCAAGATTGTCCGATTATAGGGAAAAGTCGGGGTCGTCCCGAAACACGAAACCCAATGTAAGTCAATGGGGAATAAAAGTCGGCAGTGAGAGGAGGACAGGAAACACACCTACAGTGCCCATTTGAATGCCAAAAGCATCAATTCTTCTTTCTTAAGCTTGTCAACCTTAATTAACTTCATAATACAAGTTACTCACTGAAAAATGGGGGTTATTTGGCTAAAGTTGTGGGGGGGGAGGGCTGGCTGCAGGTTTTCATGTGCCCTGGGCGAAAGAGCGCCCCTTTAACACATACCACAACTCATCATGCCCCGATACGGCAGAGAAATAGCGGTATAGTACAATGAAAAATACCTCACTTTTTACATCTCATGACGAGGCCCATCTATTTCTCCATACAGAATCATTGGTCCCATATAATGTTTGAAACAGTAAATGATGAGCTCCACATAATGCTACAGTATATGTTGGTCCCCATGGATGAAGCTCCACTGTCTTATGGGTCCAAATAATGCTCCAAACATAATGGGCCCCATTTCTAATGCTCTAGTGTATAATGGGCCCTGTAAATGCTGCTCCAGTGTCTGATGTCCACCTTTGGAATGTTCCAGTGTATGGTGGGCCCCATCTATCATTCTCCAGAGTATAGTGCTCCCCAAAAATTGCTGTCCCAACATTGAAAACAATCAAATAAGTCTCCTCGCTAGGGAATCCCTGTACTTGTCTGGACAGGTGCTGTAGCTTGCTTAACAGCTCGCCATCCGTTCTCACGCCCAGTATGGATTGCACGTGATTGCACAAAGGTGAGAAAGGGTACCGTATCCCCAGATAACATGTATGGATAGCGTACACATTCAAAATATATGTCTCAGGAGGCAGGCTCAGACGGTGTTAGGCCCAGTATGGATTGCACGTGATTGCACAAAGGTTAGAAAGGGTACCGTATCCCTGGATAACATGTATGGATAGCGTACACATTCAAAATATATGTCTCAGGAGGCAGGCTCAGACGGTGTTAGGCCCAGTATGGATTGCACGTGATTGCACAAAGGTTAGAAAGGGTACCGTATCCCTGGATAACATGTATGGATAGCGTACACATTCAAAATATATGTCTATACAGCATGAGGCAGGCTCAGACGGTGTTAGGCCCAGTATGGATTGCACGTGATTGCACAAAGGTTAGAAAGGGTACCGTATCCCTGGATAACATGTATGGATAGTGTACACATTCAAAATATATGTCTCAGGAGGCAGGCTCAGACGGTGTTAGGCCCAGTATGGATTGCACGTGATGGCACAAAGGTTAGAAAGGGTACCGTATCCCCGGATAACATGTATGGATAGCGTACACATTCAAAATATATGTCTATACAGCATGAGGCAGGCTCAGACGGTGTTAGGCCCAGTATGGATTGCACGTGATTGCACAAAGGTTAGAAAGGGTACCGTATCCCTGGATAACATGTATGGATAGCGTACACATTCAAAATATATGTCTCAGGAGGCAGGCTCAGACGGTGTCAGGCACAGTATGGATTTGACGGCCCAGATTACACAGCGGAGGAGCAGGGAGAGGTAAAGATTGCAAATGCTGGGGCCCTGCCCAAGCAAGGGGGGCCCACTCGTGGGCGTCGGTACTGGCACTGGGCCCCTCATAGTACAGCGGTGTGTCTGACGGCGGGTGTGCACCACCACTGTCAGAGACACTTAATTGCACTATGAGGGACCCTGTGCCAGTGCCCGCGCCCAAGAGTCGGCCTACCCAACTGTCCAGGGCAACGGCACTCGCACGGTGTCGTGCGGTAGGTGGTGACCCCGGCCATGGGGGGGGGAGGCAGCACAGTTAGGGAGTTTTAGAAAGTGGCATATGTTGATGTTGGACATTCAGCTGATGCAAAAGGCGAAATAGGTGAAGTACCAAGAAGAGGTGGACCAAAGCAAGCCATTTTTCTGTCACCCTATGTGTCATCAGGGGAAGGTGGGACAAAATCCTTGGAAACCCATGCGTGGTTCATTTTAATGAAGGTTAGATCATTCACATTTTGGGTTGACAGACGGGTCCTTTTTTCTGTCAGGATTGATCCAGCTGCACTGAAGACTCTTTCCGATAGCACACTTGCAGCTGGGCAAGCGAGCTCCTGTAAGGCATATTGTGCCAATTCAGGCCAGGTGTCCAGTTTAGCGGCCCAATAGTCAAAGGGGAATGACCTGTGTGGGAGAACATCGATATGGGAGGAAAAGTAGTTTGTAACCATAGTTGACAACTGCTGTCTCCTGTCACTTTCCATCGATGCAGTATTACCAGTTGTGTGAGCGGTATTTGAAAAATCAGTCCACAACATTGTCATGAAACCCCTGTCTCCAACGCCACTTCTGCTGTGTGCACCACGAACACCTCTGCCAAGCTGCCCCCGGCCCGTACGGCTCGTGTGAGAACCATCACCGCTGCTGTGTGCTGGGAATGCCTCAAGCAACCGATTTACAAGAGTTGCTTGTTTATTAGCCAATATTAGGTCAAGGTTCTCCTGTGGCATGATGTTTTGTAATTTGCCTTTATAGCGTGGATCCAGGATGCTGGCCAACCAGTAGTCGTCATCGTTCATCATTTTGGCAATGCGGGGGTCCCTTTTTAGGATCCGCAAGGCATAATCTGACATGTGGGCCAATGTTCCCGGTGTCATTGATGCACTGCGAGTGCTGGTTGGAGGAGCACTTTCTGGCAAATCCACACCCCTCCAGTCACGCACAAACCCTGTACCAGACCTTGCCACGCCAACATTTTCACTTGCCCCACGAGATGCATCCTCCTCCCCTAAGTAATCATCCCCATCATCCTCCTCCTCCTCCTCTTCTTCCTCCACCTCGTCCAGGAGAGGTCCCTGAGCAGACAATGGCTGAATGTCATCAAGGATTCCCTCCTCCTCTTCCTCCTCATCAACATTGGCTGCAGACGCCTGCTCCTTAAGGTGCGTCAAAGTTTGCATGAGCAGACGCATAAGTGGGATGCTCATGCTTAGGATGGCGTCGTCTGCACTTACCAGCCGTGTGCATTCCTCAAAACACTGAAGGACTTTACAAAGGTCTTTCAGCTTCGACCACTGCACACCTGTCAACTCCATGTCTGCTCTCAAAGTGCCTGGCCGTGTATCCTCCCACAAATGCATTATGGCCTGCCTCTGCTCGCACAGCCGCTCCACCATGTGCAGGGTGGAGTTCCACCTTGTTGCAATGTCGATAATGAGGCGGTGGTTGGGAAGGTGGAGCAATCGCTGCAGCTTCTGCATACGAACGGAGTGTACAGGCGACCAGCGGATGTGCGCGCACAGTCTTCGCACCTTCTGGAGCAGGGCTGTTAACTCCGGATAATTTTTGAGGAAGCACTGCACCACCAGGTTCAAGGTGTGAGCCAAGCAAGGTATGTGGCTGAGTTTTGAAAGGGCTATGGCTGCCACAAAATTACGGCCGTTATCACTAACTACCTTGCCTGCCTCAAGATGTACACTGCCCAGCTATGACTCAGTTTGTCGCTTCAAGTACTCGGCCAGCACCTCGGCGGTGTGTCTGTTGCCCAAACACATCATCTGCAACACAGCCTGCTGACGCTTTCCACTAGCTGCTCGATAGGGGGACACATCGTGTGCAACAGTGGCAGCTGCAGATGGAGTGCTCGTACGACTGCGCTCTGTGGACGAGCTTTCGCTTCTGGAGGAGGAGGAGGAGGAGGAGGGTCGAACGCCTACAGCCAACTGTTTCCTATACCGTGGGCTAGGCAGCACTGTCCCACCACCGCTGTCCCCTGTGGACCCTGCATCCACCACATTAACCCAGTGCGCAGTGATGGACATGTAACGGCCCTGGCCATGCCGACTGGACCATGCATCAGTTGTGAGGTGCACCTTTCCGCTCACTGACTGCTTGAGTGCATGGACAATGCGGTCTTTCACATGATGGTGGAGGGCTGGGATGGCTTTGCGAGAGAAGAAGTGGCAACTGGGTAGGTCTTAGCGTGGTACTGCATAGGCCATGAGTTCGCGGAAAGCTGTGCTTTCCACCAACCGAAAGGGCATCATCTCAAACGAGATTAGTTTGGCAATGTGGGTGTTCAAACCCAGTGTACGCGGATGAGAGACTGAGTACTTTCTTGACCTACTCATAGTGTCTGGGAGGGTGAGCTGGACTTGAGAGCTGCATATGGTGGAAGTAGCGGTGGACAGGGCGGACTGAGAGAGGGTTGATGATGGTGATGGAGTTGGTGTTCTTTCTGATGGCCTAGAATCAGTCTTTCGTTGATATAACAGTGGGATTCCCTGACTGCTGTGGCATTGCAACGACACCTCAACATTTGCTGCTGTGCTAACCGGTGTGCTTACAGTGGGGGAAACAATGCAGCGTTGCTGACTACCTTCGTTGTGATCAGTTGCACATGTGGCACTTGAGGTTTGGTGTTGTGTCCACGCTTGCAAGTGCATGCTGGTTAAATGTCTACGCATGCAACTGGTATTCAAATTTTTCAGATTTTTCCCTCGGCTAAAGGTCTTTGCGCACTTCTTACAGATAACCTTGGCCTGATCATGAGGATTTTGTTCAAAAAAGTGCCACACTGCACTCTTCCTACTTTGGCAGACATTTTGCAGCCTAGCACGCTGTGATCTTTTGACCCTCTGGACAAGCTGTCCAGCAACTCTTTTGATGTTTGGAACCTGTCTTTGGAGTGCTCCGGGCCTGCCAGATAACAGCTGTTGCGATGTCGATGTCTGCTGTGGATGCTCCTCATCTGAGCTATTGGAAGCAGCACCCTCTTCCCCCAATGGATGCCAATCTGGGTCAACAACTGGGTCATCCATCACCTCCTCTTCTATGTCATGTGCACCTTCCTCTGTGTCACCGTGTATGGTGGTATAGTGTGCGGGAAGGGGCACCTGAGTCTCATCAGGGTCATAATCTGGCTCTGTACACTGCGAGGACAATGTAGTGCTCTGAGTGAATGTACCAGCAGAATCATCCATCAGCAGCTGTGCATCAGTGCACTCCATGTCAGATTCATCTTGGCCTGGGTAATTCACCATTTCACTTGATAATCCAGGCATGGTATGTGAAAACAGCTCCATGGAGTAATCAGTAGTATGGCCTGCGTCATCCTTCAATCTTGGTTGGGGTGAAGGACACAAGGAAAGGTGTGGTTCATGAACATGAGCCTCCAATGACGACTCAGTGCTTTTACTTTTTACAACTGAAGAAGAGGAGGCGATAGAGCTGGAGGCTGAGTCAGCAATGTAAGACAAAACTTTTTCCTGATGCTCTGGCTTTAAAAGCGGTTTGCCAACTCCTAGAAAACTAAGCGTTCGAGGCCTTATGTAGCCAGACGATGACGCAGGGTCAGCACCTCCTGCATTCGGTCCTATTTTGCTCTTGCCACTACCATCAGATCCACCACCAACACCATCATTACCAGCTGCCAACCCCCGCCCAATTCCACAGCCTCTTCCACCAGCCTTCCTCATTTTTGGTAGAAATGTAGACAAAATCCAACAAACTATATAGTAATGTAAAACAAGGTACAAGGTGTCTATAGGACTGGGGAGATTTTGAATTTCTGCACACACTTGTGGACAGTGGACACTTTTGGATTGTGTGAGGCCCACTGATATCTGAGCGCTATGTGACAGGCTCGATGGCACAGCTGTGACAAAAGTGACTAGAGGATAAGGGAGATTTTGAATCTCTGCACACACTTTTGGACACTGGACACTTTCGGATTGTGTGAGGCCCAATGAATATCTGAGCGCTATGTGACAGGCTCGATGGCACAGCTGTGACAAAAGTGACTAGAGGATAAGGGAGATTTTGAATTTCTGCACACACTTGTGGACAGTGGACACTTTTGGATTGTGTGAGGCCCACTGATATCTGAGCGCTATGTGACAGGCTCGATGGCACAGCTGTGACAAAAGTGACTAGAGGATAAGGGAGATTTTGAATCTCTGCACACACTTTTGGACACTGGAAACTTTTGGATTGTGTGAGGCCCAATGAATATCTGAGCGCTATGTGACAGGCTCGATGGCACAGCTGTGACAAAAGTGACTAGAGGATAAGGGAGATTTTGAATCTCTGCACACACTTTTGGACACTGGACACTTTTGGATTGTGTGAGGCCCAATGAAAATCTGAGCGCTATGTGACAGGCTCGATGGCACAGCTGTGACAAAAGTGACTAGAGGATAAGGGAGATTTTGAAACTCTGCACACACTTTTGGATACTGGACACTTTTGGATTGTGTGAGGCCCACTGATATCTGAGCGCTTTGTGACAGGCTCGATGGCACAGCTGTGACAAAAGTGACTAGAGGATAAGGGAGATTTTGGACACTGGACACTTTTGGATTGTGTGAGGCCCAATGAATATCTGAGCGCTATGTGACAGGCTCGATGGCACAGCTGTGACAAAAGTGACTAGAGGATAAGGGAGATTTTGAATCTCTGCACACACTTTTGGACACTGGACACTTTTGGATTGTGTGAGGCCCAATGAATATCTGAGCGCTATGTGACAGGCTCGATGGCACAGCTGTGACAAAAGTGACTAGAGGATAAGGGAGAGTTTGAATCTCTGCACACACTTTTGGACACTGGACACTTTTGGATTGTGTGAGGCCCAATGAATATCTGAGCGCTATGTGACAGGCTCGATGGCACAGCTGTGACAAAAGTGACTAGAGGATAAGGGAGATTGGATTGCTTTTAAAAAAGCAGTTTGTGGAGCAGTGGGTAAACAGCAATGCAGGAATGTCAGGAAGCCTTAGAAGGCAGCCCAACAACCAACACCACTGATACACCACTATATAGCCTCCCCTTGCACTGCACACACAGTGACTGGTGTGTTGTGCAGGCCTAATCGCTAGCAGCAGAAGCAGTTTTTTGTCTTCTTCCCTGCCTAACGCTCTCCCTACAGAATCAGCAGCAACCTCTCCCTATACTGAGATCGGCAGAAGTAAGATGGCGGTCAGCGTGCACACCCTTTTATACCCCCCTGTGACGCCCACCAAAGCAAGCCAATCACTTGCATGCCCTTCTGAAAGATGGTGGTGACCCGTGCCTATGTCATCACGTTGCCCACAGTGTCCGTGGATCCTGATTGGCTGAAAAAGAGCGCAAAACAAACTTTTGAAACGCGACTTTGGCACGTAAGTCGCCGACCTCGTGGCCGACCTTATCCTAGGGTCGGGTTTCGTTTCATGAAACCCGACTTTGCCAAAAGTCGGGGACTTTTTAATTTTTTCGACCCGTTTCGCTCAACTCTAGTGATGAGCAAGCACTAAAATGCTCCAGTGCTCCAGTATTCATTACTTGAGTCAAGCAAATCTTACTTAACCAGAGTAACGAGTATAATGGAAGTCAATGAAGCCAAGAATTTTCCGGTGCCAACTACCTCACTGGAGGTCTGGGGGGGTCTAAAAATTGCTCACATCCATGGAAACAATGCTGAAATGGCATGGGAACAGCATGGGGGAAGAAACCTGGAAGTATCTCTGAAACCCAGGTCGCTTCTGGGAACAATATTGTCAGAGTATTACGCCACTTTTACAGACTGACAATAAAACATGCAAAACCAAAATTATAATGCATTTTACTGGAAAAAATGTTAAGAAACATTCTTTCCAGGATAATTACTTGTATATAAAAAAAGCTCCTCCTCACCTTGGGCTATGTTCACACGTAGTATTTTTGCATATTTGCATTGCTTTCAATGGTGAAAAAAAACATTCCCCATTAAATGTAATTCTAGCATTTTACTACCTTATCTGGCCATGTGGTATGTGAGATGTTACTTTTTTATTTATTTATTTTACTCATTTATATAGCGCTATTAATTCCACAGCGCTTTACAGACATTATTGGCACTGTCCCCGATGGGGCTCACAATCTAAATTCCCTATCAGTATGTCTTTGGGATGTGGGGGAAACCCAGGCAAGCATGGGGAGAACATACAAAATCATTGAGGATGTTGATACTCATTTATATAACGCCATTAATTCCATAGCGCTTTACAGACATTGGCACTATCCCCGATGGGGCTCAAAATTTAAATTCCTTATCACTATATCTTTGGAATGTGGGAGGATTCCTGAGTACCCAGATGAAACCCACGCAAACACAGAGAGAACATACAAACTCCTGACAGATGTTGTCCTTGGTGGGATTTGAACCCAGGACCCCAGCGCTGCAATGCTAACCACTGAGCCACCGCACTGCCCTGTTATCAGACACATCTAGCTTAACTTATGAAAGAGGGACTCTGAAAGTCACAATTTTTTTTTCATGGCCATCAGACGGCCCTCCCTATTTGTACAGGGCCATCAGGTGGCCCTTACAATTTTTAAAGGTCTAGCAGTCACGCTTCAATATTTTTAAAGGGCGAGCAAGCATCTTGAGGACAGATGAGAGCAAGAAAAAGCTTTTTGGTTAAGCACATCGTTCTACTGTTTACTGTAAATGGAATGAAGCCTACAAATAAAAGAACACAGTATTTACAGTAAAATATGGTGCAGGTTCAAAGATATTTTGGGGTTGTTTTTCTGCCTCTGGCACTCGGCGTCTTGCCTATGTGCAAGACATCATGAAATGTGAAGACTCCCAAAGTATTTAGGGTCACAATGTAGAGTCCAGTGTCAAAAAGCTGGGTTTGCATCCTAGGTCATGGGTCTTCCAGCAGGAAAATGACCACAAACATATTTCAAGAAGAACCCAAAAATGGAGGTAAACAAAGCACTGGAGAGTTCAGAAGTGGTAAATCCATCACAAGTAGTGTAAAGTCTCCTACCACTACCTGCTACATACAGCTGCTACAGTGAAACTGTGAATGGACAAATTAATTAGTTAATTTTGCCAGCTTTGATGATTTTCTGAGTACAGATAACCGTTAAAAATACGAATCTGTCAATGAGTGAATGGAAAAAAACAATCAAGTTATGGATTGTGGAAGAAATGTGTGTGACCATAATTAACATACATTTCCAGCAGATGATACAAAGCACTTATCCCTACACTAAACATAGCTAACAGTGGCATTAATAGGTAAAAGAATAGATGTTACACTGATATTTATTTTTTCGGCTGCAGCAGCAAGGATTATAATTTAAAAGGCAGTAATCCCTGACTAGATGCCTGCATTAGGCTATCACTACTGTGACAACTCACCGTACACGAATTGCAAATAAGAGAGGTATTATTGCAGAACATAGAAGGGATTTCAACCAGCCCTGCAAAGAATTATTCTTGCAAGTGGCTGCAACAAACTCTGGAGGAACACAAGCAACACTACCAGCTTCCCATCACCACTTACTAACATCCACCTGGGCGTCCAGAACCTCGTGGGCTCCCCCCACCGATCAACCATTAGCCACATCCACCAGCTTTGAGGACCTCCCCCCGAGCCACAAACATAAATTTTTTGCACATTTCAAGCATTTATGTCCCTCCATACTCTTAGTCCCCATTCAATGTATTCCTGTATCACTAAGTACCACATATCAAAACACGCTACATTTAGATGCACACCAACTCTTTTCCAAAATTCACCCTCACCCGATTCCAGATCCACATGATGCAAAGCCACCACTCCATTTATAACCATTAATCAGGCCAAAGCTTTATTAACCTGAAGGCTATGTGCACACGTGCAGAATTGCCGTGGAAATTTCCGCGGCAATTCCGCAACTCCCTGCCACGGAAAATACGCGGGAAATCTGCAGCGGAATTCCAGCGAAAAAATAGCATTTTGCAAGCGTAATTAGCTTTCAGAATGCTAGCGTTTTCCAAGCGATCTGTAGCATCGCTTGGAGAACTGATTGACAGGTTGGTCACACTTGTCAAACATGGTGTTTGACAAGTGTGAGCAACTTTTTACTATTGAGGCTGTCTATGCAGCGTTCCCGATCTTCGCGATGCTCCCGGCAAGTCCTGTTCCCGGCGATGCCTTGCGACAATGACCCCAGATGATGTAGCATTACGTGAGACAGCTACGTCATCACAGGTCATTGTCGCAAGGCATCGCTGGGAACAGGACTTGCCGGGAGCATCGCTGAGGCCTGGGAACGTTGCGGGGGACACCGGAAGGTGAGAATATCATGATTTTTTATTTTAATTCTTTTTTTAATAGGGTTATGGTACCCAGAGCCTAGAGGACAGTCCCCTCTCCTCCAGACCCTGGGTACCATCTGCACATTTTCCGCTTACTTTGCGCATGGTGGGCATAGCCACATACAGAAAGTAAGTGAATCAATGCATTCCTATGTGTGCGAAATTCCCGCGATTCCACAAAAAGAATGAGCATGTTGCGTATTTTTCCATGATGCGATTCTGTCGCGGAAAAATACAAAGCATTAGCATAGCATGTGCAGAATGCCACTGTATTCAATGGATTGCTTATTTTAAGCGTTTTCGCAGCGAAAAAACGCGGCAAAAACACATAAAATTTGCGGCAATTCTGCACATGTGCACATAGCCTTATTCTGGATTTGTTTACTCCAACTATGGACAGAGCACTGCACCACAACTTCGTCAGGATAATGTCTAACCAAATTGCGATTATCTTGGGAAACATTGCCCATAACTTCAACAAATCAAATTTGAGGACTTTCATCAATTCGCGACACGGCCTCCTCCCCAAATTGTTACTCCAAATATGAAGCACAAGCATATCCAGGGCCCGATCTAACCTGACAAAACGATAGCATTCTGGGAGGAACTGATTTCTCACCATGCCGTGTTTATTAATCCATCATCCCTCCTCCCAACAATGACCCACTAAAAGTAGAAGCAAACTTTCTTCATCCAAACCGGTACCTAAATATATCTTCTAATCCTCCAAGAAACCCCATGACTGACTTCACTCCGACCACATCCTGCCTGCGAAGGATGACAAAATCAGTCACCTTGTTGTTCAAATGGCAGACCTCAGAATTCTGCTGCACAAATCAGGCCCGTCTCCTCCACCAGAGCTGCAAAACCCCAAAAGCACTCCCACTGTGAAAGAGGGATAGAGTAAGAAAGCTGACAGAAGACCCTATCCATTGGCATGATACTGCAAGCAAAATTCAGATTTCTGAATCTGGTTACTTCCACCAAGAGGTCAACTAAGTTTTATTCAGGCAACCTACACTTCATTGCTTCCATATCAATGACTATACCCAAAAAATTCAGTACCATAACCGGTCCTACCGTATTTTACTCTGCTAGAGGGAGTCCAAATTTCTTGGCCACTTCCCTCATAGTATGCAACAGCATTCAACATTCTAAAGAATTAGCTGGAGCTACACACAAAAATCATGTCTATAGTGGATACAAGACTTCAAACCAGAAAGATCCTCCACTATCCACCCTAAGAATGTTCTAAATATTTCAAAATATGCCCAAGATAAGGAACATCCCATAGGAAGACAATTATCCACACAAAAAAACCATCTCACAAACAACCCAAAAAATGCATGCTATCTGGATGCACTGGAACAATCTGAAAGCCATTTTGACATCAGTTTTTGATGATAGGGCTCCTTTTCAAAAAAAAAAAAAAAACTCTATTGCCTCGTAATTTACTGAGGAACCATTTGGAAATTACAAATGGTGGATCAAAAGAAAATTTATTCTGTTCTTTATTTTAGCAAAGGTGAAACCCCGAGATTTTGAAGGTTAGCCCCAGCAAAAGGCCCTTTCATTCTACCAAACAATACCTCCCTATGCAATTTCTCCAAAACTACATCCGGAAATTGTACCACCGAATTCAGGTTCTAGCTAGATACCTAATTTTTACCATCAACAAATGAGATCCCAAAACGTCCCTAAAACCACTCTCTAACAAAACAGCTGCCGCTCTATCTGGATATCTACTTAGAAAATGTTCCCTCTCTGCCACACGCACCAGTATATAGTTGATCATAGCGCAGCCGTCCCTGTCCCCCATACACCCTGGTCTTCCCTATTGCACCCATGTGGTAAAAGAGAGCTGAAAAATATTCCGGTGCCGTCTCCCACGCCCTCGCTGATCCCTGGAAAAGAAACCCAGCCTGTTACTTACAAGGGCAGATAGCAAAAGCCTTTAAGGGAAAATTTGTGATATCTACCAAGGACTGTGACAAGAACCAAGGGGGCATTCTCTTCATTTGGAGGAAAGACAATTTCTGCACCAGCATAGAAGAGGGTTCTTCACGGTAAGAGCAGTGAGGCTCTGGAATTCTCTTCCTGAGGAAGTGGTGATGGCCGACTCACTGAATGAATTTAAGAAAGGAATGGATGCTTTTCTTGTGAGCAACAGTATAGAAGGTTATGAATAACATAATATTATAGGTAGATGGTTGACCCAGCTTAGGGGAAGGAATTTTTTTCCCTATGGAGAAAATTGGCTTCTACTCTGTGGGTTTTTTGCCTTCCCCAGGATCAAAAATGCAGAACAGCTGCACTAAAAATGGGCTGAACTAGATGGACATAAGGTCTTCCTTCAGCCTTCAAAACTATGTTACTATGTTACTATGTTAACTTAGCTGCCTGGGTTCTGTGTTCCTAGCAGCTGCTTGTCTGGAGCCCTGAAGCTGCTGTCCATCAATTTGGGCTGGGAGGCTGCATAGAAACTTTAGGATTAGTAATGGATAGGTCTTATTGACACCTCTCCATTATTAAGCCAGGCTTAATGTCACCTTACAATACAAAGGTGACATTAACCCCTTATTACCCCATATGCCACTCCTACATGGCAGTGGGAATCTTACAGATGTGCCTTTTCTGGGGTGGCTGAGGGCAGGTTTTTTTTAGCTGGGGGGGCAATAACCATGGTCCCTCCCTAGGCTATTAAGATCTGCCCTCAGTCACTGGCTTTCCTTCTCTGGCGGCGAAAATTGTGCAGGAGTCCACGCCAGTTTTTACCGTGAATACATTCTTTTAGGAAATACGCACAGGTCCCAAATTTTACTTTTATTTTTATTATTCTGGTGCTTTGCCTGGCTCTTCCCACTTGCCCTGTAGCACTGGCAGGTGGGGTAATATTTGTGTATTTGTGGGGTTGATGTCACCTTTGTATTGTCCAGTGACATCAAGCTCACGGCTTAGTAATGGAGAGGCGTCTATAAGACACCTATACATTACTTATAATATAGTCATATGGTAAATAAAGATACAGCCAGATTAAAGTCCTTTATTAGAAATAAAACAAAGCGCACTTTTACTTTTTTATTTAAAGATAACAAACACAGTTATACTCACCTAACACCTAATCCCACCAAAGCCCTCATTCTCCTGCAATAAAACTAAAATTAAAAAAACAACAATATAACCACACCTGTAAGTCGTTCTGTCTCACGCCATGTTTGGGGGAAAAACAGTTTTCAACCTGGACTATCCAGCCTGAGAACCACTGGTGAATGAGCTGCTGGGAGCGCAGCCTCAGTGACCGGAGGTAACCTCGATGACATCACCACTGAAGAAATTAACACACTGATCAGTGTCATCTAAACTCCCCAAAGTTATTTACCATAAATAATAACCAAAAATGCAAATATAATAACCACAGGTGGCAGCAATTTAATTACAATCTCGTCATTAATTATATACACACCATATAAGACAGGGGTGTAAGAAGGGTTAATAGAAAGCTATTTCCTCTCATTACATCCTTTTTCTCTCTGTATAAATCCCTACTAATCCATAGCTGAGATGTAAAGCTCGAAGTACTCATCTAGACGCTGCGCTCCCACGTGTAAGCTGGCCGCCTGCCTGTGATGTCTTGGACTTTTGGAACGATGGGGGGCACAACTTATACTTTGAAGTCCAGATCTGGGGTTCCAGAAAACATTTGCATGGGTTAATCCCATCATTGAGTGTACGAGATAATGATATTGTGTGTGCAGCCCTTTTTCTTTCCCTAGAGTGGGCAAAATACACACAAGATTGCGTATTGTCTGTCTCGTATCAGTATTATTATAGTGATTATGGCAAAGTTATGTAAAGGAAAAGACAACGGATCGTCTGTCTGTTAATTGCTTGGATATTATATGATTTCCTACTGCTCTATGAGTGAATTTTTACAACTATCTTAGATGTTCCATTTCATCTATAATAATAAATGCCCTAACCAGCTTCCGGTTGTAACAACTTCCGTCCAGTTGTAACCGGTGACGTCACCGCACACACACGCACGTTAACCCTCAACACACCACACATCGGGACATCGGGATCCAAAAAGATGGCGTCGGCGAAATCTCGCGAGATTACGCCGACGCCATTTTGGATCCCGATGTCGCCCATGCCAGCGACATGTTGTTGCGGCGACGCCATCTTGAATATCGCGGGACTTCACGAAATCCAAGATGGCGTCCCGCAAGAACATGTCGGCGGCCTGGAGAACGTCTGGATCCTGGATCGCGGCGGCGGAGGAAGATGTCGGGGCAGCGACGATGACGGTGTGAGTAAGAGAAACGGAGTGAGAGAAAGGAACGTATGTGGAGTGAAAGAGTGAGTGGACATGAGTGGAGGTGAAAGGTGAGAGGAGTGTGTGTTGAGGCGGTGTGGTGTGTTGAGGGTTAACATGTGCACACGCTGCGGATTTTGCTGCGGTTCCGCAGCGGTTTTGGCCGCTGCGGACCCGCAGCAGTTTTTGCTGCGGTGTACAGTACCATGATTCCCTATGGGAATCAAAAACCGCAGTGCAGACAGTGCGGAATTTTCCGCGCGGATTATCTGCGGTTTTCAATCCGCAGAAAGAATTGACATGTCAATTCTTTCTGCGGATTCTCCTGCGGTTTGCCATCTCCTCTATTGAGGAGATGAAAAACCGCAGGGCAAAACCACAGAGCAATCCGCAGGTAAAACCGCAGGTCTTTTGACCTGCGGTTTCACCTGCGGATTTTACAAAATCCACGCGGATGAATCCGCACCTAATCCGCGCGGATGAATCCGCACCTAATCCGCAGCGTGTGCACACAGCCTTAACGACGTCAGCGAAATCTTGCGAGATTTCGCCGACGCCATCTTGCATTCGAGAAATTGCGTCATTTACCTCATGCCGACTTGCTGTGCGGACGCTTGGCATTGCCTGTACCACCATAACTACTGCTGCCTTGGTCCTATGCCTGTTTACTGCCGGTGTCTAATTACAGGGCCAATTTGCCTCTACCGCCATAACTACTGCGCCTTGCTCCTCTGCCGGTGTCTAATTACAGGGCTAATTTGCCTCTACCGCCATAACTACTGCTGCCTTGCTCCTCTGCCGGTGTCTAATTACAGGGCTAATTTGCCTATACCGCCATAACTACTGCTGCATTGCTCCTCTTCCGGTGTCTAATTACAGGGCCAATTTGCCTATACCGCCATAACTACTGCTGCATTGCTCCTCTTCCGGTGTCTAATTACAGGGCCAATTTGCCTATACCGCCATAACTACTGCTGCCTTGCTCCTCTGCCGGTGTCTAATTACAGAATCAATTTGCCTCTACCGCCATAACTACTGCTGCCTTGCTCCTCTGCCGGTGTCTAATTACAGGGCTAATTTGCCTCTACCGCCGTAACTACTGCTGCATTGCTCCTCTGCCGGTGTCTAATTACAGGATCAATTTGCCTCTACCGCCATAACTACTGCTGCCTTGCTCCTCTGCCGGTGTCTAATTACAGGGCTAATTTGCCTCTACCGCCATAACTACTGCTGCATTGCTCCTCTGCCGGTGTCTAATTACAGGATCAATTTGCCTCTACCGCCATAACTACTGCTGCCTTGCTCCTCTGCCGGTGTCTAATTACAGGGCTAATTTGCCTCTACCGCCATAACTACTGCTGCCTTGCTCCTCTGCCGGTGTCTAATTACAGGATCAATTTGCCTCTACCGCCATAACTACTGCTGCATTGCTCCTCTGCTGGTGTCTAATTACAGGGCCAATTTACCAATACCGCCATAACTACTGCTGCCTTGCTCCTCTGCTGGTGTCTAATTACAGGATCAATTTGCCTCTACCGCCATAACTACTGCTGCCTTGCTCCTCTGCCGGTGTCTAATTACAGGATCAATTTGCCTCTACCGCCATAACTACTGCTGCATTGCTCCTCTGCTGGTGTCTAATTACAGGGCCAATTTGCCTCTACCGCCATAAGTACTGCTGCCTTGCTCCTCTGACTGTTCACTGCCTGTGTCTAATTACAGGGCCAATTTGCCTCTACCGCCATAACTACTGCTGCCTTGCTCCTCTGCCGGTGTCTAATTACAGGGCCAATTTGCCTCTACCGCAATAACTACTGCTGCCTTGCTCCTCTGCCGGTGTCTAACTACAGGGCCAATTTGCCACTACCACTTCATAACTACTGCTGGGCAATTACAGGGTCAATTAGTATCTGTTTACTCTACAATACTCCAGGACGCCTTCTTCACTGCCAGATAACTGCCAAATAGACTCCTTTACCTGTGCCAACATGAGTCATAACAAAAAGTATGCCAATGCCAGTGAAAGGAAAGCAGCTTTAGCACTACGACAAAAACAACGCCGTGCTAATGAGACTCCTGAGGAAAAACACCATTGCCTTGAGAAGATTAAGGCTTATAATGCCGTCGCCTCACACACGAATCCCCTAACTCTAAATCCATAAGATTGGCTGAAGAAGCCTCTGCACGCCGTCACCGCCGACAACAGACGGCCTCTTCCTCATCATTATTATTAGACTCACAACAGGATGCTTCCACATCAGCATGTGGAACAATTTACTGCTACACTTCATCCCATATGCCGTTCACTGACATAACTAATCAGCAATCTGTTTCTGCCCTATCAATACCACCATTCAATACCGATGCACAGTATGCCAATGCCAGTGAAAGGAAAGCAGCTTTAGCACTACGACAAAAACAACGCCGTGCTAATGAGACTCCTGAGGAAAAACAGCATCGACTTGACAAGATTAAGGCTTATAAACGCCGTCGTCTCACACACGAATCCCCTAACTCTAAATCTATTACATTGGCTGAAGAAGCCTCTACACGCCATCACCGCCAACAACAGACGGCTTCTTCCTCATCATCTATAATAATAAATGCCCTAAGCAGCTTCCGGTTGTAACAACTTCCGTCCAGTTGTAACCGGTGACGTCACCACACACACGCACACGTTAACCCTCAACACACCACACCGCCTCAACACACACTCCTCTCACCTTTCACCTCCACTCACGTCCACTCACTCTTTCACTCCACATACGTTCCTTTCTCTCACTCCGTTTCTCATACTCACACCGTCATCGTCGCTGCCCCGACATCTTCCTCCGCCGCCGCGATCCTGGATCCAGACGTTCTCCAGGCCGCCGACATGTTCTTGCGGCGACGCCATCTTGGATTTCGTGAAATCCCGCGAGATTCAAGATGGCGTCGCCGCAAGTGCATGTCGCTGGCGTGGACGACTCGGGATCCAAAAAGATGGCGTCGGCGAAATCTCGCGAGATTACGCCGACGCCATTTTGGATCCCGATGTCATCCACGCCGGCGACATGTTCTTGCGGCGATGCCATTTTGGATCGGCGAAATCCCGCGATAGTCAAGATGGCGTCGCCGCAAGAACATGTCGCCGGCGAGGACGACGTCGGGATCCAAAATGGCGTCGGCGAAAACTCGCGAGATTTCGCCGACGCCATTTTGGATCCCGACGTCGTCCACGCCGGCGACATGTTCTTCCGGCGACGCTATCTTGACTATCGCGGGATTTCACGATACTCAAGATGGCGTCGCCGCAAGAACATGTCGCCGGCGTGGACAACGTCTGGATCCAGGATGGCGCCGGCGGAAGAAGATGTCGAGGATCGTGGAGCAGCGGCGATGACGGCGTGAGTATGAGAGACGGAGTGAGAGAAGGGGTCGTATGTGGAGTGAAAGAGTGAGTGGAGATGGTGAAAGGTCAGAGGAGTGTGTGTTGAGGAGTGTGTGTTGAGGGTTAACATGGCAAGAGGTGTGATGCTATCGCATCCTCCCGATGCGATAGCATCGGGCCATAATCTAGTCCTAAATAATTAGCAAATTAATCTTTTGAGGACAACAGTCAATTTTGCCATAAAAGGGGTTGTCCAAGGCTGATATATCGATCTTATTAAGAATAGGTGATCATGTAATATCAATATCCGTGGTCTACCAACCAATCCGTTGTTTACAGCGCCTGTTGTGGCCGGATGTGCACAGTGTACAGAGCTGGAACAGCACAGCTCAGAACACTGATCTTAGGGACTGAGAATGGCTGATCATGGGTACTACAGTTATTCACTTGAAAAGGAGCAGAGCTGCACTACCCCAGAATGACCACTACATGGTGTCTGGAGCGCTGCTGTCCAGCTCTGTGCATATCCAAACATAGTGAGAGCTGCAAGTAGCTTAACGCTAGGAGTGCTGACAGTGTTGGCAACTGTCCAGAAATTCCAGCACAGTCCGTAAAAACAGAGCACTTTTTTGACCTGTACTTTATAAAAAAAATTATTTATTTTTTTTTTACCTGCAGATTTGCTATATAATGCAGTTCAAGGTGAAAAAAACTACAAAAAAAAACTGGGCATAAGATTTTTATAAATCCCATCCACTTTGCAAGAACTGTAAGACGCTGCATCTTTTGCACAGCAAAAACACAAAAACTCGTTGTAGGATCTTAACCTAAATGGTTGCGGATTGTGCTGTGGATTTTTCCGCGCGAATTAGGCAAAATCCGCAGGTAAATCCACAGGTCAAAAGACCTGCGGTTTACCTGCGGATTAGCCTGTGGTTTTCCCCTGTGGTTTGACACCTGGACAATGGAGCAGGTGTAAAACCGCTGCGGAATCCGCACAAAGAAGTGACATGCTGCGGATTTGAAACCGCAGCAAATCCGCACGGAAAAATCCTCAGCATGTGCACAGCGGTTTTCATTTTCCATAGAAAATAAAAGGTACTGTACAACGCAGCAGAAACGGCCGCGGATCCGCAGGGCCAAATTCGCAGTAGAATCCGCAGCAGAATCCGCAGCGTGTGCACAGACCCTATTATACCTGTGGATTCTCTTGTGGATTTTGTTGCGGATTTCATCCACAGTGAAATTAAATTCCGTGAAAAGAGCTGACATGCTGAAAATTCCCAAAATTTGCTCATAAAAATTAAGAAACGTTTAAAATCTTCTGCTGTAATTGACTGCAGATTTTCCTCTGGAATTAGAGAACAAGCAATAGTAGCAAAATTCTTGGTATCAAGAAAACTTAAGTGGAACCTAGGCAGAACTCATTTTACGTGAGAACTGTCAGATGCTGTTTTGTCACTTATGGAAGCTGCAAAGTGCGAACAGAACCTGAAAAGGAAGGCAGGTGTAAAATTTGAACATATATAAACTTCGCCTACCTATTCATATATTCTATACCGACCTAACAAATTCCCTCCCCCTCAAATCTATATTAAAGCCTCTGTGCCTTATTTTCAGCCCAGCCGCATTATCAGTTGTTTAAGACAATTATCAGTCAAGAACACATGCATAATTCCGCTCATATAAGATCAGTTCACGTACGATCTGCATAACATTTGCATTTGTTACAGGTGGAATGTAAAGGTGACCCTCTTTTAATAAATGAATATTAAAAAAATACATTGGTTTGGTCCTTTTAATATGGATATTTTTAGTAAAATCTGGCAGATAAAAAAACTTATAGGATTTCTTGCATTTTAATCTATTCATTTAGGCTTATTCGGAAATGAAAAAGCCAGATTTCCTGCATCCAACTCTTGCCCCTGTACAGTCTGAACAGTCCTGACTTTTAGCGCTCAAAAAATTAAAGGCTGTACAGACCTATAAATATATATATTTTTTTAGGTTCACTTTCTTCCTAAATGTAAAGTTAAGTTACTTTCATTAAAAACTGTGTCCGTAAGTCCTATATGTAGCTCAATGCTTTTGCAAAAATGTTACAAACCCTTCGAAGCTCCTGCTCAGTTTTGAGTTTCTTTGTTCTCTCTTCCCTCCTCTTAGTATTAGAGATAGCAAGAGGGAGGGAGAGAGTGTGCTTGTGCACAGATTGCCACAGCATGAAGAGGGAAGTAAGCATTTCAGAGAGGGAAGAGAAAATAGGCTATAGAATAGAAGCAAAGCACAAGAATAGGAAAAAAGTGCAGGATAGTGCTCTCCCCTCCCTCCTCTTGGCATTGAAGAAAGCAGGAGAGCAGGTAAGAGGATTACACACAGATTTTCACAGCATAGAGAAGGAAGAAAGCATTTTAAAGTGGGAAGGGAAAACAAGTATAGAAAAGAAGCCAAGCACATGAATAAGAAATAAGTGCATGATAGTGCTCTCCCCTCCCTTCTCTTAGTATTGGAAAAAGTAGAAGGGCAGGGGAGATGATTGTATACAGATTTTCCCAGCATCGAGAGGGGAGAAAGCATCTTAGACAGGGAAAAGAAAACAGACAATAGAAAAGAAGCAAAGCACATGAAGAGCAAATAAGTGCATGATAATGCTTTCCCATCCCTCCTCTTAGTATTGGACAAAGCAGGAGGGTAGGTGAGAGGATTGTATGTAGATTTTCCAAGCATGGAGAGGGGAGAAAGCATCTTAGAACCACAGGCAGAGTAAGCAATTGTAAACTTGTAGGCCTGCTCAAAAGTGCAAGTGCATTGTGCAGCAGAGTGTACCAGTATAGATAATATAGATAAAGAATGTATCCAAAAATAAAGGTGCACTAAAAACACAAGAAAAATCTATGGAGGATAGCAGCCAAAGTCAGGGAAAGAGTACAGAGCAAAGACCATAGACAAAGAGTGCATGTAAACCTGAGGGATTACCTTAAAGACCGTGGTTCCACCCACCCCAATGCGCGTTTCGGCATAGTGCCTTCTCTAATGTTGTATATATGCCCCCAACCTGACTTGGAAAGCAATAAATATAACTTTGATTATACTCACCTGTGGGACGTTCCGGTCCGAGGGGTGTTACTCTTGGTCCAGCGCCTCCCATCTTCATGTGATGCCGTTGTCTTCCTTAGTTCATGTGGATGACACATCCCTGCATTATACAAACAATCTCCCCATTGGATGCATCATGCAGGTGTACTTCCCTGCCCTGTTGTTGAGCGCAGAGAAAAGTACTGCAGTGCGCAGGCACTAAGAAAGGTCAGCCCCAACAGCCCCAAATTGAGGCTTGAAATGGCACAATTTTGAGGGCACTGATATGCGATCCATGTGGCGGACTAACCCCAGTGTAAAATATCTGGCCTGTAGATAAATATTTTTTTTCAGCTGGTGTCTTATCTTGTCTATGTCTTAAGACTCTACAACAACATTTAACAGTAGGCCAGAAATGGCAGAATTTTCAAGACACTGAGATGTGATCCATGTGACGGCCAAACCCCTGTTTAATATACCTGATTTTCACGCTCTAATATAGAAAGGATCTGGCTGTATTCTGCACTGCCAACAAGCAAATGGAGCAGAAAAAATGTGCGCTCTGGATTGCTTTTAAAGAAAATAACCGGGATAAGATCCAAAAAAAAATATTTCTGGCCCCTGATACCTGACACTCTGTATATAAATATCTATAATAGGCAGCAGCAGACAGAACTGGAATGGACCCTCTTGCTATATGCAATGAAGTCTGCCAAATACACTGCCTGCCTGCCTGCCTGCCGAGCACTGATATCTACAACCCCTGGCAAAAATTATGGAATCACCGGCCTTGGAGGAAGTTCATTCAGTTGTTTAATTTTGTAGAAAAAAAGCAGATCACAGACTTGGCACAAAACTAAAGTCAATTCAAATGGCAACTTTCTGGCTTTAAAAAATGTGACACCCCAGAGTCCGGTTGTCACAGTGACATTACCTTCCTCTAATGGGTAAAGTCATGCTTGGAGGCAGAAAGGGACCCCCATGCCAGGTAATACATTTAATCACAATTTCCTGCTGCAGGTCAGAAAAGGGAGATGCCTATTAAATTCTGGCCAGCAGAGGGGGTTGGTGAGTCAGCTAGAAGTCAGCTGAGGTGGTTGTCATGTAAACAAAGCAGCTGTGAGCTGTGAGGAGAAATGATGATGACAGTTAAAGGTGAGGACGTGAGGTAAGGAGATCTTTCTGGAAGATCCAGTCAGTTCAAGACAGGCAGCTAATCTGTGAAGAGGGAAAAGACAAGAGCAGAGACTGAGAGACTCTAGGGAAACTAAAATACTGCATATAGCAGACCCCTGAGTGAAGCGCTAATAAAGAGAAAAGGGACATCAGAGTCCTAGGCTGACAGGAGCTGTAAGTCCTGATAGCTGAATCTGAAAGTACAGGGATTGTAAATTCCTGTGCACATTAATCACCTGAGGGCACGGCAGCGGATAAGGAGCCCAGGGTCAACGGTGAAGAGAATGATACCTGTGGAATAGGCTCACGCTGACAGCCGTACAGGTTAGTGAAACCATCACGAATAGAGGGTCGCAGCATAGTTATATACAGCGGAGACCCACACACAAAGCGCAGAAAGGATTATCCTAAATCCCCACCTGGCAAGGTGGATCCCCTGAATGCCTCCAGGCGAGCCGGACTCATTCCATCACCTGTATGTGGTACTCCGGACTACAACCTATTACCAGTAAAAGGTAAAGAAACTGCACCTCTCTGTGTCTGTCTCTCATTTATCTGCACCCCAACGTTTACAGCCACTTTTACTATTTATTTAACATCTTTGCCCTGCTGTGGAGGGCTACAACATCATAGCTGTGCCCAACATCCATCCCAGAGAAGCAACACCGCAGAGATGGTCACCTCTGACTAGAATACCACAGGTGGCATCACGTATTTCACCATCTAATAACTTTATTTTCATTTTTTACCACATAAATACCACACAACTTTCCCCTATTTTTTTTACTGGACGCCTTTGGGCCACAGACCGGGTCGCTGTCGCCGTGACACCGTCCCCCATGGAAGTCGACGAGCCCGGTACCGAGTACCCCCAGGCCCCATGGGGCGCTCCAACAACACTAAAAGAAATCAAGAACAAAAAATGTGGTAGTCAGTAACGGTTACTTTTTTAAGCCAAGCATAGGGAAAAAATTATGGAATCACTCAATTCTGAGGAAAAAATTATGGAATGAATCATGAAAAATAAACCTGGCCCATTGACTCCCACTGCCATCACTGGGGACTTGAGTGAGAGAGGTGCGGCATGCCCGGTAACTACCAGAGAGTAAGGCACCGTACACTCTGTGTCCGTGAGTACCGCGCACTTACCGCATAAGAGAGAGCGGGTACGGGACAAACACTTGCATCCTGGTCTGCCAATTCATACATGGACCTGGACAGCGCTGCAGCCTTAATTGTCTCGGCCGCATGAAGTTATGGACTAGGGACTCAGCGGAAGGTACCAGAGACTGACCCTGGCATTTGAAATCATACAGGCCCATCCTGTCCCCGTCCCAAGCACCAGATGGGATATATTCCTACTAATATTACCCTGGATGGAGGAAAGCAAGATTTACTACAAGACCAATATTTCTAATGATACCTGTGGCCTGCTGGGGTTAGATACAGAGTCAGCAACTTTGTGCTCCATCACAACTCTTAACAGTATGAGTGTCTTTAGAACACCGATTCTGCTAACAACATAGCAGACAAGGCAGCCCACAACCAGACAGGCCCTTTTGGCATTTGCCAGATTTGCCAGATGGCCAGTCCGGCCCTGGACTGACCGCTGCTGCCAGAAGATGGATCCTCTTTGCCTACAGGGCTTTCTTGGATAAGCACCGTGCCAGCCGTTGTTGGTGCTGTTGGCTTCCCAGCAGAACTCACAGCCTGAGGAACTACTGCCACGTTAAGTGATACACAGGAATCGCTGTTACCTGATTCATTATTCCTTAACTCTGCATATCCTTTGCAAATTGAACTGTTCCTTCCTTCATTTAACTGTTTACCTCCCTGCATGGAGTATCTCAGTGTTAATTAAAATTGTCAACTCTTCCTCTGCCTCCTGTCCGCCACTGCATCCCGCAACCTGTTACACACCCACATTAATTAATAAAATTGCAAATCTCCTATCTCAGGAGCAACTCTCCCTACACTAGCTGAGTCCAGAGCAGAATGTGATGAGCATGGCGGCATCCGGTCTACTACAGACCTGATGACGCTGTGCGGCCAGCCAATCACTGTAATGCCACAACCAATATGGCTGCAGCAGTACAGTGTGTGACAGAAAATCCCTGCATGTTGATTGGCTCTCTAAAGAGCACCAAATATGCAGGGTGGGGACCTGAGCTCCCGGAGAGCAACCCTGGAAATACTTGTCGAGTGCAGAGCATCTAGATATTAGATAGATAAATAGATAAACAGATAATAGATAGATAGATAGATTGTAAAGATAGATAATAGATAGCTAGAGATATAGGGAATAGATAGATGGATAGATAGATAGATAGATAGATAGATAGATAGATAGATAGATAATAAATGGATAGAGCTTGCTTGCCCATCAGGTTATGGGGATCAGTTTCTGTTACAATTTCTGCAACTCCTATATATATATGACCCCTGTAGTTATGCCACTGACCATGTTATATAATATTGAGATGTTTATAATACAAATTATATGTATATATATTACACCATATTAAAAAAATAGTCTTTCTTGCTCGGCGTAAATGTATAGCACTCATGGCCGTATCCTGGGCTGACACCATGGGCACCGGTGTGAGTTAATTCTCTGTTCACCATGACACCGCCCGTTGGAGTCTCACGCTCCGCTTTCCCTTTTATTTAAATCCCCACAGGAGAACATGATCTTAAAAATCAGATCAATCAGAATTAAAGATCACCGCAGTCCTGACAGTGAACTCCCTTATTCGGGGATGGCATTTAACAACTAATTAGGGAATACTTTGTTACTGTCTGACTATTACCAATCAATACGTCTCATGTCAGTCTCCTCTCTCCCTCTCCTTCGGTTTTCTCGTTCTGCCTTTCCTTTTATCTGCCTCGGGTCTAGATGAGCTTCTGCCTTTCACTCTTCACCGAGCGTCTTTTCTCATTCTTCTCACACAGTCAGATGTCAAGTCTCACTCATTGAGAGTAATACTCATCCCTCTTATCCCTGACTCTCTTAATCGGGATCACAATAATCTCAAAATCCACTGCCAGATACACTTCTGTGGCTTCTTGGGGTAAGAGACCCTCAATCTCTATCCCCCAGAACTGACTGCTCCATGCAGCCTGAAAGCAATTAGTAACTACTGTATTATTCAACAATACATCAGAAAAGCTGATACATAATATATAAAGATATTAGAGGACAACCAGTGACATCAAACCATGTCTAATCTCTAGGAAATAGTCGCCCTCTGCTTCTTCTCTGCTCGTCATCATCATTGATAATGTATGGTTGGAAACCTTCATTATTATACATGATGTGAGAAGGTGACTCATCTCTATCAAATACATACAGTATAGTTCTAAGAAATATGCTTCGTTAAATATCTTCTAGTACATCAGGAATGATGAGGAACTGGTATGAGAAAGCAGTGCCCTACAGCCAAATGGGTCCCCAAGCCAAACTGCCCTAAACTGGTCAGTAAAGCACCCACTGGTCCAAATCCATATTATTGATGTTTGGAACTGCTGAACATGGACATGGTGGAGTGGGTCCCCATATTACACTGCCAGTCATGAGGTGCCTTCAACATGGTGGAATGTGTCGCCATATAACAATGCCAATCATGTTAGAAGATGAATGAGATATCTTCAAAAAAGAATTGGACCTAATCCTCAGCCATCAGGGAATCTCTAGATAAGAAAAGTCCAATAGGGCAGCACTGTGGCTCAATGGTAAGCACTGTTGCTTTGAAGCGCTAGGGCCCTAGGTTTAAGTCTCTCCAAAGACATCATCTGCAAGGTGTTTGTAAGTTCTCCCCATGTTTGCATCGGTTTCCTCTGGGTTCTCCGGGTTTCTCCCACACTTCACAGACATACTGTTTGGGAAATTGGATTGTAAGCCGCATTGACGGTAAAGTGCTGGTGAATATGATGGTGCTATATATGAAACGTATAATAACATCCTGTAATACAAGCATAGGGGCCATGTTAAAAGGAAGGGGGCAGCAAAGAATAGTTTACATCTTGCTTACACCAAAAGCTGGTCATACAGTTTAGACAGCAGCTGTTCCTCATAATCCACATGACCATGGCTGAGCTCGAATGCATTCTCAATAGATAGAAAACAGTAACCTGTTTCCAGACACATTGGTGACAGCTTATCCCAAATAAGAACAAAATCTTTTATGATTTTTTAGCTTGGGTGCATGGATGGTGGGGCTAGTTGTATTATACAGCTGACACCTGCCACTAAGGGCTTGTTCAGATGACCAAATAATCGATCTGTGTGATGTCCCTATGCAAAACGGGTAGCATATGGGCAGCACGCTGACCAACGTAAATCAATGTAGTAGTTCACATGAGCGTTTTATACATGGATTAATGGGCTGCATGTAAAAACTCACTACTTTGATCTTTATTTCGGATCAGACTCGCCCATTATAAGTCAATGGCAGCGCAAAAAATGGTTCCGATACAGGTTACCATTTGCGTGTCATGCTTTTTTAATGGGTCCAATACAATTGTTAGCATAGCAAACTCTATAAATATATATATATATATGTATTATCTATTACCTTGATCATGTAGAAAATATTAACATTTGAGAGTCCTCAGTGGTTGATACCTTTTAATGGCTAACTGAAAAGATGGTCACACATTGCAAGCTTTCGAGACTACTCAGGTCTCTTCATCAGACATGGAATAACACAAAATCTGAAGAGTCACATATTTATGCACAAGAGGACACAGGAGTATTGCAATAGATAAGGAAAGGGACATGAAGCCGAACTATAGATGTGGGATGAGGAGAAAACACTAATGGCCGTAAATATTGGAGCAATTAATAGAAAACGAGGGTGAAAGTTTTATTGTCCTGTGGTTGAGGTCTGGTCCATCGTTGTGATACCCCCAAATGGTCTGAGGAGGAAATTTCTTAGTTGATTTAGAAAGACATAAATCCATGCGACACATTAATTCCTACAATGAGTGTGTCAAAGGTTGTCATAGGTTTGTACTCACAAATTTTTCTGTCTCTCTTAGATTTGAAGTTACCTTTTAATACCAATTATTTCATGTCCACGATTGTTCATATAAAAACCAGATGCTGTACGGATGCACAAAACAGACATACAGAGGGCAATATGGATGAAGAATCATCCATTTTCTGGATAAAATTGGATAATTTTGTATACACTCATCTGAATCTGACCCTGCTGTCATTGCTGGAGCTAGTAAATAATGACCGCAGTATTATAGTGGTCAGAAAATAAAGAGGGGACCCCTTGATTAGTATATGAAGGGATATCGATGGGTTGCCATACCAGCTCACAAAGACTTTTTAAAAGTACAAAAAATAAGAACTAGATTTTTTTTTTATCACAACAACCATACTGACCTGCAGAAAGTAATTGAAGGGGTTATCCGGTCTTAAGTCTGCAATCACTGTTTGTGAATCGTGCTGTGAGGATTGTCCGGTGATGGCTCCGGTAATGGCAGTCATATGAAAACCAATATCCATACTCCTGGCGACTGTATCCGGGATATTGATGCGTTGCCGTACTAGCTCGTACACCAAATACAATTTTTTTCTTTATGTTTGAAAGAGTTAACAAATCAGAACTAGATATATTTGCTATAACAGTAACCATAATGACCTGCAGAAAATAGTTAATTTGTCAATGACAACAAACAGCTAAAGCTAGATGAAATACAAACCCAAAAAACACAGTAGAGAAATTGCTTTTCTTTTTCCATTCCACCCAACAAAGATTTTTTTTCCCCATTTTTCAATACAATACATGGTATACTGCAACTTGACCATCAAAAAAGAAGCCATTGCATGGTTTAGGATTTTGAGAACCTGAGGAGGACATTTGCACACCAATGGCAAAAGTAGCCCTCAAGTTCCCACAATCATGTTTCTAGGAGCCATTGGGGGTGATGGATGTCTACCACATGTAACCCCTTTGACTCCATGGTCACTGTTCACTGTGACATCCAAGGGGTTAAACTGCTGTGATCAATGCCAGCTCCAATCACAGCAGTCTCTGTTGTATGTCTGCTGTAGAAAACAGCTGGCACTCAATGGGTATGGTGTGGGATTTGCGTGTGAGACAGCACTATGAAAATCTTCATAAATTCTGCCATAGTGTGCATGTGGTGAGCACAGGTATTTAATTCCAACGTTTTTATCAATGTGGTCTTTGTCAAGGATATGTAGGGAAGGTTGGTGACTGGTGGATGTGCAGACCTAGCCGAGCTTTCGAGGTGACTCTTGTGATGATGTAGGGTTCTAGCAGGTTCTCAGGATGCAGTGACGAGACACGAGACAGGGTATGACTTGTATAATAAACTGTTTATAAATTGAAGCCACTAGGGCTATGCTGAACGGGCAAAATGGGGTAACAAACAATCTGTCCTCGCAGGGACTCAATAAAATAAACAGTACTTTTTGTGTAAATGAGAGCAACCTGGCTAGTCCGGGTGTCAGAGGCCAGACTATGGCCAAACTATAACACTTATTTCTAAAGTCCACTTATCCTTCCATGCGTCGCTCGGGATTGCAGATGCGGCCGCTTAGAGGTCGTTGATACGGCTGCCTTGACGCCTCGATCTTCCGGGAAGGTTCGGGCTCGTCGGGCCCTGAAGAAACTGTACCGGTGGGGCGCAACAGACCCTGAAGAAACAATGCCGGTGGGGCACAACAGGCCCTGAAGAAACGGTATCGATGGGGTGCAATGGGCCCTGAAGAAACAATGCCGGTGGGGCGCAATAGGCCCTGAAGAAACTGTGCCGGTGGGTGCAACAGGCCGTGAAGAAATGGAGTTGGTGGGGCGCAACAGGCCCTGAAGAAATGATGCTGGTGGGGCGCAACAGGCCCTGAAGAAACGATGTCGGTGGGGCACAACAGGCCCTGAAGAAATGGTGTTGGTGGGGCACAACAGGCCCTGAAGAAAATGGTGTCGGTGGGACGCAACTGGCCCTGAAGAAGCGGTGCTTGTGTGGCGCGGTGATGATGCAGTCTCTAAATATAACCGTTCACCAGTCTCTGCCCAGGGTCCCTCAGAAAACCGGACGGGGCCTCTACTGCCGCCTGTAGCGAGGTGGCGCGCCCTGGGGCTGGTGATGACAGGGCCGCAACTGTGGGAGAAGGCAGGGGGGCAGTGTCCTGACCGCTGTAAAGGAATTGTCTCTAGTTGCAGCGGTCAGTGGAGCTCGTGGACTTGTCACAACAGGAAGGGAAACAGCGGGGGCTGCTGTATGCGTTCGTATGAGGGGAGCGGCCGCTGGTGCAAGGCTTTCACGTGTCACTAGTCAGTAAGTCCGCAGCTTTCCTTTCACAGACCCCTGTCGGTCTCTCCACAACACACCGTTCGCTCCCTCGGTCCTCTCTGTCTCACCCGACTTCTTGTCTGTTGTCTGGCTCTCTGTCAACTGCCACTTCAGCGCGCCCCCTGCTCCTGGAAAGCTCCCCCTGCCCCCTGTTTCCCTGACAACTTCACTCAAGTCTCTCCCTCCACTGTCCCCCCAGCATCGCTCCCCCAGTCCCCTGGGCACCTGCCCCTTCACTGGGAGTCCTCCTCCCCACACTCCTCCACCCTGTAAGCTCGCCAGTCCTCGGGCGAGGGCTTTAGTCTATTGAGATCGGTCTGTAGGGGTTTCAATGTTTGTTGCCATATGTATTGATCTTGCTCATATCGTTCAGGGGTATGCCGGCTGTTGACCGCTCAGAGCGTCTAAGTTCAACTGGGGTAGAGTCGTGTGGGGTGGTGGACATCGGTGGGCTGGTTGGTGCGGGCCAATTGTGTCAGATGATTCATTACTGAGTGGAGGGCCTCCGGGTCCTGGGAGACAATCTTTGTCGTCGTCCGGGTCCCAACATACGGAAGACGGTTCAGATGTCGACGGGATAGGCTCCGGTTGCTTCGGGTCGGAGGAAGTATATGGGTGTAACATATTACGATGCACAACACGAGTGGGCAGTGTTTCATCCTCCTCAGGTCGTATTTCGTACACCGGTCCATCCGGATGGATACGGCGTAAGACCCGATAAGGACTTTCTTCCCAATGTGGCTCCAGTTTGTTCTGGGGCATTGATCTAGTACAAGCACCTGGTCCCCGCTTTGGAGGTGAGGAGGCGAGGTTGCATTCTTCCCTGGGTGCTCCCAGTCTCGAAGCTTGGTGTGTACAATTCGGTGAAGAGTTTGCAGCCGATGGCGATGATTTTGGACCCAAGACAACACTCCAGTCCAGGGCTGAGGCTCTTCGGGGTCTAACTCCACCTCCGTGATCCCTTTACCTTCTCGCCCAAACAACAGGGAATAGGGGGTATAGCCAGTCACTCGATGTACCCTATTATTATAGACCCAAACTAATTCGGAAACATATTCGGGCCAACAGGCCTTCTTGTCACTCTCCAGAGTGCGCAACATCTGAATCAATGTCCGATTAAATCGTTCACAAGCCCCATTCCCTTGCTGGTGATACGGTTTGGTCCGGGATTTGTCAATTCCATAGAGGTGATGTAATTCTTCCATGACTTTTCCCAAGAAACATGCTCCCTGATCAGAATGTATTCGTTGAGGACAGCCATATACTTGTATAAAATTTCTACAAATTGCAGAGGCAGCTGACTCTGCGGTCTGATCCCGAGTGGGGGTGACCACAGCGAACTTGGTGAAATGATCTACCATAACGAGACAGTGTTCGTATCCCTGAAATGCGGGCCCAATGGTCAGATAATCCACTGTCAGGAGCTCAAGGGGCGCAGAGGTCACAATAGTCTGTGTTGCTGTGTTGCGGCTCGCTGAGCGGGTGGTTTGGCTAATTCACACAAGCGGCAGGTCCGGCAAATTTCGTCCACAACAGCCGGCAAGCGCGGGTGGTAAGCTTTCTGTTGCAGCCATTGCAAAGTTTTTTTAGTCCCGAAATGGGCCCCCTTTTCGTGAGCCTCCCGAGCCAGTTCGTGAAGTTGGGCTCCTGGCATAACCACCTGCCAAACCATCATTAAGGTTGTTTGTGATGTTATTTTACGATACAATAATCCCTTTCGGATAACCAACCTCTCCCATTTTCGCAGCATAAGCAACAGGTCTTGAGTCAAATTTTGCCATTGAGAGTCAGTGGGTAATTGCCCAGCAGCGACCCATGTCCTGAGAAGGCCAACCTCTTTGTCTTCTTGTTGCTGTTGTATCCACTTATCCCGGGATTGTTCCAGTATGCCCCTTGGGGTCTCAGAGGAAGATATCATTTTGTTGTCGGTTGTGAGCATGGTAGCAGTGAGAGCGAACGGTATTTCCTCTCCTTCCAATTCTTCATCTCAATTCTGCCCTGGAGTTGTATGTCGAATCCTGGAGAGGGCGTCTGCATGGACATTCTCGGCCCCTCTTTTGTAGATAATCTTATAATTGTACTCCGCCATCCGGGCCACCCATCATTGTTCCAGAGCCCCAAATTTGGCATTTTCCAAATGAGCCAGTGGGTTGTTGTCAGTTCGCACTCTCACCTTGGAGCCCGCTAGGTACTCTGCGAATCTCTCTGTCATAGCCCACACCACTGCGAGGAGCTCGAGCTTAAAAGAACTGTAATTGTCAGGGTTACGCTCATGGAGTCATGGAGTGAGCGACTTCCATATGCGATCACTCTCTCCCGGCCATCCTGAACCTGTGACAACACAGCCCCCAGCCCGTGAAGACTCCCGTCAGTGTGCAAGATGAACGGTTGAGAGAAATCCGCATAAGCCAACACTGGGGCATCCGAGAGCGCAGCCTTGAGGTCTCGGAAAGCCTTTTCCTGAGGGTGTTGCCACTGGATCTTCCGCCCATTGGCCCCAGCGGGAGCCCCCTTCAGTAGGTCGTGCAGGGCTCGAGCTCGACATGCAAAATTCTTTACGAAGCGATGGTAATATCCGGCTAACCCGAGAAAAACCCGCACATCTTTCACCGTCTCGGAGGTAGGCCATTCCTGGATAGCAGCAACCTTCTCCCGGGATAGCCTCACACCCTCTGCCGAAACGACGTGACCCAGATACTCAATCTGAGAGCGAAATAGGTGGCATTTCTGAGGCTTCACCTTCAACCCTTACTTTTGCAACCGGCTGAGTACCTGTCCCAACCGCTTCAGGTGGTCCTCGAAGGTAGCGGCATAGACAATGATGTCGTCCAGGTAGATCAATGTGGCCTCAAAATTGAGATCTCCCAGACATCGCTCCATCAATCGCTGAAAGGTCCCGGGGGCGTTGGCCAGCCCAAACGGCATCCGATTGAACTCAAACAGTCCCATGGGCAATATGAACGCCGTCTTGGCCCTATCTTTTTCTGACATGGGCACCTGCCAGTACCCACTGGACAAGTCCAGGGTCAAAAAATATGTTGCCTTCCCAAAGGCGGACAGGGATTCTTCTATGCGGGGCAGTGGGTATGAGCCTTTAATAGTGCAAGCATTCAGTTTACGATAATCCACACAGAAACGTAGTGTACCATCTTTCTTCCAGACCAACACGATTGTGGCCGCCCAGGGAGTTTGACTTTCCCGTATCACCCCTTTTCGCAGCATTTGGGCAAGCAAAGTTTTCACCTCTTGATAGAGTTGTAGTGGAATCTGTCGATATCGTTCCCGGATAGGGGCCGCTCCTGCTGTGGGGATTTCATGAGTGATGGCAGTGGTTCACCCAAAATCGTCCTCATGACTAGCAAATACTTCATGCTACTGTCCCAGCAACGTTTTTATCAGTGAGAGCTGGGCTGCAGTTAATCCAGAAAGCTCGGCCCGCATCTGCTCCAAAATATTTCGGCCCTTCTCTTGTGCCGAGACTTCATAGGCCTGTAAGGTTCGTATTGTTACTTCCCAAGGATCCTCGGGGTGTACTCATAATTGAACCCCAGGAGCTGGCAGCACTTCTTCTAAAGGCCTTACTAGTTTGGCCATTACAGTCCGTGCTTTCAGAACGGTGTCTCGGTCTTCAAGGTTAACGCAGCGCACCAGGAAGGCTCCTTTTTGCACAGTAGCCAGGGAACGGGCCACCAGTATGCCAGGAGGTAAGTGCTCCGAGTGACACGGCTCCACCTGTACCTCCACACCCTCCAAGAGTATCGGGGCTCAAATTGGCAGGGCCACCACAGTCTGGCCAGGAGGTAACACGAGCAGGGGAGTCGCTGGCGTGATGACCTTACCCAGAGCCTCGCCTTCCTGGCGGTCCTGATGTACCCATGCTCCCCGCACCAGCTGCTGGAATACCTGTCCCTGGGCTGTGCGAGAACCCCACTGCTTCAGAATCCTCTGTGTAGGGTCATTGAGCAGTAGGTTGCTGAACTCTCGTAGAACATTCATGCCTAGGGTGACGAGGTGTTGCTTATCAGCTTCTCCTTGAGTCAGTACCACCCCTCTGCAACCAAGGGATTTACCGCACAGTGTCACTTGCACCCACACCACCCCGGCAACTGGGACCGGCAGTTGGTTGGCAGCTACTAGTCTGATCACAGGCCCCCACTGAGGCCTGGCTGCTTCCGAGAAGTTCTGTTGAAAGTACGTTGCAGGCATAGTGGTTACTTGTGACCCTGTGTCCACCAGGCACCGGACGGCCCGGCCCTCCACTTCTGCCCAAACAGCTAGACATTTTGCTACCAAATCTTCGGGACTTCCACCACCCCTAGTTGTGGTTTTCGGCTCCGAGCGGCATCCCCCCAGCCCGGAGCCCTTTTGTTTAATGGCCTCCAGGGTGGGTATCTCCCACACCGTGGACACTCTCGGGCAAAGTGGCCTGGTTCTCCACACTCAAAACACCGGGCCTGTGTGGGCTGACCACCCCGCGGGGAGAGTGATCCCCAGGAGCCGGGGTTAAAGCTAGGCCGTCCAGTCCCGGTCTCGATTCTTCTCTTTACTTCGGCCAACTCGCCCTTAATACTTAATACTTTTCAGCTCTTGCTTCATCTCTTCCACCCACTGAGGCTCCTCGACTGCATTCGCAGAGGCCGATACACCTTGGACTTTCCCCATGGGGACCGCCATCCCCTGCTCCTGCTCTTGAACACGTGCCTGACTTCCCACCTCTGAAAAATCTATACGGGGATTCATTCTGATCTGTTCCCGCAGTGCCTGTTTGACTAATGGATCTCGCAAACTAGTCACCAGTAGGTCACGTAGGGTAATGTCAACAGGTCCTGCCCTTACCCCGTCCTTTCTTTCTATAGCCGTATGCAATTCTTGGAGGACATTCATATACTCTGTGATCGTCTCCCCCTCTACTTGCATCTGACTAAACAAACGGGTTCTTAACTCTCCCACATCAGTAGGGTCCCCATGGGTCTGTTCTACTATCCGTAACACTTTTTCAAAAGTGTTGCGGTTCCCCGGAGGTTTCAACATCACTGACCTCCGCGCCTCCCCGTCCAGTGCCATGAGTGCCACCTCGGCCTCCAGATCAGGGGTCATTGGGTGCATCCAGAAGAGCTCCCGCATCCGCTCTGTCCTGCTCCATAGCAAAGTATTGGAATCGGAAAATCTAGGCAGGTTGTTCAGCATGGCCCCCAATAATATGCTGGTACGGGGACTGTTGTGAGTTAATTTTTTGGTCCACCAGTCATGAGTTCTCCTGCCAGGCTCCCTCTGGTGGTAACAGGAGGTAGTGAGACTGATTTATTCATTAGAGATCTGCCACCTGATAATGAGGATGACGATTGGACCTCAGGAATCTCAGACTGGATTTAAGACAGCCGACGCCCTATTCTGGTGCTGGTGATTCCTTCTGCTTGTCAGGTCTTGGTTTTCAGCTCTGTTCCAGTCATCTAAAGCTAAGTTTTTCTGCTAATGTTCACACTTGATTTTGTTGGTCTATTCAGTTTTTTGTGTGGTCGGCCAACCCCGTCTGGGGCTGTGCTGAATTTCCACTCTTATTTACCTGTATTTGCCAATTTGCTTTTTGTCCATTATTAGATTGGCCTCTTTTTGCTCTGTCTCAGAATATTTCAGAGTGCTGATATAGTGGGAGAAGTCTAGTGACTTCAGGGTTAATTTTGCTATCAGAAGTGTTGGACATTATTTTTGTAGGGTTTTTTGCAGATTGCAGACAGTGTCTTTCCTTTCCTATCCTTTCTAGTTAGTTTGGGCCCCATCGTTTGCGCAGCCTATTTTCCTGCTTGTGTTTGTGCTTTCATCTTGTTTCAACGTCAATACATGTGTGGGGGCTGTCTTTCCTTTGGGGTCTGCTCTGGGGCAGTTAGTTTTCCCCTTTTCTTGCTTCAGGCTTATGTAGTTCTCCGGCTGTGACGAAGCGTCTAGGATTATCGTAGGTACGCTCCATGGCTGCTGCTAGTTGTGTGGTTAGGATCAGGGATCTGCAATCTGCATAGTTACCAACCTCTCTGGTTTTCTGTGACTTAGCAAGTTTTGTTTTTTTCTCCTCGGCGACCCATTCATAACAGGGGACCCTCCTCATTTGTAGAGTTTACAGCTCTACCCTGATCTGAGGCACCACTGTCTGTGCTCGGATAATAATAAACTGTTTAAAAATTGAAGCCACTAGGGCTATGCTGAACGGGCAAAACGGGGTAACAAACAATCTGTCCTCGCAGGGACTCAATAAAATAAACAGTACTTTTTGTGTAAATGAGAGCAACCTGGCTAGTCCGGGTGTCAGAGGCCAGACTATGGCCAAACTATAACACTTATTTCTAAAGTCCACTTATCCTTCCATGCGTCGCTCGGGATTGCAGATGCGGCCGCTTAGAGGTCGTTGATACGGCTGCCTTGATGCCTCGATCTTCCGTGAAGGTTTGGGCTCATCGGGCCCTGAAGAAACTGTACCGTTGGGGCGCAACAGACCCTGAAGAAACAATGCCGGTGGGGCACAACAGGCCCTGAAGAAATGGTATTGATGGGGCGCAACAGGCCCTGAAGAAACAATGCCGGTGGGGCGCAACAGGCCCTGAAGCGGGGGCGGCTGTATCCGACTGTATGAGCGGAGTGGCCGCCGGTGCAAGGCTCTCACGTGTCACTAGTCGGTAAGTCCGCAGCTTTCCTTTCACAGGGCCCTGTTGGTCTCTCCACAACAAACCGTCCGCTCCCTCGGTCCTCTCTGTCTCACCCGGCTACCAGTCTGTAGTCCGGCTCTCTGTCAACTGCCACTTCAGCGTGCCCCCTGCTACTGGAAAGCTCGCCCCGCCCCCTGTTTCCCTGACAACTTCAGTCAAGTCTCTCCCTCCACTGTCCCCTCAGCATCGCTCTCCCAGTCCCCTGGGCACCTGCCCCTTCACTGTCTGGGAGTCCCCCTCCCCACAATGAGAGCTCAACTAGGTCCTAGTTCTTGGGCAGCATCTTTAGGATGCCCACATTTCCTACGCCTTTCCGCAGAACCAGATGAAGCATCCCAAAATTAATGTGGCAGATCATATGCAGTGTGAAATTTACTCAACATACATGATGATATATGCAGCCAACTGCATGAAGATTTTCACCATAGTATTCAATTCTCTCTTTTACTTTCAATCACCAGTTATCTGAACAACTTTCACAGCACTCCTTGATGGTCCTGGCCAATGTATCGGTCTTTGAGTAGCTATAGTCAGAACCTCTAAGGGAAACAAGTGTCCCACACAAAAAACAATCACGCCTACTGATGAAAGGCCCAGCAGACGCTCATTCACTTTTCCACGGGTGGGGTTTACTGAACTCACATTTCATATTTCCATGCAGCTGCACACTCCGGGCCTGAGTGCCGGCGGCAGTGCCGAGTATTGATGCGAGAGACTCGTGCGAGTTTCTCACATTGCACACGCAAGTTTGACCAAGGCCTTCATCTAATTAATGTCTTTTTTTTCACATAAAGTTTTCAACATTGCGCATACACTTTATAAACAGGAGTGGCAACAACACTGACACTTCTTAGAACACTTGCTGCATTTATGCAGAACATAGATTGCGGCGCCATCTGTCAAACTTTCTTTGCAGATGGGACACTTCTCACAGTTAATACTGTACAATGCTTGGTCAGATAAAATAAGAAAGTTAAAAAACAATAAGAAAGTAGAAGACCACTAAAAATAATATTGTTAGAGGAATTTGCCGATTTCAACGGCCATCTTGAAAATAACCCACTCCCGGTTGGCAGATCTTGGTAGACTTTTTTCTGATAATCACTACACTTGGTAGAGACAAAAAAAATTCACAGACCTTGTGTTGAAATTTGATTTAGGTTATGGGTTTTTACGGGCTAATTTAACTTGACTATGGGCATACCCACCAGGCAACGACCTTCCCTACATACAGATATCATTGACAAAGATAACTTAGGTTGAAATGATGGAATTAATCTGTACTCGGTTGTTTTACTAAAATGTCACTTATCAGTATGTTCTAATTATTTTTGGTGGTCAGCCTGTCCCAGTGAAATCAACGGTAACCTTCTTAATTGTGTTTCAACCGTTGGAAAATGAAAAACTGTTTTTGGTAGAAATACAATTAAAATGAAGACAAAGATATATAGGAATAAAGCACAAGCAAAACTCTAAAAAAATGGTGTTGGAATGCATCCTGCACCTTAGAAATAATACATGCAGTACAGTAGCAGCGCCAGTCATAGTATGCAACATTGTTATAATAAATCATTAATTTTGTGAAAAAAAAGAAAGAAGGTTGTAAATTAATAAAAAGTTTTAATACGAGGATTTTTACACTTGGGGATGGTTGAGGTGGGTGGATGTGGAGGATTTAATTAAAGATTGAACAATTTGAAATGAAATTTAATGTGGATTTTCAGGATCACTGGCTTGAGGGTAGGACCCCAATTGCTACAGGACACCTGCATCTGGTTTTAATCCAGAGGTTATTTCTTTCCTGAACAGATATTTGAGATGTCTCATGACGAAGTACATAGATGGTATTGAAAATACTGCAAAATGTAATAGTTAAGATCAGAATTAGCATTGACATTTTTTATATCTTATTTTCGGATATCCTTTGTTATGGTTGTGCTGTCATTATGGAGCTAAATTACATAAATTTATGGAGCTAAATTACATAACTAGATTCATTGCATATGATTAGCACTCCATTATGGCTTATGGTCACAATAACCCCAAAATTTTCATGTGAGGAACACTGTGATTACTTGAAGGCAAGCATATTATTATTCTCAATAAGGGCAAGTGCCGGCGAGAGAATCAGGCCAATTGTGAAAATCACACTCATCAAACTTTGATCAGAGTGTGATACAATTTTCTCGGATGACGAGATGATGACAAAAAAAATGTCTCCATCTCATCCATTTTGTCAGTCTGTTTAAATCACATCGCACTCGGATGTCATCCTAGTGCAGTCCGATGTTATATATGGACTCATTGACTTGCATCGCCAAGTACGTTCCAAGTATCGGATCAAACTCGGGCATGCAGCATTTTTTTGACATATCCATGGACCCTCAGAATAACATTGTGTGATCTGATATTTTGTTAGCTTTCACTCGGACTGAAAATACAGTCATGTGCATGAGCCCTAAAGATGAGTGTTTGCAATATTTTGATTAGTGCCCCTTGGTCTCATAAATGGGCAGTCAATTCCCAAATCCACTATCTACCGTATTTTTCGGACTATAAGACGCACCGGACAATAAGACGCACCCCAATTTTCAGAAGGAAAATAGGGAAAAAAATAATAATGTGTCAAATAGGGGTCCGTCTTACAGTCCGAATTCAGCTTACCTGGGAAGGGATCCGGCACAGGTGGAGGAGTGGTCACAGGGGTCATTCAGTGGTCCAGGCTTGTGCGGTGGCGGCAGGTTGGTTGTGCTGGAGCAGCTGGGCTGTACTGGGGCAGCTGAGCTGGGCTGTGCTGGGGCAGGTGGGCTCTGCTGGGGCAGCTGGGCTGTGGCAGCTGGGCTGTGGCAGCTGTGCTGTGGCTGGGGCAGCTGTGCTGTGCTGTGCTGGGGCAGCTGGGCTGGGGCAGCTGGGCTGTGCTGGGGCAGCTGGGTTGTGCTGAAGCAGCTGTGCTGGGGCAGCTGGGCTGTGCTGGGGCAGCTGGGTTGTGCTGGGGCAGCTGTGCTGGGGCAGCTGGGCTGTGCTGGGGCAGCTGGGCTGGGGAAGGTGGGCTCTGTGGGGTGAGGGTAGCGGCTCTCTGTGCTCCGATGCAGGGGCGGCGGCTCCGCCAGCATTTCCTCCAAGCCCGGAGGCCCCCGCACATCCCTTGCTGGCCGCCGCCATGTTGCGGTGGCCTCCGGGAACATGGACGCCGGGAAGATGGCCGCCGGTCCGGGGACAGCGCATGCGCAGGTTCAGATCTCGTCCCGAGATCTCGGGGGACGAGATCTCGTTGTCGAGATTTGAATCTCGCCCCCCCAAGATCTCGGGACGAGATCTGAACCTGCGCATGCGCCGTCCCCGGACCGGCGGCCATCTTCCCGGCGTCCATGTTCCCAGAGACCACAGCAACATGGCGGCGGCCAGCAAGGGATGTAGCGGGGGCCTCCGGACTTGGAGGAAATGCCGGCGGAGCCGCTGCCCCTGCACCGGAGCACAGAGAGCTGCTACCCCTGCACGGGAGCACAGCCCACTGCCACCATCGCACTACAGAGCCCCCGCGGCACCCGCACCAGCCTCGGAGGTTAGTATATTGCGAGCATAAGACGCACCCCCCACTTTCCCCAAAATTTTTGGGGAAAAAAGTGCGTGTTATGGTCCGAAAAATACGGTAATAGCTAACAAACAGTGGCATCTATGCAGGTAAATGCCTAAACTGTTTTCTTTATAAGAGCCATGTAATCTGCCCTGTAATGGTGGTGCTGTGTTAAAATAATCTCTTCCTGGATCCTTTACAGATTAACTCTGTGATCCCCTTAATGTCAAGGGCCTAATAAGAATGATAGGTCCCCAAGTGTTGGTGTTCATTTCCGTAGGTTCCACTTACACTTGAAATAAATATTGTTTTTCACCTCTGCTGGCTCCATAGCCAGTGCTGTCGCTCCTCATTGGTGCCTGGGTCTATCAGCTTTTCTGAACTTCGAGTTGTTCCGGCAACCCGACGTTCACCTGTGAAGGTACCCACCAGGGCCATGTAGCCTAGCTCAGTTAGTTAGTGCGCTGAAAGTATTTTCTGCTAGGAGACATTTCTTTGCCTCAGTTTTGTCGTTCTGTGGTTTTTACAGCTTTATATCAGTCCAGCTCTACTAATCTGTGGTTCCAGTACCTGCAACCTCAGTCTCTGCTGTTCAATGCTATGTTTTCAAAGCTCCAGTACTATTACACCAGTCATTGCTGTGCCAGCTCTTCTACAATACTGCAACATCACTGTGCTATCATCACTCTGCAACATCACTGTACCAGCTCTGTTACACTGTACCACCACTGAAAATTACACTGCGCAACAAATTTCAGGGAAGTTCTTGTCCCTTGAGAAAATTTTATTATATCTTATAGATTTTGATATGCTGAACACGAATATGTACTCCAAAAGTCTGTATCATGTAAGGTTTTTAAGAAACAACAGTTTATAGTCTACATTATGACATCCAAGACACTACATACATGTGCATCGATGTCAGTAGTAAAAGCAATTGTTCAAAAGTGTTTTGCAGATGACTTTTGTTTATAATCCGTGTCAGATGCTTCTTGAATAAGATTCCAGCAATAGCCAGCATTAACGTACTCCACTTTCCCAGGTACCTTTTCTCCATCAGTGCAATGACTTGGTGAAATCTTTCACAGTGTTCATCGCTAACGGCACCAAGATTGGCTGGAAAAAAGTCCAAGTGAAAATGTAGAAAATTCATTTTTAGTGACATATTGCATTTCATGAAATGATATGCTGTGAGCATGTTGTTCATGAGTAGTTCAACGTTTGGTGTCCTGCTGTTGTCAAGGAAGTTGAAGGTCACATCTTTAAAGGGTCTCCATGCCACTTGTTCAGCACCTTGCAAAAGACCATCGAAGCTACTGTCATTCATTATATCTCTGATCTATGGGCCAATAAAAATACCTTATTTAATCTTTGCATCACTTATTCTTGGAAATTTCTGTCGCAAGTAAGAAAAGGCTTCCGATTCTTTGTTCATTGCTTTGACAAAATTCTACATAAGCCCAAGTTTAATATGCAAAGAGGAAGAAATATCTTTGCTGGATCAAGAGAGGATTATGTTTTACATTCTTCTGTTCAGCAACCAGGTTTTTGCAGAGTGGCCAGTCCTTTCTGAATTAGAGCATTTCTTGTGTACGACTGTCCCACTCACAAATAAAACAACAATACGTGGTATATCCAAGATGCAGTCTAAGAAGAAATGCAATAACTTTTAGATCACCACATATGTTCCAGTTATAATTTCTATAATTAATGTTGGTCAACAGTAACTCCAAATTCTCATACGTTTCTTTCATGTGTACAGCATGTCCAATAGGTATAGAAGGATAGATTATTATTATTATTATGCATTTATATAGCGCCATTTATTCCATGGCGCTTTACATGTGAAAAGGGGAAATATAGACAAGTATAATAAACATGTGTAAGACAAGGGACACACAAGTACATAAGGAGAGGGGACCCTGCCCACGACAGCTCACAGTCTACAGGGATGGGTGAGCTTACAGTAGGAGAGGGTAGAGCAGGTCTTGCTGTGGTTCAGTAGACCGAGGATCATTGCAGGCTGTAGGCTTGTCGGAACAGGTGGGTCTTCAGGTTCTTCTTGAAGGTTTCCATTGTTGGTGCGAGTCTGATGTGTTGCGGCAGGGAGTTCCAGAGTATGGGGGAAGCACGGGAGAAGTCGTGTATGCGGTTGTGGGAAGAAGAGATAAGGGGGAGTAGAGAAGGAGATCTTGAGATGATCGAAGGTTGCGTGCGGGTAGGTACCTAGAGACCATGTCACAGATGTATGGAGGAGACAGGTTGTGGATGGCTTTTTATGTCATGATGTCATGGTTAGGGTTTTGAATTGTACCCTCTGGGCAATAGGAAGCCAGTGAAGGGCCTGGCATAGGGGGGAGGATGGGGAATAGCAGGGAGAAAGGTGGATTAGTCGGGCAGCAGAGTGTAGGATGGACTGGAGTGGAGCCAGAGTGCTAGAGGGGAGGCCAGAGAGTAGGAGGTTGCAGTAGTCGAGGTGGGAGATGAGGAGAGCATGCACTAGTGTTTTTGTGGTTTCGTGGTTGAGGGATGAGCGGATCCGGGAAATATTTTTGAGTTTGAGGCGGCAGGAGGAGGCGAGGGCTTGGATATGTGGTTTGAAAGAGAGCGCAGAGTCGAGGATCACCCCAAGGCACTGAGCGTGCGGGACTGGGGAAAGAGAGCAGCCGTTGATATTGATGGATAGGTCTGGTGGAGGGGTAGAGTGAGATGGGGGAAAGATGATGAATTCTGTTTTGTCCATGTTCAGTTTGAGAAAGCGAGCAGAGAAGAAGGCTAAGATAGCAGACAGACATTGTGGGATTTCAGTCAGTAAGGAGGCGAGGTCGGGTCCAGATAGGTAGATCTGCGTGTCATCGGCATAGAGGTGATACTGCAAACCGTGGGATTCTATGAGCTGTCCCAAGGCAAATGTATAGATGGAGAATAGTAGGGGTCCTAGGACAGAGCCTTGGAGATCACCGACAGACAGGGGGCGAGGTGAGGAGGTGGTATGTGAGAGGGAGACACTAAATGTTCGGTCTGTTAGGTATGATGAGATCCAGGATAGGGCCAGGTCTGTGATGCCAAGAGATGAGAGAGTCTGTAGAAGGAGGGAATGGTCTACGGTGTCGAAGGCAGAGGACAGGTCCAGGAGAAGGAGGACATAGTAGTGTCGCTTGCTCTTGGCGGTTAGTAAGTCGTTAGTGACTTTAGTTAGGGCAGTTTCAGTTGAGTGATGTGGTCGGAAGCCGGATTGTAACTGGTCAAAGAGGGAACAGGAGGAAAGGTGGGAGGACAGTTCAAGATATACATTCTGTTCCAGTAGTTTTGAGGTGAAAGGGAGAAGAGATATTGGGCGATAGTTAGACACAGAGGATTGGTCAAGGGAGGGCTTTTTGAGGATGGGTGTGATTGAGGCATGTCTGAAGGCTGAAGGAAAGACTCCATTTGTAAGTGAAAGGTTGAAAAGGTGTGTTAGAGATGGGATGAGGACTGTGGCCAAGTTAGGGATGAGGTGAGACGGGAGTGGGTCGAGGGCACAAGTGGTGAGGTGTGATCTTGACAGAAGGGTGGAGAGCTGATCTTCTGTCATGGAGGAGAAGCTGGCTTTTGCAGAACAGGGCTGAGCAGCTAAGAGGGGCATTTGGGGCTGCGGGCCAAAGTTTTGTCTGATCGTGTCGATCTTCAGTTTAAAGAAGGAGGCAAAGTCTTCAGCAGAAATGAGAGGAGGGGGAGGAGGTGTTGTGGGACGGAGGAGAGAATTGAAATTGTTGAAGAGCTGTTTAGGTTTGTGAGACAGGGAGGATATGAGAGATGCGAAGAAAGTTAGATATTTCCATTATGTAGTAATACAGCCTTCAGCCTTCAGACTTAAAACTGACGAGTCAATGAACAGTCGCCATTCCTTCGGGTCATGTTCGCATCCAAGAGCACCAAACAACTCCAAGACGTCGTTGAAAAAGGTTAAACTGTCGACATGGTTGAAAAATTGATTAAGGTCTTCTTGACGACTGTGAAAAACAGAAACTCTTGTTCCTGGTAATAAGAGATTTTGTTCTTGTAGCCTTGATCCCAGTAATTCTGCCTGCCTCTTTGACAATTTCAAATCTCTGACCAAGTCACTCAGATCAGCTTGACTGAACAGATGTGGATTAGATGTAGAAGGCGCAAAGTCTGGTTCTGCAGCAGTTTCATTTTCCACTGACATTGTCAGTTCATCTTCATCGCCCTTCTTTGTCCATACTTTGGGCAGCTTTGGAACACAAAGACTTTTATTGTGTGGCACTAGTCTTATGGCTGAGGGAAGATTATGATATTCTATTGATTTCTTGTTCTTTGCTGAATATCCTGTTTCATTTGTAAGGCAGAAGTAGCAATCTGTTACATGATCTCTCTCCTCTCTCCATATCATTGGGACAGCAAACAGCATTGAAGGTCGTGATCCATTCAGCCATGCTCTAAGTAGGTCAGTATTGTCTTTTAATTCCTCCCCTTCCCAGGAGATGTGCTATGCGCCGTACATGGTCAGCCGAATGATTCACTGCACCGGCGCGGAATTCCCATAATAAGTACTTTCATATATCTAGATGTTATGAATGGGTCAATGAGGAGGATGGCAGGAACAGGCTAAGCCACCAGGAAACCAGAGAGGTTGGTAACTAAGCGGATTGCAGACCCCTGATCCTATCAACACAACTAGCAGTAGCCGTGGAGCGTTCCTACGATGCCCTAGATGCCTCGGCACAGCCGGAGAACTAACTAAGCCTAAAGCCAGAAAGGTGAAATCTAAACTGCCCCGGAGCAGATCCACATAGGAATAGACAGCCCCCAAACATATATTGTCGGTGAGACAAGATGAGAAACAAACATAGGCAGAAAATAGACTGAGCAAATGCTGTCTAGACAGGACAGAAAAGATACTGTCTGCAATCACGCAAAAACCCTAAAAAATCCAACACATCTGATATGCAAAAAACCTGAGGCCACACGACCTCACCCCCGCTAGATCAGCACTCTGGTGTGAACTGGAAGCAAAGCAAAAGATACTAATATAAAAGGGGACTGAACAAACTGACACAAGCTGTAACATATGGAGCGGGGCCCAGCGCTGTCCCCAGCAGGGAATATGCTGAACCCTCGCAACAAAGCAGAAAGCAAAAAAATGGCACAACCAGATTAGATGCAAAGGATTAGCAAAAGAATCACTTAACTGGATCATGCAGATCAGGCAGGAGACAAAAGAACTCCAAATGCACAAGGAGGAAATCACCAGCAACCACTAAGGGAAGCCTGCTAACTTATATGCTCCCAGCCAGTAATCCCAGATTCCCAATCATCGTCGTCAGGTGGCAAACTTCCATCAACCTGGCCAGCTCCACGACTCCCAGTAAGCACCAGAGGGAGCTCCGGCTCAGAAATCCGAGCAAGGGAATTCACAACATGTAGATCAGCAATTTATGTTATTTCAATGGAAAATTCAGAATATACTGTTTCAGAAAAAGTTCATATACCACTTTGCACTTTGAGGGGGCAGGGAGCTGATTACTTCAGCTGGACAGCGCACACACCCACACTGTCAGACAGGATGGAAGTGCAGATTACAGCCACTCTATCCTTATTGAATGGACAGAGCCATTCATCCAGAGCTTCTGGTTCTGACATCTCCTATATCACCAGCACTTCTTGCAGAGTAAATACGGATATGACTGGTGGCAGAAGCATAAGTGGCAGGAGCAGGTTCTGGTGGAGATATGACAACTTGTACGTATTGAAGAAAGATTGTGCGCTTCTGTAAGTTGGGTATACAACTCAGATATCTGATGGCCAAACCCTTGTAGCTTTTCTTCATGACTGCCAATAGAGTCAGAGACTTATATGAATAATTACACTCTGTTGTTTATTTTTTACTGAGTGTTTTACATATCAAACTTCACTAACAATAGACAACTTGCCTATTATTTATTGGAAGGAATCATTCAAAAAAACACTGATCAACATTGACATTGTAGCATCATTGTAGCAGAATTATATAAATCACAGAATGGATAGACATGTCAATGATCTGCAAATGATGAAGAAAAGGAAACAAATTTTCCAAAACGTCTTGACTTATTCAATATAGAGTATGAGCATAATATGCAGAAATCTTCGCACTTACACACCTTGGCTGCTATCAATGAGGTTATTATTGGTTGACTGAGGAATGTTCTGCCACGCTGACTGCAATTGACATGCAAATCATCAAGATCCACTGCTGGCAGTTCCCTTTACAATTGCCAAACAATAATGTCACAGATGTGCTCCATGGGAGACAAGACTGGAGATGCTGCTTACCATGATAGCACGTTTAGGCCACGCAAGGTGTTTTCTGTGCCATGGGCAATAAGTGGCCTGGTGTTATAATGTTGAAAATCTGCTCATGGGACATTTCCACTTTCCCTTGTGAAGGAGCAGTTTTTCAAAACAACAACACTGTAGGCAACCAAAGGTCTAAATAAACCTATACTCACCTTCCGTGCTGACTCTATTCCAGCGGTGTTGACACTCATGGTCCAGGGACTGTGATGTGGTGAAATGACACATGATGGCCAGCGCCCAATGAGCGCCAGTGTCACTGTCTCCACTCTCGGACAAACTGAACATGAAGAGGAAGCCCGGGCTCCAACTGATCTCTGGCTTCCTCTTCACGGTCATTTCGACAGGAGGAGCAGGCAGTGACCCCAGCGCTGATTGTCATTTCAGCTCATCACAGCCCAAGGACCTCAAGTGCCAACACCACGGTAACGGAGCTGGCACAGGAGGTCAGTATAGGTTTATTTATTTGATTGTGGCCAACCATTTAGTTTAAGAAAGGGTTGGTTTAGTAGTGGACAACCTTGTTAATATATAATTTTGTATTCATAGATATAGGATATGTAGAGGTAACAGTCACACCCAGGCGCTAGGGTCTGAGGGACTGACAGACACCATTGCCACAATAAAAGAAACCAGCATTATAAATATCACAAATGTGAGTGGGGGCAACATTACAGATTTTGTATTGGGGCCCAGAAGCTTTAGTTATTTCTCTGCACTTAAACTACATGGAAAGCAGTTAAACAACACTGAATATAATATTTGGCTTTGTTTGTTTTCTACAAATATCTGCAATTTCTAGCTACAAGAACTCCATGCTTGCCACTCAGTCTGTAAAGTAGTCTAATGAAGCAGCGGAAATATTTTACTTGCCAGGGGTTATTGATGTGACGGTACAAGCTGCATAATGCGCACAGCACACAGCTCTACATTAATGCAGTCATCTTAATGGATTGGTACTAAAAGTAAGGGAAAGTATTTTTTTCTTACTCATAATTATAAGGAGTTTATTTAGACTCAGATAGATTAAAGTCTAGACAGAAGCATTTTTTTCCTGATTTCAGCTTGGTTGGTCATAAGGGGTCCGACTGTTGTTACCCCCAGATATCAGCCATGCAATTGCATTATTATACAAATGGGTCATTACTATATGATTGTGAGAATCTGGCATCTCGGACTCCCACCGATCTTTAGAATGAAGAAACCCATAGAGCTGGTTTCATGAAACGAAACCCGACCATAGCGTGAGGTCGGCCACGAGGTCGGCGACCATGGCGCCAAAGTCTCGTTTCAAAAGATTCTTCCAGCACACTTTTTCAGCCAATGATGGAGGACGCACACTGTGGGCAACGCGATGACATAGGCAGCGGTCACCACCATCTTTGAGAAGGGCATGCAAGTGATTGGCTTGCTTTGTGTGGCGTCACAGGGGCTATAAAAGGGCGTGCACGCCGCCCGCCATCTTACTTCTGCTGATCTCAGAATAGGGAGAGCTGCTGCTGATTCTGTAGGGAGAGCGTTAGGCAGGGAAGAAGAACCAAAAAAACTGCTTCTGCTGTTAGCAATTTTGCCTGTACAATACACCAGTTAGTGTGCAGTGCAAGGGGAGGCTATATTTTTGTGCATTCAGCTCTGTTGGTTATTAAGCTGCCTTATAAGGCTCCCTGATAGCTGCATTGCTGTTTTCACACTGCTGTGCAAACTGCTTTTTTAAAAGCAAAAATACTTTTCATCCTCTTTTTTGCCCAGTTACCAAGCGTTCATTTTTCCACACTTTTGTGTGTAGCATTCCTGCTTATTAAGCTGCCTGCTGCCATACTTGGGACTGAGAGCATCATTGTCAGCTTGCTAAAATCTCTAGGGAGATTCAAATTCTCCCCAGTCCTATATAGACATTTTATACACCATCCAATTTCAGCCTGTTATATTGAGGTGTAATCTACACTGGGCCTGAGATAATAGTTCAGTGTCCTCAAGTCTGTAGGGAGATTCAAATTCTCCCCAATACTATATACACCTTGTACCTTGTTTTACAGTACCATATTGCTGTTGGTATTTTGGGTACATTTTCCCAAAAATGAGGAAGTGTGTTGGAAGAGGCCGTGGAAGTGGGCGGGGGTTGCCAGCTGGTAATGATGGTGTTGGTGGTGGTGGTGGATCTGCTGGTAGTGACAAAAACACAATAGCACCTAATGCAGGAGGTGTTGAGCCAGCGTAATCGTCTGGCTCCACAAGGCCTCGAAGGCTTCCTTTTCTGGGAGTAGGTAAACCGCTTTTAAAGCCGGAGCTTCAGGAACAAGTTTTGGCTTACATTGCTGACACAGCCTCCAGCTCTATCGCCTCCTCTTCTGAACTTTCAAAAAATAAAAGCACTGAGTCGTCATTGGAGCTCATGGTCAGGAACCACATTTTTGCTTGTGTCCTTCACCCCTACCAAAAGTAAAGGATGCGGCAGGCCACACTACAGATTACTGCATGGAGCTCTTTTCACATACCATGCCTGGGTTATCAAGTCAAATCGTGAATTACCCAGTCCAAGAAGAATCTGACATGGAGTGCACTGATGCACAGCCACTGCTAGATTTATCTGCTGGTACATTCACTCAGAGCACTACATTGTCCTCGCAGTGTACTGAGCCAGAATCTGACCCTGATGAAACTCAGGTGCCCCTTCCCGCATACGATACCACCTTACCTGGTGACACAGAGGAAGGTGAACATGACATTGAAGAGGAGGTGATGGATGATCCAGTTGTTGACCCAGATTGGCATCCATTGGGGGAAGAGGGTGCCGCTGCCAATAGCTCAGAAGAGTAGGAGGAGCATCTGCAGCAGGCATCGACATCGCAACAGCTGTTATCTGGCAGGCCCGGAGTAGTCCAAAAATGGGTTACAAAAACCAAAAGAGTTGCAGGACAGCTTGGCCAGATGGTCAAATTAGCACAGCGTGCAAGGCCTCAAAATGTCTTCCATAGTAGGAAGAGTGCAGTGTGGCACTTTTTTGAACAAAATCCTAATGATCAGGCAAAGGTTATCTGTAAGAAGTGTGCAAAGACCTTTAACCAAGGGAAAAATCTGAGAAATTTGAATACCAGTTGCATGCTTAGACATTTAACCACCATGCACTTGCAAGCGTGGACAGACTACCAAACCTCAAATACCACATGTGCAACTGCTCCCAATGAAGGTAGTTAGCAACGCTACATCGTTTCCCCCCACTGTAAGCCCACCGGTTAGCACACCACCAGCAGCAAATGTTGAGGTGTCGTTGCAAGGCCAAAGCAGTCAGGGAATCACAATGTTATTGCTACGAAAGACTGAATCTAGGCCATCAGAAAGAACACCAACTCCATCACCATCTTCAACCCTCTCTCAGTCCACCATGTCCACCACTAGTTCCACCATATGCAGCTCTCAAGTCCAGCTCACCCTACCAGAGACTATGAATAGGACAAGAAAGTACTCATCCTCTCATCTGCGTACACTGGGTTTGAACGCCCACATTGTCAAACTAATCTCGTTAGAGATGATGCCCTACCGGTTGGTTGAAAGCGAAGCTTTCCGCGAACTCATGGCCTACGCAGTACCACGCTATGACCTACCCAGTCGGCACTTCTTTTCTCGCAAAGCCATCCCAGCCCTTCACCTTCATGTGAAAGACCACATTGTCCATGCACTCAAGCAATCAGTGATTGGAAAGGTGCACCTCACAACAGATGCATGGTCCAGTAGGCAAGGCCAGGGCCGTTACGTGTCCATCACTGTGCACTGGGTTAATGTAGTGGATGCAGGGTCCACAGGGGACAATGGCGGTGGGACAGTGCTGCCTAGCCCACGGTATAGGAAACAGTTGGCTGTAGGCATTCAACCCTCCTCCTCCAGAAGCGAAAGCTCATCCACAGAGCGCAGTCGCACGAGCACTCCATCCGCAGCTGCCAGTGTTGCACACTCAGTGTCCCTCTATCGAACAGCTGGTGGTAAGCGTCAGCAGGGTGTGTTGAAGATGATGTGTTTGGGCAACAACAGACACACCGCGGAGGTACTGGCCGACTACTTGCAGCGACAAACTGAGTCATGGCTGGGCAGTCTACATCTTGAGGCAGGCAAGATAGTTAGCGATAACGGCCAGAATTTTGTGGCAGCCATAGCCCTTTCAAAACTCCGACACATACCTTGCCTGGCTCACACCTTGAACCTGGTGGTGCAGTGCTTCCTCAATAATTATCCAGAGTTAACAGGCCTACTTCAGAAGGTCCGAAGACTGTGCTCGCACATCTGCCGGTCGCCTGTACACTCCAGTCGTATGCAGAAGCTGCAGCGATTGCTCCAACTTCCCAAGCACCGCCTAATTATCGACGTTGCAACAAGGTGAAACTCCATCCTGCACATGGTTGAGAGGCTGTGCGAACAGAGGCAGGCCATAATGCATTTGTGGGAGGATACACGGCCAGGCACTTTGAGGGCAGACATGGAGTTGTCGGGTGTGCACTAGTCGAAGTTGAAAGACCTCTGTAAAGTCCTTCAGTGTTTTGAGAAATGCACACGACTGTTAAGCGCAGACGACGCCATCATAAGCATGAGCATGCCACTTATGCATCTGCTCATGCAAACTTTGATGCACATTAAGGAGCAGGCGTCTGAAGCCGATGAGGACGAGGAAGAGGAGGAGGGAAGCCTTGATGACAGTCAGCCATTGTCTGCTCTGGGACCTCTCCTGGACGAGGTGGAGGAAGAAGAGGAAGAGGAGAAGGAGGATGATGATGGGGATGATTATTTAGGGGAGGAGGATGCTTCTCGTGGGGCAAGAGAAAATGTTGGCGTGGCAAGGTCAGGTACAGGGTTTGTGCGTGACTGGAGGGATGTAGATTTGCCAGAAAGTGCTCCTCCACCCAGCCCTAGCAGTGCATCATTGACACCTGGAACATTGGCCCACATGTCAGATTATGCCTTGCAGATCCTAAAAAGGGACCCCCGCATTGCCAAAATGATGAACGATGACGACTACTGGTTGGCCAGCATCCTGGATTCACGCTATAAAGGCAAATTCCAAAACATCATGCCACAGGAGAACCTTGACCTAATATTGGCTAACAAACAAGCAATTCTGGTAAACCGTTTGTTTGAGGCATTCCCAGCACACAGCAGCGGTGATGGTTCTCCAACGAGCCATAGGGGGCAACATGGAAGAGGTGTTCGTGGTACACACATCAGAAGTGGCGTTGGAGACAGGGGTTTCATGACCATGTTGTGGACTGATTTTTCAAGTCCCTCTCACACGACTGGTAATACTGCATCGATTGAAAGTGACAGGAGACAGCAGTTGTCAACTATGGTTACAAACTACTTCTCGTCCCATATCGATGTTCTCCCTCACAGGTCATTCCCCTTTGACTTTTGGGCCTCTAAACTGTAAGCAGAAACTATGGTTCATGGTGTCCTTATGTCTATGTGACAAGTTACCAGCATTTTAGCATGTTTTATTGGTCCTTGCCCTGTATCTAATAAAGCAATTTTATATCATGACCTTTATTGTTGTCTTGGAAGTATTTTTCTTCCCTCCCTTTTCTATGGTATACAGATAGGCACTGGCAGGTGAGAGTTGGTATAGCTGGTATTCAGATAGGCACTGGCAGGTGCAGGCTGGTATGGCTGGTATACAGATAAGCACTGGAAAGTGCGGGCTGGTCCAGCTAAAATACAGAGAGGCAAGGCAAGTATGGGCAGACAGGTACTGGACAGGTATACTGACTGGCAAATAAAGGGGGCCTAACAACAAGCAAGCATGCAGGCAACTGACTATACACATTGCTCAGGCACCTCCATTTAGAAGAAGGTGCCTTAAATAATAAATGTCTGCCAGTCATAGGCTGGGTACACTTTAGAATGGCGTGCATGGACCCTTTAGGAAGGAGGGAGCATGCACACTCGCACCCTAAGCACAGTGCCCGACGATCTGCATGTCATATGCAACGCTGAGCAGCAGCTCGACATGAAGGAGGAGGAATTGCGGAATAGGGGCTGTGGTGAGTGAGCCGGCGTTCCTGCCGAGGTAACAGGGAATCATGCAGGGATGCTTGTGCTATAGTCAGACGATAAAAAATTGGTTTTAGGAACACTACTCCCACAGACGGGTTCAGAGTATAAAAAAATTGTTTTAGGTACAGAACTCAAGCAGACTCTGTTCCCACAGACACAGGTCCAGAGTAGAAATATTTCTTTTTATGCACACTACTCCCACAGACACAGGCGCAAAGTATAAAAAAATGGTTTTAGGAACACTACTTCCATAGAAATGTGTGCAGAGTATAAAAATTGGTATCAGGCACACAACACCCACAGACATGGGTGCAGGGTAAAAAAATATATTTTAGGCACACTACTCTCACAGACACGGGTGCAGAGAAGAAAAAATTGATTTTAGGCACATTACTCCCACAGAAACAGGTGCCGAGTAGAACAATTTGTTTTTACGAACACTGCTCCCACAGACACAGATGCAGAGTATAAAAAATGGTTTTAGACGCACTACTCTCACAGATTCCTGTGCAGAGTATAAAAAAATGTTTTTTGGCACATTACTCCCACAGACACGGGTGTAGAATACAACAATTTGTGTTTATGCACACTACTACCAGAGACATGGGTGCAGAGTAGAAAAAATTGGTTTTATGCACACTATGCCCACAGACACGGATGCAGAGTAGAACAATTTGTGCTTACTCACCCTACTCCCACAAACACAGGTACAGAGTAGAATAATTTGTTTTTATGCACAATACTCCCACGGACACAGGTGCAAAGTATACAAAATTGGTTTTAGGAACACTACTCCCACAGACATGGATGCAGAGTAGAAAAATTGGTTTCAGGCACATTACTCCCAAAGACTCGTGCAGAGTAGAAAAAAATAATTTTAGGCACATTATTCCCACAGACAAAGTTGCAGAGTAGAAAGATTTCTTTTTACGCACATTACTCCCACAGACACGGGTGCTGAGTTGAACAATTTTTTAACGAACTCTACTCCCACAGCCATGGGTGCAGGGTGTAAAAAAATGGTTTTAAGCACACTACTCCCACAGACACAGGGGCAGAGTATTCAAAAAATGGTTTTAGGCACACTACTCCCACAGACAAAAGTACAGAGTATAAAAAATGGTTAAAACATTTTTTGGGGTGTGCACTACTCTCATAGACTCAGATGCAGAGTACAAAAATTTGGTTTTAGGCACACTACTCCCACAGACATGGGTGCAGAGTAGAATAATTTGTTTTTACGCACATTACTCTCACAGACATGGATGGAGAGTAGAAAAAAATGGTTGTAGGCACACTAGTTCCACAGACATGGGTGCTATGTAGACAAAATTGGTTGTAGACACACTATTCCCACAGACATGGGTGCAGAGTACACACTAAGAGGCTTTTTGTAAAAGGACGCAAACACAAAAGCTAATAATGTCTCTTATTCCAGCTGCTTCCTCTCCCTACTCCAAGCAAAGCAGAAGGTGGGAGAAGCTTGTTGATGGTTAAAGGAAGCAACTGATTGCAGTTATTTATTCCAAAGGGTGTGGAACCAAATATTAAGTAGTGGGTGCCAACAATTTTGACTGGCCCCTTTTGCGGTCTTTGGTGAAATTATGTCCAATTTGTCTTTTTTTTTCTCTGTTTTTGTGTTCAATACACACAAAGAAAATAAACGTGTATAACAAAAGTGTAATTGTGATCATTTTCTGGGAGAAATACTTTATTTTCTGGAAAAATGTCAAGGGAGCCAACACTTTTGGCCATGACTGTATATACAGTATATCCTTGCAATGAACACATTACAGTGCCGTCATTCTGCATGCACTTCTCATATGAGCAATGTATCAGATTCTCTGCTGGAGTCCTCTTCAATCAACAATAGAGGGAGAGCTGGTAAAGTGCCGCTTTCCAATCAAGCCAGTATTAACCCAGATTTCCGGTGTAAATATATTTTTTTAATTACACAACAACTATAAGCTTAGTGTAATTGTGAATTGTGAGGATTTTGCCTTTCATATTGCACCGACTCTTGAAGATCAATATTTCAGAAAGAATACAACGATCAGAGAAAACAATTATACATAATTTTAGAGGAAGAAGCTGGATAGGAAATTATATTAGGAACTACAAGGCACACAGACATGGAAACTGCAGATTATGCTATTCATGAAGGACAGAGGTTTACATTGGGTGATAAAAATAATATTAGAAACAGCTTTTGGCAACACTACTTAGGCTGGGTTCACATCATGTTAGGTGCCATCTGTTTAACGGATCCATTACTAAGTGGCACTAGCGCAATGTAGCGGAGGCGTTAACGCACCCTTTGCCGTCCATTATTGTAACGCATCCTAACGCATGTCAAAATCGGCATGCGTTTGCGATGGTGCGCTGCTTTGTGACGCACCCTCGAACGTGGTCTACCGCGTTTTCGGATACGTTAGGTCTAGCGCACAGCGAACAGACGCGTTGGCTATGCATAGGCCTCTACTTTATTACTAACGCATGCCAACGCAATGCTACTTTGCATTAGCGCATGCGTTAATGCGTTGGTACAAAAAAAAAAGATTTTGAGCATCAGCGTTAGCGCATCTGTGGCGCCCTACATCTTTACCGCCACAAAAGGGTTAAATATGTACTGTTTTGTATGTGTTTTGTAAGCAATGGGAGTTATGCTTTCTCTGCTAGAGACCACAACACACACACAAACTTTTCCTCACTCCCTTACTTGTCTGAAGCTTAGAGCTTTGCAGACATACCCTAACTGGGAGGGGGAGGAATCGAGAGTTGTTGTTTTCAGTGGTGAAGAAGGAGGGAGAAAAACGCTCCTGGTAGCCTTGATGACATGAGCTCCATCCGGGAGTAAAGCTAAGAAGAATCAGGGAGTCAGCCCCTAGGCCATCCATGCTTTCAGAGCAGGGTGGTAATCTGAGAGACTGTGTGAGTTTATACAACTAACAGTGGAGTGTTTTCCCTGGGAAGACTGCCGCAAACTAGGATCAGTGAAGGATTGTGCAAGAAAGAACTTGAGCTTCACGCAGGATCCAAGCTGCAAGTTGACAGAAGAGGAAAACACACAGTGAGTAGAGGCTATACTAGAAGTTCTAAACTCTGGGAAGCCTTGGTTCCTGAAGGGATTAGAATAGCAAGAAGCCTACACTGAGTCACAGCAGAGAGAAGGATAACTCCCATTCTGCAGAACAGACTGTAACTTGGTGAGAGTTGTAATATCTCCTCTGAACTGCATCCGAACTGCAGTAAATGACAAAGTGACTTTCCTTGTCTCCTGCCTTATTACCCCGTGCCTTCTACTTCCAATACAATCTCTGGGGGCCAGCCCTGGTTGGACAGGGTTAAACATCTGCACTGCCATCACCATCTACTCCCCCAGGGATCATCTGCAGTGCCGGCTATACTACAGTCTAACACTCCAACTGGCGTCACAAATCACTACATAAACTTTATTCCCATTCAATTCTACCCCTTTTACATGACCGTCTGGGGTCACGGACCGGGTCACTGCCACTGTGATATATCCCTTTAAGACGACCGGCCCGGTACCGAGTATCCCACGGCCTCTGGGGCGCGTCACATCCATTTAATGGATCCGTTAAACGGATGGCACTAGCGTGATGTGAATCTAGCCTTACTTTTAAAGGTAGACTGTTACACGCAAAGTTGAAAATAGACCATTTTTTAAAATAATTTAAGGTAGCTTAGCCTCTATAAAAATCATACTTGTACAGATTTTGCTTCTTTTATTACATATGTAAAAAAGGGATCTTTGGTGCACCCTTGGTGTGGTCAAGTGCTTGGTGCACCATTCTGCCCTATCAATTACCATTTTCTCCCCATCCCCTTATGATGATTGTAAGTGCTTCAAGGAGAGCTGCCTGTTTTGAAACCTCTGCTCTGCACACGCTGATATTGCGGGAGTCGAAAGCTCACACATTGTCAGTGTGTGGATGTGATCTCTGATCTCCCTATCCTGTCTGCAGCGGCCACTCGCTGCATACAGGATTGCTTAGCAGTGGGCGGCCGATACTGACAGGACAGGAGGTTGTGAGTGCATTTTGACACAAGAGCAGCTCTCATGTTCCTCTTCTGTCAGTATTGGCTGCCCGCTGATGTCCAATCTTCTGAACAGAGAGCGGCCACTGCAGTAAGTACAGAGTGATAACAGCACACCGACACAAACTGACATTGTGTGCGCCATCGACTCCTGCAGTGTCAGAGTCTACAGGGCTGAGATTTCAATATCAACATCATAAGAGATGGAGCAGAGAATGTTAATTGAGGTGCCTGATTGGTGCACTGTGCACCTGGCCACATCATGGTTATATAAAAACCCCTGCATTTAAACTGTCCATAGCAAAACTGTGTCTTTACTTTTTTATTCCAGACATTACAAATATATGAATATCTGTCATACACTCCATTACCTTATTTTGCCTCCTCCTTTCCCAGACACTATTCTGCAGTGTTGCTTTGATATTTATTTTATGCTTTTTTAAAAGCTCCTTTCAAATGCTGCTTGGTAATATCTGAACACTATATCCAAACAATCAGACTAGAGGAATTCTCACGAGTACAGTGGAAACTAGAAAGGTTCAGACAAGTAATGTCCTGAACACAAACAATATAAATATATTGTACACATTCTTGCTAAGCAGCAGTTAAAAGCAGCTTCTTAAGGAGCTTAGAATCATAGAATGTAAGAGTTGGAAGGGACCTCAAGGGTCATCATGTACAACCCCCTGCTCAATGCAGGATTCACTAAACCATCTCAGATAGATCTGCTGGTCGGTACCTGGAAACAATAGGAAATGTCTCCTATTGGTTCCTTTTGATCACTTTGATAGATCCTATCAAATTGATAGATCCTGAAAACTGAGATACTGATTTGACTTTTATCTTATGTCATATTGCAAGAGTCGTTAAAGGGTTGATTGTGACTTGTAGGATCACTACTACCAACAGGTGGCGCTAAAGAGTTCAAGTCCTCTTTTTCTCTGAAAAGGCAATTTGCATATGCATGGGCTGCAAACACATAATATCAATAGAGAATCATGGAAGCAATAAGTACAACCTGTGTGGCTGTCACAGAAGTACCACTGACGAGCGTTTCGTGTGTTGTTTCTTCCAAGGGGGTGTTTGTTGTTTCTCATAGAGTGTCGATCTTTTTAGTGGAAAAAAAATGTGCAGTATGCTGTACCAGTTCTTCTAGTGCCAAGTGACAGCCTCAAAATCTTAATGATTTAGAGATGATCTGCAAAGAGGAGTGGACCAAAATTCCTCCTGACATGTGCGCAACCCTCATCATCAACTACAAAAAAAGTCTGACTGCTGTGCTTGCCAACAAGGGTTTTGCCACCAAGTAATAAGTCTTGTTTGCCAGAGTGATCAAATACTTATTTCTCACTGAAAAATGTAAATAAATTTATATAATTTATACAATGTGATTTTCTGGATTTTATTTTTGATATTCTAACTCTCAATATTAAAATTAACCTACCCTTAAAATTATAGACTGTTCATGTCTTTATCAGTGGGCAAACTTACAAAATCAGCAAGGGATCAAATATTTATTTCCCCCACTGTATCTTACAAATTTGCAACCTTTACAAAGTAATTTTCCTCCTCCTAAAGTCCTTCTCTTTCATTCCATCCCTATAGTATTATGCCAACAAAAGTTACCCCAAATACAGTATGATACCCCAGAGTGAATTCTTCCAAACGCACAGTGGGATGACCCTACTGTATCCCAACTCAACTCCCTTCGCAAAGTAAGGTGACCGAAACACATTATGATCCCCAAACTGTGACATCCACACAGCCCTCCATATAGTATAATGGCCCCACATCTCACCGCACTGTATAATGGTCCCCACCAGCCCTCCAAACAGTATAATGACCCCCACACAGCCCTTCACACAGAATGATGGACTACACAAAAACCTTTGAGGACCCACTGAAGTGTCAGGTGGGCGTGAAACGTCGGTCACCCCGGAGGCTCCCATGCCTCCATATTTTAAATGTATTTAATAAAGAACAGGGTTTTTTTACCGGACACTAAGCACCACCCATTCATCTACTTACCTGGATTCCATGAGATGTTGTTTGTCTGGGGTGATTGGCTGCAATTAATCCTGTGAGGCTGCAATAATTGAAATGGCGCAGGCGATTTTCTTCCTTTTGCATAACTTTCAAATCTATCAGTACCAGGGATACAGGTGAATGTACGATGACAGGCGGTGAGGTTCGGTGTAGACACTTTCACCGGGTCCTATCGGCTCATGGGCCCCATTGCATCCGCGTGGCCTCTTGCCATTGGCGGTCCATCACTGACAGCAGGGCTCATCCTCGACCGCCTCTCCATTCATTCTCTATGGTTCTGCCAAGACCTATGCATGCCTTTTTCCAGTAGTCCGATAAAGAATGAATGGGCAACAGTTGGGCGCCCAACCTAGCACTCTATTTGGGATAACAGTATACTATCGGGCATTAAAGTTCCTCATTCTGCCGATCAGCGCAGGATCCAACCGTCATATACAAACTAATCAGTGACTTATAATTTCTTCTGCTTATGGAAATTAACTTGTTTTCACTGGATAAACCCTTTAATGCCCATTTACATAAAACTCATCGCTCAAAAATGAATTTGACCATTCGAATTAAAAACTGTCTCATGTAAAAGATAAAATTGGCCAGTTATTACCAATAAAAATATTATTACACATAAACTATCTCCGATTTTTGCATGATCGTTAGTTTAAAAAAAAGTCTGATCAAGCGTAACAATAATAGTATTTATTAATCCCCTATTGGCTATTGCTTCACATGAGATACCTGTAATATCCAGACACAGATAAGGTAGAATACAGAGTATGCTGTGTGCAGACGGATGACGCGGGACGAACGGTCACCACAATCACCTTGTGCCCATCATATCCGTGCTCCCACCATAGGCAGACATTGGAACGCTCAGACAGCAGAGACCTCTGGCCCCATTTGGAACTAATGCATCTCCTAACCACGTTAGGCAGGAATTAAATTAGCAATTTGCCAGTTAGTGGCCGTCTGAAGATTTCAAGACATAGCGAGTGTGACAGGCTAAAGAGCCCCTGTCAGCGGTGATTGATCGCAGGGCTAATATGTCCGGGCGGCAGAACTTTCATAACACAATAACACATCTTCCGATACTGACACCATCATAAGCTTTTAACCCGGCAATAACTCAGCACCCCTCGCCGAAGGTGTCACCGAGCAGCCGAGACACAAAACCATCCGGGTCCCCCAGGAGGGCTATGACCTGTCCTAAGAAGGCAGACGCCTAATAATTTGTCACGGCTAAAGAACTGTCCCATTGTTCTTATGAGCTGTATATCAGGGGGGATCGCCTTTATGGTGTGATCACTACGCTCAGACATTCGACAGGAAAAAATGATGTGGAAAGAAAAGATGATCACACCGGTTACTCTCCGCAAAACGACCTAGCAAAGGTTAAACACGAAGACTGAAAATAAAAAAAAAATTTAAAAATCGAAATTCAGAATTGTTTGACTTTAATTCCTTAATTTATGTCTATAAAATTGTATAAGCAAATTCATTCATTTACTCTAATGAGCATTTTCTCTTGTAATCTACAAATTGGAATTTTATTTCCATACTAGCTGAAGAGCCCGGCGCTGCCCGGTCATAGTAACTAACTGTGGATAGTTATAACAAATTATAATTATCCTCCATCCCATAGTCCCGTGCCCATATACCCAACATACCTATCCTCCATCCCATAGTCGAGTGCCCATATACCCATCACACATCCTCCATCTCATAGTCCCATGCCCATATACTCATCATACATATCCTCCATCCCATAGGCCCGTGCCCATATAACCATCATACATATCCTCCATCCCATAGTCGAGTGCCCATATACCCATCACACATCCTTCATCTCATAGTCCCATGCCCATATACTCATCATACCTATCCTCCATCCCATAGGCCCGTGCCCATATAACCATCATACATATCCTCCATCCCATAGTCGAGTGCCCATATACCCATCACACATCCTCCATCCCATAGTCCCATGCCCATGTACCCATCACACATCCTCCATCCCATAGTCCCGTGCCCATATACCCATCACACATCCTCCATCCCATAGTCAACCATTATGACATTATAATGAGCGGCGGGGCTTGCAACCTATGATGACATCAGCATCGCTATGGGAAAAATTATGACATCATAATGAGGGGCGGGGCTTGATACACACACACTTTTTCCCCATTATGTAGATAGGGGCAAAATTGTTTGGTGAATTGGAACGCGCAGGGTTAAAATTTCTCCTCACAACATAGCTTAGGACGCTCTCGGGGTCCAGACGTGTGACAGTGCCAAATTTTGTGGCTGTAGCTGCGACGGTGCGGATGCGAATCCTGGACATACATACACACACACACACACACACACACACACACACACACACACACACACACACACATACATACATACATACAAACACTTGAGCTTTATATATTAGATAAATGCATGTATTTGGGGTGTGAACACATTTTTGCAATCATTAATTTAATTAATTTATCATTAAATTTAATATCTACATTTCATAAAAAAATGGACTGTTTATCTTCTACAGCTTCTGCATTGAACTGATTATTTCAGGCTGCTAGATCGCTCGGTGGGCATCATTTGCATAAGTCTGCCTGTGTGAACAGGTGTTTACATGACCACTGATCGGTTAAAGTGTACTGAGCCGCACATCAGTGTTAAATCTTCAAGGGAACAAAGAGCTTGTAAAAGCAAAATGGTGCAAAGTTTTTAATGAAAAACTAATTAAAGAATAATTTTTAGCTCCATAGGATGGACAATCATTTTAACTTCTTAAAGGCCAATTGTTGGACACACACCACACATGTATACACCACACGCATGCAGACACATACACATCACACACATATACACTACCGTTCAAAAGTTTGGGGTCACCCAGACAATTTTGTGTTTTCCATGAAAACTCATACTTTTATTAAACAAATGAGTTGCCAATTGATTTGAGAATCTAGTCCAGACATTGACAAAGTTCAAAAAATGATTTTTATTCAAAATAATAATTTTCTCCTTCAAACTTTGCTTTTGTCAAAGAATGCTCCCTTTGCAGTAATTCCAGCAATGCAGACCTTTGGCATTCTTGCAGTTAACTTGCTGAGATAATCTGGAGAAATTTCACCCCATGCTTCCAGAAGCCCCTCCCACAAGTTGGTTTGGCTTGATGGGCACTTTTTATGTACCATACGGGAAAGCTGCTCCCACAACAGTTCAATGGGGTTGAGGTCTGGTGACTGCGCTGGCCACTACATTACAGATAGAATACCAGCTGCCTGCTTCTTCCCTAAATAGTTCCTGCATAATTTGGAGGTGTGCTTTAGCTCATTGTCCTGTTGTAGGATGAAATTGGCTCCAATCAAGCGCTGTCCACAGGGTAAGGCATAGCGTTGCAAAATGGAGTGATAGCCTTCCTTATTCAAAATCCCTTTTACCTTGTACAAATCTCCCACTTTACCAGTACCAAAGCAACCCCAGACCATCACATTACCTCCACCATGCTTGACAGATGGTGTCAGGCACTCTTCCAGCATCTTTTCTGTTGTTCTGCATCTCACAAATGTTCTTCTGTTTGTTCCAAACACCTCAAACTTGGTTTTGTCTGTCCATAACACTTTTTTCCAATCTTCCTCTGTCCAATGTCAGTGTTCTTTTGCCCATATTAATCTTTTCCTTTTATTAGCCAGTCTCAGATATGGCTTTTTCTTTGCCACTCTGCTCTGAAGGCCAGCATCCCGGAGTCGCCTCTTCACTGTAGAAGTTGACACTGGCATTTTGTACTATTTAATGAAGCTGCAAGTTGAGGACCTGTGAGGCGTCCATTTCTCAAACTACAGACTCTAATGTACTTGTCTTGTTGCTCATTTGTGCAGCGGGGCCTCCCACTTATTTTTCTACTCTGGTTAGAGCCTGTTTGTGCTCTCCTCTGAAGGGAGTAGTACACACTGTTGTATGAAATCTTCAGTTTCTTGGCAATTTCTCACATGAAATAGCCTTTGTTTCTAAGAACAAGAATAGACTGTCGAGTTTCACATGAAAGTTCTTTTTTCTGGCCATTTTGAGAGTTTAATGGAGCCAACAAATGTAATGCTCCAGATTCTCAACTAGCTCAAAGGAAGGTCAGGTTTATAGCTTCTCTAATCAGCCAAGCTGTTTTCAGCTGTGCTAACATACTAGCACAAGGGTTTTCAAGGGTACTCTAACCACCCATTAGCCTTCTTACACAATTAGCAAACACAAAATTCCTTAAGAACACTGGAGTGATGGTTGTTGGAAATGGGTCTCTGTACACCTATGAAGATATTGCATTACTAACCAGAACTTTGCAGCTAGAATAGTCATTTACCACATTAACAATGTATAGAGTGTATTTCTGAATCATTTAATGTTAGCTTTTTTGGAAAAAGCTGTGCTTTTCTTTAAAAAAAAAAAAAGGAAATTTCTAAGTGACCCTAAACTTTTGAACAGTAGTGTACACACACCAAAAACACACCCTACATATACACTCACACACACCACACACACACACACACACATACACAGTTACCCAAACATACAGATTACACACATACAAGCACCACACACACATATTACACACACTGCACACACATATACACAAACACATAATACATTACACACACCATACACTCACACACAGATGCACACAGGCAGACACAGACACCACACACACACACACACAGATACACACACCACACACATACATACACACATAGACATGCACATACATACACAGATGCACACAGAGACACAGTTACACACAAAAAATCAGTTGTTATCAAGTACCAGAAGCTGACAGTGGACAGAACCAGAACACAACAGATGGCCTCCACTGATCAGATATTAACACCTTTCCAACATCGGGCGTATATTTACGCCAATGCCGGACTCCCTCCCCTTGCCGTGGGTTCTGGCGGTGAGCCCACATCTTTCCCAGGACATGTCAGCTGTTTTGAGCAGTTGTCAGCTGTTTTGACCAGTTGACATGTGCCCACAATAGCCGCGGGTGGAATCGTGATCCACCCGCAGCTATTAACTAGTTAAATGCCGCTGTCAAACGCTGAAAGCGGCATTTAAATGGCACTTCCAGCAATTGCGCTGGAAATACGCACACCGGTCATCCGCATCACGTGATCGCGTGTCACCGGTGTTTTGGCATGACAACCCGAGATCTTCTGGAGACCTTTATGGTTGTCACTACCAGATTGCTGTGAGCGCCACCCAGTGGTAGGCGCTCATAGCAAGTTAGCAATTCTACTACATAGAGGCGATCTGACCATCACCTCTATGTAGCAGTGCCAATCGGGCTATGGCAGCTACTAGTATCCTATGGAGACTATTGAAGCACGTCAAAAGTAAAAAAAAAAGTGTTTAAAAATATTTAAAAAATTAAAAAAAAATAAAAGTTCAAATCACCCCCCTTTCGCCCCGTTCAAAATAAAACAATAAAAAGAAAATCAAACCTACACATTTTGTATCGCCGCATTCAGAATCCCCCGATCTATCAGTAAAAAAAAGATTAACCTGATCGCTAAACAACGTAACGAGAAAAAAGGTTAAAACGCCAGAATTATGTTTTTTTGGTCACTAAAATGCAATAACGGGCAATCAAAAGATCGCATCTGGACCACAATAGTATCATTAAAAACGTCAGCACGGCATGCAAAAAATAAGCCCTCACCCAACCCGGGATCACGAAAAATGGAGACGCTACTAGTTTTGGAAAATGGCACATTTTTTTTCCTTTTTAGTAAAGTTTGGATTTTTTTTCATCACTTAGATAAAAAAGAACCTAGACATGTTTGGTGTCTATGAACTCGTAATGACCTGGAGAATCATAATGGCAGGTCAGCTTTAGCATTTAGTGAACCTAGCAAAAAAGCCAAAAAAAAAAAACAAGTGTGGGATTGCACAGTTTTTCAATTTCACTGCACTTGGAATTTGTTTTCCTGTTTTCTAGTACATGGCATGGTAAAACCAGTAATTTAGTTCAAAGGTACAACTTGTTGCGCAAAAAATAAGCCCTCACATGGCAATATTGACAAAAATATAAAAAAGCTATGGCTCTGGGAAAGGAGGGGAGCAAAAAAACAAAAACGCAAAACCGAAGAACGCTCCGGGGGTTAAGGGGTTAATGACCTACCTCCAGGACAAGATATTAGGATTGTAACCTTAGGCTGGAGTCACACTTAACACATAAAAATACGGACCGTATTGTACGGTCGTAATACGCAGAAATGTTCCCTGAACAGTGATCCGTATGTCATCCATTTTCAAGGTGAGGTCGCGTATTTTGCCCATGTAAGCATCCGTATGTAATCCGTATGGCATCTGTATGCCAAGATTTTCTCGTAGGCTTGCAAAATGGACATATGATGCAGCGCGATGACAGGATAAAATCAAAACGAAAGAATAGATACAGTATATACACATAGAATAGACATACAGTATATATATATATATATATATATATATATGTGTGTGATTGAGACACACATATGTATATATATATTTATATTTCATAGAGTTCTACATAGCATAATAGCCGCTAAATCAATTGCCGGGTTCTGTAAAATCTTTCTAAAACCCGACATGAAATGACACATGGTTAACATACAGTAAACCATTTCATTTCATTTATTTTTTTATATCTTTGACTAATAATTAGAGTAGGGTTTGTGTGTAAAATGTGAGGCATCTAGGTGTTAAATTAAGGGGTTAAATCATTGAAAAAAAAAAAAACTCTGGTCAGAGTTAGCTCACTCCTTTCTTCAGCCTCCCAGCCATGAAGTTTTAAACGTTTTGTCAATAAAAATATATGTATATGTACTAGATAGTGGCCAGGATTCCAATGCATCGGGTATTCTAGAATATGCTGGCCAGGCGCGACCAATCAGCGACGCGGGATTTAGGGATCGCTGGTGCGTGACGTGCGTCGCTACGTGGTCGCTGGTGAGATGTCAAACAGTCAGATCTCACCAGCGACGCAACAACGATACGGAACGATACGATGGTCGTTGGGACCCTGTCTCTCAGACCTGTAGTATTGAGGTCATTCGTCGTTGTCCCTGTCAAACACACCGTTGCATGCTGGCCAGCGGGAGACCGACGTTCAAAAGATGGTCCAGGATGATCCACCATGATCGGCGATCTCACAGCGGGGGCTTGGTCGCTGCTGCGTGTCACAGTGAGCGAGATCGCTGTCACACTGAGCAAGATTGCTAGTGCCGGTCGGGATACTTCCGCAGCCGGGAGCTGACCGCCTTGCGGCAGGAGATGACCCACGGCAAATGTCAAGAGATCAGTGGTTAGCGCTGCAGATCTCCCAACGGTAGCGGTGGCATGCGTCGTTCGAATTCCGTGTCAATTCGCCGGACTACTGTCGCTGATTGGTCACGCCCGGCTGGCCGCGACCAATCAGCGACGCGAGCGCGACCAATCAGCGAAGAGGGATTTCCATTACAAACAGACAGACAGAATTAGACGATTATATAGTAGATGTATTTTATGTGTCTATATCTATTCTTTCGTTTCTTTATTAAACATGTCAGTGTGATTTTACTGTATCGCAAAATGAATTGCCGGCTTTTGTTAAAGGACACCGGGTGCGTATTTCTCGCAAGTCACATGTCTGGTCCGTGTGTAATCCGTATTTTTCTCGCCCCCATAGACTTGCATTGGCGTATTTTGCCCATAATACGCTGACAATCGCAGCATGCGACCATGTGATATTTCAGTTTTTCTTTTTTAATAAATTTTTTTTTAAGTCAAGATGGGGTGCAGAGTGTACATTAATGAGAAAAAAAAGAACTTTTTTGAATTTACCAAATGGCTGCAATGAAACAAAGAGTGAAAAATTTAAAGGGGTCTGAATACTTTCCGTACCCACTGTATATATTTTTAGACATGTGGAGAGGCCCAAATAGAACTTATGCTATGGTGCATTGTGAACTCTATGTACACCCCTGCTTGCAGGGTGGTGAGGTGATAATGAGAGCAATCTGGTCTGTTGCTCAGAGTCAATTGGCCATATTATCCTATTATCCTCATAATAAGTGGAATGCCAGGCACGGAGGGGGACCCAGACTTATTTCTTGCACAGAGGCCCCAAACTGCCTGCGTCCGGCCCTGCTTCTAACTATTGGAAATCAACCTCAAACTGCTGCTGCATTCCATGCCTTGGCTTTTATACATGCTATTAAAGTCCTTCCTGATTGGCTATGCTATACCATGTGATGTGATAGCTTCCAAATACTATAGGTAAGTTCATACAGTTGAGCCTGTGTCATGTGTGGCAGATGCAAGATTCTGTAATGTGTAAATTGGAAATGGTTCGCCACTAGTTGGACAACAACTTCTCAATCCCTATGTTTCTCCCTTGTAAAATAACAACTTTACTCACCTCTGGCATCGACGTCATTCCAGCAGAGTTGGCACTTGCCCTCCAGTGGATCCTGCGGCCAATCAGCACAGACTTCATTTTTCCCTACTCCAGAAAAATCACTAAGGAATTCAAAGCATCTTCTTTCTCACTTCTTCTAAATTTATGTGATTTGTCTAAAGCGTGAAGTGGCTGTTGATTGGCCACAGGGATTGCATGGCATACAGTAAAAATGTTACGCGATCCCCTGGAGAGCGAAACACCGATGGAACAGTGCCGACACCGGAGAAGAATATGGGTATTTTACAATGGGAAAATGGGTGAATTGAGAAAAGTTTGTCCTAGTAGTGGACAATACGTTCAATTCAATTTGCATCAGTTCGCTGATCTCTGCTAATAGTCCGTCTTGGACTATACAATAATATAAAATAGTATTCCGTAACACAGTATTTCGGCAAAATGTTTTTTAACCTTTAGAAACTTGAATACAAAAGTTGAATTTCTTTGAAGTAGTTTGTAACGAATTCACGAACCATGATGTACATGTACGTCAAAAATTGTGTCTCTATGTATTTGATGCAGGCTCGCACGCTGAGCCGACATCTTTCCCAGCAGATGATGGCTGATTTAGATGGCTTTTGGAAGAAGATGTAGGAAAGGAAAAAACTAAAGTGAAAAAATGGAAAATCACCTCGGGGGTAAAGGGGTTACAGTAGGATATAAAAAGTGTTCATCACTAGATTGTAGAAGGAAATCATTACAATGAAGTAAAGAACTGACCGACTAAAGTAACATACGATTATGGCTTGTTTTGAGGGAGAATGGGTTGGTGGAGATTATAGATGTATTAGACTGGATTCAGTTCCAGAAGTAAAACTTTCATCCGTTTTTACCTGAAATCCATCAGCAGAGTTTTTCTCATTATTCCTTAAGGCTTTACAAAAAAAAAATACAATTGATTAAAATATAAAAAAAACACATCTATTTATTCATCAAACTTTCAGCGCAGTTAGGAGTGGGTGTACTGCTTTATAACAGTGTCCATATAGAACAACTTGTTCCTGGCTTCTGACGGTGAGATAAGTGCAGGTCTTCATATGCTTCAAACTCGCAGCCTTGGTTTATAATAAAAAAAATGTGATTAATGCTTCCTGATTTATACGTCTGCTCTTGTGACCAGCGTGAAGCCTCTGAATTGGGGGCCTCATGGCTAACAACATCGTTAAAAAGAAAGTGGGGGGAGGGATGGTTGGGAGAGATCTAAAGATTATGTACAGGGATTATGTGGCTGTAGAATGGAGAAAGATATTTGTCAGATCTGTAAGGATAAACAATAGAGATTAGCTTGGAGCTCCTAGGTCCCCATGCAAAAGGGACCCCCTAGTGGTGTACAGCTAATACCGACTGACCACACAGCCACTATGGGGCCTATGAGTGCCCATGAGTTGGGAGGGGCATAGAACCAGTATCATTTTACCATTTGGAAGGCTATGTGGGGACCTTTATACTATTTGGAGGGTTATTTGTGTGCCATTAAACTACTTGGAGGGCTAGGTGAGGGCTTTTATACTATTTTGATGGTTATGTGGGAGCCATTGTAAAATTTGGAGGGTTATGTGGGGTCATAAATAATACTTCTTGGAGGGCAATGTGGGGGCTATTATACTATTTGGATGGCTTTTTGGGGTGATTCTTAATATTTTGTGAGCAATGTGGTGACCATTCTACTATTTGGAGGGCTATGTAGGGGCCATTATACTTCTTGTAGGGCCCATTATACTGTTTAAAGTGTTATGTGGGGACCATTATACTGTTTGAAGGGCTTTGTGTGAGGAGCATTACACTGTTTGAAGGTTTATGTCGGGGCCATTAAACTATTTGGAGGCCTGAAGGGGGTGTGGGAATGAGTGGGGTCCATCATACAGTGTGGAAGTACTATGTCAGGGCCATGCTACCATGTGTGAGGACTGCGGGGGCCATCATACAGTCTAGGTGGTATTAAACTTTGTAAGGGATGGGGTACTGTAGGGTCATCTTACTGTGTGTATGGAGGGTACTATGGAGGAATTCTTTGTGGGAGAATTATACTGTGCTTGGTGGGTGGCACTTTTCTTGGCATTATACTTTATGGAGGCCATGTAAGGGGTATTTTAGCGTTTGGCTACAGACCTGACACATCCTATCACAGCACCATCGTCTGACAAGGTACAGCAAAGCAATATTAAGAACAATGAAGGTAATTTGACTACCCCCAGGCTGGATAATCTGATATCAGGATCAATGCAATTTACTAGAGGAACAATGTTAACAATTAATTACAGAGTGCATTTCTCTAATTTGTACTGTAAATTAACCTCAAATAAGAACTTCTTCAGTCTTTCATTGAAAGTATGGTTTCTAAATCAGTGGCGGACATACCGCGTGTGCAGCCGGTGCTGCTGCACTGGGGCCTGGAGGTGGAGTGGGCCCCTGCAAGGCAGCTAACACTGAGAGCAATCTAGCCTGTTTATCTGACCAGATTGCCCTCATGTGCTGCAGGCAGAGAGCGATCCCTGCTGCTCCACTGCCTACAGGAGAAAATGGCAGTGGAGCGGAGCTACAGGGATCCGTTCTGTTTCCTGCCCATGCTTCCTGTATGACACAGCAGTGTGGCTGGATGATGTCAGCATTCAGCACGCTTCTGTGTCAGACAGAAGGCTGCCAGCAATGAAGATGCGGTGGCTGCGGAGAACTTGCGGAGGGGTGAGTGGTGCTGTGTGCTGTGTGTGTGTGTCTGAGTGTGTGTGTAGGTGGTGGAGGAGGCAATGATGTGGGTGGTGGTGGAGAAAGCAATGATAGAGGTAGTGGAAAGGGCAATGATAGGGGTGGTGAAGGATAAAGCAATGATAGAGGTGGTGGAAAGGGCAATAATAGGGTAGAGGGGGAGAAGGCAATGATGGAAAGGACAATCATGGAGTTGGTGAGAGAGAAAACAATGATAGAGGTGGTGGAAAAGGCAATGATGGGGTAGTGGGGGAGAAGGCAATGATGGAGGTGGTTGAAAGGGCAATGATGTGAGTGGTAGAGGAGAAAGCAATGATGGAGGTAGTGGAGAGGACAATGATGGGATGGAGGTGGAGAACAATGATGGAGGTGGTGGGGGAGAACAATGATGGGTGGTGGAGAAAGCAATGATGGGGGTGGTGGAGAGGGCAATGATGGAGGTGGGGAAGAAGGCAATGATGGGATGTGGGGGATTGGGATGGGAGGAAGGGTGACTTTTAATAGACTTATGAACAGGGGTAGGAGGAAGTTAGATATGGATGTAAAATTAATTGAGTGGTGGATGAAGGTGCTAAGCCCCTGATAGTGTCTTCCTTCATCTCACAATTCATTGTGATGCTATTGGGGACTTAAAATTTATTGGGGAGTGGAAGAGGAGGGAGTAAGGTGCATAGGACACTTTATAATGAACTGAAAGGTGGGAGAAGACATGGAGGATGCACAATACCTGATGGAGTTTTCTCCCACCCCCAAATTCATTAAGATGCTATCAAGGACTTATAGTGAATGATGGGGACACAGGACAGGTACTAAGGTTATGTGCACACGTTCAGGATTTGCAGGAGAAAATTCTGCTGCATATCCTAATCTGCAAGAAGAAAGTTACGCAAAATACATTTTTGCCATGCTTTTGTTACGTATTTTCCCATTAGAATGGGTGAAATGGGCGGCAAGAATTGACATTATGCAGATTTTAATCTGCTGCAAATCTGCAAGGAAAAAATAAGCAGCATGTGCATGAGACTTCAGGGATCTCATTCACTTTCCCTGTACTGTAAAACCTTGCATATATTCTGTGTGCATATAGCCTTACAGTTAATTTTGGGAGAGTCACAGACTGAATAATTTATATTATTGGGAGTCAGAGATTATAGTTATTGGGGGAATCAGGGCTGCTTATCACTTTATATTTTAATCCCTAAGTATATAATGTACTCACTTATTATAAATATCACAGTCCCTTAGTGTACAATGTACTCACTTATTATGTATAGTGCCATCCATAGTTACATAGTTTCCTCTTTAATGTAAGACACCATCCCTTATTACGTACCATCATCTTTAGTTATATATGGTGCCATCCGTTATTACACACACATGTAGTAAAAATTGTGCATATAAACGGCTCCAGTTGTCTCGTGTTTGAAGGTTGCCTTTTCCAGTCAGTATGTTTCAGCTCTTTCCAAAGATGCTCAATAGGATTTAGGTCAGGGCTCATAGAAGGCCACTTAAGAATAGTCCAATGTTTTCCTCTTAGCCATTCTTGGGTGTTTTTAGCTGTGTATTTTGGGTCATTGTCATGTTGCAAGACCCATGACCTGCGACTGAGACCAAGTTTTCTGACACTGGTCAGCACATTTCTCTTTAGAATCCCTTGATAGTCTTGAGATTTCATGGTACTCTGCACAGATTCTAGACACCGTGTGCCAGATGCAGCAAAAAAGCCCCAAAACATATCAGAGCCTCTTCCATGTTTCACAGTAGGGACAGTGTTCTTTTCTTGATATGCTTCATTTTTCCGTCTGTGAACATAGAGCTGACGTGCCATGCCAAAAAGTTCCATTTTTGACTCATCTGTCCATAGGACTTTCTCCCAGAAGCTTTGTGGCTTGTCAACATGTAGTTTGGCAAATTCCAGCCAAATTTTTTTTCAATAATGCTGGCCTCCTTGGTCGTCTCCCATGAAGTCCACTTTGGCTCATACAACAATGGATGATTCGATCTGACACTGATGTCCCTTGAGCTTGAAGTTCACCTTTATCTGTTTCTAACTTTTTCTGGGTTCTTTTGTTACCATTTGTTTTATCCGTCTCTTTGATTTGTCATCAGTTTTCCTCTTGCAGCCACGTCCAGGGAGGTTGACTACAGTCCAATGGAGCTTAAATTTCTGAATAATATATGCAACTTTAGTCACAGAAACATCAAGTTGCTTTGAGACGGTCTTATAACTTTTACCTTTAACATGTTTGTGTATCATTTTCTTTCCAATATCCTGGGACAACTCTTTCCTTCGCTTCCTCTGGTCAATGTTGAGTGTGATACACACCATGTCACCAAACAGCACAGTGAGTATCTGTAGCCCTCTATACAGGCCCACTCACTGATTCCAAGATTGTAGACACCTGTGATGCTAATTAGTGAACACACCTTGATTTAACATGTCCCTATTGTCACATTATTTTCAAGGGTACCATCATTTCTGTCCAGGCCTATTTCATGAGTTTTATTTTTTTAAATTCGGTGGAAGCATGGCTGAAAAGCAATGTCTGACTTTCATTTATTCATTGTCATAGATTTTTTTATTTACTCTTACTTTTGGCAGATTCAAGTTATTTCTGTGACTATTGTGGGTTTTTCTATCATTACATGAGGGGTACCAACAATTTTGTCCATGTGTGTATATATATATATATATATATATATATACAGTCATATGTTAAAGTTTGGGCACCCCTATTAATGTTAACCTTTTTTCTTTATAACAATTTTGGTTTTTGCAACAGCTATTTCAGTTTCATATATCTAATAACTGATGGACTCAGTTATATTTCTGGATTCAAATGAGGTTTATTGTACTAACAGAAAAGGTGCAATCTGCATTTAAACAAAATTTGACCGGTGCAAAAGTATGGGCACCTCAACATAAAAGTGACATTAATATTTCGTAGATCCTCCTTTTGCAAAAATAACAGCCTCTAGTCGCTTCCTGTAGCTATTAATGAGTTCCTTGATCCTGGATGAAGGTATTTGTGACCATTCCTGTTTACAAAACAGTTCCTGTTCTGTTAAGTTTGATGGTCGCCGAGCATGGACAGCCCGCTTAAAATCATCCCACAGATGTTCAATGATATTCAGGTCTGGGGACTGGGATGGCCATTCCAGAACATTGTAATTGTTCCTCTGCATTAATGCCTGAGAAGATTTAGAGCGGTGTTTTGGATCATTGTCTTGCTGAAATATCCATCCCCTGCGTAACTTCAACTTCGTCACTGATTCTTGCACATTATTGTCAAGAATCTGCTGATACTGAGTTGAATCCATGCGACCCTCAACTTTAAATCACTTATAGAATTGCCCCCATAATCAAGAAATAAATACCATAACTATTGATATAAATCACAATGTCCCACTGAAAAATTAAATCAGAATGAAGGACCAATTGGTATAAAAAGCTATATTTTTATTCACAAAGAATTAGAAAACGTACAAATAGAGAGATGCACATATCAATAAAGGGACATTGTAAGCCCATTTTTTTTCCATATATCAAACACCGAATAAATACACCATTATCAAAAATAGTAATAGGTGATAAGTAAACAATAGCTGCAAAATCCCTTATTCTATAAAAACATCCACAAAAAATGTGAAAACTGTGCAATTTGTAATAATAAATATATATAAATTAGTACAATAAGGATTCTCATCAGTGTGGGGGCTCTCAGGTCTGTATTACCCCTATAAATTGCCAAAAACCGCAAGGAATCTGAACTGTGGCGATGCCCATGGATGAATATGAAACTGGGCCACCATACTAAACATCCCTATGGCAATATCAATCTTTGTTAGCGGCATTCGAGTCCGCTTTCACAATATGAATCAATACAACTGCATAACTGCATTAATCATGTAACAATGAAACAAATAATATCATAGAGCAAAGCAGCTATTACCGATGGTTGATAATGAGTCTCCTCGGGCGTCCCTCTGCCCCGACGCGCGTTTCGCTTTTGCTTCAACGGGACATTGTGATTTATATTTTGACCCTCAACTTTAGCAAGATTCCCGGTGCCGGCATTGGCCACACAGCCCCAAAGCATGATGGAACCTCCACCAAATTTTACTGTGGGTAGCAAGTGTTTTTCTTGGAATGCTGTGTTTTTTAGCCTCCATGCATAGCGCCTTTTTGTATGACCAAACAACTCAATCTTTGTTTCATCAGTCCACAGGACCTTCTTCCAAAATGTAACTGGCTTGTCCAAATGTGCTTTTGCATACCTCAGGCGACTCTGTTTGTGGCGTGCTTGCAGAAACGGCTTCTTTCACATCACTCTCCCATACAGCTTCTCCTTGTGCAAAGTGCGCTGTATTGTTGACCGATGCACAGTGACCCATCTGCAGCAAGATGATGTTGCAGGTCTTTGGAGGTGGTCTGTGGATTGTCCTTAACTGTTCTCACCATTCTTCTTCTCTGCCTTTCTGATATTTTTCTTGGCCTGCCACTTCTGGGCTTAACAAGAACTGTACCTGTTTTCTTCCATTTCCTTACTATGTTCCTCACAGTGGAAACTGACAGGTTAAATCTCTGAGACAACTTTTTGTATCCTTCCCCTGAAAAGCTATGTTGACTAATCTTTGTTTTCAGATCATTTGAGAGTTGTTTCGAGGAGCCCATGATGCCACTCTTCATAGGAGAATCAAATAGGAGAACTACTTGCAAGTGGCCACCTTAAATACCTTTTCTCATGATTTGATACACCTGGCTATGAAGTTCAAAGCTCAATGAGGTTACAAAACCAATTTAGTGCTTCAGAAAGTCAGTAAAAAATAGTTAAGAGTGTTCAAATCAAGAAAATGATAAGGGTGCCCATACTTTTGCACCGGTCAAATTTTGTTTTAATGCAGATTGCACATTTTCTGTTAGTACAATAAACCTCATTTGAATCCAGAAACATAACTGAGTCCATCAGTTATTAGATATATGAAACTGAAATAGCTGTTGCAAAAACCAAAATTGTTATAAAGAAAAAAGGTTAACATTAATAGGGGTGCCCAAACTTTTACATATGACTGTATATATACACACACATATATCTTTGTTGCCATAAAAGGAGGGGGCCCAGGCACATTTCTTGTATAGGGTCCCCAAGCTGTCAGTGTACGCCCCTATTCTAAATGGTCCACATGCCACACACAACAGGAAAAATCATACAAGCCCTGATGGCACAACCCAATGCAGAGAAAGGAAACACAGCAAGATGCTGTTGGATAGCTGTAGGAATCCGAGGGAGGTAAGAAGAGATTTTGCATTCATATATTCGCTAGATATTGCTTTTTTGAAACACTTGGGACACTATGCTGTCCTTGTGGTTCTTCTTCTGGCATTATTATTGATGAAGACCCTATACTTGCAGTTTTTATTGGAGCAGTCTGCTGACACTAGTAATTGGGTACCTTGCTGGCATTATTAATGGGGGTTATATTGTGGGCAATATAATAAAAGCACAATAGATGATGCGGTTTAAGGGTTGTACTTAATGGTGCCCTGAGTGAGGAAACTCATTTTGTTGTGAGACTTATTTAGATAATTTATTATCCAATTTCTTCTTCATTTTTATGAAAATTATTATCAATAATGACACTAAATCTAGTCAACCAGAGTAGGCATCATGGCTCTGATTGATAAAGACTGACGATTTTCTCACCAGTTTTGATGATAAGGCATTTTGAAGTCAGACACTACTGTTCCAAGAAAAAGTTCAAGCCTCTTCAAGAATCAGAAGTATCTGAGGAGCCCAAAGCCGAAAAGCTTACTCCAGTGAGGGAAGGGAGTGAGATTTCTGACAAAGGGAATACCACAGCTCATTGTGAGGGGGCCCGGCTTTATTTGCTGGGTACCCCTGACTGGGCAGCAGTTTGTGAATGGTTGATCTCTGCCTGACTTCTTTTTTCGTTAGGACGCAAGGAACGGGTTAACAGGGGGCTGATCCTACCTGAGTGGTTTTGCATTGGTTCATTGGCCAGGAGAAGGTTACTCTGGTGATTGTTCCTCCCCTTTTTAAGGGGTATTAATTGGTGTGCTCCCAGGATCCCTCTCTCTCTGACCTGGGTGATCGAGAGCGGAGCGACCCGTGAGGAGTGAGCAAGGATGGCAGCTTTGGACGCTGCAATCCGTGAGAGGATTAACAGGGAGGGCGCGGGTTGGTTAAAGACATTTAAACAGGAGCCTGAGGGGCGGCAGGGGTCAGCGTCTAGTTCAGGGGGAGATAGGGGAGAAAGGGGTGATCGGAGGTCTGGGCGAAGCCCCCACCTCTGGGAGCGGTGGAGCCCTGCTCCTCCTCAGCGTGGTCGGAAGCGCGGTGTGGCTCGGGTGAGCCACGTGGCTGCATCAGTGAAGGGAGGGGGAATGCTGAGGAGGCGAGAATCCTGTCAGCGGTATCGTCTCTGGGACGCGGGGTTTCAAAAAAAAGGCGGGAAGGTGTCCAGGTGGGGTGGCGCTGAGGCAAGGTTGCTGTCAGGGAAGCGGCTTATGGGCGCAGATAAGCTCAAGGCTGCGGTGTTTCCCAGGGGGGAGGAGGAATTGGCAAGTGTACACATGACATTACCTGGGGTCGGAGGAGCTGTCATAATGGTGGGAGGGCACAGCTCCATTTCTTCAGCCAGTGAAAAAACGGGAATTAATAGGGTGGATAAAGAGCAGCAGTGTTCCCTCCAGCAGCAGGGGGGAAGTCAAACAGTGGGAGAGGAGGTTGTACAAAACAGACAAGTTATGAGTAGCCAGCAGTTGGTTACAGGGCAGAATACGATTGACACATGGTTATCACAGCCGGGTGTGTGGCAACTGCCGCAAAATGGGCAGGCAAATTTGCTGCCACCTATGTCCCTTGCGACACAGGTATTTAATATCCCGCCCGCGATAGGGTCACCTTCAGTGGTAGCAGGTCCCAGCAATCCCTCTCAAGTAATTGAGGAAGTGGTGACCCCTTCTCAAAATCAGCTGGTCGTATCAACAGTAGACGGGTCTGCAAATGTAGCTGCGGCTCGTAATTTAGGAGTATGGCTTTTTTCACAACAGCAAGGTCCACCTCCATTAAATCCAGAACAGAGGGTAATTCCTTCAGAACCTCTGAGGTGCAAGAGTGAGACAAGGAGTAGAAGGAGCAGGATGTCGTCCTCTTCCTCTGATTCAAGTAGACGTGGTGACAGACGTCATAGTCGTCACAGTCACTGGAGAAGGAGGAGATCGGAGTCTAGAGGCAGCCGACGGTCAAGGTCTGCACGTTACCATTCTTCCTCGTCATCTGGTTCTCGAGGCCGGAGTAGGACATTGTCTCATAAATCAGCTCATATGCAACAGGAGCAGCACAGGGTTCGCAGTGAAAAGGAGGCGGAGGGTCCTGCAGGAACGTCGGTTGCTACAGTGGCAAGTGGTGAGATTAACTATGCGGGTGCTTGGGGTGGTGAGGATAATAGATTTGTGACTATGGATAATTTGAGGAGCATTTTGGGGGGGGGGAATTGGTGCTGAATCCGAAATTATTAGCACAAGGGAAAGGTTCTAACCCCCCTCCTCCACTTTTGAGAGCGGAAGTTCATAGGGATGCTTTGGTTCAAGAAACAAGGGAAAAAATTTGGGTGAATGATTTTGTGGATATTTGGTCGCTCGTTTCGGTTGATCAAAGCACAGTTGATCGGGAGCGGCGTCAGAATGACAGGCCTTATGAAAGGTGGCCGAAGGTGGCAAAAACTATTAATAATTGACTGCAAGCCTTTTTTGTTTTAGGTTGTGTCATGGGGAAAAATCATCCTGAGCGTTGTTCGGAATTGTTCCTCTACATGGATACTAGTTACAATTCTTATAAGACGCATGGCGGGACAGCGTGGTGGAGATATGATGAGGAATTTCAGCGGCGACTTGCCATCAACCCGCAGCTGGGTTGGGGCGTAAAAGCCGCGGATTCTTGGTTGCATCTCATGATGTCTCAGAAGAATAGTCACCCCTTTCAATTGGGGGCCCCGAGCCAACAAACCGGCTTGGGGCCAATCTCGGTTCGAAGGCCAGGCATATGCTGGTTGTTTAATGAAGGTCACTGCAGGTTCTATGGACTATGCAAATACAAGCATGAATGCTCATCATGCGGTGGTTCGCATGCAGCCGCAAAATGTTTGCGGGCTAATGCGAAAGGAGGCAGTTCTAGAGCAGCATCACAACAAGAAACTAAGGACTCCGGTGAAAATCACCATGATGGAGCCATGGTTAAGCAGGTACCCAAATTAAGTGGCCGTGGCACAGTTGAGAAGTGGTTTCAAATATGGTTTCTTTATCTCGTTCAGATTGTCAAAAAATTCAATTTTTGCCGAAAATTTGAAATCAGCCAAGGAGCTTCCGTCACTTTTGTTAAAAAAAAATAGATAAGGAGGTTGCGCTTGGTTGCATGTTGGGACCTTTTGTTTCCCCTCCTTTTCCTAATCTTAGGGTCTCCCCCTCGGGATTGTTCCCAAAAAGGAGCCGGGGGGAGTTTAGGCTGATTCATCATTTATCGCACCCAAAAGGTTCACTGTTAATGATGGTATTATTTCAGAGGAGTCTTCGGTTGTGTATGCTTCTTTTGATCAAGCGGTGTATCTGGTTCGGAAAGTTGGGCGTGGAGCTTTACTGGCAAAGTCAGACATTTTGTCTGCTTTCCGTTTGTTACCGGTTCACCCGGATTGCCATCATTTATTGGGCTGTTACGTGGAAGGGGCGTATTATTACGATACATGCCTCCCAATGGGTTGTTCGATTTCGGGCAGGCATTTTGAGTTATTCAGCAGTTTTCTGGAATGGGTTATAAAGATTGAAACTGGATCCCAGTTTGTGACGCATTATTTGGATGATTTCTTGTTTGTAGGTCCAGCAGAATCAGACAGTTGCAAAATAATTTTGTATAAGTTTCGGGAACTCATGGCTTTTTTTGGGGTTCCGTTGAATGAAGAAAAGACCGTAGGTCCAGTCACCTGCCTTTCTTGCTTGGGCATTGAAATTGACACAGTCTGTATGGTTTTTGGTTTACCTCTTGATAAGATCTCAAAACTGTTGGGGTTAATTGATGGTTTTCTATCTGTAAAAAAAGTCACGTTGGTTCAAATGCAATTCTTCCTGGGTCTGCTGGCTTTTGCCTGTAGGGTTATGCCTATGGGTAGGATTTTTTCTAGGCGTCAGGCGATGGCTACCAGAGGTGTGAAGCGTGCTCATCACAGGATTCGTTTGGGCATCCCTTTACTAGAGGATTTAAGAGTCTGGAGGAGTTTCTTGTGTAAGTATAATGGAGTCACCTTTTTTCAGGATGCAGAGAAGTCGTGCCAAGAGATGTCGCTGTTTTCGGATGCGTCTAGTTCATTGCGATTTGGAGTCATATTTAAAAATCAGTGGTGTGCTGAAAGATGGCCAAAAGAATGGGTGGAAGATGAATGGACAAAAAAATTGACTCTTGTGGAGTTGTTTCCAATGGCGGTGGCACAGAGAATTTGGGGGGGGAACAGCTGCGGAATTCTTGTATCTGCTTTTGGACGGATAATGAAAGCGTGGTTCATGTGGTGAATCACTTATCTTCATCCTCCATTCCTGTTATAAAGTTGATTCGTTTTTTAGTCTTGGAATGTCTGAACCTCAATATTTGGTTTCGTGCTCGTCATGTTCCAGGCATAAAAAATGTTATTGCTGATTCATTGTCACATTTTGAATTTCAGAAATTTCGAGAACTCGCTCCAGATGCCAATCCGGAAGGAATGAGGTGCCCAGAAGATACCGGAAACCTCCTGATGCCGATGGTCCGGGCGTCAATAAATCTGTCAACGTGAAATGCATATGGTAAGGCGTGGAAGGAGTAGTTGGGATTTGTGGGTGAATTACCGGTGGGTTTTTGTAAGGATGCTAGGTTGGAGGTTACTTTTGTCTATGTTCGACATTTGTTTGATAGTGGTTTTGCTTCATCACTCGCCAGGAACAGGTTATCAGGTCTGGCCTTTCATTTTAAACTTTGTGGATGGGAAGATGTCACAAGGCATTTTGTTCTTAGACAAGCTTTAAAAGGTTGGGAAAAATTAAGGGCGATTCGGATCAGGAGGCCTATTTCTTTTTCACTTTTGGCCAGAATTATCAGCGGCACGCATGTAGTATGCAGCTCAGTTTTTGAAACAATATTATTTTCGGCAGCTTTTGGAATTGCGTTTTTCGGGGCTTTGCGTGTCAGCGAGCTGGTGCCACAGTCAGGCCGCGCTGCTGGTGGTTTACAGCCTAACGACGTAGTCTGGTGCAATGGGGGTATTCGGATTCGTATTGGGAGATCAAAGACTGATTCCACGGGGAGTGGGTTATGGTTTTCTTTAGCCTCAATACAGGGCCCTGTATGTCCAATTTCGCTTTTGGCTCGGTATTGGGAGATAAGACCTAATAGTCCTTCGTTTTTTGCGCACGCCGACGGTTCTCCATTAACAAGATTTCAGTTTCATGCATTGCTGCGTAGAATCATATCCTTTTTGGGTCTCTCTCCGGGTGAATTTGGTACGCATTAATTTAGGATTGGCGCAGCGAAGGAAGCAGCTCGTGCGGGCCTTAGCGATAAGGATATGAGGAAAATAGGCAGGTGGCGTTCTGATTGTTTTTTCCGCTACATTAACCCCTTCACCCCCAAGGGTGGTTTGCACGTTCATGACCGGGCCAATTTTTACAATTCTGACCACTGTCCCTTTATGAGGTTATAACTCTGGAACGCTTCAACGGATCTAGGCGATTCTGAGATTGTTTTCTCGTGACATATTGTACTTCACTTTAGTGGTAAAAAATTTTCGCTATAACTTGCGTTTATTTATGAAAAAAACAGAAATATGGCAAAAATTTTGAAAATTTTGCAATTTTCAAACTTTGAATTTGTATGCCCTTAAAACAGAGAAATATGTGACACAAAATAGTTACTAAATAACATTTCCCACATGTCTACTTTACACCAGCACAATTTGGGAAACAATATTTTTTTTTGTTAGGAAGTTATAAGGGTTAAAATTTGACAAGCGATTTCTAATTTTTACAACAAAACTTACAAAACCATTTTTTTTAGGGACCACCTCACATTTGAAGTCACTTTGAGGGGTCTATATGGCAGAAAATACCCAAAAGTGACACCATTCTAAAAACTGCACCCCTGAAGCTACTCAAAACTACATTCAAGAAGATTATTAACCCTTCAGGTGCTTCACAGGAGCAGAAGCAACGTGGAAGGAAAAAATGAACATTTAACTTTTTAGTCACAAAAATAATATTTTAGCAACAATTTTTTTATTTTCCCAAGGGTAACAGGAGAAATTGGACCCCAAAAGTTGTTGTCAAATTTGTCCTGAGTACGCTGATACCCAATATATGGGGGGGAACCACTGTTTGGGCACAAGGCAGGGCTCAGAAGGGAAGGAGCCCCGTTTGACTTTTTCAACCTAAAATTGGCTGGAATTGAGATCGGACGCCATGTCACGTTTGACGAGCGTCTGATGTGCCTAAACAGTGGAAACCCCCCACAAGTGACCCCATTTTGGAAACTAGACCCCCTAAGGAACTTATCTAGATGTGTGGTGACCACTTTGAACCCCCAAGGGCTTCACAGAAGTTTATAACACCCGGGAGTGAAAATAAAAAATCATATTTTTTCCACAAACATGATCATTTAGTCCCCAATATTTTGTTTTCCCAAGGGTAACAGGAGAAATTGGATGCCAAAGGTTCTTGTCAAATTTGTCCTGAGTACGCTGATACCCAATATGTGGGGAGGAACCACTGTTTGGGCACATGGCAGGGCTCAGAAGGGAAGGAGCCCCGTTTGACTTTTTCAACCTAAAATTGGCTGGAATTGAGATCGGACGCCATGTCGCGTTTGACGAGTGTCTGATGTGCCTAAACAGTGGAAACCCCCCACAAGTGACCCCATTTTGGAAACTAGACCCCCTAAGGAACTTATCTAGATGTGTGGTGACCACTTTGAACCCCCAAGGGCTTCACAGAAGTTTATAACACCCGGGAGTGAAAATAAAAAATCATATTTTTTCCACAAACATGATCATTTAGTCCCCAATATTTTGTTTTCCCAAGGGTAACAGGAGAAATTGGACCCCAAAGGTTCTTGTCAAATTTGTCCTGAGTACGCTGATACCCAATATGTGGGGAGGAACCACTTTTTGGGCACATGGCAGGGCTCAGAAGGGAAGGAGCCCCGTTTGACTTTTTCAACCTAAAATTGGCTGGAATTGAGATCGGACGCCATGTCGCGTTTGACGAGCGTCTGATGTGCCTAAACAGTGGAAACCCCCCACAAGTGGCCCCCTTTTGGAAACTAGACCCCCTAAGGAACTTATCTAGATGTGTGGTGACCACTTTGAACCCCCAAGGGCTTCACAGAAGTTTATAACACCCGGGCGTGAAAATAAAAAATCATATTTTTTCCACAAACATGATCATTCAGTCCCCAATATTTTGTTTTCCCAAGGGTAACAGGAGAAATTGGACCCCAAAGGTTCTTGTCAAATTTGTCCTGAGTATGCTGATACCCAATATGTGGGGGGAACCACTGTTTAGGCACATGGCAGGGCTCACAAGGGAAGGAGCCCCGTTTGACTTTTTCAACCTAAAATTGGCTGGAATTGAGATCGGACGCCATGTCACGTTTGACGAGAGTCTGATGTGCCTAAACAGTGGAAACCCCCCACAAGTGACCCCATTTTGGAAACTAGACCACCTAAGGAACTTATCTAGATGTGTGGTGAGCACTTTGAACCCCCAAGGGCTTCACAGAAGTTTATAACACCCGGGCGTGAAAATAAAAAATCATATTTTTTCCACAAACATGATCATTTAGTCCCCAATATTTTGTTTTCCCAAGGGTAACAGGAGAAATTGGACCCCAAAGGTTGTTGTCAAATTTGTCCTGAGTACGCTGATACCCAATATGTTGGGGGAACCACTGTTTAGGCACATGGCAGGGCTCAGAAGGGAAGGAGCCCCGTTTGACTTTTTCAACCTAAAATTGGCTGGAATTGAGATTGGACGCCATGTCACGTTTGACGAGCGTCTGATGTGCCTAAACAGTGGAAACCCCCCACAAGTGACCCCATTTTGGAAACTAGACCCCCTAAGGAACTTATCTAGATGTGTGGTGAGCACTTTGAACCCCCAAGGGCTTCACAGAAGTTTATAACACCCGGGCGTGAAAATATAAAATCCTGTTTTGTTCCCACATAAATGATCATTTAGTCCCCAATTTTTAATTTTCCCAAGAGTAACAGGAGAAATTGGACCCCAAAAGTTGTTGTCCAATTTGTCCTGAGTACCCTGATACCCCACATGTGGGAGAAAACTACTGTTTGGGCACACGTCAGGGCTCGAAAGGGAAGTAATGACGCTTTGGAAAGCAGACTTTGATGGAATGGTCTGCGGGCGTCATGTTCCATTTGCAGAGCCCTTGATGTTCCTAAACAGTAGAAACCCCCCATAAGTGACCCCATTTTGGAAACTAGACCCCCTAAGGAACTTATCTAGATGTGTGGTGAGCACTTTGAACCCCCAAGTGTTTCACTAAAGATTATAATGCCCAGGCGTGAAAATATAAAATCCTGTTTTGTTCCCACATAAATGATCATTTAGTCCCCAATTTTTAAATTTTCCCAAGAGTAACAGGAGAAATTGGACCCCAAAAGTTGTTGTCCAATTTGTCCTGAGTACCCTGATACCCCACATGTGGGAGAAAACTACTGTTTGGGCACACGTCAGGGCTCGAAAGGGAAGTAATGACGTTTTGGAAAGCAGACTTTGATGGAATGGTCTGTGGGCGTCATGTTCCATTTGCAGAGCCCTTGATGTTCCTAAACAGTAGAAACCCCCAATAAGTGACCCCATTTTGGAAATTAGACCCCCTAAGGAACTTATCTAGATGTGTGGTGAGCACTTTGAACCCCCAAGTGTTTCACTAAAGATTATAATGCCCAGGCGTGAAAATATAAAATCCTGTTTTGTTCCCACATAAATGATCATTTAGTCCCCAATTTTTAATTTTCCCAAGAGTAACAGGAGAAATTGGACCCCAAAAGTTGTTGTCCAATTTGTCCTGAGTACCCTGATACCCCACATGTGGGAGAAAACTACTGTTTGGGCACACGTCAGGGCTCGAAAGGGAAGTAATGACGTTTTGGAAAGCAGACTTTGATGGAATGGTCTGCGGGCGTCATGTTCCATTTGCAGAGCCCTTGATGTTCCTAAACAGTAGAAACCCCCCATAAGTGACCCCATTTTGGAAACTAGACCCCCTAAGGAACTTATCTAGATGTGTGGTGAGCACTTTGAACCCCCAAGTGTTTCACTAAAGATTATAATGCCCAGGCGTGAAAATATAAAATCCTGTTTTGTTCCCACATAAATGATCATTTAGTCCCCAATTTTTAATTTTCCCAAGAGTAACAGGAGAAATTGGACCCCAAAAGTCGTTGTCCAATTTGTCCTGGGTACTCTGGTACCCCACATGTGGGAAAAAACTGTTTAGGCACACGTTGGGGCTCGAAAGGGAAGTAGTGTTGTTTTGGAATGCAGACTTTGATGGTCTGCTGGCGTCATGTTCCATTTGCAGAGTCCCTGATGTGCCTAAACAGGAAAAAAACCCACATATGACATCATTTTGGATACTAGACCCCCAATGAACAAATCTAGATGTGCCCCCAACTAATCTAATGTAAATTAGTAGTGCATGGAGGTGTGGTACAATTTGAAGCAATCCTTCATGCACAGGACAGGTTTTTCGGGGCAGGTGTCGCACTGGTAAGTGGTGTCCCTGCGTATTCCTTTTTTGTAACACACTCGACACCTTTTTTGCGGCTTACCTTTTCTTGGGGTTGGCGGGACCACCCCCGGAAAATGCTGACCTGGGACAATACGAGCACCTTCAGTTCCTGAAGTACTGGGGCCCGCTCCTTCCTGAGCGCCAAACATCATGGCCTTAACCACTACCTCCTGGAAATGAAGGTACGCCGTATCGCTGGGGCATGCACATTGTGACAGCAGGAATGCGTTGAGCATTGCCATTTGGACGATGTGCACGGCCAGCTTTTTGTACCACACCTTGGCCTTCCTCAATGCATTGTACGGTTGGAGGAGTTGATCGGAGAGATCAACTCCCCCCATTTTTTTGTTGTACCCCACTACACATGTCGGTTTGAGGACCTGTGTAGAGGTACCCCGTACAGTGCAGAGGGTACTGCCATCACCGTGTATGGTGGTCAAGAGATGGACATCTCTCTTGTCCTTGTACTTGACCACCAGCAGGTGGTCGCTACATTGGGCTCTGCTCTCACCTTTTCGGAGCATCTGCCCAAGTAGCGTCTTCGGGAGGCCTCTCTGATTTTTGCGGACAGTACCGCAGGCTGCGGTACGTCGCTCAGAGAGGGATTTGTAGAGTGGGATGCTGGTATAAAAGTTATCAGTGTAGAGGTGATAACCTTTATCCAGCAGTGGGTGCACCAAATCCCACACAATTTTCCCACTCACTCCCAGGAAAGGAGGACACTCAGGGGGTTCAATCCGGGTGTCCTTCCCTTCGTAAACTCTAAACTTGTGGGTGTACCCTGAGGTACTCTCACACAACTTATAGAGTTTGATTCCGTACCTGGCCCTCTTACTGGGCAGGTATTGACGGAATCGCAGCCTTCCCTTGAAGTGAACCAAGGACTCATCCACGCAGATGTCCCTTTGGGGCACGTACACTTCAGCAAACTTTTTGTTGAAGTGTTCGATGACCGGCCGAACTTTGAACAGACGGTCAAAGTTGGGGTCATCTTGTGCGGGACACGCTGCATTATCAGTATAATGCAGAAACTTGTGGATGGCCTCAAAACGCGTCCGGGCCATGACCATTCGGAACACTGGAGTGTTGTATAAAATATCAACACTCCAATATTGCCGAATTTCCGGCTTCTTCAGTATCCCCATATGGAGGACCAGGCCCCAAAACTGCGTCATTTCAACTGCGTCTACAGGAGACCAGTTTGAAAATGTTGAACGCGGGTTTTGCTCCAAAAATTGACGAGCGTACAAATTAGTTTGCTCCACCATGAGGTTAACAAAATCCTCAGAGAAAAAGACTTTGAAAAAGTCAATTTCTGTGAGGCCGGTGGTGTCAAACTTGATTCCTGATTCTGCCACAAAATCAGGAATCAGTGGCTCGTAATTTTCGGGGGGCGAGGTCCATACGGGGAGCACTGGGTCAGCTGCGGGCATGGTGGGCGCTGCCTCATCTTCTGTCCTGGAGCGTCTGCGTGGCGGTTCCGCAGGACCCGAGGAGGAAGATGAGGAGGGAGAAGAGGAAGAAGAAGAGGATGAAGAATCCGAAAAATAAAGAAAAGTCGGATCGTCATCCAAATCGCTATCAGTTTCGGAGGCAAGTAAAGCATATGCCTCCTCCACTGAATAGCGCTGTTGGGATGAATTTGATGACATTTTTGTGTAAATATGGTGCTTGGGTGTACACTTTATTGAAAACTGTATGTGTACGTGAGGGGGGGGGAGTGATTGGTGTAAACTTTCTGTAAAGAAAAAGCTGTGGAAAAAAGTATAAAACAGCAGGCCCTAGCTGATAAGTGTCACTTATCAAAACTAGGCTGCTGGATGTGCGCACGGGGTGGCGCAAGGGGGGGGTGGAAAAAAAAAAAAAGGAAAACGGCAAACTCTGATAAGTGAACTGTGTCACTTATCCAAGTTTCGCAGCTGCGGGATGTGTGTACGGAGGGGCTAAGGAAAAAAAAGCGAGCTCAAGTGTTGATCGGTGAACTGCGTCACCAATCAACGCTCGGCGGCTGCGCACGGAGGTGGCGCAAAAGTGGGGTGGAGGGGGGTAAAAATAGGGGGAAGGGGGATGGGGAGATTGGGGTGGATGAAGAGAGATTGGGCAGGGATCAACAGTTAGGGTTGTAGTTAGGTGGCACAAAGGGGGGTGAAAAAAATGAAAAACGGCAGGCACAAGCTTGGATAAGTGACGTGTGTCACTTATCCAACTTTTGCGGCTGCGGGATGTGTGTACGGAAGTGGCGCAAAGGGGGCTAAGGAAAAAAAAACGAGCTCAAGTGTTGATCGGTGAACCTCGTCACCAATCAACGCTCGGCAGCTGCGCACGGAGGTGGCGCAAAAGTGGGGTGGAGGGGGGTAAAAATAGGGGGAAGGGGGGATGGGGGATTGGGGTGGATGAAGATAGATTGGGCAGGGATCAACAGTTAGGGTTGTAGTTAGGTGGCACAAAGGGGGGTGAAAAAAATGAAAAACGGCAGGCACAAGCTTGGATAAGTGACGTGTGTCACTTATCCAACTTTTGCGGCTGCGGAATGTGTGAACGGAAGTGGCGCAAAGGGGGCTAAGGAAAAAAAAGCGAGCGCGAGTGTTGATCGGTGAACTGCGTCACCGATCAACGCTCACCGGCTGCGCACGGAGGTGACGCAAAAGTGGGGTGGAGGGGAGTAAAAGGGGGGTAAGAGGGGGGGTGGAGGGGGGATGGGGGGATGAAGATAGATTGGGGGGTGAAGATAGATTGGGCAGGGGATCAGGGATCAATTAACACTTACAATTGTAGTTTTCTTTCTTCTTCTTCTTCTTTCTTCTGCAGGGATTGTGATGCTACAAGCTGTGGCACCACAATACCCAGCACAGGAGCTCTTGCTGCGTCCGACCTCTCTGCAGGAATCCTCAGCTAGAGTGAGGACCCCTGCAGACAGGTCAGACAGGTCAGAGGCAGGTCAGGGGGCAGGTCACAGAGCGGTCACATCGCTGCTGTGACCTGTCATTGGTGGGATCGAATGATTACATCGATCCCACCAATCCCTGATCTGCCTGGTGACCATGGCAACTGCCTAGAATCGGAGCTCACAGCTCCGATTACTAGGCAGGTCATGCCCAGGTCACCAGCAGGGCACAGAGCGGTCACATGGTGACCGCAGCTGTGCCCTGTGGTTGGCGCGATCGCCGATCTAATCGATCGCGCCAGCCAACTCCTGCAGGCCCTACTGGGCCTGCATCAGGCTCCAGCACGATCGGTGCTAATATAGCACCGATCCTGGCCGGTACTGGCAGGGCACAGCGGAGATATAGCGCCGCTGTGCACTGCGATTGGCGCGATCGATCAGATCGGCGATCGCGCCAATCCGGGTGCTTTTTGCCGGTGCCTGGCGTTGCCAGGCACCGGCTCTAGGATCGAGTACATCGGTACTCGATCCCCGCCTAGGACATCATTGTTTCAGCCAAGCTGATTGGCTGAAACAATGAGAAACGCTGCGATTGGCTGTTCAGAATTGAACAGCCAATCACAGCGCTCTGGATGCCGGGGGGGCGGGATCGCAGCCCGGGATGCCGACGCCATCTTTTCTAAGGTGAGATGGCGTCGGAATTTTAATGCGATCACCGCGACTTTAGTCGCGGTATCGCATTAAAGGGCCCGACGTACTATCCCGTCCCCGGTCATACGGGCCCGGGTACCGTGGACGGGATAGTACGTCGGATGGCAGGAAGGGGTTAAACCAGAATTGTTGATGGTCTAAGTATGAGTATTTATTAACTTTGTTCTCTTTTAGGTCGTTCAAGACCCAATGTATGGATTCTAGGACATTCGTACGTTTTTGGGGCCGAACAGAGGGCTGAGATGCGCCCTGGTAGGAGGAATTTGGGTTTCCACAATTTGGATGTAAACTGGAGAAGTATTCGCGGTTTGAGGTGGGCACAGGTGTTATATAGCGAGAACATCGTCATCTCCAGTCATCCTGGTATTGCATGCCGGGGGAAATGATTTAGGGTCAATATAACTATCGGAACTTATCACGTTAACGTGTGCTGATATGGATAAGTTTCCAGGTTTATTCCAACAGTTTGTTATGGTTTGGTCGGAAATGATTCCCAGATTGGTTTGGCGTGGTGCACAAGATGGGGCAGCTATAGAAAGAGCACGTAAAATAGCAAACCAACGAATATCTCACTTTATTCACTTTAAGGGTGGCATCATAGTTAGGCACAGGCAATTAGAGTAACAGTGGCAGGTTTTTGCATCCGGACGGGGTGCATTTAATAGAGATGGGGTTGGACATTTTTCTTTCAGGTTTACAGGACGACATCGAGGAGGAAATTTTTTCTTTTGGTGGGGGGTTGTAGCTCTTTATGGGTCGCTACTCCATGGTGGAAGAAAACAAGGCTGGGTAACATGTGTCGGGAGTCCGGTGACATAACCCCACAAAAAATTTTGGTTGGCTTAACATAAGCTGCGACCTTACCCCTCCAACGTTGGGTGTTAAAATGATTAGCGTTGTTGTGACTGATCACTTGCTAGTAAAGTTTTTTGTTTGGAAATATTGTTTCGTAGTGTCTTCTTTGCGTCGGGAAAAAAGAAGGTGGGCAAGTTTTTCTTAAGGTAAGGACAGTGTGAGGGGGCCCGGCTTTATTTGCTGGGTACCCCTGACTGGGCAGCAATTTGTGAATGGTTACTCTCTGCCTGACTTCTTTTTTCGTTAGGACGCAAGGAACGGGTTAATAGGGGGCTGATCCTACCTGAGTGGTTTTGCGTTTGTTCACTGGCCAGGAGAAGGTTACTCTGGTGATTGTTCCTCTCCTTTTTAAGGGGTATTAATTGGCGTGCTCCCAGGATCCCTCTCTCTCTGACCTGGGTGATCGAGAGTGGCTCACCCTACTCTCTCTCTTTTGTTATTTTGGTTTTACATTTTGGTTTTGGTTTTAATATTGGATAAAAGCCGCAGTGTTGGCTGAAGAAAACAAGGCTGGATAACATGTGCCGGGAGTCCGGTGACATAACCCCACAAAAAATTTTGGTTGGTTTAACATGATAAGATGCGACCTTACCCCTCCAACGTTGGGTGTTAAAATGATTAGCATTGTTGTGACTGATCACTCGCTAATAAAGTTTTTTGTTTGGAAATATTGTTTCGTAGTGTCTTCTTTGCGTCGGGAAAAAAGAAGGCGGGCAAGTTTTTCTTAAAGTATGGACAGTCTGAATAAGAAGAGCTGTGGTGTCACTCCCCCGGTACACTCTGTCCTACCCCAGCTCTGCCCATTTTGACCTCTTAACCCCTTTCTGACATCAGACGTACTATCCCGTCCATGGGGCCCGGGCCCCTATGCCGATGGACGGGATAGTACGTCTAGCGCGATCAGCGGCGCCCACGTGGTGAGCGCTGCAGATCGCGGCCGGGTGTCAGCTGATTATCACTGCTGACACCCGGCACTATGTGTCAGGGGCGGTCATGGACCGACCCCGACACGTTAACCGCCTTGCACACCGCAATCAAACACGATCTTGGTGTACCGGGGGTTAAAGGGAAGCATTGGCAGGGAGGGGGCTCCCACCGTGCTTCCCTGAGCCCCCCACAGCAGCGCAAGCGTGCAGCGCTGCTGCGGGGGGCTCTTTCCCTGCAGGTCCCCGGATCCAAAGATGGCGATGGGGACCTTCGGGGGCCTGCAGGTAGCTGCCTTCCTCAGTGCCTGCAAAGCGCAGGCATGAGGAAGTCTGCAGAACTGCCTGTGACAGAGTGCTGATCTGTCACAGTGATCTGTGATGTGACAGATCAGAGATCTGTCACAGGACAGTGATGTCCCCCCTGGGACAACCTAATAAAGAAAAAAAAAAAAAAAAAAAGTGTAAAAATAATTTTTTAAAAAAATCGCTAAATAAGTTGAAAAAAAGAAAAAAATTCCCTAATCAATTCATTTTTGGAAATAAAAAAAAAAAAAAAAAAAAAAAGAATAAAAGTACACATATTTGGTATTGCCGCATCCGTAACGACCTGCCCTATAAAACTGTATGAAAACCAGACAGGCCCAAATGCATCTGCACTAATCCAGGGTGCAGTGGACCCAAGTAAAAATGGCAGCTGCACAGGTGCATAAATAACAAATGAAACAGCCAGCCTACAATGAGGGATTGGCCGTGTGGTACACCAGTGCAGAAAAAAATAATCCGCATGTGGCAGTGTTCACACAGGGAATGCAGGGCTTCTGACTAACAACCTCTTAGTAACACCATATAGGGGGGCTGCCCAGTGCCAACTAAAATGCATCCCGTGTGAACAGGAGCCACAAGTTTGCAGAACCATATGGGCCCAACTGCACCCTGGAAAAAATATAAAAAAGTGCACAACAAACATAGCAATATATGTAAGGTATTAGTTCACACGGGATGCATTTTAGTTGGCACTGGGCAGCCCCCCTATATGGTGTTACTAAGAGGTTGTTAGTCAGAAGCCCTGCATTCCCTGTGTGAACACTGCCACATGCGGATTATTTTTTTCTGCACTGGTGTACCACACGGCCAATCCCTCATTGTAGGCTGGCTGTTTCATTTGGTATTTATGCACCTGTGCAGCTGCCATTTTTACTTGGGTCCACTGCACACTGGATTAGTGCAGATGCATTTGGGCCTGTCTGGTTTTCAACCAATTTTTTGGAGGTTTTTTTTCCTCTTTCTGTGGTGTTCATCCTATAAAACTGTACCATTAGTTAACCCCTTTAGTGAACCCCTTAAAAAATAAAAAAAGCAAAAAATAATGATTTATTATCATACCGCTGAACAAAAAGTGCAATAACGCCCAATCAAAAAGATGCATATAAATATCCATGGTACCGCTGAAAACGTCATCTTGTACCACAAAAAATGAGCCGTCACACAGCATCATCAGAGAAAAAATAAAAAAGTTATAGCTCGCAGAATGAAGCGATGCAAAAATAATTATTTTTTATATAAAATTGTTTTTATTGCATAAAAGCGTCAAAACGTAAAAAAGACATAAATGAGGTATCGCTGTAACCGTACTGACCCGAAGAATAAAACCGCTTTATCAATTTTACTGCACGCGGAATGGTGTAAATGCACCCACCAAAAGAAATTCATGAAACGCTGGTTTTTGTTCATTCTGTGTCCCAAAAATCGGAATAAAAAGCGATCAAAAAATGTCATGTGCCCGAACATGATACCAATAAAAATATCAATTCGTCCCGCAAAAAATAAGACCTCACATGACTCGGTGGGTCAAAATACGGAAAAATTATAGCTCTCAATATGTGTTGATGCAAAAACTATTTTTACAATAAAAAGTGTCTTTTAGCGTGTGACAGCTGCCAAAAATAAAAACCGCCATAAATAGTAAATCAAACCCCCCGTTATCACCCCCTTAGTTAGGGAAAAATAATAAATTTAAAAAAATGTATTTATTTCCATTTTCCCAATAGGGTTAGGGTTAGGGCTAGGGCCAGGGTTAGGACTAGGGCTAGGGTTAGGGCTAGTGTTAGGGCTAGGTTTAGGGCTGAGATTAGGGTTAGGGGTGTGTTGGGGTTAGGGATGGAGTTAGAATTGGGGGGTTTCCACTGTTTGGGCACATCAGGTGCTCTCCAAACGCAACATGGCGTCTGATCTCAATTCCAGCCAATTCTGAGTTGAAAAAGTCAAATGGTGCTCCTTCCCTTCCAAGCTCTGCCATGCTCCCAAACAGTGTTTTACCCCCACATATGGGGTATCAGCCTACTCAGGACAAATTGCAAAACAACTTTTGGGGTCCTATTTCTCCTGTTGCCCTTAGGAAAATAAAAAATTGGGGGCAAAAATATAATTTCTGTGGGAAAAAAATATGATTTTTTTATTTTCACGCCCGGGCGTTATAAACTTCTGTGAAGCCCTTGGGGGTTCAAAGTGCTCACCACACACCTAGATAAGTTCCTTAGGGGGTCTAGTTTCCAAAATGATGTCATTTGTGGGGGGTTTCTACTGTTTAGGTACATCAGGGGCTCTCCAAAGGCAACATGATACCCACAGACCATTCCATCAAAGTCTGCATTCCAAAATGTCACTACTAGTGTTGAGCATTCCGATACCGCAAGTATCGGGTATCGGCCGATACTTGCTGTATCGGAATTCCGATACCGACTTCCGATATTTTTTCAATATCGGAATTCGGCATCGGAATCGGAAGTTCAGTTGATTGACGGCCTGACGTCATCATGATGCGCGGTGTGTGCGCATCATGATGCGCCGTCATTTCGGGCCTTCCGGGGGTCTCTGCCGGCCTGCCGGGGGGCTGTGCCGGCCTGCCGGGGGGCTGTGTGGACTGCCCGGGGTCTCTGCCGGCCTGCCGGGGGGCTGTGCCGGCCTGCCGGGGGGCTGTGCACCCTGTGGGGGTCTGTACCGGCCTGCCGGGGGGCTGTGCCGGCCTGCCGGGGGGCTGTGCTGATGTCCGGGGGTCTGTGCAAGCATCGTCCGATGGGACTACAAGTCCCATCGGGCGATGCCTGCTACCATGACAGTGATTGACACATTAGCCAATGATGGGACAGTAGTAGTCCCATCATCCGGCTAATGTGTTAAATGTTAAAAAAAAAAAAAAAATACTACATACATACTACATGCTACATACATACTACATATATACTACATACATACTACATACATGCTACATACATACTACATGCATGCTACATACATACTACATATATACTACATACATACTACATACATACTGCATGCTACATACATACTACATACATACTACATACATACTACATGCATGCTACATATATACTACATGCTACATACATACCACATACATACTACATGCATGCTACATATATACTACATGCATGCTACATACATACTACATATATACTACATGCATGCTACATACATACTACATGCTACATGCATGCTACATACATACTACATACATGCTACATATATACTACATACATACTACATATATACTACATGCATGCTACATACATACTACATATATACTACATGCATGCTACATACATACTACATATATACTACATGCATGCTACATACATACTACATATATACTACATGCATGCTACATACATACTACATGCTACATGCATGCTACATACATACTACATACATGCTACATATATACTACATACATACTACATATATACTACATGCATGCTACATATATACTACATACATACTACATATATACTACATGCATGCTACATATATACTACATACATACTACATATATACTACATACATGCTACATACATACTACATACATACTACATATATACTACATGCATGCTACATATATACTACATGCTACATACATACCACATACATACTACATACATGCTACATATATACTACATGCATGCTACATACATACTACATATATACTACATGCATGCTACATACATACTACATGCTACATGCATGCTACATACATACTACATACATACTACATGCTACATACATACCACATATATACTACATACATACAATACATTCATACAATACATACATAGACATACAGTACATATAACATAGAGTAACATACTTACCAATACTTGTCACATTGTTCCCCGAAGCCATTGTCTTTCCGGAATAAATATTAACATAACAAACCACAAAAATACTCACCCACGATCCGAAGCAGTCCACGAGTGTGTCCCACGACGATCTTGGGTAGAGAACTGCAGCATCAGATGATGCTGCCGTTCTCTACGGGCTGCAGGAATCCAATGACGGAAGGTAGGTATCCTTCCGCACTGTATTCCTCCGCCACTTAAAAAAAAAAAAGTCCCTAGTCTCACTTTATGCCATTGCTGTGTGGGAAATTCCCACACAGCAATGGCATAAAGTGAGACTAGGGACTTTTTTTTTTTTAAGTGGCGGAGGAATACAGTGCGGAAGGATACCTACCTTCCGTCATTGGATTCCTGCAGCCCGTAGAGAACGGCAGCATCAGCTGATGCTGCAGTTCTCTACCCAAGATCGTCGTGGGACACACTCGTGGACTGCTTCGGATCGTGGGTGAGTATTTTTGTGGTTTGTTATGTTAATATTTATTCCGTAGACGACAATGGCTTCGGGGAACAATGTGACAAGTATTGGTAAGTATGTTACTCTATGTTATATGTACTGTATGTCTATGTATGTATTGTATGAATGTATTGTATGTATGTAGTATATATGTGGTATGTATGTAGCATGTAGTATGTATGTAGTATGTATGTAGCATGCATGTAGCATGTAGTATGTATGTAGCATGCATGTAGTATATATGTAGTATGTATGTAGCATGCATGTAGTATATATGTAGCATGTATGTAGTATGTATGTGGTATGTATGTAGCATGTAGTATATATGTAGCATGCATGTAGTATATATGTAGTATGTATGTAGCATGTATGTAGTATATATGTAGTATGTATGTAGTATATATGTAGCATGCATGTAGTATATATGTAGTATGTATGTAGTATATATGTAGCATGCATGTAGTATATATGTAGTATGTATGTAGTATATATGTAGCATGTATGTAGTATGTATGTAGCATGCATGTAGCATGTAGTATGTATGTAGCATGCATGTAGTATATATGTAGTATGTATGTAGCATGCATGTAGTATATATGTAGCATGCATGTAGTATGTATGTGGTATGTATGTAGTATATATGTAGTATGTATGTAGTATATATGTAGCATGTATGTAGTATGTATGTAGCATGCATGTAGCATGTAGTATGTATGTAGCATGCATGTAGTATATATGTAGTATGTATGTAGCATGCATGTAGTATATATGTAGCATGCATGTAGTATATATGTAGTATGTATGTAGTATATATGTAGCATGTATGTAGTATGTATGTAGCATGCATGTAGCATGTAGTATGTATGTAGCATGCATGTAGTATATATGTAGTATGTATGTAGCATGCATGTAGTATATATGTAGCATGCATGTAGTATATATGTAGTATGTATGTAGTATATATGTAGCATGTATGTAGTATGTATGTAGCATGCATGTAGCATGTAGTATGTATGTAGCATGCATGTAGTATATATGTAGTATGTATGTAGCATGCATGTAGTATATATGTAGTATGTATGTAGCATGCATGTAGTATATATGTAGCATGCATGTAGTATATATGTAGTATGTATGTAGTATGTAGTATGAATGTAGCATGTATGTAGTATGTAGTATGAATGTAGCATGTAATTTTTTTTTTTTTTTTTTTACATTTAACACATTAGCCGGATGATGGGACTACTACTGTCCCATCATTGGCTAATGTGTCAATCACTGTCATGGTAGCAGGCATCGCCCGATGGGACTTGTAGTCCCATCGGACGATGCCTGCACAGACCCCCGGAGCCTGCACAGCCCCCCGGCAGGCCGGCACAGCCCCCCGGAGCCTGCACAGACCACCGGCAGGCCGGCACAGACCACCGGAGCCTGCACAGACCCCCTGGCAGGCCGGCACAGCCCCCCGGCAGGTCGGCACAGCCCCCCGGAGCCTGCACAGACCACCGGCAGGCCGGCACAGACCACCGGAGCCTGCACAGACCCCCTGGCAGGCCGGCACAGCCCCCCGAAAGGCCCGTACAGACCCCAGAGAGGCTGTACAAGGGCAGGAAAGGGTTTTTCTTATTCCGATACCGGAAGTCCCATAGACTTGAATGGGACTTCCGGTATCGGAATCGGCGATACCGATACTTTTTTTAAAGATCGGCCGATACCATCCGATACGATACTTTGAAGTATCGGATGGTATCGCTCAACTCTAGTCACTACTTCCCTTCCGAGTCTCGACGTGTGCCCATACAGTAGTTTTCTCCCACATATGGGGTATCAGAGTACTCAGGAAAAATTGGACAACAACTTTTGGGGTCCATTTTCTCCTGGTACCCTTGGGAAAATAAAAAAAATGGGGACTAAATGATAATGTTTGTGGAAAAAATACAATTTTTTTATTTTCACGCCCGGGCATTATAAACTTCTGTGAAGCCCTTGGGGGTTCAAAGTTCTCACCAAACATCTAGATAAGTTCCTTGCGGGGTCTAGTTTCCAAAATGGTGTCATTTGTGGGGGGTTTCCACTGTTTTGGCACATCAGGGGCTTTCCAAACGCGACATGGTGTCCAATTTCAATTCCAGCCAAAAAAGTCAAATGGCGCTGCTTCCCTTCCGAGCTCTGCCATGCGCCCAAATAGTGGTTTACTCCCACATATGGGGTATCAGCGTACTCAGGACAAATTGCACAATAACTTTTAGGGTCCTGTTACCTTTGGGAAAATAAAAATTGGGGGTGAAAAGATCATTTTTTTGGAAAAAATATGATTTTTTAATTGTACCACTGTACGTTATAAAATTCTGTGAGGCCCTTGTGGGTTCAAAGTTCTCACCACATATCTAGGTAAGTTCCTTGGGGGGGTCTAGTTTTCAAAACGGGGTCACTTGTGGGGGGTTTCCGCTGTTTAGGTACATCAGGGGCTCTCCAAACGTGACATGGTGTCCGATCAGAATTCCAGCCAATTTTGCATTGAAAAAGTCAAACTGCGCTCCTTCCCTTCTGAGCTCTGCCATGCGCCGAAACAGTGGTTCCCCTCCACATATCAGGTGTCAGCGTACTCAGGACAAATTGCACAATAACTTTTCCAGTCTAATTTCTCCTTTTACCCTTGGTAAAATAAAAGAAATTGAACCTGAAATATTTTTTTTGTGAAAAAAAGTTAAATGTTCATTTTTTTTTTAAATATTCAAAAAATTCCTATGAAGCACCTGAAGGGTTAATAAACTTCTTGAATGTGGTTTTGAGCACCTTGAGGGGTGCAGTTTTTAGAATGGTGTCACTTTTGCGTATTTTCTATCATATAGACCCCTCAAAGTGGCTTCAAATGTCATGTGGTCCGTAAAAATAAAATGGTGTTGCAAAAATGAGAAATCGCTGGTCAAATTTTAACCCTTATAACTTCCTAACAAAAAAAAATTTTGGTTCCAAAATTCTGCTGATGTAAAGTAAACATGTGGGAAATGTTACTTATTAAGTTTTTTGTGTGCCATAGCTCTGTGATTTAAGGGCATAAAAATTCAAAGTTGGAAAATTGCGAAATTTTCAAAATTTTCGCCAAATTTCTGTTTTTTTTCACAAATAAACGCAAGTTATATGAATGAAATTTTACCACTAACATGAAGTACAATATGTCATGAGAAAACAATGTCAGAATCACTGGGATCCATGGAAGCGTTTCAGAGTTATTACCTCATAAAGGGACGGTGGTCAGAATTGTAAAAATTGGCCCGGTCATGAACGTGCAAACCACCCTTGGGGGTAAAGGGGGTTAAAGAAATTCGGGTGAGAACACCGAAAAACCCGAAATTTTTGAAACTTTTCAAAGTTTTTATGCCACTTTGAGGGGTTAAAATTTGTGATGAATTGGGGCATATGTATTTGCATTTCATACTGAAGAACCACATTGTGTTAAATACATGAAAATGAGGAACATCCAAAATGCAGACACTCACCTACTGTGCATGGGAACCAGCGCATTCATGAATGGTTCAACTAGAGTGATATAATTCTCTTTATTTACAGTTGTGGTGTCATTTTTACATGATACCTGGCTATAATCACTCACTTGCCCTCCATTTATCACTGAAGACAAGTGTTATATCATTAGTAAAGGGCTTTGTATTTAGGATGGGGTCGCTTAGCCCAGATGCAACTTTCTCTGCTAATTATCAGATGACAAACAATATCATTTACTAATTAACTCAGAGCAATGAAGCAAGGTAATGATGCGATGAATTGCCCGGGAGAGAAGAGCATATGCCATTTGGTACATCTATTCCTCCACCTATTTGTCATCCTTTTCAGAAATACAGGCCCATACGTTTAGCAGTAATGGACCTTTTCAGTTGTAAAATTCCTTTACACCATTGGGGCTCTGAATTTTGGCACTTACTAAGGAAAAAAAAATTGGAAGGACACAAAAGTATTGATGCATGATGCAGTTTTAATAGGGCCCCTAGAGCAAAGATGAAGGTTGGAGGGCCACAGAAGTTGTCCAGTGTGCCTAATTCTATAGGGTTGGAAAATTTTGGACCCAACCCTACTGTCAAATAATCCAGCGACAACCACCACTTCTTAGAACAATGCAAAGCACAGTGTGTGCCAAAATGGTAGCCAAATAAAAAATATAACAATGCGTAAATTTTTATTTTTAAAATCTTATGTCCATTTCAGGAAAAAGAAGAAAAAAATACGGCAAGCTATAATTACATCAGAATTTATTAAAATACATTGCATGTGCTTGAAGGTTAATGGGTTTAGTACTCAACTGTTGGATTGAACTCGAAGAGTGGTAAGGGTCAACGGGTTACTATTTTGCTCTTAGCACTGGCAATCCAAGTTATGTGGTAGCTGACTAGAGACGAGCAGATCAATCCTCATAAGACCAAGTTTGAGTTAAATTTCCTGAAATTTATTCTTTCACACAAATTCAACATTTTAAAATGCATTTCGCAAAAAAAAAAAAATTTCCATTGCTGAAACATCAGATAGCAAGCTAACGTCATTTTGTGCTTCTTACACAGGCCTCAGCAGCTGCAACATTTTATAGATTTTCTATAGCGAAATTGGTACAGAGACAAAAAACATTTAGACTTAACTAATTTTGTGTTGCTGAAAACAAATAGGATGCTTAACCCCTTAGTGACGGAGCCAATTTGCAGCTTAATGACCAGGCCAATTTTTACAATTCTGACCACTGTCACTTTATCTATATATATAAAATTGAATGTATGTATGGGTGTATCACCAACCAATCACAAAGCATCTTTCATTTCACCAGAGCTGTTTAAAAGACGCTGAGCTGTGATTAGTTGCTATGAGCAACAGTTTTCCCACTCCACGACTACACCTCAGCAGACAGTGACCGGGGGGAGAAATCTAGCATCCCCAGGAACATAAGCTCCCAGCCATTGTCTGCCCCCCCAGAAAGGAACAGAGAGCACATTACAGAAATGAATCACCCCCTCCCATGACCATATCCCCATCACACCTCCTCCATCCCATAGGCACATCTTCCCTCTTAAAAGGATCTCCGGTATGGAAGTTAGGGTAAATCCCTCAGCGCCCTGATTCTGATCCCAGGCTTCTATAAAAGGGATCATTCGTATGGAAGTCAGGGCAAATACATCCAGCGATTTGGTTCTGACGCCAGGCCTCTCTTAAATGGATCCCCGGTATGGAAGTTTGGATCGTTCCACTCAGCGCAGTGGTTCTGACCCCATGGTCTCTTAAAGGGTTCATTGGTATGTAAGTTAGGGCAATTCCACTAAATGCTCTGGTTCTGACCCCAGGCCTCTCTTAAAGGGATCCCCGATATGGAAGTTAGGACCATTCCACTCAGCTCTGTGGTTCTGACCCCAGGATCTCTTAAAGGGATCCCCGGTACAGAAGTGAGGGCAAATCCATTTTGCGCTTTGGTACAGACCCCAGGCCTCTCTTAAAGGGATCTCCGGTATGGAAGTTAGGGCAAATCCCTCAGCTCTCTGATTCTGACCCCAGGCTTCTATTAAAGGCATATTTGATATGGAAGTTAGGGCAAATCCATCCAGCGCTTTGGTTCTGATCTCAGGCCTCTCTTAGAGGGATCCCCGGTATGGAAATTAGGACCGTTCCACTCAGCGCTGTGCTTCTGAACCCAGGGTCTTTTAAAGGGATCATTGGTATGGAAGTTAGGGCAATTCCACTCAGCGTTCTGGTTCTGACCCCAGGCTCTCTTAAAGGGATCTCCTGTATGGAAGTTAGGGCAAATCCCTCAGCACTCTGATTCTGACCCCAGGATTCTATTAAAGGGATCACTGGTATGGAAGTCAGGGCAAAACCACTCAGTCTTCTGGTTCTGATCCCAGGCTCTCTTAAAGGGATCCCGATATGGAAGTTAGGGCAATTCCACTCAGCGCTCTGGTTCTGACCCCAGGCCCCTCTTAAAGGGATCCCTGGTATGGAAGTGAGGGCAAATCCACTATGTGCTCTGATTCTGACCCCAGGCCCCTTTTAAAGGGATACCCGGTATGGAAGTGAGGTAAATCCAAACTGCACTTTGGTACTGACCCCAGGCCTCTCTTAAAGGGATCTCTGGTATGGAAGTTTGGGTAAATCCCTCAGTGCTCTGATTCTCCCCCCAGGCTTCTATTAAAGGAATCATTTGTATGGAAGTCAGGGCAAATCCACCCAGCACTCTGGTTCTGACGCAAGGCCTCTCTTAAAGGGATCCCCGGTATGAAACTTAGGACCATTAAACTCAGCTCTCTGGTTATGACCCCAGGCTGATGGGATGATGTGGGATATTAAGGGTAGTCGTCCGGTGACTCTGTCTGATGGGATGATGTGGTATATTAGAGGTAGTAGTCCGGTGGCTCTGACGGAATGATGTGGGATATTAGGGGTAGTAGTCCGGTTGCTCTGACAGGATGATGTGTGATATTAGTTGAAATAGTCCGGCGGTTGTGGCGGGATGATGTGGGAAATTAGTGGTAGTTGTCCGGTGGCTCTTGCTGACGGGATGATGTGGGATATTAGGGGTAGTAGTTTGGTGGCTTTGACGGGATTATGTGGGATATTAGTGGTAGTAGTCCGGTGTCTCTGGCTGACGAGATGATGTAGGATATTAGGGGTAGTAGTCTGGTAGCTCTGGCTGATGGGATGATGTGGGATATTATAGTGAATGTGGTTATGCGGAGTGGGCGGGGCTCTACACTCAGCTTTATTTATATATATATATATATATAGATATAGATATAATTATAATTTGTTATAACTAACGGTAGTTAGTTACTATGCCCAGGCAACGTCGGGCTCTTCAGTTAGTGAGGTTATAACTCTGGAACGCTAAAATGGATCCGGCTGATTCTGAGACTGTTTTTTCATTGCATATTTTACTTCATGTTAGTGGTAAAATTTCATCTATATGACTTGTGTTTATTTATGAAAAAAACAGAAATATGGTGAAAATTTTTAAAATTTTGCAATTTTCAAACTTTTAATTTTTATGCCCTTAAATCAGAGAGATATGCTACAAAAAATACTCAATAAATAAAATTTGCCACAAGTCTGCTTTATATCAGCACAATTTTGGAACCAAAATTTTTGTTAGGAAGTTATAAAGGTTAAAAGTTGACCAGCGATTTCTCATTTTTACAACAAAACTTACAAAAACATTTTTTTTTAGGATCCACATCCCATTTGAAGCGACTTTGGGAGGTCAATATTACAGAAAATACCCAAAAGTGACACCATTCTAAAAACTGCACCCCCTCAATGTGTTCAAAACCACATTCAAGAAGTTTATTAACCCTTTACGTGCGTCAAAGGAACTGAAGCAATGTGGAAGGAAAAAAATAACATTTAACTTTTTTTACAAACATTTTGCTTCAGAAAATTTTTTTTTATTTTCACAAGTGTAAGAGAAAATGAACTACAAAATTTGTTGTGCAATTTCTCCTGAATATGCCGATATCCCATATGTGGGGGTAAACCACTGTTTGGACGCACAGCAGGGTTTGGAACGGAAGGAGCGCCGTTTGACTTTATCAGTGCAGAATTGGCTGGAATTGAGATCGGACGCCATGTTGCGTTTGGAGAGCCCCTAATGTGCCTAAACAGTGGAAACCCCCAACAAGTGACACCAATTTGGAAACTAGACCCCCAAGAAGCTTATCTAGATGTGTGGTGAGCACAGAGGTTTATAACGCGGGGCAGTGAAAATAAAAAAAAAATTTTCCTCAAAAATTATTTTTTAGCCCTCTATTTTTTATTTTCCCAAGGCTAACCAGAGAAACTGGACCACAAAAGTTGTTGTGCAATTTGTTCTGAGTACGCTGATACCCCATATGTGGGGGACACCAATGTTTGGGCACATGGGAGAGCTCGGAAGGGATGGAGCGCGATTTTGGAATGCAGACTTTAATGGAATGTTCTGCGGGCGTCATGTTGTGTTTGCAGAGCCCCATATGTTGGGGTAAACCACTGTTTAGGCACATGTCTGGGCTCAGCAGGGGGGAGCACCATTTGACTTTTTGAATGCAAAATTGACTGGAATCAATGGTGGCGCCATGTCGCATTTGGAGACCCCCTGATGTGCCTAAATAGTGGAAACCCCTCAATTCTAGCTCCAACCCTAACCCCAACACACCCCTATTCCCAACCCTAACCCTAATCCTAACCCTAATTCCAACCCTAACCCTAATCCTAACCCTAATTCCAACCCTAACCCTAATCCTAACCCTAATTCCAGCCCTAGCCCTAATTCCAACCCTAACCCTAATTCCAACCCTAACTCTAACCCTAACCCTAACGGAAAAATAAAAATAAATATGTTTTCTTTATTTCATTATATTTCCCTAACTAAGAGGGTGATAAAGGGGTTATTTACTATTTTTTTATTTTGATCACTGTGATAGGGTTTATCACAATGATCAAAATGTACATTAAATGAATGAATGAAATCTGCCACCTGGCAGATTTCGGCGGGCGCACTGCACATGCGACTGCTATTTTCTTCTAGGAAGAAGATGGCGGCGCCCATGAAGAGGAAGAACGTGGGCTGAGGACCACCGGGAGGTACCGGGGGTGATCGGGGACCCTATTTCTCTCTCCTCTGATGTGCGATCACATCAGAGGAGAGAGAAATTAAATGGCACATTGAACTTTTTTGTTGCGGTCGCCGTTATATGGTTAATAACGGTGATCACCATAGCGGGGGTCAGAAAAAACTGACGCGAATCATGTTCTCTGGGGTCTTGGCTACACCTGGCAGCAGAGACCCAAAGAAAATCCGATTCTTGGGGGCGCTATACACTTTTTCCACAGTGCCGTTAATTAACGGCGCTGTGGTTTAAGTACCCTTAACTACTGCTGTTAAAAGGGCTATTGGCGGTCGTTATGGGGTTAAATGTGCTGATTGGCTCTAATTTTCAAGATCAAGATGAGGTTGAAATTACTTATCACACCTTTCATGCAGGCTTATAGAAAAATTGTGACTTTATTATTACATGATCATTATTGCATTGTTAGTAGCTCATCTATTACATCATCTATTTAGTCTATTGAGCCTTCTGTATTAGGGTGATCAATCAAAAAATGTCAACTCCGCTCCAATGACTTACTCCTAATTACAGTTGCATCATCTGCTTTTATAATTGCTCTCTGTGTAATATACCCAGTTTCAGGATTTCATAGTTTAGTTTCATAGCACATTGTCATGTTTATATATGTCTCTTTCAGATATGCCTCGTTCTTGCAGTAACAAAACAAATAGTTTTTGCTACATAAGCAGAGAACACACTTTTGTGTCAAAAAGGCGAAACTTGACTACAATGATAAGGAAAGCCTACAACCTGTATTTTGGCTGCAGAAATAGGAGATCAGGACAAGAGTTGGGCTCCACACATACCGTTGTGGCCAAAAGTATTGACACCCCTGCAATTTTGTCAGATAATACTCAGTTTCTTCCTGAAAATTATTGCAAACACAAATTCTTTGTTATTATTATCTTCATTTAATTTGTCTTAAATGAAAAAACACAAAAAGAACTGTCCTAAAGCCAAATTGGATATAATTCCACACCAAACATAAAAAAGAGGGTGGACAAAAGTATTGGCACTGTTCGAAAAATCATGTGATGCTTCTCTAATTTGTGTAATTAACAGCACCTGTAACTTACCTGTGGCACCTAACAGGTGTTGGCAATAACTAAATCACACTTGCAGCCAGCTGACATGGATTAAAGTTGACTCAACCTCTGTCCTGTGTCCTTGTGTGTACCACATTGAGCATGGAGAAAAGAAAGAAGACCAAAGAACTGTCTGAGGACTTGAGAAACCAAATTGTGAGGAATGCATAAGCAAACTCAAAGCTACAAGTCCATCTCCAAAGACCTGAATGTTCCTGTGTCTACCGTGCACAGTGTCATCAAGAAGTTTAAAGCCCATGGCACTGTGGCTAACCTCCCTAGATGTGGACGGAAAAGAAAAATTGACAAGAGATTTCAACGCAAGATTGTGCGGATGTTGGATAAAGAACATCCAAACAAGTTCAAGCGGCCCTGCAGTCCGAGGGTACAACAGTGTCAACCCGTACTATCCGTCGGGGTCTGAAAGAAAAGGGACTGTATGGTAGGAGACCCAGGAAGACCCCACTTCTTACCCCGAGACATAAAAAAGCCAGGCTGGAGTTTGCCAAAACTTACCTGAAAAAGCCTAAAATGTTTTGGAAGAATGTTCTCTGGTCAGATGAGACAAAAGTAGAGCTTTTAGGGGCAAAGGTATCAACATAGAGTTTACAGGAGAAAAAAAGAGGCATTCAAAGAAAAAAACACGGTCCCTACAGTCAAACAAGGTCGGAGGTTCCCTGATGTTTTGGGGTTGCTTTGCTGCCTCTGGCACTGGACTGCTTGACCATGTGCATGGCATTATGAAGTCAGAAGACTACCAACAAATTTTGCAGCATAATGTAGGGCCCAGTGTGAGAAAGCTGGGTCTCCCTCAGAGGTCGTGGGTCTTCCAGCAGGACAATGACCCAAAACACATTCAAAAAGCACTAGAAAATAGTTTGAGAGAAAGCACTGGAGACTTCTTAGGTGGCCAGCAATGAGTCCAGACCTGAATCCCATAGAACACCTGTGGAGAGATCTAAAAATGGCAGTTTGGAGAAGGCACCCTTCAAATATCAGGGACCTGTAGCAGTTTGCCAAAGAAGAATGGTCAAAAATTTCAGCAGAGCATTGTAAGAAACTCATTGATGGTTACCGGAAGCGGTTGGTCGCAGTTATTTTGGCTAAAGGTTGTGCAACCAAGTATTAGGCTGAGGGTGCCAATACTTTTGTCTGGCCCATTTTTGGAGTTTTGTGTGAAATGATCAATGTTTTGCTTTTTGCTTCATTCTCTTTTGTGTTTTTTCATTTAAGACAAATTAAATGAAGATAATAATACCAAAGAATTTGTGATTGCAATCATTTTCAGGAAGAAACTGAGTATTATCTGACAAAATTGCAGGGGTGTCAATACTTTTGGCCACAACTGTATACTGCAATAGATATGCATCACATCTTACCCAGTGGCTGATTAAGAAGAGGCAATCTATGACTTTTGCAGTCCCAATGATCTGGAGAGAGCCAACCGATCACACTACCAATTGCTATTTCTGCGTGATGCCCCCCATTATGAAAGGAGTTTCACAGAAGAAGAAGTGGACTTCAGTATCCAAACATTGCATCTGCAATGTGCCCAGTACCACATACAGAAGAACTGCCTGTTCCAAAAGCACCAGAAACATTTTCAGTTCAGTCAACTGAGGAAGAGGGTGCTTATTGTCATGAAGCATCTTCCTCTTTTGAAATAGACTTTCTGTCAGTAGCCTCAAGTGAACCACACCTTATAACAAAAAGTGAACCAAACAATCTTGTTAGATATTTTTGTCTCCCCAAGAGTAAAGACCCCGTTACACGCTTCAATGTCCCAGCGATCCCACCAACGATCCGATGTGGAAGGGATCGCTGGGGCAGAGTTAGCTGATTGCTGGTGAGCTATCACATAGGCAGACTCACCAGCGATCAGAACTAGCGAGCACGCTGGTATCCTGGGTAAACAGAGGGTAACTAAGCGCAGCTACCCGCTGTTTACCCTGGATACCAGCTCCCAGCATCTGCTGTATGGCGCTGGGAGCTCGCTGATTGTTGGTCTTTCGCTGTCACACGATAGATTTATGGCCCAGACCATTAGGCAACGATTAACGATCAGCCAACTGATCGTTGATCGTTGCTACGTGTCACACACAATATCATTGCGTGTAAAGGGGCCTTAAGGCTGAGTTCTTAGGTTCCAAGCTACAGTAGTGGAATCTAATAGTGGACGATGTTTGGATTTCTTTGTTATGCAACCATGATAATAATCTTGTCCTACATTTCACGGAGGACAGTCTTTTGGCCTTCAGCAACATCAACAGTTTAATGGAAGCTCTGAAGATAAGTCATAATCCAGAGGAATGGAGGCTCTTCATGAATTCATCCAAAGCAAACCTGCTGCGTAATGGCAATTTGCTTCCTTCAATTCCAGTTCTCATGAAAGAAACATATGACAACTAGAGTTGAGCGAAACGGGTCGAAAAATTTCAAAAGTCGCCGACTTTTGGCAAAGTCGGGTTTCATGAAACGAAACCCGACCCTAGGATGAGGTCGGCCATGAGGTCGGCGACTTACACGCCAAAGTCGCGTTTCAAAAGTTTGTTTTGCGCTCTTTTTCAGCCAATCAGGATCCACGGACACTGTGGGCAACCGTGATGACATAGGCAGGGGTCACCACCATCTTTCAGAAGGGCATGCAAGTGATTGGCTTGCTTTGGTGGGCGTCACAGGGGGTATAAAAGGGCGTGCACGCCGACCGCCATCTTACTTCTGCCGATCTCAGTATAGGGAGAGGTTGCTGCTGATTCTGTAGGGAGAGCGTTAGGCAGGGAAGAAGACAAAAAAACTGCTTCTGCTGCTAACGATTTGGCCTGCACAACACACCAGTCACTGTGTGTGCAGTGCAAGGGGAGGCTATATAGTGGTGTATCAGTGGTGTTGGTTGTTGGGCTGCCTTCTAAGGCTTCCTGACATTCCTGCATTGCTGTTTACCCACTGCTCTGCAAACTGCTTTTTTAAAAGCAATCCCAATTTTTTTTTTTTGTCCTGCTGAGAAAAAAAAAAAACTGCTTCTGCTGCTAGCGATTTGGCCTGCACAACACACCAGTCACTGTGTGTGCAGTGCAAGGGGAGGCTATATTGTGGTGTATCAGTGGGGTTGGTTGTTGGGCTGCCTTTTAAGGCTTCCTGACAGGCTGGCATTGCTGTTTACCCACTGCTCCGCAAACTGCTTTTTTAAAAGCAATCCAATCTCCCTTATCCTCTAGTCACTTTTGTCACAGCTGTGCCATCGAGCCTGTGACATAGCGCTCAGATATCAGTGGGCCTCACACAATCCAAAAGTGTCCAGTGTCCACAAGTGTCTGCAGAAATTCAAAATCTCCCTTATCCTCTCGTCACTTTTGTCACAGCTGTGCCATCGAGCCTGTCACATAGCGATCAGATATCAGTGGCCCTCACACAATCCAAAAGTGTCCAGTGTCCACAAGTGTCTGCAGAAATTCAAAATCTCCCTTATCCTCTAGTCACTTTGGTCACAGCTGTGCCATCGAGCCTGTCACATAGCGCTCAGATATTCATTGGGCCTCACACAATCCAAAAGTGTCCAGTGTCCACAAGTGTCTGCAGAAATTCAAAATCTCCCTTATCCTCTCGTCACTTTTGTCACAGCTGTGCCATCGAGCCTGTCACATAGCGCTCAGATATTCATTGGGCCTCACACAATCCAAAAGTGTCCAGTGTCCACAAGTGTGTGCAGAAATTCAAAATCTCCTTTATCCTCTAGTCACTTTGGTCACAGCTGTAACATCGAGCCTGTCACATAGCGCTCAGATATTCATTGGGCCTCACACAATCCAAAAGTGTCCAGTGTCCACAAGTGTGTGCAGAAATTCAAAATCTCCTTTATCCTCTAGTCACTTTGGTCACAGCTGTGCCATCGAGCCTGTCACATAGCGCTCAGATATTCATTGGGCCTCACACAATCCAAAAGTGTCCAGTGTCCACAAGTGTGTGCAGAAATTCAAAATCTCCTTTAACCTCTAGTCACTTTGGTCACAGCTGTGCCATCGAGCCTGTCACATAGCGCTCAGATATTCATTGGGCCTCACACAATCCAAAAGTGTCCAGTGTCCACAAGTGTGTGCAGAAATTCAAAATCTCCCTTATCCTCTCGTCACTTTTGTCACAGCTGTGCCATCGAGCCTGTCACATAGCGCTCAGATATTCATTGGGCCTCACACAATCCAAAAGTGTCCAGTGTCCACAAGTGTGTGCAGAAATTCAAAATCTCCTTTATCCTCTAGTCACTTTGGTCACAGCTGTGCCATCGAGCCTGTCACATAGCGCTCAGATATTCATTGGGCCTCACACAATCCAAAAGTGTCCAGTGTCCACAAGTGTCTGCAGAAATTCAAAATCTCCTTTATCCTCTAGTCACTTTGGTCACAGCTGTGCCATCGAGCCTGTCACATAGCGCTCAGATATTCATTGGGCCTCACACAATCCAAAAGTGTCCAGTGTCCACAAGTGTGTGCAGAAATTCAAAATCTCCTTTATCCTCTTGTCACTTTGGTCACAGCTGTGCCATCGAGCCTGTCACATAGCGCTCAGATATTCATTGGGCCTCACACAATCCAAAAGTGTCCAGTGTCCACAAGTGTGTGCAGAAATTCAAAATCTCCATTATCCTCTAGTCACTTTGGTCACAGCTGTGCCATCGAGCCTGTCACATAGCGCTCAGATATTCATTGGGCCTCACACAATCCAAAAGTGTCCAGTGTCCACAAGTGTCTGCAGAAATTCAAAATCTCCCTTATCCTCTCGTCACTTTTGTCACAGCTGTGCCATCGAGCCTGTGACATAGCGCTCAGATATCAGTGGGCCTCACACAATCCAAAAGTGTCCAGTGTCCACAAGTGTCTGCAGAAATTCAAAATCTCCCCTGTCCTATAGACACCTTGTACCTTGTTTTACATTACTATATAGTTTGTTGGATTTTGTCTACATTTCTACCAAAAATGAGGAAGGCTGGTGGAAGAGGCCGTGGAATTTGGTGGGGGTTGGCAGCTGGTAATGATGGTGTTGGTGGTGGATCTGATGGTAGTGGCAAGAGCAAAATAGGACCGAATGCAGGAGGTGTTGAGCCTGTGTCATCGTCTGGCTACATAAGGCCTCGAACGCTTAGTTTTCTAGGAGTTGGCAAACCGCTTTTAAAGCCAGAGCATCAGGAAAAAGTTTTGTCTTACATTGCTGACTCAGCCTCCAGCTCTATCGCCTCCTCTTCTTCAGTTGTAAAAAGTAAAAGCACTGAGTCGTCATTGGAGGCTCATGTTCATGAACCACACCTTTCCTTGTGTCCTTCACCCCAACCATGATTGAAGGATGACGCAGGCCATACTACTGATTACTACATGGAGCCGTTTTCACATACCATGCCTGGATTATCAAGTCAAATGGTGAATTACCCAGGCCAAGATGAATCTGACATGGAGTGAACTGATGCACAGCCGCTGATGGATGATTCTGCTGGTACATTCACTCAGAGCACTACATTGTCCTCGCAGTGTACAGAGCCAGATTCTGACCCTGATGAGACTCAGGTGCCCCTTCCCGCACACTATACCACCATACACGGTGACACAGAGGAAGGTGCACATGACATAGAAGAGGAGGTGATGGATGACCCAGTTGTTGACCCAGATTGGCATCCATTGGGGGAAGAGGGTGCTGCTTCCAATAGCTCAGATGAGGAGCATCCACAGCAGACATCGACATCGCAACAGCTGTTATCTGGCAGGCCCGGAGCACTCCAAAGACAGGTTCCAAACATCAAAAGAGTTGCTGGACAGCTTGTCCAGAGGGTCAAAAGATCACAGCGTGCTAGGCCGCAAAATGTCTGCCAAAGTAGGAAGAGTGCAGTGTGGCACTTTTTTGAACAAAATCCTCATGATCAGGCCAAGGTTATCTGTAAGAAGTGCGCAAAGACCTTTAGCCGAGGGAAAAATCTGAAAAATTTGAATACCAGTTGCATGCTTAGACATGTAACCAGCATGCACTTGCAAGCGTGGACACAACACCAAACCTCAAGTGCCACATGTGCAACTGATCACAGCGAAGGTAGTCAGCAACGCTACATTGTTTCCCCCACAGTAAGCCCACCGGTTAGCACAGCAGCAAATGTTGAGGTGTCGTTGCAAGGCCACAGCAGTCAGGGAATCCCACTGTTATATCAACGAAAGACTGATTCTAGGCCATCAGAAAGAACACCAAATCCATCACCATCATCAACCCTCTCTCAGTCCACCCTGTCCACCGCTACTTCCACCATATGCAGCTCTCAAGTCCAGCTCACCCTCCCAGACACTATGAGTAGGTCAAGAAAGTACTCAGTCTCTCATCCGCGTACACTGGGTTTGAACGCCCACATTGCCAAACTAATCTCGTTTGAGATGATGCCCTTTCGGTTGGTGGAAAGCACAGCTTTCCGCGAACTCATGGCCTATGCAGTACCACGCTATGACCTACCCAGTCGCCACTTCTTCTCTCGCAAAGCCATCCCAGCCCTCCACCATCATGTGAAAGACCGCATTGTCCATGCACTCAAGCAGTCAGTGAGCGGAAAGGTGCACCTCACAACTGATGCATGGTCCAGTCGGCATGGCCAGGGCCGTTACGTGTCCATCACTGCGCACTGGGTTAATGTGGTGGATGCAGGGTCCACAGGGGACAGCGGTGGTGGAACAGTGCTGCCTAGCCCACGGTATAGGAAACAGTTGGCTGTAGGCGTTCGACCCTCCTCCTCCTCCTCCTCCAGAAGCGAAAGCTCGTCCACAGAGCGCAGTCGTACGAGCACTCCATCTGCAGCTGCCACTGTTGCACACGATGTGTCCCCCTATCGAGCAGCTAGTGGAAAGCGTCAGCAGGCTGTGTTGCAGATGATGTGTTTGGGCAACAGACACACCGCCGAGGTGCTGGCCGAGTACTTGAAGCGACAAACTGAGTCATGGCTGGGCAGTGTACATCTTGAGGCACGGCTGGTAAGCGCAGACGACGCCATCCTAAGCATGAGCATCCCACTTATGCGTCTGCTCATGCAAACTTTGACGCACCTTAAGGAGCAGGCGTCTGCAGCCAATGTTGATGAGGAGGAAGAGGAGGAGGGAATCCTTGATGACATTTAGCCATTGTCTGCTCAGGGACCTCTCCTGGACGAGGTGGAGGAAGAAGAGGAGGAGGAGGATGATGGGGATGATTACTTAGGGGAGGAGGATGCATCTCGTGGGGCAAGTGAAAATGTTGGCGTGGCAAGGTCTGGTACAGGGTTTGTGCGTGACTGGAGGGATGTGGATTTGCCAGAAAGTGCTCCTCCAACCAGCACTCGCAGTGCATCATTGACACCGGGAACATTGGCCCACATGTCAGATTATGCCTTGCAGATCCTAAAAAGGGACCCACGCATTGCCAAAATGATGAACGATGATGACTACTGGTTGGCCAGCATCCTGGATCCACGCTATAAAGGCAAATTACAAAACATCATGCCACAGGAGAACCTTGACCTAATATTGGCTAATAAACAAGCAACTCTGGTAAATCGGTTGCTTGAGGCATTCCCAGCACACAGCAGCGGTGATGGTTCTCACACGAGCCGTACGGGCCGGGGGCAGCTTGGCAGAGGTGTTCGTGGTGCACACAGCAGAAGTGGCGTTGGAGACAGGGGTTTCATGACAATGTTGTGGACTGATTTTTCAAATACCGCTCACACAACTGGTAATACTGCATCGATGGAAAGTGACAGGAGACAGCAGTTGTCAACTATGGTTACAAACTACTTTTCCTCCCATATCGATGTTCTCCCACACAGGTCATTTCCCTTTGACTATTGGTCCGCTAAACTGGACACCTGGCCTGAATTGGCCCAATATGCCTTACAGGAGCTCGCTTGCCCAGCTGCAAGTGTGCTATCGGAAAGAGTCTTCAGTGCAGCTGGATCAATCCTGACAGAAAAAAGGACCCGTCTGTCAACCCAAAATGTGGATGATCTAACCTTCATTAAAATGAACCATGCATGGGTTTCCAAGGATTTTGTCCCACCTTCCCCTGATGACACATAGGGTGACAGAAATATGGCTTGCTTTGGTCCACCTCTTCCTGGGACTTGACCTATTTCGCCTTTTGCATCAGCTGAATGTCCAACATCAACATATGCCACTTTCTAAAACTCCCTAACTGTGCTGCCTCCCCCCCATGGCCGGGGTCACCACCTAGTGCACGACACCGTGCAAGTGCCGTTGCCCTGGACAGGTGGGTAGGCCGACTCTTGGGCGCAGGCACTGGCACAGGGTCCCTCATAGTGCAATCAAGTGTCTCTGACGGTCGTGGTGCACACCCGCCGGCAGACACACCGCCGTACTATGAGGGGCCCAGTGCCAGTACCGACGCCCACGAGTGGGCCCCCCTTGCTTGGGCAGGGCCCCAGCATTTGCAATCTTTACCTCTCCCTGCTCCTCCGCTGTGTAATCTGGGCTGTCAAATCCATACTGTGCCTGACACCGTCTGAGCCTGCCTCCTGATGTACAGACATATATTTTGAATGTGTACTCTATTCAAACATGTAATCCGGGGATACGGTACCCTTTCTAACCTTTGTGCAATCACGTGCAATCCATACTGGGCCTAACACCGTCTGAGCCTGCCTCCTGATGTACAGACATATATTTTGAATGTGTACGCTATTCATACATGTTATCCGGGGATACGGTACCCTTTCTAACCTTTGTGCAATCACGTGCAATCCATACTGGGCCTAACACCGTCTGAGCCTGCCTCCTGATGTACAGACATATATTTTGAATGTGTACGCTATCCATACATGTTATCCGGGGATACGGTACCCTTTCTAACCTTTGTGCAATCACGTGCAATCCATACTGGGCCTAACACCGTTTGAGCCTGCCTCCTGATGTACAGACATATATTTTGAATGTGTACGCTATTCATACATGTTATCCGGGGATACGGTACCCTTCCTAACCTTTGTGCAATCACGTGCAATCCATACTGGGCCTAACACTGTCTGAGCCTGCCTCCTGATGTACAGACATATATTTTGAATGTGTACGCTATCCATACATGTTATCCGGGGATACGGTACCCTTTCTAACCTTTGTGCAATCACGTGCAATCCATACTGGGCCTAACACCGTCTGAGCCTGCCTCCTGATGTATAGACATATATTTTGAATGTGTACGCTATCCATACATGTTATCCGGGGATACGTTACCCTTTCTAACCTTTGTGCAATCACGTGCAATCCATACTGGGCGTGAGAACGACTGGCGAGCTGTTAAGCAAGCTACAGCACCTGTGGTTTGCACACGTAAGTTTTTCATTTTTTCAGGAATGACGGTTAGGCCTAATTCCGGAACTGCGGTTGACCTGCACTTACTGGGAAATCATTGTTCGCGGGTAATAATTGTCATCAGTGATCCCCATCACTAACGTTGTTCAGCGGGTTATCTGCACCTGTAAGCGACAAACTCTGGCCTTTTCAGTGTAGCGCACATGCAGCCACGGACATGTAATGGCATGACACACCAGTTATTGGCCAATCTCATGTGCCAGAGCCTCACGTGTCCCTCTAGTAAGCCGGACTTGGACCACGGGGCATGACGGAGTCTCGTTCGTTAATGGAATTAAGCTTGCAATGTGTGCATCTGTTCTGTAGCTGGCATGGTTGAGGTTTCTCAGGTGGAGTCGAATTTAACCTTAGGCTCCACTCCTGGTGGTGCCCTTCTGGACATTCCTTTAAGGTTCAGCTTTGCAACCATACTGCACACGTAAATCGAACACTTTGCCTTCATGAACGCTGTTTGGAGGGTCATGACTCGTGGGAATAACGCCGCCCAATCAGTTAACCTGCTAGAGAGATCCTTTGTTGCTCCCAAGCATGACATCACACTCCCTAGGAAGAAGGTAATGCCACTGTGGCGACCGTACTCCTGGGGGCGACACAAGTGCACTGATGCCCAGCCACTGCTCGATGAATCTGCTGGTACATTGACCCAGACCACTACATTCCCCTCGCACGCTACACGGCCTGAATCTGACCCTGATGAAACTCAGGTTACCCTTCCCATATACAGTTCCATCTTACACGGTGACAAAGAGGAAGCTGCAGATGAAAGTGCAGGTTCGGCCCACCCGCCATCAGACACACCACCGTACTATCAGGGGCCCTGTGCCAGTGCCGTCGCCAACGAGTGGGCCCCCCCCTGCTTGCTCAGGATCACAGCACTTGCAAAGTTGAAATACTGTGCAGTGAGATGGAAGATGGGGACGACGAGGAGTCCAGACAAGTACAGGGATTCCCTAGCGAGGAGACTTATTTGGGCCCATAAGACAGTGGAGCTTCATCCATGGGGACCAACATATACTGTAGCATTATGTGGAGCTCATCATATACTGTTTCAAACATTATATGGGACCAATGATTCTGTATGGAGAAATAGATGGGCCTCGTCATGAGATGTAAAAAGTGAAGTATTTTTCATTGTACTATACCGCTATTTCTCTGCCGTATCGGAGCATGATGAGTTGTGGTATGTGTTAAAGGGGCGCTCTTTCGCCCAGGGCACATGAAAACCTGGAGCCATCCCTACCCCCCCACAACTTCAGCCAAATAACCCCCATTTTTCAGTGCGTAACTTGTATTATGAAGTTAATTAAGGTTGACAAGCTTAAGTAAGAAGAATTGATGCTTTTGGCATTCAAATGGGCACTGTAGGTGTGTTTCCTGTCCTCCTCTCACTGCCGACTTTTATTCCCCATTGACTTACATTGGGTTTCGTGTTTCGGGACGACCCCGACTTTTCCCTATAATCGGACGATCTTGCTCGACCCGACTTTTGGAAAAGTCGGGTTTCACGAAACGAAACGCGACCCTAAAAAAACAAAAGTCGCTCAACTCTAATGACAACATGAAACAGCTATCGAGGTGCCTGAACTATGACAAACATTTGTGGCCCCTCTGTGGTAACTTAAAGATGGTTGCTTTCATAATTGGTCTCCTGGTGCTTTCTGTGTGAATGGGATAGTCGTACAAGAGAATATCACTACAATAAAAGAGACTGGCCTTTCTGACATTCACTTAAGGAAGGAAGTAAAACTGTCTGGCATCCAGCACTTGCTGACCCACATAAGACTTTGTTATCACCATTGCATATCAAGTTGGGCCTAATGAAAAACTTTGTAAAGGCAGTGGATAAAAATGCAAAAGCATTCAAGTACAGTGTGGAAAAGATGTATAAGCCACCCCCCTAATTTTTGCCTCAAAAAACTGTGAAAACTTATTGACTTGCGTATAAGCCTAGGTTGGAAAATGAAGCAGCTACTGGTAAATTTCTAAAATATAAATAGATACCAATAAATAATGAATTGAGACATCAGTAGGTTAAATGTTTTTAAATATCCATACTGAATCAGGAGCCCCATAAAATGCTTCATACAGTTCATGATTGCCCCATAAGATGCTCCATACAAAATACACCCCATATAATGCTGCACAAAGGTTAATAATGGCCCCATAAGATGCTCCATAGAATATACCCCATATGCTGCTCCATAAAGGTTATGGCTCCATAATTTGCTCCATAGATTATGCCCCCATATGCTGCCTCATAAGATGCTCCATAGAATATGCCCCCATATGCTGCTGCTGCAAATAAAAAAAATGACATAATCACCTCTCGTTGTTGTGGGGCCAAGTGCCGGTGTCCTGAGCAGGCGGGGACACTGGCACGCCATGGGGGACAGGTGCCGGTGTCGCCACTGGCTAAGGCGCCCAGCACCTGTGATATTCACCTGTCCCCGCTCCATCGCTGCGCACGCTGTGTCTGCTGGGTACTCTGTCAGTGACGTTCAGGCAGCAGAGGGCGCAGTGTGCACTAACCACATTCATGACTTTAATGAGTGGCACCTCGTGACCGCTGAAGGAAGGCGCCTGAAACTGTGGGAGAAGCAGGGGGGCTGCAGAGACCGTGCCAGGAGGGTAAATATGATCTGACACCCCCGCTTCCCCTTCCCTGCCAACCCCCTGGGGTATATGACTAGCGTATAAGCCGAGAGGGGGACTTTCAACCCAAAAAAATGGGCTCAAAATCTCGGCTTATACACGAGTATTTATGGTATTTGATATACTGTCAATTTTGCAAGTTTTACCACTTACAAAGAATGGAGAGGTCTGTAATTTTTATCGTAGGTACACTTCAACTGTGAGAGACAGAATCTAAGCATAAAAACCAGAAAAGCCCTCATACTCAGCACTCATCTGTATTAATGTCACTTGTTTGAACTTGTTAAATACAAACACATGTACCATGCACACAGAGAACAAGTCTGTAGGACAGTGTTCACACCAACAAAAGACTGAAACACAGAAAAATACAATAAAATGTGTAAAACTACTCTGTTGTAAAAAAGTAACAGTAAACAGCAAGTGCTAGTATAAAGATGTTAAAAAACAGGGTATTTGGTTGATACGTTTTTTGCAAAAATTGTATACTAAGCTGCACTTTTTTGAACTTGTTGCCTGTTTAAAAGACACCTGTCCACAAACTCAATCAATAACATTATAACCTCTCCTTCATGGCCAAGACCAAAGAGCTGTCTAAGGACACCAGGGACATTGTAGACCTGCACTAGGTGGGGATGGGCTAAAAGACAATAGACAATCACCTTGGTGAGAAGGAAACAACTGTTGGCACAATTATTAGAAAATAGAAGAAACACAAGATGATTGTCAATGTTTCTCTGTCTGGGGCTCCATGCAAGATCTCGCCTAATGGGGTAAGGATGACTCTGAGAAAGGTCAGAAATCAGCCCAGATCTACACAAGAGGGACCTGGTCAATGACATGAAGAGAACTGAGACTAAAGTCTCAAACTACACTGTCAAGGATTACAATTCTGCAGGTCATGCAAGGTCCCTCTGCTCACGTCAGCACATGTCCAGGCCTATTTGAAGTTTGCCAATGATCATATTAATGATCCCGAGGAGGCATGGAAGAAGGTCATGTGGTCAGATGAGACCAAAATTGAACTTTTTGGTATCAACTCCACTTGCCGTGAAGGATGAGTACAACCCCAAGAACACCGTGCAAACCATGAATAATGGAGTGGAAACATCATACTTTTGGGTGCTTTTCTTCAAAGGAAACATTGCAACTGCATCGTATTGAAATGAGATGGATGGGGTCATGTGTCGCAAGATTTTGGACAACAGCCTCCTACCCTCATTAAGAGCATTTAAGATGTGTCATGGCTGGGTCTTCCATCATGACAATGACCCAAAACACACAGCAAGGGCAACTAAGGAGTGGCTCCATAACAAGCATTTCAAGGTCCTGGAGTGACCTAGCCAGTCTCCAGACTTTAGCCCAATTGAAAATCTTTGGAGGGAGATGAAACTCAATGTTGCCCAGCGACAGCCCCAAAACCTAAAAGATCTGGAGAAGATCTGTATGGAGGGGTTGGCCAAAATCCCTGCTGCAGTGTGTGCAAACTTGGTGAAGTACTACCTACAACGTCTGACCTCTGTAATGGCAAACAAAGATTTCTGTACCAAATATTAAGATCTGTTTTTCTATTGTATCAAATACTTATTTCATGAGATAAAATGCAATTTAATTATGTAAACTCATACAATGTGATTTTCTGGATTTTTTTAAGATTCTGTCACAGTTGAAGTGTACTTACGATAAAAATTGCAGACCTCTCAATTCATTGTAGATGGGAAAACCTGGAAAATCTATAGCGTATGGAACATTTATTCTTCCCACTGTATCTCATTGATTAATTTCCAAGGTTGAGTGAAGCAAAGATAAAGCAAGGAGTCTTTACTGGATCTCAGATTTGTAGGCTTCTTGAGGATGAGAAGTTTCTTGCAGAGCAGTAAGCGACAAGCATGGTTAGAGATTTCATCAAGATATCACGTCTATGGAGAAAAGATATCAAGGAAAATGGAGTCTATCAATGCTTTCAGATTTCTGCTGGACAATTCAACACAAGAGAAAAATGGAGCACTACGTCCAAAGAGTAATATTAAAAAGGTATACGTTTATTACAAAAACATAAACATAGCGAGCATATCAGTACATGTAATATGCGATGAAAACAGTGGAAGAGACATTATAGAGATGAGATCGGGTAGATAATGGCATGTACAGCCCTATTACATCAGGTAGTTACATAATAAAGCGCATAGTGCTATTTAGGACCTGCGCCACATTGTGAGGCAGTGGAGCGGTTAATACTGTAGTATTTGGAGGTAAAACAGTATCTGAGAAAGTCCCGTCCCAATCCAATGCGACCCCATCATGCCCTACAGGCTCTTACAAGTCATAGGATGTGTAGGATGACACCCTTTGTGGCTCAGGTCCTAAATAGCACTTTGCACTTTATTATGCAACTGCCTGATGTAATATGGCTGTACATGCTGTGATCTACCTGAACTCATCTTTATAATGTCTCTTCCAACTAAAATTGTGATTGTCAAATTTGAATTCAGGATGTCAAAATCATAAAAAAAATGGCTCATTTCTTAACTAAACCTGGCAACTTTTCAAAATATGTAGATTATTATCATACTTTGTACAGTGGTGATCAGTACCTGGGACATCACAGATCAGTGGCTCCCAGTGGAGCACAGTTTGTACGGCAGAGTCGCTATCCATCTCCAGAGTCACTGGGTAAGTTTTTTCTCTTCTCTAGAGTGTAAGCTCTTATGGTCAGCAGGGCCCTCTCTTGCCTTTAAAGTGAAAGCTCTTATAGTCAGTGGGGTCCACTCTCTCTTCTCTCCCCCCTCAAGCATTTTCTGAGCTATTATAAACTTTCTAGTATTGTCATTAGCACAAATATATTCTTCAAAAATCAACTATGAAGAAAAAATTGCACAATGTTGGAAAATTTGAATTTCAAAAGATCTGCTCATCTCTACTGGTGACTCATTCTTGGCCTCTCTCCACCCATTGTCTGCTTCATGAAAAGAACCTGTGCTCTCCCCTCCATCATCACCAAAAAAGGAGGGAAATAACCCAAGAGTCCTGAAAAGTGAGTAGGCAAGAAATATCAGTCAACTTTGTAAAAACCCTGCACTGCGATGGGACTCTATCATGATCCTCAAAGAGCCCTCTTTTCTTTGTATACCACAGGAAATAAGAGTGTCACAGTTAACGCCATGTTGAGAGAAATTCAAGCTAGAAAATTAAACACAGAACAAAAAAGAACCCCAAAAAAAAATGGGAAGGGAATGATTAAATAGATGAATAACATAAAAGAGGGAGAGACAAATAGCGAGTAAGAAATATTTGGGCACTGAGAGAGACAGAATGGAGATAAATGGCCGCGAACAACAAGCTGAGCTGAAAAACACTTGAAAGAAAAGATCCCTCGGGAAGGCATAAAAAAAGTAAGAGAGACAAGAGAAGCAAGGCAGAAGATGGAGGGAACGAACATGCACAAGATGGATTATTTGCTAAATCAATGAATGATAGAGAGAATGAAGGCAGATTGCTATAGTTGTAGTGTTGTGTATGATGGAGACTAACATAGTGAAGAGCGGAAGACACTGCAGCAATCTCTACTTCTCTGTGAAATCTGTAAAAACAAGTAATGCATCCCACCGGCCGACCATTTAGAATCTGTTGTAAATCCTCAGCCCATACTGAATTTATTTTCCACTATACGACGGAATATTATCTTGACCTGCCCTACCACCTTAGTGACAGAGGAAGTGGATATATACTGGTGCGTGTCTTTGTAATATTAACCCGAGTATTGACCAAAGACAATAAAATAATTGAATTTTACTGAAAGTCAACAGTGAGAGAAATTGTACAGACAGAAGTAATGCACCAAAGGAAGGAACCTAACCATGCTACAAGCATCTATTAACTGGAGGTTAAGAGCCGGAGATTGCAGCATCTCGGGAAGTAGCTAAAACAGACAGATAGTAGGAATTTGCACTCAGCTATAACTATGAAGCTCCATGTATTCCATCTTCATATTGTACCATGGATAGAAGAATTTCTCTAAACCAGCAATTACAAGACATAGAAAATTGCAAATAAAATGTTCTTGATTATGGAGCAGTCATAGAGACATACAAGTGCTTCTCATTAAATTAGAATATCATCAAAAAGTTAATTTATTTCAGTTCTTCAATACAAAAAGTGAATCTCATATATTATATAGAGTCATTACACACAGAGTGATCTATTTCAAGTGTTTATTTCTGTTAATGTTGATGATTATGGCTTACAGCCAATGAAAACCCAAAAGTCATTATCTCAGTAAATTAGAATACTTTATAATACCAGCTTGAAAAACTATTTTAAAATCTGAAATGTTGGCCTACTGAAATGTATGTTCAGTAAATGCACTCAATACTTGGCCTGGGCTCCTTTTGCATCAATTACTGCATCAATGCGGCGTGGCATGGAGGCGATCAGCCTGTGGCACTGCTGAGGTGTTATGGAAGCCCAGGTTGCTTTGATAGCAGCCTTCAGCTCGTCTGCATTGTTGGGTCTGGTGTCTCTCATCTTCCTCTTGACAATACCCGATAGATTCTCTATGGGGTTAAGGTCAGGTGAGTTTGCTGGCCAATCAAGCACAGTGATACTGTTGTTTGTAAACCAGGTATTGGTGCTTTTGACAGTGTGGACAGGTGACAAGTCCTGCTGTAGAATGAAATTTCCATCTCCAATAAGCTTGTCAGCAGAGGGAAGCATGAAGTGCTCTAAAATTTCCTGGTAGACGGCTGTGCTGACTTTGATCTTGATAAAACACAGTGGATCTACACCAGTAGATGACAAAGCTCCCCAAACCATCACTGATTGTGGAAACTTCACACTAGACCTCAAGCAGCTTGGATTGTGGCCTCTCCACTCTTTCTCCAGACTCTGGGACCTTGATTTCCAAATGAAATGCAAAATGTACTTTTATCTGAAAGCAACACCTTGGACCACTGAGCAACAGTCCAGTTCTTTTTACGTTACAAAACATACATATCAAAAGCCATCGTTATATGGGTTCCACAGTGGGAATTCTATTGCACAATAACCCAACGTTTTAGATATCATACAGTACGGCACATAAAAGAAGGGTACCTGGGCTTACCAGAAGGAGGTAGAGAGAGGAGTCCAGAGATGTGATGCGTCCTGACGCGCGTTTCTTTTATGTGCCAAAGGTAACATCCTCACCTGTGACCTGTTTGCTTGCCATCAGTGTATGTGCATAAAAGCTGAGTGAGTTTCTGGGATCCAGACAGACTCTTGCATCTTTCATCCAGCCACTGATGTTTCTGGATTGTGACTCATGGGGGAAGCAAAAGAATTGTCAATGGATCTACAGTAAAAGGTATCTGAACTGTATATAACAGGAAAGGGATACAAAAAGATAAACAAGAAATTGATAATGCCAGTCAGCAGCGCTCAAACTGTGATTAGCAAATGGAAAATCAGGGTTTCAGTAAAAACAAGACCACAGTCAGGTAGACCACCAACAATTGTGTCCACAACTGCCAGGAAAATTGTTCGGGATGCAAAGAAAAACCCACAAATAACATCAGCTGAAAAACTGGACTCTCTGAAAACTAGCGGTGTGACTGTTACAAGATGCACAAAATGGAGGCACTTGAAGAAAAATGGACTGCATGGTCGAGTCGCCAAAAGAAAGCCATTACTGCGCAAATGCCACAAAGTATCTTGCCTACAATACACAAAACAGCAAAGAGACAAGCAAGCGTCAAAACTTCTGGAACAAGGTAATTTGGAGTGATGAGAACAAAATTGAACTTTTTGGCCACAACCATAAACGTTACATTTGGAGAGAGGTCAACAAGGCCTATGATAAAAGGAACACCATTCCTACTGTAAAGCACAGAGGTGGATCACTGATGTTTTAGGGATGTGTGAGCTACAAAGGCACAGAAAACTTTGGCAAAATTAAAGGAAAGATGAATGCAGCACGTTATCAGCAAATACTGAAGGCAAATTTGCAATCATCAGGTGGAAGCTGCACATGGAATGTACTTGGATGTGCCAACATGATAACGATCCAAAACACAAGGCCAAGTTGACCAGTCATTGGCTACAGCAGAACAAAATGAAGGTTCTGGAGTGGCGATCTCAGTCTTCTGACCTCAATATCATTGAGCCATTCTGGGGAGATCTCAAGTGTGTATTTCATGCTAGACAGCCCAGGAATTTACAGGAACTGGAGGCTTTTTGCCAAGCAGAGTGGGCAGCTTTACCATCTTAGAAAATAAAGAACCTCATCCACAACTACCACAAAAGACTTCATGCTGTCATTAATGTTAGAGGGGACAATACAAGGTTTTTGGAAATGGGGTATGTGAACATTTAATCAGGGTCATTTGGATGTTTTGGGTTTCACTATGATTTAAAATGAGAAAGCACAGTAGTATGACAATAAATGGCCGCACCCAACCACTAACCGTGAGTGGAGAAAAAGTTTTGATGTTATTATTCATATTCTCTGAAAAAGGCCAAGAAAGCAAAAATTCTGCTGGAGTATGTAAACTTTTGAGCACAACTGAAATATATATATATACATATATATATATAGAGAGAGAGAGAGAATTTATTGGGTATTACAACATACAGTAGTTATTGCAACATTGGAAAGCAGAACTGGAGAACTGGTACAGATTATACTGGACTGACACAGGGATCTGATCACTAGCTAGCCGCTTGTAGATTGACTATCTACAATTGTTCCTCAGGCATCTCTCAATAGGTGGTGGTGCCTTAAGTGTTAAGTGCCACCCAGCTATTGGCTGGGGACAAATTGGAAGTGTGCACACTGTCTCCTTAAAAGACCCATATTCTCTGGGAGAGTGCCCTAAGCAAGAAGGTGAAGTAAGAGACGAAGAATGACAGACTGGGTAGTGGATAAGTCGGCATCCCTGCTGGGTGGGAGGATAAGAAACATACATTGTCACTGCTGTTACAGTGCCCCCCTTTCACCCTTCCTCAAGCCTGCAAGGAATTTCTCTAGGATAAGAGGACCGTGAATATTCACCTGGGGTTCCCATAATCTTTCTTTGGGACCGACCCCCTTCCAAAGGTTTTTCCTCTCATCTTTTTCATGGCCAAGATGCTCTCTACCTCGAAGTCATCCTCAGAGCTGACTGGCACTGGAATGGCACCCAGATCTTTATAGGAGAGACTAAAAACTACAGGCTCGAGAAGGGAAAAATGGAAGGAGTTAGGCACACGCAATGATGGTGGGAGCTTTAATTTATACAATATCACGTTGATCTTTCTGAGGAGCTTGAACAGACTAATGTAGTGGGGACCCAACTTGTATGACGGCGTGCCCTAAGCACTCTGCCAGAGAACCTGCATGATGCACACAAACCCTGGGACATGGAAGGTGAAGCAGGAGACACAGCAGGGCTGTCTGGGCAGTGTGTAATTTGGCATTCCGGCTGGGTGGGAGGAGCAGATACATGGAGGGATGCTGGTGTTACAGGTGTAATTACATTGAACTTTTGCTTCAGAATTGCTGTGTTAGCTTGACATTAGAATGAGCATTTTATGTGTGCTGGTAAAGAAATGAGATCACTCCACCAAGTGTATTCATTCTCAATCTTACCAGCATGACAACCAACTACAGCTTTCACTGAGCATGAGAGATTTGAGCAGCAGCAGTAGGGGAGGAGGGATACTAAGGAGCTGTTGAGCATAAACTCAATAAACTTGGACTAAAAATTAGGTTCATACCAACATTCTGACATACATTCTGCCAAGTAAGTACATCAGCCTCATCTGGTCTAAGAGATTTACTTAATGTTATAGGCAGTTTATATTGTGAAATATGGTAAAAGATTCACTTTAACTGATGGGAAATATATAAAAAAAAAAGTATCTCCACAGACGGTAATGACTTCTCGGCTCTGCAGCTCTAGATATCCGCAGTGTCAATATCTAGGGATTAAAATCGTAGTGTCCAACATTTAATTGCTGACTTCTGCCATTTTCTTTTCTCTTCAGCTCTGACAACTCCTAATATGTTATCGGTGCACCCAAGGGATTAGGAAGCAACCAGTGTAAAAGGTTTTAATAAAGTAGCAATCTTAGTTTAGGACAACAAGCAAAGATGCCAGATAGGAACATCACCTACCTTTAGTTGAACATTTTTGAACATTGAAGTCTGACATCCAATTTACCTTGTTTTCTTTCTTTTTTTCCATTGGAGCTACCACAACATGGAAAACAAGGCCTTATCAGGGTTCTGTCTAACTTTTCCACACTTGATATTTTTAGTAAGTTTCTACCTACATTTTTGTGGAAATTGGTTATTATCAGAGACACTGCGTAATCAAAGCAACGGCTACATGGTGTATAAAATTATGGTTCGCAATTTCATAGAGTATGAACTTTCCTATATGTTTTAAGAAAGTTTTAAGGAGCGACAGTGAAATTTTAAAATGATGTATTCACAATTCAGATTTATTAGAGGTCTGGCCTAAAGTGGAATTTGGTGGAATTTTCTACACAGTAAGCCCAGGACCTAAAATTCAACCTATGGGAGTGGGAGACGAGGGTTGCATTGACAATCCAAAACAATGGCAGCACTTTGAACACATTTTATAAGTGGTCATAAACTTGTAAATAACTCATGAAAGAATAAAGTTACGTTAAAACCAAACTATATATATACGGTATATACAGTATATACAGTGGGGAAAATAAATAAATAATACACTGACGATTTTGCAAGTTTTCCCACCTACAAAGAATGGTCTGTAATTTTTATCGTAGGTACACTTCAACTGTGGGAAAAAGTATCTTAAGAAAAAATCCAGAAAATCATTTTGAATGGCTTTTACATAAAATATTTGCATTTCATTGCATGAAATAAGTATTTGATGCAATAAAAAAACCAAACTTAATATTTGGTGTAGAAACCTTTGTTTGCAATTACAGAGGTCGAACTTTTACTGTACTTCTTGATGGAGTTTGTCCACACTGCAGCAGGGATTTTGGCCCACTTCTCCTTACAAATCTCCAGATCTTTCAGGTTTTAGCACTGTCTCTTGGGCAACATTAAGTTTCATCTCCAAAGATTTTCTATTGAGCTCAGGTTTGGAGAGTGGTTAGGCCATTCCAGGACCTTGAAGTGCTTCTTAAGGAGCCACTCCTTAGTTTCCCTGGCTGTGCATTTCAGATCATTGTCATGCTGGAAGACCCAGCCAATACCAATCTTCAATGCTATTGCTGAGGGAAAGAGGTTGTTAGCCAAAATCTCACAATACATGACCCTATTCATCCTCCCTCTAATATTGTACAGTCATCCTGCCCCCTATGCAGAAAAACAACCTCAAAGTATGATGTTTCCCCACCATGCTACATAGTTTAGATGGTGTTCTTGGGGTTATACTCATCCTTCTTCTTCTTCCAAACACGGCGAGTGAAGTTGATACAAAAAAGTTATATTTTGGTCTCATCTGACCACATGACCTTCTCCCATGCTTCCTCTGGATCATTCAGATGGTCATTGGCAAACTTCAAATGGACCTAGACTTGTGCTAGCGTGAGCAGGGGGAAATTGCGTGCCCAGCAGGATTTTAATCCATGACGACATAGTGTGTTGCCAATGGTAATGTTTGAGACTGTGGTCTCAGTTCTCTTCAGGTCATTGACTAAGTCCTCCCATGTAGTTCTGGGCTGATTCCTGACCTTTGTCAGAATAACCCTTACCCCATGAGGCGAGATCTTTCATGGAGTCGCAGAACAAGACATCTTATGCTTCTTCCATTTTCTAATAACAGTTGTTGCCTTCTCATCAAGTTGCTTGCCTATTGTCCTGTAGCACATCCCAGACTTGTGAAGTTCTACAATTTTGTCCCTGGTGTCCTTAGACAGCTCTTTGGTATTGGCCATGGTGGAGAAGTTGGAGTGTGATTGATTGTGTGCACAGGTGACTTTTATACAGGTAACGAGTTCAAACGCAGGCAATGAGTGAAGTGTAGGGGAAGTGGACTGACCTATGGACCTGTCTGCAGCGGGAAGGTAACTGTACAATGTGCTTGACGTGGACTGCTGAATATGAATGTGGGAGACGGCTGGAGATAGTAGAGAAGATGGTGAAGTACTGGGTTTGGCCACTAGGGGGAGACCAAGCACAGCAGAAACAGAAGACGGTGTAGTACTGTAGTTTGGCCACAAGATGGCAGCAAAGAGCAGTGAGGAAAGGGCTTAACATCAGCTTAAGGCTACGAAACCACAGAGTCATGGGGGATGGAGTTACAGGAGCTCTAGAGGGGATTTCCCAGAGAGAGGGATATAAGAAAGGGTAGAGAGTTCCAGAAGCAAGCCAGTTCAGGGAGAGGAGATCAGGAGAGGAGAAGACTGAAGGGAGAGACAGACTGAAAAGAAGCTCCAGAAGGGATTGAGGAGGAAGACAGTCAGGGGGGTGGCCCTGACAGGAGAGCCGCAGGACAGAGAAGGCCGGGGATACCAGAAGGACGGACTCGGATGGGTGAAGCGCTGTGGTGGTAGGCTTAGGGCAGCCACAGTGAAAGAGCCGCAAGGGACGTCAATTAGGAAAAGGAAGGAAGTGAAAGTACCCGGGCCTGTGTGCGGAGTCGAGCAGCTGTTGTGTGGTGCTGTGGAGTCATCGAGAGGACGGCCAATAAAGAGAACCTGTTGAACGCACATCGGTGTCAGTCTTGAGTCTGTTTGCGGCGGAAGAAGGACCACCACCCCCCCCCCCCCAGGTCGGTTCCCCTACCTACAGCAGAGTACTAGGGCTTCTTAAAGAAAAACTAACAGCTCTGTGAGGACCAGAATTCTTGCTGGTTGGTATGTGATCAAATACTTATTTCATGCAATAAAATGCAATTTAATCAATTAAAAATCATACAATGCGATTTTCTGTTTTTTAGTTTTATATTCTGTCTCACAGGTGAAGTGTACCTACGATAAAAATAATTCATTGTAGGTAGGAAAACTTGCAAGATCGGCAGTGTATCAAATACTTATTTCCCTCACTGTATAACATTGTGTATCCCTTTCAGCATTAAAAAAAATGACGAAAGGTGCTCTTTTTTGATTCGAAAGTCTAAAGTTATAATGAAATGCAATAGCAACCTAAGTCATTGTTTTCAAATTCCTAACACACTGACATCCTACAAAGCTCACACATGACAGTTTCCTTGCATCTTCCACTTCATAGGTGCACTGCCTTGTAATCAAAACAAGTTTATTAACCCCTTCCTGCCATCCGACGTACTATCCCGTCCACGGTACCCGGGCCCGTATGACCGGGGACGGGATAGTACGTCGGCGCGATCAGCGGCGCCTACGTGGTGAGCGCCGCTGATCGCGGCCGGGTGTCAGCTGATTATCACAGCTGACACCCGGGACAATGTGTCAGGGGCGGTCACGGACTGCCCCGACACGTTAACCCCTTGCACACCGCGATCAAACACGATCGCGGTGTACCGGGGGTTAAAGGGAAGCATCGGCAGGGAGGGGGATCCCTCCGTGCTTCCCTGAGCCCCCCACGGCAGCGCAATGTGCAGCGCTGCTGCGGGGGACTCCCTTCCTCCAGGCCCCCGAATCCAAGATTGCGACGGGGGGCCTTCGGGGGCCTGCGGAAGCTGGCTTCCTCAGTGCCTGCAAAGCGCAGGCATGAGGAAGCCTTCTGCAGTGCCTGTGTCAGATCGCTGATCTGTCACAGTGATCTGTGATGTGACAGATCAGCGATCTGTCACAGGACAGTGATGTCCCACCTGGGACTATTTAATAAAGTAAAAAAAAAAATAAAAAAAAGTGTAAAAATAATAAAAAAAAAATCGCCAAATAAATTAGAAAAAAAAAAAAATATTCCCCCAATAAATCCATTTTTTGGAAATAATAAAAAAAAAACAATAAAAGTACACATATTAGGTATCGCCGCGTCCGTAACGACCCGCCCTATAAAACTGTCCCATTAGTTAACCCCTTTAGCGAACCCCTTAAAAAATAAAAATAAAAAACGAAGCAAAAAATAATGATTTATTATCATACCGCCAAACAAAAAGTGTAATAACGCGCGATCAAAAAGACGCATATAAATAGCCATGGTACTGCTGAAAACGTCATCTTGTCCCGCAAAAAACGAGCCGCCACACAGTATAATCAGCAAAAAAATATAAAAGTTATAGCTCGCTGAATAAAGCGATGCAAAAATAATTATTTTTTATATAAAGTAGTTTTCATTGCATAAAACCGACAAAAACATAAAAAACGACCTAAATGAGGTATCGCTGTAACCGTACTGACCCGAAGAATAAAACTGCTTTATCAATTTTACCGCACGCGGAACGGTGTAAACGCACCCCCCCCAAAAGAAATTCATGAAACGCTGGTTTTTGTTCATTCTGCGTCCCAAAAATCGGAATAAAAAGCAATCAAAAAATTTCACGTGCCCGAAAATGGTACCAATAAAAACGTCAACTTGTCCCACAAAAAATAAGACCTCACATGACTCGGTGGGTCAAAATACGGAAAAATTATAGCTCTCAATATGTGGTGATGCAAAAACTATTTTTACAATAAAAAGCGTCTTTTAGCGTGCGACAGCCGCCAAACATAAAAACCGCCATAAATAGTAAATCAAACCCCCCCGTTATCACCCCCTTAGTTAGGGAAAAATAATAAAATAAAAAAAATGTATTTATTTCCATTTTTCCATTAGGGTTAGGGCTAGGGTTAGGGCTAGGGGTGTGTTGGGGTAGGGTTACGGTTAGTGTTAGGGTTAGGGCTAGGGCTAGGGTTAGGGTTAGGGCTAGGGCTAGGGTTAGGGCTAGGGCTAGGGTTAGGGGCGTGTTGGGGTTCGGGTTGGAGTTAGAATTGGGGGTTTCCACTGTTTGGGCACATCAGGGGCTCTCCAAATGCAACATGGCGTCTGATCTCAATTCCAGCCAATTCTGAGTTGAAAAAGTCAAATGGTGCTCCTTCCCTTCCAAGCTCTGCTATGCGCCCAAACAGTGTTTTACCCCCACATGTAGGGTATCAGCCTACTCAGGACAAATTGCAAAACAACTTTTGGGGTCCAATTTCTCCTGTTACCCTTAGGAAAATAAAAAATTGGGGGCAAAAATATCATTTTTGTGGAAAAAAATGATTTTTTTATTTTCACGTCCGAGTGTTATAAACTTCTGTGAAGCACTTGGGGGTTCAAAGTGCTCACCACACATCTAGATAAGTTCCGTGGGGGGTCTAGTGTCCAAAATGGGGTCACTTGTGGGGAGTTTCAATAGTTTAGGTACATCAGGGGCTCTCCAAACGCACATGACACCCGCAGACCATTCCATCAAAGTCTGCATTCCAAAACGTCACTGCTTCCCTTCCGAGCCCCGACGTGTGTCCATACAGTAGTTTTCTCCCACATATGGGGTGTCAGCGTACTCAGGACAAATTGGACAACAACTTTTGGGGTCCAATTTCTCCTGTTACCCTTGGGAAAATGAAAAAATTGGGGACTAATTGATCATGTTTGTGGAAAAAATACGATTTTTTTATTTTCATGCCCTGGCATTATAAACTTCTGTGAAGCCCTTGGGGGTTCAAAGTGCTCACCTCACATCTAGATACGTTCCTTAGTGGGTCTAGTTTTCAAAATGGGGTCATTTGTGGGGGGTTTCCACTGTTTAGGTACATCAGGGGCTCTCCAAACGCACATGACACCCGCAGACCATTCCATCAAAGTCTGCATTCCAAAACGTCACTACTTCCCTTCCGAGCCCCGACGTGTGCCCATACAGTAGTTTTCTCCCACATATGGGGTATCAGCATACTCAGGACAAATTGGACAACAACTTTTGGGGTCCAATTTCTCCTGGTACCCTTGGGAAAATAAAAAAATGGTGATTAAAAGATCATGTTTGTGGAAAAAATACGAATTTTTTATTTTCACGCCGGGTGTTATAAACTTGTGTAAAGCACTGGGGGGGTCAAAGTGCTCACCACACATCTAGATAAGTTCCTTAGGGGGTCTAGTTTCCAAAATGGTGTCATTTGTGGGGGGTTTCCACTGTTTTGGTACATCAGGGGTTTTCCAAACGCGACATCGTGTCCGATCTCAATTCCAGCCAAAAACGTCAAATGGTGCTGCTTCCCTTCCGAGCTCTGCCATGCGCCCAAATAGTGGTTTACCCCCACATGTGGGGTATCAGCGTACTCAGGACAAATTGCACAATAACTTTTAGGGTCCTGTTACCCTTGGGAAAATAAAAATTGGGGTGAAAAGATCATTTTTGTGGAAAAAATATGATTTTTTAATTGTACCGCTGTACGTTATAAACTTCTGTAAAGCCCTTGTGGGTTCAAAGTTCTCACCACATATCTAGATAAGTTCCTTGGGGGGTCTAGTTTCCAAAATGGGGTCACTTGTAGGGGGTTTCCACTGTTTAGGTACATCAGGGACTCTCCAAACGTGACATGGCGTCCGATCTGAATTCCAGCCAATTTTGCATTGAAAAAGTCAAACGGCGCTCCTTCCCTTCTGAGCTCTGCCATGCGCCGAAACAGTCGTTCCCCCCCCACATATCAGGTATCTGCGTACTCAGGACAAATTGCACAATAACTTTTGCAGTTCAATTTCTCCTGTTACCCTTGGTAAAATAAAAAAAATTGAACCTGAAGTATTTTTTTTATGAAAAAAAGTTAGATGTTCATTTTTTTTTTTAAATATTCAAAAAAATTCCTGTGACGCACCTAAAGGGTTAATAAACTTCTTGAATGTGGTTTTGAGCACCTTAAGGGGTGCAGTTTTTAGAATGGTGTCACTTTTGGGTATTTTCTATCATATAGACCCCTCAAAGTGGCTTCAAATGTGATGTGGTCCTAAAAATAAAATGGTGTTGTAAAAATGAGAAATCGCTGGTCAACTTTTAACCCTTATAACTTCTAACAAAAAAAAATTTTGGTTCCAAAATTGTGCTGATGTAAAGTAAACATGTGGGAAATGTTAGTTATCAAGTTTTTTGTGTGCCTTATCTCTGTGATTTAAGGGCATAAAAATTCAAAGTTGGAAAATCGCGAAATTTTCAAAATTTTCGCCAAATTTCCGTGTTTCTCACAAATAAACGCAAGTTATTTGAATGAAATTTTACCACTAACATGAAGTACAATATGTCACGAGAAAACAATGTCAGAATCACCGGGATCCATGGAAGCGTTCCAGAGTTATGACCTCATAAAGGTACAGTGGTCAGAATTGTAAAAATTGGCCCGGTCATGAATGTGCAAACCACCCTTGGGGGTGAAGGGTTTAATTAAAGGGATGTATCGCTCTCTTGGGTAGAACCAAAGATGCATAATATGACAAGTTGGCAAGTGACAGAACAACAAGTGGGACTTATATACTTGATTGGTGGTGGGTCAAAAAAACTTGATTTCCATTATATATACACCAAGCCTAATATCAAGAGTGCAGTAGACATGTCACTTTCTTTACATGTGAGATGGTTAAAAAAAATTGGAGGGTTCCATGGAATTTACGATTTTCTCATGCTTTACTGTCTGCAATCATATCTGGTGTACTCAGTGTACTTTTTTCCAAATAAAACTGTTAATCTCTAAGGGTATGTGCACATGTTCAGGATTTGCAGCAGGCATGATGCTGGAAACCACTGGCATGTGAGAGACATCCAAGAAACCACAGGCAAGCAGGTGAGATGCTGGAAACTGCTGGCAGGCATCGTGCAGGAGATCGCAGGCAAGCATATGAGCAGATCAAGGTGTCTAGAGAAAGATAGAGCCTTAGCAACATGAAGTCGTAATAAAGTCTTAATAAAGTCCTGGTAGCCACAAGCAGAAAGGAGACATCCTGTAATCCGCAGGTGGTCCCTAAGGCAAACTAAAAGTCTTAATAAAGTCTTGGAAGCTGCAAGTGGACAGGAGACATCCTGGAAGCTGCAGACAGGCAAGTGAAGTCCTGGAAAAAACTGACAGGAAATACACAGACAAATTAAAAGTCATACTAGAAAGTCTTAATTTAAAGACCCTGGTGTGTGTCTTGGAAGGCCTTAGATAGGCCTTGGAAGTTCAACATATGGGAGCAAGCCGGCACTGGAGAATCAGCACACCGCGCATAGTGACTGCAGACTTGTACTGTCATGATCAAGGTTGGATATGACAGGTTTTGAATAAGTAACCTTTTTTTTCTTTGAGCTGGTTGCTTAGAGTTGGTTTTGCCCCCGGTGGCCATTAGGGTTATTACACAGTGGTGTCTTTTGTTCTTGTTTGCCCCCACGGTGGTGGTGAGCGTTATTGCACGGGAATCTCTAACAGGTGTGAGACTCTGGCTCCTAACTATAAAGGTGTGTCAGGTGTTCTCACTCACTGTTGGTGATATTGGTGTTTTCCAACCATCCTTGGTGAAGGAAGGAGTTAGAGAGAGTTCCTGGCAGCTCAGTCAGAATCCTGGAGTGGCAGCTATGGTGTCAGCGAGGAGTTCTGGCAAAGCTTGGAGTGGCAGCTATGGTGTCAGCGAGGAGTTCTTGTAAAACATAGTGGCGTGGCAGCTATGTTGTCAGCGAGGAGTTCTTGCAAAGCTTGTTTGAGTGGCAGCTATGGTGTCAGCGAGGAGTTCTGGCAAAGCTTGGAGGAGTGGCAGCTATGGTGTCAGCGAGGAGTTCTTGTAAAACATAGTGGCGTGGCAGCTATGTTGTCAGCGAGGAGTTCTTGCAAAGCTTGTTGGAGTGGCAGCTATGGTGTCAGCGAGGAGTTCTTGCAAAGCTTGGTGGAGTGGCAGCTATGGTGAAAGCTGCACTCAGATGCTTTACTCTGTTGCTGGAAGAGAGCTGCACACAGATGCTGGACTCTGTTGCTGGAAAGCTGCACTCAGATGCTGGACTCTTGCTGGAAAGCTGCACTCGGATGCTGGACTCTGTTGCTGTAAAGCTGCACTCAGATGCGGGACTCTGTTGCTGGAAAGCTGCACTCAGGTGTTGGATCCGGTTGGAGGAAAAGATGCACTCAGGTCTCGGACTCTGTTGCTTGGAGCATTAGCAACAGAGCAAAGCTAAGTGGTGTTTCCCTGTTTGTCACTTTCCTCAATGTATGCTTTAGTGCAGTGGTGGGATTAGTTTCTGCACCGTCCACTTCACTAGTAAGGGATTGATTCAGGGCGAACTAGGGATTTCAGGTATCCTGATCAGCGCCCGGTGCGGAACCGGCCTAGGGATCGTTAGGAGTGTAGAGACACTGACTCAAGGGAGTGCAGGAGGTCTCCACGTCCCCGTTCCCTATCGCAGGGCCACCATTGTAATTGTTTTCCTGGCTTTCCCCTTTATTCTGAGATTCACCCTGCTGGAGGCGGTGTATCCAGACATACGTGTACTACTGAAATTCGTCTGCTGGAGGTGGTGTATCCGGCTGCACGTTCTATTATTTAAATTCGCCCTGCTGGAGGCGGTGTATCCAGGGTCACGCGTATCATATAAATTCGCCCTGCTGGAGGCGGTGTGTCCACCCTCACGTGACCATGATATGTACATTAAGACTGAACGACCGCTGAAGAAGACCTGAGCTGGAGGGAAGGAGCCAGTGGAGGACTGGATGGGAATCTTCAGCAGTGAGACAGGTGAGAACAAGGTGAGGTTAATACTTTTTTTTTTATTTTTTAACACTTCCTTTTAGTATGCTTTGGGCTATGGATAGATCCTCAAAGCATAATAAATCAATTTTACTGGAACTTGGAGCACATTTAATTTGCTTTTAATAAATTTGATGCAAATCTATTTTCCAACCAAATTCGAGTAAATCCAAGGAATTCAAATTTTGGTAGATTCATTCGTCTTTCATCTTTGGCTACATAGCTTTATATACAGCAAGATGTAATACTGTGGATACTCCGATACCTTTTTTTATCACAGCTAGCACTACTAAGTTTACAGGACCCTGTTCACATAATTTTGTACTTTGCTTTAGCACTTGTCGTTATAAAAGAGGTGCAGCCTCTAGACATGGCCTGGAAATCCAACTTAACAAATATTCTTAATGCCGACCTAGACGCTTCATAGAAAATCATGGAAGAAGATCATAGAAAAGTAGTGAAGACTACTAAACGCTTCGATTAACATTTTAACTTTTTCCTCCAGAAGTTTTAACCCATTTGGAGAGAATGAAGGTGAATAATTCATGCAATCAGGTAAGTGTTACTTGTCCTCTCCACAGGCCATCAGCTTTCACCGTTACTGAAACATCCCTGGGAATCGTGCTATAAAAGACACTTCTCCTGCATTGCTATAAGTATGTGAACACCTGAACATGACATCCGTATTTGCTTGTCGAACATCTCATTTCAAAACAATTACCGCTAATATCGACTTGTCCCCACTGAAAGTCAACCATGCATCTGCAGGGAAGTTTTCCATTAGATTTTAATGATGTGATTGGATAAGTATATTGAGACTTTTTTCACCGGTTGTTTAGTTTGGGTCGGGTTGTCTGTGGGCCAGTCAATGTCGACCACATGGAGGTAAATGTCAATTAAAGGGGTTCTCCGGGATTCATTTTTCATTACCTATAGAATTGTTGAAGAGGAAAATAACAGATGCAAATGATCACCCTCCCATGCCGATGGCGTAAACTGAAGCTTGTGGTCCCCAATGCAAAAATCTTCAACAGAGCCCCTAACTATAATCATTTTTTTTAATAGTATTGGTCTTTCAGGCCCTCAAGGTTTCAATCTTTGCACCCACTATTCTTCTGCCCATGTTTCCAAGGCCTCTGTACCATAGTCTTTGTTGACAGGGTGCAGCAGAGATGGTATAACTACAACATGTTACCACTGCTGCCAATCACTCATTTCAGTGGCTCCGCGGTTGTAGACGGCATGAGCCACTGAGACCAGTCATTGGCTGCCACTGTTATAGTCCCTGATCTCTCCAGGGTGAGTAGTCGTGTTTGTTATTTCCTACTTCTGCAATCTTATGGGAAATGATAAACCTTGAAAACATCGAGATTCGAATACCTGGAACTAAGGGGCCAGACTCGATCCAAGTCAGAAGGCCTCATACAGTGGGGAAAAATAGTATTTAGTCAGCCACCAATTGTGCAAGTTCTCACACTTAAAAAGATGAGAGGCCTGTAATTGACATCATAGGTAGACCACAACTATGAGAGTCAAAATGAGAAAACAAATCCAGAAAATCACCTTGTCTGATTTGGCAAGCTTTATTTTTCAAATTATGGTGGAAAAGAAGTACTTGGTCACCTAAACATGCAAGATTTCTGGCTCTCACAGACCTGCAACTTCTTCTTTAAGAGGCTCCTCTGTCCTCCACTCATTACCTGTAGTAATGGCACCAGTTTGAACTTGTTATCAGTATAAAAGACACCTGTCCACAACCTCAAACAGTCACACTCCAAACTCCACTATGGTGAAGACCAAAGAGCTGTCAAAGGACACCAGAAGCCAAATTGTAGCCCTGCACCAGGCTAGGAAGACTGAATCTGCAATAGGCAAGCAGCTTGGTGTGATGAAATCAACTGTGGGAGCAATAATAAGAAAATGGAACACATACAAGACCACTGATAATCTCCCTCGATCTGGGGCTCCTCGCAAGATCTCACCCCGTGGGGCCAAAATGATCACAAGAACGGTGAGAAAAAATCCTAGAACCACATGGGAGGAACAAGTGAATGACCTGCATAGAGCTGGAACCACCGTTACAAAGGCTAAATCAGTAACACACTACGCCGCCAGGAACTCAGATCCTGCAGTGCCAGATACGTCCCCCTGTTTAAGCCAGTTCATGTCCGGGCCCGTCTGAACTTTGCTAGAGAGCATATGTTTTTTATCCAGAAGAGTATTGGGAGAATGTCATATGGTCTGATGAAACCAAAGTAGAATTCTTTGGCAGAAACAAAACTCGTCATGTTTGAAGGAGGCAGAATGCTGAGTTGCATCCAAAGAACACCATACCTACTGTGAAGCATGGGGGTGGCAGCATCATTTTTTGGGGCTGTTTCTCTGCAAAGGGACCAGGACAACTGATCCGTGTACATGAAAGAATGAATGGGGCTATGTATCGTGAGATTTTGAGTGCAAACCTCCTTCCATTAACAAGGGCATTGAAGATGAAACGTGGATGGGTCTTTCAGCATAATAATGATCCCAAGCACACCGCCGGGGCAACGGAGGAGTGACTGGCTTTGTAAGAAGCATATGAAGGTCCTGGAGTGGCCTAGCCAGTCTCCAGATCTCAACCCCATTGAAAACCTTTGGAGTGATTGGAAAATCCATGTTGCCCAGCGACTGGCCCAAAACATCACTGCTCTAGAGGAGATCTGCATGGAGGAATGGGCCAACAAACCACCAACAGTGTGTGCCAACCTTGTGAAGACTTACAGAAATCGTTTGACCTCTGTCATTGCCAACAAATGGATATATAACAAAATATACCTAGCCTCCTATCATCGGACAAGAACCTATTGTGCTTTTTGTTCCACAGTTTTTTTCTACACTGATTATAATGATGTGTCACTCAGATTGCTGGGTGCAGCAGTTGTAATACAATGAGAGTTATTAGATGTAGCATGTAGGAGAGATCAGAAAGCTGCCACCGCCCACACCAGGCTCTGTATGTACATTGTCTAGAGACAGTGAGCTACTTATCAGAGTAGGGGAATGATTGGTCCAACAGGCACATGAGACCTAGTCCAGCAATGATAATCACCTGGTAATAAAACCTTCATTGTAAGTAAACAGCCTGATAGGTAACACATTGCTGAATCAGTCACAGAGTCTAATAAAGCACAGATGGTCTACGGTATATCAAAGTATGTAGCAGATCTGAGTTTGTCATCAGTCCAATGCAGAACTGACCTGCAGTAAAGCAAAGTGTTGTGAGTTGGAGACATTTTACATATTTTGCCACCAGGAGTTTCAAATTATAGTTCTAATTATATCCAACTAGTATACTTTATTTTTGATGGAGGAAAAAAAAAAGAAGCAGACTGGACACATTCTAGATCAACTAGTATAGCAGGGTTGCTCAGGGATATAGCAGAGCTGGGTTAGCCACAGAGTCAATTATAGCAGCACTGACAAACATTGAAGCAGAGCACCAAGCAATGTAGAAGAACTGAGCTAGGGCAGGAGCAGATGAGTGTATTTTTGGTCCATTTGTGATCCGACAAAACGTCAGACTTCACTCGGAACAATGTTATGCTATGGGGCTGTGAACACATCCAATTCTTTCGTTGGACATAGACGGTCTGAGGAAATAAATCTCAGCGCATCCGAGTTTGATCTGATATTTGGCTCACACTCAACCATGCAGGTCAATGAGTGGGTGGAAAACATTGGACTGCACTAAGATGACATCTGAGAGCAGTTTGATTTCCGTGCAGTGACACAATGGAGAAAATGGAGGAATCTGAGATAATCAGATCACGCTATGATCAGAGTTTGATCAGAGTGACATTTGCATAATTAACCCAATTCTCTTGGATGAGAGAATATACGCTCTTGCCTACGGAATATCAAAGCATATAGCGGAGCTTGGTTTGTCATAAGTGCAAGGCAGAACAGATCTGCGGTATAGCAGAGTGATGAAAATTGGGGGCATTTTACAAATTTTGCCCCAGGAGCTTAAACTTATTGTGATGCTAGCCCCTTCTCACGGCTAAGCCGTGAGTCAGAGTGGTCTGGGAGTCCAAGGTCAGAAGCCAGGAGGGTACGTCAGAAAGAGAAGGAAGAGACAAAAGCGTAGTCGGGTAACGTTCCGAGGTCAGAGTACCAGTTTTATTTTTATTTTTGATGGAGGTAAAAAAAAATGCAGACTGGACAGACATTCCAGAACAAATAGTATAACAGAGGTGCCCAGCGATATAGCAGAGCTGAGTTAGCCACAGAGTCAAACATAGCAGAGCTGGCGAAAGGTGTAGCAGAGCATCAGGCGATGTAGAAGAGCTGAGCAAGGGCAGGTGCAGACCAGTATATTTTATAAAACGTCAGACAGCACTCGGACCAATGTCATGCTACGAGGCAGCCCACGTATCCGATTGCTTTCCTGGGAAGGTTTTCTCCATCTTCTCCTCATCAGACAGAATGCAACTCAAATACTCTATTTTTGATGGAGAAATAAAAATTGATTCTAGACACTCGCTGGGTGTTTCCTTGCAATCATCTAATTCTCCTGTCGCCTGGGTAAAAATGTAACAACTATCTTAAGAAAGAGATTAGACATGACAGTTGCCTGCAGAGCAAAGAAGCATTTTCTCTATTCAAGCGTTGTCGTATGACGTAGGAACGCCAGGCCGTCCCTGAAAGGGTTAATCTAATGAGATTCTGAGGCTCATTGAAGTCAATTAGGAGCAAAGAGTGTTTAATTGTCACGGGAACGGGAAAGTGTGAATATCGGGCTCGGTGCCATATGGAGACGGCAAAATGAAACTTGAATGAGTGGCAGCTCGAACCTGTGGCGCTCTCATTAAATCCAGAAGCAGAGCGCAGATTGATGTGTCAGCCTCCTGCTGCTCCCTGCTGCCGACTGACAGACACACAGCCACGCACAGACACCGCCACTGCCCCGTGCACGGCTAAGAGTCTCGTCTTCACGAAAGGCATAGAGCAGATAGGAAATGGAAAGATTACAGGTGTCCTGGTCGGAGATACGGGAATAGACTGAAAATCAGACCCGGAGGGGTGGTGATCGAGAAAAAGGTGCAAAGGAAAGAAACGGCAAAGGGGACAAGATGACAGAAAGTGATGGAAGAGAGAGGAAAGAGAATGATTGATGAAAGGACAAAGAGAAAATTCTCCTCCCGCAGTGCTGGGAAAATAGAAGACAAAGGGACAATATCAGCAATGGAGGCTAATTGATCTGTATAGACTAAAACCCAGGGATGGAGCTTTAGGGGATTTTGAGTTAGTAGACGCATATGGGACATAGTGTCCAACCACCGACTCGTAATACAAAAGAATGAAGTGACGCATGATGGCTGCAGCTCAAGAGCTTCAAGTTTTGCCTCTGCTAAAGCAGCAGACCATTGCCTAAATTCATTTGATGATGTAGCAAACATTAACTTCACATTTATAGCTTTGCCTACCGTCATGCATAAAGCGGATCTGTCATCTGATTTCACGATACAATCGGCATAGATTATTACTTAGACCTTCTAAACCTGATGAGACCGGTGTACTTACTTTGAAAATCCACATTAGAATGACTGCTATCGCTATCCTGCTAGACTCATAAAATGCAATTTTTTAATTTGAGGATTATGCAACCATTCCAACAAAATACACCTGCTTCCTCAGGTGTTACCGAGCTAAATAATAATGTCTGCAGTTTGTTTGGTGAAATCTGGTGACAGATCTGTTTTAAGTTTTGACACATGTTACTGTATCTATTGGATATTAGCTTAAAGGGAATCTGTCACCAGGCTTCTGCTAGCTTATCTCATGTATGAAAAGAGACCCTGATTCTAGTGATGCATCACTTAGTTTAATGGGTGCAGCAGTTGTGACACAATCAGAGTTTTTAGATGAAGCATGTAGCAGAGCTCAGAAAGCTAGCCCCGCCTACTCCAGGCTCTCTATGTATATTGTCTATTGATAGTGAGCTGTCTATCAGAGGAGAGGTGTTGTTGAACCAGCAAGCACGTGAGCTGCAGTCCAGACAGTGATAACCTCCTGGTGATACAATGAAGGTTTTAAGTAAACAACAGCACACAGCCTAATAAGTGACACATGTCTGAATTCAGTGTTTCAGCCTCTATCTCATGCTGTCTTCAGATTGCATAGCAAAAACATGCTGACAGATTCCCTTTAATGCAACCCTCACTAGTGAATGAATAAGTTAAAAACTACACAGTGTTCCCCAGTGTTTGATCTTAGATCAGTGTGGTCTGATTGTTGTACCAAATACCCCTTACTTCTCTCCAGCCTCAAGACTGCAGTTAGGAGAAGTTGAAAATTCTAGGACTGTGGTACCAGAGATACAAAGTCAGCAATGGGCAGTGTTATCTATGTTAGTACTTTAGACTTTGAATGGAACAGCCAGACAAATGTGTGACCATCTGCCATATAGATCTCGATCACAGTCAAGGAGGATCCAGTGTCTAGCAGAGGACACAAAAAATTCTGGTGATGAGGATCGGGAGCGTAACGACTACGGTCGCAGCAGTCGCCACTGCGACCAGGCCCGGGGAAAGTCAGAGGCCCGACAGGTCAGACCATGGTTGGGAAACCATCCCAATTCTCGAGGGACTGTCCCGTTTTTGCCCCCCCTGCACTGCACTGAGCCGCTACGTCCCCCATGCACCCCATGCTCGCCTTCCCAGACACCCACGGCAGCACTCACAGCCTGCAACAACTTTGCTAGACTGTTTTCTCTTCTGTGGCACAGGACCTGTGATGAGGTCACAGGAGGGGAGGAGTCAGGGGTCACAGGATCAGGATCCTACATGTCTCCAGGACTCTGCTGTGCTGGTTGTCATGGTGCTGCATGAGTACCACAAAAATTCAAGGCTAATATGCATATTACTCCCAAATATACATATTGTGAATCATGAGACAAAATTGTTTGTTTCTATTGTGCACAAATGGACAAAATCGAGAGTTTAAAGGACAAATTGGAAAATAAACAGAAAAAAACTACGAAAGAGCCGATAAAACAGTGTCCAATATTTTCAATAAAATAAGTATTTTATTCACAAGATTAAATCACATATAAAAATGGTGGGGACACAAATACCAAAGAAAAAGAGGGGGCAAAACTGGGAATCCTTATTGCACTTGAATATAAATGGGAAATAATAATATACATAAGTGACAAAAAAATTATATATATAAATGTGTATATAATTAAGTGCATAAACAAATGCAATCTATACATAAAATAGTATATCAATAATTCAATCAAAATGCCATAGTGCAAGGTAAGACAAATTATAAATTATACAGATGTATCAAAACACACCAACCAAGATTAAGTTAAATAATAAAGTGCAAATGCAGAGTATCCATGGTCTCTAAACTGAGGTCCATATGCTTGGTGTAAATCACCATGTATAGTATCAAGCCTGAGATAGATAGCACCTGAATATAACAAATCATAAAGTGCCAATGCAAAAAATACAATAATTCTTTATAGTGCTACTGGCCTAATGGCCATTAGATACAACCCTTGATGCATGATGCTATAACAAAAAAATATTGGGGTGCAAATTAATAATGTCCATTAAATACCTTGTATCAGTAGTGCCAGATTCCCAGGATGCGTCTGACCCCGATGCGCGTTTCGGCGTCTGCCTTGGTGCTGCATGAGGTAAAGTTTCTGTGTGGGGTCAGGAGGGGTTTACAATGTGGATGTAGCAGAGCTGTGTGTGTACGGAGCAGAGCCATGTGTGTACAATTTTGGACGGAGCGGAGCCGTGTGTGTACGAGGTGCACAGAGCAGAACCGTGTGTGTAGGAGGTGTATGGAGCAGAGCCGCGTGTGTATGAGGTGTACGGAGCGGAGCCGCGTGTGTACGGAGCGGAGCCGCGTGTGTACGAGGTGTACGGAGCGGAGCCGCGTGTGTACGAGGTGTACGGAGCGGAGCCGCGTGTGTACGAGGTGTACGGAGCGGAGCCGCGTGTGTACGGGGTGTACGGAGCGGAGCCGCGTGTGTACGGGGTGTACGGAGCGGAGCCGCGTGTGTACGAGGTGTACGGAGCGGAGCCGCGTGTGTACGAGGTGTACGGAGCGGAGCCGCGTGTGTACGAGGTGTACGGAGCGGAGCCGCGTGTGTACGAGGTGTACGGAGCGGAGCCGCGTGTGTACGAGGTGTACAGAGCAGAGCCACGTGTGTACAAGGTGTGCGGAGAGCAGCCGCGCATGTACGAAGTGTATGGAGAGGAGCCACGCGTGGACGAGGTGTATGTAGCGGAGCCTTGTGTGTACGAGGTGGACGGAGTGGAGATGTGCTTGTATTTTGGCATGGGGGGGCCCCATTTGAAAGTTCGCACCGGGGCCCATATCCTTGTAGTTACGCCACTGATGGGGATACTTGTCCTATTACCACCTACCACTTTGATTTGGCATTTTTCAACGACTCGTGTTAAACCTCAAGTTAAAGATTTGAGCATCAAGATGCATAAAAAGGCATAGAACTCATCAGAATAATTTGTGTTGTGCTCTCAGCATATTTTTCTGATAAGATATAGCACAGGGCTTGTTATATTTCTTTGTACTATTAATTTAAGCAAATTTCGTTAAAAGTAAAGGTCTCATGTACACATCAAGTTAATATTTGAAATGTCCGTACATTAAAAGGAATATGTCATCAGGTTTTTGAAAACTGATGTGAAAGCAGCATAATGTAGGGGCAGAGACCTTCATTCCAGCGATATATCACTTACTTTACTGGGTGCAGCAGTTGTGAAACAATCATAGTTTGTAGATGTAGCAGAGCGCAGAAAGCTAGCCCCTCCCACACTACAGATTGACAGCTTTCTGTGTACATTGTAAATATTTGACAGTAAGTAGCTACTCAGTGCTGGGGGTGTGGTTGGACCACTTAGCATGCAGGAGCTAGTCTGGCAGTGATAATTCCCTGCTGATAAAATACTCACTGTACAGTCATATGTAAAAGTTTGGGCACCCCTATTAATGTTAACCTTTTTTCTTTATAACAATTTTGGTTTTTGCAACATGTATTTCAGTTTCATATATCTAATAACTGATGGACTCAGTTATATTTCTGGATTCAAATTAGGTTTATTGTACTAACAGAAAATGTGCAATCTGCATTTAAACAAAATTTGACCGGTGCAAAAGTATGGGCACCCTTATCATTTTCTTGATTTGAACACTCCTAACTACTTTTTACTGACTTCCTGAAGCACTAAATTGGTTTTGTAACCTCATTGAGCTTTGAACTTCATAGCCAGGTGTATCAAATCATGAGAAAATGTATTTAAAGTGGCCACTTGCAAGTAGTTCTCCTATTTGATTCTCCTATGAAGAGTGGCATCATGGGCTCCTCAAAACAACTCTCAAATGATCTGAAAACAAAGATTATTCAACATAGCTTTTCAGGGGAAGGATACAAAAAGTTGTCTCAGAGATTTAACCTGTCAGTTTCCACTGTGAGGAACATAGTAAGGAAATGGAAGAACACAGGTACAGTTCTTGTTAAGCCCAGAAGTGGCAGGCCAAGAAAAATATCAGAAAGTCAGAGAAGAAGAATGGTGAGAACAGTCAAGGACAATCCACAGACCACCTCCAAAGACCTGCAGCATCATCTTGCCGCAGATGGTGTCACTGTGCATCGGTCAACAATACAGCGCACTTTGCACAAGGAGAAGCTGTATGGGAGAGTGATGCGAAAGAAGCCGTTTCTGCAAGCACGCCACAAACAGAGTCGCCTGAGGTATGCAAAAGCACATTTGGACAAGCCAGTTACATTTTGGAAGAAGGTCCTGTGGACTGATGAAGCAAAGATTGAGTTGTTTGGTCATACAAAAAGGCGTTATGCATGCGCTGTATTGTTGACCGATGCACAGTGACACCATCTGCAGCAAGATGATGCTGCAGGTCTTTGGAGGTGGTCTGTGGATTGTCCTTGACTGTTCTCACCATTCTTCTTCTCTGCCTTTCTGATATTTTTCTTGGCCTGCCACTTCTGGGCTTAACAAGAACTGTACCTGTGTTCTTCCATTTCCTTACTATGTTCCTCACAGTGGAAACTGACAGGTTAAATCTCTGAGACAACTTTTTGTATGCTTCCCCTGAAAAGCTATGTTGAATGATCTTTGTTTTCAGATCATTTGAGAGTTGTTTTGAGGAGCCCATGATGCCACTCTTCATAGGAGAATCAAATAGGAGAACTACTTGCAAGTGGCCACTTTAAATACCTTTTCTCATGATTTGATACACCTGGCTATGAAGTTCAAAGCTCAATGAGGTTACAAAACCAATTTAGTGCTTCAGGAAGTCAGTAAAAAGTAGTTAGGAGTGTTCAAATCAAGAAAATGATAAGGGTGCCCATACTTTTGCACCGGTCAAATTTTGTTTAAATGCAGATTGCATATTTTCTGTTAGTACAATAAACCTCATTTGAATCCAGAAATATAACTGAGTCCATCAGTTATTAGATATATGAAACTGAAATAGCTGTTGCAAAAACCAAAATTGTTATAAAGAAAAAAGGTTAACATTAATAGGGGTGCCCAAACTTTTACATATGACTGTATTTATTCAACAGTACACAGCCTAATAAGTGACACATCACATAAATCAGAGTCTCAGCCCCAAACTAATGCTGTCTTACCAGGAATGGTCTGAGAATAGTTAAATTTGTCACCAATAGAGTTGAGCGACTTTTGCTTTTTTAGGGTCGCCTTTCGTTTCGTGAAACCCGACTTTTCCAAAAGTCGGGTCGAGCAAGATCGTCCGATTATAGGGAAAAGTCGGGGTCGTCCCGAAACACGAAACCCAATGTAAGTCAATGGGGAATAAAAGTCGGCAGTGAGAGGAGGACAGGAAACACACCTACAGTGCCCATTTGAATGCCAAAAGCATCAATTCTTCTTACTTAAGCTTGTCAACCTTAATTAACTTCATAATACAAGTTACGCACTGAAAAATGGGGGTTATTTGGCTAAATTTGTGGGGGGGGAGGGCTGGCTGCAGGTTTTCATGTGCCCTGGGCGAAAGAGCGCCCCTTTAACACATACCACAACTCATCATGCTCCGATACGGCAGAGAAATAGCGGTATAGTGCAATGAAAAATACCTCACTTTTTACATCTCATGACGAGGCCCATCTATTTCTCCATACAAAATCATTGGTCCCATATAATGTTTGAAACAGTATATGATGAGCTCCACATAATGCTACAGTATATGTTGGTCCCCATGGATGAAGCTCCACTGTCTTATGGGCCCAAATAATGCTCCAAACATAATGGGCCCCATTTCTAATGCTCTAGTGTATAATGGGCCCTGTAAATGCTGCTCCAGTGTCTGATGTCCACCTTTGGAATGTTCCAGTGTATGGTGGGCCCCATCTATCATTCTACAGAGTATAGTGCTCCCCAAAAATTGCTGTCCCAACATAGAAAACAATCAAATAAGTCTCCTCGCTAGGGAATCCCTGTACTTGTCTGGACAGGTGCTGTAGCTTGCTTAACAGCTCGCCAGCCGTTCTCACGCCCAGTATGGATTGCACGTGATTGCACAAAGGTTAGAAAGGGTACCGTATCCCTGGATAACATGTATGGATAGCGTACACATTCAAAATATATGTCTATACAGCATGAGGCAGGCTCAGACGGTGTTAGGCCCAGTATGGATTGCACGTCATTGCACAAAGGTTAGAAGGGGTACCGTATCCCCGGATAACATGTATGGATAGCGTACACATTCAAAATATATGTCTATACAGCATGAGGCAGGCTCAGATGGTGTTAGGCCCAGTATGGATTGCACGTCATTGCACAAAGGTTAGAAAGGGTACCGTATCCCCGGATAACATGTATGGATAGCGTACACATTCAAAATATATGTCTATACAGCATGAGGCAGGCTCAGACGGTGTTAGGCCCAGTATGGATTGCACGTCATTGCACAAAGGTTAGAAAGGGTACCGTATCACTGGATAACATGTATGGATAGCGTACACATTCAAAATATATGTCTATACAGCATGAGGCAGGCTCAGACGGTGTTAGGCCCAGTATGGATTGCACGTCATTGCACAAAGGTTAGAAAGGGTACCGTATCCCTGGATAACATGTATGGATAGCGTACACATTCAAAATATATGTCTATACAGCATGAGGCAGGCTCAGACGGTGTTAGGCCCAGTATGGATTGCACGTCATTGCACAAAGGTTAGAATGGGTACCGTATCCCCGGATAACATGTATGGATAGCGTACACATTCAAAATATATGTCTATACAGCATGAGGCAGGCTCAGACGGTGTTAGGCCCAGTATGGATTGCACGTCATTGCACAAAGGTTAGAAAGGGTACCGTATCCCTGGATAACATGTATGGATAGCGTACACATTCAAAATATTTGTCTATACAGCATGAGGCAGGCTCAGACGGTGTTAGGCCCAGTATGGATTGCACGTCATTGCACAAAGGTTAGAAAGGGTACCGTATCCCTGGATAACATGTATGGATAGCGTACACATTCAAAATATATGTCTATACAGCATGAGGCAGGCTCAGACGGTGTTAGGCCCAGTATGGATTGCACGTCATTGCACAATGGTTAGAAGGGTTACCGTATCCCCGGATAACATGTATGGATAGCGTACACATTCAAAATATATGTCTATACAGCATGAGGCAGGCTCAGACGGTGTTAGGCCCAGTATGGATTGCACGTCATTGCACAAAGGTTAGAAGGGGTACCGTATCCCCGGATAACATGTATGGATAGTGTACACATTCAAAATATATGTCTATACAGCATGAGGCAGGCTCAGACGGTGTTAGGCCCAGTATGGATTGCACGTCATTGCACAAAGGTTAGAAGGGGTAGCGTATCCACGGATAACATGTATGGATAGCGTACACATTCAAAATATATGTCTATACAGCATGAGGCAGGCTCAGACGGTGTTAGGCACAGTATGGATTGCACGTCATTGCACAAAGGTTAGAAGGGGTACCGTATCCCCGGATAACATGTATGGATAGCGTACACATTCAAAATATTTGTCTATACAGCATGAGGCAGGCTCAGACGGTGTTAGGCCCAGTATGGATTGCACGTCATTGCACAAAGTTTAGAAGGGGTAACGTATCCCCGGATAACATGTATGGATAGCGTACACATTCAAAATATATGTCTATACATCAGGAGGCAGGCTCAGACGGTGTCAGGCACAGTATGGATTTGACGGCCCAGATTACACAGCGGAGGAGCAGGGAGAGGTAAAGATTGCAAATGCTGGGGCCCTGGCCAAGCAAGGGGGGCCCACTCGTGGGCGTCGGTACTGGCACTGGGCCCCTCATAGTACAGCGGTGTGTCTGACAGCGGGTGTGCACCACCACCGTCAGAGACACTTGATTGCACTATGAGGGACCCTGTGCCAGTGCCCGCGCCCAAGAGTCGGCCTACCCACCTGTCCAGGGCAACGGCACTCGCACGGTGTCGTGCGCTAGGTGGTGACCCCGGCCATGGGGGGGGAGGCAGCACAGTTAGGGAGTTTTAGAAAGTGGCATATGTTGATGTTGGACATTCAACTGATGCAAAAGGCGAAATAGGTGAAGTACCAGGAAGAGGTGGACCAAAGCAAGCCATTTTTCTGTCACCCTATGTGTCATCAGGGGAAGGTGGGACAAAATCCTTGGAAATCCATGCGTGGTTCATTTTAATGAAGGTTAGATCATCCACATTTTGGGTTGACAGACGGGTCCTTTTTTCTGTCAGGATTGATCCAGCTGCACTGAAGACTCTTTCCGATAGCACACTTGCAGCTGGGCAAGCGAGCTCCTGTAAGGCATATTGGGCCAATTCAGGCCAGGTGTCCAGTTTAGCGGCCCAATAGTCAAAGGGGAATGACCTGTGTGGGAGAGCATCGATATGGGAGGAAAAGTAGTTTGTAACCATAGTTGACAACTGCTGTCTCCTGTCACTTTCCATCGATGCAGTATTACCAGTTGTGTGAGCGGTATTTGAAAAATCAGTCCACAACATTGTCATGAAACCCCTGTCTCCAACGCCACTTCTGCTGTGTGCACCACGAACACCTCTGCCAAGCTGCCCCCGGCCCGTACGGCTCGTGTGAGAACCATCACCGCTGCTGTGTGCTGGGAATGCCTCAAGCAACCGATTTACCAGAGTTGCTTGTTTATTAGCCAATATTAGGTCAAGGTTCTCCTGTGGCATGATGTTTTGTAATTTGCCTTTATAGCGTGGATCCAGGATGCTGGCCAACCAGTAGTCGTCATCGTTCATCATTTTGGCAATGCGGGGGTCCCTTTTTAGGATCCGCAAGGCATAATCTGACATGTGGGCCAATGTTCCCGGTGTCAATGATGCACTGCGAGTGCTGGGTGGAGGAGCACTTTCTGGCAAATCCACATCCCTCCAGTCACGCACAAACCCTGTACCAGACCTTGCCACGCCAACATTTTCACTTGCCCCACGAGATGCATCCTCCTCCCCTAAGTAATCATCCCCATCATCCTCCTCCTCCTCCTCCTCTTCTTCCTCCACCTCGTCCAGGAGAGGTCCCTGAGCAGACAATGGCTGAATGTCATCAAGGATTCCCTCCTCCTCTTCCTCCTCATCAACATTGGCTGCAGACGCCTGCTCCTTAAGGTGCGTCAAAGTTTGCATGAGCAGACGCATAAGTGGGATGCTCATGCTTAGGATGGCGTCGTCTGCGCTTACCAGCCGTGTGCATTCCTCAAAACACTGAAGGACTTTACAAAGGTCTTTCAGCTTCGACCACTGCACGCCTGTCAACTCCATGTCTGCTCTCAAAGTGCCTGGCCGTGTATCCTCCCACAAATGCATTATGGCCTGCCTCTGCTCGCACAGCCGCTCCACCATGTGCAGGGTGGAGTTCCACCTTGTTGCAATGTCGATAATGAGGCGGTGGTTGGGAAGGTGGAGCAATCGCTGCAGCTTCTGCATACGAACGGAGTGTACAGGCGACCGGCGGATGTGCGCGCACAGTCTTCGCACCTTCTGGAGCAGGGCTGTTAACTCCGGATAATTTTTGAGGAAGCACTGCACCACCAGGTTCAAGGTGTGAGCCAAGCAAGGTATGTGGCTGAGTTTTGAAAGGGCTATGGCTGCCACAAAATTACGGCCGTTATCACTAACTACCTTGCCTGCCTCAAGATGTACACTGCCCAGCCATGACTCAGTTTGTCGCTTCAAGTACTCGGCCAGCACCTCGGCGGTGTGTCTGTCGCCCAAACACATCATCTGCAACACAGCCTGCTGACGCTTTCCACTAGCTGCTCGATAGGGGGACACATCGTGTGCAACAGTGGCAGCTGCAGATGGAGTGCTCGTACGACTGCGCTCTGTGGACGAGCTGTCGCTTCTGGAGGAGGAGGAGGAGGAGGAGGGTCGAACGCCTACAGCCAACTGTTTCCTAGACCGTGGGCTAGGCAGCACTGTCCCACCACCGCTGTCCCCTGTGGACCCTGCATCCATCACATTAACCCAGTGCGCAGTGATGGACACGTAACGGCCCTGGCCATGCCGACTGGACCATGCATCAGTTGTGAGGTGCACCTTTCCGCTCACTGACTGCTTGAGTGCATGGACAATGCGGTCTTTCACATGATGGTGGAGGGCTGGGATGGCTTTGCGAGAGAAGAAGTGGCGACTGGGTAGGTCATAGCGTGGTACTGCATAGGCCATGAGTTCGCGGAAAGCTGTGCTTTCCACCAACCGAAAGGGCATCATCTCAAACGAGATTAGTTTGGCAATGTGGGCGTTCAAACCCAGTGTACGCAGATGAGAGACTGAGTACTTTCTTGACCTACTCATAGTGTCTGGGAGGGTGAGCTGGACTTGAGAGCTGCATGCATATGGTGGAAGTAGCGGTGGACAGGGCGGACTGAGAGAGGGTTGATGATGGTGATGGAGTTGGTGTTCTTTCTGATGGCCTAGAATCAGTCTTTCGTTGATATAACAGTGGGATTCCCTGACTGCTGTGGCCTTGCAACGACACCTCAACATTTGCTGCTGTGCTAACCGGTGTGCTTACAGTGGGGGAAACAATGTAGCGTTGCTGACTACCTTCGTTGTGATCAGTTGCACATGTGGCACTTGAGGTTTGGTGTTGTGTCCACGCTTGCAAGTGCATGCTGGTTAAATGTCTAAGCATGCAACTGGTATTCAAATTTTTCAGATTTTTCCCTCGGCTAAAGGTCTTTGCGCACTTCTTACAGATAACCTTGGCCTGATCATGAGGATTTTGTTCAAAAAACTGCCACACTGCACTCTTCCTACTTTGGCAGACATTTTGCGGCCTAGCACGCTGTGATCTTTTGACCCTCTGGACAAGCTGTCCAGCAACTCTTTTGATGTTTGGAACCTGTCTTTGGAGTGCTCCGGGCCTGCCAGATAACAGCTGTTGCGATGTCGATGTCTGCTGTGGATGCTCCTCATCTGAGCTATTGGAAGCAGCACCCTCTTCCCCCAATGGATGCCAATCTGGGTCAACAACTGGGTCATCCATCACCTCCTCTTCTATGTCATGTGCACCTTTCTCTGTGTCACCGTGTATGGTGGTATAGGTTGCGGGAAGGGGCACCTGAGTCTCATCAGGGTCAAAATCTGGCTCTGTACACTGCGAGGACAATGTAGTGCTCTGAGTGAATGTACCAGCAGAATCATCCATCAGCAGCTGTGCATCAGTGCACTCCATGTCAGATTCATCTTGGCCTGGGTAATTCACCATTTGACTTGATAATCCAGGCATGATATGTGAAAACAGCTCCATGGAGTAATCAGTAGTATGGCCTGCGTCATCCTTCAATCTTGGTTGGGGTGAAGGACACAAGGAAAGGTGTGGTTCATGAACATGAGCCTCCAATGACGACTCAGTGCTTTTACTTTTTACAACTGAAGAAGAGGAGGCGATAGAGCTGGAGGCTGAGTCAGCAATGTAAGACAAAACTTTTTCCTGATGCTCTGCCTTTAAAAGCGGTTTGCCAACTCCTAGAAAACTAAGCGTTCGAGGCCTTATGTAGACAGACGATGACGCAGGGTCAGCACCTCCTGCATTTGGTCCTATTTTGCTCTTGCCACTACCATCAGATCCACCACCAACACCATCATTACCAGCTGCCAACCCCCGCCCAATTCCACGGCCTCTTCCACCAGCCTTCCTCATTTTTGGTAGAAATGTAGACAAAATCCAACAAACTATATAGTAATGTAAAACAAGGTACAAGGTGTCTATAGGACAGGGGAGTTTTAGAATTTCTGCACACACTTGTGGACAGTGGACACTTGTGGATTGTGTGCGGCCCACTGATATCTGAGCGCTATGTGACACGCTCGATGGCACAGCTGCCTGTGACCAAAGTGACGAGAGGATAATGGAGATTTTGAATCTCTGCGTACACTTGTGGACAGTGGACACTTGTGGATTGTGAGCGGCCCACTGATATCTGAGCGCTATGTGACACGCTCGATGGCACAGCTGCCTGTGAGCAAAGTGACGAGAGGATAATGGAGATTTTGAATCTCTGCGTACACTTTTGGACACTGGACACTTGTGGATTGTGTGCGGCCCACTGATATCTGAGCGCTATGTGACACGCTCGATGGCACAGCTGCCTGTGACCAAAGTGACGAGAGGATAATGGAGATTTTGAATCTCTGCGTACACTTGTGGACAGTGGACACTTGTGGATTGTGTGCGGCCCACTGATATCTGAGCGCTATGTGACATGCTCGATGGCACAGCTGCCTGTGACCAAAGTGACGAGAGGATAATGGAGATTTTGAATCTCTGCGTACACTTTTGAACACTGGACACTTGTGGATTGTGTGCGGCCCACTGATATCTGAGCGCTATGTGACACGCTCGATGGCACAGCTGCCTGTGACCAAAGTGACGAGAGGATAATGGAGATTTTGAATCTCTGCGTACACTTTTGGACACTGGACACTTGTGGATTGTGTGCGGCCCACTGATATCTGAGCGCTATGTGACACGCTCGATGGCACAGCTGCCTGTGACCAAAGTGACGAGAGGATAATGGAGATTTTGAATCTCTGCGTACACTTTTGGACACTGGACACTTGTGGATTGTGTGCGGCCCACTGATATCTGAGCGCTATGTGACACGCTCGATGGCACAGCTGCCTGTGACCAAAGTGACGAGAGGATAATGGAGATTTTGAATCTCTGCGTACACTTTTGGACACTGGACACTTGTGGATTGTGTGCGGGCCACTGATATCTGAGCGCTATGTGACACGCTCGATGACACAGCTGCCTGTGACCAAATTGACGAGAGGATAATGGAGATTTTGAATCTCTGCGTACACTTGTGGACAGTGGACACTTGTGGATTGTGTGCGGCCCACTGATATCTGAGCGCTATGTGACACGCTCGATGGCACAGCTGCCTGTGACCAAAGTGATGAGAGGATAATGGAGATTTTGAATCTCTGCGTACACTTGTGGACAGTGGACACTTGTGGATTGTGTGCGGCCCACTGATATCTGAGCGCTATGTGACACGCTCGATGGCACAGCTGCCTGTGACCAAATTGACGAGAGGATAATGGAGATTTTGAATCTCTGCGTACACTTGTGGACAGTGGACACTTGTGGATTGTGTGCGGCCCACTGATATCTGAGCGCTATGTGACACGCTCGATGGCACAGCTGCCTGTGACCAAAGTGATGAGAGGATAATGGAGATTTTGAATCTCTGCGTACACTTTTGGACACTGGACACTTGTGGATTGTGTGCGGCCCACTGATATCTGAGCGCTATGTGACACGCTCGATGGCACAGCTGCCTGTGACCAAAGTGACGAGAGGATAATGGAGATTTTGAATCTCTGCGTACACTTTTGGACACTGGACACTTGTGGATTGTGTGCGGCCCACTGATATCTGAGCGCTATGTGACACGCTCGTTGGCACAGCTGCCTGTGACCAAAGTGACGAGAGGATAATGGAGATTTTGAATCTCTGCGTACACTTGTGGACACTGGACACTTGTGGATTGTGTGCGGCCCACTGATATCTGAGCGCTATGTGACACGCTCGATGGCACAGCTGCCTGTGACCAAATTGACGAGAGGATAATGGAGATTTTGAATCTCTGCGTACACTTGTGGACAGTGGACACTTGTGGATTGTGTGCGGCCCACTGATATCTGAGCGCTATGTGACACGCTCGATGGCACAGCTGCCTGTGACCAAAGTGATGAGAGGATAATGGAGATTTTGAATCTCTGCGTACACTTTTGGACACTGGACACTTGTGGATTGTGTGCGGCCCACTGATATCTGAGCGCTATGTGACACGCTCGATGGCACAGCTGCCTGTGACCAAAGTGACGAGAGGATAATGGAGATTTTGAATCTCTGCGTACACTTTTGGACACTGGACACTTGTGGATTGTGTGCGGCCCACTGATATCTGAGCGCTATGTGACACGCTCGATGGCACAGCTGCCTGTGACCAAAGTGACGAGAGGATAATGGAGATTTTGAATCTCTGCGTACACTTTTGGACACTGGACACTTGTGGATTGTGTGCGGCCCACTGATATCTGAGCGCTATGTGACACGCTCGATGGCACAGCTGCCTGTGACCAAATTGACGAGAGGATAATGGAGATTTTGAATCTCTGCGTACACTTGTGGACAGTGGACACTTGTGGATTGTGTGCGGCCCACTGATATCTGAGCGCTATGTGACACGCTCGATGGCACAGCTGCCTGTGACCAAAGTGATGAGAGGATAATGGAGATTTTGAATCTCTGCGTACACTTGTGGACAGTGGACACTTGTGGATTGTGTGCGGCCCACTGATATCTGAGCGCTATGTGACACGCTCGATGGCACAGCTGCCTGTGACCAAATTGACGAGAGGATAATGGAGATTTTGAATCTCTGCGTACACTTGTGGACAGTGGACACTTGTGGATTGTGTGCGGCCCACTGATATCTGAGCGCTATGTGACACGCTCGATGGCACAGCTGCCTGTGACCAAAGTGATGAGAGGATAATGGAGATTTTGAATCTCTGCGTACACTTTTGGACACTGGACACTTGTGGATTGTGTGCGGCCCACTGATATCTGAGCGCTATGTGACACGCTCGATGGCACAGCTGCCTGTGACCAAAGTGACGAGAGGATAATGGAGATTTTGAATCTCTGCGTACACTTTTGGACACTGGACACTTGTGGATTGTGTGCGGCCCACTGATATCTGAGCGCTATGTGACACGCTCGTTGGCACAGCTGCCTGTGACCAAAGTGACGAGAGGATAATGGAGATTTTGAATCTCTGCGTACACTTGTGGACACTGGACACTTGTGGATTGTGTGCGGCCCACTGATATCTGAGCGCTATGTGACACGCTCGATGGCACAGCTGCCTGTGACCAAATTGACGAGAGGATAATGGAGATTTTGAATCTCTGCGTACACTTGTGGACAGTGGACACTTGTGGATTGTGTGCGGCCCACTGATATCTGAGCGCTATGTGACACGCTCGATGGCACAGCTGCCTGTGACCAAAGTGATGAGAGGATAATGGAGATTTTGAATCTCTGCGTACACTTTTGGACACTGGACACTTGTGGATTGTGTGCGGCCCACTGATAGCTGAGCGCTATGTGACACGCTCGATGGCACAGCTGCCTGTGACCAAAGTGACGAGAGGATAATGGAGATTTTGAATCTCTGCGTACACTTTTGGACACTGGACACTTGTGGATTGTGTGCGGCCCACTGATATCTGAGCGCTATGTGACACGCTCGATGGCACAGCTGCCTGTGACCAAAGTGACGAGAGGATAATGGAGATTTTGAATCTCTGCGTACACTTTTGGACACTGGACACTTGTGGATTGTGTGCGGCCCACTGATATCTGAGCGCTATGTTACATGCTCGATGGCACAGCTGCCTGTGACCAAAGTGACGAGAGGATAAGGGAGATTGGATTGCTTTTAAAAAAGCAGTTTGCGGAGCAGTGGGTAAACAGCAATGCCAGTGTGTCAGGAAGCCTTAGAAGGCAGCCCAACAACCAACACCACTGATACACCACAATATAGCCTCCCCTTGCACTGCACACACAGTGACTTGTGTGTTGTGCAGGCCAAATCGCTAGCAGCAGAAGCAGTTTTTTTGTCTTCTTCCCTGCCTAACGCTCTCCCTACAGAATCAGCAGCAACCTCTCCCTATACTAAGATCGGCAGAAGTAAGATGGCGGTCGGCGTGCACGCCCTTTTATACCCCCTGTGACGCCCACCAAAGCAAGCCAATCACTTGCATGCCCTTCTGAAAGATGGTGGTGACCCGTGGCTATGTCATCACGTTGCCCACAGTGTCCGTGGATCCTGATTGGCTGAAAAAGAGCGCAAAACAAACTTTTGAAACGCGACTTTGGCGCGTAAGTCGCCGACCTCGTGGCCGACCTCATCCTAGGGTCGGGTTTCGTTTCATGAAACCCGACTTTGCCAAAAGTCAGCGACTTTTGAATTTTTTTGACCCGTTTCGCTCAACTCTAGTCACCACTAATAGTGACATTTATCAATGTGTAAAGTTAAGTTGGATATAACTATATACAGTACTGTGCAGTTTTTAAAGAGGTGTGATAAAAAATGATGCAAAGTAAGAATGGTTTCAAAAATAGAAGTTTTAATAGTTTGTTTTCATCAATTACCAAAATTCAAAGAAAATGCACAAAAGACAAATCTAAGTTAATTAATGTCTGATATGACCACCTTTCGCCTACAAAACAGCATGAATCCTTCTAGGTAGACTTGCACAAAGTCATGGATTTTGTAAGATTCTATTTAGGCGTATAAGTAACCAGTTATACCAAACATCAGGTGACAATGATCAGGTAACAATGAATTACTGTCATTAACTGAAACAGAAATAGCTGTGTAGGAGGCTTAAACCTGGCTGAGGAACAGTAAATTCTGTTTCAAAGGTGAGGTTCTCGACAGTTTTTATATCACAGATATATCATACATCATGGCAAGAGTGAACGCAGCAACTAGAGAAAATGTAGTTATATTGCATCAAAAGTCTCTCACAAGTAAAGTTTTAAAAATAAAGTGAGATTTCAAAATGTTCTGTTTAAGACGCGGTGGTCAGCAAAGGAAATTTAGTGCTGAAGATGAAAGACACATCATGTCTACTCCCCTCCAAAATATGAAGTTGCCCAAAAGTGCCATCAGAACAGAAATGACAGCAACTACTGTCACCCAGCTACACCCATCTGCTATTCTGAGAATTCTTGTCAGAAGTCTCTGTAGAAGACTTGCTTGGACACAAGGCCAAGAGAATCAACTATGCACAAAAAAATAAGAACTGGGTTGCATACAAATGGAAGCAAGTGTTCTGGACCGATGAGTCAAAATGTGAAATATTTAGCTGTAATGGAAGGCAGTTCAATTTCTGAAGATTGGATAGCGGTACAATAAGGAGTGTCTGCAGGCAACAGTGAAGCATGGTGGAGGCTCCTTGAAAGCTTGGGGTCGCATTTCAGCAAATAGAGTTAAGGTTTTGGTCAGGAATAATGGCATCCTCGATGCTGAAAAAAGCAGGCTGATACATGACCATCATGCAATATGATCAGGCGTATGATTGGCTTCAAATTTATTCTGCAACAGGGAAAACCTCAATCACACAGCCAATATCATTAAAAACTATCTTCAGTGTAAAGAAGAGCAAGTAGTACTGGAAGTGATAATATGGCTTCCGCAGAGCCCCGACTTCATCATAATCAGGTCAGTCTGTGATTACACGAAGAGACAGGAGGATTTGCACAAGCGACATCAACAGACTACCTTGTGCCAGTCATTACACTGGCTAACCATCCACTCCAGAATTCAGTATAAAGTTATTACCCTCACCCACAAAGCCCTCCATGGCTCAGCACCACCCTACATCTCCTCCCTTGTTTCAGTATACCACCCTACCCGTGCCCTCTGTTCTGCTGATGACCTGAGGTTAGCATCCTCAATAATCAGAACCTCCCACTCCCGTCTCCAAGACTTTACACGTGGTGCGCCAATTCTTTAGAATGCACTTCCCAGGTCAATATGATTAGTCCCCAATCCCCACAATTTTAAGCGTTCCCTGAAAACGCATTTATTCAGACTGGCCTATCGCCTCAACACATTAAACTAATCTATCCCTGTGTGGCACAGCCAAAAGTTTCACCATAACCAGGTTCCCTGCATTATGCTCCCACATGCTTTATGCATCCATTAGCCCTCTGTGTCTGTACTGTTACACACTTAACATTATGGCTGGTCCAAACAATCAGGGCAATTGTTACCACCCACCTTTCGTGTCTCCCTTTTTTCCTCATAGACTGTAAGCTTGCGAGCAGGGCCCTCATTCCTCTTGGTATTTGTTATGATCTATGTGATTATTGTTATGTTGTAATGTCTATCGTCTGTACAAGTCCACTCTGCAATGTAAAGTGCTGCAGAATATGTCGACGCTATAGAAATAAAATTTATTATTATTATTATTATAAGATATGTGGTTAGTTCTTCAAGATGATTGGTGCCATTCATAAACTATCGCCACTTCTATTTTTGAAAGCATTCTTACCTTATATCATTTTTCTACAGCTTGAGCTGTGTGTAGTTCCTCTCTGGTCTGTATTGTGTGACCGCTCAGTTTTGTTTGTGTCAATTTTCTTCTGCTATGAGAAAATGAAAAACGGTCATAGGAGCGCAGGAAAGAGACACAGACGAGAAATGGGGTTAAACCACAATGCGTTTCGACAGAGGATCCTTCTTGAAGTTGATTCTGCTGAAAGCTGGAATCTGCAACAATACACTTACAATATAGATCAGACTCTACAATGACGACATGTGCTTCCTTTTTTAAATTGTCTTTTATTTTGTTCAGAAGTAAACTACTGAGTGAACATCTTGACATCTTATATTGGAAAAGCAAGATTTTTAAGGTTGCGTTTTATCTTGATTGTTGACAGGGCTGATTAATTTGATATAATAATCATTTTACACTGGATTTGAAAAAAAAATGTGACACTACACCAAAAAAGCCAATGGCATGACAACACTTAGCTTTGCTGACTGAGACCTACAAACTTCTGTCTGCAATGAACCCAATGAATATGATCATTAAAGTGGTTGTCCACTATTTAGACAATTCAATACTCATGGAACTAAACTTTATTTTTCTAAAATGGGTTGTCCCCAGATCAGTGCAACCCTTACTGATCACAAAAACAGAGGTATTTTGTTCACTTTGTGAATAAGGTGGTTGCCAGTAGAGATGAGCGAACCTTTCATGGTTTGGTTCGGATCGGCAAACGTCCCAATGCTGCCGAACATGTTCGCCCGACAGTTCAACGAACATACCGGAGCCCCATTGATTTCAATGGGAGGCAAAATCAAAACGCATAGACAACACCTTCAAGGAGGGGCAAAAAGCTGCCAAAACAGCTAAAATTAGGGGCAAACACCAGGAAAAGTGGCATCAATCAACCCATCAATTGCACTATACATAAGTAATTTTAAGAAAATTGACATTGGTTCCTCTGCATTTTTGATAACCAGCTATCCAAAACTGATAACTGCAACCCTCAGCTGTCAGCCATAGCAAGGACAGGGGTCCCCACTCTGTTTTTTTAATTATTTAAATAATTAATTTAAAAAAAGGCATGGGGTCTGCCCCATTTTTAACAACCAACCAAGCCAAAGCTGACAGCTGGGTGCTGGTATTCTCAGGTTGGTATGGGGCTATGGATATTGCTGCCCCAGCCTAAAAATAGCAGCCCACAGTCACTCCAGAAAAGGTGCATCTATCTATTAATAAAACAAAAACACAACCATATCCCTTACCTGTTCGTCGTTCTGTCCATTGCCATAATTCATGTCTGGGGATAAACAGTTTTCAACCTGGACTGTGAAAAGATGGGACCCTCCAGGCAGAGAACAATCGAGGAATGAGCTGCTGCGGGCATCAGTGACTAGCTGTGTCATCAAGTTTTCGGCCGCTCACTGAACCTGCGTTCCCAGCCAGGTTCCTGGACTCGTGTGACCTTGGTGACATCACCGCTAGCACAGTAAGAAAAAGTCTCAAAGTGCAGCACTAATCTCACCAAGGTCCTCACAATTCAGGCCCTCAGATATCTGTGCAGATAACAGAAGAAAATACTCAGTTTCATGTTAATTCCCAGTGGAAAATGTGGCTTGTTAGTTAACCCCCAACACGGCACCCAGCACTTAAGTCACGTATTGTGCTGTCTTCTTGTCACAATATTACAGTAGGATATGCTCACTATGCTACTATATGAACACCTATCTACCTCCACATCCCAGGTAGGAGAGGAACAGAGGCATATAAAATAACACAGACCAGACAGACAGGGAAAAACAGACAAGGATGTACAATTATACAAATACACTCACAAAACGATCGAATAGGTATCAAGGGAGAAGTGGGTGGAACAAACCAAATGGGAAGAGGATTAGGAAGAATGTACACAAAACAAATCCATGCAGAAATTTTTTGAAAACTACTCTAACTGCCTGCTCCTAACTCTGAACTCTCCTTCAACTCCAAACCAGGAAGTAGTTAGCTAAAACTGCCAAAAAGTGAAGCAAGGAGGAGGATTCTAAACTCCTTCACAACCCATGATGTATAGGAACATCATAGGTCATGTCCCTGCATTCTATGCGGGCTCTGGCGATGAGATTGCATCTTTTCCAGTACATGACAGCTGATTAAATCAGCTGACATGTGCCCCTAACAGCCGCGGGTGGAATCGCGATTCACCCATGGCATTTAACTTTAACTTACCGAAAGCGTATCATAAGACCCTGTCACATGATCACGGGTTGTCAATGGGTTGACATGACAACCCGGGGTCTGCAGAAGATCCCTGTCATTGTCATTGCTGACACTGACCCATTCTGCTACATGTTGCAGAGCTGTAGCCCAAGCGGTCTGATGATCACAGTTTCAAGTCTCCTAAGGAGACTATTAAAGCTAGTAAAAAGTAGAAAAAAAAGTTTTAAAAAATATTAATAAAAACATTTTAAAGTTCAAACCACCCCCTTTTTGCTCTGATCAAAATAAAATAATAATAAAAAAATGAACAGATTTGGTATTGCAGTGTTCAGAAACGCCTGATTTATCAAACTGTAGAAAAATTTAATCCAATTGGTAAACGGCGAGACGAGAAAAAAGACATTTTTTTTTTTTTTTGGTTGCGGCATCATTGCATTAAAATGCAATAACGGGTGATGAAAGCATCATATCTACCCCCAAATGGCATCAATAAAAACATCAGCTCGGAGCACAAAAAATAAGCCCACTCCCAGCCCCATAGCCTGAAAAAATGGAGATGCTACGGGTCATGTAAAAGATCAAAAAAAATTTTTTACGTACTTTGGATTTTTTTTTCACCACTTAAATAATTAAGAACCTGTATATGCTTGGTATCTTTTAACTCTTAATGACCTGGAGAATCATAATGGCAGGTCAGTTTTAGCATTTAGTGAAGATAAAAAAAAAGCACAAAAAAACAACTGTGGAATTGCACTTTTTTTTTGCAATTTCACTACACTTCAAATTTTTTTCCCATTTTCCAGTTCGCAATATGGTAAAAAAAATGATGTTGTTCAAAAACACAACTTGTCTTGTAAAAAACAAGTTATCGCTTGGCCATATTGACCAAAACATAAAACAGCTAAGGCTCTGGGAAGAAGGGGAGCAAAAAGCGGAAAGCAAGAACGAAAAATCTGAAGGTTGTTAAGGGGTTAAACCTGTGGGTAGTAATAAACTCAGAACAGCTGATACAATAAGAAATAAAACGAGAGTTGCACTAAGCAGTTTAACTCTTGCAGAAAAAATGCAAAGAAAGCTAGAACTGCAAAAAGGACGGTGAAGCCATTTTAACTACTGCAGGCGAAAGTGTCAACAGATTCTGCGATAGTCTTACCCCACTCTGACATGGTAAACCCGTGGTGAAACCGGGTGTGTGTGTCCAAATCTGCGCCGCTGATAAAGATGAATGGCAAACAATATTCTTCAAAGCTTTATTTCAAACAGGTTAATAGTCAACGCGCATCGAGGTCATGCAGGACCTCTTCCTCCGGACAAAACCTTACAAGTAGATTGTCAGATGTGCATGTTCTTATATGCCGTCTCATTTTCTTGTGGTAGACCCGTGACATTTCTGTTTTGTATTAGTTCTGATTTTCAACCTCTTGCAAAATACACTATGAGCCTGAGTAGAGATGAGCGTATCAGGGGCGTGGCCTGAGCGGCATGTGAGGAAGATGTGTGCCCGCTGAGCTCCCACATATACTTGCTTAATTCAGCCGTTCCGTCCCCACAGCACGGCTAGTATAACCCCTGGAGGCTGCACCGGAGTCGGTAGACACCGCGGGGCACCGGAGATCGCTGCTTCACCCCAGGATATGGGGAAAAAAGGTCAGAGAAGGGTGGCAGGAGAGGCCGGAGCGGGGAGCCAAGATGGCGCCGCCGCCACAGCGTGCGCCTTAGAGGAGGCCGCAGAAGACAGCGCGGCTAGGAACAGGGCAGTGGCGGTCAGGCTGCAGCGCTTTGCCAGCACGGTCGAGGCAGAACAGGAGTCTCTTCAGGACTCTGATATGGACCAGGAGACTGTAGCAGAGGACATGAGCCCGGGAATGGGGGAGGAGGAGGAGGCTGCCCATGCCAGAGTGCAGGGGGGGAAGGGAGCTGAGCCTAGCTGGAGTGATCTGGTGGAAAGAAATAAACAGCACCTCACAGCCTTGCAACTACAAGTTCCAGACGAGCCCACCAACAAAGATGTAATGCTGGCAGTGGTGCACTGTGGGACTGCAATCTCACATGTCCTGACACAACTGGGCTTTCTGCAGGAGTCCATGCAGACTGTGCGACATGAACTGCACAGTGTTAGAGACAGAACAAGCCAGCTGGAAAAACGTATGGGTGCTGTGGAGAATTCTGCCTCTGACTCAGGACAGCATTGTACAGAGCTCAAGAAGGACATGGCAGCTGTCTGGGCTAAAACTGACGACCTTGAAAATAGATCCAGAAGGAATAATGTTCGTATTGTGGGCATGCCAGAGCACTGTGAGGGAAAGAATCCTACTGCCTTCATTGAAACATGGCTTAAGGAAAAAGTAGGTGAGGACAATCTAACACACCTATACGCAGTGGAAAGAGCACACAGAGTCCCGACTCGGCCCCCCCTCCCTGGTCATCCACCAAGACCTGTGCTTGCTAAAATCCTCCATTACAAGGATAGAGACGTTATCCTTAGATACTCAAGAGAACACCCTGACCTTACAATAGAAGGATCCAGAGTCTCCTTTTACCCGGACTTTTCGCTGGAGGTTCAGAAGATGAGAGCGAAGTTCACAGACATCAAGAAGCATCTGAGAGCCTGTGGCGTCAAGTACTCCATGTTTTTCCCGGCTAAACTGCGTATTGAGGCCTGGAATAAAATCCACTTTTTTCTGGACCCCAGGGAAGCCGTGGACTGGTTGGACCTTAACGAGCGACAGTTGAGGAAGGAGGGGAAGGAGCAGGAACGTGGCTGATGGTATCTTGGCTCGCTCAGTTATTATGGAGCCATGCGGTTGAAGTCTGCGGTCCTGAGGCAATGGACTGCCTAAGAAGTTATCTTTTTGTTTATTCTTATATTACTCTGTTATATGCTGTTTTTTAAGAATTTGTGGTCCTTATGGGGCCTTGGTTTGAATACGGATAAGGAAAAATGTAAAGTGCTGTGGGGTTATATCCTGTCAAATGCGGGTAGTGAAAAGGAACTGAAGCGCCTGCTGAATGGGGTGGAAGGGTTCGACAGCACCCTTACCTATTGCACCCTTGGTTCAGCCTAAGGAACTGTTGGAGGGTGTTCTTTGGGGGGAGGGAGGAGGGACTAGGTTCAAAATGTCCTTTGGCATACTTGTACATTTCAATATTGGCTATGGTACGGCTGGGGGGGAGATGGTAGGCAATATGCTATGGTACGATAATGGCTGATTTTAAGATACTTAGTTGGAATATCAGGGGGTAAAGTCGCCGGTAAAACGACAGGCCATATTCTCCTTCATAACGGACCAGAAGCCGGCGGTTGTTTGTTTGCAGGAGACACATCTCACACAGGAGACGCTGGAAATCCTGGATAAGAGATGGGTACAGGCGGGCTTCCACTCTACTCATTCCCAATACTCTAGGGGGGTTAGTATATTGATTCACTCCAGGACTCAATTTAAGTGTCACCGGGTGGTGGTGGACACAGAGGGGCAATTTGTCCTTTTATCTTGTATAATCTTTTCTACCCCACTGGTGTTGATATCTATATATATACCTCTGCCATATAGCAGTAGAGTTATCTATAAAGTTCTTACCATTCTGAGAGATTTTCCGGGGGTTCCGCATATGGTGGTGGGAGATTTTAATAATATTCTGGATTCACACTGGGACAGGGGTAGCCATGAACCTCTGAGGCTGGGAGGTAATCTTACGCCATTTGGGGTGCTCGTGCGGGAGATAGCTTTGACCGACTTGTGGAGATGCCGTAACCCTGGTGTCTGTCAATTCTCTTGCTTCTCCTCTACTCACTCCTCCCTATCTCGCATCGATCTGGCCCTGGGTGATGATCTTATGCTGGGAAAAACTTTAGAGGTTAAATATCTGGCGCGAACGGTATCTGATCATTCGCCTGTTTCAGTCATGCTTGGGGGGGCGGGAACAGGAGGAGTGATAGACCTCTCTGGCGCCTCAACCCGTTTTGGCTGCAGCTAATCGATAAGAATAACGGCTTTATCCCTGAGTTGCAGGAATATCTTAGTTTTAATAGAGGCTCGGCTTCCAGTGGGATCGTCTGGGAGGCCTTGAAGGCGTACTTAAGGGGAATGTACATACGGGAGATTTCTAAAATAAAGACCGCCTCCAGGGCAAAATCACAACTTGTATTCAGGGAACTGGAGGATGCGGAAAGGGCCCTTGCAACACAGAGTACACCTGCCACTCGGAAGCGGCTGGGGGAGGCGCAGTCAAAGGTGACCAAACAGACATTAGAGGCGGCGGCGCAAAAACGGCTGTTTCAATCTACTCAATATTTTGAGAGTGTGGAAAGTGTGGGGCATTTGCTTTCTGTCGTGACATCGGCACAGAGAGGGTCTGCGACTATAGCGGGTCTTCAGGATGTGAATGGGCGACTACTCACTGACGCACCGGGGATTTTAAAAATTCTGGAGACTTTCTATGCTGACTTATATTCCTCACATGCTAGGGCCCCGACGGAGGATGTTGTTGACTTTTTGGAGGCTGCCAATCTCCCACGGCTGACTCCTGAGGACAGACACTCTCTAGATAGACCTCTAAGTTTGGACGAGTTGGAGGAGGCTCTGGGAACCATGTCCAATGGTAAGGCACCTGGGGTAGATGGGTTGCCAGCTGAGGTGTACAAACGGTATAGGACGGTGTTGCTCCCTGCTCTATTGACAGTGTTTAATGATAGCTTGGAACGGGGTGTTCTCCCACCGTCTATGCGAGAAGCTGTCATTGCCGTGCTGTTGAAAAAGGATAAGGACCCAACTCTGCCCGCGTCGTATAGGCCCATCTCCCTGTTGACGTTAGACATTAAACTTTTAGCGAAGGTCCTGGCCATTCGACTCTCAAAAGTAGTAGCTGTGTTAATACACCCCGATCAGACGGGATTTATGCCCAACAAATCGACGGCTATGAATATTAGATTATACCTGAATATGCAGGTGGGGGCTGATAATGACGGGAGGAGGGTGGTTCTGTCCCTAGACGCCGCTAAGGCATTTGATAGTGTGGAGTGGGACTATTTATGGGCGACGCTTCACTGTATGGGCTTTGGCCCGGGCTTTATTGGCTGGGTCAAGCTCTTGTACTCGGAGCCAAGTGCTCGGCTGAGGGCTAATGGTCAGTTGTCTGATCCTTTTTCACTTCATAGAGGAACAAGGCAGGGATGCCCTTTATCCCCGCTGCTGTTTGCTCTCGCGTTGGAGCCATTGGCCTCAAGGGTAAGATCGGATGCTGGCATAGAGGGATTCTGGTATGGGGAGCATGAGGAGAAGGTAGCACTATATGCGGATGACCTGTTGTTATTTTTAGCGGACGCGGACAGATCATTACAAAATACGATGACACTTCTTGGGGCGTTTGGGGAGGTCTCGGGTCTGGTTATTAACTGGGAGAAGTCTGCGCTCCTCCCACTGGACTCAAGTTCCTGCAGTATGGTAGGTGTGCCGGTTGCAACGTCCCTCCAATATTTGGGCATAAGAATATCCAATAAGCTGACTGACTATGAGAGCCTAAATCTTGTTCCGCTGTTGGACAGGATCAAACAGAAGGTTAAGGCCTGGGCAAAGCTACACCTTTCTGTTGTGGGAAGAGTGAATCTGTTGAAGATGGTAGTTATGCCGCAACTCTTATATGTCCTCCATAACTCCCCTGTCTGGCTTCCCCAGAACAGGTTCCATAAAATTAATATGATTTTTAGAGAGCTCATCTGGCTAAAACAAGGCGCAAGAATTAAACTTGAACACTTGCAAAAACCTAAAGAAGAGGGGGGACTTGCGTTGCCCAACCCATGGCTTTATTTTCTGTCTTCCCAATGCCAGCATGTAGCGGGAGGAATGGAGGGCGAGTTGGTGGATTTGGTGGGAGGTCAGAAGATCCTTCAATTCTTAGTGGGGCGGGGATCACTGGTGTCGAGTCTGGAGTCGGGTAGATTTCGATCCCTTGCACTCAGGTTCCCTACGGTGCTTCTAATGGTTAGGGTATGGGATAAGCTGAGGCAGCTGAGAGGAATACGCGGTCTTACAAAGTACTCCCCCATATGGGACAATCAGCATTTGCCATGCATGAAAACGCTCAGAGGCTTTGCTCACTGGAGGCGGATTGGCATATGGTGGGTGTCGCAGCTGGTGGAGGGAGGGGTTTTTAAAACTTTTGAGCAATTGGGACGGGAATTTCCCCTCCAACGCTCCATGTTTTATCAATATTTGCAGCTGCGTCACGCGTATATGGTGCAGAGCAAAAAAGTTGACCTAACCGTACACCACGACATCATTGTCCATAGGCTTGGTATGCAGGGATCCACCAGGGGGCTGATTTTGATGGTGTATGGTGGCTTACTTGGACAGGTCCTGTCAAGGCATCCTATTGGTGCACTGACAAAGTGGGAACAACAGCTGGGTACGATATCAGCGGAACAGTGGGACTCGATTCTACAGATGATTCCCAGATTATCTCTTAGTGAGCCTGGCCGCCTGTCTCAGCTATATATCCTCTATAGGGCATACAGGTCTCCCGAATGGTTGTTCAATAGAGGGTTACGGTTGGATTCGAGGTGCCCCAAGTGCACGATGGATAATGCGGACATTTTACATATGATGTGGACATGCTCTTGCCTGCAAATATTCTGGATCGTGGTCCTTAGCCTTATACACTTGGTCACGGGACAGGATATTCCCAGGGACCCCACGATTTGTGTTTTGGGTTATGTTGATGAGGTGGGAGGGGATAAATACCTTTAAATTGCTGTGGCCAGAATGCTGTTTGTGGCCCGAAAGTTGATAGCTTATCACTGGATTTCTGCCAAAATCCCCTCAAGAAAAGAATACATCAATAGGTTGAACCAAATATTATATAGGGAAAAGTTTGTGTACCTCAGGAGGGGTGTGCCGCATATTTTTGGGAAAATATGGGAGGGATGGTTGAAGGTTCCCGGCCTGGCTGCCTCAAATCTCCTAGATTAATGAGTGGGCCCTGTAGGTGGTCTCCTGTCGGTTGTTAATCGTCATTTCTCATATGATATGGTTGTGTGATGGAATTGGGTTTATTCGCTATGTACCAGTCCATATGCCATCGGACAAAGGGAGGGGGGTGTTATGGGGGAAGGGAATGTTTGACAACATGTTGTAAGTTGTACTGTACATGCCTGTCATTTCTAAAACTTTTAATAAAAACTATCTGATTAAAAAAAAGAGATGAGCGTATCGATCTGCTGAAGATTGAGTTAGTCTATTTTCATGAAAATCATGGTTCCACGCTAATTCAAACACTTTCAATTTAATTTACAATTCACACACATAAAAAATGCCCAGCACCATCTTGGTAAACCGTTTAAGGTTGAAAAATGTAATGAAAAACTAAAACCTCATCACTCTGTCAGTTGCCCTGCTGCCCATCATCATCTGGTCCTTTTCTTTTTGCTGTTGTGCGCCGCATCTCTGGGCTCTTTACAACAGGCCAGGACTTTTGGCCGTCACTAGACTTTGGAGGTCACTGCCCGTTGTAAAGTAGTAACATTATAAGGGGGTGACAAATAATGTCTTTTATGCTTCCCTTCCCTCTGATTGTCTGCCGATTATTAATGTTTACAAATGTGTCTTATGATTAGAGTTGAGCGAAACGGGTCGAAAAATTTCAAAAGTCGCGGACTTTTGGCAAAGTCGGGTTTCATGAAACGAAACCCGACCCTAGGATGAGGTCAGCCACGAGGTCGGCGACTTACGCGCCAAAGTCGCGTTTCAAAAGTTTGTTTTGCGCTCTTTTTCAGCCAATCAGGATCCAAGGACACTGTGGGCAACGTGATGACATAGGCAGGGGTCACCACCATCTTTCAGAAGGGCATGCAAGTGATTGGCTTGCTTTGGTGGGCGTCACAGGGATTATAAAACGGCGTGCACGCCGACCGCCATCTTACTTCTGCCGATCTTAGCATAGGGAGAGGTTGCTGCTGCTGATTCTGTAGGGAGAGCGTTAGGCAGGGAAGAAGAAAAAAAAACTGCTTCTGCTGCTAGCGATTTTGCCTGTACAACACACCAGTCACTATGTGTGCAGTGCAAGGGGAGGCTATATTGTGGTGTATCAGCGGTGTTGGTTGTTAGGCTGCCTTCTAAGGCTTCCTGACAGCTGCATTGTTGTTTATCCACTGCTCTGCAAACTGCTTTTTTAAAAGCAATCCCAATTTTTTTTTTTTGTCCTGCTGAGGTACTGAGCGTGCATTTTTTCACACCATACAGCGGTGTACGCTCCTCACACAGTACCGTGTAACGGCTGTTATCACAGCCACAGTGAAGCTATCTGTGTGTCACTCTGTGAGAATAAGTCGAGGACATGTTCCATTCTTACAGACCTGCACCTACTAGTTTTCTCTAGCTTTCAAACAGTTAAATATATTTGCTGTTTGATCACATTCAAAACTATAGAGAGACAGCGTGTGTCAGTTCGTATACTTACAAAACACGGAGCTTTACAATTTTACGTACACCGGACAGCCGTGTACGTGCACGCTCCTCTCAGTACCGTGTAACGGCTATTATCACGGCCACAGTGAAGCTATATGTGTGTCACTCTGTGAGAATAAGTCGAGGACATGTTCCGTTCTTACAGACCTGCACCTACTAGTTTTTTCTAGCTTTCAAACAGTTAAATATATTTGCTGTTTGATCACATTCAAAACTATAGAGAGACAGCGTGTGTCAGTCCGTATACTTAAAAAACACGGAGCTTAACAATTTTACGTACACCGGACAGCCGTGTACGTACACGCTCCTCTCAGTACCGTGTAACGGCTGTTATCACGGCCACAGTGAAGCTATCTGTGTGTCACTGTGGAAGGATAAGTGGAGGACTTGTTCCGTTCTTACAGACCTACACTCTAGGGAGATTCCTATTCTGCCCAATTCTACATACACCTTGTAGTTTGTGATACACTAGCCAATTTCTGCCTGTGACATAGCGCTCTGATATTCAGTGGGCCTCACACAATCCAAAAGTGTCCAGGGTCCACTAGTGTGTGCAGAAATTCAAAATCTCCCTTATCCTGTAGTCACTTTTTTCACACCTGTGCCATCGAGCCTGTGACATAGCGCTCTGATATTCAGTGGGCCTCACACAATCCATAAGTGTCCAGTGTCCACAAGTGTGTGCAGAAATTCAAAATCTCTGTGATCCTGTAGTCACTTTTTTCACACCTGTGCCATCGAGCCTGTGACATAGCGCTCTGATATTCAGTGGGCCTCACACAATCCAAAAGTGTCCAGTGTCCACTAGTGTGTGCAGAAATTCAAAATCTCCCTTATTGTGTAGTCACTTTTTTCACACCTGTGCCATCGAGCCTGAGACATAGCGCTCTGATATTCAGTGGGCCTCACACAATCCATAAGTGTCCAGTGTCCACAAGTGTGTGCAGAAATTCAAAATCTCCCCTGTCCTATAGACACCTTGTACCTTGTTTTACATTACTATATAGTTTGTTGGATTTTGTCTACATTTCTACAAAAAATGAGGAAGGCTGGTGGAAGAGGCCGTGGAATTGGGCGGGGGTTGGCAGCTGGTAATGATGGTGTTGGTGGTGGATCTGATGGTAGTGGCAAGAGCAAAATAGGACCGAATGCAGGAGGTGTTGAGCCTGCGTCATCGTCTGGCTCCATAAGGCTTCGAAGGCTTAGTTTTCTAGGAGTTGGCAAACCGCTTTTAAAGCCAGAGCATCAGGAAAAAGTTTTGTCTTACATTGCTGACTCAGCCTCCAGCTCTATCGCCTCCTCTTCTGAAGTTGTAAAAAGTAAAAGCACTGAGTCGTCATTGGAGGCTCATGTTCATGAACCACACCTTTCCTTGTGTCCTTCACCCCAACCAAGATTGAAGGATGACGCAGGCCATACTACTGATTACTCCATGGAGCTGTTTTCACATACCATGCCTGTATTATCAAGTGAAATGGTGAATTACCCAGGCCAAGATGAATCTGACATGGAGTGCACTGATGCACAGCCGCTGATAGATGATTCTGCTGGTACATTCACTCAGAGCACTACATTGTCCTCACAGTGTACAGAGCCAGATTCTGACCCTGATGAGACTCAGGTGCCCCTTCCCGCACACTATACCACCATACACGGTGACACAGAGGAAGGTGCACATGACATTGAAGAGGAGGTGATGGATGACCCAGTTGTTGACCCAGATTGGCATCCATTGGGGGAAGAGGGTGCTGCTTCCAATAGCTCAGATGAGGAGCATCCACAGCAGACATCGACATCGCAACAGCTGTTATCTGGCAGGCCCGGAGCACTCCAAAGACAGGTTCCAAAAATCAAAAGAGTTGCTGGACAGCTTGTCCAGAGGGTCAAAAGATCACAGCGTGCTAGGCCGCAAAATGTTTGCCAAAGTAGGAAGAGTGCAGTGTGGCACTTTTTTTAACAAAATCCTCATGATCAGGCTAAGGTTATCTGTAAGAAGTGCGCAAAGACCTTTAGCCGAGGGAAAAATCTGAAAAATTTGAATACCAGTTGCATGCTTAGACATTTAACCAGCATGCACTTGCAAGCGTGGACACAACACCAAACCTCAAGTGCCACATGTGCAACTGATCACAAAGAAGGTAGTCAGCAACGCTACATTGTTTCCCCCACTGTAAGCCCATCGGTTAGCACAGCAGCAAATGTTGAGGTGTCGTTGCAAGGCCACAGCAGTCAGGGAATCCCACTGTTATATCAACGAAATACTGAATCTAGGCCATCAGAAATAACACCAACTCCATCACCATCATCAACCCTCTCTCAGTCCGCCCTGTCCACTGCTACTTCCACCATATGCAGCTCTCAAGTCCAGCTCACCCTCCCAGACACTATGAGTAGGTCAAGAAAGTACTCAGTCTCTCATCCGCGTACACTGGGTTTGAACGCTCACATTGCCAAACTAATCTCGTTTGAGATGATGCCCTATTGGTTGGTGGAAAGCGCAGCTTTCCGCGAACTCATGGCCTATGCAGTACCACGCTATGACCTACCCAGTCGCCACTTCTTCTCTCACAAAGCCATCCCAGCCCTCCACCATAATGTAAAAGACCGCATTGTCCATGCACTCAAGCAGTCAGTGAGTGGAAAGGTGCACCTCACAACTGATGCATGGTCCAGTCGGCATGGCCAGGGCCGTTACATGTCCATCACTGCACACTTGGTTAATGTGGTGGATGCAGGGTCCACAGGGGACAGCGGTGGTGGGACAGTGCTGCCTAGCCCACGGTATAGGAAACAGTTGGCTGTAGGCGTTCCACCCTCCTCCTCCTCCTCCTCCTCCTCCTCCAGAAGCGAAAGCTCGTCCACAGAGCGCAGTCGTACGAGCACTCCATCTGCAGCTGCCACTGTTGCACACGAGGTGTCCCCCTATCGAGCAGCTAGTGGAAAGCGCCAGCAGGCTGTGTTGCAGATGATGTGTTTGGGCGACAGACACACCGCCGAGGTGCTGGCCGAGTACTTGAAGCGACAAACTGAGTCATGGCTGGGCAGTGTACATCTTGAGGCAGGCAAGGTAGTTAGTGATAACGGCCGTAATTTTGTGGCAGCCATAGCCCTTTCAAAACTCAGCCACATACCTTGCTTGGCTCACACCTTGAACCTGGTGGTGCAGTGCTTCCTCAAAAATTATCCGGAGTTAACAGCCCTGCTCCATAAGGTGCGAAGAGCACATCCGCCGGTCGCCTGTACACTCCGTTCGTATGCAGAAGCTGCAGCTATTGCTCCACCTTCCCAACCACCGCCTCATTATAGACATTGCAACAAGGTGGAACTCCACCCTGCACATGGTGGAGCCGCTGTGCGAGCAGAGGCAGGCCATAATGCATTTGTGGGAGGATACACGGCCAGGCACTTTGAGAGCAGACATGGAGTTGACAGGGGTGCAGTGGTCGAAGCTGAAAGACCTCTGTAAAGTCCTTAATTGTTTTGAGGAATGCACACGGCTGGTAAGCGCAGACGACGCCATCCTAAGCATGAGCATCCCACTTATGCGTCTGCTCAAGCAAACTTTGACTTAAGGAGCAGGCGTCTGCAGCCAATGTTGACGAGGAGGGAATCCTTGATGACATTCAGCCATTGTCTGCTCAGGGACCTCTCCTGGATGAGATGGAGGAAGAAGAGGAGGAGGAGGATGATGATGGGGATGATTACTTAGGGGAGGAGGATGCATCTCGTGGGGCAAGTGAAAATGTTGGCGTGGCAAGGTCTGGTACAGAGTTTGTGCGTGACTGGAGGGATGTGGATTTGCCAGAAAGTGCTCCTCCAACCAGCACTCGCAGTGCATCATTAACACCGGGAACATTGGCCCACATGTCAGATTATGCCTTGCAGATGCTAAAAAGGGACCCCCGCATTGCCAAAATGATGAACGATGATGACTACTGGTTGGCCAGCATCCTGGATCCACGCTATAAAGGCAAATTACAAAACATCATGCCACAGGAGAACCTTGACCTAATATTGGCTAATAAACAAGCAACTCTGGTAAATCGGTTGCTTGAGGCATTCCCAGCACACAGCAGCAGTGATGGTTCTCACACGAGCCGTACGGGCTGGGGGCAGCTTGGCAGAGGTGTTCATGGTGCACACAGCAGAAGTGGCGTTGGAGACAGGGGTTTCATGACAATGTTGTGGACTGATTTTTCAAGTACCGCTCACACAACTGGTAATACTGCATCGATGGAAAGTGACAGGAGACAGCAGTTGTCAACTATGGTTACAAACTACTTTTCCTCCCATATCGATGTTCTCCCACACAGGTCATTCCCCTTTGACTATTGGGCCGCTAAACTGGACACCTGGCCTGAATTGGCACAATATGCCTTATAGGAGCTCGCTTGCCCAGCTGCAAGTGTGCTATCGGAAAGAGTCTTCAGTGCAGCTGGATCAATCCTGACAGAAAAAAGGACCCGTCTGTCAACCCAAAATGTGGATGATCTAACCTTCATTAAAATGAACCATGCATGGCTTTCCAAGGATTTTGTCCCACCTTCCCCTGATGACACATAGGGTGACAGAAAGATGGCTTGCTTTGGTCCACCTCTTCCTGGGACTTGACCTATTTCGCCTTTTGCATCAACTGAATGTCCAACATCAACTTATGCCACTTTCTAAAACTCCCTAACTGTGCTGCCTCCCCCCCATGGCCGGGGTCACCACCTAGCGCATGACACCGTGCGAGTGCCGTTGCCCTGGACAGGTGGGTAGGCCGACTCTTGGGCGCGGGCACTGGCACAGGGTCCCTCATAGTGCAATCAAGTGTCTCTGATGATGGTGGTGCACACCCGCCGTCAGACACACCGCCGTACTATGAGGGGCCCAGTGCCAGTACCGACGCCCACGAGTGGGCCCCCCTTGCTTGGGCAGGGCCCCAGCATTTGCAATCTTTACCTCTCCCTGCTCCTCCGCTGTGTAGTCTGGGCCGTCAAATCCATACTGTGCCTGACACCGTCTGAGCCTGCCTCCTGATGTTTAGACATATATTTTGAATGTGTACGCTATCCATACATGTTATCCGGGGATACGGTACCCTTTCTCACCTTTGTGCAATCACATGCAATCCATACTGGGCCTAAAACCATCTGAGCCTGCCTCCTGATGTATAGACATATATTTTGAATGTGTACGCTATCCATACATGTTATCCGGGGATACGGTACCCTTTCTCACCTTTGTGCAATCACGTGCAAGCCATACTGGGCCTAACACCGTCTGAGCCTGCCTCCTGATGTATAGACATATATTTTGAATGTGTACGCTATCCATACATGTTATCCGGGGATACGGTACCCTTTCTCACCTTTGTGCAATCACGTGTAATCCATACTGGGCGTGAGAACGGTTGGCGAGCTGTTAAGCAAGCTACAGCACCTGTGGTTTGCACACGTAAGTTTTTCATTTTTTCAGGAATGACGGTTAGGCCTAATTCCGGAACTGCGGTTGACCTGCACTTACTGGGAAATCATCGTTCGCGGGTAATAATTGTAATCAGTGATCCCCATCACTAATGTTGTTCAGCGGGTTATCTGCACCTGTAAGCGACAAACGCTGGCCTTTTCAGTGTAGCGCACATGCAGCCACGGACATTTAAGGGCATGACACACCAGTTATTGGCCAATCTCATGTGCCAGAGCCTCACGTGTCCCTCTAGTAAGCCGGACTCGGACCGCGGGGCATGACGGAGTCTCGTTCGTTAACGGAATTAAGCTTGCAATGTGTGCATCTTTTCTGTAGCTGGCATGGTTGAGGTTTCCCAGGTGGTCGAATTTAACCGTAGGCTCCACTCCTGGTGGTGCCCTTCTGGACATTCCTTTAAGGTTCAGCTTTGCAACCATACTGCCCACGTAAAACAAACACTTTGCCTTCATGAACGCTGTTTGGAGGGTCATGACACGTGGGAATAATGCCGCCCAATCAGTTAACCTGCTAGAGAGATCCTTTGTTGCTCCCAAGCATGACATCACACTCCCTAGGAGGAAGGTAATGCCACTGTGGCGACTGTACTCCTGGGGGTGACACAAGTGCACTGATGCCCAGCCACTGCTCGATGAATCTGCTGGTACATTGACCCAGACCACTACATTCCCCTCGCACGCTACACGGCCTGAATCTGACCCTGATGAAACTCAGGTTACCCTTCCCATATACAGTTCCATCTTACACGGTGACAAAGAGGAAGCTGCAGATGAAAGTGCAGGTTCGGCCCACCCGCCATCAGACACACCACCGTACTATCAGGGGCCCTGTGCCAGTGCCGTCGCCAATGAGTGGGCCCCCCCTGCTTGCTCAGGATCACAGCACTTGCAAGGTTGAAATACTGTGCAGTGAGATGGAAGATGGGGACGACGAGGAGTCCAGACTAGTACAGGGATTCCCTAGCGTGGAGACTTATTTGATTGTTTTCAATGTTGGGAGAGCAATTTTTGGGGAGCACTATACTCTGGAGAATGATAGATGGGGCCCACCATACACTGGAACATTCCAAAGGTGGAAATATCAGGGACCTGGAGCAGTTTGCCAAAGAAGAATAGTCTAAGATTCCAGCAGAGCATTTTTAGAAACTCATTGATGGTTACCGGAAGGTTGTGCAACCAAGTATTAGGCTGAGGGTGCCAATACTTTTGTCTGGCCCATTTTTAGAGTTTTGTGTGAAATGATCAATGTTTTGCTTTTTGCTTCATTCTCTTTTGTGTTTTTTCATTTAAGACAAATTAAATGAAGATAATAATACCAAAGAATTTGTGTTTTCAATCATTTTCAGGAAGAAACTGAGTATTAGCTGACAGAATTGCAGGGGTGTCAGTACTTTTGGCCACAACTGTAACTATGTATTACCGTGCATTGTTTTTGGTATTGCCACATGAGTGTGTTACCATATTATAGAAAACTGTAATATAATGTCTTGTATTCCTGTATTATAGTATTGCATCTGTTATATGCTTTTTGTACATGTACAGTTAGGGAAAGTTAGTGCATCCTTTCTTGGGACATTAGAGGAGGGCACTCTTAGAAAATAGTCTCTCCCATAGACCTGGTAGATATAATTATGTTGTGGGCCACTAGATGGAGGTATACTAGTGGGGCCCAATAGGATGTCTCATGGGGGTTAATTGTAGGAGAGGCTGCTGAGAGTTAAGGTTAGTACTGAAGAGCAGTTTATGCAGATGGGGCCAAGGCGCCCAAGTGTCCACATGGGCTATAGGCCCGGACAGCTCAGCAGTAACGCAACATTAAGTCGTTATAGCCCATGTTACCCACGGCCACTGCGGGTCTTAGCAGTGGGCCAGTACAGAAAGAGTTAGATGTGGCATCTGATCACCTGGGCAGAAGTTGGCTGGACTAAGGAGATGAAGGGAGTTGGAGCTTCGACGAGATCGGTACAGATGGGCTGGATACTTCACCAAGGGCCACAAAGCGTAGTGACTGATGAATTCGTGTCTGGGGCGATACAGACTGAAGGAACTGTCATTGAAGTGAGGTCAGGCCAGGAAGGATTTGGGAAGCAGTCTAGGACAGTGCGGTCCGGGCATGTACTGCACAAAAGTGACAGCAAGCAAAGGAAAGATGAGGAAGCAAGAAAATGTAATGATGTACTAACTGTGGATGTAACGTGCGAAATCCTAAGAAAGTGTTAAAATTGTCTCGGACTGTATCTCTATTGATGGGGGTCAACTAGAAGAGGCGTGGGAAGTGCCCAGGTGAATCTGAAGCTGGAGATACAGGTATGCCGAGAAGAAGAGTATTGTTTCATGTAGAGGAAGGACTGGACACAACTACTTCAGAATAGAGATCACCACTACAGTCCTGTCCCTCTCTTACAACATCATGATGTGCACCACGAGCTTACTATGCATGGTTACTAGGTTGGAATTTCTGGTTATAGTAAAGAAATGAAGATGCAGTGCACAACAGCAAAAGATGAAGACTGGATGTCTGGCAACGAGCACGTCTGGAGAAATGAGTATTCATTTTATTTTGCTTTTTACACTTTGAATTTATTGCATACACATCATGAATTTAGTGCACAATTAAAAATACTAATCATTTTTGTCATTACTTTAATAGCAATAAAATCACATTTTCAGCTAAAATGATGCAAAATTTGTGCAAATATCCAGACATATTAAAAATCACTTATGGGAATATCTAGAGTACATTTGCCCCCAAAAATTGCAACTTTGTAAAAAGTCACAAATTGTTAAATTAGTCAAAAACATCTAAACCCTGTCCCAGGGTCTAAACTGAGTCTAATCCCCGTCCCAGGCAAAAAAGGCTAAAATTATAAGAAATTGTCAATGAAAAACAGGTAAAAAAAACACCAAAAATGCGACCAAAAATTGCTCAAATGTAATAGTAAATCTGGTCCTCTGCCTTGTAAATGTGATCTGCAATTAATAGTCCGGTGCTGTGTCTTTTCAGCTACAATAGGCCTTTCCATAACATTTACAGGTTGCCATGTTAATCCTGTCAGTAGGATCTATGAGGTCACGACATAAAGTACACTTGTGGGATCATCTTCAGCAACCAATTTGGATTCTCCTTGCTTCGCTCAATGGCAGCCACGCGTTAATGTACATTGGAAAGCTAACAACGAATTTCCAGTCAAAGAGAAAGGTTCTCAGAACAAACAGTCCTGTGATCAATACACGTCTCTCCGCTCCGTAATGTGCAAAATGATGTTATGATTGGGACATGTGGAACACCTACCTTATTAGGTTAGAAGAACAGAGAACATTTTCAATAAGGCTCTCTGATGTTGTAAGAAGAAAGATAAAGAGGATCATGTGTTGGAAAAAGTTTAAGATTTATGTTTTATTTACTTACAGAAGTTTGGGCTCTTTTGTATTTTGCTCTAGTGTCTATTTTGCAAAAGTAGCAAACTTTTGCTAATGTTCCGGACTGGGGCTAAAATTCAGCCCTGGCATTGGAAATCATACAGGCCCATGCTGTCCCTGTCCCCAAGTACCAGATGGGGATGTGTTACTAATATTACCCAGGATGGGGGAAAGCAAGATTTACTACAAGACCAATATTTCTATTGATACCTGTTGCCTGTTGGGGTGACGGAGTCAGTCACTTTGTTCTCCATCACAACTCTTAACAGTATGGGTGTCTTGAGAACACAGATTTTGCTAACAACATAGCAGACATGGCAGCCCATGACCAGACAGGCCCTTCTGGTATTTGCCAGAGTTGCCAGATGGCCAGTCCGGCCCTGGTTCCAACTTCTGATTTACTACAGAAGTGTCCTTCCTTATCTTTCCTCCCTGTCTAACATATCCAGAGATGTTTGGCTTGAGAGAACTAACTTTTTAAAAAAAACGATGTTTGGGGTATACATGTGTGTAATGTGCCTTGCAGCCTGTCGAGAGTTTTGCTGACATGTCATAATGACATATTGAATTTTTATCTTAAAGGGAACCTGACAGCTGATACACGCTGTTCAATCCACAGGCAGCACGTATCAGACGCTGGCTCTATGGCCATAGCCGCAGCGTTTCGGAGAAAAAAATATTATAAAAGCCGCTGGGTACCAAGTCGGACAGGAGGATCCCAGGCAGCTTCTCCCCACCCATTGCCAGTGACTGACAGGTCTCTCCCTGGGTGCATGTATAGAGACAGACCTGTCAATCACTGGCAGCAAAGGGGGAAAGGATATCAGAGGCTGAGATGTTTGGGAAACTAATCAGAAAGGCGAGTCCCAGATGCCATTTTCCCTCTTACAGCCAGTGACTGTCAGGTCTCTCCCTATGCATGAGGAAGACTTTTGAAGCACTCCTCCGGTGTTTTTTTTATTTCACTCCCAAGTGGTATCACTGATGTACAGTATGCTCACTTCCTGTAGTAAAATACGTACAGGTTGCCGTCGTCTGCTGTCCTCAACTCCACTTTGTTTTCTCTTTTGTTAGTTATCAATAGCTATGTAAGGCCTCATTTACACATCACATTTTCTGTAGTAGAAAAACTGTGTCTGGGTGCGTCATTCGTTGGACATCCATGTGTCATCTTTGTGTACATGTGTGTTGTGCCTTTTGTGTGCACCATCCGTGGGACAAGTAACAGACTAAAATGCAGAATAGAAATGACAGATATTTAGATGATAAAGATGTGCAAAGATATAGATAAATAGATAGATAGATAAATATCCATGAGATATATAATTAGTGTCTTGGGTGTGTAGCTTACTGTACATGTATTAAGCTAATAAATAGATAGATGAAAAAAATGACTATTTTTGATAACCAGCAAAGGTAAAGCAAATAGCTATGAGCTGATATTATCAGGCCAGAAGTGGCGCATCACATTACATGTGCCAATTCTGGCACTTTGCATTGGCTCTTCCCGATAATCTTGGTCATTAGCAATCGGGGTAATGGGGCTTGGAGTTGATGACAGCTGTTATTTGTCAAACATCACAGCCGGCATCAAGCCCAGGTGATAGCAATGGAGAGTTGTCTATCAGACACCCCCATTATTAACCCAGTAATCATAAAAAAACAAACACACACACACAAATACTTTATCACAATAAATACTTCCCCACATTTTCCATGGTTCACTAATATGTTACAAAAAAGCCATGCAGGTCCAACATAGTCCACCAAATCTGACATAGTCCACATATGTAAGCCTGAAAAACATAAAAAGAGAGAAGCAAAAACTAGACACTGTCCCTTTTTCATTGCTATTCACTGACAATACCACTCATCAAAGTCTGCGGCAGCTCTATACAGTAGTGCTGTCAGTAACGATAACGCTCATTAGAGTCGCTGAGTCTGTATGCATTTATCTTTCTATATGTGCTGTGTATGTATGTATCATTGTATACATGCATTTACAGTCCCACTACAGCAAAGCATTGTCCAGGCTTCTAAAATCTCACCTCTCTCCGACGTCTTCATCGCTCCATAGCTCCTCCTTGGGGGTGGGGCTTCTTCTCTCTGATCAGTGCATAAATTAAATCATAATATTCACTGCTTCTTCTCTCCTATGATCGGGATTCAAACTCATATCTCAATGTTCATAAGCAGCAGCATTATCTGTGAGTCTCATCTTTTAATGATAAACATAGGAGAATTTGGTAATCTTGACCTGTATTGCAGGTAGTGAATGCAGAAGCAGATTATGTATGTACTACATAGATATACAGCAGATTATGTATGTACATAGAGATATTTTGTATATTTCAATGTATTTTTATGTTACCTGTGTACTGAGGTGAAGGAAAAGTCACCTTTTTGTTGTTCCTATAAAACTGCTAAAAATAATAAAAAGAAATTACAACAATGGAATTTTTTTGTGAGTCTCCCCTTTAATCAAACCCATAACCCTCAACATTGCAGACAGGAGATAAAGCAATTTATCAACAAGTTCTGATGATGTGATGAGGATAATTTTGTATACTTGATCTGTATTGCAGGCTCTGACTCCACAGGCAGATTGTACTGATACATTGCACACAGAGTATTTCTATGTACGCATATTTGGGTTATAGAGGGATAATAAAAAAGATTTTTTATCCTATAAAATTGCTAAAAAAAATAAAAATACTTAAAATATCTTGTTTTTTAAATAATGAACAGCACAAATCAGCAAATAACACGGACAGTGATTTAATTGTTTACAGGGATCGGTTAATGAAGTAAAAAATGGCGTGATTGATATTTTTCCTCTATTAAACCTATACCTTTTTTATTTAATATAAATGTAACTCTGAGCACGTGTTTACCCCTCAATGCAATAGCAATCTTCTCTGATTATTGTGTGCTTGCTGCGTTTCCTTTATGCGTGTTCCACTATATTTAATTTGTTTTTTGGTGCAGATGTGAATTGTTATCAGTATAAAAGACACCTTTCCACAAGCTCAAACAGTCACACTCCAAACTCCACTATGGTGAAGACAAAAGATCTGTCGAAGGACACCAGAAACAAAATTGCAACCCTGCACCAGGCTGGGAAGACTGAATCTGCAATATGCAAGCAGATTGGTGTGATGAAATCAACTGTGGGAGCAATAATAAGAAAATGGAAGACATACAAGACCACTGATAATCTCCCTCGATCTGGGGCTCCATGCAAGATCTCACCCCGTGGGGCCAAAATGATCACAAGAACGGTGAGCAAAAATCCCAGAACCACTCAGGGAGACCTAGTAAATGACCTGCATAGAGCTGGGACCACTGTAACAAAGGCTACCATCAGTAACACACTATGCCACCAAGGACTCAGATCCTGCAATGCCAGACGTGTCCCCTTGCTTAAGCCAGTACATGTCCGGGCCCATCTGAAGTTTGCTAGAGAGCATTTGGATTATCCAGAAGAGTATTGTGAGAATGTCATATGGTCTGATGAAACAAAGGTAGAACTGTTTGGTAGAAAAAAATCTTGTCATGTTAGGAGGAGACAGAATGCTGGGTTGCATCCAAAGAAAACCATGCCTACTGTGAAGCAGGGTGGCAACATCATACTTTGGGCCTGTTTCTCTGCAAAGTGACCAGGACGACTTATCCGTGTATATGAAAGAATGAATGGGGCCATGTATCATGAGATTTTGAGTGCAAACCTCCTTCCATCAGCAAGGGCATTGAAGATGAAACGTGGATGGGTCTTTCAGCATGAAAATGATCCCAAGCACCCCACCAGGACAATGAAGGAGTGGCATCATAAGAAGCATATGAAGATTCTGAAGTGGCCTAGCCAGTCTCCAGATCTCAACCCCATAGAAAACCTTTGGAAGGATTTGAAAGTCCGTGTTGCTTAGCGACAAGCCCAAAACATCACTGCTGTAGAGGAGATCTGCATGGAGGAATGGGCCAACATACCACCAACAGTGTGTGCCAACCTTGTGAAGACTTACAGAAAACGTTTGACCTCTGTTATTTCCAACAAAGGATATATACAGTTGTGTCAAACGTTTACATACCCCGGCAGAATTTTTGCTTTTTTACTCTTTTTCCAGAGAATATGAATGATAACACCAAAACTTTTTCTCCACTCATGGTTAGTGGTTGGGTGAAGCCATTTATTGTCAAACTACTGTGATTTCTCTCTTTAAATAATAATGACAACGCAAAACATCCAAATAACCCTGATCAAAATTCCAGAAGTTGACACAAATTGGTTTGTCTGGCTGCTAAAGGTAATATCCTCACCTGTGACCTGTTTGCTTGTAATCAGTGTGTGTGCATAAAAGCTGAGTGAGTTTCTGGGATCCAGACAGACTCTTGCATCTTTCATCCAGCCACTGATGTTTCTGTATTGTGAGTCATGGGGAAAGCAAAAGAATTGTCAACAGATCTACGGGAAAAGGTAGTTGAGCTGTATAAAACAGAAAAGGGATACAAAAAGATATCCAAGGAATTGATAATGCCAGTCAGCAGCATTAAAACTATGATTAACAAATGGAAAATCAGGGCTCTGTAAAAACAAAACCATGGTCAGGTAGATCGACAAAAATTTCATCCACAACTGCCTAGCAAAATTTTTCGGGATGCAAAGAAAAACCCACAAATAGCATCAGCTGAAATAATGGACTCTCTGAAAACTAGCGGTGTGGCTGTTTCAAGAGGTACAATAAGGAGTCACTTGAAGAAAAATAGGCTGCATGGTCGAGTTGCCAGAAGAAAGCCATTGCTTGGCAAATACCACAAAGTATCTCGCCTACAATATACAAAACAGCACAGAAACAAACTTCAAAACTTCTGGAACAAGTTAATTTGGAGCGATGATGAGACCAAGATTGAACATTTTGGCCGCAACCATAAACGTTACATTTGTAGAGAAGTCAACAAGGCCTATGATTAAAGAAACACCATTCCTACTATAAAGCATGGAGGTGGATCGCTGATGTTTTGGCGATATGTGATCTACAAAGGCAAAGGAAACTTTGGAAAAGTTGAAGGAAAGATGAATGCAACACATTATCAGCAAATACTGCTGCGCATGGGATGTACTTGCTTACTGCAACATGACAACGATCTAAAACACAAGGCCAAGTTGACCTGTCATTGGCTACAGCAGAACAAAGTGAAGGTTCTGGAGTGGCAATCTCAGTCTCCTGACCTTAATATCATTGAGCCACTCTGGGTGGATCTCAAACGTGCCGTTCATGCTATACAGCCCAGGAATTTTCCGAAACTGGAGGCTTTTTGCCATGAAGAGTGGGCAGCTTTACCACCTGAGGAAATAAAGAACCTCATCCACAACTGCCACAAAAGACTTTAAGCTGTCATTGATGTTAGAGAGGGCAATACACGGTATTAAGAAATGGGGTATGTAAACTTTTGATCAGGGTCATTTGGATGTTTTGGGTTGTCATTATGATTTAAAAAGAGAAAACACAGTAGTTTGACAATAAATGGTTTCACCCAACCACTATCCGTGAGTAAAAGAAAAAACACAAAAATTGAGCTTGGTTTGAGTTGGTATGCATGCAGCATATAAACGCATGTTCACATTGGCCATAAAGCATACAAAACCTACAAAAGACAAAATGAGAAAAACCCTGCTGTAATTAAATAAATAAAAAACAAAAGTGCATTTAAATAATTCAGAGTTCTCAGTAATGCTGTATTTGATCAAATATAGCATAAAAGCCGTCCCACCATCGACAAGGGGACTCTGTGGTCGGGGCGGTCCTACACTGTCTAATATTAAAAACCTTATCATGTGTCAACTGTAACAAAATATTGAGAAGAACTTTTGTTAATGACCAAATATTTATTTTCCACCATAATTTAAAAAATAAATCTTGTCCAATCAGACAAGGCGATTTTCTGAATTTGTTTTCACATTTTGACTCTCATAGTTGTGGTCTACCTATGATGTCAATTACAGACCTCTCTCATCTTATTAAGTGGGAGAACTTGCACAATTGGTGGCTGACTAAATACTTGTTTTCCCCACTGTATGTGAATTTCATCCCAGCTGCTCTGATACATCACTCATTATTTAACATCAGGGGTTATTTTGACATATTTTTATCCCAAATCCTTAGTGGCAAAATATTCTGCTATGGGCGAGCAAGCATGTTTTGATCTTGTATGTGCGCCCCCGGCCGTCCCTGCTCTGACTCTGCAGTACACAGCACAGGCCGCGCTGCTGTGGCTTTCTAATGACTACAGAAAATTCAAGGGGCTTCGCACAGCACCAGAAGGGCCGGGATCACGATTAAACACCGCTGGTGTCCAGCATAGTGCCGCATGTTAAACCACCAGCTCCTGCTCCATATAAATAATTGGATCACAGCCTTAATAATGCCATTTCCGTGTGATAAAACATTTCAGAAACCTGAAAATGCAGTATACCTAACAGTTACTTAGCACCTTCCCTTTTTTTATATTACATTTCCTGCTAAACAACACAAGATGGAAGTAGCTATTAGGTGGGAAAGTACATCATTCACATGCAAATAAACACAAAGGAAAACATTTCAAAGGAAACTAAATAGGTGAGCTCAACCTGTGGCTAAATCACGGGTTTGCGAGATCTGCATCACCGTATATTTTAAGTGCAGCGGGAGGGCGACGGAAAACACTTTTAAGGGCAGAAATGCCATGGAAACATACTCTCGCTGGCGTCTGCAAACTTCTATTAGGGGGGAACAGAATAAAATGAGAATGTGAAGTTTGAGGGAGCAATAGGCGGCTGGAGATGAATATATAGGTTTTTTGGAATTAGGTATTTTATGACTCGGGGGATAAAGAAGGCTGTTATTCGGTATTAGGGTGGTTACTACATTTTTGGCTAGGGTGACACGACATGATTGATCTTTAGAGGGTAACTAAGCCAAAATCTGAATTAGGTAAATCAAGTAAAATGTTCAAAGCCTTTTATGCCTATAAGTATAACTATTTACCATGACACCCGGGTCTCATGTGTTCTCACCTTATTTCCCAGTGCACAATACTTTTAGAACCTACGTGGACTGAAGGTAGCCATTCACATTAGATAGCTGACATCTGCCTCCTTATCATACGGGAAAGATGTATATCTTTTTACCGTGTTAGCCAGTAGATAGAAGAATATTCAGAATTGAGAGTCCTCTGTGGTTGATACCTTTTAATGGCTAACTGAAAAGATGGTAACAAATTGCAAGCTTTCAAGACTACTCAGGTCTCTTCATCAGGCTGGACTAATACAAAATCTGAAGAGTCACATATTTATACACAAGACAGCACAGAAATAACCCAATAGCTAAGACAAATGATGTGAAGCGGAATAGTCATTATGGGAGAGGGATAAGCATAAATATTGGAACAGTTCATAGATAAGCAGTGTGAAGGTTTTATTGCACTCTGATTGCAGACTGGTCCTGTGTTGTGATGACCCCAGAAGGTCTGAAGGGCAAATTCCTTAATTGATGTAAAAAGACATAAATCCATGCGACACATTCATTCCTGCACTGAATGTGTGGAAAGTTTTCATAAATTTGTACTCCGAGATTCTTCTCTCTCTCTGAGACTTGAAGTTACCTTTTAATACAAGTAATTTATTGTCCATCATGCTATGACCAGGGATTAGTGTTGAGCGATACCGTCCGATACTTAAAAGTATCGGATCGGATGGTATCGGCCGATCTAAAAAAAATATCGGGTATCGTCGATTCCGATACCGGAAGTCCCATTCAAGTCTATGGGACTTCCGGTATCGGAATAAGAAAAACCCTATTTTTGCCTTGTACAGCCTCTCTGGGGTCTGTACGGGCCTTTCGGGGGGCTGTGCCGGCCTGCCGGGGGGTCTGTGCAGGCTCTGGTGGTCTGTGCCGGCCTGCCGGTGGTCTGCGCAGACTCCAGTGGTCTGTGCCGGCCTGCCGGGGGGCTGTGCCGGCCTGCCGGGGGGCTGTGCAGGCTCCGGGGGTCTGTGCAGGCATCGTCCGATGGGACTACAAGTCCCATCGGGCGATGCCTGCTACCATGACAGTGATTGACACATTAGCCAATGATGGGACAGTAGTAGTCCCATCATCCGGCTAATGTGTTGAATGTAAAAAAAAAATAAAAAAATTGACATGCTACATACATACAACATGCATACTACATACTGTATATACTACATGTAACATACATACTACATACATGCTACATACTACATGCATGCTACATACATGCTACATACATACTACATACATAATACATATATACTACATATATACTACATGCATGCAACATACATACTACATATATACTACATGTAACATACATACTACATATATACTACATGTAACATACATACTACATACATGCTACATACTACATGCATGCTACATACTACATACATGCTACATACATACTACATACATAATACATATATACTACATGCATGCAACATGCATACTACATATATACTATATATACTACATGTAACATACATACTACATGCTACATACATGCTACACACATGTAACATACACACTACATGCTACATACATGCTACATACATGCAACATACATGCAACATACATACTACATACATGCTACATACATGCTACATGCTACATACATGCAACATACATGCTACATACATGCTACATACATACTACATACATACCACATGCATGCAACATGCATACTACATATATACTGCATATATACTACATGCATGCAACATACATATATACTACATACAATACATACATATAGACATACAGTACATATAACATAGAGTACATACTTACTGTCACTTGTCACTTTCATCCCCGAAGCCATTGTCACCTGAGGGATAAATATCAAAATAAAAAAACACCAATATACTTACCCCGATCCGCAGAAGTCCACGAGGGTCCCACGTCCATCTTGCGTGGAGAACAGCAGCATCAGCTGATGCTACCGTTCTCTACCAGCTCCAGGAATACAATGACGGAAGGTAGGTATCCTTCCGCACTGTATTCCTCCACCACTGTAAAAAAAAAGTCCCTAGTCTCACTTTATGCCATTGCTGCCTGGGAATTTCCCACGCAGCAATGGCATAAAGTGAGACTAGGGACTTTTTTTTTTTTAAAGTGGTGGAGGAATACAGTGCGGAAGGATACCTACCTTCCGTCATTGTATTCCTGGAGCTGGTAGAGAACGGTAGCATCAGCTGATGCTGCTGTTCTCCACGCAAGATGGACGTGGGACCCTCGTGGACTTCTGCGGATCGGGGTAAGTATATTGGTGTTTTTTTATTTTGATATTTATCCCTCAGGTGACAATGGCTTCGGGGATCAAAGTGACAAGTGACGGTAAGTATGTACTCTATGTTATATGTACTGTATGTCTATATGTATGTATTGTATGTAGTATATATGTATGTTGCATGCATGTAGTATATATGTAGTATGCATGTTGCATGCATGTGGTATGTATGTAGCATGTATGTAGCATGTATGTAGCATGTATGTAGCATGTATGTAGTATGTATGTTGCATGTATGTAGCATGTATGTTGCATGTATGTAGCATGTAGTGTGTATGTATGTAGCATGTATGTAGTATGTATGTTGCATGTATGTAGCATGCAGTGTGTATGTTGCATGTATGTAGCATGTATGTAGTATGTATGTTGCATGTATGTAGCATGTAGTGTGTATGTATGTAGCATGTATTTAGTATGTATGTTGCATGTATGTAGCATGTAGTGTGTATGTTGCATGTATGTAGCATGTAGTATATATGTAGTATGTATGTTACATGTAGTATATATTGTATATATGTAGTATGCATGTTGCATGCATGTAGTATATATGTTGTATGTATGTTGCATGCATGTAGCATATATGTATTATGTATGTAGTATGTATGTAGCATGTATGTAGTATGTATGTTACATGTAGTATATATGTAGTATGTATGTTACATGTAGTATGTATGTAGCATGTATGTAGCATGCATGTAGTATGTAGCATGTATGTAGTATGCATGTTGCATGTAGTATATATGTAGTATGCATGTTGTATGTATGTAGCATGTACATTTTTTTTTTTTTTTTTTTTTTTTTACATTCAACACATTAGCCGGATGATGGGACTACAACTGTCCCGTCATTGGCTAATGTGTCAATCACTGTCATGGTAGCAGGCATCGCCCGATGGGACTTGTAGTCCCATCGGACGATGCCTGCACAGACCACCGGAGCCTGCACAGACCACCGGCAGGCCGGCACAGCCCCCCGGCAGGCCGGCACAGACCACCGGAGCCTGCACAGACCACCGGCAGGCCGGCACAGCCCCCCGGCAGGCCGGCACAGACCACTGGAGCCTGCACAGACCACAGGCAGGCCGGCACAGCCCCCCGGCAGGCCGGCACAGACCACCGGAGCCTGCACAGACCACCGGCAGGCCGGTACAGACCCCCGGACAGTCGGCACAGCCCCCCCGAAGGCCCGAACTGACGGCGCATCATGATGCGCACAGACAGCGCATCATGATGACGTCATTTCGGCAGCCAATCAGAGCCACAAAAGTGGCTCATTGCATTTTGGACTTCTGATTCCGGTATCCGATACGAAAAAAGTATCGGTACTCGGTATCGGAATTCCGATACGGCAAATATCGGCCGATACCCGATACTTGCGGTATCAGAAAGCTCAACACTACCAGGGATACAAAAATGTTTTGCCATAGGTTGATCCATTCTTTTTTCTCTTATTGTGTGACGATGAGAATTCATCTTTGTTCTCAGTTTTTGCCCTGTCTGCCCCACATACAGACCCCCAGTTGGACATTTAGTAAAAATAATTAAGTACACCACATTAGATGTGATGCAGATGATAGTACCTGGGATCTTGTAGTCCTGATGTAAGTTGGGGATCTTTATCAGGTCCGTGGTCATTATAAATGGAAAGGTTTTACATTTTTCTGGTTGCAAGGAAAGGTTCCTGCAGCTGTTGGAGAAGACAGGGAGCTTCTGACAATTATGCTTCTTAAATTTGGGGGCTGCCTAAAACACAGCAGTGGGGGGGGTCTGGAAATATTGATTGCAATCGGGCATCTTTTTGTAGTAAAGGTTGTAATTTCTGTGCAGCTCCTCTTAGCACCTCCAGATTTGGATTGTAGGTGACCACGAGAGGCACCCAGTTATTTTCTTCAATTTTAGCCATTAAAAGGTGTCAACCACTGAGGACTCTCAATTCTAAATATTCTCCTTATCATGCAGAAATGCTTGGTCCTAACTTACTGTATCTCTTTCACCCACAAAGATCTCCACAAATTCGGCACCACTCCACATATCCTTCCTTATCTCTATCACGTCACCCGTGCTCTCCATTCTGCAACTGATCTAAGACTAACATCCTCTATAATCTGAACCTCCTACTTCTGTCTCCAAGACTTCTCTTGTGCTGCACCAGTTTTCGCGAATGCTCTACCCCAGGTGATCAGACTAATACCTAGCCATCACATTCTTAAGCATGCCTTAAAAACCCATCTTTTTAGACAGGTCTTTCATCTAAACTCCATCTTTCTAACTGTTCCTCATAATTTAATCTCTCCAATACATCTGTCTCCACATCCTCCATGCAGCCAATATCGGTTGGGGACTGTACTTAGACAGATACTGGCTGATGACCGGATCATGCAGCCTTATATCATAACCTCTACTTATTATAATGATGGCTGGACCATACACGACAAGCAATTTTGTCTATTTTGTCCCCCATATTTTCTTATAGATTGTAAGCTTGATAGCATGGTCATTTAAACTGAAACTGCGCAACACTTCCCTCCCTATGACATCATCTCCTGAGGGGAGAACTGGGAGGATCCGATTCAGCTAGGAGTAGCGCCCATTCTGTCAGCCAATTCCGTCTATATTAGCTGGTTTAGCCGACTTTAGTCTAAAGTGTATGGGGGCCTTTGAATTGGCTGAACTGCAACATGAAATAGCCATCCAGCTGCATAATGCAGTGGGGAAAAAAGTATTTAGTCAGCCATGAATGGGGCCATGTATCGTGAGATTTTGAGTGCAAACCTCCTTCCATCAGCAAGGCCATTGAATATGAAACGTGGATGGGTCTTTCAGCATGATAATGATCCCAAGCAATGAATGAGTGGCTTCGTAAGAAGCATATGAAAGTCCTGGAGTGGCCTAGCCAGTCTCCAGATCTCAACCCCATAGAAAACCTTTGGAGGGGTTTGAAAGTCCATGTTGTCCAGCGACAGGCCCAAAACATCACTGCTCTAGAGGAGATCTGCATGGAGGAATGGGCCAACATACCACCAACAGTGTGTGCCAAACTTGTGAAGACTTACAGAAAACGTTTGACCTCTGTCATTACCAACAAAGGATATATAGCACAATATTGAGACGAACTTTTGTTAATGACCAAATACTTATTTTCTGCCATAATTTGCAAAATAAATCTTGCCAAATCAGACAAGGTGATTTTCTGGATTTGTTTTGTCATTTTGACTCTCATAGTTGTGGTCTACCTGTGCTCTAGAGGAGATCTGCATGGAGGAATGGGCCAACATACCACCAACAGTGTGTGCCAACCTTGTGAAGACTTACAGAAAACGTTTGACCTCTGTCATTACCAACAAAGGATATATAACACAACATTGAGACGAACTTTTGTTAATGACCAAATACTTATTTTCTGCCATAATTTGCAAAATAAATCTTGCCAAATCAGACAAGGTGATTTTCTGGATTTGTTTTGTCATTTTGACTCTCATAGTTGTGGTCTACCTGTGCTCTAGAGGAGATCTGCATGGAGGAATGGGCCAACATACCACCAACAGTGTGTGCCAACCTTGTGAAGACTTACAGAAAACGTTTGACCTCTGTCATTACCAACAAAGGATATATAGCACAATATTGAGACGAACTTTTGTTAATGACCAAATACTTATTTTCTGCCATAATTTGCAAAATAAATCTTGCCAAATCAGACAAGGTGATTTTCTGGATTTGTTTTGTCATTTTGACTCTCATAGTTGTGGTCTACCTGTGCTCTAGAGGAGATCTGCATGGAGGAATGGGCCAACATACCACCAACAGTGTGTGCCAACCTTGTGAAGACTTACAGAAAACGTTTGACCTCTGTCATTACCAACAAAGGATATATAACACAACATTGAGACGAACTTTTGTTAATGACCAAATACTTATTTTCTGCCATAATTTGCAAAATAAATCTTGCCAAATCAGACAAGGTGATTTTCTGGATTTGTTTTGTCATTTTGACTCTCATAGTTGTGGTCTACCTGTGATGTCAATTACAGGCCTCTCTCATCTTTATAAGTGTGAGAACTTGCACAATTGGTGGCTGACTAAACACTTTTTTTCCCCACTGTATGCATGAGATGTTCTTCAAAAGTTCGTTTGACAGCTGTCAAGGAGGAAAACGGATAGGTCATATAGAACTTCAACATACCTAATGTTTTATTTTTAAGAGAGATAATCTACTTCCGAGGTGTCAGACAATTGTTTTTTTCCATCTTCACACTGAAAACATCTGTGTGCTTAATCATATTGAGTGTGCATGTTTATGAGAAGTTTGGCCAAATGAAAAACTGTTTGGTCAACCTGTAAACTCTGTTTTGCCAGCTAGATTAAGATCTGCCTAATTCTTCAAAGTATTTGTCAGGCCTTCTCACTTTTACATCCGGAGGTGAGTGCTGCCAATGGCAGTCTATACAGATCTTTTGGGACATATGCACAACTGGCAGGTATCATGTAATACATGCAGATAATGCACACATTCTGGCAGGTATGTATAGATGCAACGTTATCGATGCCTGGCTCCTGATGAGGGAGTGAATAGCACTGTATAAACCCATTAATGTAAAGATCTCCATATCATCACTGGTGTCATGACATTCCTGACTTCTGTAATTTAAAGCACCACTCCAGCATTTTTTTTAATTGTAGCTCTGGAATGGTGCCACTAATCTCATCAGCCGACGTCTCCATCTTTTATCAGCATGTCTCCGGTCATCTTCTGCGAATTGTGACCAGCTGGATCGCTTCAGTGTTTACTGTGTAATCCAGAAGTCACAAATCAATGTATGTTTTTGAGAACCAGACTGAGGCCAGAGCAAGGATATCAGACATACACTAAGAGCTTGTGACCGTTGCTTCTCACTTCCAATCAATTATAAGTTACGGTCACAAGATGGTGGACTAGAGTGTTACTGATAAAGGATGAAGTCGGTGGATGGTAAGTATAAGACCAGGGTCAGGAAACTTACATTAATTGCACCACTCCAGCGATGTATCCTGAATCCCATGATTAGATTTGTACGTTTGTACAAATGGTATTGTAGATCACATTATTCCATGAAATTTTACATTTTCAGAATTAATTTGGAAGCAGATCAAGGATCCAAAGACCTTTACCCAACGGTATAATTTTCAGTACGAGGAATTTGGCTCCAATCCAGGCAACTTCAAGATTGGTTTAAATGGAACTTCTTCATTATTTATTTTTCCTGCTTTTATAGCAACAGCATATTCCATAGCGCTCTACAAGTATACAGTACTAGACATCAGCCTGAATTATACGTCACAGTATATCCACATTACAACTGACCTGATTCAGTTAATTGCTCAAAATATGAGCTATAGAAGAAATAACTATGAGAATACAGTGGGTACGGAAAGTATTCAGACCCCTTTAAATTTTTCACTCTGTTTCATTGCAGCCATTTGTTAAATTCAAAAAAGTTCATTTTTTTCTCATTAATGTTCACTCTGCACCCCATCTTGACTGAAAAAACCCCCAGAAATGTAGAAATTTTTGCAAATTTATTAAAAAAGAAAAACTGAAATATCATAAGGCAATAAGTATTCAGACCTTTTGTTCAGACACTCATATTTAAGTCACATGCTGTCCATTTCCTTGTGATCCTCCTTGAGATGGTTCTATCCCTTCATTGGAGTCCAGCTGTGTGTAATTAAACTGATAGGACTTGATTTGTAAAGGCGCACACCTGTCTATATAAGACCTCACAGTGCATGTCAGACCAAATGAGAATCATAAGGTCAAAGGAACTGGCCAAGGAGCTCAGAGACAGAATTGTGGTAATGCACAGATCTGGCCAAGGTTACAAAAGAATTTCTGCTGTACTCAAGGTTCCTAAGAGCACAGTGGACGCCATAATCCTTAAATGGAAGAAGTTTGGGACCACCAGAAGTCTTCCTAGACCTGGCTTTCCAGCGAAACTGTGCAAATGTGAGAGAATAGCCTTGGTGAGAGAGGTAAAGAAGAACCCCAAGATCACTGTGTCTGAGCTCCACAGATGCAGTAGGGAGATGGGAGAAAGTTCAATTAAAGTCAACTATCACTGCTGTCTTCCACCAGTCGGGCCTTTATGGTAGAGTGGCCCCACGGAAGCCTCTCCTCAGTGCAAGACATATGAAAGCCTGAGTAGAGTTTGCTAAAAAACACATGAAGGACTCCCAGACTATGAGAAATAAGATTCTCTGGTCTGATAAGACTAAGTTAGAACTTTTTGGTGATAATTCTAAGCGGTATGTGTGGAGAAAACCAGGCACTGCTCATCATCTGCCCAATACTATCCCAACAGTGAAACATGGTGGTGGCAGCATCATGCTATGAGGGTGTTTTTCAGCTGCAGGGACAGAACGACTGGTTGCAATTCAAGAAAACATGAATGCGGCCAAGTACAGAGATATCCTGGATGGAAACCTCTTCCAGAGTGCTTTGGACCTCAGACATGGCCAAAGGTTCACCTTCCAAAAAGACATTGACCCTAAGCACACAGCTAAAATAAAGGAGTGGCTTCAGAACAACTCTGTGACAATTCTTGACTGGCTCAGCCAGAGCCCTGACCTAAACCCAATTGAGCATCTCTGGAGAGACCTGAAAATGGCTGTCCACCAACGTTCACCATCCAACCTGACGGAACTGGAGAGGATCTGCAAGGAAGAATGGCAGAGGATCCCCAAATCCAGGTGTGAAAAACTTGTTGCATCATTCCCAAGAAGACTTATGGTTGTACTAGCTCAAAAGGGTGCTTCTACTCAATACTGAGCAAAGGGTCTGAATACTTATGACCATGTGATATTTCAGCTTTTCTTTTTAATAAATATGCAAAAATTTCTACATTTCTGGGTTTTTTTTTCAGTCAAGATGGGGTGCAGAGTGTACATTAATGAGAAAAAAAATGAACTTTTTTGAATTTACCAAATGGCTGCAATGAAACAAAGAGTGAGAAATTTAAAGGGGTCTGAATACTTTCCGTACCCACTGTATATCATACTTCATGATTGTATTTGCCATAGTCCTACATGGCTGAGGTTACCAAAAGAGCTTTAAAAGTTCAGGATTTCTGTAAAATGTTTCTAGCTACTGTACATCTATGGTATGTCAAATGTTCAAGATTACTATATTACTCAAAAAAAGGATAGTGAAAAGTCTATAACTGGAACTAGACACTTTTCACTTAAGAAAAAAAAAAATTCCAAAAGTTTTGGCAGGAATTTCCTTCCTCCGCTTTCACTTTATTTGAATCTCGTGGACGGTTCCATAATACATTTCCTTTAAGCGATTTCATCATCTCTGTTTGTAATACGGGAGAGAAAATGATCAGTTTACATTCCCGATTGTGAATGGTGGGAAACTATTTAAAGAGTCAACATTGGAAAAGTTCACTGAGGAGGAGCAAAGTGCGGGGAAATATTTAACACTGCAAAGTGATGGATACGAAGTGAAAAATATTCAGGATTGAGAGTCCTCAGTGGTTGATACCTTTTAATGGCTAACTGAAAAGATGGTAACACATTGCAAGCTTTCGAGACTACTCAGGTCTCTTCATCAGGCATAGACTAATACAAAATCTGAAGCTTGCAATGTGTTACCATCTTTTCAGTTAGCCATTAAAAGGTATCAACCACTGAGGACTCTCAATTCTAAATATTTTTCTATCTACTGGCTAACATGGTCCAAAGATATACATCTTTCCTGGATACGAAGTGAAGCTTCATTCTTTCCAAACTTTGTTACATGCTACCAGATCCCATAAGGATCAAGAATGATGAGAATAAGAATCAGTTTTGTATCCAAGCTTCAAATACTAGTAAATATAGTAACACAAACATATTAATTTGTAACACAATAATAACAAATTAGATTTTACAGACCTTTGACTCTTCGTAAATCAGATTAATGCCCTAAAATAAGATTTTCCCGGAATAAAATCATCATCTCTCTGTGACTGCAGAAATCCAATTAATGTTACTGAATAGACCAGGCCATTTCCAAATCACTATAACAACCCATTTGCATCATTGGAATTCCTTATAGGTGTTGCTCGAGCTAAGGCTACAAGTCTGCAGTCATTCTATGTTACTGAAGACTTGTGAATCCTCACATCAAGTGCACGCGCATTGTGATAATTCTTTGGTGTCCGGGACGGGTGGTCTAATGACTGCAAGTATGTGATTTGCATACTTCCGGCCACATTTCGACTAGACTGTGTCTAGTCTCGCTCAATGCATTTGCATTGAGCGAGGCTGCGCTCATCTAGTCAGCATGTGACCACATGTATGCAAATCACACACTTGTGGTCACACAGCTGCTGGTCCCCACACGAGAGAATCCTCACAGCATAGAGTGACTGCAGACTTGTTGGCTAAGGCTGTACAACCTCTTAAGGCCTGACCAATGAAACTGCCTGACAGATTTAGATGCCAAAAAGAAACATAGGTACTTTTCCATTAGGAGGGCTGTCAACAGGTGGATTCTGCCATGACACTAACATGAGGTTCAGTCTTCCCACAATGGACAATTTGCAATTGAAAAAAAAAGAGAATGAGTGACAAGATCCCCCACATAACCTCCTGTCAGGGTCTCCTCACTTTGGCTTTTATCATGGGGCAAATTTGTAGAGTTCTTCGCATTGGCTTCTCCCTTCTCTGAGTGGGTATTATGTACCCACCTGGGCTTGTATGTCCAAGCGGTCTTCAATGTGGGCACTATCAGGAGGAAGGGAGCGGAAGTCCAAACAGCACTGACCTTTTGTAGACACTGCATTCGACTAGTTGAGGAGGCTCTGGCCTTATCACTGCAACCCATGGGTACACCACCATCACTTTTCAGATCACACTGGTGATATAGCCTGAACACATAGGCCGCAACACAATATTATTGAAGATCAGTAGACCTGAGAGTGCAACATCAGCATAGCTTCAGCTCTGCAATCACCAAAGGGAGCAGCATCCTAACACTGCCCCAGCCATATCACTTGTACCAGAAGGTACAGTGCTGCCCTTTATCACACAGTAGACACTTATATCACGTGTAGCTGTATGTGGCATCCAGATAATATTGTGTGTGAGGACATCATACTCTGTGAAGACATCAAATTGTGTGGTGGGTATTGTACGGGCATCATACTGTGTGTGGGGGCATCATACTGTGTGTGGGGGCATAATACTGTGCGTGGGGGCATCATAATGTGTGTGGGGGCATAATACTGTGTGTGGGGGCATCATTCTGTGTATGGGGGCATCATACTGTGTGTGGGGACATCATACTGTGTGTAGGGGCATCATACTGTGTGTAGGGGCATCATACTGTGTGTGTGGGCATCATACTGTGTGTGTGGGCATCATACTGTGTGTGGGGGCATCATACTGTGTATGGGGGCATCATACTGTGTGTGGGGGCATAATACTGTGTGTGGGGGCATCATACTGTGTGTGGGGGCATCATACTGTGTGTGGGGGCATCATACTGTGTGTGTGGGCATCATACTGTGTGTGGGGGCATCATACTGTGTGTGGGGGCATCATACTGTGTATGGGGGCATCATACTGTGTGTGGGGGCTTCATACTGTGTGTGGGGGCATCATACTGTGTATGGGGGCATCATACTGTGTGTGGGGACATCATACTGTGTGTGGGGACATCATACTGTGTGTGGGGGCATCATACTGTGTGTGGGGACACTATGAAGACCATGAAAGGGATATTACACTACATAGGAGCTATTATTGGCTCCAATAGAATGAATACTTTTGTGAGGGTGCATATAATGGACGGGTCGAGGTTAGAGAAGTAGCTATGATTAAAATAAAAATTGCTGCAGTGCGGTATGCGGTCGCTTTTTTCAAACTTGTAATGGTAATTTGAAGAAAATGCATGTGTATATATATATATATATATATATATATATATATATATATATATATATATGATTTTATTCTGCCCTTTCACTGTGACTCTTTTATTAATCCTTTATGCTGTATTTTTTTTCCATTTGGCCAGATGATGAATTATTTACAGCTTTCATACCTTAGGAGGTGCATTCCCTGCTTAGAAAAAGGTAATTAAAGCATATGTTTTACCTTGGAACAGTATTTAACTATTAACCTATAAAATTATTTACAAGGAAGATCAAGTCACTTTGTAAGTGCATTACATTACTTTTCTAGTACTGGTGATGCTGTGTTATAGTCTGGGTTGTAGACCGCAGCTCTGTAGGCTTTTGGCAGGAAAATCCAACATTACATGTAGATTATGGCGATACATAAACTATAAAAATATGTACAAGTCAAATAGATGCTATTTAATGCATAGAGGACAGACTTTCTAAAATATAAAAATTTGGTGACAAATACAAGCTCCTGTATGGTAAGAGTGAATATCGGGAACACTGAGGCTATGTGCACATGTATGCAGATCATTTCTGCATAAAAACAGGACTCCTTCCCAGAAAACGCGCGTTTTTTTCCACGCGTTTTCTGAGCGTTTTTTTGTGCAAAAAATGTGTGTTTTTTATGCGTTTTTTTCGCGCGTCCCCAGACACATAGAAAATAGCCAGAAATGTGGAATTTACCGCGAAATTAATGAGCATGCTGCGTTTTTTACCGCGAAGCGTTTTTTTCGAGGAAAAACACGCATCAATATGTACAAACAGTGCAAAATGCATTAAAATGAATGGGAAGCTTCTTTTCGGCATTTTTTTGAGCGGATTTTTGGGTAAATCCGTGAAAAAACGCAACGTGTGAACACAGCCTAAGTCTTTATTGCATGATCCCTGTAGTTTTATGCAATTTGAAAGACAATGAAATGAATAAACAACATAAAATAACTTTTTTAAAAAAAAGTAATGTCTCATCTCTGAAATATCACTCCAAAGTGCTGGCCACTAGGTGTATTCCTCTAGTATAACTAAGGGCCCCGTGACACACAGCGAGATCGCTGATTTTGTGACTCATCAGTGATCTCTCCAGCGATATCGCCGTGTGTGACATGGATCAGCGACCGGCCCCCCTGCCAGGTATCGCTGATCGTGCACGATCGTCCTGGGCCATTTTTTGATCGTTGGTCTCTCGCTGGCCAGCACGCATCGTGCGTGTGGCAGCGAGAGACCAGCGATCAGTGACGCTGGACGCTGGTTTCCAACGTAAACATCGGGTAACTAAGAGACGTGCAGCTCTTGGATACCCGCTGTTTACCCTAGATACCAGTGCACGCTGGTATCTAGGGTAAACAGTGGGTATCCAAGAGCCGCGCGGCTCTTAGATATCCGCTGTTTACGTTGGAAACCAGCTTGCTCGCTGGTCCTGATCGCTGGTGGTGCTGTCTATGTGACAGCTCACCAGCGATCAGCCTAACGATGTCCCAGCGATCCCATCCATGTCGGATCATTGGTGGGATCGCTGGGACATCGTTATGTGTAACGGGGCCTTTATTGTTCATTGCCTGTTGTCAAGTGTAATTCATCACCAGCAGCAGAGATGCCAGGACTAGTGTTGAGCATTCCGATACCGCAAGTATCGGGTATCGGCCGATACTTGCTGTATCGGAATTCCGATACCGACTTCCGATATTTTTTCAATATCGGAATTCGGCATCGGAATCGGAAGTTCAGTTGATTGACGGCCTGACGTCATCATGATGCGCGGTGTGTGCGCATCATGATGCGCCGTCATTTCGGGCCTTCCGGGGGTCTCTGCCGGCCTGCCGGGGGGCTGTGTGGACTGCCCGGGGTCTCTGCCGGCCTGCCGGGGGGCTGTGCCGGCCTGCCGGTGGTCTGTGCACCCTGTGGGGGTCTGTACCGGCCTGCCGGGGGGCTGTGCCGGCCTGCCGGGGGGCTGTGCTGATGTCCGGGGGTCTGTGCAAGCATCGTCCGATGGGACTACAAGTCCCATCGGGCGATGCCTGCTACCATGACAGTGATTGACACATTAGCCAATGATGGGACAGTAGTAGTCCCATCATCCGGCTAATGTGTTAAATGTTAAAAAAAAAAAAAAAATACTACATACATACTACATGCATGCTACATACATACTACATGCTACATACATACTACATACATGCTACATACATACTACATGCATGCTACATACATACTACATGCATGCTACATACATACTACATGCTACATACATACTACATGCATGCTACATACATACTACATATATACTACATACATACTACATACATACTGCATGCTACATACATACTACATGCATGCTACATATATACTACATGCATGCTACATACATACTACATGCTACATACATACCACATACATACTACATACATACTACATACATACTACATGCATGCTACATACATACTACATGCTACATACATACTACATGCATGCTACATACATACTACATATATACTACATACATACTACATACATACTGCATGCTACATACATACTACATGCATGCTACATATATACTACATGCATGCTACATACATACTACATGCTACATACATACCACATACATACTACATGCATGCTACATGCATGCTACATACATACTACATGCTACATACATACCACATACATACTACATACATGCTACATATATACTACATGCATGCTACATACATACTACATATATACTACATGCATGCTACATACATACTACATACATACCACATATATACTACATACATACAATACATACATAGACATACAGTACATATAACATAGAGTAACATACTTACCAATACTTGTCACATTGTTCCCCGAAGCCATTGTCTTTCCGGAATAAATATTAACATAACAAACCACAAAAATACTCACCCACGATCCGAAGCAGTCCACGAGTGTGTCCCACGACGATCTTGGGTAGAGAACTGCAGCATCAGATGATGCTGCCGTTCTCTACGGGCTGCAGGAATCCAATGACGGAAGGTAGGTATCCTTCCGCACTGTATTCCTCCGCCACTTAAAAAAAAAAAAGTCCCTAGTCTCACTTTATGCCATTGCTGTGTGGGAATTTCCCACACAGCAATGGCATAAAGTGAGACTAGGGACTTTTTTTTTTTTTAAGTGGCGGAGGAATACAGTGCGGAAGGATACCTACCTTCCGTCATTGGATTCCTGCAGCCCGTAGAGAACGGCAGCATCATCTGATGCTGCAGTTCTCTACCCAAGATCGTCGTGGGACACACTCGTGGACTGCTTCGGATCGTGGGTGAGTATTTTTGTGGTTTGTTATGTTAATATTTATTCCGGAAAGACAATGGCTTCGGGGAACAATGTGACAAGTATTGGTAAGTATGTTACTCTATGTTATATGTACTGTATGTCTATGTATGTATTGTATGTATGTAGTATATATGTGGTATGTATGTAGTATGTATGTAGCATGCATGTAGTATATATGTAGTATGTATGTAGCATGCATGTAGTATATATGTAGCATGTATGTAGTATGTATGTGGTATGTATGTAGCATGTAGTATGTATGTAGCATGCATGTAGCATGCATGTAGTATGTATGTGGTATGTATGTAGCATGTAGTATGTATGTAGCATGCATGTAGTATATATGTAGCATGCATGTAGTATGTATGTAGCATGCATGTAGCATGCATGTAGTATGTATGTGGTATGTATGTAGCATGTAGTATGTATGTAGCATGCATGTAGTATATATGTAGCATGCATGTAGTATGTATGTAGCATGCATGTAGTATGTATATGGTATGTATGTAGCATGTAGTATGTATGTAGCATGCATGTAGTATATATGTGTTATGTATGTGGTATGTATGTAGCATGCATGTAGTATGTATGTAGCATGCATGTAGTATGTATGTAGTATGTATGTAGTATATATGTAGTATGTATGTAGCATGCATGTAGCATGCAGTATGTATGTAGCATGCATGTAGTATATATGTAGTATGTATGTAGCATGTAGTATGTAGCATGTAGTATATATGTAGTATGTAGCATGTAGTATGTATGTAGCATGCATGTAGTATATATGTGTTATGTATGATGCATGTAGCATGCATGTAGTATGTATGTAGTATATATGTAGTATGTATGTAGCATGCAGTATGTATGTAGCATGCATGTAGTATATATGTAGTATGTATGTTGCATGTAGTATGAATGTAGCATGTATGTAGTATGTAGTATGAATGTAGCATGTATGTAGTATGCATGTTGTATGTATGTAGCATGTAATTTTTTTTTTTTATTTTTTTTACATTTAACACATTAGCCGGATGATGGGACTACTACTGTCCCATCATTGGCTAATGTGTCAATCACTGTCATGGTAGCAGGCATCGCCCGATGGGACTTGTAGTCCCATCGGACGATGCCTGCACAGACCCCCGGAGCCTGCACAGCCCCCCGGCAGGCCGGCACAGCCCCCCGGCAGGCCGGCACAGCCCCCCGGAGCCTGCACAGCCCCCCGGCAGGCCGGCACAGCCCCCGGAGCCTGCACAGACCACCGGCAGGCCGGCACAGACCACCGGAGCCTGCACAGACCCCCTGGCAGGCCGGCACAGCCCCCCGAAAGGCCCGTACAGACCCCAGAGAGGCTGTACAAGGGCAGGAAAGGGTTTTTCTTATTCCGATACCGGAAGTCCCATAGACTTGAATGGGACTTCCGGTATCGGAATCGGCGATACCGATACTTTTTTTAAAGATCGGCCGATACCATCCGATACGATACTTTGAAGTATCGGACGGTATCGCTCAACTCTAGCCAGGACTGATTACAAGTAGTCAGAGTGGGATTCTGCTCCTGCTCTTCTGTCTGTTAAATTTAAAACAGGTAGGAGAGCAGGAGCAAATTGGACAATGTCGGGCACAGAGCATGGTGAGAAATGATAAAAGATAAGTTCTAGTATCTACAGTGCTGGCAGAATAATGATAACAAGAAATTGCCCACTAAATAAAATGAGATTCGGGACAGTTCCTGGCATGAGCACCAAAATTAGTGTCAACTTGTTTTGCATGACAAAAGCAGCAAGGCCATCCTTTTCTAAAGCTTTTGTGTGAAAGCACAAGTACACTTATAGAAAACCAGAATTGCCAGAGTTCTGTTTGCAGTCAACGTTAACAGTCGACAAGGTTGTTGTCAGACATTTCTCTAACAGCGAAGAATTCACCCAAAACAGTTGGAGAATTAGCTTCATGTTCTGAAAAAGTCTAATACAGGCATTAAATGATCATGGAATGCTGGGAAATTTCAGCTCGGGAATCTAAAATGTAGCTTCTGTCTATAGCCCAGGCAGTAACTTAGTACAAATAACTGACTAACCAACCTACTTAGCCAAAGTGATGCCTCATTACTGTCTAAAGCCTCATTCAGACGTCCCTTTTTCTTGGATTTCATCAATTTATTCACAGACCCATAGACTTTAATTGCGGATTTTAATCCGACTCTCAGGTCAAAATTGGACATGTCTCCATGATTTTTCACCAACTGCTTGGTCCATGTAAAATCACGGACTCGTGAACGTCCCAAGGTATGAGTGGTATCCGTGTAAGCTACGGATAGCACTCGCACGCAAAAATCGGACATGTGAATGAGGCCAAACAGTAAATATGGGGCCTATAACAACCAATCATAGAGCAGCTTTCATTTCTTCTGCTGTTGGAAAATCGAAGCTTCACTGTGATTGGTTGTTATGGGCAACAAAGACAATAAAGGGTTACATAGGATTGATAAATCTGCCCTACAGAAATGGAAAAAACAGGCAAAATATCACTTTTCTGATGGACATCTTGTCAAGGTTGGAGAAGTAAAACCATATTTATGTGGAATCCATTTAAATAAAAAAAACTGTAAAAATCAAAATGATTACATTTCTTAAAACCATGTATTTTTCAGGTGGTTTTGGAGCAGGTCTAGTCTGAAAAATGCCCAAAAAATGCCTGCGAAAGACCCTTTCTATTCATTTCTATGGAAAATCGAATAAAAGCGGATAAATGATGCGAGCGAATGTTCCTCTGGTGTGGTCCACTACGAAACCTCTGTACCATTTACAATACAAGTCAACGGGAAGGTTACAGAGAATGCCCGCGTGTTTTTTGGAGCACTTTGCCAGAGTTTTTGAGGTGTTTTCCTTTCATAACACGATTGATGGAGTTTGAAAACTGCTAAACAAAAAAACACTCAAAAATGGTGTAAAGAAAACCATTAATAAAACGCTTTAGAACCAAAAAAGCGGCAAAGAAATGGCAATATTTCCTGAAGAGGTTTCTTCTTGAAAAATATAGGCTTCAAACCATCAAAGTAATAGTGCCCTAATTCTGGTGTTGAAGTTACAACATTTTTGCTCTATTTGGAGTTATTCCAAAACGTTGAGACTGTTGGCGCTTTGACGCCTGTTTCGAACCGTTCCGGTCGTCTCATTCATAATGAGCTGCTGAGCAGTTTGCCCCTCAAATCTTACTCCACCCCGTTGAGATTTGTGCGTGTGCTTCTTAAAGGGGTTTTCTCATGAACAAAGTTAATTTTAATCAACATTTTAATCAAAACATCTTTGAATAACAATAAGTTCCACAATTGGATGTGTTTAAAAATAATGCTCCTGTGCTCAGATAATCTTATAAATGTGCCCTGTGTCCCTGCTGTGTACTGTGTAATGGCTGTGTCTGTGTAAGGGGGTTACAGGGATGTTATTATTCTCCATCCTCTTCCTGGTTCTGAATGTGTTACTTTATATATATAGTGTTTTGTACTCATATGCTGTTGAATATATACTGTTGCTTAGAGAAAGTGCAGTACCTCAGTTAGGAGACTATATGGGCATACATTAGTGTGCATGGTTGGATAGGAGGGACCACTGTGGGTAATAGAGGAACATTTCATTATTGTGAAGAGTAGGGCCAGGGAGCCCAAACAGTCTGGACAGGCTTTAGAGACCTGGAACAGCACAGTGACCCCGCAATGTTGTGAAGCTAGGAGCCCAGCTGTCCAGGGTCTATAGTGGCCAGAAGCTATAGAAAAGCTACAGGAATAGCTGCAGCAGAAGTCACAGCAGAATTGTAATGCAGGTCGCTCCAAGATGTGGCAGCTTACTATGTGGGCAGATGCCCTTATGTCTGGGGTGAAACAAACAGGGGAACTCCTAAAAGTAGTTAAATCAGACAGGGAGGATGCTGCGGTACTGAGCTAGACTGACAGACCCGGGAGCATACCCGGAGACGTGAGAAGGAGCACAGGGAAAGTAAAGGATGTGAACTGTGTGAAATCCCATGTCAAAGCTGTAACTGATCTGGACGTGCTGTGTATGGATACAAGTAAAGTTGTTCATTTAAAGTTGGAACTGCACTCTGTCTCCTTATATTCTAAAGTGAAGGAAGAAGTTTCTCTGTGACTAAGGGAGGCCTCGTAGGACCAGGCGAGTGAGACAGTGAGACTGTGTATATGTTTTGCGGTTGGCCAGGGAGCACTAAAGCAAATACCTTTGCGGGCCTTGACTATGGCCCTGGCTGCCACTCACATCTGTACAGGAACATGGTCTGATCATACCACATCTCCTTGGCAGGGAAGGACACAAAAGGATATAGAGACAGGAGAGCAGCAGATCACAGATGATTCTTTATTTAAGGTGAAATATTGCTTAAAAACAGGCAGAGAAATGTTTTGCTTAACAAAAAGAATCAGCTGTGCTCCCATGCTGTCTTGTTTATATACTCTTTTGTGTCCTCCCCTTCCCTGTAGCTGTGGTATGAGCAGACACAGCTATTACATAGTACACATGCATGAGATTATCTCGGCACAGGAACATTTTATTTAAACACATCCAATTGTGGAACTGATTTTTAGGCTATGTGCACACGTTGTGGAATTCCATTCCGCGGGAAAAATCGTATTTTAAATTCCCGCGATTTTCCCGTGGAAAAACTAGCGATTTGCAAGCATAATTAGCTTGCAGAATGCTAGAATTTTCGAAGCGATCTGGAGCATCGCTTGGAGAGTGATTGACAGGTTGGTCACATTCATCAAACATAGTGTTTGACAAGTGTGACCAAATTTTTACTATTGAGGCTGCCTATGCAGCATCAGTAGTAAAAAGATCTAATGTTAAAAATAGTAAAAAAAAATAAAAAAATCGGGTTATACTCACCTTCCGGCGTCCCGCACAGCGTTCCCGGGCCTCAGCGATGCTCCCGTTCCCAGTAATGCCTTGCGAGACTTTTGATGACATCGCAGTCTCGCGATACTGTAGCGATCTTGTGAGGAATAGGGACCGCTACACAGGGGTGGGATTCAAAAATTTAACAACAGGTTCTGGGTTTGTGTGTAGGAAAACCACACCCTTTTAAAGTCACACCCATTTTAAGCCACACCCATTTTAAGTCACACCCATTTACACACACCTTTTCCTCAAACATATTCAAGAAGGGGCGCAGTCAAACAGTTGGAAAAAATAAATTGGAATGAGATCAGAACAGGTCCCCAATAGGCAGCATAGGTCCCCAATAGGCAAGCACAGGTCCCCAATAGGCAGCATTGTTCCCTATAGGCAGCACAGGTCCCCAATAGGCAGCATAGGTCCCCAATAGGCAGCACAGGTCCCCAATAGGCAGCATTGGCCCCCAATAGGCAGCATTGGCCCCCAATAGGCAGCACAGGTCCCCAATAGGCAGGCACAGGTGCCCAATAGGCAGGCACAGGTCCCCAATAGGCAGCATAGGTCCCCAATAGGTAGGCACAGGTCCCCATTAGGCAGCACAGGTCCCAAATAGGCAGGCACAGGTCCCCAATAGGCAGCATAGGTCCCCAATAGGTAGGCACAGGTTCCCAATAGGCAGTACAGGTCCCCAATAGGCAGCATTGGCCCCCAATAGTAAGCACAGGTACCCAATAGGCAGGCACAGGTCCCCAATAGGCAGCATAGGTCCCCAGTAGGTAGGCACAGGTCCCCAATAGGCAGCACAGGTCCCCAATAAGCAGCACAGGTCCCCAATAGGCAGCACAGGTCCCCAATAGGCAGCACAGGTCCCCAATAGGCAGCACAGGTCCCCAATAGGCAGCACAGGTCCCCAATAGGTAGGCAGAGGTCCCCAATAGGCAGCACAGGTCCCTAATAGGCAGCACATACTGACCTGGCGTTGCTGTACACAGTGACAGGTTACAACGTGTCTGAAGTAAGTGAGTCCTGCGGTTGACTAGGCCTCCTGGATGGCCCTGCACTGCTTGTCCTGCTCCTCCGGGTGTGCACGCACTGGCAGCAAACCACGTTCGCACCGGTGACCGGGCCGGGTGAAATTCTGGCACACAGGCAGGCCGCCACAGACGAGTCCAGCGCAGGCTCAGCTCACACTGACTGGGCAGCGGCGCGCGGTGACTCCTCCAAGCAGCTCCAGTTACCTGCCAATAGCCGCACTGCACTGCCGTGCAGGAATCAGTGCACGGGGGCCGCCGGGGTGTGCGCTCAGTCCCAGTGAGTAGTCAGACTCAGTCTCAGAGCATGTATCAGTGCGCGGTATCCGGTGGGCTTGGCTAGGAAGCAGAGCAGGAGTCCTCCTCTGCTCCAGCTCCTGCCTGCAACATCAAAGTACCGGATCGCGGCTCTGGATCTCCCCGATTTGGGGAACCGGCTGCTTTTTTAACAACCGGATCCACTGAACCGGAAAGAACCGGCTGAATCCCACCCCTGCTGCTACAGTATCGTGAGACCGCGACGTCCTCAAAGGTCTCGCAAGGCATTACTGGGAACGGGAGCATCGCTGAGGCCTGGGAAGGCTGCGAGGGACGCCGGAAGGTGAATATAACCCTATTTTTTATTCTATTTTTTACAGGGATATGGTACCCACAGCCTGGAGGAGAGTCTCCTCTCCTCCAGACCGTGGGTACCATCCGCAAATGTTCTGCTTACTTTTCACATGGTGGGCACAGCCACATGCGGAAAGTAAGCAGAACAATGCATTCCTATGTGGGCGGAATCCCCGCGATTCCGCAAAATTAATGAGCATGTTGCGGATTTTTCCGTGATGCGATTCTGCCGCGGGAAAATCCGCAGCATTAGCACAGCATTGCTGAATCCCATAGGAATGCATGGGATGCTGGTTTTTTTGCGTTTTCGTGGCAAAAACCGCCGCAAAAACGCAAAAAAAGCGACGTGTGAACGCAGCCTTATTCCAAGATCTTTTTTCTTGTGACATGGGAAACCCCCTTTAATTCAGGTGCCTCTAAAAATGTCGCCTTTAAAAACTAAAGTAAAAATGAAATCATAAAAATAAAAATCACAAACAATAAAATGAGTGAATGATATTTGTAAACGTCTTGCCATGACAACGCGCCAATTCAGCCGTGAACCCGCTTCTATGGACAACTTGCATGCACAACGAAGGGACATTATGTCCTCTAAGCTTTTTTTGTGTATTGTGTTATTACATATATTGTGTTCTCGACAGCGCATGTAAATTGCAGATATGTTCAAGCTAATAATAAAGTACACGAAAACACCACTGATATCAAAAGAAAAAGGTCGCCTCTACTAACAAGAGGATTTGATAAGTGACCTCTAAATGGACATTATTAGAATGTGAATACATTCGGACTATAAAGGACGTCGGTGGTGGGAAAACCTTATTTCATGTCAGCGGAGGGTCCTGCCACTGAGTTCTCTCTATGTCACTAATGGACTTTCTGCCATGGCCACTCGCAAAATGCAAATTTATCCATCAGTTTCTATTTCTAAAATAGTTTCCAGTTGAGAAGGAGTTAAGGAGTTAAGGAAAAGCCTGAAAAAGTGGGATGGATTGAATTAGGAAAGGATAAAAAATATGCAAGTGATATTCTTCCCAGCATCCAGGGGAATGGCGAACACGTCCATGGAAATAAACTTCACTATTTATAGCCTAGGACCGAAATTTTATTTGTAAAAATTGGCGCCGTAACTCTCCCCGTGAGAAACAGCCGACCCTTATTTCGAAACATGCTTTGCAAATTATGAGAGTTCTCACCCTAAATACTTCCCACGGAAAACAACAATATAGGAAATTTCCCTTAAGAAAAAGTAAGTTTGTTTTTTCCTTACTTGTTTGATTCAAGAAAAGAGGCATTAAAAAAAAAAAACAACACCTTGGGGCAGACATATTTGTAGTGTAAATGTATTTTTCCAAAACTGCTGGCTTGTTATTTAGTAGAAATTTTTTTGATTTGCAGGGGACTCAGTGTTGAGACCCTTGTCCCCTACATATTGCAAAATGAAGGAGCAAAATTTATCAGCTGAGCCCTTTTGTCCTCTGACTTTCAACAGACCTTATAGAAATATAGTCGGTTTTATTTATTATGCTCTGCTTATATAGCACTATCTTATTCCACTGCGCTTTACAGACTTCAGCATTGTGGCCCCGTTGGGGCTCACAATCTAAATTCCCTATCAGTATGTCTTTGGAGTGCAGGATGAAACCGGAGAACCCAGAGGAAACCCACGCAAACACAGGGAGAACGTACAAACTCCTTGCAGATGTTGTCCTTGGTGGGATTTGAACCCAGGACACGAGCGCTGCAAGGCTGCAGTGGTAACCAATGAGCCACTGTGTGTTTTTAGAGTGGGAAGAGAGCATGGCTTAGCTGACCACTAATAGTATTTTGTTTAAGTGATTGATGGGATCACAGCACTCAACTCTTTTTAAAACGTTCCTGCACATGTGCGGCCACCTCTCCATTCCGGTGCCCTGTTCTCAAGATGCGTGTGGGTCCCATAGGTGGGTAGACCCTATACTCCTGAACTAATACATTGTAGTAAACTCACAGGACAGAAGAGAGATTTGTGCCTTTAGGATTACATAGCATATTTAAAAGGAATCAGTCAACAGGTTTTTGCTGCCACATCTGAGAGCGGCATGATGTAAAGTCACAGACCCTGATTCCAACAATGTGTCACTTATTGGGATGCTTGCTGTTATCTATTCTATTATTTCTAAACACTGTTTTTCGGTGATTCCTTGGTATCTCCGTTCATACTGCACCCACACACACAAATGATACACCATTTAAAAGGTAAACTTGCCCTCTTCAGCAATAGCCAAACAAACCACACATCCACGATTTGATCACAAAATACAGTTTAAACATTAATTTTCATAAACCTGTAGTAAGGAAAAATGACCTGCAGGTGGCACCACAGTACCCAAAAGCACACTACCAACACATTTGTATACATGCACTGCTTTTTCGCTGATTACTTCGCCCCACACACACACACATGATACACGATTTCAAAGGTAAACTTGCTTCCTTCAGCAAGAAAAGAGCAAAACAAACTACACATTCACGATTTTATCACTAAATGCAGTTTAAACATTCAGTTCCATAAACCTGCAAAAAGACACAATGACCTGCTGGTGGCACCTCAACCGGAAAACATTTTTTGGCCTTTACTTATCAAAACAATTTATTGTATTACCAATCAACATATATAAATACCTGTCTGTGTTCATCAGCTCATGAAATACATTTACATTTGACTAGCTTGCTTTTTCTAAAATTGCCTGCGCCCCCGACGACCAATGTGCGAAAATTTCACACGGGCCAAGCTAGTATTGATTGAATCACTGTTTTCTTTACAGCAGATCCACCAGTTCTCTCAATGCTGAGCTCTGTATAATCCCGCCCACAACACTGATTGGCTGCTTTCTATATGCAATGTGCTGAAAGCTGCCAATCAGTGGTGTCTGCAAGGTTCTACAGAGCTCAAGAATATGCTTGACTACCTAGCAGCAGGTTTTCTAGGCCTCTAGTGATGATCTCTTCCTGATAAAACAGTGATTTTTCAAAATAACTACTCTAAGCAGCTTAGTAAGTGACACCTCGCTGGAATCAGGGTCTCTGCCCCTACATTATGCAGCTTTCAGATTAGGTGGCCAAATCTGGTAACAGATTCCCTTTAAGATGTTTATATTGTCGAACTTTCACATTAAGCGTGTGGACCATGATGTCTAGGGTGGCCTAAGTTGCTTGAGGCATATTGGAGACCGGAGAACAATGCCTGGTACAGACATAAGGGTCTGTACTTGGATCATGAATCTACATGGCCAAAAGCTAAGTTCACAAGAGCCCTTTTTCATCCATACGATGGGCTGTGCTGTGTTTCATCCACTTATGACATCCACAATCTACAAAAATAATAATAGAAGGCCTAACATAGTTTCCAATGTAATTTCTTGCTACATACAAATGCCATACTTACACTGCGTGGTGCACCCATTGAAATCTACAGTAGAATCTCATCTTAAAAATTGTTTTGGATGTGATTTGCTGCAAATTTTTCAACACAGACGTTACACCTACCACATTGATCGATAGTGTGCTTTCCATGTGTGGTCCATTTTGCAAACACAGAGCACATGAACCAAAAATACGCTTCAAATCTGCTACCCCCCCATTTCTAAACACAAAAAGGAAAGCATAAGCTGTTAAAGGGAATTTGTCAGCAGGTTTTTGCTATGTAATCTGAGAACAGCATAAGATAGGGGCAGAGACCCTGATTCCAGCAATGTATGACTTAGTTAACTGGGTGCTGCATTTTTGATAGAATCACAGTTTTCTCTGCCGCAGATCTCAGAATGTTGAGCTGTGTATAACCCCGCCTCCACCACTGGTTGGCAGCTTTCTGTGTACACTATATATTGACAGAAAGCTGCCAATCAGTGTTTTGGTGTGGTCGGACCAGGAGGCACAATACATCTAGTCCTGTAGTGATAATCTGCTGATAAAACACTGATTTTATTGAAACAGCAACACACAGACTAGTAAGTGACACATCATTTTAATCAGGATCTCAGCCCCTACATCATGATGTTCTCAGATTCCATAGAAAAAAAAGGCAGATTACCTTTAAATATGTAAATGGTAGCCTATTTTATGTTGATGTTAGAATTAATACGACACCGATGTTATTTTATTTGCTTTATCTGCAGATATTTTTTCATCTGCTGAAGTGCAGGGAAATGGACAGACCTTACGATTCATGGCCACGCCGGCGGCTCCACCTTAGAGCAATCTAGCGCCCTCTGTTGGCCATATAAAGGAGTGCAATCTGTGAGTACATGTGTAAGAAGTGAATAATCGGTGTAGATGGTAGAGACGCCCACTAGATTTAAAGGTTTTTTTCTGGATTTCTACAATGGTCACCTCCTATCATCTTCAGTTCTATGATCATCTTCCTTGAAATGAATTCTGACATCCTGGGAAATTTTTATTCTTAGCCCCTCGCTCTCCGGCCTCTCAACATGGGAAGTATTTTAAGGATTTACCCTTCACCTCCCATCACCTTTTCTGTATCCCCCACATGTCTTTTCCCACGAAGATTCTCACTACGGACTTATTTATAGGATTGTAAACAGATGTTTTGCGGGGCGAGATGTAAGGAACCAGAACATTTCCTACTTCAAGCTTCTGCTTTCCTGTGCCAAGTTTTATACGAAGATTTCAATAAAAAAAATGTAAAGGAGCAAAAGTAAGTGAGTCTGTATACATCCCCCCAGATGATGGAGAGGGAGAGAATAAAGGTAGATTAAATAAGGATAAATAATAAGAGACCACTTCCCAGCCCTGTGCACTCCATCAAGAAAGCATATACAGTATATGAGCCGGCTGTCAGCAATTCTGCAGAATTCGGAAAATATGATAGATAACAGATAGATAGATGGATAAATAGATAGATAGATAATAGATAGATCATACATAGATAGATAGATCGATAGATAGATAGATAATAGATAGATCATACATAAATAGATAGATCGATAGATAGATAGATAGATAGATCATAGATAGATAGATAGAAAATAGATAGATAGATGTATAGATAGATAATAGATAGATAGTAGATAGATAAATATAGATAACAGATAGATAGATAATAAATAGATAGATTAATAGAGATAGATAACAGATAGATAGATAGATATAGATAGCTAGATAATAGATAGATAGATATTTAGATAGATAGACAGATAGATAGATAAATAATAGATAGATAGATTGATAGATAGATAGATAATAGATAGGTAACAGATAGATAGATAAATAGATAGATAATAGAAAATAGATAGATGGATGGATAATAGATATATCATTGATAGATAGATAGAAAAATAGATTGAAAATAGATAGATAATAGATAGATGTACAGATAGATAGATAAATATATAGATAGATAAATAGATAGATAGATAGATAGATAGATAGATAATAGATAGATAGAAAATAGATAGATGGAAAGATATATAGATAGAAAATAGATAGATAATAGATAGATAAATAATAGATAGATAGATAGATACTGTAGATAATAGATAGATAGATAATAGATAGGTAACAGATAGATAGATAATAGATAGATAGGTAACAGTTAGATAATAGATAGATAGAAAATAGATAGATAATAGATAGATAGATAAATAATAGACAGATAATAGATAGATAGATAGTAGATAGATAAATAGAGATAGATAACAGATAGATAGATAGATAGATAATAAATAGATAACAGATATATATAGATAGATATTAGCTAGATAGATAATAGATAGATACATAGATAGTTAATAAATAGATAGATAAATAGAGATAGATAACAGATAGATAGATAGATCGATAGATAGATAATTAGATAGATAATAGATAAATAGATAGATAGATAAATATGAAGAAGGCACAGCAGCACTCTATGAATGCCAAGACATATGATATCACAATAGAAATAACTTCCAAACGCTCTGTCCCTCAGCAAGATGTACTTAATCGAAGGTTCTTAGCGCATGATTTGGCCAATTCATGTGTGCCCGTCAACCGCGGCAAGGTGACACTTCTCTGACGGGTCCTATCATAATTCTTCCATATCCACACAGCACATTAACCTCATTGCTGAGGACTTCACAATTATGCCAGAAAGAGCACTTCTTTCATTAGACATGGAACAGTTTGAGGATTCGGTAAGATACATTATCGTACACATCCTCTTAGTGACTAAGACCATGTTGGCACAATGGTGGAAGAAAGTCGAGGTTCCTAAGTTTTCGGACACACTTGATAAAATAGGCCAACATAGCGATTTAGAACGCAGATTTGCGATAAACAACAATCACATCCACAAATATACAAAAAAATGGAAGACTTGGAACAACCAATTCCATATCAAATACACCTATTAAGAGGTATTATATTGTGAGGCCGTTGTAGTACCGGGATGTTGTATCTCCTTCCAAGAATGTTACCCCATAATAAGGATTGGCGACTTTCTTTTCCTTTTATGTTGTTATTTGACATATGCTATTTAACCCCTTCACCCCCAAGGGTGGTTTGCACGTTCATGACCGGGCCAATTTTTACAATTCTGACCACTGTACCTTTATGAGGTCATAACTCTGGAACGCTTCCATGGATCCCGGTGATTCTGACATTGTTTTCTCGTGACATATTGTACTTCATGTTAGTGGTAAAATTTCATTCAAATAACTTGCGTTTATTTGTGAAAAAAATGGAAATTTGGCAAAAATTTTGAAAATTTCGCAATTTTCCAACTTTGAATTTTTATGCCCTTAAATCACAGAGATACGGCACACAAAAAACTTGATAAGTAACATTTCCCACATGTTTACTTTACATCAGCACAATTTTGGAACCAAAATTTTTTTTTGTTAGGAAGTTATAAGGGTTAAAAGTTGACCAGCGATTTCTCATTTTTACAACACCATTTTATTTTTAGGACCATATCACATTTGAAGCCACTTTGAGGGGTCTATATGATAGAAAATACCCAAAAGTGACACCATTCTAAAAACTGCACCCCTTAAGGTGCTCAAAACCACATTCAAGAAGTTTATTAACCCATTAGGTGCGTCACAGGAATTTTTTTGAATATTTAAAAAGAAATGAACATCTAACTTTTTTTCACAAAAAAATACTTCAGGTTCAATTTTTTTTATTTTACCAAGGGTAACAGGAGAAATTGGACTGCAAAAGTTATTGTGCAATTTGTCCTGAGTACGCTGATACCTGATTTGTGGGGGGGAACGACTGTTTCGGCGCATGGCAGAGCTCAGAATGGAAGGAGCGCCGTTTGACTTTTTCAATGCAAAATTGGCTGGAATTCAGATCGGACGCCATGTCACGTTTGGAGAGTCCCTGATGTACCTAAACAGTGGAAACCCCCTACAAGTGACCCCATTTTGGAAACTAGACCCCCCAAGGAACTTATCTAGATATGTGGTGAGAACTTTGAACCCACAAGGGCTTTACAGAAGTTTATAACGTACAGCGGTACAATTAAAAAATCATATTTTTTCCACAAAAATGATCTTTTCACCCTCAATTCTTATTTTTCCAAGGGTAACAGGACCCTAAAAGTTATTGTGCAATTTGTCCTGAGTACGCTGATACCCCACATGTGGGGGTAAACCACTATTTGGGCGCATGGCAGAGCTCGGAAGGGAAGCAGCGCCATTTGACGTTTTTGGCTGGAATTGAGATCGGACACCATGTCGCGTTTGGAAAACCCCTGATGTACCAAAACAGTGGAAACCCCCCACAAATGACACCATTTTGGAAACTAGACCCCCTAAGGAACTTATCTAGATGTGTGGTGAGAACTTTGAACCCCCATGGGCTTCACAGAAGTTTATAACATAAAGCCATACAATTAAAAAATCATATTTTTTCCACAAAAATGCTCTTTTCACCCTCAATTCTTATTTTTCCAAGGGTAACAGGACCCTAAAAGTTATTGTACAATTTGTCCTGAGTACGCTGATACCCCACATGTGGGGGTAAACCACTATTTGGGCGCATGGCAGAGCTCGGAAGGGAAGCAGCGCCATTTGACGTTTTTGGCTGGAATTGAGATCGGACACCATGTCGCGTTTGGAAAACCCCTGATGTACCAAAACAGTGGAAATCCCCCACAAATGACACCATTTTGGAAACTAGACCCCCTAAGGAACTTATCTAGATGTGTGGTGAGCACTTTGAACCCCCATGGGCTTCACAGAAGTTTATAACATAAAGCCATACAATTAAAAAATCATATTTTTTCCACAAAAATGATCTTTTCACCCTCAATTTTTATTTTTCCAAGGGTAACAGGACCGTAAAAGTTATTGTGCAATTTGTTCTGAGTACGCTGATACCCCACATGTGGGGGTAAACCACTATTTGGGCGCATGGCAGAGCTCGGAAGGGAAGCAGTGCCATTTGACGTTTTTGGCTGGAATTGAGATCGGACACCATGTCGCGTTTGGAAAACTCCTGATGTACCAAAACAGTGGAAACCCCCCACAAATGACACCATTTTGGAAACTAGACCCCCTAAGGAACTTATCTAGATGTGTGGTGAGCACTTTGACCCCCCCAGTGCTTCACAGAAGTTTATAATGCCCGGACGTGAAAATAAATAATTCGTATTTTTTCCACAAACATGATCTTTTAGTCACCATTTTTTTATTTTCCCAAGGGTACCAGGAGAAATTGGACCCCAAGAGTTGTTGTCCAATTTGTCCTGAGTATGCTGATACCCCATATGTGGGAGAAAACTACTGTATGGGCACACGTCGGGGCTCGGAAGGGAAGTAGTGACGTTTTGGAATGCAGACTTTGATGGAATGGTCTGCGGATGTCATGTTGCCTTTTGAGAGCCCCTAATGTACCTAAACAGTGGAAACCCCCCACAAATGACACCATTTTGTAAACTAGATCCCCCAAGGAACTTATCTAGATGTGTGGTGAGCACTCAGAACCCCCCAGTGCTTCACAGAAGTTTATAACGCCCGGGCGTGAAAATAAAAAATTCGTATTTTTTCCACGAACATGATTTTTAGTCACCATTTTTTTATTTTCCCAAGGGTACCAGGAGAAATTGGACCCCAAAAGTTGTTGTCCAATTTGTCCTGAGTATGCTGATACCCCATATGTGGGAGAAAACTACTGTATGGGCACACGTCGGGGCTCGGAAGGGAAGTAGTGACGTTTTGGAATGCAGACTTTGATGGAATGGTCTGCAGGTGTCATGTTGCCTTTGGAGAGCCCCTAATGTACCTAAACAGTGGAAACCCCACAAATGACCCCATTTTGAAAACTAGACCCACTAAGGAACTTATCTAGATGTGAGGTGAGCACTTTGAACCCCCAAGGGCTTCACTGAAGTTTATAATGCCAGGGCATGAAAATAAAAAAATCGTATTTTTTCCAGAAACATGATCAATTAGTCCCCAGTTTTTTCATTTTCCCAAGGGTAACAGGAGAAATTGGACCCCCAAAAGTTGTTGTCCAATTTGGCCTGAGTACGCTGACACCCCATATGTGGGAGAAAACTACTGTATGGACACACGTCGGGGCTCGGAAGGGAAGCAGTGACGTTTTGGAATGCAGACTTTGATGGAATGGTCTGCGGGTGTCATGTGCGTTTGGAGAGCCCCTGATGTACCTAAACTATTGAAACTCCCCACAAGTGACCCCATTTTGGACACTAGACCCCCCACAGAACTTATCTAGATGTGTGGTGAGCACTTTGAACCCCCAAGTGCTTCACAGAAGTTTATAACACTCGGACGTGAAAATAAAAACATCATTTTTTTCCACAAAAATGATATTTTTGCCCCCAATTTTTTATTTTCCTAAGGGTAACAGGAGAAATTGGACCCCAAAAATTGTTTTGCAATTTGTCCTGAGTAGGCTGATACCCTACATGTGGGGGTAAAACACTGTTTGGGCGCATGGCAGAGCTTGGAAGGGAAGGAGCACCATTTGACTTTTTCAACTCAGAATTGGCTGGAATTGAGATCAGACGCCATGTTGCATTTGGAGAGCCCCTGATGTGCCCAAACAGTGGAAACCCCCAATTATAACTCCAACCCTAACCCCAACACACCCCTAACCCTAATCTGAGCCCTATCCCTAGCCCTAACCCTAGCCCTAACCCTAGCCCTAACCCTAGCCCTAACCCTAAGGCTGTGTGCACACGCTGCGGATTTTGCAGCGGTTCCGCAGCGGTTTTGGCTGCTGCCGACCCGCAGCAGATTCTGCTGCGGTGTACAGTACCATGATTCCCTATGGGAATCAAAAACCGCAGTGCAGACGGTGCGGAATTTTCCGCGCGGATTATCTGCGGTTTTCAATCCGCAGAAAGAATTGACATGTCAATTCTTTCTGCGGATTCTCCTGCGGTTTGCCATCTCCTCTATTGAGGAGATGAAAAACCGCAGGACAAAACCGCAGAGCAATCCGCAGGTAAAACCGCAGGTCTTTTGACCTGCGGTTTCACCTGCGGATTTTACAAGATCCGCACCTAATCCGCAGCGTGTGCACACAGCCTTACCCTAACGGGAACATGGAGATAAATACTTTTTTTTTAGTTTTATTATTTTTCCCTAACTAAGGGGGTGATAACGGGGGGTTTGACTTACTATTTATGGCGGTTTTTATGTTTGGCGGCTGTCGCACGCTAAAAGACGCTTTTTATTGTAAAATAGTTTTTGCATCACCACATTTTGAGAGCTATAATTTTTCCGTCTTTTGACCCACTGAGTCATGTGAGGTCTTATTTTTTGCGGGACGAGTTGACGTTTTTATTGGTACCATTTTCGGGCACGTGAAATTTTTTGATCGCTTTTTATTCCGATTTTTAGGACGCAGAATGAAGAAAAACCAGCGTTTCATGAATTTCTTTTGGGGGGGTGCGTTTACACCGTTCCGCGTGCGGTAAAATTGATAAAGCGGTTTTATTCTTCGGGTCAGTACGGTTACAGCGATACCTCATTTAGGTCGTTTTTTTATGTTTTTGTCAGTTTTATGCAATGAAAACTATTTTATATAAAAAATAATTATTTTTGCATCGCTTTATTCTGCGAGCTATAACTTTTTTATTTTTTCGCTGATGATGCTGTGTGGTGGCTCGTTTTTTGCGGGACAAGATGACGTTTTCAGCGGTACCATGGATATTTATATGCGTCTTTTTGATCGCTCGTTATTACACTTTTTGTTTGGCGGTATGATAATAAATCATTATTTTTTGCTTCGTTTTTTATTTTTATTTTTTAAGGGGTTCGCTAAAAGGGTTAACTAATGGGACAGTTTTATAGGGCGGGTCATTACGGACGCGGCGATACCTAATATGTGTACTTTTATTGTTTTTTTTTTTATTATTTCCAAAAAATGGATTTATTGAGGGAATATTTTTTTTTTTTTTCTAATTTATTTGGCGATTTTTTTTTTAATTTATTTTTACATTTTTTTTAATTTTTTTTTTACTTTATTACATAGTCCCAGGTGGGACATCACTGTCCTGTGACAGATCGCTGATCTGTCACATCACAGATCACTGTGACAGATCAGCAATCTGTCACAGGCATTGAAGAAGACTTCCTCTTGCCTGCGCTTTGCAGGCACTGAGGAAGCCAGCTTCCTCAGGTCCCCGAAGGCCCCCGTCGCCATCTTGGATCCGGGGGCCTGGAGGATAGGAGCCCCCGGCAGCAGCACTGCACATTGCGCTGCCGTGGGGGGCTCAGGGAAGCACGGAGGGAGCCCCCTCCCTCCCGACGCTTCCCTTTAACTCCCGGTACACCGCGATCATGTTTGATCGCGGTGTGCAAGGGGTTAACGTGTCGGGGGCGGTCCGTGACCGCCCCTGACACATAGTGCCGGGTGTCAGCTGTGATAATCAGCTGACACCCGACCGCGATCAGCGGCGCTCACCACGTGGGTGCCGCTGATCGCGGTAGACGTACTATCCCGTCCACGGTCATACGTGCCCGGGTATTGTGGACGGGATAGTACGTCGGATGTCAGGAAGGGGTTAATGCCTATTTGTGGGTTCTCTAGTTTTAATTTTTTTCCGTACCTGTACAAGGTTCTTTACTTCCCATTCCCTTTCCTCCCTTCCCTTACCCTGTTTAATTACTGAAAACCAATAAAATTATTTGAAAAAAAAAAAAAACCTACTATAATGGACATACACGTCCCTCCTGGGCTGCAAGCCTACAATTTGAATGGGCAAGTAGAACTGACTGAGAACCCCTGCAGGTTAACGGAAGGAGAGCAAGTGTCAGAGCAGAGGGAGCCACTGCATGGAGGAGACAGATTATGGACGGCTTGGTAGGTCAATGTTAGTAGTTTGAATTGGATTCTTTGGAGAACTGGAAGCCAATGAAGGGAGAAGTGGAGGAGTATCGATGAGATAGAGGGTCATATTCGTCACATGTGCACATGACATGTCGTACAATACATAGTGTACCCTGTATATGGATAGCAAACCTCTTCATAAAAAGTAATATGCGAAGAGCAAAATCTATAAATATGGATACAAAAATTCCGAGTCCCGAGCATGAAAACGTAAGCAAAGCCCTCATGGGCATCAGCCAGGCAATTAGCATGTTTAATTATAGTCGTGTTACTTGCCTGCCAGGGACATGACTATTGCCCGTGTCAGAGGTTTATGAATAAATAATATTAGTCGACGTACTCATACTACACAGGAAAAGAGAATTAGCTCTATATGGGCCCATCAAGATTTTCTCACAGGAGCAGTTTCCATCATCTAGCTGCAAAGGGCAGAATGTCTTAGTTGTCAGTGACAGAAGGTGCGTGTTGGGATTTTCGGGAGCAGCTTTTCTCCTGCCTCCATCCTGTAAATCGAGAGGCCTTGTTGCACTGTGCAGCTGTGACCTCAGCGGGCGCTGAGCGCTTCCATATGTATTGTGCGGTGTGCGTTTCCCTTCTTTACAGAACGCGGCCCACACGCTCAGATCACATGCCTGACGCCGTGAGAACCAGGAAGAGACGCTGGGAAACCTCGTAACACTTACTACTGGCGGTCATCCTAGAAATTCCACAGCTGACAAGGGAATACCGAGAGTTAGTTTTACTAATGATCTGCGCGATCCCAAGAGGGTATAACTATTATTTTTAGAATTAAATCTATCCGTGAACCTAAAAGTGATCTACAGAAAAGAGATTCAAACTTATGCCGAAAGGGAATATTAAAGCAGAACGCCAGCCGTCTTTTGCCTAGGTTATTTGTTGTACAAGCTATTTTGTATGTCTTGTATACAGTGCCAGAATGGAGTATCTGGGGTCCGCAGGTAGAATTGACATTAAGTTATAGTGTGGAGTGTCGGCAGTAAAATGCAGATGGCACATGTACATCTGTTGTGCCCACACCATAACTGTGATGTATAATTATGGTAACTTGAATTAAAGGTGTTCGTTAGTGAAAAAAACACCTAATTAAATGAATAGATGATAGAAAAACAAAATACTAATTGGGGTTCCTATAGCTTAACCGTCCAAAGAAGACTAAGCTGTAGAGTTGAGCGAAACGGGTCGAAAAAATTCAAAAGTCGCCAACTTTTGGCAAATTCGGGTTTCATGAAACGAAACCCGACCCTAGGATGAGGTCGGCCACGAGGTCGGCGACTTACGCGCCAAAGTCGCGTTTCAAAAGTTTGTTTTGCGCTCTTTTTCAGCCAATCAGGATCCACGAACACTGTGGGCAACGTGATGACATAGGCACGGGTCACCACCATCTTTCAGAAGGGCATGCAAGTGATTGGCTTGCTTTGGTGGGCGTCACAGGGGGTATAAAAGGGCGTGCACGCCGACCGCCATCTTACTTCTGCCGATCTTAGTATATGGAGAGGTTGCTGCTGATTCTGTAGGGAGAGCGTTAGGCAGGGAAGAAGACAAAAAAACTGCTTCTGCTGCTAGCGATTTGGCCTGCACAACACACAAGTCACTGTGTGTGCAGTGCAAGGGGAGGCTATATTGTGGTGTATCAGTGGTGTTGGTTGTTGGGCTGCCTTTTAAGGCTTCCTGACACGCTGGCATTGCTGTTTACCCACTGCTCCGCAAACTGCTTTTTTAAAAGCAATCCAACCTCCCTTATCCTCTCGTCACTTTGGTCACAGGCAGCTGTGCCATCGAGCGTGTCACATAGCGCTCAGATATCAGTGGGCCTCACACAATCTACAAGTGTCCAGTGTCCAAAAGTGTACGCAGAGATTCAAAATCTCCATTATCCTCTCGTCACTTTGGTCACAGGCAGCTGTGCCATCGAGCGTGTCACATAGCGCTCAGATATCAGTGGGCCTCACACAATCCACAAGTGTCCAGTGTCCAAAAGTGTACGCAGAGATTCAAAATCTCCATTATCCTCTCGTCACTTTGGTCACAGGCAGCTGTGCCATCGAGTGTGTCACATAGCGCTCAGATATCAGTGGGCCTCACACAATCCACAAGTGTCCACTGTCCACAAGTGTGTGCAGAAATTCTAAAACTCCCCTGTCCTATAGACACCTTGTACCTTGTTTTACATTACTATATAGTTTGTTGTATTTTGTCTACATTTCTACCAAAAATGAGGAAGGCTGGTGGAAGAGGCCGTGGAATTGGGCGGGGATTGACAGCTGGTAATGATGGTGTTGGTGGTGGATCTGATGGTAGTGGCAAGAGCAAAATAGGACCGAATGCAGGAGGTGCTGACCCTGCGTCATCGTCTGGCTACATAAGGCCTCGAACGCTTAGTTTTCTAGGAGTTGGCAAACCGCTTTTAAAGGCAGAGCATCAGGAAAAAGTTTTGTCTTACATTGCTGACTCAGCCTCCAGCTCTATCGCCTCCTCTTCTTCAGTTGTAAAAAGTAAAAGCACTGAGTCGTCATTGGAGGCTCATGTTCATGAACCACACCTTTTCTTGTGTCCTTCACCCCAACCAAGATTGAAGGATGACGCAGGCCATACTACTGATTACTCCATGGAGCTGTTTTCACATACCATGCCTGGATTATCAAGTGAAATGGTGAATTACCCAGGCCAAGATGAATCTGACATGGAGTGCACTGATGCACAGCCGCTGATGGATGATTCTGCTGGTACATTCACTCAGAGCACTACATTGTCCTCGCAGTGTACAGAGCCAGATTCTGACCCTGATGAGACTCAGGTGCCCCTTCCCGCACACTATACCACCATACACGGTGACACAGAGGAAGGTGCACATGACATAGAAGAGGAGGTGATGGATGACCCAGTTGTTGACCCAGATTGGCATCCATTGGGGGAAGAGGGTGCTGCTTCCAATAGCTCAGATGAGGAGCATCCACAGCAGACATCGACATCGCAACAGCTGTTATCTGGCAGGCCCGGAGCACTCCAAAGACAGGTTCCAAACATCAAAAGAGTTGCTGGACAGCTTGTCCAGAGGGTCAAAAGATCACAGCGTGCGAAACCGCAAAATGGCGGCCAAAGTAGGAAGAGTGCAGTGTGGCACTTTTTTGAACAAAATCCTCATGATCAGGCCAAGGTTATCTGTAAGAAGTGCGCAAAGACCTTTAGCCGAGGGAAAAATCTGAAAAATTTGAATACCAGTTGCATGCTTAGACATTTAACCAGCATGCACTTGCAAGCGTGGTCACAACACCAAACCTCAAGTGCCACATGTGCAACTGATCACAACGAAGGTAGTCAGCAACGCTACATTGTTTCCCCCACTGTAAGCACACCGGTTAGCACAGCAGCAAATGTTGAGGTGTCGTTGCAAGGCCACAGCAGTCAGGGAATCCCACTGTTATATCAACGAAAGACTGATTCTAGGCCATCAGAAAGAACACCAACTCCATCACCATCATCAACCCTCTCTCAGTCCGCCCTGTCCACCGCTACTTCCACCATATGCAGCTCTCAAGTCCAGCTCACCCTCCCAGACACTATGAGTAGGTCAAGAAAGTACTCAGTCTCTCATCCGCGTACACTGGGTTTGAACGCCCACATTGCCAAACTAATCTCGTTTGAGATGATGCCCTTTCGGTTGGTGGAAAGCACAGCTTTCCGCGAACTCATGGCCTATGCAGTACCACGCTATGACCTACCCAGTCGCCACTTCTTCTCTCGCAAAGCCATCCCAGCCCTCAACCATCATGTGAAAGACCGCATTGTCCATGCACTCAAGCAGTCAGTGAGCGGAAAGGTGCACCTCACAACTGATGCATGGTCCAGTCGGCATGGCCAGGGCCGTTACGTGTCCATCACTGCGCACTGGGTTAATGTGGTGGATGCAGGGTCCACAGGGGACATCGGTGGTGGGACAGTGCTGCCTAGCCCACGGTATAGGAAACAGTTGGCTGTAGGCGTTCGACCCTCCTCCTCCTCCTCCTCCTCCAGAAGCGAAAGCTCGTCCACAGAGCGCAGTCGTACGAGCACTCCAACTGCAGCTGCCACTGTTGCACACGATGTGTCCCCCTATCGAGCAGCTAGTGGAAAGCGTCAGCAGGCTGTGTTGCAGATGATGTGTTTGGGCGACAGACACACCGCCGAGGTGCTGGCCGAGTACTTGAAGCGACAAACTGAGTCATGGCTGGGCAGTGTACATCTTGAGGCAGGCAAGGTAGTTAGTGATAACGGCCGTAATTTTGTGGCAGCCATAGCCCTTTCAAAACTCAGCCACATACCTTGCTTGGCTCACACCTTGAACCTGGTGGTGCAGTGCTTCCTCAAAAATTATCCGGAGTTAACAGCCCTGCTCCAGAAGGTGCGAAGACTGTGCGCGCACATCCGCCGGTCGCCTGTACACTCCGTTCGTATGCAGAAGCTGCAGCGATTGCTCCACCTTCCCAACCACCGCCTCATTATCGACATTGCAACAAGGTGGAACTCCACCCTGCACATGGTGGAGCGGCTGTGCGAGCAGAGGCAGGCCATAATGCATTTGTGGGAGGATACATGGCCAGGCACTTTGAGAGCAGACATGGAGTTGACAGGCGTGCAGTGGTCGAAGCTGAAAGACCTTTGTAAAGTCCTTCAGTGTTTTGAGGAATGCACACGGCTGGTAAGCGCAGACGACGCCATCCTAAGCATGAGCATCCCACTTATGCGTCTGCTCATGCAAACTTTGACGCAACTTAAGGAGCAGGCGTCTGCAGCCAATGTTGATGAGGAGGAAGAGGAGGAGGGAATCCTTGATGACATTCAGCCATTGTCTGCTCAGGGACGTCTCCTGGACGAGGTGGAGGAAGAAGAAGAGGAGGAGGAGGAGGATGATGGGGATGATTACTTAGGGGAGGAGGATGCATCTCGTGGGGCAAGTGAAAATGTTGGCATGGCAAGGTCTGGTACAGGGTTTGTGCGTGACTGGAGGGATGTGGATTTGCCAGAAAGTGCTCCTCCACCCAGCACTCGCAGTGCATCATTGACACCGGGAACATTGGCCCACATGTCAGATTATGCCTTGCGGATCCTAAAAAGGGACCCCCGCATTGCCAAAATGATGAACGATGACAACTACTGGTTGGCCAGCATCCTGGATCCACGCTATAAAGGCAAATTACAAAACATCATGCCACAGGAGAACCTTGACCTAATATTGGCTAATAAACAAGCAACTCTGGTAAATCGGTTGCTTGAGGCATTCCCAGCACACAGCAGCGGTGATGGTTCTCACGCGAGCTGTACGGGCCGGGGGCAGCTTGGCAGAGGTGTTCGTGGTGCACACAGCAGAAGTGGCGTTGGAGACAGGGGTTTCATGACAATGTTGTGGACTGATTTTTCAAATACCGCTCACACAACTGGTAATACTGCATCGATGGAAAGTGACAGGAGACAGCAGTTGTCAACTATGGTTACAAACTACTTTTCCTCCCATATCGATGTTCTCCCACACAGGTCATTCCCCTTTGACTATTGGGCCGCTAAACTGGACACCTGGCCTGAATTGGCCCAATATGCCTTACAGGAGCTCGCTTGCCCAGCTGCAAGTGTGCTATCGGAAAGAGTCTTCAGTGCAGCTGGATCAATCCTGACAGAAAAAAGGACCCGTCTGTCAACCCAAAATGTGGATGATCTAACCTTCATTAAAATGAACCACGCATGGGTTTCCAAGGATTTTGTCGCACCTTCCCCTGATGACACATAGGGTGACAGAAAAATGGCTTGCTTTGGTCCACCTCTTCCTGGTACTTCACCTATTTCGCCTTTTGCATCAGCTGAATGTCCAACATCAACATATGCCACTTTCTAAAACTCCATAACTGTGCTGCCTCCCCCCCCATGGCTGGGGTCACCACCTACCGCACGACACCGTGCGAGTGCCGTTGCCCTGGACAGGTGGGTAGGCCGACTCTTGGGCGCGGGCACTGGCACAGGGTCCCTCATAGTGCAATCAAGTGTCTCTGATGGTGGTGGTGCACACCAGCCGTCAGACACACCGCTGTACTATGAGGGGCCCAGTGCCAGTACCGACGCCCACGAGTGGGCCCCCCTTGCTTGGCCAGGGCCCCAGCATTTGCAATCTTTACCTCTCCCTGCTCCTCTGCTGTGTAATCTGGGCTGTCAAATCCATACTGTGCCTGACACCGTCTGAGCCTGCCTCCTGAGACATATATTTTGAATGTGTACGCTATCCATACATGTTATCCAGGGATACGGTACCCTTTCTAACCTTTGTGCAATGACGTGCAATCCATACTGGGCCTAACACCATCTGAGCCTGCCTCATGCTGTATAGACATATATTTTGAATGTGTACGCTATCCATACATGTTATCCGGGGATACGGTACCCCTTCTAACCTTTGTGCAATGACGTGCAATCCATACTGGGCCTAACACCGTCTGAGCCTGCCTCATGCTGTATAGACATATATTTTGAATGTGTACGCTATCCATACATGTTATCCAGGGATACGGTACCCTTTCTAACCTTTGTGCAATGACGTGCAATCCATACTGGGCCTAACACCGTCTGAGCCTGCCTCATGCTGTATAGACATATATTTTTAATGTGTACGCTATCCATACATGTTATCCGGGGATACGGTACCCCTTCTAACCTTTGTGCAATGACGTGCAATCCATACTGGGCCTAACACCGTCTGAGCCTGCCTCATGCTGTATAGACATATATTTTGAATGTGTACGCTATCCATACATGTTATCCGGGGATACGGTACCCCTTCTAACCTTTCTGCAATGACGTGCAATCCATACTGGGCCTAACACCGTCTGAGCCTGCCTCATGCTGTATAGACATATATTTTGAATGTGTACGCTATCCATACATGTTATCCAGGGATACGGTACCCTTTCTAACCTTTGTGCAATGACGTGCAATCCATACTGGGCCTAACACCGTCTGAGCCTGCCTCATGCTGTATAGACATATATTTTGAATGTGTACGCTATCCATACATGTTATCCGGGGATACGGTACCCTTTCTAACCTTTGTGCAATGACGTGCAATCCATACTGGGCCTAACACCGTCTGAGCCTGCCTCATGCTGTATAGACATATATTTTGAATGTGTACGCTATCCATACATGTTATCCGGGGATACGGTACCCTTTCTAACCTTTGTGCAATGACGTGCAATCCATACTGGGCCTAACACCGTCTGAGCCTGCCTCATGATGTATAGACATATATTTTGAATGTGTACGCTATCCATACATGTTATCCGGGGATACGGTACCCCTTCTAACCTTTGTGCAATGACGTGCAATCCATACTGGGCCTAACACCGTCTGAGCCTGCCTCATGCTGTATAGACATATATTTTGAATGTGTACGCTATCCATACATGTTACCCGGGGATACGGTACCCCTTCTAACCTTTGTGCAATGACGTGCAATCCATACTGGGCCTAACACCGTCTGAGCCTGCCTCATGCTGTATAGACATATATTTTGAATGTGTACGCTATCCATACATGTTATCCGGGGATACGGTACCCCTTCTAACCTTTGTGCAATGACGTGCAATCCATAATGGGCCTAACACCGTCTGAGCCTGCCTCATGCTGTATAGACATATATTTTCAATGTGTACGCTATCCATACATGTTATCCAGGGATACGGTACCCTTTCTAACCTTTGTGCAATGACGTGCAATCCATACTGGGCCTAACACCGTCTGAGCCTGCCTCATGCTGTATAGACATATATTTTGAATGTGTACGCTATCCATACATGTTATCCGGGGATACGGTACCCTTTCTAACCTTTGTGCAATGACGTGCAATCCATACTGGGCCTAACACCGTCTGAGCCTGCCTCATGCTGTATAGACATATATTTTGAATGTGTACGCTATCCATACATGTTATCCGGGGATACGGTACCCCTTCTAACCTTTGTGCAATGACGTGCAATCCATAATGGGCCTAACACCGTCTGAGCCTGCCTCATGCTGTATAGACATATATTTTCAATGTGTACGCTATCCATACATGTTATCCAGGGATACGGTACCCTTTCTAACCTTTGTGCAATGACGTGCAATCCATACTGGGCCTAACACCGTCTGAGCCTGCCTCATGCTGTATAGACATATATTTTGAATGTGTACGCTATCCATACATGTTATCCGGGGATACGGTACCCTTTCTAACCTTTGTGCAATGACGTGCAATCCATACTGGGCCTAACACCGTCTGAGCCTGCCTCATGCTGTATAGACATATATTTTGAATGTGTACGCTATCCATACATGTTATCCGGGGATACGGTACCCTTTCTAACCTTTGTGCAATGACGTGCAATCCATACTGGGCCTAACACCGTCTGAGCCTGCCTCATGCTGTATAGACATATATTTTGAATGTGTACGCTATCCATACATGTTATCCGGGGATACGGTACCCCATCTAACCTTTGTGCAATGACGTGCAATCCATACTGGGCCTAACACCGTCTGAGCCTGCCTCATGCTGTATAGACATATATTTTGAATGTGTACGCTATCCATACATGTTATCTGGGGATACGGTACTCTTTCTAACCTTTGTGCAATGACGTGCAATCCATACTGGGCCTAACACCGTCTGAGCCTGCCTCATGCTGTATAGACATATATTTTGAATGTGTACGCTATCCATACATGTTATCCGGGGATACGGTACCCTTTCTAACCTTTGTGCAATGACGTGCAATCCATACTGGGCCTAACACCGTCTGAGCCTGCCTCATGCTGTATAGACATATATTTTGAATGTGTACGCTATCCATACATGTTATCCAGGGATACGGTACCCTTTCTAACCTTTGTGCAATCACGTGCAATCCATACTGGGCGTGAGAACGGCTGGCGAGCTGTTAAGCAAGCTACAGCACCTGTCCAGACAAGTACAGGGATTCCCTAGCGAGGAGACTTATTTGATTGTTTTCAATGTTGGGACAGCAATTTTTGGGGAGCACTATACTCTGGAGAATGATAGATGGGGCCCACCATACACTGGAACATTCCAAAGGTGGACATCAGACACTGGAACAGCATTTACAGGGCCCATTATACACTAGAGCATTAGAAATGGGGCCCATTATGTTTGGAGCATTATTTGGGCCCATAAGACAGTGGAGCTTCATCCATGGGGACCAACATATACTGTAGCATTATGTGGAGCTCATCATATACTGTTTCAAACATTATATGGGACCAATGATTTTGTATGGAGAAATAGATGGGCCTCGTCATGAGATGTAAAAAGTGAGGTATTTTTCATTGTACTATACCGCTATTTCTCTGCCGTATCGGAGCATGATGAGTTGTGGTATGTGTTAAAGGGGCGCTCTTTCGCCCAGGGCACATGAAAACCTGCAGCCAGCCCTCCCCCCCCACAAATTTAGCCAAATAACCCCCATTTTTCAGTGCGTAACTTGTATTATGAAGTTAATTAAGGTTGACAAGCTTAAGTAAGAAGAATTGATGCTTTTGGCATTCAAATGGGCACTGTAGGTGTGTTTCCTGTCCTCCTCTCACTGCCGACTTTTATTCCCCATTGACTTACATTGGGTTTCGTGTTTCGGGACGACCCCGACTTTTCCCTATAATCGGACGATCTTGCTCGACCCGACTTTTGGAAAAGTCGGGTTTCACGAAACGAAACGCGACCCTAAAAAACCAAAAGTCGCTCAACTCTACTAAGCTGGTGGCTGACCCTGCTCTGACACACGGTGTGCTTTAGCACGTGCGCCTGAGGACGTCCGGTGCAGATGCTAAGGTCAAACGGGAGTTCCCACCCTACGCTGCCTGTCTAGAAAAACACTTGCAGTACTATTAGCGGCACACATGCACACAAGGTGGTATAGTAGCCACCAACACACCAAACACACATGATACCAGCGCACAGGCATGTGCCATTGAGAGCTTTTTATACCTTGTCCAGACAGACAGGACCTTGCCTGTGGACCAATCTGAAGCTGCCACATCACCAGAGCACCTGATGTCCGAGCACCAACGGGAAGGCACCATATCATGGACAAGCTCAGTAGGGTGTAGCACAGCACTGCATGTGTAAACTAATAGTCACCATAGGCTTAGCTGAGGTGCCAGCAGTAACTACACCTGCAGCATGAACCTGGGTAAGGTGCTGGGACTGAAGTCTGTGCTGAGCAGTTGTGGCACCAATGAGTCTGGTTGCCACAGTGACATTGCCTCCCTCTAAGCAGTGATGTCATGCCTGGAGGCAAGGGGGGTCTCCATGCCAGGTAACACAGTGTACATGTCAATTCCTGGTCCAGGCCAGAAAGGGGAGCTTCCTTATAAATTTTGGCCAGCAGGTGGGGTTAGTGAGTCAGAAAGAAGTCAGCTGAGAGAGTAAACAGGAGAGTTGTCATGGAAACGAGAGCCAGCTGGAGCTCGTGACAGGACAGTGAGGAAGGAGAGTTGGCAGTTGGTCTGTGGAGAGGGAAGGGACAAGAGTAGAGACAAGGGCTCTGGGGAACTAAAATTGCATATAGCTGCCCCCAGAGCGGAGCGCTGATAAAAAGGGACACCAGAGTCCTTGGCTGGGTGGGTGCTGTACGCTCTGACAGCCCAATCTGGTGGGCATGGGTCTTCAAGCTCCCTGGCCACACCGAACACCTGAAGGCATGGCAGCAGACCAAGAGTCTGGGGCTGACAGTGAAAAGGACAGTGCCCGTGATATAGGCTCACTCTGTCTGCCATACAGGTTAGAAACCATCACGCAGGAGAGGGCCGCAGCTTAGCTACAAGCAGCAGAGACCCGAAAAGGGAGCACAGAAGGAAGGTCCCCAACCTCACCTGGCAGGGTGGATCCCCTGAATGCCTCCAGACTCAATCCTTCATCTGTAATTGGCACCCCTGATCGCATCTACTTTCAAGTAAAAGGTAAAGAAAACTGCACCTCTCTGTGTCCTTCACTTATTCTCTGCACCCCAACATTCACAACCATCTGAACAATCAAAGATATTTGACCTGGGGCCCTGCTCTACCCGTGGGGAGCTGAACCATCTTTGCTGTTTCACCATCATCCCCAGTGGGCCAAAACCACAGGCTCTCACAGAAGCTACCCCATTTTTGTATGCTCCCCGTTGCCCAAACAATCTGAGGGAAGTGAGAAGGGAGGCCTAGAAGAAGTGTGTGAGACATGGTAGACAAGACGAGGAAGGAGATCTTCTCCAGGTGCAGGGCTCCGATCTGCAGCTCGATCTCTTCGGTGGCCTGGGTAACGGTCTCCTGCACGGACGTACCATTGACCGAAACAATCGACCGAGGAGTCTCCAGGGATCTGACAGGAATCCGGTATTTTTTAACCGCCTCGAGCGTGATAAAATTCCCCTCCGCGCCAGAATCCAGAAAAGCCTCCTCAGAATAATGCTTGGCACCAAGATTCAATAATACTGACACGAGCAGGGGAGGAGAGGAATCACGTACACCAAAGGAGGCCTCTCCTATCAACCCTAGGCGGAGAAGTTTCCTGGCTTCATGGAGCAGGAACGGAGGAGGTGAGAGGAGCTCCTCTCTCTGGCTAATTCACGGGCACGTTCCTGAAACCGCAGGTCAATGCGTGTCGCCAGCGAGATCAGATCCTCTAAAGAGATGGGAGTATCCCGACCTGCCAGAACATCTTTGATCCGACCGGACAGGCCACGCCAAAAGATCCCTATGAGAGCCTCGTTGTTCCAACCGAGTTCGGAGGCCAAGGTACGAAAACGGATGGCATACTGTCCTACCGGTAGCGTACCCTGATGGAGGTTAAAGAGGGACTCGGTGATAGAGGCCAGCCGACCCGGCTCGTCGAACACCTTGCGGAAGGTGTCCAAAAAGATGGAAAGCTAAGAGACGAGTGGGTCATTGCGCTCCCAGAGGGGGTTCACCCATGCTATCGCCTCCCCCTCTAAGTGTGAAACAATAAAGGCAATTTGGGCGCGCTCAGTGGGATAGTGCTGCGGCAAAAGCTCAAAATGTAACCGGGATTGGTTCAGAAATCCTCGACAAAACTTAGGGTCCCCGCTATATCGGGGTGGCTTGCCGAGGCGCGGCATCGGGTGCGGGGCTGAGGACTGGGCAGAAACGGATTGTATGACCGACAAACGAGACTCCATGGATTTCAAAAAGACCATAATCCTGGTCTGACTCTCCCGTAGGAACACCAGTTCCTTTTGGATGGAGGTGGTGGCACCAGCGGGGTCCATGGCCTGATTATACTGTGACAACTCCTGGAGTGGACCCTCTGGGTCGTGACACCAACCCTCCCAGGGCGAGCTGACCTAGTGAAGTCCAACCACTATACAGGGAGTGTCAGGGGCAAGCCCCAGGGGGTGAGGCACCACGACTGCTGGCACCAGGCGGCCGGCTCACAGGAGACACGAGTGGGTGAGTGTGTCTGCAGGAACGTGTAAAGCGTGGACACGGGAACACGTGGTATACAGAGACTTCGTTCGTCCGGGTGTGAGTGAAGCAGGATGTGTGCAAGGAGCACGTCAAAGCACTGAATCAGAGTGTGTGCCAGGAGGCCCAACTGAGTATAAGACAGAGCACGGAATCAGAGTGTGTGCCAGGAGGCACAACAGAGGATGAGACAAAGTACAGGGTAAGAGCGTGCGCCAAGAGGCACAACCGAGTATGCGACAAAGTACAGGGTCAGAGCATGTGCCAGGAGGCACAACCGAGTACGAGACAGAGCACAGGGTCAGAGCGTGTGCCAGGAGGCACAACCAAGTACAAAGCAGAGTGCAGATTCAGAGCGTGTGCCAAGAGGCACAACAGAGTGCAAGGCAGGGGACCTGAATACAGCGCACAGCCAGGCAGGGACACGGCAGACCAAGCCAGGAAGCACAACAATAATCAGGCACCTCCCCTAGGGGGAGGTCGTCTGATATAGCACATGACTACTACTGGTTCCGGGTCAGGACCTAGCCAGAAAGCACATGACCACTACAGGTTCCGGGTCAGGTCCTCCATTACCATAGAGAGGACCGAACCCTATACAGCACTGACAGGAGCGCGCAAGCGCAAACGTGACATGTAGGAGGAGACCCGGGGACGAGAGCTGCGCGTGCGCACCCGACGGGACCCCCGGAGTGACCGCAGCTCCGGAAGAGATGACGTCGGGACCGAGGTCCCGCCCCCAGGTGAGCACGGCGTGACACGTGCTATTGGGCGAAGGTAGTGGACATGAAATTGTCCTCAGCCCCAGAGTCCACGCAAGCCTGGCCTGAGATAGTAGCCAACCCAAACATCAGAGAAACCCCAAAAGCCAACTTACGTGACACCCCAACAGGAACTAGTGAACCTCTCCCCAAGGCCACTTGAGGCTGTGACTCTTTCTGATGCTTGGTACATTTATTGGCAAAGTGACCGACTTGCACACAGGCAAAACAAATTGGCTGCGGACGTACGGGGCAGGAGATTTGCTCCCCTCGAGAGACGTATATGGGCTCTACAAGGCCGTCAGCCTGAGTTGGAGGAGACATGGGATTGGCGAAATTCAGAGCCAACTGAACCCGGGGTTTTAGTATGGGCTCGCTCCAAACCACTCTCAACATGCCACAGATCTATGCGGCTGGCCACAGATATTAATTCCTTCAGGGTAGTTGGAATCTCCCTAGTGGCCAAACCATCCCCTCCAGAAGATAGGTATTAAAACCTTATCAGGCCACTCCAACTTGGTAGCCAGGGTACGGAACTAAATGGCAAACTGGCTAACCAAAAACGAACCCAGAGTTAAAGCCAGGAGCTGCAGAGCAGTATCATGTGTTACTTATGGCTCCAAAAAAACCTCTTTCTGGGCCCCAAAAAAACGAGTGGTGCTAAGGATCAGGTAATCATCTCTTTCCCATAATGGCGTAGCCCACTCCAAGTTCCTGTCTGACAAATGGGAAATAATACATCCCACCTTAGTAAGCTCTGTTAGAAATCGTGAAGCCAGTAACTCCAGGTGGATTGAGCAGTGATTCAGAAAACCTCTACAAGCCTTACCGTCCCCAGAAAATTTTGGGGGCAGGGAAATACAGGAACTGCAGCAGTAACATTAGTAGCAGCTTCGGCGGCTGCTTGTGCTACCAATGTGGCAAGATCTACTGCTGTAGGCACCTGCTCGAGAGTGGCTAACCTGTTCTCAAGCTGCTGGATGTACCACTGAAGATGCTGATCGTCCACCATTGCTTGCCAGACCCTGGCGCAATTATACTGTTAGGAATGCACCAAATAGGAAATACTGTAATAATAAGGTGCATTCGCAGCCTGGGTCCACCATGAAGCGATGGAAAAACCCGCAACTAGCACAATGGCGGAGCAAGGCTGCGAGAAAACACTTTAAGCACACTGAGTTAAATGTCACTACTAGAGTTGAGCGAAACGGGTCGAAAAATTTCAAAAGTCGCCGACTTTTGGCAAAGTCGGGTTTCATGAAACGAAACCCGACTCTAGGATGAGGTCGGCCACGAGGTCGGCGACCTACGCGCCAAAGTCGCGTTTCAAAAGTTTGTTTTGCGCTCTTTTTCAGCCAATCAGGATCCATGGACACTGTGGGCAACGTGATGACATAGGCAGGGGTCACCACCATCTTTCAGAAGGGCATGCAAGTGATTGGCTTGCTTTGGTGGGAGTCACAGGGGGTATAAAAGGGCGTGCACGCCGACCGCCATCTTACTTCTGCCGATCTCAGTATAGGGAGAGGTTGCTGCTGATTCTGTAGGTAGAGCGTTAGGCAGGGAAGAAGACAAAAAAAACTGCTTCTGCTGCTAGCGATTTGGCCTGCACAACACACCAGTCACTGTGTGTGCAGTGCAAGGGGAGGCTATATAGTGGTGTATCAGTGGTGTTGGTTGTTGGGCTGCCTTCTAAGGCTTCCTGACAGGCTGGCATTGCTGTTTACCCACTGCTCTGCAAACTGCTTTTTTAAAAGCAATCCAATCTCCCTTATCCTCTAGTCACTTTTGTCACAGCTGTGCCATCGAGCCTGTGACATAGCGCTCAGATATCAGTGGCCCTCACACAATCCAAAAGTGTCCAGTGTCCACAAGTGTCTGCAGAAATTCAAAATCTCCCTTATCCTCTAGTCACTTTGGTCACAGCTGTGCCATCGAGCCTGTCACATAGCGCTCAGATATTCATTGGGCCTCACACAATCCAAAATTGTCCAGTGTCCACAAGTGTGTGCAGAAATTCAAAATCTCCCTTATCCTCTAGTCAATTTGGTCACAGCTGTGCCATCGAGCCTGTCAAATAGCGCTCAGATATTCATTGGGCCTCACACAATCCAAAAGTGTCCAGTGTCCACAAGTGTGTGCAGAAATTCAAAATCTCCCTTATCCTCTAGTCACTTTGGTCACAGCTGTGCCATCGAGCCTGTCACATAGCGCTCAGATATTCATTGGGCCTCACACAATCCAAAAGTGTCCAGTGTCCACAAGTGTGTGCAGAAATTCAAAATCTCCCTTATCCGCTCGTCACTTTTGTCACAGCTGTGCCATCGAGCCTGTGATATAGCACTCAGATATCAGTGGGCCTCACACAATCCAAAAGTGTCCAGTGTCCACAAGTGTGTGCAGAAATTCAAAATCTCCCTTATCCTCTCGTCACTTTTGTCACAGCTGTGCCATCGAGCCTGTCACATAGCGCTCAGATATTCATTGGGCCTCACACAATCCAAAAGTGTCCAGTGTCCACAAGTGTGTGCAGAAATTCAAAATCTCCCTTATCCTCTCGTCACTTTTGTCACAGCTGTGCCATCGAGCATGTCACATAGCGCTCAGATATCAGTGGGCCTCACACAATCCAAAAGTGTCCAGTGTCCACAAGTGTCTGCAGAAATTCAAAATCTCCCTTATCCTCTCGTCACTTTTGTCACAGCTGTGCCATCGAGCCTGTGACATAGCGCTCAGATATCAGTGGGCCTCACACAATCCAAAAGTGTGCAGTGTCCACAAGTGTCTGCAGAAATTCAAAATCTCCCTTATCCTCTCGTCACTTTTGTCACAGCTGTGCCATCGAGCCTGTCACATAGCGCTCAGATATCAGTGGCCCTCACACAATCCAAAAGTGTCCAGTGTCCACAAGTGTCTGCAGAAATTCAAAATCTCCCTTATCCTCTCGTCACTTTTGTCACAGCTGTGCCATCGAGCCTGTGACATAGCGCTCAGATATCAGTGGGCCTCACACAATCCAAAAGTGTCCAGTGTCCACAAGTGTCTGCAGAAATTCAAAATCTCCCTTATCCTCTCGTCACTTTTGTCACAGCTGTGCCATCGAGCCTGTGACATAGCGCTCAGATATCAGTGGGCCTCACACAATCCAAAAGTGTCCAGTGTCCACAAGTGTCTGCAGAAATTCAAAATCTCCCTTATCCTCTAGTCACTTTGGTCACAGCTGTGCCATCGAGCCTGTCACATAGCGCTCAGATATTCATTGGGCCTCACACAATCCAAAAGTGTCCAGTGTCCACAAGTGTGTGCAGAAATTCAAAATCTCCCTTATCCTCTCGTCACTTTTGTCACAGCTGTGCCATCGAGCCTGTCACATAGCGCTCAGATATCAGTGGGCCTCACACAATCCAAAAGTGTCCAGTGTCCACAAGTGTGTGCAGAAATTCAAAATCTCCCTTATCCTCTCATCACTTTTGTCACAGCTGTGCCATCGAGCCTGTCACATAGCGCTCAGATATCAGTGGCCCTCACACAATCCAAAAGTGTCCAGTGTCCACAAGTGTCTGCAGAAATTCAAAATCTCCCTTATCCTCTCGTCACTTTTGTCACAGCTGTGCCATCGAGCCTGTGACATAGCGCTCAGATATCAGTGGCCCTCACACAATCCAAAAGTGTCCAGTGTCCACAAGTGTCTGCAGAAATTCAAAATCTCCCTTATCCTCTCGTCACTTTTGTCACAGCTGTGCCATCGAGCCTGTCACATAGCGCTCAGATATCAGTGGGCCGACACAATCCAAAAGTGTCCAGTGTCCACAAGTGTCTGCAGAAATTCAAAATCTCCCTTATCCTCTCGTCACTTTTGTCACAGCTGTGCCATTGAGCCTGTGACATAGCGCTCAGATATCAGTGGCCCTCACACAATCCAAAAGTGTCCAGTGTCCACAAGTGAGTGCAGAAATTCAAAATCTCCCTTATCCTCTCGTCACTTTTGTCACAGCTGTGCCATCGAGCCTGTCACATAGCGCTCAGATATCAGTGGGCCTCACACAATCCAAAAGTGTCCAGTGTCCACAAGTGTGTGCAGAAATTCAAAATCTCCCTTATCCTCTCGTCACTTTTGTCACAGCTGTGCCATCGAGCCTGTCACATAGCGCTCAGATATCAGTGGGCCTCACACAATCCAAAAGTGTCCAGTGTCCACAAGTGTCTGCAGAAATTCAAAATCTCCCTTATCCTCTCGTCACTTTTGTCACAGCTGTGCCATCGAGCCTGTGACATAGCGCTCAGATATCAGTGGGCCTCACACAATCCAAAAGTGTCCAGTGTCCACAAGTGTCTGCAGAAATTCAAAATCTCCCTTATCCTCTCGTCACTTTTGTCACAGCTGTGCCATCGAGCCTGTGACATAGCGCTCAGATATCAGTGGGCCTCACACAATCCAAAAGTGTCCAGTGTCCACAAGTGTCTGCAGAAATTCAAAATCTCCCTTATCCTCTAGTCACTTTGGTCACAGCTGTGCCATCGAGCCTGTCACATAGCGCTCAGATATTCATTGGGCCTCACACAATCCAAAAGTGTCCAGTGTCCACAAGTGTGTGCAGAAATTCAAAATCTCCCTTATCCTCTCGTCACTTTTGTCACAGCTGTGCCATCGAGCCTGTCACATAGCGCTCAGATATCAGTGGGCCTCACACAATCCAAAAGTGTCCAGTGTCCACAAGTGTGTGCAGAAATTCAAAATCTCCCTTATCCTCTCATCACTTTTGTCACAGCTGTGCCATCGAGCCTGTGACATAGCGCTCAGATATCAGTGGCCCTCACACAATCCAAAAGTGTCCAGTGTCCACAAGTGTCTGCAGAAATTCAAAATCTCCCTTATCCTCTCGTCACTTTTGTCACAGCTGTGCCATCGAGCCTGTGACATAGCGCTCAGATATCAGTGGCCCTCACACAATCCAAAAGTGTCCAGTGTCCACAAGTGTCTGCAGAAATTCAAAATCTCCCTTATCCTCTCGTCACTTTTGTCACAGCTGTGCCATCGAGCCTGTCACATAGCGCTCAGATATCAGTGGGCCGACACAATCCAAAAGTGTCCAGTGTCCACAAGTGTCTGCAGAAATTCAAAATCTCCCTTATCCTCTCGTCACTTTTGTCTCAGCTGTGTCATTGAGCCTGTGACATAGCGCTCAGATATCAGTGGCCCTCACACAATCCAAAAGTGTCCAGTGTCCACAAGTGTGTGCAGAAATTCAAAATCTCCCTTATCCTCTCGTCACTTTTGTCACAGCTGTGCCATCGAGCCTGTCACATAGTGCTCAGATATCAGTGGGCCTCACACAATCCAAAAGTGTCCAGTGTCCACAAGTGTGTGCAGAAATTCAAAATCTCCCTTATCCTCTCGTCACTTTTGTCACAGCTGTGCCATCGAGCCTGTCACATAGCGCTCAGATATCAGTGGGCCTCACACAATCCAAAAGTGTCCAGTGTCCACAAGTGTCTGCAGAAATTCAAAATCTCCCTTATCCTCTCGTCACTTTTGTCACAGCTGTGCCATCGAGCCTGTCACATAGCGCTCAGATATCAGTGGCCCTCACACAATCCAAAAGTGTCCAGTGTCCACAAGTGAGTGCAGAAATTCAAAATCTCCCTTATCCTCTCGTCACTTTTGTCACAGCTGTGCCATCGAGCCTGTCACATAGCGCTCAGATATCAGTGGGCCTCACACAATCCAAAAGTGTCCAGTGTCCACAAGTGTGTGCAGAAATTCAAAATCTCCCTTATTCTCTCGTCACTTTTGTCACAGCTGTGCCATCGAGCCTGTCACATAGCGCTCAGATATCAGTGGGCCTCACACAATCCAAAAGTGTCCAGTGTCCACAAGTGTCTGCAGAAATTCAAAATCTCCCTTATCCTCTCGTCACTTTTGTCACAGCTGTGCCATCGAGCCTGTGACATAGCGCTCAGATATCAGTGGGCCTCACACAATCCAAAAGTGTCCAGTGTCCACAAGTGTCTGCAGAAATTCAAAATCTCCCTTATCCTCTCGTCACTTTTGTCACAGCTGTGCCATCGAGCCTGTGACATAGCGCTCAGATATCAGTGGGCCTCACACAATCCAAAAGTGTCCAGTGTCCACAAGTGTCTGCAGAAATTCAAAATCTCCCTTATCCTCTAGTCACTTTGGTCACAGCTGTGCCATCGAGCCTGTCACATAGCGCTCAGATATTCATTGGGCCTCACACAATCCAAAAGTGTCCAGTGTCCACAAGTGTGTGCAGAAATTCAAAATCTCCCTTATCCTCTCGTCACTTTTGTCACAGCTGTGCCATCGAGCCTGTCACATAGCGCTCAGATATCAGTGGGCCTCACACAATCCAAAAGTGTCCAGTGTCCACAAGTGTGTGCAGAAATTCAAAATCTCCCTTATCCTCTCATCACTTTTGTCACAGCTGTGCCATCGAGCCTGTGACATAGCGCTCAGATATCAGTGGCCCTCACACAATCCAAAAGTGTCCAGTGTCCACAAGTGTCTGCAGAAATTCAAAATCTCCCTTATCCTCTCGTCACTTTTGTCACAGCTGTGCCATCGAGCCTGTGACATAGCGCTCAGATATCAGTGGCCCTCACACAATCCAAAAGTGTCCAGTGTCCACAAGTGTGTGCAGAAATTCAAAATCTCCCTTATCCTCTCGTCACTTTTGTCACAGCTGTGCCATCGAGCCTGTCACATAGCGCTCAGATATCAGTGGGCCTCACACAATCCAAAAGTGTCCAGTGTCCACAAGTGTGTGCAGAAATTTAAAATCTCCCTTATCCTCTCATCACTTTTGTCACAGCTGTGCCATCGAGCCTGTGACATAGCGCTCAGATATCAGTGGCCCTCACACAATCCAAAAGTGTCCAGTGTCCACAAGTGTCTGCAGAAATTCAAAATCTCCCTTATCCTCTCGTCACTTTTGTCACAGCTGTGCCATCGAGCCTGTGACATAGCGCTCAGATATCAGTGGCCCTCACACAATCCAAAAGTGTCCAGTGTCCACAAGTGTCTGCAGAAATTCAAAATCTCCCTTATCCTCTCGTCACTTTTGTCACAGCTGTGCCATCGAGCCTGTCACATAGCGCTCAGATATCAGTGGGCCGACACAATCCAAAAGTGTCCAGTGTCCACAAGTGTCTGCAGAAATTCAAAATCTCCCTTATCCTCTCGTCACTTTTGTCTCAGCTGTGTCATTGAGCCTGTGACATAGCGCTCAGATATCAGTGGCCCTCACACAATCCAAAAGTGTCCAGTGTCCACAAGTGTGTGCAGAAATTCAAAATCTCCCTTATCCTCTCGTCACTTTTGTCACAGCTGTGCCATCGAGCCTGTCACATAGTGCTCAGATATCAGTGGGCCTCACACAATCCAAAAGTGTCCAGTGTCCACAAGTGTGTGCAGAAATTCAAAATCTCCCTTATCCTCTCGTCACTTTTGTCACAGCTGTGCCATCGAGCCTGTCACATAGCGCTCAGATATCAGTGGGCCTCACACAATCCAAAAGTGTCCAGTGTCCACAAGTGTCTGCAGAAATTCAAAATCTCCCTTATCCTCTCGTCACTTTTGTCACAGCTGTGCCATCGAGCCTGTCACATAGCGCTCAGATATCAGTGGCCCTCACACAATCCAAAAGTGTCCAGTGTCCACAAGTGTCTGCAGAAATTCAAAATCTCCCTTATCCTCTCGTCACTTTTGTCACAGCTGTGCCATTGAGACTGTGACATAGCGCTCAGATATCAGAGGCCCTCACACAATCCAAAAGTGTCCAGTGTCCACAAGTGTCTGCACAAATTCAAAATCTCCCTTATCCTCTCGTCACTTTTGTCACAGCTGTGCCATCGAGCCTGTGACATAGCGCTCAGATATCAGTGGGCCTCACACAATCCAAAAGTGTCCAGTGTCCACAAGTGTCTGCAGAAATTCAAAATCTCCCCTGTCCTATAGACACCTTGTACCTTGTTTTACATTACTGTATAGTTTGTTGGATTTTGTCTACATTTCTACCAAAAATGAGGAAGGCTGGTGGAAGAGGCCGTGGAATTGGGCGGGGGTTGGCAGCTGGTAATGATGGTGTTGGTGGTGGATCTGATGGTAGTGGCAAGAGCAAAATAGGACCGAATGCAGGAGGTGTTGAGCCTGCGTCATCGTCTGGCTACATAAGGCCTCGAACGCTTAGTTTTCTAGGAGTTGGCAAACCGCTTTTAAAGGCAGAGCATCAGGAAAAAGTTTTGTCTTACATTGCTGATTCAGCCTCCAGCTCTATCGCCTCCTCTTCTTCAGTTGTAAAAAGTAAAAGCACTGAGTCGTCATTGGAGGCTCATGTTCATGAACCACACCTTTCCTTGTGTCCTTCACCCCAACCAAGATTGAAGGATGACGCAGGCCATACTACTGATTACTCCATGGAGCTGTTTTCACATACCATGCCTGGATTATCAAGTGAAATGGTGAATTACCCAGGCCAAGATGAATCTGACATGGAGTGCACTGATGCACAGCCGCTGATGGATGATTCTGCTGGTACATTCACTCAGAGCACTACATTGTCCTCGCAGTGTACAGAGCCAGATTCTGACCCTGATGAGACTCAGGTGCCCCTTCCCGCACACTATACCACCATACACGGTGACACAGAGGAAGGTGCACATGACATAGAAGAGGAGGTGATGGATGACCCAGTTGTTGACCCAGATTGGCATCCATTGGGGGAAGAGGGTGCTGCTTCCAATAGCTCAGATGAGGAGCATCCACAGCAGACATCGACATCGCAACAGCTGTTATCTGGCAGGCCCGGAGCACTCCAAAGACAGGTTCCAAACATCAAAAGAGTTGCTGGACAGCTTGTCCAGAGGGTCAAAAGATCACAGCGAGCTAGGCCGCAAAATGTCTGCTAAAGTAGGAAGAGTGCAGTGTGGCACTTTTTTGACCAAAATCCTCATGATCAGGCCAAGGTTATCTGTAAGAAGTGCGCAAAGACCTTTAGCCGAGGGAAAAATCTGAAAAATTTGAATACCAGTTGCATGCTTAGACATTTAACCAGCATGCACTTGCAAGCGTGGACACAACACCAAACCTCAAGTGCCACATGTGCAACTGATGACAACGAAGGTAGTCAGCAACGCTACATTGTTTCCTCCACTGTAAGCCCACCGGTTAGCACAGCAGCAAATGTTGAGGTGTCATTGCAAGGCCACAGCAGTCAGGGAATCCCACTGTTATATCAACGAAAGACTGATTCTAGGCCATCAGAAAGAACACCAACTCCATCACCATCATCAACCCTCTCTCAGTCCGCCCTGTCCACCGCTACTTCCACCATATGCAGCTCTCAAGTCCAGCTCACCCTCCCAGACACTATGAGTAGGTCAAGAAAGTACTCAGTCTCTCATCCGCGTACACTGGGTTTGAACGCCCACATTGCCAAACTAATCTCGTTTGAGATGATGCCCTTTCGGTTGGTGGAAAGCACAGCTTTCCGCGAACTCATGGCCTATGCAGTACCACGCTATGACCTACCCAGTCGCCACTTCTTCTCTCGCAAAGCCATCCCAGCCATCTACCATCATGTGAAGGACCGCATTGTCCATGCACTCAAGCAGTCAGTGAGCGGAAAGGTGCACCTCACAACTGATGCATGGTCCAGTCGGCATGGCCAGGGCCGTTACGTGTCCATCACTGCGCACTGGGTTAATGTGGTGGATGCAGGGTCCACAGGGGACAGCGGTGGTGGGACAGTGCTGCCTAGCCCACGGTATAGGAAACAGTTGGCTGTAGGCGTTCGAACCTCCTCCTCCTCCTCCTCCAGAAGCGAAAGCTCGTCCACAGAGCGCAGTCGTACGAGCACTCCATCTGCAGCTGCCACTGTTGCACACGATGTGTCCCCCTATCGAGCAGCTAGTGGAAAGCGTCAGCAGGCTGTGTTGCAGATGATGTGTTTGGGCAACAGACACACCGCCGAGGTGCTGGCCGAGTACTTGAAGCGACAAACTGAGTCATGGCTGGGCAGTGTACATCTTGAGGCAGGCAAGGTAGTTAGTGATAACGGACGTAATTTTGTGGCAGCCATAGCCCTTTCAAAACTCAGCCACATACCTTTCTTGGCTCACACCTTGAACCTGGTGGTGCAGTGCTTCCTCAAAAATTATCCGGAGTTAACAGCCCTGCTCCAGAATGTGCGAAGACTGTGCGCGCACATCCGCCGGTCGCCTGTACACTCCGTTCGTATGCAGAAGCTGCAGCGATTGCTCCACCTTCCCAACCACCGCCTCATTATAGACATTGCAACAAGGTGGAACTCCATCCTGCACATGGTGGAGCGGCTGTGCGAGCAGAGGCAGGCCATAATGCATTTGTGGGAGGATACACGGCCAGGCACTTTGAGAGCAGACATGGAGTTGACAGGTGTGCAGTGGTCGAAGCTGAAAGACCTCTGTAAAGTCCTTCAGTGTTTTGAGGAATGCACACGGCTGGTAAGCGCAGACGACGCCATCCTAAGCATGAGCATCCCACTTATGCGTCTGCTCATGCAAACTTTGACGCACCTTAAGGAGCAGGCGTCTGCAGCCAATGTTGATGAGGAGGAAGAGGAGGAGGAAATCCTTGATGACATTCAGCCATTGTCTGCTCAGGGACCTCTCCTGGACGAGGTGGAGGAAGAAGAGGAGGAGGAGGAGGATGATGGGGATGATTACTTAGGGGAGGAGGATGCATCTCGTGGGGCAAGTGAAAATGTTAGCATGGCAAGGTCTGGTACAGGGTTTGTGCGTGACTGGAGGGATGTGGATTTGCCAGAAAGTGCTCCTCCAACCAGCACTCGCAGTGCATCATTGACACCGGGAACACTGGCCCACATGTCAGATTATGCCTTGCAGATCCTAAAAAGCGACCCACGTATTGCCAAAATGATGAACGATGACGACTACTGGTTGGCCAGCATCCTGGATCCACGCTATAAAGGCAAATTACAAAACATCATGCCACAGGAGAACCTTGACCTAATATTGGCTAATAAACAAGCAACTCTGGTAAATCGGTTGCTTGAGGCATTCCCAGCACACAGCAGCGGTGATGGTTCTCACACGAGCCGTACGGGCCGGGGGCAGCTTGGCAGAGGTGTTCGTGGTGCACACAGCAGAAGTGGCATTGGAGACAGGGGTTTCATGACAATGTTGTGGACTGATTTTTCAAATACCGCTCACACAACTGGTAATATTGCATCGATGGAAAGTGACAGGAGACAGCAGTTGTCAACTATGGTTACAAACTACTTTTCCTCCCATATCGATGTTCTCCCACACAGGTCATTCCCCTTTGACTATTGGGCCGTTAAACTGGACACCTGGCCTGAATTGGCCCAATATGCCTTACAGGAGCTCGCTTGCCCAGCTGCAAGTGTGCTATCGGAAAGAGTCTTCAGTGCAGCTGGATCAATCCTGACAGAAAAAAGGACCCGTCTGTCAACCCAAAATGTGGATGATCTAACCTTCATTAAAATGAACCATGCATGGGTTTCCAAGGATTTTGTCCCACCTTCCCCTGATGACACATAGGGTGACAGAAAAATGGCTTGCTTTGGTCCACCTCTTCCTGGGACTTCACCTATTTCGCCTTTTGCATCAGCTGAATGTCCAACATCAACATATGCCACTTTCTAAAACTCCATAACTGTGCTGCCTCCCCCCCATGGCCGGGGTCACCACCTAGCGCACGACACCGTGCGAGTGCCGTTGCCCTGGACAGGTGGGTAGGCCGACTCTTGGGTGCGGGCACTGGCACAGGGTCCCTCATAGTGCAATCAAGTGTCTCTGACGGTGGTGGTGCACACCCGCCGTCAGACACACCGCCGTACTATGAGGGGCCCAGTGCCAGTACCGACGCCCACGAGTGGGCCCCCCTTGCTTGGCCAGGGCCCCAGCATTTGCAATCTTTACCTCTCCCTGCCCCTCCGCTGTGTAATCTGGGCCGTCAAATCCATACTGTGCCTGACACGTCTGAGCCTGCCTCCTGATGTACAGACATATATTTTGAAGGTGTATGCTATCCATACATGTTATCCGGGGATACGGTACCCTTTCTAACCTTTGTGCAATCACGTGCAATCCATACTGTGCCTGACACCGTCTGAGCCTGCCTCCTGATGTACAGACATATATTTTGAATGTGTACGCTATCCATACATGTTATCCGGGGATACGGTACCCTTTCTAACCTTTGTGCAATCACGTGCAATCCATACTGGGCCTAACACCATCTGTGCCTGCCTCCTGATGGACAGACATATATTTTGAATGTGTACGCTATCCATACATGTTATCCGGGGATACGGTACCCTTTCTAACCTTTGTGCAATCACGTGCAATCCATACTGGGCCTAACACCATCTGAGCCTGCCTCCTGATGTACAGACATATATTTTGAATGTGTACGCTATCCATACATGTTATCCGGGGATACGGTACCCTTTCTAACCTTTGTGCAATCACGTGCAATCCATACTGGGCCTAACACCATCTGAGCCTGCCTCCTGATGTCAAGACATATATTTTGAATGTGTACGCTATCCATACATGTTATCCGGGGATACGGTATGCTTTCTAACCTTTGTGCAATCACGTGCAATCCATACTGGGCCTAACACCGTCTGAGCCTGCCTCCTGATGTATAGACATATATTTTGAATGTGTACGCTATCCATACATGTTATCCGGGGATACGGTACCCTTTCTAACCTTTGTGCAATCACGTGCAATCCATACTGGGCCTAACACCGTCTGAGCCTGCCTCCTGATGTACAGACATATTATTTGAATGTGTACGCTATCCATACATGTTATCCGGGGATACGGTACCCTTTCTAACCTTTGTGCAATCACGTGCAATCCATACTGGGCCTAACACCATCTGAGCCTGCCTCCTGATGTATAGACATATATTTTGAATGTGTACGCTATCCATACATGTTATCCGGGGATGCGGTACCCTTTCTAACCTTTGTGCAATCACGTGCAATCCATACTGGGCCTAACACTGTCTGAGCCTGCCTCCTGATGTACAGACATATATTTTGAATGTGTACGCTATCCATACATGTTATCCGGGGATACGGTACCCTTTCTAACCTTTGTGCAATCACGTGCAATCCATACTGGGCCTGACACCGTCTGAGCCTGCCTCCTGATGTACAGACATATATTTTGAATGTGTACGCTATCCATACATGTTATCCGGGGATACGGTACCCTTTCTAACCTTTGTGCAATCACGTGCAATCCATACTGGGCCTAACACCGTCTGAGCCTGCCTCCTGATGTACAGACATATATTTTGAATGTTTACGCTATCCATACATGTTATCCGGGGATACGGTACCCTTTCTAACCTTTGTGCAATCACGTGCAATCCATACTGGGCGTGAGAACGGCTGGCGAGCTGTTAAGCAAGCTACAGCACCTGTGGTTTGCACACGTAAGTTTTTCATTTTTTCAGGAATGACGGTTAGGCCTAATTCCGGAACTGCGGTTGACCTGCACTTACTGGGAAATCATTGTTCACGGGTAATAATTGTCATCAGTGATCCCCATCACTATCGTTGTTCAGCGGGTTATCTGCACCTGTAAGCGACAAACGCTGGCCTTTTCAGTGTAGCGCACATGCAGCCACGGACATGTAATGGCATGACACACCAGTTATTGGCCAATCTCATGTGCCAGAGCCTCACGTGTCCCTCTAGTAAGCCAGACTCGGACCGCGGGGCATGACGGAGTCTCGTTCGTTAACGGAATTAAGCTTGCAATGTGTGCATATTTTCTGTAGCTGGCATGGTTGAGGTTTCCCAGGTGGAGTCGAATTTAACCATAGGCTCCACTCCTGGTGGTGCCCTTCTGGACATTCCTTTAAGGTTCAGCTTTGCAACCATACTGCCCACGTAAAACAAACACTTTGCCTTCATGAACGCTGTTTGGAGGGTCATGACTCGTGGGAATAACGCCGCTCAATCAGTTAACCTGCTAGAGAGATCGTTCGTTGCTCCCAAGCATGACATCACACTCCCTAGGAAGAAGGTAATGCCACTGTGGCGACCGTACTCCTGGGGGCGACACAAGTGCACTGATGCCCAGCCACTGCTCTATGAATCTGCTGGTACATTGACCCAGACCACTACATTCCCCTCGCACGATACACGGCCTGAATCTGACCCTGATGAAACTCAGGTTACCCTTCCCATATACAGTTCCATCTTACACGGTGACAAAGAGGAAGCCGCAGATGAAAGTGCAGGTTCGGCCCACCCGCCATCAGACACACCACTGTACTATCAGGGGCCCTGTGCCAGTGCCGTCGCCAACGAGTGGGCCCCCCCTGCTTGCTCAGGATCACAGCACTTGCAAAGTTGAAATACTGTGCAGTGAGATGGAAGATGGGGACGACGAGGAGTCCAGACAAGTACAGGGATTCCCTAGCGAGGAGACTTATTTGATTGTTTTCAATGTTGGGACAGCAATTTTTGGGGAGCACTATACTCTGGAGAATGATAGATGGTGCCCACCATACACTGGAACATTCCAAAGGTGGACATCAGACACTGGAGCAGCATTTACAGGGCCCATTATACACTAGAGCATTAGAAATGGGGCCCATTATGTTTGGAGCATTATTTGGGCCCATAAGACAGTGGAGCTTCATCCATGGGGACCAACATATACTGTAGCATTATGTGGAGCTCATCATATACTGTTTCAAACATTATATGGGACCAATGATTCTGTATGGAGAAACAGATGGGCCTCGTCATGAGATGTAAAAAGTGAAGTATTTTTCATTGTACTATACCGCTATTTCTCTGCCGTATCGGAGCATGATGAGTTGTGGTATGTGTTAAAGGGGCGCTCTTTCGCCCAGGGCACATGAAAACCTGGAGCCAGCCCTACCCCCCCACAACTTTAGCCAAATAACCCCCATTTTTCAGTGCGTAACTTGTATTATGAAGTTAATTAAGGTTGACAAGCTTAAGTAAGAAGAATTGATGCTTTTGGCATTCAAATGGGCACTGTAGGTGTGTTTCCTGTCCTCCTCTCACTGCCGACTTTTATTCCCCATTGACTTACATTGGGTTTCGTGTTTCGGGACGACCCCGACTTTTCCCTATAATCGGACGATCTTGCTCGACCCGACTTTTGGAAAAGTCGGGTTTCACGAAACGAAACGCGACCCTAAAAAACCAAAAGTCGCTCAACTCTAGTCACTACCAAGCTCTGTTAAACCACAGAGCGGTACTAAAAAGCAATGCACAAAGGACTATACCCTGTTAGACTGCATAGACATATGGAAAAACAAAATACTAAGTGGGATCCCTATAACTTATCCCCCAAGGAAGACTATGCTGGTGGTTGAGCCAGCTCTGACACACGGTGTGCTTTAGCACGTGCGCCTGAAGACAGCTGGTGCAGATGGTAAGTTCAAATGGGACTTCCCACCCTACACTGCCTGTCTATAAAAACACTCGCAGTGCTTTTAGCGGCACACATGCACACAGGGTGGTATAGTAGCCACCAACGCACCAAACACACATGATACTAGCACACAGGCGTGCACCATTGAGAGCTTTTTATACTTTGATCAAGTCCGGACAGACAGGACCTTGCCTGTGGACCAATCTGAAGCTGCCACATCACCACAGCCCCTGACGTCCGAGCACCAATGGGAAGGCACCATATTATAGACTTTGGCTCCAGAGCACAGCGCTGCACATGTAAACTAGCAGTCACCATAGGCTTAGCTGGAGGGCCAGCAGTAACCACACATGCAGCATGAGCCTGGGTAAGGCGCTGGGACCAAAGTCTGCACTGAGCAGTCATCCCAGTGGCTGAGCCCGAATGGGAAACTACAGCACTAGACAAGGCTTGAGATCCATCCCGTGCAGCTGGAGAATCCCGGCACGAAACATGCAGGCTGCAACCGTCAGCTTTATCATGACTGGTTATCAATAATACAGGTGTCCCCACACTGTTTTTTATTAATTATTTAACTAAATAATTTAAAAAAATGGTGTGGGGTCCTCCCCATTTTTGACAACCAGCCAAACTAAAGCAGACAGCTGGAGCTTGTATTCTCAGGCTGGTAAGGGGCCATGGATATTGCCCCCCCAGTTTAAAAATAGCAGCCCACAGCCACCCCATAAAGGCCCAGCTATTAGATGCGCTAATTCTGGCACTTTACCTGGCTCTTCTCACTGGCACTGTGTCATTGCCAAGTGGGGTAATGGTTGTGGATTGATGTCAGCTGTTTTATGGCCGTTGACATCAAGCCCACAGTTTAGACCTAACCCCATAGTTACATTGTAAATAAGACACAGCCAGAATAAAATCCTTTATTTGAAAGAAAGACACTGACTCCTTTATTTGAAATAAAAATAAAAAGCACAGTTATACTCACCTTATGCTCTTTTCCTACAAGCCCCCAGCTACCTGCTTCAGCTTAGCTGGTTGTCAAAAATGGGGGGTACCCACACCATTTTCTTAAATTATTTATTTAAATAATTAAAAACCAGTGTGTGGACCCCTCTATCCTTGATAACCAGCCATAATAAAGCTGACAGTTGAGGGTTACAACCCGCAGCTGTCAGTTTCAAAAATAGAAGCGACCCCAATTATTTATTTACAGCACAGGCACCAACTGATGAATACTTCCATCAGTGGTGCCTGCTCTTGCTGTTAGCAGCAACAGCAGGTGTAGGCTGATGGGAGTAGTACTCTCTTATTAGCCGATGCTTGTGACTGGCGGTAAACTTTTTACTGCCAGTCAGAGCTACTGGCTAAAGCTGTCATCTGAAAACATGGGAACTGGGAAGTGCAGATGACAGCATGGCAAACAATAAACAAAGGATATTCGGGTTCCCCATTCATTTGAATGGGGTCCAGGGTCTGGTTTGGGTTTGGGTATAGTTCGGTACCTTAACCAAACTTTTTTTTAGTTGTTCGCCCGGACCTGAGCATTCACTACTCACCTATTGCAATATATACCTGTTCTCTTACATTATATAAGAAAGTGATCTCTTTAGCTACACATAAGAGCATGATGCCTTTTGATAGATGTACTTGTCACAGACGTGTAAAACAAAGTATAAGTTAAACATATCAGTTTGAAAGATGTAAGTCTATGGATGATATACAGTGTGATCTCTGGATGATATCTTTTGAGGTATCCATTGGACAGTTTTTCATCTGTGATAATGTTTCCCAGCATGAATCACAGGATATATCTGATTAGAATCCATTCAAGGAAGGACACATCTGCACCACTAATATCATTTTCAAAGTTCTTAAAATTTATTTTGTGAGATTTAGACCCCAAAAATGAATCTATACTAACTTCCAGTTCACAACCGAAAATAAATCTTTGATGTAAAGTTTTGAAACAATTTATGAACTTCTTCTGAGACACAAAGTTTCTTATTCTGCCTGCTGGAACTAGATACAATATGTAGGCAGGAATTTTTAGCCCCGTAGTGAAAAATAGGCAAAGTCCTGGATAACTCCTTTAAATATAAGTAAGTGCTATAAAATCACATCCTTGACCCAGTAAAATGAATAAAGATTAAGTGCCCAAAGCTTAAAGTAAAGCTATATAGCTTAGGATGATTGCTAGACCTAACTTTGGGTGTAGTTTAGGAGTTGCAGATTTCTCTAGGACTTTGAGCAGAAATTTGAGGCGTGAAGATTAATTTAATTAGCAGGATTGGGACTTTCCTGACTAGTGAGGGGCTCGTCTTGTCAGAGGGGTGCAAAAGTATGGGTGCCCCGGGTGGTCATCCTTGGCAGGAGTATGGTCAAGTAGATGTTGGTGCTCGTGGATGTGAGTTAGGTCATGGCCTACTGTTGACAGAGGAATCCTGTTGTGGGCTTGACGCTAGCTCCAACTGTGCTTTTGCCAAGGGTTGTGGCTGGAGTAACAGTGGATTTAGTGCCTTTGTATTACAAGACACAGGGCAAGGTTTATATATTCTTGCAGCTCCCTTGAATCGAAGGAAAACATTTTTAAGGACAAGTAATTACTTCCTTGCAACCTCTTGAGATGTTTAATCTAGATAAGGTGATGTCAGACAAAAGTAAGAAAGAAGAGAAGTGTCATCACCCATTCCTTGAGATTATACTAATTGGCAGCAGGTCTTCACAATACTTGCTAGCATTATTGGGGAGAAGACCCCAGAGAACTGTTTGGTTTTGTTCTGTTTCCTTGAATCTATAGGGGAAGCGCATAAGGTAATCTAAATAGCAAAGCCACTAAAGAAGACTCAAGGTCTCCAAAAATTCATTTTTAAACAGCAGACAAAAAGGCAGCAACACTTACCTGCCCAGATCTAGGAACAAATGCACTGCAGGGTGCAGCCAGCCCATAAAGCAAGATGTTAGCAACACAGATGAAAAATACCAGATTAACAGCCACTCTCCACCTACCCATTCCTGGAGGGGGTGACTGCCCAGTATACAGTTGCACAATAAAGGCCCTCATAGGGTGCTGTTCACACAAGGGAACTGCATAGTGTCTGGTTCACAGCCTATTACTCACACCCCTACTATTCGATTAGGCGGGCTGGCTAGCACACCCTCAATGCATCCCAGTGTGAACACCCTTCACACGAGACCAGATGTGTCTGGGCTCGGCTGCACCCTGAAAAATATAGTGCAAAAAGTACAAAATTAGTGAGGTATTAGCTGATATTTTGGCCAAAATACGTGAGCCTGTAAACTGCTCCAAAGTTCCTCATGCTTACGGGTCCCTACACTAAACTAAATAGCAAAGCCACTAAAGAAGACTCAAGGTCTCCAAAAATTCATTTTTAAACAGCAGACAAAAAGACAGCAACACTTACCTGCCCAGATCTATTTAAAAATGAATTTTTGGAGACCTTGAGTCTTCTTTAGTGGCTTTGAGGATATATTTAGTTGGGTAAGTAAATCAACATGAAATCCAACTAATTATTTCTAGTGCCAATAAATTGATATCAAAACCCGTCTGTCCCACCGGTAGTATAAAATACCAGAAACAGAAACAGCACTATGCACAAGCAAAATAAAACATATATTTTATTGAAACATATTAAAACAGAAAACTGATGAAAACCTCTGTTGTAAGACACGAGACGCTAAATACATCCAAGAGCATAGACAAATATGAAAAAATGGAGAGACAAGATAATACTTGACAATAAACATGTAATATCAACCATTAGATTACTATGAGGTAAGCCAGACTAACAAAATTGTTACATTTAGCCCGAAAAAATATCATAGCAAAATGCAAAATGAGGAGAGGCTCCCCATAGAACTAATGGCATGAAATGCTCCGACTCACTAGCTCTCCAGATATCAATGACCGCTAGGTAGCGATCCTTGCAACACAATATGTAGTGTGTGCCTCGACTAAATACATAGCCTATTAACACTGCTAATTGTAAGCCTATGTGTGCCAATAATACAAAACCAGCGATCAAACCAAATATAACGTCAATAGCTTACATGGATTAGAATTAGCCGCGTGTCCCACTCCCCGACGCGCGTTTCGTCCTCTTCCTCAGGGGGCGTGTAACAAAGACAGGGAAAAGCGGGTCTTTTAAATGAAACAACACCAACAGGTGTTGGGCTACACAGCCCATGTCAATCACAGCTGATTCTCCATTTAGCGGCGCACCGCGTCATAAAGCTGCTGCCTATAAAAGGAACTCTTCAACCCCGGTCTGTGAAACACAAACACACCTGTAACCATGGTGATGGTCACCTGCATGTCAGCATTCCCCATCTTGCCGGAGAATACAGAGTTATGCAGCAGACAGAAGGACGGGCGCGCTCCCTGGAAATCAATCAGTGCTGACAATAACGTTCCCGTGCAAAAGGAGAATATCTAAAGTGAACAAGTGCTCATTCATGTGCAAAAATTGCATACATAAAGTAAACAAGTGATACAAAACAATTAATATTTCGTTACTAAATAAAATAAATGAATTAATAACAAACCAAATTAATTATAAAGATGTTAAAAAAGTGTACAAATATGCAATTTACTTCATGAATAATTTATATTCATACAGTGCCAAATAAATACTCTATACATATCAATAAATGGTGAATATACAATACCAATAATACATACATAACCCGATATATTATTATACTATTATAATTGTATAAAAAATCACATTACTCTATCTACAATACATATTAAGGATGACATATACATCAATAAACAAAATATCCAATATTAACATTATTCTGCACAAGAACATTTAAAACTGACATAGTATTTCTTGTTGTTGATGGAAGTTTTCATCGCAGCATTTTGAGACCAAAGGGATTTATGTTTTCAGAATATCCCATAATGGAAAGAATAATTCATGAGAATAAACTTCCAGCTAAACGAAATAAAACACAAATAAAATCATTAAAAAACCCTAAACCAAACCATATCCCATAAAATAGACAAAAAGCAAAAAAAGGCAGATTTTTTTTTTTTATCCTATTATAGAAACGCACTGAAACCAAAACTCTCATTAAGCCCATCTGGAACCAAAGAACCCAACCTATATATCCACCTGCATTCTAGTTTGGCTAGATTTTTTCCCAAATCCCCACCTCTAGAACCAAGCTGCAACACATCAATTCCTCTAGCCAAAAACAGGCTAGAATCGCTATTGTGGTATTGATGGAAATGTCGCGGTACAGTTTTAAAAAGAGACAAATCAGTCACAGTGCGCCCCTTTTCAATATCTCTGACATGCTCTCTAATGCGTACCCGCAACTCGCGAGTTGTGAGGCCAATGTACAATTTCCCACACGGACATTGGGCACTGTACACCACTCCTTTGGTGGAACAAGTAATAAACTGTTTGATTGTAAATTTACGAGTTCCTGCCACATTAGATAATGGGATAAAAAAAAATTTCTGCCTTTTTTTGCTTTTTGTCTATTTTATGGGATAGGGTTTGGTTTAGGGTTTTTTAATGATTTTATTTGTGTTTTATTTCGATTAGTTGGAAGTTTATTCTCATGAATTATTCTTTCCATTATGGGATATTCTGAAAACATAAATCCCTTTGGTCTCAACATGCTGCGATGAAAACTTCCATCAACAACAAGAAATACTATGTCAGTTTTAAATGTTCTTGTGCAGAATAATGTTAATATTGGGTATTTTGTTTATTGGTGTATATGTCATCCTTAATATGTATTGTAGATAGAGTAATGTGATTTTTTTATACAATTATAATAGTATAATAATATATCGGGTTATGTATGTATTATTGGTATTGTATATTCACCATTTATTGATATGTATAGAGTATTTATTTGGCACTATATGAATAGAAATTATTCATGAAGTAAACTGCATATTTGTACACTTTTTTAACAGCTTTATAATTAATTTGGTTTGTTATTAATTCATTTATTTTATTTAGTAACAAAATATTAATTGTTTTGTATCACTTGTTTACTTTATGTATGCAATTTTTGCACATGAATGAGCACTTGTTCACTTTAGATATTCTCGTTTTGCACGGGAACGTTATTGTCAGCACTGATTGATTTCCAGGGAGCGCACCCGTCCTTCTGTCTGCTGCATAACTCTGTATTCTCCGGCAAGATGGGGAATGCTGATATGCAGGTGACCATCACCATGGTTACAGGTGTGTTTGCGTTTCACAGACCGGGGTTGAAGAGTTCCTTTCATAGGCAGCAGCTTTATGACGCGGTGCGCCGCTAAATGGAGAATCAGCTGTGATTGACATGGGCTGTGTAGCCCAACACCTGTTGGTGTTGTTTGGTTTAAAAGACCCGCTTTTCCCCGTCTTTGTTACACGCCCCCTGAGGAAGAGGACGAAACGCGCGTCGGGGAGTGGGACACACGGCTAATTCTAACCCATGTAAGCTATTGACGTTATATTTGGTTTGATCGCGGGTTTTGTATTATTGGCACACATAGGCTTATAATTAGTAGTGTTAATAGGCTATGTATTTAGTCAAGGCACACACTACATATTGTGTTGCAAGGATCACTACCTAGCGGTCATTGATATCTGGAGAGCTAGTGAGTCGGAGCATTTCATGCCATTAGTTCTATGGGGAGCCTCTCTTCATTTTGCATTTTGCTATGATATTTTTTTGGGCTAAATGTAATAATTTTGTTAGTCTGGCTTACCTCATAGTAACCTAATGGTTGATATTACATGTTTATTGTCAAGTATTATCTTGTCTCTCCATTTTTTCATATTTGTCTATGCTCTTGGATGTATTTAGCGTCTTGTGTCTTACAACAGAGGTTTTCATAAGTTTTCTGTTTTAATATGTTTCAATAAAATATATGTTTTATTTTGCATGTGCATAGTGCTGTTTCTGTTTCTGGTATTTTATACTACCGGTGGGACAGACGGGTTTTGATATATTTAGTTGGGTGTTGAGTTTTGGTGAGGCCATTAATTGAGTTGCATCAGGGTGGGCCTATATAGTCTGACATTCCGAAGTCAAGTGGACAGCGTCTTTACTACATCATAGGTACAGAATCAAATGGAAAAAATGCAAAACTAATACACAAAAAGTAAAGTATTTTCAAGCTTATGGTACGTACCGTTTCTTCATCTAAATACTGAGTAAAAATGCAACTTTCTTTTGCACCCTTACATAGTGCCCCCTCCTATTCACTTTCTGGATAAGACACAACAGTAGACGTTTTTTAAATTGAAAATATTAATAGAAGAAAGCAAAGCTTTTTTTAGCTGATGTTCAGCAGGCGGCAAATTTTCTTTTACAATAACAAAGACCACAGAGGTTCAAAAACAGAAATATGGATCCAAATCTCAGCCTCTGCTGTCTTATAAGCAGCAAGCACAGGTCTATAACAGGAATACTGCTCATCTCTTCTTTAACTAGGCCAACTAATGACCACCATTCCCTAGGAGAAGGGAACTTATGTTCAGCTTTGGATATCATTTTACGTATAAGTAATAACCTGCCTATAAAACGAAGCTAAATACAAGACATTACTTATCTTGTACAAATCCTAAGCTACAGCCCCATCTACCTTTGTATAATAATGACCATCCACTGTGCCTCCTTATCACAATAACCCTATTGTGACTCCTTTAAATAATAAATATTGCCCCCCCTACACCACTGTACCTCCGTTTAAAAATCACCCCCCATTAAAACATAAACTAATACTCACCTCACTTTGTTTCCATGCCGAGCGGTTATGCGCTCCCCCACTTCAGAATTTGGGCCGGTGAAAGTAGCAAGATGAAGTAATATCATCACGCCGCCTGACATCCCCTGGTCCCGGCCTTCCTGAGTAAGAGGCAGAGCAGGGAGTTGATGGCTCTCTGCTCCACTACAGTTAAAAATACTATTGACAGTACAGTGAGCCAATGCAGCCTGCCGCTGGTCCCGTGGCAGCCCGGCCCATCTGGCATTTGCAATAGATAAGCAGATAGATATGTGGATATTGTGGTGTAGTGACCACTGTGTCCACTAGGGGGCGCTGTTTGGATGTCCCAGGAGAGTGGATGAATGGCAAGATACTGAATGACCATTATGTATCTCAAGGTGGGTGGCCTTGAGATGGAGATTTATGTGTTTGTTAATCAGCAGTGATACTGCTGAGGGCCTGGTTCAATGTGTCAGGGACTAGTTACCTACAAACCCACCCAGGGGGTGTGATTAATAATGCTATTGTAAAGGGTATATGTGTGTGTGAAGGACCTGTGGTGAGGTCATAGTCATGTGACCCAGTGGGCGTGGCTATGGACCATATAATGTGGCCAGGGTAGGTCACATGGGGTGAATGCTGGGACCTGGTTGGACCAGTGTGGAAGGTCCCATCTGAGTGAGATGGGGCTGCCTTCTGACAGCAAGTGAACGCTGTGTTAATGGCTGCACGAGCCTGGTAATTCCCTGTAGGGAATGGACGTCTGCTGCATGATGGTGAAGGAACCATGAGTGACCCTGACGTGGGTGAGATAACACTGAGGCTGAAGAGCCTGTGTAATGGACATTTGCTTGACCTGTGATATAAGGATAACCAGAGTGGAGCTATAATGGACGCTATGCTGTATATGAACTTTGTGTTGCTTCTGTGGGTTTATGCTGCTAAATAAACCGCATAGACTGTAATGAGTTTATGGAAAATCTGTGCCGGATCTGATTTTGTGGCTGCTGAGCGAGTATCCCCTACTTGAATGACAGCGCTACCTCACAATTGGTGGAGAAATGTTGTGAGTTCATTTTTCCCTTCACCATTGAGGTCTGATGAACTCCCTCCTCTGGTGAAGGAAGGTAGTGAGACTGATTACCAAACACCTGGGCAGCTAGATGATAACTGGGTGGCTGGAATTGAGGACTAGATATAAGGCTGCCGACGCCCTTCTTCCTGGCTGGTGATTTTCCTGCTGGATTCTTGGAGACCAGTCTGATTCCTGCATCTCAAAGCTAAGTTTTTCTGCTCTGCTTTGTACTCTTCAGTTTTGTTTTTGTTTTGCCTTGTTTTTTGGGAGTTCTGCCATCCCCGGCCGGGGGTGAGCTGAATTCCATTTTTGTCTCTGATCTGTGATCTTTTGCTCTGTCTTCAGAATATACCTGAGTGCTGATATAGTCTTTTGAAGCCTAGCGACTTCAGGGCCTGTTTTTCCTATCAGTCGGTTGGCTCATTTTGATAGGGTTTTTGCGGATGGCAGACAGCAGCTTTCCTATCCTGTCCTGTGTAATTAGCTTGGGCCCCATCATTTGCTCAACCTATCTTTCTATCTGTGTTAGTGTTTTCATCTTGCTTCACCATCATTATATGTTGAGGGCTGCCTATTGCTTTGGGGTCTGCTCTGGGGCAGTTTAGTTTTTCCCCTTTCTGTCTTTAGGCTATGTAGCTCTCCGGCTGTGATCGAGGGGTCTAGGGCACCGTAGGAACCCCCCACGGCTACTGCTAGTTGTTGTGGATAGGTTCAGGGGTCTGCTGCCATCCTCTCTGGTTTTTCTGGACTTAGCTGGTATTTTTCTTTTTCCTTTTTTTTTTTTCAATTCTTTCCTGCTATTGAGTACCCTAGGATTCTGTTATGATGAGTCACCGAAGGAGGAAAAAACAAAATACCAGCTAAGTCCAGAAAAACCAGAGAGGTTGGCAGCTATCAGACTGCAGACCCCAGGATAGGAAAGCTGCTGTCTGCCATCCGCAAAAACCCTATCAAAGATCAGAGACAAAAATCGAATTCAGCTCACCCCCGGCCGGGGATGGCAGAACTCCCAAAAAACAAGGCAAAACAAAAACAAAACTGAAGAGTACAAAGCAGAGCAGAAAAACGTAGCTTTGAGACGCAGGAATCAGACTGGTCTTCAAGAATCCAGCAGGAAAATCACCAGCCAGGAAGAAGGGCGTCGGCAGCCTTATATCCAGTCCTCAATTCCAGCCACCCAGTTATCATCTAGCTGCCCAGGTGTTTGGTAATCAGTCTCACTACCTTCCTTCACCAGAGGAGGGAGTTCATCAGACCTCAATGGTGAAGGGAAAAATGAACTCACAACAGAGAAAGCTATGGGCATTATTGTATCCTTGTTGCTGGGAGCAATGGAAGAGGACTGCAAAGTTGGTTGCCAAGGGCAATGGCTTCCAAAAAGCATATGTTGCAGTGCTGGCAACGCTGAGCCAGGAGGGCTGACGGTTGGGGAAGCCACTGCCCGGCTGTGGTTCTGGAACCGTGGGGCGGCCTAGTGAGTAAGGCACTGTCGGTGAGCCCAGTGCGGCCGTTTCCCCAGGAGAAAGAGACTTATAGGATAGCTCTGTGGTAGAGGGGTCCGAGAACCTGCGCGGCCAGCAGGTGACGGTCATGAAAACTGTGTTGTACTGACCGTGGTCAGTGAGAAAGAGACTGGTGATTGCTATAGGGTGCCTCTGTGGAGAAGAGGTATCCGAGGACCTGTGTGGCAGACACAGGTAACGGACGGGTGTTCGTGTTGTACTGACCTGGGTCAGTGGGAAAGACTGTGTACCTGGAGGGTTCAGTGAGCAAGGTCCTGGAGGGTCAGTGTTGGGAGATTCTAGGAGAAGAATCGGATCCCTGGAGCACGTGGTATGACCTTGGACCTCGTGAGGCATGAGTGTTGGGCAGTCTCAGGTGGAGACGGATGTCCTGAAGAGCACCTGCTAAGCCCCTGGACCTGGTGAGGCCGGTGTGTTGGGAAACCCTGGGAGGAGGGTCATCTCCCTGAATAGCACCTGGTGCACCCTGTGTGTTGGATGGTCTCAGGTGGAGACGGAATGTCCTGAATAGCACAAAGATAGGACACGTGAGTTTTTTGTGTGGTGTTTTTTTTCTTTTCTCAACTCAGCCTGCGGTGGCTCAGTGGGAGTCAAGAAGGTGACAAGCGGCTTCCTGTAACTTGGCAGGGTTACGAAGGGGACAAGCGGCTTCTGGTAACTCGGCGGGGTTACAAAGGGGACAAGCGGCTTCCTGTAACTCGGGGTTACGAAGAGGACACCAGCCGCTGTGTGTGTGAATAGCAGCCGGTGGTGTCGGTGATCGGTGACAGCAGGAGCTGTGGTGGTGCCAGCAAGGACTTGTGTGGTATCGTTAAAAGACATAAACTGTGTTGTGTGAACTGTGGTCTGAGAAGACCGGCATACCGGACATGAGGAAATCCCAAAAGGGGGCGGTGGCCCAAATCGGGGTGGTAGCCTAAAAGGGGGTGGAGTCCCAGAAGGGGGCAGTGACCCAAATTGGGGTGGTAACCCAAAAAGAAGTGGAGTCCCAGAGGGGGGCGGTGACTCAATGGTCCAGAAAGGGGTCGGTGTGTCAAAAGAGGAACAGCAATGTTCGTGTATGTTCTTTTCTGAATGTGGAATATTCTTTCCGGATAATGACGGGCCACAGGTGTGTACCCTAATGCTGCACCGAGAAGGAGTCTCGGGTCGGCTGGACTCAAAGTGTCAGGTGACTCTGACAGGATCTCCTCTCACTTTCTGTCTGACCGAGAGAATGGTCCAGGTTCGCTGTAAACATGGGATCACGGTGAACTATACGGTAGACAGAGTGATGTTTGAGGTCCCCATAGGTGGTGAGTGCCAAGGGGGCGGGATACCACGGGACTTAGTCTATGCCTTGGAGAGGGGCCGGGACTTTGTCGTGTTTGATGACATATTGCAGAAGGTTGGAGACGTTTCTACTGTTGGGCTAACAGATATTGAGACTGTGACTGCTCCTGACGTGGACAGGTCAGAGGTAGAATTGACCGGAAGAAGAAGTACATCTGCCCAACTTACGGACCTGACGTCTCGTGATATGACGGATGGTGGGCTGGGAGATGAGACGACTGGGGGGAAAACACGGTTAGTGGGTAACAGGAAGAATTACTCGACAGGCCAGGGTGACTCAGACTCTGGGGGTGACTGTGGCTCTGAGAGAGAAAGAGAGCACAGAATAGAAGGGCTAGAGAAGGAAGTCTCTGAGATCAGAGGTCACCTGTCAACGTGGCAAAACGTGAACAAGATGCTTAGGGAAGAGATGGAAGAACATCTCGAACAAGAAAGAGTCCTGAGACAAATGGTCGAGCACAGGGTTGAAGAGCTCGAGAAAGAAGTCTTGGAGCTCAAAGAAACTGTAAGTGGTCTTCTGTGGGAGAAGAACTTTGACAGTGATGAACAGCGGCCGGGTCCGACTGGTGGTGGAACGGAGCTGCTGGTGCCCATCTTGGCAGGCGGTCATGAAGAGATGAGATCTCTTGAAGTTGGGGAGCTAAGAACTGAAGAAGACAGTCACCCGGTCGGGTCAACTGTAGTGATGGAAGTGTCCGTGGTAAAGCCAGAGCCTCCTGCCCAGGAAGAGAGCAAGGCCACGACCTTCAAGTTTGTGATTGATGTACCAAAAGACATGCAAGAGGCCTGTGCTGAGGAAGGTTTGCATGAGGCTTTCAAAGAGGCAGTCAAAGCGTGTAAGGAGCACTGGGCGTCTGAGACTCGGCAGTTGGTGATAATGTCAGCCAGGGAAGACACTGCAAAGCAGGTGGCTGTCCTGAAAAACATGCATCTGCAGTGTCTCAATGTCAAACAGTTGGTTAGGCGGAGTAATATGAAAGCTTCTCGAAGCGTAGAGTTAGCAAGAGAGGCTATGGATCGGTTGGGTTTGCGGAAAGAGGTAGTTGCGGTTCCCAAAGGTCTCATTGGAAGATTCGGGAAGGTAATGCAAGACCTTGTAAATAGCTCCGGTGTGGTGAGGGTGAGGATCCCTCCTGATGATGAAGACCAGGTATCCAGTGAAGAGGGTAGGATTCCCGTCCTGGTGGTTGGCTCCGTGGAAAGCCTGAGAAACTTTCGAATGCTCTTGGAGTATCGAGTGGGGTACCTGCAAGAGATTGAGCAGTTGAGGCTGGACCGTCGGCGAATCAATAAAGAGGTTTGGAACACCAAGTGGCAGCCACCTTCAACCCAAGATGTAAGGACCCGAAGGGTTCCGCCAAGAAGTGACATGACAGAAGGCTAAAGAATGTCAGCAAATGGTAGTTCAACTGGCAGGACGACGTTGAGAGACCGTAGTTCCTGTGAGACGCTGAATGAGTCAGACTCAGGCTTAACTAAGACTTATCACTGCTGGGGGTGGGGGAGGCCGTATGATGGACGGAGACGGATCTCTCGACCTGTGGGGCAAGGTGTAATGAGTGCCTGGTCTCGAAATCCTGGTGTAATGTTGTGTGTTCAACCTCACAAGTTTGAACAGAGGCGGGAGATATGTGGTGTAGTGACCACTGTGTCCACTAGGGGGCGCTGTTTGGATGTCCCAGGAGAATGGATGAATGGCAAGATACTGAATGACCGCTATGTATCTCAAGGTGGGTGGCCTTGAGATGGAGATTTATGTGTGAGTTAATCAGCAGTGATACTGCTGAGGTGCTGGTTCAATGTGTCAGGGACTAGTTACCTACAAACCCACCCAGGGGGTGTGTTTAATAACACTATTGTAAAGTGTATATGTGTGTGTGAAGGACCTGTGATGAGGTCATAGTCATGTGACCCGGTGGGCGTGGCTATGGACCATATAATGTGGCCAGGGTAGGTCACATGGGGTGAATGCTGGGACCTGGTTGGTCCAGTGTGGAAGGTCCCATCTGAGTGAGATGGGGCTGCCTTCTGACAGCAAGTGAATGCTGTGTTAATGGCTGCACGTGCCTGGTAATTCCCTGGAGGGAATGGACGTCTGCCGCATGATGGTGAAGGAACCCTGAGTGACCCTGACGTGGGTGAGATAACACTGAGGCTGAAGAGCCTGTGTAATGGACATTTGCTTGACCTGTGATATAAGGATAACCAGAGTGAAGCTATAATGGACGCTATGCTGTATATGAACTTTGTGTTGCTGCTAAATAAACCGCATAGACTGTTATGAGTTTATGGAAAATCTGTGCCGGATCTGATTTTGTGGCTGCTGAGCGAGTATCCTCTACTTGAATGATAGCGCTACCTCACAATATTAAGTTACATGATGGATAGAAAGACAGATTGATAGAAATCCAAAAAATCAGAGGTAGCACACCAGATTAGGTGTGCTGCCTCCGATTTTTTGGGATTTCTATATTAAGGTTTGGTCATTCCCTTGGGGGCTTTGCACCCTATTTTTCTATCTTTAGTGCTACTCTATTTTTTTCTTGTCAGATTGATAGATATAAGAGAAATATGGGAAACACTCATCTAAAATCCAAGATTGCGTAATTGATTTACAGATATATTTAAAGAGATAGATAGATTATAGAAAGATAGATAGATAGATAGATAGACACACAGATAGATAGATAGTTAGATGATAGATAGATGATAGATGAAAAAGTGCATCTAAATCATACATAATACTGTATTTGATCAAATATAGCATAAAAGCCGTCCCACCATTGACAAGGTGACTCTGATCGGGGCGCTCCTTTTGCGTTTTATTTATTTCATTACAGCAGGGTTTTTCTCATTTTGTCTTTTGTAGGTTTTGTAAGATAGATAAATAGATACTGTAGATAGATGATAGATAGATAGATAGATAAATAATATTTAGATAATAGATAGATAGATGAGTTTCAAATTACACCACTGTATAATAGATAATAATAGATAGATAATACTTAAATAAAATCAATCCCATTTTAATCTGTCTGGTAGAGTGAAGGGAATATTACCCATCAGTTAGTGGACAGGGCACATTTGCAGACTTCTGGTAATAAAACAATACTTTCCTCCGCTTGTCATAGAATAAGCAATGGTCAATCAGGATAGAAATTGGAGTGTCTGTCCAGAAAAACCTAAATATACAGCTTGGCTTCATCATTTAAAGTGGCAGATTAATAAGAGGCTGCAAAAACAAGGCCACCAGCCTTGATAAAACAGCCCGTGGTCTACCTTACGATGAGTCTGACATCCCTGCAATTTGAAAGAAGCTGTCCGTGATCTAAACCTTGTAATCTGACTGTCTGAAAAAAGAAAAAAAAAAACTTCAGAGCTTATAAATCTCTAAAACTTACAAGCATGTGGATTGGCTTCTTTTTTTCTCATGACCTTCTCTTCCAGTTTCCATCTGGTGGGGATGAGAGAAAAGCGTGAGAACTGAAAAAAAAGCTGTTATAAAAGAAATAAGAAAAAAAAAAAATTATCTGGTAATAGATAGAATGTTTAACATTTACTTAAAGGGGTTGTACTGAATTAGAGAAACATGGCTGCTTTCTTCTAGGAGCCGCTCTCCACACATCCATGAGTAGTTACAGGTATGGAAGTTCTGCTCCATGAACATGAATTTTGCTGCACAACCTATGAACAGATATTTCACAGTTGGAGGAACTCTGCTTTTTTTTAAATTAAAAAATGTAAATCTAGTATTTACTTTTTTAAACCTAAATTTAGAAATAATAATAATAATAAAAAACAAACATAGTGTTCCGTTTCTTTTATACTTTTTGCACTAATAGTAGGTCTACCCCTAGCTGAAAGGCTATGTGCCCACAGTACCATTTTTGAATGCTCAGGAAACGGGTCTCTTTTCCAGATTTTTGCGATTTTTTTTGCGGGAAAAACACGCGTTTTTGATGCGTTTTTTTCCGCGCGTCTTCTGGGCTATAGGAAATAGCCAAAAACACGGACCTAAGTGGAAATTAATGAACATGCTGGCAGCTGCTGCAAAGGGTGTATCAGCGGTCGTAGCCTCCGCAGGGGCAGCCTGGGGGCGAGTGGCTTCTCCTCCCCCCGTTCTTCTGTCTTCTTTTCTCTTTCTATCATGGTGGTCTGGCGCTCTTCTCCCTCCTCTCTTGGCCCCTTTCCTGCCACTGGCTTCAGCCCCTCCTTCTTGGGGCGGCGTCTTCTTCCAGCACCTCCATACCAAGCCAGTATACGAACCTCTCGGGGGGTGGGCCATGTCGCTGTCACATAGTAATTCAGGCAGGGGAGGCCCAAGACTGTTCGCGGTCTTTTCCTAGGACCTCCCATCTCGTCACGCCCTTCTTCTCCACGCCAACGGCCATTTTTAATGTTCATTTTACAGTCTAATAAATTGGGTCTTCTGCACATTCTCAAAAGTTTCATGTCCAACAAATCTTAGGCACACAGAACCCGGTGGCATCGGGTCTTATCATCCTGTTCGTGACGCCAAATTGGGTCACACTCCCAGGGCTGTGGGGTACTCGGTACCGGGCCGGTACCAGTGGGATGTGTCACAGCAGCCGTGACCCAGACCGTGGCCCTGGTGCGCCCAAGTAATAGGGGAAGTTGTGAATGGTGGAATGTAGTTAGATGAATAGTTCGTGACGCCACCAGTGGCATTCGGCAAGGGAGGTGTTAAGCCAATGCTGCAGACAGATCCTCCGGGACAGATGGTGTGGTGAAGAAATGATGTTATAGCCCTCCACAGGCAGGGCTGTTGTCCCAGGGCAGTGTAGATGTGGAGACACTTAGATGGTGTAGTGTTTGGCGCAGGGGATGTAGCAGTGCCAGGCGGACGGACGCAGGAAGGAATGGAGGACACCAGGGCATGTAGTTCCAAAGCTTTACTCACAGTCGGTAGTGCCTGCTTCTGTGTCGTGTCCTCCGGGTCAGGGACTCAGTCAACCCCCAGGCAAGATGGAATGCTCCTTTCCACGCTCCGCCAACTTATGTGCCTTTTCTGAACGTCTCCTCTATAGCACCTTTAAGTGTGAAGATCTCCTAGTACTGAGTTACACTGGAGTTCCTCCTGACAGATGTTCCCAAGAACTCTACTTGTACAGCAGACAGCTGTAGCCTACTTCGGGGACTCTCTACTCCTGAGTCCCGGCTCTCTATCCGTGTTGCTGTTGTGCCCTCAAGTCTTAGATGGTAGTAGTGCATTTACAGCCCACTACTCCACTAGTGTCTGCTGAAAAACCAATAGTGTCCATACAACCTCGGGGACCGGGCCCCGGCCTTGCGCTTAGAACTTCTAGGCAGAGTTCTTCCTCTAACCCACGTCCTCTGTTTTCCCTTTTACTCCTACGTTCCGTACTTGTCTTTCTCTCCTATGGAAGCTCAGGCTTCAGTTCATTGTCTTTCTCCTTCTTTCCTTTTCCGTGCCAGCTGGCTCAGGTCACTGAGGCAGCTGCAGCACTCCTTCCTCCATCCCTCTTCCAGGGATCCCCACTCATCTCTGAGTGGCTTCCTCTCTCCTGCTCTCCTTCTGACTGACTGACTGACTGACTGACTTGTAATCCTAAACCCTCCTGCTCTTTTATGTATTCTCAACTCCACCCACCTCCCAGCACATCTAGTGTTCCAAGCTGGGAACCACCAAAGGTGCTCTGCTTCTCTCTTAGCAAGGAGCCGCAATGTGGTTTTGCTGAACTACTCTATTGTGTGGGGTGCGAGTGTTGGAGCGTGGTCAGGAGCCCCCAACTTGCCTGGATGGTGGGGCACCACACCATAGGAGAAGGTGCAGTACCTCTGTGGCGACTGAGCCTCAGGGGCGCCACACATGCATTTAAAAAAATTAAAGGGAATCTGTCACCAGAATTTTTGCTACCACATCTGAGAGCAGAATAATGTAGGGAAAGAGACCCTGATTCCAAAGATGTGTCACTTAGTTTACTGGGTGCAGCAGTTGTGACACAATCAGAGTATTTGGATTTAGCATTTAGCAAAGCTGAGAAAGCTAACCCCACCCACACCAGGCTATGTAGGTATATTGACAGTGAGCTGCTTATCAGAGAAAGGGGCATGGTTGGACCAGGGCTCACGTGTACAGTGGTCAATGAAGTGATAATTCCTTGGTGATAAAACATTCAGTGTATGGCAACAACATCACACAGCCTAATACGTAACACATCCCTGAAATCTGTGTCTCATCCCCTACATCATACAGTCCTCAGATTACATTACAAAAACTTGCTGACAGATTCCCTATTAGGCTGGTTTGACACTTGAGTTTTTTTGCGCTGTTTTTTAGCGCAAAAAAAGCATGCGTTTTTTTCCCTATACTTTAACATGGGTGTGCATAGGTGCGCATACACATGCGTTTGTACATGTTTGTATGCACATGCGTTTTTTGGTAGCGTGCGCTCGGGCGCACAAAATGCATCCTGTTGCATTTTTTGTGCGTCCGACTTGCCCCCAAAAAACGCATGCGCACGCAATGCATTATTTTTACAGCAAAGCACCCATTATAGTCTACGTATGCACAAAAAAAGCATGCATTTTTTAAAACAACGCACCAAAACCTGCAAAAAAACGCACACAAACGCATTATGCGTTTTTTTCATGCGTTTGTGTGCGCAAAAAACGCGCAGCAAAAAAACGCAAGTGTGAAAGTAGCCTAAGTAATCAATAATAATCATACTCTGGGAGAGCAAGAAGGTGGCACTTCCCAATGTGCACTAATATCTATAGAGTATGATTACTTGTGCACAGTGACGTATTTGAATTCTGCCTATGTGTCCAGCTGAGATCTGCATGTCAGTGTGTATTTAAAGGGCTACTACATTTTTAATGTAACAGGCGACAGCTGTCTGACAAGGCGTGAAATTGCGACACCGCTGTCAGGATCTTTTGTGTCATTGCTAAGAATTAGATGCAGACACGAGAAACATGAAATATTGAGTTTAATGCGGGGAAGTACAGACTGATTACAAGGCACTGAGCACACCGACATCACAAGGCTGTGTCCATCTAAGATACAGCCGTGGCCAAAAGTATTGACACCCCTGCAATTCTGTCAGATAATACTCAGTTTCTTCCTGAAAATGATTGCAAACACAAATTCTTTGTTATTATTATCTTCATTTAATTTGTCTTAAATGAAAAGACACAAAAAGAATTGTCCTAAAGCCAAATTGGATATAACTCCACACCAAACATAAAAAAGAGGGTGGACAAAAGTATTTGCACTGTTCGAAAAATCATGTGATGCTTCTCTAATTTGTGTAATTAACAGCACCTGTAACTTACCTGTGGCACCTAACAGGTGTTGGCAATAACTAAATCACACTTGCAGCCAGCTGACATGGATTAAAGTTGACTCAACCTCTGTCCTGTGTCCTTGTGTGTACCACATTGAGCATGGAGAAAGGAAAGAAGACCAAAGAACTGTCTGAGGACTTGAGAAACCAAATTGTGAGGAAGCATGAGCAATCTTAAGGCTACAAGTCCATATCCAAAGACCTGAATGTTCCTGTGTCTACCGTGCGCAGTGTCATCAAGAAGTTTAAAGCCCATGGCACTGTGGCTAACCTGCCTAGATGTGGACGGAAAAGAAAAATTGACAAGAGATTTCAACGCAATTTGTGTTTGCAATCATTTTCAGGAAGAAACTGAGTATTATCTGACAGAATTGCAGGGGTGTCAATACTTTTGGCCACAACTGTAATCACACATAGAATTTTCATATTAAAATATGTATAAAAAATATGTAAAATGTTCTCATTTATGCAAATACTGTCATTGTGCTAGATGAAATTATGACTTTGAGATGAGCTGCAATATCAGACACAGCCCATAGCTCCACCTGCGATGTTGTGTATGGGAAAAATACATCCTTTTATTCTGATTCAAGATAGCCCCTTTAAGGCCGAGTCAAGCTAGGTAAGTAGCATATTCAGATTTTGTCATGGATTTTGCCATAGACTTCCCCCTGTGCATTGCTTACGGTGAATTTGACTGTGGAAATTTGCAGCAGAATGAGCGGATTGGAAAACTGAGCTTAAATCACTGCTGATTTGCAATGTTGGATCTACATGACATACCCACAGCAATATCTCCATGTCTGGACGTGGACTACAGTCTAAAAATGTGCCCACCACTCCACTATGTCATCCATAGTAGTTCATACATTTTTGAAGTGTTTAATGTCCTTACTGCGTTTTCTTGGAAAGCTTCCATTGCCTAATGCCAGGATTTTTTATCATTAGATTGAGCCACAGCATCTTAGTGGGCTTTCAAGGTGTAATGGATGGCTCTTGGGTCTTCTGGTTTTTGCTGCCCAGCTGGGATAAGCTGTTATCTGAGCATGGTCGGGTGCTAACCGAGTGTCTTTGGCGTGCTCAAAAAAAATGTTCGAATTCCCGCGGCTGCATGTCTCACTGCTGTTCGACAGCCGCAGCACATGCAAGGATTGAATAACAAACAGGAAAACCCTGCAAGTGTGGCATCTGTGAAACAACCATGAGACATGCAGCCACGGGGACTTGAACATATTATTGGAGCACACCGAAGACACTCGGCTAGCACCCAAGCATGATCAGATAACACCTTATCTCAGCACATTCGCCCCCTTATATATCGTCACATATATGGTATTATGAGGTAATATCGATGTGTAAAATTAAAGGAAAGGAGAACATAAACCCTTAAAAGCCTGAAATATATATATAATACTATGTCAGGTACCATATGTGAAAATGGAGGGAAGGTCATTTGATCAGGAGATGAACCTTAGAAGGACCCCAAAATGTAGGATTAATGCTGAAGCCATGGAGCATGGCAGGAGATAGCTTACAGGCATCTACGGGATAACCCTGAGGGAGCATTACCAAAAGCAACAGGTGGGTGGCTAGGAGATGCCCCACGCATATCGCTTTAATGTACAGCTTCTTCAGGGGTAGTGTAACCTATGGTATTGATGCAGTATATAGACAATTAGTAATCATAATTAATGAGTACCGGTGGTTAGCGACATCCCTGGTGACTTGCAGGAAGCGGAAATCGGTGGGATGTATGCAAAGAGCATGCTCAGAGGTTGGAGAGAGCATGCTCTCTCCCTGCCAGTACTGTGTCCAGAGCGTGTGCAATGAATGTAGATAACATGAAAGTGCCCATGTGCATGCGTATGGATACTCATGCCATTCTCAGCAGTCAAAGTGCTCCATAGATATGGTGAATGGATGGTCATCACACAATATATGTAATGGAACATGAACATATGGTCACACATAAAGAAAATAAGTATAACCGGGCAGGCATGATAATTTGGACAGAAGGGTAAAGAATGGGTCAATAACTTCAATAGCCTGATGGTCGTGCTAGCTAAATACCAAACCTGGCACTAGGAACATTACCAAATGACTGGTAGATAATACTAGGATAATGTCCATGACTGTCTAAGATCAATGAGGACAACTGCACTTGAAGGGGTTGTCCAGGACTTTAATATTGATGGCCTATCCAATCAGCTGTTCACAATGTCGGCAATGGCTGGAACGGCTCTGTTACGAAGCTGCACAGGACAGCTCCATAGACTGTATAGAGCCTGCTGCTGTGTACTGTTTATTTACCCCATATTCAGATCAATAATGGGTGGTTCTGCAGTACCCAGCCATGTTCCGGCTGTTTCGGTTTCCGCTGACACTGAGAACAGCAGACTGAAGGAAAAAACGAAGAATTAACTAGGTAGAAAGGCAAAATGAGCAATTGTAAGTACACGGGGCTATATAATATGGTGACTGCAAAATATTAAGAGGATGCAAAATTGAGATGGAAGGAGGAGGAGGAGTGCTTCTTTAATGACAAAAAGATCTCTACCAAGTTGTTCATCCAGGAAGCGGCAAACAAAGCAAAGAACATCTTTACAAACAGCCCTTTATATCTCAGCTTCTGTGATGGATCAGAGTAAAAGGAATATTAAACCTTTAATAAATCACCTGGGTTCCATAGGACTCCAAGCGAGTTTCTTTTCATCATATTTGTGCAAGTATGGATGGTAGGTAGCTGCCCGTTTTAGTAGCTTCCCAGCTTGGTCTCCCCCTCCCTTCTTAATGCATGGTTTTATTCCTCTCTGCCAGATGCCACTGAATGACTCTTCTCATTGATGCTGGAAGAAATGCTGGGCATTACTTGTGAAGTGCGGATGGTTGTCCAGCTGTCTTAAGTGACAATAGTACTGGTTAATTAGGAAGTGCTGCTGGCAGCCAATCAGAGGAGACAGTCATGGGACCAATCATTGGACAGATTCAGCAGCCAAATAGTGGTCCTGGCCCACTATTTAAATTCCCTTAGTCCTTTGACATGTGCCAGCTATCATATACTTTGAACAGTTCCCTGGTGGAACTTTTGGACTGCTAGTTCAGTGGTCCATCTATGGTTCAATACCTGGTTGTTCTCTAACACCATGATGCCGACTCTGGTTCAGCCTTGGACTTGATGACAGTCTTAGGCCATTTTGTTCTGGCACCTCCCAGAATCAGTCTTGCCAGTTCCTAACTACATATTTAGATCTGTTTTTTTCTTTGTGTCCATCTGGTTCTGACCCAAACTTGTTTAATATCTTCCATGAGCTCGCTCCACTGGTCAGAAGCTACTCTGCAGACCCAACCTGAGTACCTTTCCGTGAAGTCCAGATCCCAGAATAAAAGTGCAAGTCTTACTGGGGAAGCCCGTTTTGAGCTGATGGGCTATTGGTCCAGTCATAAATGCTGTCCTGTGGTTCCCCATCTATGTTGCTCAGTACAATATCTCTAATTACAGTATATTCACTATTTTAACCAAAAATCAAAAGCAAACAAATACAGCCGTTCTCATTTTGACTTTTTTTTGAGACTGTGCTTGATGTTCCTCACGGAGCATCGAGCTGCGAGGTAATTAAGGGTGAAGGCGAAGAAATCCATCCACAACCCCTGACTATTGCAATTAATAAAGCAGAAGTCCCGTCCTGATTTATAGAGCGCTAAATCAAACTACTGACAAATGAAATTTCTTCCCCCTTCTGACAAGTTATTTTTAATCTTTCAGCGTTCTGTAATGAACACCGTGAAGATGCTAGACATGAAATTTATGCGATCATGAGGGCACGCATGTCCTGGTAACCAAGCAAAGGACACATCAAAACAGGAAACCAATTTACTTACTGATTCAGAGAGAACATACTGCCTAACTTTATCAAACCAGTACCATCCACATTTTACAATCTATTCTTAGAAACGTTGTCAATGAATAAAGTGATCAGAGAGTGTTTTGCTCTTTAGATCTCCAATGATCAACTGGTTTCTGAAGTGAACCTCAAGCAAGTGCTCAATTTTCCTGCAGTGCCTCTGTAGGAGATTGTAAGCATTACATGGTGTACATTGTAATGAGTGGGATGTCCATGGAACATGCTGGGTCCTCCAGAGTAAGAGATACTCTTTGTAGCCACTTTATGCTCTAGCTAATTGATATCGAATCCAAAAAGCTGGACACTAGTGTTGAGCATTCCGATACCGCAAGTATCGGGTATCGGCCGATACTTGCTGTATCGGAATTCCGATACCGACTTCCGATATTTTTTCAATATCGGAATTCGGCATCGGAATCGGAAGTTCAGTTGATTGACGGCCTGACGTCATCATGATGCGCGGTGTGTGCGCATCATGATGCGCCGTCATTTCGGGCCTTCCGGGGGTCTCTGCCGGCCTGCCGGGGGGCTGTGCCGGCCTGCCGGGGGGCTGTGTGGACTGCCCGGGGTCTGTACCGGCCTGCCGGTGGTCTGTGCACCCTGTGGGGGTCTGTACCGGCCTGCCGGGGGGCTGTGCCGGCCTGCCGGGGGGCTGTGCTGATGTCCGGGGGTCTGTGCAAGCATCGTCCGATGGGACTACAAGTCCCATCGGGCGATGCCTGCTACCATGACAGTGATTGACACATTAGCCAATGATGGGACAGTAGTAGTCCCATCATCCGGCTAATGTGTTAAATGTTAAAAAAAAAAAAAAAAAAAAAAATACTACATGCATGCTACATACATACTACATGCATGCTACATATATACTACATACATACTACATACATGCTACATACATACTGCATGCTACATACATACTACATACATACTACATACATACTACATACATACTACATATATACTACATACATACTACATACATGCTACATACATACTGCATGCTACATACATACTACATACATACATACTACATACATACTACATACATGCTACATACTGCATGCTACATACATACTACATACATACTACATGCATGCTACATACATACTACATATATACTACATACATACTACATACATGCTACATACATACTGCATGCTACATACATACTACATACATACTACATGCATACTACATATATACTACATACATACTACATACATGCTACATATATACTACATGCTACATACATACTACATGCATGCTACATACATACTACATATATACTACATGCATGCTACATACATACTACATACTACATATATACTACATACATACTACATATATACTACATACATACTGCATGCTACATACATGCTACATACATACTACATACATACTACATGCATGCTACATGCATGCTACATGCATGCTACATACATACTACATGCATGCTACATACATACCACATACATACTACATGCTACATACATACCACATATATACTACATACATACAATACATTCATACAATACATACATAGACATACAGTACATATAACATAGAGTAACATACTTACCAATACTTGTCACATTGTTCCCCGAAGCCATTGTCTATTCCGGGATAAATATTAACATAACAAACCACAAAAATACTCACCCACGATCCGAAGCAGTCCACGAGTGTGTCCCACGACGATCTTGGGTAGAGAACTGCAGCATCAGATGATGCTGCCGTTCTCTACGGGCTGTAGGAATCCAATGACGGAAGGTAGGTATCCTTCCGCACTGTATTCCTCCGCCACTTAAAAAAAAAAAGTCCCTAGTCTCACTTTATGCCATTGCTGTGTGGGAATTTCCCACACAGCAATGGCATAAAGTGAGACTAGGGACTTTTTTTTTTTTAAGTGGCGGAGGAATACAGTGCGGAAGGATACCTACCTTCCGTCATTGGATTCCTGCAGCCCGTAGAGAACGGCAGCATCATCTGATGCTGCAGTTCTCTACCCAAGATCGTCGTGGGACACACTCGTGGACTGCTTCGGATCGTGGGTGAGTATTTTTGTGGTTTGTTATGTTAATATTTATCCCGGAATAGACAATGGCTTCGGGGAACAATGTGACAAGTATTGGTAAGTATGTTACTCTATGTTATATGTACTGTATGTCTATGTATGTATTGTATGAATGTATTGTATGTATGTAGTATATATGTGGTATGTATGTAGCATGTAGTATGTATGTGGTATGTATGTAGCATGCATGTAGTATGTATGTAGCATGCATGTAGTATGTATGTAGTATGTATGTAGTATGTATGTAGTATATATGTAGTATGTAGTATGAATGTAGTATATATGTAGTATGTATGTAGCATGTAGTATGTAGCATGCATGTAGTATATATGTAGTATGTATGTAGTATGTATGTAGCATGCATGTAGTATATATGTAGTATGTAGCATGTAGTATGTATGTAGCATGCATGTAGTATGTAGCATGTAGTATGTATGTAGCATGCATGTAGTATATATGTAGTATGTATGTAGTATGTATGTAGCATGCATGTAGTATGTATGTAGCATGTAGTATGTAGCATGCATGTAGTATATATGTAGTATGTAGCATGTAGTATGTATGTAGCATGCATGTAGTATATATGTGTTATGTATGTAGCATGTAGCATGCATGTAGTATGTATGTAGTATATATGTGGTATGTATGTAGCATGCAGTATGTATGTAGCATGCATGTAGTATATATGTAGTATGTATGTTGCATGTAGTATTTATGTAGTATGAATGTAGCATGTATGTAGTATGTAGTATGAATGTAGCATGTATGTAGTATGCATGTTGTATGTATGTAGCATGTAATTTTTTTTTTTTTTTTTACATTTAACACATTAGCCGGATGATGGGACTACTACTGTCCCATCATTGGCTAATGTGTCAATCACTGTCATGGTAGCAGGCATCGCCCGATGGGACTTGTAGTCCCATCGGACGATGCCTGCACAGACCCCCGGAGCCTGCACAGACCACCGGCAGGCCGGCACAGCCCCCCGGCAGGCCGGCACAGCCCCCCGGCAGGCCGGCACAGCCCCCCGGAGCCTGCACAGCCCCCCGGCAGGCCGGCACAGCCCCCCGGCAGGCCGGCACAGCCCCCCGGAGCCTGCACAGACCACCGGCAGGCCGGCACAGACCACCGGAGCCTGCACAGACCCCCTGGCAGGCCGGCACAGCCCCCCGAAAGGCCCGTACAGACCCCAGAGAGGCTGTACAAGGGCAGGAAAGGGTTTTTCTTATTCCGATACCGGAAGTCCCATAGACTTGAATGGGACTTCCGGTATCGGAATCGGCGATACCGATACTTTTTTTAAAGATCGGCCGATACCATCCGATACGATACTTTGAAGTATCGGACGGTATCGCTCAACTCTACTGGAGACCCATTAAAACTCAGAATGTTCTAAAAGGGTAAAAAAAATGTGTTTCTAAATTGAATAACTTTTTTAAAACTGGAGTCTTATAGCAGTAGTTATAGTGACATAGATTTATGAATGAAATTGGGAATATACTAAGCAAAATGTCCAAATGTCAAAAATGTAGAATAATTATTTGCTTTTGAAATTAAACCTTATAGCAACTCATCAAATATCTTCTTTTGTTTTCTTGCTGTGACCAATAGAGTGGCGGGTATCATGTAGTGTCCAATTCTGTTTAGTAAGCCACATACATGATATCTGCCAAATGTCAAATGCCTCGACAGCATCTCTCCATGCTGGATGTCAGATAGAGTGGTGTGTTATGGATGGGTCACCGAGGAGGATGGCAGGAACAGGCTAAGCCACCAGGAAACCAGAGAGGTTGGTAACTCAGCGGATTGCAGACCCCTGATCCTAACAACACAACTAGCAGTAGCCGTGGAGCGTTCCTACGATGCCCTAGACGCCTCGGCACAGCCGGAGAACTAACTAAGCCTAAAGCAGAAAGGTGAAATCTAAACTGCCCCGGACCAGATCTTCAAAGGAATAGACAGCCCCCAAACATATATTGTTGGTGAGACAAGATGAAACACAAACACAGGCAGAAAATAGACTGAGTAAATGATGGGGCCCAAACTGTCTAGATAGAACAGGACATAAAAGATACTCTCTGCAATCAAGCAAAACCCCTAAAAAATCCAACACATCTGATATACAAAAAACCTGAGGCCACACGACCTCACCCCCGCTAGATCAGCACTCTGGTGTGAACTGGAGCAAAGCAAAAGATACCAATATAACAGGGGACTGAACAAACTAGCACAAGCTGTAACATATGTAGCGGGGCCCAGCACTGCCTCCAGCAAGGAGTACGCTGAACTCTCGCAACAAAGCAAAAAGCAAATCAAAAGCACAACCTGATTAGATGCAAAGGATTAGCAAAAGAATCACTTAACTGAACCATGCAGATCAGGCAGGAGACTGAAGAGCTCAAAATGCACAAGGAGGAAATCACCAGCAACCACTAAGGGAAGCCTGCTCACTTATATGCTCCCAGCCAGTAATTCCAGATTCCCAATCATTGCCGTCAGGTGGCAAACTTCCATCAAACTGGCTAGCTCAACTACTCCCAGTTACCACCAGAGGGAGCTCCAGCTCAGAAGTCCGAGCAAGGGAATTCACAACAGTGGTGCTATCCTTACATCGCATTCTTACAGCAGAATGGCGGGGATACCCGATGAAAGCCCCCCACCAATCTTATATTGATGACCTATACTAAGGATTGGTCATCCATATGCCAGTTCTGGATAACCCCTTAATTATTTGTGCATTTTAGGAGATTTTAAGCTCTTTATCTGTAAGCAAACTTTCAACATCAACAATTATACAGATATCGAATATATGGTTGAAAGTATCACAATGCAAGTATTATTAATTAAATTACGACTTTTAATTCAGTCTCATTGCCACATTTGTACATAATCCATCTCTTTGCCATGCAGTCCAACTTTAATAACATTTGGGTTACATGGTCTCACTGATACCAGCATGGTCTTATAATAGAAAGCCACAGGTGTAACGAGCCTGTTCATTATATTTCTTCCCTACGAAATATTCAACTGTGAGTGGTATTATTGAGAAGTGGAAGTATTTAGAAACCTGAGAAAACAAGCAAAAAAAAAAGACAATACTCAAGACCGTGTGCACACCTGTATGCAGATATTAGTTATTCATTAGGAAAACTGGAACTGCGCTGCCATCGAAGGATGATGAGAAGAAAGGAATCCAATTCTATGGTTTATTGGTCAGCATGTTTTGAAAACTTCACTACAAAACCACGGTATTACGTTGGGTTTGCCCTGATGGTGAAATTTGAAACTTCGAAACGCGTTGGCCAATAAACCACAGAATTGGATTTCTGTCTTCTTATCATCCTACGACGTCAACGCAGTTTAACCCATATGTTTCCAGTTTTCTGGATTCCTTCCTCGTGGGTCTGCAGAAGCCTAAGTTTTTTTCAGCAGTTGTGTGCACACAACCTGATCAGGTGAACACAATAGGGTATATCCTTTCCCAAACAGCTACCCAGATTAGACTCTATTGCACTTTTTGGCTCTTCAGGTTTTTTCCATCATAAAAACCCCCCACTAATTTTAGTCATATTGTATACTTGTGGTACTGCCATCATTGGTCTTACCGTTACTTGCCTTGATGCTAATTTTTGTGCCTTAATATTTATGAATGCATGTATTGCATGTTTAATGGCTTAGCGTTACTTTTTATCACTAATATTCAGGATTTTCCCAAACCTGGTTCCTTCTTTGTAGTCCTGTCTAATATGGGTGTTCTTTTTTCTACATTTATATGAATTTTTTCATATATTTTCAAGTATCATACTCACTTATGTCTATATTTTTGGGAAATTAAAGGTGTTTTCCCCTTTATTAAGGGTTTATAACCTTATGAATGTTCAGGTGCATGCAAGCCCTATGTCTCCTAGCACAATGCCAAGCATCAGATAGATTGGTGCAAATTTGCCGCAACTGGACTCTGGAGCAGTGGAGACACATTTTGTGGAGTAATGAATCACACCACTTGATCTGCCTGACTAATGGATGAGAAGAATATTACCTGCCTAACTGCATTGTGACAATTGTAAGGTTTGGTGGAGGAGAGATTCTTAATGTTTCAGAATTCAAAGATACTTTCGACAATTGTAGCTCCCAAATTTATGAGAACAATTTGAGAAGATCCTTTTCTGTTCCCCATGATGGTGCCCCAGTGCACAAAGCAAGGTCTCTAAATACAAGGTTGGAGGAGTTTGTTGTGGAAGAACATGACCGGCCGCACAGATCCCTGACCTTAACCCAATCCAACAGACTTTTTAATGAACTAGAACAGAGATTGGCCCGGCCCTCTCCTCCAACAACAGAGTCTGACTTTAAATATGGTCAAAAATTCCCACAGACACTTCCAAAATATTGTAGAATGCCTTCCTGGAAGAGTGGAATCTGTTATAGCTGTATAGGGGATCTATGGATTTAGAATGGAAAGTCATAAAAGTTCCTGTTAGTGTAATAAGTAGGTTTCCCAATATGTTATCCATATTTTGTATCATGAGAAAATTTCATACCAAATGTTGAACCTTCTTAATACTTAACAAAATAAATGATGTTCTCAATTGGAGCTAGACTTATAATTTTAACCTTTTTATTATGGCTAACCTTGCCAATTAATAGAATTTCTTGATTTGCTTTGATTTTTTTTTGCTTTGTGAAGTCTTTCTTTAATTTTTGTGACATCATCTTGATCATCCCAAGATCTACTGGTTCCCAGACTAGAAACTAATAATGAAACACAGAAAAAACACAGTATGACAAACGTGCAAAAATACTCTGTTGTAAAAAATATATATAACAGTAAACAGCAAGTGCTAGTAAAAAGATAGCAAAAACAGAGTATTTAGTTGATACGTTTTATTCAAAAAATGTATACGAAGCCACTCCACCAACGTCACGGTATACCCATCTCGGAGCTGTCATGAGACATCACTTTGATTATGTTCTTCAAGTTGTACCCTAAAAATCTGATGGTTGGCTATTTTATTTTTGTTGGTTACACATACAATGCAGCATTAGTGCTTTCAAGACCATATTGTCCAATAATGTTCTCTTCCTTGTATCCCAGACCTCGACAGTGCTGTCTCCATTCATCACAACCTCTTGGTATCCAAGTCTTTTGTTCTTTTCTCAACTACATCAGTTGTTGGGTCATAAACTCAACATCTACAGCACATTGTGTTGAATAGCTGTCAGGAACACAGCACTGCACTTGCTCACTGAGCCAGTGCGCGTGTCCTGAGTACAAAACAGTGCTCAAAGATACCTGTGGAGCGGGACAGCAGCGGTGATCATGCGTGCTTCAGACTATCAGGACCTGAAGCACGTCACTGCTGGGGGCATGGCCTAAGCTCCACAGAGCTAGGAGCTGCAGGGAAACTCCTAGAAAGGTAACTACAGGACAAGTTACCAAGGGTCATAGACAGGGATGTAAACCAGATCAAGCCGGGTCAAAGCACGAGATAGCAGGACAGTACCAAAGGGTTAGACAGAGCGAATAGTCAGGACGTAGCAATAGATCAGAAAACCAGAACGGGCAATAGACGGTACAATAGGGACAAACTGTAACGGAGTAACAATAGCCAAGCCTGGAGGTCAGAACCGGAGAAGACAATAGTAGCAAAATGAGAGACGGAGTTCAGAGTGAGGGGACAGACCGGGTCATACACGGGAAGCAAACAAGCAATGCCTTATACACGCACACCAGGGGGGTCAGACACACAGCCAAAATAACAGTATAGCTGACAGGGAATCCTAGTCTGGAGTGAGTATAAATACCCCTCCCAGATCCAAAGAGAGGCCGGCAAAAGTTAACCCTGTGAGAACAGGACATTAACCATGTCCTAACCATGTCAATGGCTTTGCACAAAGTTCATTCAGTATCAGTTCTTAAGCCATCATTATCCCATACTTATTACCGTCTTTACTATACCATGAAGGTTACACTACTGTTTCTTTTTTTTGTTCAAAATATGAATGGACTATGTTTTATTCTTTCGATCACATATATTTTTAAGTCGCTGTCCTAGTGGCAGTACTGATCAGATCATTGGGGTTACGATACCTAACACCACAACTTAGTTGTTCCAAGTGCCGGCAATGGCCGGATGTGATCAGTTGTGGAACAAAGCAGTAGAGCGCCATCAACTATATAGTGGACACAGTGGGACACTGCAAATCCACTCTCATTCATTCGACTATAGGAGGATGTGCAGTTCAGGTTTAGACCATCCAACAGTTAACAGAGCTGTGTGTTTTCACTACACAACTGATCACATCCAGCCATCATCATCACTAGGAACAGTTTATAGGTGATGGTGCTGAATGTCATACTCTCACTGATATGATATTGATGACCTATCCTAAGGAAAGTAGTGAACAACCCCTTTATTAATACATAATGTGAACACATAATGGAGTGTGATGCTATCAAGCAAGTAATGTATTGTACTTTCTAGAGAAAACGTAAGACATATATATTACTATATATATTACAATTAGCATTTTTCACCTGTAGAAAGCAATGAGCAAGGGCAAAAATGCAGCAAAATGCATTGCCATCCGTGTTTGCAGCGTTTTTAGTGAAAAATAAAGCAAATATGTAAAACCCGAAGCAGGATGCGAAACACATTTATTTTTGTGATTTCATCAAGTTTACACCCAAATTTCTTGGTCTCCTCATCTCTGAATGGCATTTAGGATTAGTACAGTGTAATTAAATTAGCGATGAGTCTGAAAGTAAACATTGCCTGACTAAATCAATGCTCTGCCAATGTGGTAACCTATGGCAAAAAAAGGAAGATTCCAGATTCTGGTTGATTTGTAAAAAGTATTGAAAAATTATTAAAAAGTTAAAAATTCTATGTTGCACAAATGTGGAGCAGCGGAACGCATGGTGACATGTTTCAAATGCATTCTGCGTTCTTCCTCAAGTAAAAAAAGGGGAGAAGCCCGCGCCGCCTATGGTCAGAACGCAATGCATAAAGTGCATATGCACATATTGATTTCTAACTGCACTTTAAAATGAGACATTTAGCAAATAATTGATCAATTCTTTGAGCCACCTCACCACGTCACGGCATTCTCATATGGGGCAGTCCTACTCTACGTTTTTTATATTCGCTGGGAGATTCTGATTTGTCATATTGCAGGGCGAATAAGCCTCCTTACCTTGACAAGCCAGGGCTGGTATGTCACTCTGCACAAGGAGAAACCTTACCCCTTAGACCCCACTCAAGAGCCTCTCACCTAGCCAAATCAGTTCTCATACTTTGCACTGATGAGGGCCAATAGCCTGAAACACCGTGTCTGCAAATTGAGATTCTGATTTGGCTTTAAACCTGTCATATTGCAAGACTCAAATATATATTGCACCTATCCCTTTTCTAAATAATATAGCCAGACTGAATATATAGACATATAGAAATCGTAGCACTTAATTATAAAGTACAAGTCATTACCTGTCCGGGTATAGAGTAGAGGTCCACCCTGGTATGCCCCCCCAATGCGCGTTTCGGCTACATTAAAATTACTTTTATCCCCATGGTTTTTTCAACCTTTGTATGCCCTATTTTTTGCTCATGTGCTTTCTGTGGTCAATTGACTCTTATCTCACTGTCTTCCTGTGTCCTGTTAAAATCATAATAAAATTGTATTTTATATTTTCATAAATATGTAGTTTTGGACTTTTTTGATCGCCCTTTTTTCTTTGATATTTTTTGATGTTTTTTGCCATTTGTCCTCTCATGTCAACATGCAAACCCATTATATGCTACCATATTCTATACACATGATATATAATTAATGTCTTAGGAATGTTCTAATGGTTTTTGTTTCCATAAAATTGTTATGATACATAGCAAGACTTGTTAAAGGGTCAATTGTGACTTGTAGGATCGCTATTTCCAACAAGTGGTACTATAGAGTTCAAGTCCTCTTTCTCTCTGAAGAGGCAATTTGCATATTATTATCCCAGAGGAGCATTGCACGGCGAATAAGCCTCCTTACCTTGACAAGCCAGAGCTGGTATGTCACTCCACAAGGAGAAACCTTACCCCTTAGACCCGAATCTCATGTTTGCTATTCATGTCATTCCTACAGATGGGAGAAATCCTGATGTACTTACCCACAGGTATAGATTTAATAGAATGTTCTGGGTGACTGCTGGTTATGTGAAAAATTGTGTTTCGAGCAGTCAGTTTTCTGTACATAGATGCCATAAAATTCTGATCCGAGAAGCCAGTAAATTTCAGATTCAAAAAGATAAGAGTTGTGGGGTGAAAATTGAAAGTGAATCTGAGATTGTAATTATTAGTATTCAGGTATTCAAAAAAAGAAGAAATATCAGAAACGACACAACACCAAATGAAAAGGTGATCATCAATAAATCTACCATACCATTGAAAGTTTGTAAAAAAATGGATTTTGTGTGGTATATACGATATACAATGCAAAATAGTATTGTGGTATCGTGTTAGCCAGAAAAATCGATGTAAATAGTTAGGTCCCAAAAAAAGAGAAAGGTATTCAAGGAGTGATACCTTTATTGGCTAACCAGAAAAATTACTGTATATTTGCAAGCTTTCAGAGCACAGAAGACCCCTTCATCATGCTACATTACAAGTGTGGTATATAAAAACTATTTCTCCCAGAAGGACAATGAGGGTGAGAACTTACCACTCATAGAACCTCTTCGATGTTTGAGTTAGTATTTATGATTAAAGACTAAAAAAAATGTTTCATTAGAAATTGGGTAATTTGCTAATTAAAACCTTAAAGATCTGCAGTGTACTGGCTGTATTTGGAGAAATGAAAGTCAAGTGCTTGTAGATCAACTGATTGCAAAATAGAAGTATAGAGCTAAATGACATCGCAACTAAGCCAAATGAAGCTGGGATACCATTTTCTAGCAGAGAATTGATTGAAATCAGCTGTCATGTGCCAGAAAAAATGTGGGCTCAACATTGGAGCCCACATGACTGCAGAGATGTGACCTATGACGTACATATACACCATAGTTCATGAAGGGATTAAATATGGATTTTGGGTACTGTACACATAATGGTCTTCAAGATACAAGTTTGCTAATGTGCATGCTTTTGGGGTACCCATTGCAGTCACCATTTCTTGAATGCACCAATAATCCATATACTTGAAGGCATTCAGTGTTAAAATGAAATTTACTGCCCCACAGACAAATCCAGTGTAATCAAATTCCTTATCAATATCCTCTATTAGCTGTTTAACAACTTTAGTGCTTTCTTCTTGTGGAATTCTGGAATAAAGACTTTCAAAATCAATAGAGGCAAGAGAAAATCCTCCTGCCATGCGAACTCCTGTAAAGCCAATAGAACTTCACCAGTATGTTTTATAAGCACTGGTTGGTCTCTTAAAAGTGGCCTCAAGAGCCAGTCTACATACAGTTGTGGCCAAAAGTATTGACACCCCTGCAATTTTGTGTGATAATATTCAGTTTCTTCCTGAAAATGATTGCAAACACAAATTCTTTGGTATTATTATCTTCATTTAATTTGTCTTAAATGAAAAAACACAAAAAGAATTGTCCTAAAGCCAAATTGGACATAATTCCACACCAAACATAAAAAGAGGGTGGACAAAAGTGTTGCTTGTGATGCTTCTCTAATTTGTGTAATTAACAGCACCTGTAACTTACCTGTGGCACGTAACAGGTGTTGGCAATAACTAAATCACACTTGCAGCCAGTTGACATGGATTAAAGTTGATTCAACCTCTGTCCTGTGTCCTTGTGTGTACCACATTGAGCATGGAGAGAAGAAAGAAGACCAAAGAACTGTCTGAGGACTTGAGAAACCAAATTGTGAGGAAGCATGAGCAATCTCAAGGCTACAAGTCCATCTCCAAGTACCTGTTCCTGTGTCTACCGTGCGCAGTGTCATCAAGAAGTTTAAAGCCCATGGCACTGTGGCTAACCTCCCTAGATGTGGACGGAAAAGAAAAATTGACAAGAGATTTCAACGCAAGATAAAGAACCTCGACTAACATCCAAACAAGTTCAAGCTGCCCTGCAGTCCGAGGGTACAACAGTGTCAACCCATACTATCCGTCGGTGTCTGAATGAAAAGGGACTGTATGGTAGGAGACCAAGGAAGACCCCACTTCTTACCCCAAGACATAAAAAAACCAGGCTGGAGTTTGCCAAAACTTACCTGAAAATGCCTAAAATGTTTTGGAAGAATGCTCTCTGGTCAGATGAGACAAAAGTAGAGCTTTTTGGGCAAAGGCATCAACATAGAGTTTACAGGAGAAAAAAAGAGGCATTCAAAGAAAAAAACACGGTCCCTACAGTTAAACATGGCAGAGGTTCCCTGATGTTTTGGGGTTGCTTTGCTTCCTCTGGCACTGGACTGCTTGACCGTGTGCATGGCATTATGAAGTCTGAAGACTACCAACAAGTTTTGCAGCATAATGTAGGGCCCAGTGTGAGAAAGCTGGGTCTCCCTCAGAGGTCATGGGTCTTCCAGCAGGACAATGACCCAAAACACACTTCAAAAAGCACTAGAAAATGGTTTGAGAGAAAGCACTGGAGACTTCTAAGGTGGCCAGCAATGAGTCCAGACCTGAATCCCATAGAACACCTGTGGAGAGATCTAAAAATGGCAGTTTGGAGAAGGCACCCTTCAAATATCAGGGACCTAGAGAAGTTTGCCAAAGAAGAATGGTCTAAAATTCCAGCAGAGCATTGTAAGAAACTCATTGATGGTTATCGGAAGCGGTTGGTCGCAGTTATTTTGACTAAAGGTTGTGCAACCAAGTATTAGGCTGAGGGTGTCAATACTTTTGTCTGGCCCATTTTTGGAGTTTTGTGTGAAATGATCAATGTTTTGCTTTTTGCTTCATTCTCTTTTGTGTTTTTTCATTTAAGACAAATTAAATGAAGATAATAATACCAAAGAATTTGTGATTGCAATCATTTTCAGGAAGAAACTGAGTATTATCTGACAAAATTGCAGGGGTGTCAATACTTTTGGCCACAACTGTACTGTTACAAAGGCTTTGTCAGGGAACCTATACCTGCCACGAGTGAACGGCCTGGCATAGCTGTCATGGGTTTATGCACTTTTGGAATAAAGTATCAGTGAGATTTCTGTGGAAAAGAAGGAAATAATTTTTCAGAGGTCTTTTTTTAGATATTGTACCCTTTAATATATGATGAGGCAAGAATCATCCTAAGAACTTTTTTTTAACTTAAAAGTGGGTTCACACAATAATTCTTGATAGGTTTTTTTTGTCCAAAAACTGCCTTAAAGGGATTCTGTCACCCCATTTTCGGCCTATAAGCTGTGGCCATCGCCATCAGGGGCTTATCTACAGCATTCTGTAATGCTGTAGATAAGCCCCCGATGTAACCTGAAAGATAAGAAAAGCAAGTTAGATTATACTCACCGGGGGGCGGGGGCGGTGGGTGACGCGGTCCGGTCCAGCGCAGCGCCTCCCGTCTTTATGCGAGGACGTCCTCCTTCTTACTTCTGCCGCGGCTCCTGTGCAGGCTTACTTTCTCTGCCCTGTTGAGGGCAGAGTAAAGTACTGCAGTGAGCAGGTGCTGGGAAAGGTCAGAGAGGTCTGGCGCCTGCCCACTGCAGCACCGTCGGAGCCGAGACTGCAAACAAAGAAGAGGACGTCATCTCTAGAAGATGGGAGGCGCCGGACCGGACCAGGACAGCCATCGGACCGGACCAGACCTGGGACCACCCCTGGGTGAATATAATCTAACTCGTTTTTCTTCTCTTTCAGGTAACATCGGGGGCTTATCTACAGCATTACAGAATGCTTTAGTTAAGCCCCTGATGGCGATGGCCGTAGCTTATTGGCTGAAAATGGGGTGACAGATTCCCTTTAAAGCTTCCATTGAATAATATTCCTTTGTCAGCAGAACGACGTTGCCGCCTTTGTCCACCCGACGGACGATAATTCTGAGTGTTTCTTTAATATTGGAGAAGTGGCTTTTCCATTACATTGTTGCACAGCTACTATTCTGCACCCATACATCACAGGATTAAATCAGGAAAAGGCCTGGTTCTTTTCACCTTTTGGAGCATGAATAATTACTTTGCAGATGAAAATTGCATTATTATCCTCTGCCATGTAATGACGCCATATCACATTGAGTTAACTGCTATCAGTTTGTCTAGTAAAACTTCAAATCACAATTGAAGAAAGACTTAAACTTTTTGACACCGTTCTAATTATTTGGAACAACTTTATTTTTGGATACACTGAATACATCGAAGGGGAGAAAAAATGTTAAATGGACAATACTTAAAAAGTTTCCCCATAGACAGCAATATGATGGAGTATGATGACCTTCTGATATGTATTCCTTTCCAAGTGATGTTTTGACACATATCGGAGTAATGATGTCTAGTTAGCAATACATTTGGATATGCTACTTATGTAAATGTACCATTCTTTCTATATAAAAGGATTTAAATATTTCAAAAATTTTCATAAATCAAAAAGTTAATTTGATAACCTACCTACAGGGCATTTATGTGATGTATGTAAAATTTGGTTTTACAATTATTAGCAAACGTATATGTTTGGAACGGAGTAGGATATGCTGAATTTATAAAGAGGACTGTAATAGCATTTCTGGTGTACAAAATGTCGACATTTATAATGAATTGGACGGGCATGTGTGGCCAAGTCCTGTTCAAACCAGGCTTCTCCAAATCTCCATCCATTTAGATGGAACTGATTCATACTGGCGTGAAAATTCCAAAGGTAGCAAAAGTTTACATTGCGCAAAAAAATATGACTTTTCATAGCTTATACAAAACTTTGATGAATCGCCTTTCAGATGTTCATACTGTATATACAGAGGGGAACATTTGTTAGAAATGACATTTGATAAGTAGATGGATACATTTAGCACTTTGTTGGCTGCCGTAAAATTGGAAAATGAAATTATCGAAGGAGTAGATTTTTTTTTCTTGTGTGCAAGAAAAAAATTAAGCTTCTCCTACCTGTTAAATAAATGAAAAATGAACAGCACTAAGACCAGATGGCATCTATGTGCTGCCCATTTTTTTCCACACACTTGTTCCACCCATGAAAAACATGGATTGCGTATGCAAGTGAAATTTGGCCATTTGAAACAGTCTTAGGGGTCCACTACTGAGAGATGACAATATATTCCTCTTAGACGTTTTGTGAGATACAGTATAGTCATGGAGAGTTTGCATTTAAGCCATTGTTCATGTCTATGTCTACACATATCATTTTCACCATTAAAAGGAATCTGCTACATAGGTTTGACCCCCCATGAAACTCTTGCAAGACAAGTTCATCCATCAACTAGCCAGTTTGTTCCTCCTTTTCTGCTTGACTGACAGCTCCTTTACTTTGTGACTCCAACCAAGGAGCTATCTGCCAAGTATGAGAAAGCAATGCTGGGAGGGAATAGACCTGGAAAGACAGAGTCTTTGGATGTCCCGCTTTCATAACTGACTGTGGCCTAGGAACGATGCGAGTGAAAGCTCAGCCGCCCTATCGAACCTTCAGTGTGCTGCATTGTTGGCTAAGTGACAATATCATCCAATCTGATCCTAATGTGTGCTGGGCTAACAGCATTTTGATTGACAACACTGCTGCTCTAAGTGGTTTAGTCTGCTGGCATTTCCTCAGGTGCCTTCCGTCTTTAATTATTTGCAAGGTATTTAGCTGGCTAGCTGTTAGTAGTCAGTTTCAGTTGAAGTTTTGCATAAGCTGGATGTGTTTGCTTAGCTCTGTGTCTCTTTCCTCTGACCCTGTTGCCAGACCTTGGATTTATCATGACTTCCCTTGTGGATTTCCCGTTCTGGTTTTGGCGCTCTCTAACTTTATGTATCTGACCCTGGAATTGGCCTCTGACTATCAGTTTGTTTTACTCCCTGGTTTTGACATACCCTTCTGGCATTTCACCCCAGACTGTTTCCTGACCACACCTTTGAATTACCCCTCTGTTCTTCCAGCCCTCCTGGTATTTGACCTCGGACCTCCTGACTACCTTGTCTCACGACTTACACGTGAGTAGTGAATTAGTGTCACGGGAAGTGCTTTGTCACACTCAAAGCACTTCTATCTTAATTGCATATTTATTTCTCAGGAATGGAGGAATGGACTGGCTAGCTGAAGGTATGGATGGACTTGTCTTTGAAATATCTGCATACACATATGAAAAGATTGGGACGGGGGACAGCAAAATCATGCTTACAGATTCCTTTTAAATACTGTATTACAACACTTAACTTCAAGAGAGATCAGAATAGGATTTATTGAATCTTTCAGTAGTGTATCTTCAGGCTTTTGGCCTGTAATTTTATATAATCATTTCTTGCCAAAGAAACCAGTTATTAATGGGAATCTGTCATTAGAGGCCTGCTGCCAGAACCGCAGGTAGTTTGAATCAGACACTGGCTGGGCCATTGCAGCTTGTTATACCCTAAAATAATCCAGTGTTTTAGAGTAAACATACTTTGAATAGCTGGACCAGTTTCATCCCGCCCAACTGCAGTTGATTGACAGGTCTCTCTATATGTACACAGGCGTGTGTCAGGGTCGCAGTATTTCAGAGTAAAGCTTATCTGGCTGCACTTGCGCAGTTAGGTTTTTCTGCCTGAACCACGAGCAGCATGAATCACAGATTGCCAAAACAAAGAACTGTTTCCATTTGTTTTGGCACTAAAGCTCTTTTGTGATCATCAATTAGGTTTCGTTTTTACAGGGTTTTTTTATCTATATCAATCTTTACGATATTCCGCAAACAAGACACCACTGTTTTTCTGAGTTCTCTGGATGTCTCTTATGTCAAGATCCAAAACTTTTAAGGACAGTGGAAAAAAGGGGGCTTTTGTCCAACCCTATGGATCAAACAACTCACAAAAATTAGGTTTCATGGCTAAAACAATAGAAAAGTCATGTAAGTGTGGTGCCCCTGAGGGTCCAGTCACCACAGAGGTACTGCACCTCATCCAGATGTGTGGTATTCCACTCTCTGGTAAGGAGGGAGCACCACCCAGGAACTCTTAACACCTGCACCCAACACACACTATAGCAGCAGGACACTCTGGATGTACCCTACGGGAGGATGGTCGCATCCCTCGCTGTGTAGTAAAGGGTGTTGGGAGCTGGATGGAGTTGATAGGTAAAAAGGGGAGGAGCTTAGAAGATGAGAGTGAGTGAGCAGTGACAGTCAGTTGGTGACTGGACAGCGAAGGAGCAGGACTGTAGTAGGAAGAACTAGGGAGTGCGAGTTGTGAGGGGAGTCTGAGGGAAGCTCCTGGGAGGACAGAAGGGGTCCTAGTGGCACGGAAGTGCAGAAGCCACCCGTGGGGCCCGTATCCAGAAGTGGAGGGACCAGGTCGCAGTGGGGTACCGGCCCCCGAGCCCAGTGGAGAAATCACCAGACTCAGCTGGCAAGCCGGAGGCTGAGGTAACTGTAAGTACCTCAGCTGCAACCACATCCATTCCCTAAAAAGGCAGCCAGATAGGAGCAAGGGGACTCTGCGAGCGTCACCCGACAAGGTCCGCGGCTGTTGGCTTGGAGACACTTGTTGTGATGGTGCTGAGCAGGAGAGTGAAAATCAGTGTCGTGAGACTGCCAGGAAAGACATAAAGAAAGGAGTCCTGGTAAATTGCTTCCCAATCTACCTGGATGTTGGCTGGACCCCTCACCTGGAGGACGCAGCACCAAGCGGGCATATGCATGCCAGAACAGTGAGTAAACCTTTGACACTGCATCCTGCTGTGTCCTTTGTTATTCGCGTCTCACTTGCCCTGCACCGCACGCACCACTACAGCTACCATCTTTTCAATTCACATCCTAACTGCCCTGGGACCAAGCTCTGCCTGTGGAGAGCTGTGACAACCCTGCTGCGCTACCATGAATCCCAGAGAATCTGCTTTGCAGAGCTGGTCACCTCTGACCAGAAACCACTGGTGGCGTCATGACCAATCCCCATATAAACTACCCCATCATCATCATCTTTTATTTATCCCATCACTCCATCATCATCTTTCATCATTTATTAATTTTACTGGATGCCCAGGGCCACGGACTGGGTCACTGCTGCTGTGACATCCCCTTTAAGAACTGACCTGGTACCGAGTAACCTAAGGGTAAGGCCCTGTGGGGCTCTCCATAAGTCATGATCATGATAAGTCATGACTGGTTATGTAAGAAAGCGAACAACAATGCAATAACACAGATCACGCTGTTAGTAAAACAATTAAAGGAAAGAGAAGAAATGAAATGCAGAATGTAATTTAACATTTTCAGCCGAAAACGTGTCCAACATTTGATGCTTAAGAAAAAAGGAGAATGTGAAAGAAAGGAAACTGCAAACAAATGAAATGGAAAACAGAGCTTATATATGCAAATGAATTACGATATCTACATCACACATAAAGTTGTATAATTTTGTGGATCTTTGGTGACTATCTTACCTGTGTGGTACTCACAGGTACGCGGGATGCAGTGATGAGGCAGAGACGGAACAAGCTTAAATTCAACTTTTATATATGGATTGTATGAATAATGGGTAAGCTGACAATAGTTTTCCACGCAGGGAGGTTAGACAATAGTACACAATTAACTCGATGTAAGACTACTCGGCAAGTGCCAGCAGCTAGACGGCCGTTATATGGCCGACTGTGAGTCCTGAAACTATAATTAACAACCAACGGAGTGTCACTTATCCTTCTCTGATGTCCTGCAGAGTTGCTGTCCGGGAGGTGTCCGTTCGGCGTCTCAGCTGCTGGGCCCAGCCGACGAGGAGCTGTCGAAGGTTTCGGGTGTTCCTACACCTAGGTGTGGAGGGGCGCAACGGGCTCCAGAAGAGTCTCCCAGCGTCGAGACTGCCCCTCTCGGGGGCGAGGTGGTGGCAGCCATGGACCTTGATGGACAGGCCGCAGCCATGGGATGGAGCAGGGCAGCGGTGACCGCAGCCGCTGTGTGGCGTGTGAAAGTGGTGGTCGCGGGTGGCAGCGTACAGGCCGCAGCCGCGGAATGGAGAGAGGCAGTGGCGGCCGTGGGTGGCATCGCACAGGCCACAGCAGCGAGATGTAGCGGGGCAGGGGCGGTCTCGGGTGGCAGTGCACAGGCCGCAACCGTGGTGTGGAACGGGGCAGCGGTGGCCGCGGGACTCAGCGTCAAGGCTGCAGCAGCGGATGTCAGCGCTCTGTTTCTTCCTGGCGTCGCTTGGTACCATCCTCTCCCTGGATCAGGTGAGTCCGTTCTGTCTCTCTGGTAGATGCCGGTCTCCCTCCTGCTCTTCAGCGCCACCTAAGTTCCTCCTTCCTGCCTCTTGTCTTTCTCCCCGTCGAGTGCCCCCTGCTGGTCTCCTGTTCTCCTTTTATAGTCGTCCCACCCCCGCACTTTCCAGAAGAGTCTCTGTCCCGGCCTGTAATTGTTTCCCCTGGGAACACCCCCCCTGGGATCCTAAGTGACAGCCCCCTTAGTTCCGGCCCGATTACACAGTGGGAGCTCTCTCCTACACCTGTGCAAAAACTGTGCAGGTATACAGTATGCCATCATTGTCACCAGAGAATTATTCAATCCTGAAAATGTTTCTCTTCTGACCAGACAGTTGTGTGACCATTCGGGAGGAGTGGACTAGTGGATGTCAGGGTTCAGCAGGTTCTGCCAGACTTTTCTTAAAATCCCGTTATGGATCTCAGCTTGACCCCAGACCCCATATAAGTCAATGGGGACCCCAACTTCAGTACTGTAAAATGGCTATACAATGGAGTAAGGGCTAGGGGACGCAGAAGGAAGCAAAATGGGGCTAAGTGCAGGATAATTGCCCTGTAAACAAAATTTTAACAGTGCCCCCACAGGCACTGAGGCTTGCTATTGCCAGTCCAGTTAAGAATTTCACTCACAAAGCATGGGGCAGAGTGACCCCACAGAAGCAGCTTACAAACTTCATCCACAGAGCATAGAGTGTAAATTACAGCAGCCTCCGATGAAAATCTGGTAGTATGATTTTGTATCGATTTGGCGGTCCTACGCGAGGCTTGCTACTGACAGTCACAGCCACTCTGCCTTGTGATGCCTCCGTAATGCTGTTAAGGGTTCCAGAGGCCCGAAGTGTTCCCCCACAGAACGTGATTCAAAATTTCACAGCGCTATTTGGACTGCGCTTTTGGAAGTGAAGACTACTCAATGGTATGAAAATGAAATTAAAGTTTTTTATAAAAAAAAAATCTTCATTTTATACCATCGAGGATTCTTCATTCCCACAAGTGCAGCCAAGGCACCGCGATCTCTCCACTAATGTGAATTGCCATCTGGAAAAACTTTTTCTCCAGCCATGGATTCTAAGGCTCTAATAGCTGTCATGTCTCTTGCGGTATTGTGTGCTTCTGTCCCAACCAGACATGAAGTTCCTATTGTGATATTTAGGGTGTGTTTGGGTCGCCCTCCCAGGGCTGTGGTGTACTCAGTACCGGGCCCGATGAGCCTCAATGGGAGATGTCACGGCAGCTGGGACCCGGCCCGTGGCCCTGGGCGCCCATTGTAAAAAGGGGAAAGTTTATAAGTGATTTGTGACGCCACCTGTGGTGTTCAGCAATGGAGATGTAAGCCGATGCTGCAGACACATCCTCTGGGACAGATGGTGTGGTGCAGCAGTGGTGTTATAGCCCTCCACAGGCAGGGCTGTAGTCCCAGGGCAGAGTAGGTGAAGTGACACTTAGATGATGTAGTGTCGGGCGCAAGGGATGTAGCAGTGCTGGACGGGTTGGCGCCGGAATAAGTGGAAGACACCAGGGCATGTAGTTCCAAAGCTTTACTCACAGTCTGTTGTGGTACAGTTGCCCACATCCGTGCCGTGTCCTCCGGGTCAGGAGCTCAGCCAACTTCCAGGCAAGATGAAGTACTCCCTTCCAACACTCCGCCAACATATGTGCCTTTTCTGAACGTCTCCTCTTATAGCGCCTTTGAGTGAAGTACTCACAGTTCTGAGTTACACTGGAGTTCCTCCTGTCAGATGTTCCTATGAACTCTACTTGTACGGCAGACAGCTGTAACCTGCTTCGGGGACTCCTTACTACCTAGTCCCGGCTCACTATTGTTGCTGTTGTGCCCCCAAGTCTTGTGTGGGAATAAAGTGGTCACTACTTCTATTCCTCCGGTGTCTGCTGCAGGACCATTAGTATCCATACAACCTCGGTGACGGACCCCGGCCTTGCGCTTAGAACTTGGGAAGGGTTCTCTCTTCCAACCCTGGTCCTTGTTCTCTTATTCTCCTTACGTTCCATACTAATCCTTCTTTCCAATGGAGAATCAAGCTTCCTTTCCCTGTCTCTTTCCTGTGCCAGCAGACCCAGATCACTGTGGCCTGCTGCAGCACTTCCTTCTTCCATCCCTCTCCCGGGGATCTTCTCTGTCTCACACTCTGTCCTACTACATCCTCACTCACTGACTGAATGAATGACTGACTGACTGACTCAACTCTTCCCGCTCTTTTATGTGAACTAAACTCCACCCACCAGCACGTTTAGTGTTCCAAGCAGGGAGTCACCAAGGGGTGCTATGCTACACTCCAAGCAGGGAGCCGCAGAAGGTGTTTTGCTACACTACTTTGTGGTGTGGGGTGCAGGTGTTGGAGTGTGGTCAGGTGTCTCCACCTTACCTGGATGGTGGGGCACCACACCTGAGGAGGAGGTGCAGTACCTCTGTGGCGACTGAACCCTCAGGGGCGCCACATATTTATTATACATCAACGACATGAACATACTGAATAGAGTTGGCAAAATTTTACAAAAATCCATGTTCCCCAGAATGGAAAATATTTGTTACTCGCTCCACGTGAATTTTGCAATGACGGCTCAGGATGTCTTAACGTATGCATGTCATAAGGTTTCAGCAATGTTGTGACATCAGGATGAGCACTGCAACCTAGACATGCACTGTAGGTTGGGACTTTTGGATGTGCCTGAGCCCTAAACATCTCAGGACCTTGTCATGGCCAAAAGTCCAAACCTAGTGTGAAGATGTCCAGGGTCTCCGGGAACATCAGTGGTAAGAATAACTATTGAGGACTGATTATTATTGTTTTTCTTTTCTACATTCTACATTTCCCAGTCCCCAGAGCATAACAAGGGACATTAAATTTACATAAAATAAATTTGCCTCAAATCGGACTTCTCAGTAAAATCTAACAGATTTGGCAAATTTGAATCCCACCAGATCCACTCATGTCTAGTCCTGAGTCCTCCAGACAATTAATGCTTTGTTCACCCATTCTCTTCTTTTTGCTGATGAAAAGGAAAGCTAAATATATGGATAAACCTTTGCCATTTCCAATATTAATCAAGACCTTTAATATTTCACAATTAAAATACACATATTTATATTTATAACCTTTTCCTGACATAGGACATCCTGGAACATCCAATGTCAGGTTCAGGTGTATAGAGCTAGCTCAGGAGCTGAGCCTGCAGCATATATGTCAGATGCTGACTGTGTTATACAGCTATTATCTGTCTGCCTCTGATAATAAAAATGGGTCTCAAAAAATAAGGCGACTCAAATCAATTTTTTTACAACTAATATCTTAAATAAACAAAATACTCAAGTTTGGTATCATAGTAATTATATTGACCAGGAGAACCGTGTTACCGCACAGTGAACACGATAAAAACAAAACCAAAAGAAACAATGGCATAATTCTATTTTTTTCACCACTTCCCTGGACTTTATTTGTTCTTGCTTTTCAGCACATTATTTGGCAAAATTGTTGCTGTCGGCCCAAACTACAACTGGTTGAAATATGGCTGTGTACAGTATGCACAACTATCTCTTCTAAATTGTATGGGAGTACCAAGAATTCCATAATATGTGCCCCCTTCGCAGATTAAAATTTTCTATATAATTAAAGAGAAAAACAATAGCAGATGAATTTTTGTCCAAGGATGGAAAAATAAGAGAACCTCATATGGCTGTAGGGTTAATTTTCCATTACCCTATACAAGGCCTTTTCATTTTAGTAAAGGAGCCGAGGAAATGTGAGAAAACGAGACAGGGATAGCAATAGGAGGGACCGGTAATTGCTACAATTATTGAAGGTATTAAATTTCTACAATGCGTATTAATATTGCTTACACTGTGAAAAAATGATGACGATAAATTTTACCTGTCTTACTTCCAGCATGGAGTAATGTGAAGAAGAGATGGGGAAGAAAGCAAAAAAAGCAAATGAGACTTCTGCTGTTATTGGAGAATATGGAAACGACACCTGCTGTAATGTCCGCTGTATTGTGGTTGTGCTACTGCAGACAGGTCCGGCCATAAGAAATCATTAATTATGCAAAGCAAGCAGAGAGGTAAACTGTTCACGGTGGTGACATACATGAATATTACACTGTTGTGGTGACTGGGAAGACACTGGTTGGTTGTTAAACACCTGTCCTGGGAATCTCGGTGTCACGCTGCTACAATGTAGGTAGGTGCAGGCTCCACTAGATGGCAGTAGAGTGGAAGCAGGGCTGCACCTAAACAGAGCTGGCCTACTGCACAGCAGTGAGGCTACCACACTTGTGACGGAAGGCTGGCGAGTAAACTGGGACCAGGGGAACCTTTCCTGGCCCTGACACTAGGGGGCACCCTAACTCGCCCTGTTCCCCGGGATACCTCAGATGGTGAGGACCCAGGGCCTCCACCCTAGCCCTGTCTCCTAGCTTCAGCCCTGCGTCTGTCCCCTTCCCCCCACCCGGGGAAGAGAGGCGCTACTGTGCACCAAAGTACACAAACCCAACAGACAGGGGAAAGAGACAAGGGTAAAAGAAAATTTCACTCACAAATAATACTCTCACAAACCACAGAGGTATACACCAGGGTGTGAAGGACGGGGGAGAAAATAAAGCAGGATGGTATGAGGAATTTCCAAGCGTACAAATCAAGCACCAGTCGCACAATAAATTCCTCCAGCACTCCAACTACCAGCTTCTCCTTCTCCTCCAGATCTTTGTAGCAAATGCTAACTCAAACACAGATTTGGCCAGTAGACCGAGCTTTTATAGAAGAGAGGAGTGGTTAACCAAGCACAGCTGGTAGCAGATTGCATGGCAGACTAACCCTTGTCCTGCTGAAAGAAAACAAACACCCTTAATATGCCGGAGAAGTGTTTCTTGTCAGCGGCAAAGCAGGAGCCGTCAGACGCTGCGCTCTTCCTGCTCTGTTCTGTTGCGGTAACCCCGTGACACTCAGTCTCTGCTTCCTTCTCCAGGGTCCGCTGCTCTCTGTTGTGCTCCACATGGATCAGTGACATCATTAAATAAGTTGCATGCCGTGGATAAGCAACAACATCTCCCTAGACCTAATAATGGCCCATTGACACCACCGATGTCTTGGAATTAAGACTCCTAGTCCTATGTTAGATGTGCTCCATCATCTGTGCTGTTTATGTTTTATATTTGCACTTTCTTCCATCCCTGTTGGGTTCCACTTCATTGTTTCTGCTGATGCTAAGGTTCCCGCGTTTGCCAAATCCTCGTTGCCTACGTGTGGCATCCCACTACCAGGTCTTCTGCTGCTGAGTGGAACAGTTGTTGTCTGGCAGTGGATTTGTTCCAGTATGCCAGAACTACTATGTTAAAAGAAAAAACGGTTTGATACCATGTTAGCCAGTGGAAAAAAGATGGATTGTTCTCAGTGGGAGAAACAAAAAAATAATAATAACTAAATTCTCCTTGCAATGTGCAGAGCTGCAAAACCTGCACTCATGTAGTGACCAAAGACATGATACACGTCCCCGACACAGCAGGACTTTAAGATTCCTGGGACATTCTCATGTTCCTTTTCCAATAGAGTTTGCTTAATTCTGTGCACTACATGTCCTACTGAGTGTCTCTGTGTTGGAAAAACAAGACAGAAACGGAGAGAAAGGATGAAATCTCATTGGCAAATGATTACAGACACAAAAAAAAAATCTACCAAACATCTCTGTGCTCCAGGACACAACATAAACAATGTGAAAGATGTCATATTAAAAGGCAACTTGAAATCACAAAAAAGTTGCAGGATCTGGGAATTCAAACTATTGCAGTCTTTAATTTTCTCCACAGCGGACTAATTCTGTCAATACGATTCATGACAAACTACAACATCAGAGGAATCTGCTCCAGAGACAGTGAGGGAACCAGGTCTCTGATCTTACATGGATATTGGGACACTAAAACTTTCACACCACTTATCTAAGCTAATGAAGGATCCACTATGACCTTTCCCGGCGCCTGCGCACTGCAGTACTCTGCTCTTCCCTCAACAGGGCAGATAATTACGCCTGCGCAGGAGCCAAGACAGAAGCAAGGAAGAGGACGTCATCGCTAGAAGATAGGAGGCGCCGGACCTGGACCGCGACACCCATCGGACCCGGACCGCACCGGACCACCCTCCCGATGAGTATAATATAACTCATTTTTCTTATCTTTCAGGTTACATCGGGGGCTTATCTACAGCATTACAGAATGCTGTAGATAAGCCCCTGAAGGCGGTGGCCGCAGCTTATATACGAAAAAATAGGTGACAGATTCCCTTTAAATGTCCATTTATTGTCATGTCTCTGTCCTTTTTGTGTTTCTTCAGATACTTTGCAATACCATGCCTGATGAAGAGACCTAAGAAGTCCTAAGAAGTCTTGAAAGCTTGCTTTGTAACATCATTTATTTTTGTTAAGCATTAAAAGGTATCATAACTACCATATTATTATTTTGTTATTCCCACTGAGAACAATCATTATTAGAATTACTTTGGGCAGTGTGAGTTAGGAGATGTAATGCATTGAGTGTTAGAATGTGCATACACTGAGGATTCATAAATGTGCATTGTACTTTGTAAATTCCTGCCATCTACTGATCAATGAAAGTATAGGGGAATAATTTCCTCAAAAGAAGCTGCTGTAGAAACAGCTGGGAGAAGACTTACAGCTCAATGAAGGCAGAGGAAGAAAGTTCCACTGCTACCTGAATCCATTCCAGTCCACGCTGAGGGGACATCATCCCCCACATACTCGCCTCTACAGAGGAGTGAAGCCTCAACAGTCACAAAAGATAAGGCTGAACAAGTGCTCTCCTACGTACTGATTTTCCTATGTGCTTCCAAACAGAAACCAGATCTATCATGTCTACCACACCCCAAACTTTGCCTGACCTACCCCCTGAAATAGGAAATGATAGAGCCAAAGCCTTGATTACATCCACATTACTAATGTTTTCTCCTGCAGAAAAGTATTTTGTTTCCAAATTCACTGTTGGCTGCTTGTAATAAAAGCAAAAACGTCACAGTCGCTCCAACACCTCCACCCAAACATCTACAGCAGCGCCCCAGGGGGTCTTGTTTCAACTCCATTAGTGCCTCCTCCTGCAATTGACATTTGGGTAGTGTATAGGGGTCCACGAGTCACTTCAGCTACCATGACATTAAAATCGGCTGCCAGTGGAACTACATCTCCCAGCTGGACACCCTGCAACATCTGGCACTTCCACCATGGCTCACTGCATATGTGCCTTCCAGCTTCGATGCCCAGGATCCATGTGTCCACCCAGATATGGAGCTTAGAGGGTCCACCTCACCTGGTGAGCCCCAACCTCGATACTGTGTAATAGGACATTTTGACTGTCAATGTGCAGAGACGTATGTGGCTAGCAATAGCAGGTACTATAGCTGCTACTTTCAGGTAGAACAAGGTGACTGATATTTTGGCTGGTTCTACCAAAGGAGAGAATTGTGGCTGAGACTGTTAAGGAGGGCACTGTGCTGGCACTTTTTAGTTGCACTGTGGCTGGCACTATCAGGTAAAGAATTGTAGCTGCTACTGTTATAGTGGCACTGTGCCTGGCACTGTTAGTTCATGCCACTGTCAGGGATAATTTGTAGCTGGCACTGTCATAGGGAAATATAGTTTTATTAAAATATATAACTTGACTTCACCGGACTCATAAAAAGACAATTATATTATTTATGAAGATCACACTTTTTTATATATATGAACATAACTAGATTAAAAAAGGTTCTGCAGAAGATGAGGCAAGCATTACATGGAATAATGCATCCTTAGGATAAATTATTCAGAAAATTGAAATTTACAGTGCGACCTTTACCAAACCACAAGGCTTGCCATCACAAAACTCTGAGTGATTTCTAATATTCGGATTATTTACATTAGGGAGTAAATGATCCGACATATAAGGCCTCTTTCACACTTCCGTTTTTTACAATCAGTCACAATCCGCCAGGTTTTGAAAAAAAACGGATCCTCAATTTTTTTTTTGAGGATCCGTTTTTTTCCCCATTGACTTGCATTAATGGCGGATTGTGACGGATTGCTGTCCGTTGCATCCGTTTTTTGTGAGGATCCGCCAAAAGTTGCTGTCCGTCACCATCCTCAAAAATTTCAAAACGGAGCTTGTAACGTTTTTTTCTCTGGCGGATCCTGCAAACACTGATTTAACCCGAATTTCTTTCTGGGTGCCGGACAAAAAAAAAATTCTCTCTCTCTCTCTCTCTCTCTCTCCCTCCCCCCGGCCAGCGATTCCTTTAAATTTCTTCATTTTCAGGATCCGTCTGAAAACGGATCCTGTGCCATCCGTTCACATCAGTTGACAACGGATCCGCTTGTCCGCCTTTTTGGCGGATTATAAATGATGCAAAAAACTGAAGTGTGAAAGAGGCCTAATATGCAGTACTGTAAGTATTGTTGTGTGGGGCATAGGAATTAGCAATCTGGTCTAACAATACAGATTTCGATAAAATAGTGATCCGGCTTGAACGCAGATAAAAAAAGGCCCGTGTGCAAGAACACTGTATGGGCCCTCTGCAGCTCAACATAATGCACAACTCCACCTGCTTTATAGATAAAATTGGCCCCTTTTCCCTCTGGGCATTGTGCAGCTGCACATGTTGCAACAATGATATAATCCAGGTAAGAAAAAATAACGAAAAAAGTGGTTTGGTACCGTGTTAGCCAGTAGAAAAAAATATATATAAAGTGCTCTCAGTGCCATTAAAAGGTATCATACCCACAAGATTCCTATTTTGTTTCTCTCACTGAGAAAAAATAACGTCACTCAATACTAAATAAAGTGCTGAGCATGAAATTTCTAAGTCGGGAAGAAGCACACCCAGTTGGATAATACCATTTCGCGTGAACACAAGCTTTTTCAAGGTCTTGATGACTCCTTGAGAAAGTGGTGTTCACGCGAAACAGCTTTGGCCGACTGGGTTTCCATTTGCTCGGCTTAGCAACTTCATGCTTTAATTAAAGTACTATATTTGGTATTGAGTGACACTATTTTTTCTTACCTGGACTACAGCATAGTTCTCACTATGAGCTGATCACCCTCTACCTGTATTTCCTATTCTACCTGCCTTGGGGAGCATTTTATGATTTGGGGATGGGTGTTTCCTTCTCTGGCCTACTAAGTAACTGTTACCTGGAATGCTCGGTGCCGGTAAGCATTACTCTTTTTTGCACCAAAGATAGGTTCGCCCCTGGTGGTGCTGAAAAGCTCTTCATTGTAAAGTGCATAGTACACAAATTCAATACAGCAAATTAATTTTACACGACAAAGCTCAGCAGAAATTGTCACCATGAAATATAAGCAAATATGCCGTGCTTTAAATTGTTTGTAATACTTACGTCTCCCTGTTCCTGCACAGCTCCGGTCTCTTCTGCTTTGGAAGTCTTCAAACAGAGGCTGGACAGACATCTGACTGGGATGATTTAGCGAATCCTGCTTTGAGCAGGGGGTTGGACCAGATGGCCCAGGAGGTCCCTTCCAACTCTACGATTCTATGATTCTATGATTCTATGATTCTCTTAGCAGGCCATTAGAATGGGTATCAAAACATCTGGCGTGCTTCACAGCTTAATGCTTCACATGTTTTGATACCCTTTTTAATGTTGTTTTTGCACATGGATCTTCAATAAAGAACTGCTTCAAGAGAATAGAGTGCACACCTTTTTTCAGTGACAAGGGAACACGGCATGGGACTCTTTTTCTGGAGACTTCAGTGAAGAAACGTTTTAATACATGGTATGCGTCATTGTGGCAGCAGTTTGGTTGAAGGCTCTTTTCTATTCTCTATATCTGTGCCAAGTGTGCAAAGCAATATCCATAAAAGCATGTGGTTTGAGGAGTTTGGTGTGGAAGAACATAAACCCTGATCTCAATGCCACCCAACACCTTTATGATGAACGAACACAGAGATTGTTAGCCCGGTTGGCTCCTCCAACATTAGTGTCTAACCACAAAAATGCTCTTCTTGTTGAAAGGGCAACAATTCCCGTAAACCCCTCCAAGATCTTTTAGAAATCCTTCCCAGAAGAGTGGAGACGGTTGTAAAGTAGCTGCAGAATGGGGAGCGATTCCATTTTAATATCCATAGAGGTCAAAGAAGCTCCAGAACATGTAAGGTGGAGGTGTCCCAGTACTTCTGTCCGTATAGCGTAACAGAGCTAAATTTGTCATTTACAACTAGTTTACTTTTGAGAAACCAGCAGCTAAACATCAGCTATCCACAGCAACACATTACTCACTTTTATGTTCAGCACATTAAATTTATACCCCAGAAATATTTATTATACTATGAGGTAAGGCAATAGCGATTGGATTCTATGTGTTCGTTGTGCCCTACTGACTTTAATCCTTCAACTCATGCCATGATCTCATGATCTGAAAGTGTTCCTGCATTTCTACAAAGTGCCCATAATGTTTCTATGTATTATCTATATTAGGTATTAATATATCACTCTTTGTCATGGTCTGTCTGCTTCTGGATCTGTCCATCTCTTTTACGCCAGCTATTTATCATTTTAAGGATCTCTGTGTCTGCCTTTGCTTTACTTCTTCCTACAATAGCTGAACATTAATCATTCCTCAATATTTACGTCTTCTTTTGTGCGTCTGGCTCTCAGTCTTTCTATTGATCAATCTGTAGGATCTGCCAATCATTAACCATTAACTTGAGAATCAAACCAATATTTTTATCAATTTGGTGTCTGACTACATCTGCTTGCTGTCTCCAGTGGTGTTTCCATGAGGGTGTCAATATCAATCCATTTGTCCAAAAGCGTGTCTGCTTGCACGTCTGGCTTGGAAGAGCGTCTGTATTAGTGAACTTTATATACTCTAGACCTCTTTATGGCTGATACACCGCAAAATCTATGTTCCTTCTAAATGCCTTATACAACTGGTCTGCAAATAAGAGAACGTGTCCTGTCAGAAGTTGTCATTAGTGGAGGTGGACAACTCTTTTATAAATGAAGTAGTCCCACTTGTAAAATAAAAATAACATATACTCCCTTTCTGCTCCGATACCATTCCTGTGATGTTGGCACAGGGTCTCCCAGGACTGAGGTGACAATGTTATGCCACATGAACCCTGTAATTAATCAGCAGTTGCTATTGTGTAGGGATTGAGTAGAATGTCCCTTTAATGCCACCTCCCCTTTAAGGTCTTCTGATATTCACGTATATTGTAGATGTTGTACATATATTTATGCCACGGTACTGCTACACGGCTGTGTATTACCGACTGTCTTATTGGTATTGCCACATTATGTGTTACCATATTGTACATACTGTAAGTTATTATGCTTTATTATGTTTTTTGCACCGTATTGTATTTCTATACAGATTAGGGTAAGATAGTGCATCCTTTGGGTTCATTAATGGAGGGTGTAGTACTGTTGCGGGTCACTAGATGAGGGCATGCTAGTGGGCCTTATTAGGTATAGATGTAGGAAGTTTCTAGAAGGTTTACTAAGAGCACTCAGATAGTTAATTGTAGGAGGAGCTGCTGTGGGTTAAGCTAGTGTAGAATGTAGGAATTAGGTAGAAGGGCGAGCACGCCCGACAAGTCCACAAAGGCTCTAAGCCCAGGACACTATAGCATCTATATAACATTATTCAAGTGTAGAAGTATGGGCACAGTCAGACAGCAGCTGCTGGATAAGACCGGAGCACCCGGGAAATTGCAGTACATGTCAGCAGCAGGAACAGAGAAGGAAACATGATCAAAAGCCATGCAGAATGTTCAAGATGTGGCAGATTCTCAATAGGGCTGAAGCTGGCACATCCGGGGCAAAACGGATGAGCGGGATCCCCTATGTACTGAGGTCTTATAATAGTGAAGCTGCGGTACCGCCAAGGGCGCTACTACCCTGGAATATACGTGAGGATACAGAGAGTAAGCAAGAGAAAGTGCAGGAGGAATGATATGTGGACTGTAATGTAACTGATGTGTCCGAGACTATTGAAGAAGAAAGTAAAAGTGTTAACTTTGCATCTGAACCGGTATCTGTGTCCATTATTTCTACTGCATGCACTGGAAGTAAGTGTGCAGGAGTTGGGTCGCACAACAGTGGAATCCCTGACCGTGGACAAGCAATCAGAACAGGTACGCCTTTAGATGCTGAAGATTCCTGTGGGAGAAGGACAGGACACCAGAGCCCTGGTGTCCTCGGCTGCGACTACTGTCCTGCCCTCCTTTTACAATTGAACTGCAGCGCTCTCACTTTTTCCTCTTAGGCGAGTTTAGTCTGTTGATTGGCTGAAAGGCTCACGTGTATTGATGAGTGAACGTGCCCGGATAAGGTGTTATCCGAGCATGCTTGGGTGCTAACTGAGAGTCTTCAGAGTACTTGAATAATATGTTCGAGTTTCTGCTCCTGCATGTCTCACAGCTGTTCGACAGACGCAACACATGCAGAGGTTACCTAACAAACAGAAAATCCCTGCATGCATTGTGGCTGTCATACAGCCGCGAGACTTGCAGCCATGGGGACTTGAACGCACATTCTATGTGGCCAATTCATCATTGGGGGAGGTTTCCACCAATTTCTAGAATTAAGGATCTGTTGTCTCATCCGTTTCACTCAGCTTCATTTAGATAGGTGATGACAATCACAGGCAGTAGTGCACTGTAATGGCTAATCCACCAACTCAACAACTAGGGTGGCTACCAATGATTGCTAGTATGAGGGACTGTCATCACTTTAGCTCCCATTGACCTTTCCCAAAATTTGTTTCTAGCAGTTTCACTTGAATCAGATGGAAAATTTGATTTTGTCTAGTAAAATGAGTTACAATCGAAATTGTAATGAAAATATGTTATGATTTGATGTCTCTCCAGACCACCAATGCATGTTAAACAGAAGGGTTAAAAAATACTAAAAGTTTATGCTTACCTGTCCAAGGCCTACCCCTCACCTGTCCTGCCACAGCACCTCCCCGCCAGGTCTTACGCTTTCTCAATTTTGTCACTTTTCAGATCCTCTGGTACTAGGCCTCAGGAATAGAGATGAACAGATCAAACAAAACTCAAATTTTCCCATTTGCACTGTTTTTCCTGGGAAATTCAATTTTTGGAGATGTTATTCTCTGTGAATGTAATTATTATGCTGTGATGTCTCTCCAGACACTAATGTATAATAACTATATAAAAAATGAAAACAAATTCTCACCTCAGCGCTCACCTCTTTGGCTTCTCCACAACTCAACTTTACCTAGCCAGTCCTTGACGCATCTTCTCATCCTGGCAGTTTGTGTTGAAATCCTTAGGTCTCTCATACTGAGCTGAGACTTCCAAGCGAGCAATTGTGTGAAAGGTCATTAAGTCACGATATGCACAGAACCGTAAGGACCAGCTGGTCACCATTTTATAGGGTGGGCAATTGTGAAAGATAGAAGGCTACAAGCCACCAACTACGATACATGTAAAAAAAACCAGCTAAGAAACCTACACTTTATTAAAGCAATCAACTCTACAACAACGACAAAGATATTGTTCATCTTAGAGTACAACCAGAGCCATTAGAACTTGAGGATGACCACCACAGTGCACAAACCACATTGCCACTTGAGTCCCTGAAAGCTTCTCCAAAACACATCCACATTCATAAATTCTAAGACTTGTTCATATCCTTGTTATGAAACTGGATTCTTTTACAGCGTTTAGGGTAAACATTGGCAATTTTGTGGTATAGAGTCACCAGGAACCACACAAATATGGCAGGATTGTGTTTAATATTTGCCAATTAACCCCCCAGTAAACAACTTACAACTTTTTTTTGCCTCTGTAAAGTTAAGGTCCCACGATGAGTTTTAGATGCCACGTATATTCATTGCACAAAAAATACAGTGTCTTTAGGGTTCCAGCAAAGTGAATGAGATTTAGGCTACGTTTCCACAATGAGTTTTTGGGGATTTCCTTATGTTGCCTATTTTCGAAAAATGGGTGCAAAAATGGTACAGAAAGTTTGCAACATCAAAAACTCACCAATTATCCTGGGAACATAGCCTCACAGAAATGTGCAGCTTTTTCTCAAAGACTTGCATTGGATGCAGAAAATCTGCTGGTAAAAAACAAACCTGTTTTATTTATGCGTTAATACTGAGGAAAATCACTATAAACCCATGTAGTCTGCACATGATTGTATCAAAAAAGTTTTGCATAGCTTTCCACAAGCAGGTGTTTACACAGTCAAGTTTCGGTCCTGCTCTGCCCCCCATCTATTTTGAGACCTACTGGCACATAGCATGGTTAATTGATCGCATCCCGATTGGGTGCACCTTGTTGTGGTTGGAGAGCTTTTGCACTCTTTTGATCAAAATAGTGTTAACTAAGTACCCTATTTTATTTACATGTACTATTCATTTAATTACTTACTACAAGGTATTTGGTCATTTTGCTTTTTATCTTAGGTTTTGACCACAATGTGAATGTGCAGCTACACATTCTAACATATGTGCTGGCCAATTTCTTTGTTTTTTTTTTTGTGCTTTTGTACATACAGAGGCTCCCTTTTTGGGCTGTGTATTCAGTCTACATAGTTTTCTATGGGCAGGTGTTTGAGACCTGCTCACACATTAGGAGATGAACTACAAAAGTTAAGGAGCAACCTGATTGGGTTCACCTTGTTGTGGTGGGATGGCTTTTGCCCTCTTTTAATCAAAATAATGTAAATGAAGCTGTCTATGTTCTAAACTGTACCAAAAAACACTGTCTTAATATACAACGGACGAAATGTAGATTTTACTACGGTTTTTGAGTTAATTTAAAAGGGGTGAGAAATAAAAAGGGAAAACGTCTATTTGCCATTTCTACTTCTGTCTCTGACTCAAGCAACTGCCACGTAAACTGCGTGTGTGTTTCCAGCCTGAGAAAGGTGATAACTTGCTGTTGGGATCCCCAATGATGCTTATAATGGTACATTGCATTCCGACGAGTGAATGGAGCTTCAGTTAAGAATGTCCACCATAGCTTCATTCATGGTATATGGCACTGATGGAGATAGTTGAGTATAACTCTCGAATATCTGTCGTAGTCCTTTGCAAAGACATATTTTCTCAGATTGTTTGGAACTCCCGTGGTGGATCCCCAGCAATTAGTAAGGCACTACTTTTCCTTGCCCAATTGGTGCAGCTACTTCATGATATGTTTTGAAGTTTACTAAGTAAAATTACTGACATCTCCTATTAATACTCAACCCAAATTTTCCGAAAATTCAAATATACAGAACAAATTATTTTATAGTGAAGAAATACATTTGATCCTGTTCTATGTATACCCACAAACACCTGTTCACATTTCAGCAGATTCCTGTACAAAAATTAACATAAAACACAGCTAAGTATAGAAAACCACAAACCAGTCAGTCTGATCTGTCTTCTGGGAATGAAAATGGATGGAAGGCTGAATAACTTTTATCCAGTCCCACATTAAATACTCCAGTTATTCAGATGAAATGTGGTTTCCACCATGAAAGCCCATACTGAATGTCTCATTAATCAAAGACATAATAGACTAAACTGCAGGGGTAATCTTTGGATGAAATGATGTTCCCTGCATTTTTTAATATGTCGGTTTTTGATTCCTGTGTATTTGGGCCATCTCGTATTTCATATTTAGTAGCAAAAAGAAAATAAATTAATGATGTGAAAGTTTTTGTGACACTTTCATAAAGAGATAAGAAACAGAACGCTGAAGTCAACACTTCAGATGGGAACGCATACTCACCAACATTGATGTTGGCATGTGGAGATGATTACGTCCTGCCCCCAATCACAACTGGAAACGCCCCTAATCCCACCCTAGAAGAAAAATGGACCGCCCACCAGGAACTATAGAACAAGCTTTAGGCCACTGCTCTCCAAAAACTTTTCAGATAAGACAACCTTTATCAAGCAACAAGTAATTATAGCCATTGCCTTTAGTTCAGGATCTCACAAGCATCTAAAAGACAGCAGTGAGGTGCTTTTGAGATCCTAGTGCGCCCCCTACAGACTGAACTGAAACATATCTGCACAGTTTACATGTATTGTATTTCCATTCTTGCCTTTCCGTATTTGTGTTACATGTAAGGGCTGTAAAATCCTCGTCAAAGGAAACTCATTGGGTTGGAGTCTGTGGATAAAGAGAAAGTGACGACCAACTGGCAGAATTTGACTTTGAATTTGAATTTGACATGTCCTTCATTAAAGCTCACAAAGACCTCTTTGAGGCCATGTTTAAATGTGGAGTACGTTTATTGAACGGTAATAAGCCACATTGCTTTTTGCTAAGGTCTGACCACTTTTTTTAAAGTGTCAATACGGAAAAAAATGGCTACATTTTTGTACAAATATCACTTGCAACCGATTTTGCAACTTTTTGGCAGGAGAAACCCTCGCGCCAATGTAAAGATTTAGTTTGTACACAGACGCTTTGGATGCATTAATACGAGGCGGACATGCAGTTGATGGACGCTCCACAGAAAGAGTACACAGTGGTCTTGATTGCCACAGCGTTTTTTTGTAATTTATGAAAATTAGTTATTTTGAGCAAATAAGCTGCAGGGGTCGAGCACTGCGAACCATCAGCAGCATGTTCATTCTGTCACCGAAATGCTGCGGATGTTCTCTATTGGCTACAACGCAGAAATTAGTCATAATTAAAATCTGAAATTATTCAAATGAAATCTGCAAAAAAAAATCCACATTTCAGTCCACAACTAAATCGGTAATGCAGCACTATTGCAGGCAAAGTCCTCTCCAAGTTTGCAATGTCTGAACCTAGCCTTAAGTAGTAAGTGTTGATGGATCTGGCTAAGTTATTTTCTTTAATATGTGGATGAGTTTAAAAAAAAATCACACTCACAATGTTGGTGTGTGAACAGGTTACTTGTATGCAGCAGCGCAGAAAATATGGAGACAGTGGTAATCAACCAACATTATTTATTTCACTTACATAGAAATAAAATCTATCTATCAGTATATACATAAAAGTAAGCACTATATTATGGGTAACTCTAGCAAGGTCAATGCAGTAATGTATGACAATGTCAGAACACATCAGTGAGACTAACTATAATATCTACGCAACGTCCTATTCTTTACACTGTTCTTATTATCTAACAGTTAATCGATGGTTGACGAGCAATGCTTAGCATTTATGTCTCAGCTTAACAGGCACCACTCTCAATACTAGGCCCGTCACCATTGTAGTCTCTTTAGGCACCTCTTCTCACTACAGTGGCCCTAACGGGGATCCCCGGTATTTTCCGCTAGGCTGCAAGTGCTAGATATATGAGTCGCTGGGTATACAGTGAGCTGGTCACACTGGCCGGCTTCATTGCCTGAAGCACGGCCCTGGCCCACCCTAATGCTGAAAGTAACGACCCGCAGGAGTGGTCCTCCATTACAGCCAGATCGTCTCCTGAGCTGTGTTCAGAGACACATTAGGGGGATGATGAGGTTATATCCCCTGACCCCTGCTTTAGAGGCCGAAGCATATTCCAGGTGGGCCAATGGATTGTTATCAGTACATACCAGCACTTCAGAGCCGGCCAAGTACTCCGCAAACCTCTCCATCATAGCCCACACCAACGCCAGCAGCTCCAACTTGAAGGAACTGTAGTTGGCCGGATTTCGTTCGGAATCATGAACGGACCAACTTGCATAAGCGATCACCCTCTCTCTCCCATCCTGTATCTGTGACAACACAGCTCCAAGTCCCTGCATGCTTCCGTCGGTATGGAGAATGAACAGTTGAAAGAAATCCACGTAAGCCAAGACCGGGGCTTCCGTCAGCGCTCTTTTCAGTTCCTGAAATGCCTTTTCTTGGTGTTCTCCCCAACAGATGGTCCTGCTCTTTTCACCTGAAGGCACTCCTTTCAAAAGTTTTCCAGTGGATTCGCTATGAGAGTAAAATTTTTCACAAAATGCTGGTAGTACCTAGTCAGTAGCAAGAAGGCCTGGACATCTTTCACTGTTTCCAGTATGGGCCAGTCCTGTACCACAGCAATTTTCTCCCGAGACGGTCTTACTCCATCGGCAGAGACAACATGGCCCAAGTACTCAATCTGGGTGAAGAATAAGTGACATTTTTGAGGTTTCACCTTTAGTCCATGTCTCTGAAGGCAGCTCAACACTTTCTCCAGTCTGTGTAAATGGTCCTCAAAGTAAGCGGCATATATAATGTCATCCAGATAGATAAGCGTGCCCTCAAAGTTTAGGTCACCTAAGCAACTCTCCATAAGCCGCTCAAACGTTCCAGGGGCAGTGACTAATCCAAACACCATTCGATTGAATTCAAATAGGCCTAGTGGGATTATAAAGGCCGTTTTGGGCCGATCTTGTTCCGACATCGGTACTTGCCAGTATCCACTGGCGAGGTCCAAGGTTGAAAAGAATTTTGCTTTCCCCAATGCTGATGAGGACTCTTCAATTCTGGGTAGCAGAAACCCATCTTTCACAGTGCAGGCATTGAGCTTCCGATAGTCCACGCAAAAAACGTAGGGTGCCATATTTCTTCCGCACTACTACAATAGGGGCAGCCCACAGACTTTGACTCTCCTGTATGATGCCTGTCTGCAGCATTTGAAAAAGTATACATTTTACCTCTTGTTACAGCTGTGGAGGAATTTGTCATTACCGCTCTCGTATGGGCGCAGTATTTCCCGTTGGTATTTCATGGGTTATGGCGGTAGTGCAGCCAAATTCATCCTCATAACAAGCAAATACTTCCCAATATCGCCCCAGTAGAGCCTCTATCTGCTGTACCTGTGACGGGGTAAGTTCGGACAGCTACTCAGTTTGCATCGGTTCCAGTATCTGTCACCCTTCCTGGACATGCTGAGGCTCTGGTACTGGAGAAACATCCACCGTCATAGTCCAAGGGTCTCCCTGAGCTACCATCAGTTGTACAGTCTGAGGTGGTATCACTTCTTCGGGCATGCCCACGATCCGGGCTACTTCACTTCTGGAGGAGATCGCAATGTTTTGTTCTCCTAAGTTGAGATGGGTCGCCCTCCCAGGGCTGTGGGTACTCGGTACCGGGCCGGTGTCAGAGGAATGTGTCACAGCAGCGATGACCCGGTCCGTGGCCCTGGGCACCTAAGTAATGGGGAGATGTAGTGAATGGTAGAATAGATTGTGACGCCACCCGTGGTGTTTGGCAAATATGGTGTTAGGCCAACGCTGCATACAGATCCGCTGGGACTGATAGTATGTGCAGCTTAGATGGTAAAGCTCCCCACAGGTGGAGCTGTAGTCCCAGGGCAGTGTAGATGTAGCTGGCACGGGAATGTAGCAGTGCCAAAAGCGTAGGGAACAGACAAGACACAGCGGTTGTAGTTTCTGTACCTTTACTGAGTATATGCAGTCTCCTTCCTAGCGCTTTGTAGTGTGAAGCACCCCAGTACTTAGTTACTCTGAAATGCCTCTCTTCAGATGTTCCTAGAACTTTACTTGTATGACAGACAGTTGCAGCCTCTCTCGGGGACTCCTCTCCTGAGTCCTGGCTCTCTATTCAATTGCTGTTGCGTCCCAAGTCTTTGGTGAGAGCAGGGCATTTACAGCCTCCTACTCCTCTGGTATCTGTGGCAGGACCGTTAGTATCCGTACCACCGTGGAGACCAGGCTCCAGTCTTTGCGCTCTAGCAGTGAGGGAGCTCTCCTCCCGGAGGTCAACCTCCACCCCGCTCCACACGTCTGCACACGTGGACCTCCTCACACTATCTGACTACTCCTTCCTCCTGACCCTCAGAGAGCACTCTGCTCCTCAATCCTGGTTCAGAGCTCCCCCTGCTGGCCCGGAGTGGAACTGTGTTGCATGCATTAGGTTAACTGCTGGAGAGACCCATCACTGCTTCCAAGCCTGGCATTACCCTCCCCTGGAGGAAGGCAAAGCCAGTGTGGCGAACATACTCCTGGGGGCGCCAAAGAGACAACGTACAGGAACCATTCCATCATGGACAATAGCTAATTAACGGGCCACCAGGAGCTCCTGAGGCAGTCGATCTGAACCAGACGGATAAATTTGGACATCTACTCCTTCAAGCAGTGTGCGAGCCCGAACGGACAGGGTGAGTCCAGTCTGTCCTGGCGTCAGGACAAGCTTGGCCAAGGCTGGTACAATCACTTTCCCCAACGTCCCCCCGGCACTGGAGGACTCTTGGGCATGCGCCCCACGGTCAGCTGTTGGAACACTCTTCTCTGGGGAGTGTGCGGGCTCCACTGTTTCAGAACCCCTCCCAAGGCTTCATTAATGACAAGGCTTCCGAACTCCATGAGGACATTCATTCCCAGAATGACGGCATGTCCGCTACTCACTTCTCCATGGGTCAGCACCATACCCTTTCGTCCCAAGTCCTTGCCACAGATGGTTATCTGCATCCATACCACTCCTGCAACCGGAAAGGGCAAGCGGAGTTGAGGCTTGAAGATTCCATGGGGGTGTCGCAGACAACGCGTGAAGTCTCTTGCCTGGTCCTGGAGAAGCGAGAGGCACTGTCTCCTGACAGCTGTGATGCATCCTGACTCTACTGCACGTGACTTCGCAGTCCCAGAACAAGGTGTCGATGGCGAAATAGCCTGCTGGGCTTCTTTGGATGGACAAAGTTCAACAGTGGAGATCGGGAGTACACTGTCTGACCCTGTGTGATCCCCATAGTCGAGTCTGCAGCCCGCTCCATATACAGTCAGCAGTGTGGTAAGTGACGTCACTTCGGTCTTGGAAGTGAGGGAGCCCACAATCTTAGGCTGCTCGCGGTCTGTCAGCATCTGGGATGGCAGTAAGCAAAACGGCCTGGCCTTCTGATATGGTTATGCGGAGAGAGAGCAAACCTTCCCCTGCTGCGCACGCTGCATTCCCGCCAAAGACCCCGTCTTCCCACGCTGAGAGCTTTTTATCCCTGACCCGCCCCCTGCAATTGGGTGTCCAGTCCAGTCACAGTCAGAAAATCTCCCTCCTGGCAACAAGGGTGACAGCCCCAGTAGTTCTGGCCCGAAATGAGAGAAGCACTGCTGGATGAATTACCAGGGAGGTTGCCGAGAGAAGCACTGACAGATGTATTGCTGGGGATGTTACTGACCTGGTCCATCTCCCTACAACTGCAATATATTACGAGGATAAAAACTTTGATGTGAGGAGTGCTTCTTTAAGTGCTCTACTGATTGTTTAAAAGACCACTCCTTACAGAGCATGCACACAGAGCTAAGTACAGACCCATAGATTTTCTACTGTATCAAAGTATCAGAAGTAGGAGCTTTGCACTTTTGCCTCCTGAGCTGCACACCTCTGAACATTCTTTTGAGCAATCGGCCGGGGTCTCCAGACCTGTAACTCCCACCAATCTGCAATGAATTTAAGGGCCTCAGATAAAAAAAATATTCCAAAGTTTAGTTACTCTTTAATACTAGAAGGCATTGGCAACAGGCTACCATCCAGCACATGAAGCTTTCTACATGAGGTCCATTTTAAGGCAAGGTCTCTAGTGAATTATAATAATAATAATAATAATAATAATAATAATAAATTTTATTTTTATAGCGCCGACATATTCCGCAGCACTTTACATTTCAGAGGGGATTTGTACAGACAATAGACATTACAGCATAACAATAATCACATACAGTAGATTATAACAAATACCAAGAGGAATGAGGGCCCTGCTCGCAAGCTTACAGTCTATGAGGAAAGAGGTAGACACGAAAGGTGGGTGGTAACAGTTGCCCTGATTGTATGGACCAGCCATAATGTTAAGTGTGTAACAGTACAGACACAAAGGGCTAATGGATGCATAAAGCATGTGGGAACATGATGCTGGGAACCTGGTTATGGTAAAACTTTTGGCTCTGCCACACAGGGATAGGTTAGGTTAATGTGTTGAGGCGATAGGCCAGTCTGAATAAATGCGTTTTCAGGACACGCTTAAAATTGTGGGGATTGGGGACTAATCGTATTGACCTGGGAAGTGCATTCCAAAGAATTGGCGCGGCACGTGTAAAGTCTTGGAGACGGGAGTGGGAGGTTCTGACTATTGAGGATACTAACCTCAGGTCATCAGCAGAACGGAGGGCGCGGGTAGGGTGGTATACTGAAACAAGGGAGGAGATGTAGGGTGGTGCTGAGCCATGGAGGGCTTTGTGGGTGAGGGTAATAAGTTTATACTGAATTCTGGAGTGGATGGGTAGCCAGTGTAATGACTGGCACAAGGTAGAGGCATCGGTGTAACGATTGGTGAGGAATATGATCCTGGCTGCAGCATTCAAGACAGATTGGAGAGGGGAGAGTTTTGTAAGAGGGAGACCGATTAGAAGAGAGTTACAATAGTCGAGACGAGAATGAATAAGAGAAACAGTAAGAGTTTTTGCAGAGTCAAAAGTAAGAAAAGGTCGAATTCTAGAAATGTTTTTGAGGTGCAGATGACAAGAGCGAGCCAGTGATCGAATGTGGGGGGCAAAGGAAAGCTCAGAATCAAGTATGACCCCAAGACAGCGGGCATGTTGCTGGGGAGTAATAGTGGAACCACAGACGGAAATGGCAATGTCGGGTGTAGGTACATTAGTAGCGGGAGGAAACACAAGGAGTTCAGTCTTTGACAGGTTCAGTTTCAGATATAGTGAGGACATGATATTAGACACAGCGTTTAGACAATCGCCAGTGTTTTCTAGAAAGGCTGGCGTGATGTCAGGAGAAGAAGCGTATAATTGGGTGTCATCAGCATAGAGATGGTAATGGAAACCAAATCTACTGATTGTTTGACCAATAGGGGCAGTGTACAAGGAGAAGAGGAGGGGGCCTAGAACCGATCCTTGAGGAACCCCAACAGTAAGGGGAAGGTGAGAGGAGGAGGAACCGGCAAAAGAAACAGTAAAGGAGCGGTCGGAGAGATAGGAGGAGAACCAGGAGAGAACGGTGTCCTTGAGGCCAATGGAATGGAGCATAGTGAGGAGGAGCTGATGATCCACAGTGTCGAATGCTGCAGAGAGATCCAAGAGAATTAGCATGGAGTAATGACCATTTGTTTTAGCTGTTAGCAGATCATTAGAGACTTTAGTGAGGGCAGTTTCAGTGGAGTGTAAAGAGCGGAAACCGGATTGAAGAGGGTCGAGAACAGAGTTTTCTGAGAGATAGCGGATAAGACGGGAGTGGACCAGGCATTCCAGGAGTTTAGAGATGAAGGGAAGATTAGAGACAGGTCTATAGTTAGCGGCACAGTTTTGGTCGAGGGATGGTTTTTTAAGTAGTGGATGTATGATGGCATGCATAAATGAGGAGGGAAAAATACCAGAAGAGAGAGAGAGGTTAAATATTTTAGTTAGGTGAGGGGTGACAGCAGGGGAAAGGGACTGGAGGAGATGTGACGGAAATGGGTCACTGGTGCAAGTAGTTGGGCGAGAAGATGCAAGGAGCCTGCTTACTTCTTCTTCTGTGACTGGTTCAAAATCAGAGAGTGAGTTAGATGCAGTGGGGGAGGGAGGACAGTGCATGGTATGAGGGGATTTGGAGATAATTTCCTGTCGGATCTGGTCAATTTTTTCTTTGAAGTAAGTGGCCAGATCGTCAGCTCGGAGCTCCGTGGTTGGGGCCTGTACTCTTGGATTGAGTAGGGAATGAAAAGTGTCAAAGAGACGTTTCGGGTTATTGGACAGTGAGGTGATGAGGGTGTTGAAATAGGTTTGTTTGGAGAGGTGAAGGGCAGTGTTGTATGTTCTAAGCATAAACTTAAAATGGATGAAATCTTCGTGTAGATTGGATTTTCTCCACAGACGTTCGGCGCACCTGGAGCACCGCTGCAGGAAACGTGTTTGCGCCGTGTGCCAGGGTTGTCGCCGTCTGCGTTGTGGTGTTCTATTTATAGGGGGTGCAAATTCATCCAGGGCAGTTTGAAGTGTTTCATTGTAATGCTTCAATGCAGAATCAGGACATGAGAGGGAGGAGATAGGGGCCAATGAAGACTGCAAGTTCTTCAGAAGTTTCTGGGTGTTAATGGCCTGTATGTTTCTATAAGTCTGGACAGTGGGGGTGACCTGAGCAGCCTGGCAGTTCTTTATAGAGAATGAAAGAAGATTGTGGTCAGAGAGCGGGAGAGGGGAGTTTGCAAAATCATCCACTGCACAAAGCCGAGAGAAGACCAAGTCGAGGGAGTTTCCGTCTTCATGCGTTGGAGAATTAGTAAGCTGCGAAAGGCCAAATGAGGAGGTTAGAGATAAAAGGTGAGTAGCAGATGGGGAGAGGGGAAGAGCAATGGGGATGTTGAAATCTCCCATGATGAGGGTAGGGATGTCACAGGAGAGAAAATGTGGAAGCCAAGTGGCAAAATGATCCAGGAACTGATGGGAGGGGCCGGGAGGACGATACACCACCGCCACTCGCATGGAGAAGGGGGTGTAGAGTCTGACGGCATGGACCTCAAAAGAAGGGAAGACAAGTGAGGGTACTTGAGGGATAACCTGAAATGTACATTTTGGTGATAGGAGCAGACCAACGCCTCCACCAGCTCTATTGTCTGATCTTGGGGTATGAGAGAAGTGTAGCCCCCCGTATGAAAGAGCAGCAGCAGCGGTAGTATCTGACTGCTGGATCCAGGTTTCAGTAAGAGCCAGAAGGTTAAGAGAATTAGAAAGGAAGAAGTCATGAATGAAGGAGAGTTTGTTACACACTGAGCGAGAATTCCAAAGTGCACAATTAAGAGAGACAGATGGCATGCAGGGAATATTAATAAGATTAGAGGGGTTACTGAGTGTAGCAGTGGGGGGGTTTGACTTTCTATAACATGGGGGACCAGGGTTGGGAGCAATGTCTCCTGCAACTAGAAGAAGGAGGATAGAAAGAGTGAGCAGATGGTTAAGTGATTTGTGAGAGCGTCTCTGGTGTTGAATGGTGGGACTGGCTGGATCTGTGCAATTTAACAATGTGAAAAGAGCATGAGTGCTATACAAAGGAGAGGAAAGAAGCAAGGGGCCAATATGGATGGAGTGTGGTGAGTTAATGCCAGGGCGGTGGATGTGTGTGAATGCAGCGGCAAGGATATACATTACACAAATGCATATGGTATATATTTGTTGTTCTCCAAATGTACAGAGAGTAGATGTATATAAATGTCTTACCTGTCTCTTGCCCTGTCTAACTGCCATGTTATAACTGCCAGAAGTACTTTGATACATGTACTTAGATTACATGTGCATAAATGCCACCCCTGCATAAATGCTCCCCCTAGCTAGGTCTGAATATATAGGAGGTTGAGGCTAAGTTTTTTTTTTTTTTTTTTTGAATTCTAAGTCTTTTATAATAACTTTGTTGCATTTACAATTATCTACACATTCTCGCATGTAACATGGCTCCATGGTTACAAATTTGCTTTATGAGCAATGTGTGAATCGTTAGCTTTGTATCTGTTGGTATGACTGACTTTGCACATGATGCGTTCGGCATCACTGAGACGCGCATTTTCACAGTTTTTTTCCATGTCTGTGTGGGTGGGCTGAGTATTAGCTTGGCTCAGACTTTGGTGTCCTACTTCTAACAGCTCATAAACAGCTTTATGTTCACAGATCTGAAACAATGCATCCCTGTCAAGCATTTAATTACGTTAATAACATGTCTATGTCTATCAGAATTTCCACTGTAAAGTCAAGTGAAACAATTGGAATAGTTACCTATGGACAGTCCATGCCATCTTGAGTCATCCTTTCTTCTGTTCCCTATATATACTCAATGCTACTTTGTACGCTAGTAGTATAAGAAATGTTTATACATTATGAAGCACCGCAAACGTCAGACCATTATTTTGTAAAAAGAAATAATTTATTTACAACCTTGCATAAAAATGTAAACTAAGGTGTAATTCAGGTATTAGAAAACTAACTATGATGATAGGTGTCATTGCATCATTCACTACATATCTTTGTACCAGTGGAATTCTTTTAAACATTCACTGAAGATCAGCTCACCAGGACTCTCAGGTTGCACAGACATATGCCTGGATGCACAGAGTATTTAATCTAGAAGCGGACTGGCACACAGGGGAGTAGGTGAATCCTCTGGTGGACCTTGTGTGCCCTGGTACCCCAGTTTGTCATTGTTTCAGTTTCAAACATAGAAAAAGTTCAGCTAGGCAGAGATGATTCCAAAAGACTTTGATCCCAATACATTAAGACTGGGGACGTGCTAGAGTCAGAGGCTCCTCATTCAATAAAAAAGGTTTGTCCAATCTGGTCTTACATGGCAGCTGGAGCAGGAAAGCATTCACTTCCGTAGCCGACATCCTGGACACCTATTTCTCTTACTATGTCCTGTAACACCATGACCTCATGCGACATCATGACGTGGGGCTCAACGTAAACGATGATGAGGAACCTAGTAAGCAATGAAGGCACACAGGATGCCAGACCAAGAATGTCAGCCTAAGAAGTGAAGACTGCCTTGGTCTGGCCTACAACAGTGGACTGGACACTGAACCAGAGCAGTAGAGAACTTTATGCTGAAATCTAATTTCAACAATAGCATCTTTAGTGTTGTTGAACTTAAAGGGGCTCTCTATGTTGTAAGGTAGCGCTTGTTATTCAGGTTGGGGATACTCGCTTTGCAGCCAAATAACCAGGTCCGGCATGGGTTTTTTCATAAAGCATCAACATAGTCCATGCGGTTTATAAGGCATCATAAACCAAAGCAGCAAGCAACAGTCTTACAGCAGACAACAGGGTATCTTCATAGTGGAGCTTCTCTCCCCTTAGCCCTCTGGTCACACAGGCTGTGCTTTATCTAGCCAACAGGCTATACAGTCTCTCAGTTACTCTCCCATGTCCGGGTTACCTCTTAGCTGCTTCACACTGCAGACGTCCGTTCCCTCCAGGGAACTGTCAGACACACGTCGCCATTACACACAGCGTCCACACGTGCTGTTCTGAAAGGCAGCCACATCTTCCAGCCGTCGGCCTGACAAGACCTTCCATACAGACCAACCAGGTCCAGGCATTCACCCATGTGACCTACCCAGGTCACCTTATATGGTTCGTAGCCACGCCCACAGGTTCACATGGCTATGACCTCATCGCAGTTTCTACAACCATTCACACACATAGACTTTACTACGGGCGTTAGACCCACGCCCCTGGGTGGGTTTGCAGGTGGCTGGTCCCACCCATCTCACCAGCCACCTGAAGGCTTCTCCCTGACACATTGTACCAGAAACCTCAGCAGTACCTCTGCTGATCAACACATAATGAAGCCTTCATCCCAAGGCCACCCACCTTGGGATACATAATGGTCATTTAGCATCCTACACCTGTTACCACACTGGATATGCCGATATGTCAATACACCACAATGTTTAGAAAACAGATTCTTCCTTTCTTCCTTAAAGGAAATCTGTCAAGTGATTTATTTTTCATGGCATACAAATAGTATCCTGAAATATGCCTTGGACATCCCTTTAATGTAACATTTATTTCAGTACATTGCCCCGTTGACTTACTGTAAGCTCCAGACAATTCAGAGTCAAGCGTCGCCTAGTCAAGTGTATGTACATTAAAAGTAAATATTCGCCCCTACCACCAACCATAATCCCACCCACCCCATGCACCAACGTCAGTGATAGCTAGGCTGCATTACTCGTGTGATGATCACATCGCGATCCTCAGACTGACTGTCGGCTCTCCTGACCTGTGCGTGACATCTAAATACTATTAGTATGCTATGAAAAAAATCACCGGACAAATTCCCTTTAAATAGTGCCCCAACTATCATCAAGTTGCGAATGGTATTGGATCGCAGTCCCATTCACTTCTTTACAGTTAAGCTGTAACCCTGTGATAGATATTGCATTGTTTCCTTAATGAAACCATTTGTTTGTATTGCAGTATAAGCCTTTTAAATTAATGGATAATATTTGTCTATCGTGAAATATGATGACTTTTCATTCCAACATCTTTCATAGCATTCATAGTTTATCAGAGATGTTTAGTTCTACCCACATTGGCCTAACTACTTTACTCACAAGCGGTATGAACTCATGCAAAGCCTTACTTTTCCATAGGCATCATGATATTAACAAAGAATTGGCAGGCTACCTGATGAAGGACCACAATTACCTTAATGCCTACAAGAGAACTAAGGTAGAACCACTATTAGACCTGCAAAATACTGTTTGTCGTGATTAGACATGGGTGAACCTAAACAGTAAAGTTCGGCGTTTGTACCAAACACCTACTGTTCGGGCATGGACACCAAACATGGACTTCACCAGGAAGGCCATGTTACTGTTTGAGTTCACGACCCGGAAAACTGGGTGTTTGTCTCACCGTCATGTGCATCACAGCGCAGCAAGCACCACTTCGGATCAGCAGTAAAATCATACCCCCCAGTCAGACAGATACAGTTCCTAAGCTGTCAAAAGACAGCGTGAGCATGCAGCTGTGATCAGATGTATAACGTTTATCTCCAGATCCTGGTGTGGGCTGATGGGACTACTGCTTCCATCAGCCAATGCCTGCTGCTGCTAATAATAATAATAATAATCTTTATTTATATAGCGCCAACATATTCCGCAGCGCTTTACAGTTGAACAGTTTCAAACACAACAGTCATAAGTAACAACGTTAACAATACAATAATTAAAGCGAAATAAGACGACCCTGCTTGTGGAGCTTACAATCTACAATGAGGTGGGGGAGATACAAAGCATAGGTTTGTATTTACAATGATGTATTTACAATGACGGTCCTGCCATCTTCAGGGGGTGGGGGTTAGATGGAGATAGTGAATGGGCTACACACACACAAACATAACATGACTTTGATTACTGAATGTGATAGGCCGCTCTGAACAAATGCGTTTTGAGCGAGCGCCTAAAACTATGCAAATTGTGGATGATCCTAATATCTTGGGGTAGAGCATTCCAGAGGATTGGCGCAGCACGGGAGAAGTCTTGGAGTCGGGAGTGGGAGGTACGGATTAGGGCAGAGGTTAGTCGAAAGTCATTTGCAGAGCGCAGCGGTCGGTTAGGCCGATAGACAGAAATGAGGGAGGAGATGTAAGGGGGTGCCGCACTGTGGAGAGCTTTGTGGGTGAGAACAAGTACTTTGAATTGTACCCTGTAATGAATTGGCAGCCAGTGTAACGACTGGCGAAGAGCGGACGCGTCTGAGTAACGATTAGCCAGATGGACAACCCTGGCTGCTGCATTAAGGATAGACTGGAGAGGGGAGAGTCGAGTGAGAGGGAGGCCAATTAATAGAGCATTACAGTAGTCCAGGCGGGAGTGGATCAGGGCGACAGTGAGAGTTTTTGTTGTTTCCATGGTGAGAAAAGGGCGGATTCTAGAGATGTTCTTTAGGTGTAAGCGGCATGAGCGGGCAAGAGATTGTATATGGGAGGTGAAGGAGAGATCGGAGTCGAACATAACACCCAGACAGCGTGCCTGCTGTCGGGGTGTTATTATGGTGCCACCCACAGAGAGGGAAATGTCAGATTTAGGGAGGTTAGTAGATGGTGGGAGCAGAAGAAGTTCAGTTTTGGAGAGGTTGAGTTTCAGATAGAGAGCAGACATGATGTTGGAGACTGCAGACAGACAGTCAGTGGCGTTCTGTAGTACAGCGGAGGTAAGGTCAGGGGATGATGTGTACAGTTGTGTGTCATCAGCATAAAGATGGTACTGAAAGCCAAATCTGCTGATGGTCTGTCCAATTGGGGCCGTATAGAGAGAGAAGAGAAGGGGGCCAAGGACTGAGCCCTGAGGTACCCCAACAGTGAGAGGAAGAGGAGATGAAGTGGAGCCAGAAAACAGAACACTGAAGGAGCGGTCAGAAAGATAGGAGGAGAACCAGGAAAGAGCAGTGTCCTTAATGCCTAGTGACTGGAGCCTAGAGAGTAGGAGAGGATGGTCAACAGTGTCGAAAGCTGCAGAAAGGTCGAGAAGAATGAGCAGAGAGTGGTCACCATTACGTTTTGCTGTCAGAAGGTCATTGGTCACTTTGATGAGTGTAGTTTCTGTCGAATGTAGGGGGCGGAAACCGGACTGTGAAGGGTCTAGGAGGGAGTGAGTGGAGAGGTAACGGGTAAGGCGTGAGTATATCAGGCGCTCCAAGAGTTTAGAGATGAAGGGGAGATTGGAGACTGATCTGTAGTTGTTTGTGCAGGATGGGTCGAGGGTGGGTTTCTTTAGTAATGGAGTAATGATAGAGTGTTTGAAGGAGGAGGGGAAAATGCCAGAGGAGAGGGAGAGATTAAAGATTGTAGTTAGGTGAGTTGTGACGACTGGGGAGAGAGACTGGAGGAGATGTGAGGGAATGGGGTCGGTTGTGCATGTAGTCGGACGAGAAGAGGAGAGGAGCCTGGAGACTTCTTCTTCTGTGATGGGATCGAATGTGGAGAGTGAGCCAGGGGGAATGCAGGGAGGGATGGGAGTCACTGAATTTGGTGATTGGGAGCGGATTTCCTGACGGATATTGTCTATTTTCTCTATAAAGTGGGAGGCAAGGTCATCAGCGCAAATGTCTGTGATAGGGGCTTTTGCTTTTGGCCTGAGGAGGGAGTGAAAGGTGTCAAAAAGTTTCTTGGGGTTGTTGGATAGTGAGGAGATCAGGGTGGTGAAGTAGGTCTGTTTGGCGAGGTGAAGGGCAGAGTTATACACTCACTGGCCACTTTATTAGGTACACCATGCTAGTAAGGGGTTGGACCCCCTTTTGCCTTCAGAACTGCCTCAATTCTTCGTGGCAGAGATTCAACAAGGTGCTGGAAGCATTCCTCAGAGATTTTGGACCATATTGACATGATGGCATCACACAGTTGGCGCAGATTTGTCGGCTGCACATCCCTGATGCGAATCTCCCATTCCACCACATCCCAAAGATGCTCTATTGGATTGAGATCTGGTGACTGAGGAGGCCATTTGAGTACAGTAAACTCATTGTCATGTTCAAGAAACCAATCTGAGATGATTCGAGCTTTATGACATGGCGCATTATCCTGCTGAAAGTAGCCATCAGATGTTGGGTACATTGTGGTCATAAAGGGATGGACATGGTCAGCAACAATACTCAGGTAGGCTGTGGCGTTGCAACGATGCTCAATTGGTACCAAGGGGCCCAAAGAGTGCCCAGCAAAAATTCCCCACACCATGACACCACCACCACCAGCCTGAACCGTTGATACAAGCAGGATGGATCCATGCTTTCATGTTGTTTACGCCAAATTCTGACCCTACCATCCGAATGTCGCAGCAGAAATCGAGACTCATCAGACCAGGCAACGTTTTTCCAATCTTCTACTGTCCAATTTCGATGAGCTTGTGCAAATTGTAGCCTCAGTTTCCTGTTCTTAGCTGAGAGGAGTGGTACCCAGTGTGGTCTTCTGCTGCTGTAGCCCATCTGCCTCAAAGTTCGACGCACTGTGCGTTCAGAGATGCTCTTCTGCCTACCTTGGTTGTAACGGGTGGCAATTTGAGTCACTGTTGCCTTTTTATCAGCTCGAACCAGTCTGCCCATTCTCCTCTGACCTCTGGCATCAACATGGCATTTCCGGCCACAGAACTGCCGCTCACTGGATTTTTTTTCTTTTTCGGACCATTCTCTGTAAACCCTAGAGATGGTTGTGCGTGAAAATCCCAGTAGATCAGCAGTTTCTGAAATTCTCAGACCAGCCCTTCTGGCACCAACAATCATGCCACGTTCAAAGGCACTCATATCACCTTTCTTCCCCATACTGATGCTCGGTTTGAACTGCAGGAGATTGTCTTGACCATGTCTACATGCCTAAATGCACTGAGTTGCCGCCATGTGATTGGCTGATTAGAAATTAAGTCTTAACACACAGTTGGACAGGTGTACCTAATAAAGTGGCCAGTGAGTGTATGTCCTTAACATAAATTTGAAGTGTATGAAGTCTTCTGGTGTGCGTGTTTTCCTCCATAAGCGTTCAGCACACCTAGAGCATCGCTGGAGAAATCGGGTTTGCGATGTGAGCCAGGGCTGTTTCACTCTGTGTTTGGAGGTTCTGAGGGTGAGGGGAGCTACTTGGTCAAGGGTGCTTCTAAGAGTGTCATTGAAGTGATGTACAGCCAGATCAGGACAGGACAAAGAAGAGATTGGGGACAGTGATGAGTGTAGGGAGTCTGAAAGTGTATGAGGGTTAATGGCTTGTAGATTTCTGACTGAATGGTAGGTAGGAGGGTGCTGGGGTGAGCGAGGATTTGTGAGTGTAAAGGATAGAATGTTGTGGTCAGAGAGGGGAAGCGGGGAGTTATCTATGTAGGAGATTGAGCAGAGCCGGGCGAAAACCAGGTCCAGGGTGTTACCGTCTTTGTGTGTTTCAGAGGTTGAGAGCTGAGAGAGGCCTAGAGAAGTGGTTAGTGATAGAAGCTGGGATGCAGATGTGGAAGTGGGGCTGTTAATGGGGATGTTGAAGTCTCCCAGGATAAGGGTTGGTAGTTCTGAGGACATGAAGTGCGGCAGCCAGGCAGAGAAATGGTCCAGGAAGTGGGTGGGTGAGCCTGGGGGCCGGTATATGACCGCTACTCTGAGGGAGAGGGGACGAAAGAGCCTGATGGTGTGGACTTCAAAAGAAGGGAATGAGAGTGATGGAACTGGGGGGATGACCTGGAAAGTGCATTGTGGGGACAGGAGTATGCCGACTCCACCACCAGGTCTGTTTGTCGGTCTCGGGGAATGGGAGAATTGTAAGCCACCATGGGAAATGGCAGCAGGAGAGACAGTGTCAGAATCCTGAATCCAGGTTTCCGTGAGGGCCAACAGATTCAGAGAGTTTTTCAGAAAGTAATTGTGTAGGAAAGGAAGCTTGTTGCATACAGACCGTGGATTCCAAAGGGCACAATTGAAAGAAGGAGATGAAGGAGTGCAAATAATATTAGTAAGATTATTAAGGTTTCGATGTGAGGTAGGGTAGGGGTTGAGGTTGAGGGATGGTGGACCGGGGTTGGGGGAGATGTCCCCTGAAATCAGTAGGAGCAGGAAGATAAAGAGCAAGTAGTTTTTGGAATTGTATGAAGATTTTTTGTGCAGTGTGTTTGGGCAAGATGGGCTGAGGTTTTTTAAGAAGGTGAGAAGTGCATGGGAGCTGTACATGGGAGAAGGAAAGAGAGAGGAGCTGATGTATATGAGTCGTGATGGAGGGGGGATTGGTCGGTGAAAGTGGATTGCAAGAGAACATAGGAGGATAGGAATAAAGCACATGGTTAAAAGGGACAGCAGAGTGTGGGTTACCTGACTCCTGTCCTGACTAACTGCCATGTAATAACTGCTGTATCCCGACGCTTATCTTTGTGACGCTTTGCTTCTGTGATGCGTGCACCCCCACATGCGTATAACAATAACAATGACAGCAGCTAATAACAATGACAGCAGGAGTGGCTGATGGGAGTATTCATCAGCTGGCACTAGGGCTGCAAATAAGTAATTTTGAAAAAATGGCGTGGATTCCCCTGTATTTTTGATAACCAGCCAGGCAAAACTCACAGCTAGGGGCTACAGCCCTCAGCTGTCAGCTTCAGCAAGGTTGGTTATCAAGAATAGAGGGGTCCCCACATTATAATTTTAAATTATTTAAATAAACAATTAAAAAAGTGGGGTCCACTTTCATTTTGACAAACAGCCAAGCTGAAGCAGACAGCTGGGAGCTGGTATAATCAGGCTGGTAAGGGGCCAGGGATATTGACCCCCCGCCTAAAAATAGCAGCCTGCAGCTGCCAAGAAAAAGCTCTTCTATAAGATGCACCAATTCTGGTGCTTTACCCACCTCTTCCCACTTGACCTGTAGCAGTAACAAGTTGGGTTCATATTTGTGGGGTTGATGTCACCTTTGTATTGTCGTGTGACATCAAGCCCATGGATTACTTATGGAGAGGCATCTATAAGACACCTATCCATTACTAATCTTAGAATTGTATTGTAAATAATGACACAGCCAGAATAAAGTCTTTTATTTGAAATAAAACACTTTTACTTTTTTGTTTAAAAATAACACACAGTTATACTCACCTAATGCCTAATTTCACTGAATCTTTCATCTCCTGTAATAAAACAAAAATAAAAAACAACAATATCCCTCCCCTATCCATCATTCTGTTCCATGCCGTAATCCATGTCTGGGGATAAACAGTTTTTCAATCTGGCCAAGATGCGACCGTCCAGGCTTATAACCACTGATGAGCACAGTTCATTGGGAGAATTTTGCTATAGTGAATTTAAACTGCGGTGAACTCGCCTCTGCACTGTGAGACTTTCTCACAGTGCTAGCAGGCATCTCCCTGAGGTTACCGCAGTAAGCCCAGCTGGGAACGCAGCCTCAGTGACTGGCAGTAACATCAATGACGTCATCGCTAGTCACTGATCCTGCGCTCGCAGCATCTCATTCACCAGTGGTTCTCAGCCTTGACCTTCGCATCTTGGCACTGTCCAGGTTGAAAACTTTTTATTCCCCAGACATGGATTACAGCGTGGGACAGAATGACAGGCAGGTGAGCAATATTGTTGTTTTTTTTATTATTGTTTTATTACAGAAGATGAGGGCTTTGATGCAATGGGCATTAGTTTTGTTATTTTTAAATAAAAAAATAAAAGTGTGTTTTGTTTTATTTCAAATAAAATACCTTACACTTGCTGTGTCTTTATTTACCATATACCTATAGGATTAGTAATTGACAGGTGTCTTATAAATGCCTCTTCATTACTAATCCATCGGCTTGATGTTACCTGACAATACAAAGGTGACATCAACCCCACGAATATGAACCCCACTTGCCAGACGCTCCTGCTCTCACTGTTATTAGCGGCAGCATGTGTCAGCTGATGGGAGCAGCAGTGCCATCAGCTGACACCAGTGACCGATGGTAAACTTTATATCTCCGATCACGGCTGTGTGCTCATGCTGTGCACGAGCTGTCTGACCAGCGGAGATGATGTTCCGCTGACCAGAGGCAAAGTTTGCCGAGCTGTCATGCACATGACAGCATGACAAACACTAGATGTTCGGGCCCCCTATTCAAGTGAATATTGTCCGGGTTTAGGGCCGGGTACTGTTCTGGTACCAGAACCTGAACTTTTTGTAACTGTTCGGCTGCACCCGAACATCCAGGTGTCCATCCATCTCTAGTTGTGATGTGAAGTAGCAAGATCTTGTAAACCTCTGAAACGCTTTAGATAGCTGTTGGCCAAACAATGTTTCAAACAATCATTTGGCCTATAGCTATCTTGCCTAACCCTCACTTACACAGGGGCACTTGCTCTGCAAGAGAGCCACTGGTAGACATCCCTGGCGGGACCTTATTTCTGAACAAATAGATTGGGAGTCTGAAATCAGACTTGCCAGATCCTTTTGTTCCCCAACGTCATCTGTTTGGGGACAGTCGGGGACGACCATACACATTAGACTTTCATTAATCTAGTATCTAATGTGTATAGTGTAGAATTCTGAAGTTATTAAATTGCTTTAATCAGCAAGTTTACAATTGACTTGCTTTATTTACCTGCTGTCATTCTTCTGCAATGAGAACTTTTAACTTTCATAGGGTACAGCTCGTTTCCATGGAGCTTGGCTACAAGCCCTTGCCCAGACCCTGATTGTTCACATTAGTTAAAAACTAATATCACACCTCTCTCCACATTTTTAATTTTTATCCAGCTGTTGGCTGCTTACTCCCTCTCCCCTTCCATCTCAGCTCCTAACTAGCTGCTGTTATAAGTCTTGCAAAATCGCCAGTTCAGATCCTGACAACGATACGACCTGGTAAGGATCGCTGGTACGTCGCTAAATGGTTGCTAGTAAGCTGCCACACAGGCAGATCTCACCAGCGACATCACAGGGGTCGGGGGTTGCTACTTACCTGTCAGACGCAGCGATCCTGACGTCCTCCCTCCCGCGTCCACGCGTCGGCACCACAGGAAGCCCAGCAGGAAGCGCCCGACGAGAAATGATCCAGGACCTTCTCGCGCAACCAGCGATGAGCAGCGGGGGAGCCGGTCGGAGGTAAGTATCAGACATAGCGATATCGCTAGCAATATCCCTGCTACATCACAAAATCGGTGACGTTACAGCGATATTGCTAGCGATATCGCTATGTGTAACGGGGGCTTAAGGAGACTGTAAGGAGATTTCACAGCTTTGGGCTGCCCAAAAGGCGTGAGACAAATATATCCTCTAATCACAACTCTCACTTTCCTGAGCTGTGTGCTTGTTCATACGCACTTTTATTTCTATATGAAAATATACTGTAAAACACTGAATTACCTTTAAAGTGTTGTAGCAGGACTGAGCTCCTGACCAAAACAGTTACTCAAGGAGGAGTCTCCACTAGAGATAAGCGACTTTGCTAGTGCTTTACAAAGCAGCTCAGTGCGTCGAGGCAGTGGAGGAAGCTCTGCACAAAGAGGGAGCAGAAGCAGTGCCTCAGCACAAGGCAAGACCAGTATGGCCCAAACGTGGCAAAGTTTTGTGTCCCCGCTAGAGATGAGCGACTTTGCCTTTTTTCGGGTCGAGTCGGGTTTCATGAAACCCGACTTTCTCAAAAGTCGGGTCGAACGAAATCGGCCGATTATCGTGAAAAGTTGAAGGCCGACTGAAACACGAAACCCAATGCAAGTCAATGGGGAAGAAAAGTTTGCAGGGAGTGGAGGACAGGAAACACACCTACAGTGCCCATTTTAATGCCAAAAACATCTATTCTTATTACTTAAGCAGTGTCAACCTTAGTTTACTTTATAATAATATTAGGCATTGAAAACTGGGGGTTATTTGGGTAAAGTTGTGGGGGGGTAGGGCTGGCTTCAGATTTTCGTGGGCCCAGGGCCATAGAGTGTCAATGGGCTCCTTTAACACATGCCACAATTCATGATCCTCTGATACGGCAGAGAAATAGGACAGTACATTACTCCATACAGTATTATGGCCACCGCATAGTGCGCTATACAGAATAATGAGGCTCATATATTTCTCCATACCAAATCATTGGTCCCATATAATGTTTGAAACAGTATATGATGAGCTCCACATAATGCTACAGAATATGTTGGTCCCCATGGATGAAGCTCCACTGTGTTATGGGCCCAAATAATGCTCCATATATAATGGGCCCCATTTCTAATGCTCCAGTGCATAATGGGCCCTGTAAATGCTGCTCCAGTGTCTGATGTCCACCTTTGGAATGCTCCAGTGTATGGTGGGCTTCATATATCATTCTCCAGAGTATAGTGCTCCTCAAAAATAGCTGTCCCAACATTGAAAACAATTAAATAAGTCTCCTTGCTAGGGAATCCCTGTACTAGTCTGGACTCCTCATCGTCCCCATCTTCCATCTCACTGCACTTGGACTGTTTAGGCAGAGGGCGTACAGACGTGATGTCATCGTGCTCTCTGACCAGAATGTCACTGTCAGGAAACGCGGAAGACGTCACGGAGGTGGAGCAGCGAGAGGTAAGTATTTCAACTTTGCAAGTGCTGTGATCCTGAGCAAGCAGGGGGCCCACTTGTTGGTGAGTTTCATCAGGGTCAGATTCTTGCTGTGTAGAGTGCGAGGGGAATGTAGTGGTCTGGCTCAATGTACCAGCGGAATCATCTAATAGTGGCTGGGCATCAGTGCACTTGTGGCACCCCAAGGAGTACGGTCGCCACAGTGGCATTACCTTCCTCCTAGGGAGTGTGATGTTATGCTTGGGAGCAACGAAGGATCTCTCTAGCAGTTAAACCAAGACACAACACAGTTCCCACTCCAGGCGAGCAGGGAGACCTCTGAACCTGACTGCTGAGGAGCTGCTATCTGTGGTCGGGAGGAGGGATGTTAGGGCAGTCTGTGAAGGGAAGGGGAAGTGTCTGGATGTTAGAAGGAGAGCTGGAGGATGAGCAGAGTTAAGGCTCACTCCAAGCTGGAGCGCATGGTCGGGATTCCGGTCTCCGAGTTTGTAGGGACACTGACGGTCCTGCAGCAGAAACTGGAGGAAGTAGCAGCTGTAAATGCTCTGTTCCCAACTAAGGCTCGGAGGCCCCAGCAGCGATGTGTGGGAGCCAGAAGGAAAAGGCTATGGCTGCCTGCCATACGAGAAAGTTCCAAAAGAGAGTCAACAGTGGGAACTTCAGTGAACTCAGGACTGCGAGTACCTCAGATAAGCGCTAGAACGGAGGCCACACTACCTATCTGCAGAGAGAGAATTCCAAATTTGCTTCCAGGCTGACCAACTCTTTCTCCATCTGTACTCGGGGTCCTGGACAGCACTTACCAAGTACAGGTAAAGGAACTGCACGACTGTGTCTGTCATCTTTCTCCTGCGCCTGGCGCACGGCTCTGCTATATCCTGCACTGCACACCATCTACCAACTCTTTCATCTGCCCTGCGACTACGGCCCTACCTGTGCAGGGCTTCTACATCTTAGCTGCACCACAACATCTGTCCCAGAGAAGTGACACTGCAGCGCGGGTCAATCTGATCAGAAACCACAGGTTGCGTCACGTATCATTCACCTATAAACATTATTCACCCCTTTGCATGGACGCCCAAGGCCACGGAACGGGTCATCACAACCAACATGACACATCCCTCTGAGACACCGGCCTGGTACCGATTAACCCCACTGCCCTGGCTGGCCACCCACACTCACACATGTCAGATTCATCTTGGACTGGGGAATTCACGATTTGACTTGATAACCCAGGCATGGTATGATAGAAAGAGCTACATGGACTAATGTGAAGTGTGGCCTGCTGCATCATTCACTTTTGGTGGGGGTGAAGGACACACGGAAAGGGGTTCTTCCTGACCAGGAGCCAGCACTTGACCACTCAGTGCTTGCATTTTTTGAAACTTCAGAAGAGGAGGGCATATTTGCTGGAGTCTGTTTTGGCAATGTAAGACAAAACCAGATCCTGATGCTCCGGCTTTAAAAGCGGTTAACCTACTCCCAGAAAAGGTAGCCTTCCAGGCGTTCCGGAGCCAGACCATGACGCAGGCTCAACACCTCCTACCTTAGCTGCTATTGTGCTTTTGCCACTACCAGCAGATGCACCACCACCATCAGCACCAGCTGGCCCCCCCACGCCCACGTCCACGGCCTCTTCCACCAAACTTCAAAATGTTGCAGAAAATGAACGCAAAATAACATCAGATATATGGTACTGTATCAGAAGCGTATAGCTCTATACAGTCAAAGGATGATTGTTAATCTCCCTATATATACCATCAGTCACACAGAGATGCTCACAGGCTCAGTATGGATTAGACAAGAATATAAAAAGTAGAAAAAGGGTACTGTATCATCAGATAGCAGGTATACTGTATATAGTATAGTTTAAACATTCTAAATCTCCGTAGATATTTCAGGAGGCAGACACAGACGCTCTGAGGCTCAGTATGGATTACAACACAATATAAAAAGCCGTAAAATGGTAATGGATCTGAAGAGTACAGCTGTACACAGTGTAGGGGTCATTGTTGTCAATCTCAGTATTTATTTCTACAGTCAGAAAATAACTCTCACTTGGTCAGTTTGGATTAGACCAGAATATAAAAATCAGTAAATGGGTAATGTATCACAAGCGTAGAGCTGTATACACTAGTGTTGGGGTAATTTTTAAATCTATATATAAATTGTAGGAGTAACCCACAGACTGTCACACGCTCAGGATGGATCACACCACAATATAACAAGAAGATCCGCAAGAAATAATCACACAAGTGGGACAATGTTCCAGGTGTCAATGATACACTTAGAGTGGTGGGTGGAGGAGGACTTCCTGGCAGAAAAGGTACAGTATCACCAGATACCAGGTATATATAGCATAGTTTAAACATTAAAAATGTACGTCTATATATTCAGGAGTAGTGTTGAGCCACCCCGCTAGTGTTCTAGTTCATTTTGGTTCGTCGAACACGAGGCAAGTTCGTCGAATGTTTGTTGAACGTTCGACGAACAACGTCTAACACCATTGAAAAAAATGGCAGGCAAACACAAACACATACAAACACATTGAAAACAATTACAAAACACCTTAAAAGGTGTCCCAAAGCAGACAAATTGCTCAGAATACAAAAATAGCGTATGGAAAACGGCAACTACATACAGAAAAGAGGTGGAGGAGTAAAAGGAGGAGGAGGAGACACAGATATAGGCATGTCATGTCCTTATGAAGTCAAGAAAAGCTGGAATAAAAATGTAAAATACAAAAAAACAGTAAAAATCTGAAATCGAAGACGATCATATACCGTCAGACTTCCCACCATAAATTAGGCCAACTGCTGATCGGGCGGCGTTATTCCCACGAACCTCCGAACAGCGTCCATGAAGGCAAAGTGTTTGGTTTCCGGGGGCAGTATGGTTGCAAAGCTGAACCTTAAAGGAATGTCCAGAAGGGCACCACCAGGAGTGGAGCCTGCGTCTTAATTCGACTCCACCCGGGAAACCTCAACCATACCAGCTACAGAAAAGATTGGCAGATTGCAAGCTTTGTAGATTCAATGGGTTGTGGTGGATGTCCGTTTTTAGTTGTGCTAGCGATTTGTCAGCTTAATTCCGTTAACGAACGAGACTCCGGCATGCCCCCCGCGGTACGCGTCAAGCTTACTAGAGGGACACGCGAGGCTCTGGCACGCAAGATCGATCAATAACAGGTCTGTCATGCCCTTACATGTCTGGGGCTGCATGCTCGCTACACTGAAAGGTCCAGCGTGTGTCGCTTACAGGTGCAGATAACCTGCTGAACCCCGTTAGTGATGGGGATCTGGGATTACAATTCTTCCCCGCGAACAAGGATTTCCCAGTAAATGCAGGTCAACCGGAATTCCGGAATTAGGCCTAACCGGAATTCCAGAAAAAATGAAAAAATTAAGTGTCCAAACCACAGGTGCTGTAGGTTGCTTAACAGCTGGGCTCCTATGCTGAGTAGCACGCAGTTCTTGCATAAACAGGCGGCATAGCTTGGTTCACTGGTGGGCTCCTCTGCTGAGTAGCAGACAGTGCTACAAGGCCCAAAAAGGATTTTCTGGACAAGATGCGGTAAAAAATAATTAGAAACACACACGGTGTAGCTCCTTGACAGGTGTACTACACCGCTTGCTACCACATACCGCAACTATGCCACGCAACAGTCTATTAACATTGAAAACCATTATTAATGTGAAAATGAAGTTACGCTATTGGTGAACGAACCGTTCTCGAACGGAACCTCGAGCAGCCGACTTTTAAGCAAAGTGTTCGAGTACGACGAATGGCTCGAACACCGCCCAAAACAACTGGAATTTTAACTTGGCGAACAGGTCGACTCGAACACCGCTCATCTCTAATCAGGAGGCAGACTCAGACAGTCTCAGGCCCAGTATGGATTTGACAAGATTGTAGAAAGTTGAGAAAGGGTACAGTATCACCGGATAACAGGTATAAATAGCATAGTTTAAACATTAAAAACCTATGTCTATATATCAGGAGGCAGACTTAGACGGTCTCAGGCCCAGTATAGATTCGAAGTGATTGTAGAAAGTTGTCAAAGGGTACAGTATCACTGGATAGTAGGTATAAATAGCATAGTTTAAACATTAAAAATCTGCGTGCATATTTCCGGAGTCCAACAAAGACACTCACAGCCTCAGTATGGATTAGACAAGAATCTAAAAAGCCACACCCCGCGACCAATTGCTTGTGGGGCCTGGCCGCATTAACACACATGGTAAAAAAGATTTTGTCCTAAGATACATTTCTACGTTTAATAACCAATGGGACAATATGCGCCAGATTTTGCAGAGACACTGGTCTGTACTCCAGACCGATCCGTGTTTGAACAAGGTTCTACCATCCAATCCATTAATGACAGCTAGAAGGGGTAAAAACCTTAAAGACCTGTTGGTACGTAGCCACTATGTGGCAGCCCCCTCGAGGGGTCTGTTTGGGTCACAGCAACCAAAGAAAAAATGGGGGTGCTTTCCTTGTGGCTCATGTCGAGCCTGTGTAAACATTTGTCGAGCAACCGCATTTTCTTCAGCAGATGGTTTGAATGAATATCAAATCTTATCATATATATCGTGTAGTACAAGATTTGTGGTGTATTATGCACTATGCCCTTGTAAGCTCATCTATGTGGGCTTAACATCTCGCGAACTCCGTGTTCGCACACGCGAACATGTGAGGGACATAGTGGCGGCAAAGGAAATACAAGATGTTTCTGGTTTAAAAACGGTCCCTAGGCACTTCAAGCTGTGCCATAACTCAAACCCGACTGGCTTCCTGGTTCGCGGCATAGACCGCATCCATTGTGGAGCCAGGGGGGGCGATTACAAAAAAGCATTGGCACAGCTTGAGTGCCGGTGGATTGTGACCCTAGGTACAATGTTCCCAGCAGGCCTTAATGAGCAGCTGTCATTTACGTCATTCCTCTAAATGGTCCTCTTCTCTCTCTTCTTTTTCTCGTTTTTAATTATTTTATCTGTATCTTTTTTGTATGTTCATATTTTAATTTTTTGTCTTATTTGTTTTTTATGAGGTCTTTATCTCTCTACTAGTGTTGAGCATTCCGATACCGCAAGTATCGGGTATCGGCCGATACTTGCTGTATCGGAATTCCGATACCGACTTCCGATATTTTTTCAATATCGGAATTCGGCATCGGAATCGGAAGTTCAGTTGATTGACGGCCTGACGTCATCATGATGCGCGGTGTGTGCGCATCATGATGCGCCGTCATTTCGGGCCTTCCGGGGGTCTCTGCCGGCCTGCCGGGGGGCTGTGCCGGCCTGCCGGGGGGCTGTGTGGACTGCCCGGGGTCTGTACCGGCCTGCCGGGGGGCTGTGCCGGCCTGCCGGTGGTCTGTGCACCCTGTGGGGGTCTGTACCGGCCTGCCGGGGGGCTGTGCCGGCCTGCCGGGGGGCTGTGCTGATGTCCGGGGGTCTGTGCAAGCATCGTCCGATGGGACTACAAGTCCCATCGGGCGATGCCTGCTACCATGACAGTGATTGACACATTAGCCAATGATGGGACAGTAGTAGTCCCATCATCCGGCTAATGTGTTAAATGTTAAAAAAAAAAAAAAAAAAATACTACATGCATGCTACATACATACTACATGCATGCTACATATATACTACATACATACTACATACATACTACATACATACTACATATATACTACATACATACTACATACATGCTACATACATACTGCATGCTACATACATACTACATACATACATACTACATACATACTACATACATGCTACATACTGCATGCTACATACATACTACATACATACTACATATATACTACATACATACTACATACATGCTACATACATACTGCATGCTACATACATACTACATACATACTACATGCATACTACATATATACTACATACATACTACATACATGCTGCATGCTACATATATACTACATGCTACATACATACTACATGCATGCTACATACATACTACATATATACTACATGCATGCTACATACATACTACATACTACATATATACTACATACATACTACATATATACTACATACATACTGCATGCTACATACATGCTACATACATACTACATACATACTACATACATACTACATGCATGCTACATGCATGCTACATACATACTACATGCATGCTACATACATACCACATACATACTACATGCTACATACATACCACATATATACTACATACATACAATACATTCATACAATACATACATAGACATACAGTACATATAACATAGAGTAACATACTTACCAATACTTGTCACATTGTTCCCCGAAGCCATTGTCTATTCCGGGATAAATATTAACATAACAAACCACAAAAATACTCACCCACGATCCGAAGCAGTCCACGAGTGTGTCCCACGACGATCTTGGGTAGAGAACTGCAGCATCAGATGATGCTGCCGTTCTCTACGGGCTGTAGGAATCCAATGACGGAAGGTAGGTATCCTTCCGCACTGTATTCCTCCGCCACTTAAAAAAAAAAAGTCCCTAGTCTCACTTTATGCCATTGCTGTGTGGGAATTTCCCACACAGCAATGGCATAAAGTGAGACTAGGGACTTTTTTTTTTTTAAGTGGCGGAGGAATACAGTGCGGAAGGATACCTACCTTCCGTCATTGGATTCCTGCAGCCCGTAGAGAACGGCAGCATCATCTGATGCTGCAGTTCTCTACCCAAGATCGTCGTGGGACACACTCGTGGACTGCTTCGGATCGTGGGTGAGTATTTTTGTGGTTTGTTATGTTAATATTTATCCCGGAATAGACAATGGCTTCGGGGAACAATGTGACAAGTATTGGTAAGTATGTTACTCTATGTTATATGTACTGTATGTCTATGTATGTATTGTATGAATGTATTGTATGTATGTAGTATATATGTGGTATGTATGTAGCATGTAGTATGTATGTGGTATGTATGTAGCATGCATGTAGTATGTATGTAGCATGCATGTAGTATGTATGTAGCATGCATGTAGTATGTATGTAGTATGTATGTAGTATGTATGTAGTATATATGTAGTATGTAGTATGAATGTAGTATATATGTAGTATGTATGTAGCATGTAGTATGTAGCATGCATGTAGTATATATGTAGTATGTATGTAGTATGTATGTAGCATGCATGTAGTATATATGTAGTATGTAGCATGTAGTATGTATGTAGCATGCATGTAGTATGTAGCATGTAGTATGTATGTAGCATGCATGTAGTATATATGTAGTATGTATGTAGTATGTATGTAGCATGCATGTAGTATGTATGTAGCATGTAGTATGTAGCATGCATGTAGTATATATGTAGTATGTAGCATGTAGTATGTATGTAGCATGCATGTAGTATATATGTGTTATGTATGTAGCATGTAGCATGCATGTAGTATGTATGTAGTATATATGTGGTATGTATGTAGCATGCAGTATGTATGTAGCATGCATGTAGTATATATGTAGTATGTATGTTGCATGTAGTATTTATGTAGTATGAATGTAGCATGTATGTAGTATGAATGTAGCATGTATGTAGTATGCATGTTGTATGTATGTAGCATGTAATTTTTTTTTTTTTTTTTTTTTTTTACATTTAACACATTAGCCGGATGATGGGACTACTACTGTCCCATCATTGGCTAATGTGTCAATCACTGTCATGGTAGCAGGCATCGCCCGATGGGACTTGTAGTCCCATCGGACGATGCCTGCACAGCCCCCCGGAGCCTGCACAGCCCCCCGGCAGGCCGGCACAGCCCCCCGGCAGGCCGGCACAGCCCCCCGGAGCCTGCACAGCCCCCCGGCAGGCCGGCACAGCCCCCCGGCAGGCCGGCACAGCCCCCCGGAGCCTGCACAGACCACCGGCAGGCCGGCACAGACCACCGGAGCCTGCACAGACCCCCTGGCAGGCCGGCACAGCCCCCCGAAAGGCCCGTACAGACCCCAGAGAGGCTGTACAAGGGCAGGAAAGGGTTTTTCTTATTCCGATACCGGAAGTCCCATAGACTTGAATGGGACTTCCGGTATCGGAATCGGCGATACCGATACTTTTTTTAAAGATCGGCCGATACCATCCGATACGATACTTTGAAGTATCGGACGGTATCGCTCAACTCTACTCTCTACATGCGTTAATATTGCTCTATAACTATGGACACCGGGGAGTGAAGAGCTGCAAGAAATTGATGGAGGACGTGCGCATAATTTTAGAGCTAACTGATTCTTATTGTAATAACTATCTATGTTACATTGAAGAGAGCTCTGTGATTCATTTTTGTATATGTATCGTTCTTTCTGGTATATCTATTCTATTGCACTTTAAATGGATTATGATTATTAATTTTGAATTTTATATTTTCCATTATGTGTTAAAATAGATAGTGTTGAATCATTATGTTGAAATGCATCTATATTGTGGCTTCCCATATTTACATTGGTACACCATGTGGTCTGGAAAGATTTCTTTTTTCTAAATAGCCAATAGATGTTTTCAATTGTCTCATCAATGTGCAGAGGAATCTGGTTTGATGTCCCACGCATGCGCATTAGTGTCCTGTCGCGTCGCTGCAGTCTTCCATACGGTTCCGTTGTGTGCACACGCAGCCATGGCAACAGCCACTGCGATGACGCACGCCGGTTTCCGGGAAGACCGGTAGTGACGTGACGGGATTCAGGCGAGCTTCTGCGCATGCGCGGTTTTTCAAAGATGGCGCGCGCCATTTGTAAATTGTCTACTCCCCTATAAAAGCATACAGGTGGCTTAATAATGCATCCACACAGCCCCCCGAGGAAGCCCAGCAGGGCGAAACGCGTCGGGCAGTAGAGAGGCTCTCTAGGACCCTTCATGGGTAAGGTGATGTACTTTTTGCACTATCAATAGCACTTTAGCGGTTCCCTGACTAGGGATGGTGGGTGAGGTGTTTGTCATAATGGGAGCATAGGTATAGGACTATTACTCCTTTTCACCTTTCTGTGTGTGTGAACAACCTTGGGCTATGATTTTGCCCTTACATATTTTTTTGAATTTATTGGTGACTATGGCATGTGCTGTTCCCACACCAGTGAAGGTGGTTCATATAAAAATGTCTACATAAAGGAATTTTTTGCTCCCATTTCACCCTCCCCTATGTCCCAATTAGGGTGTTACAATGTTTTCCCCTTCTTGGTTGAGGGGTTCAATATTGATAGGTGTTTCCACCTGGTACCTTATTTGTCTCTCTATCATGTCTCCACCTTGATACTGACTCATTTTGTTTAAATTGATATTTTTGTAAGAAATGTGCACTAATAAAAATGTATGTTTTACTGATGTGATTTTGAAAAGTGGTTTTTGTTGGGTTGATTGACTCCGATTTTCTATGAAGGTTTCCATGTTTATGGGGAGTTACCCATTAATTTTGATGTTCTGAACAACATCACTTCTAGCAGGTATGAGCATAATTGTGTCACTAATATTTTTTCTGTGGCTTTCCACAGCGCATCAACCTGAGTATATGGATCAAAAAGCACGCGAGAAAGCGTGGATTAACAAATTGAATGAGGTATTTGGTGGAGATCAAGGTGTGGCTGTTTCTTCACGAGAAACTGAGGATCTAACAATATGGTTAAAGAATTTATGTAATAAACAGACGAGGATCTGGTGGAACAAGTCGTTTTTAGAACGTTATGTGGATAAGGGCCTTATTCCACGTGGACTACGTGTACAGGTGTTTCCATCTTTCTCCACTAGTGATGAGATCTTTCGACAGAAGTGGGAAGAAGTCTCTTCAGTATGCTCAAAGGGGTATATGGAACTATTAATTAAATCCAATGAGAAAACTTTAGGTGAATTGGAGGATGAAATCAATCACATCCAGCTGGAGTTGCGTGATAAGATGGATGCCGAGTCTCTGGCCAAGTTTAATATAGAGTTAGAGGAAAATTTTACTAAGTGGGAGCAGGATATAGTGTCCTCAAAGACAAAAAAATATCAGAGAGATGTTAATGATTTTGCCAACAATAGAGCATATAGGTGGAGAAGGAACCAAGGGGAATTCAGGTCTACCCGTAAAACCCACCATAATTCATTTTCTTCAACATCCTCTGTGGATGAGGAGGTAGCATCCAATTCCTCCCTAGTACCCTTTGTAGGGGAAAGATTGGGAACAAATAAATTTGGCCAGAAGAGAGGCAAAACTCAGACAAAGAGGAAAATGACTCCTCCACAATCTAAAGAAAAGAAATCTAAAGGTCATCTGGAGGTAATTAATTTATCAGATCATAAACTTACGCAGCCTCAGTTGGATGTTTTAAGTAAGGGTCTCACTTTTGTTCCTTCTAATAAATTCAATTATTTTGTAGCAATGAAGGACCTTCAACTTTTCCTGAGGAAGGTGGTTTTGTGCAAATTGCACTTTAAACCGGAAGACACTGATGTAAATATGCTTACTCAGGAACAAGAAGCTATTAATATACTTGAAGAATTGGAAACCGGCATGCCTCCCCCAAGTACAGATACTTTTCCAACCTTTCTTACTCCGAGGTCAACCACGTTTCCCCCTTTCTCCACCTGTTCGCAGGTGGATATCTTTAATAAACTAGTCTTGGAGGATTTTAAAAAGCTTTCGAGCAAAATGAACCATGTTAACCTGACTAAAGTACAACATGAAGCTATAAGAGAATTAAGGGGTTTGAAAGACGTGGTAATTAAACAGGCCGATAAAGGGGGAAATGTGGTACTTTGGCCATCCACCATGTATGAGAGGGAGGCATTCCGCCAGTTGAGGGATAAGGAGGCATATATTCAACTCCCTGATAATCCGATCCAAAAATTCTCTGCACAATTGTTCCAGATTCTGGATGAGGCAGTTACACAGGGTATTATCCCTAGGAAAATTTGTGAGGGACTTATGGTGGAAAACCCGATAATTCCAACATTCTACTTGTTGCCGAAAGTGCACAAAAATCCAACCATTCCCCCGGGGCGTCCGATTGTCTCTGGCATTGGAGGGCTGTGTGACACTGTATGTAAGTTCATTGATTACTATCTTCAACCGTTGGTGGAAACGCTGCCCTCCTATGTCAGGGACACTACGGACGTCCTGAGGAAGATTGACGGTTTGTCACTTGAACCTGATATGCACTTAGCGACAGTGGATGTGGAATCACTTTACACGAGCATTATGCACGTGGATGGTCTGGAGGCAACTAGTTTTTTTCTAAGCACAAGCAATTACGAATCCACACTATGCTCGCTGATTCTGGAGCTCCTTGAATTTATTTTGACTCACAACTTTTTTATTTTTAAAGACCGTTTTTTTTTGCAGCAGCGTGGCACTGCGATGGGCGCGGCCTGTGCCCCGTCTTATGCCAACCTTTTCTTGGGCCACTGGGAGAGGGGCATTTTTGGAGGCGGGGTGCAGGCCGCGGCCCATGCGCAGTGCTGGTTTCGATTTATTGATGATGTTTTTATTATTTGGCAAGGGAGCGAGTCTGGCTTCGTAAACTTCATCGGTGAGCTGAATAAAAATAATCTAAATATTAAATTAACTTATAAGATCAACCCTAAAGTTATAGATTTTTTGGATATCAAAATAATGGTGGATGATGAGGGCAGGATACAGACCGATGTCTTCCGTAAGGAGACATCGGTCAATTAATTGTTACACGCTACATCTGCCCATACATCATCCACCATTCAAGCAGTGCCTATTGGGCAATTTTTAAGAATGAAAAGGGTGTGTTCTACCGATGGGGCTTTTAGGGACCAGGCTCGTGACCTGAGCTCCAGATTCAGCGAGCGTGGATATAGTAATCGGTGCATTAAAAAAGGTTATCGTCGAGCTTGGGCCACACCCCGCGACCAATTGCTTGTGGGGCCTGGCCGCATTAACACACATGGTAAAAAAGATTTTGTCCTAAGATACATTTCTACGTTTAATAACCAATGGGACAATATGCGCCAGATTTTGCAGAGACACTGGTCTGTACTCCAGACCGATCTGTGTTTGAACAAGGTTCTACCATCCAATCCATTAATGACAGCTAGAAGGGGTAAAAACCTTAAAGACCTGTTGGTACGTAGCCACTATGTGGCAGCCCCCTCGAGGGGTCTGTTTGGGTCACAGCAACCAAAGAAAAAACGGGGGTGCTTTCCTTGTGGCTCATGTCGAGCCTGTGTAAACATTTGTCGAGCAACCGCATTTTCTTCAGCAGATGGTTTGAATGAATATCAAATCTTATCATATATATCGTGTAGTACAAGATTTGTGGTGTATTATGCACTATGCCCTTGTAAGCTCATCTATGTGGGCTTAACATCTCGCGAACTCCGTGTTCGCACACGCGAACATGTGAGGGACATAGTGGCGGCAAAGGAAATACAAGATGTTTCTGGTTTAAAAACGGTCCCTAGGCACTTCAAGCTGTGCCATAACTCAAACCCGACTGGCTTCCTGGTTCGCGGCATAGACCGCATCCATTGTGGAGCCAGGGGGGGCGATTACAAAAAAGCATTGGCACAGCTTGAGTGCCGGTGGATTGTGACCCTAGGTACAATGTTCCCAGCAGGCCTTAATGAGCAGCTGTCATTTACGTCATTCCTCTAAATGGTCCTCTTCTCTCTCTTCTTTTTCTCGTTTTTAATTATTTTATCTGTATCTTTTTTGTATGTTCATATTTTAATTTTTTGTCTTATTTGTTTTTTATGAGGTCTTTATCTCTCTACATGCGTTAATATTGCTCTATAACTATGGACACCGGGGAGTGAAGAGCTGCAAGAAATTGATGGAGGACGTGCGCATAATTTTAGAGCTAACTGATTCTTATTGTAATAACTATCTATGTTACATTGAAGAGAGCTCTGTGATTCATTTTTGTATATGTATCGTTCTTTCTGGTATATCTATTCTATTGCACTTTAAATGGATTATGATTATTAATTTTGAATTTTATATTTTCCATTATGTGTTAAAATAGATAGTGTTGAATCATTATGTTGAAATGCATCTATATTGTGGCTTCCCATATTTACATTGGTACACCATGTGGTCTGGAAAGATTTCTTTTTTCTAAATAGCCAATAGATGTTTTCAATTGTCTCATCAATGTGCAGAGGAATCTGGTTTGATGTCCCGCGCATGCGCATTAGTGTCCTGTCGCGTCGCTGCAGTCTTCCATACGGTTCCGTTGTGTGCACACGCAGCCATGGCAACAGCCACTGCGATGACGCACGCCGGTTTCCGGGAAGACCGGTAGTGACGTGACGGGATTCAGGCGAGCTTCTGTGCATGCGCGGTTTTTCAAAGATGGCGCGCGCCATTTGTAAATTGTCTACTCCCCTATAAAAGCATACAGGTGGCTTAATAATGCATCCACACAGCCCCCCGAGGAAGCCCAGCAGGGCGAAACGCGTCGGGCAGTAGAGAGGCTCTCTAGGACCCTTCATGGGTAAGGTGATGTACTTTTTGCACTATCAATAGCACTTTAGCGGTTCCCTGACTAGGGATGGTGGGTGAGGTGTTTGTCATAATGGGAGCATAGGTATAGGACTATTACTCCTTTTCACCTTTCTGTGTGTGTGAACAACCTTGGGCTATGATTTTGCCCTTACATATTTTTTTGAATTTATTGGTGACTATGGCATGTGCTGTTCCCACACCAGTGAAGGTGGTTCATATAAAAATGTCTACATAAAGGAATTTTTTGCTCCCATTTCACCCTCCCCTATGTCCCAATTAGGGTGTTACAATGTTTTCCCCTTCTTGGTTGAGGGGTTCAATATTGATAGGTGTTTCCACCTGGTACCTTATTTGTCTCTCTATCATGTCTCCACCTTGATACTGACTCATTTTGTTTAAATTGATATTTTTGTAAGAAATGTGCACTAATAAAAATGTATGTTTTACTGATGTGATTTTGAAAAGTGGTTTTTGTTGGGTTGATTGACTCCGATTTTCTATGAAGGTTTCCATGTTTATGGGGAGTTACCCATTAATTTTGATGTTCTGAACAACATCACTTCTAGCAGGTATGAGCATAATTGTGTCACTAAGAATCTAAAAAGTAGAAAAAGGGTTATGTATTCGAAGCGTACACCAGTATACACTGTTGGGGTATTTTTCAATCTTCATATATATTTCAGTCTCAGTAAGACAGTCCTGACTCTCTGCAAGAGGAAACGAGATGGATACAAGTACAGACTGAAAGTCGACTGATTGCAGAAATTTTGGAATTACTAATCACTAGAGTTGAGCGACTTTTGGTTTTTTAGGGTCGAGTTTCGTTTCGTGAAACCCGACTTTTCCAAAAGTCGGGTCGAGCAAGATCGGCCGACTATAGGGAAAGGTCGGGGTCGTCCCGAAACACGAAACCCAATGTAAGTCAATGGGGAATAAAAGTCGGCAGTGAGAGGAGGACAGGAAACACACCTACAGTGTCCATTTGAATGCCAAAAGCATCAGTTCTTCTTACTTAAGCTTGTCAACCTTAATTAACTTCATAATACAAGTTACGCACTGAAAAATGGGGGTTATTTGGCTAAAGTTGTGGGGGGTAGGGCTGGCTCCAGGTTTTCATGTGCCCTGGGCGAAAGAGCGCCCCTTTAACACATACCACAACTCATGATGCTCCGAAACGGCAGAGAAATAGCGGTATAGTACAATGAAAAATACTTCACTTTTTACATCTCATGACGAGGCCCATCTATTTCTCCATACAGAATCATTGGTCCCATATAATGTTTGAAACAGTATATGACGAGCTCCACATAATGCTACAGTATATGTTGGTCCCCATGGATGAAGCTCCACTGTCTTATGGGCCCAAATAATGCTCCAAACATAATGGGCCCCATTTCTAATGCTCTAGTGTATAATGGGCCTTGTAAATGCTGCTCAAGTGTCTGGAATGGAATGTTGGAATGTTCCAGTGTATGGTGGGCCCCATCTATCATTCTCCAGAGTATAGTGCTCCCCAAAAATTGCTGTCCCAACATTGAAAACAATGAAATAAGTCTCCTCGCTAGGGAATCCCTGTACTAGTCTGGACTCCTCGTCGTCCCCATCTTCCATCTCACTGCACAGTATTTCAACCTTGCAAGTGCTGTGATCCTGAGCAAGCAGGGGGGCCCACTCGTTGGTGACGGCACTGGCACAGGGCCCCTGATAGTACGGTGGTGTGTCTGATGGCGGGTGGGCCGAACCTGCACTTTCATCTGCAGCTTCCTCTTTGTCACCGTGTAAGATGGAACTGTATATGGGAAGGTCGCCACAGTGGCATTACCTTCCTCCTAGGGAGTGTGATGTCATGCTTGGGAGCAACGAAGGATCTCTCTAGCAGGTTAACTGATTGGGCGACGTTATTCCCACGAGTCATGACCCTCCAAAGAGCGTTCATGAAGGCAAAGTGTTTGTTTTACGTGGGCAGTATGGTTGCAAAGCTGAACCTTAAAGGAATGTCCAGAAGGGCACCACCAGGAGTGGAGCCTACGGTTAAATTCGACTCCACCTGGGAAACCTCAACCATGCCAGCTACAGAAAATATGCACACATTGCATGCTTAATTCCATTAACGAACGAGACTCCGTCATGCCCCGCGGTCCGAGTTCGGCTTACTAGAGGGACACGTGAGGCTCTGGCACATGAGATTGGCCAATAACTGGTGTGTCATGCCCTTACATGTCCGTGGCTGCATGTGCGCTACACTGAAAAGGCCAGCGTTTGTCGCTTACAGGTGCAGATAACCCGCTGAACAACGTTAGTGATGGGGATCTGTGATTACAATTATTACCCGCGAACGATGATTTCCCAGTAAGTGCAGGTCAACCGCAGTTCCGGAATTAGGCCTAACCGTCATTCCTGAAAAAATGAAAACCTTACGTGTGCAAACCACAGGTGCTGTAGCTTGCTTAACAGCTCGCCAGCCGTTCTCACGCCCAGTATGGATTACACGTGATTTCACAAAGGTGAGAAAGGGTACCGTATCCCCAGATAACATGTATGGATAGCATAGTCTACACATTCAAAATATATGTCTATACATCAGGAGGCAGACTCAGACGGTGTGAGGCCCAGCATGGCTTGCACGTGATTGCGCAAAGGTGAGAAAGGGTACCGTATCCCCGGATAACATGTATGGATAGCGTACACATTCAAAATATATGTCTATACATCAGGAGGCAGGCTCAGACAGCGTGAGGCCCAGTATGGCTTGCACGTGATTGCACAAAGGTGAGAAAGGGTACCGTATCCTCAGATAACATGTATGGATAGCGTACACATTCTAAATATATGTCTATACATCAGGAGGCAGGCTCAGACGGGGTGAGGCCCAGTATGGCTTGCACGTGATTGCACAAAGGTGAGAAAGGGTACCGTATCCCCGGATAACATGTATGGATAGCGTACACATTCAAAATATATGTCTATACATCAGGAGGCAGGCTCAGACGGTGTGAGGCCCAGTATGGTTTGCACGTAATTGCACAAAGGTGAGAAAGGGTACCGTATCCCCGGATAACATGTATGGATAGCGTACACATTCAAAATATATGTCTATACATCAGGAGGCAGGCTCAGACGGTGTGAGGCCCAGTATGGCTTGCACGTGATTGCACAAAGGTGAGAAAGGGTACCGTATCCCCGGATAACATGTATGGATAGCGTACACATTCAAAATATATGTCTATACATCAGGAGGCAGGCTCAGACGGTGATAGGCCCAGTATGGCTTGCACGTGATTGCTCAAAGGTGAGAAAGGGTACCGTATCCCCGGATAACATGTATGGATAGCATAGTCTACACTTTCAAAATATATGTCTATACATCAGGAGGCAGGCTCAGACGGTGTGAGGCCCAGTATGGCTTGCACGTGATTGCACAAAGGTGAGAAAGGGTACCGTGTCCCTGGATAACATGTATGGATAGCGTACACATTCAAAATATATGTCTATACATCAGGAAGCAGGCTCAGACGGTGTCAGGCACAGTATGGATATGAGGCCCAGACTACACAGCGGAGGAGCAGGGAGAGGTAAAGATTGCAAATGCTGGGGCCCTGCCCAAGCAAGGGGGGCCCACTCGTGGGCGTCAGTACTGGCACTGGGCCCCTCATAGTACGGCGGTGTGTCTGACGGCGGGTGTGCACCACCACCATCAGAGACACTTGATTGCACTATGAGGGACTAAGAGTCGGCCTACCCACCTGCCAGGGCAATGGCACTCGCACGGTGTCGTGCGCTAGATGGTGACCCCGGCCATGGGGGTGGAGGCAGCACAGTTAGGGAGTTTTAGAAAGTGGCATATGTTGATGTTGGACATTCAGCTGATGCAATAAGCAAAATAGGTCAAGTCCCAGGAAGAGGTGGACCAAAGCAAGCCATTTTTCTGTCACCCTATGTGTCATCAGGGGAAGGTGGGACAAAATCCTTGGAAACCCATGCATGGTTCATTTTAATGAAGGTTAGATCATCCACATTTTGGGTTGACAGACGGGTCCTTTTTTCTGTCAGGATTGATCCAGCTGCACTGAAGACTCTTTCCGATAGCACACTTGCAGCTGGGCAAGCGAGCTCCTGCAAGGCATATTGTGCCAATTCAGGCCAGGTGTCCAGTTTAGCGGCCCAATAGTCAAAGGGGAATGACCTGTGTGGGAGAACATCGATATGGGAGGAAAAGTAGTTTGTAACCATAGTTGACAACTGCTGTCTCCTGTCACTTTCCATCGATGCAGTATTACCAGTTGTGTGAGCGGTACTTGTAAAAACAGTCCACAAGATTGTCATGAAACCCCTGTCTCCAACGTCACTTCTGCTGTGTGCACCACGAACACCTCTGCCAAGCTGCCCCCGGCCCGTACGGCTCATGTGAGAACCATCACCGCTGCTGTGTGCTGGGAATGCCTCAAGCAACCGATTTACCAGAGTTGCTTGTTTATTAGCCAATATTAGGTCAAGGTTCTCGTGTGGCATGATGTTTTGTAATTTGCCTTTATAGCGTGGATCCAGGATGCTGGCCAACCAGTAGTCGTCGTCCTTCATCATTTTGGCAATGCGGGGGTCCCTTTTTAGGATCTGCAAGGCATAATCTGACATGTGGGCCAATGTTCCCGGTGTCAATGATGCACTGCGAGTGCTGGTTGGAGGAGCACTTTCTGGCAAATCCACATCCCTCCAGTCACGCACAAACCCTGTACCAGACCTTGCCACGCCAACATTTTCACTTGCCCCACGAGATGCATCCTCCTCCCCTAAGTCATCATCCCCATCATGCTCCTCCTCCTCCTCTTCTTTCTCCACCTCGTCCAGGAGAGGTCCCTGAGCAGACAATGGCTGAATGTCATCAAGGATTCCCTCCACCTCTTCCTCCTCGTCAATATTGGTTGCAGACGCCTGCTCCTTAAGGTGCGTCAAAGTTTGCATGAGCAGACGCATAAGTGGGATGCTCATGCTTAGGATGGCGTCGTCTGCGCTTACCAGCCGTGTGCATTCCTCAAAACACTGAAGGACTTTACAGAGGACTTTCAGCTTCGACCACTGCACACCTGTCAACTCCATGTCTGCTCTCAAAGTGCCTGGCCGTGTATCCTTCCACAAATGCATTATGGCCTGCCTCTGCTCGCACAGCCGCTCAACCATGTGCAGGGTGGAGTTCCACCTTGTTGCAATGTCGATAATGAGGCGGTGGTTGGGAAGGTGGAGCAATCGCTGCAGCTTCTGCATACGAATGGAGTGTACAGGCGACCAGCGGATGTGCGCGCACAGTCTTCGCACCTTCTGGAGCAGGGCTGTTAACTCCGGATAATTATTGAGGAAGCACTGCACCACCAGGTTCAAGGTGTGAGCCAAGCAAGGTATGTGGCTGAGTTATGAAAGGGCTATGGCTGCCACAAAATTACGGCCGTTATCACTAACTACCTTGCCTGCCTCAAGATGTACACTGCCCAGCCATGACTCAGTTTGTCGCTTCAAGTACCCGGCCAGCACCTCGGCGGTGTGTCTGTCGCCCAAACACATCATCTGCAACACAGCCTGCTGACGCTTTCCACTAGCTGCTCAATAGGGGGACACCTCATGTGCAACAGTGGCAGCTGCAGATGGAGTGCTCGTACGACTGCGCACTGTGGACGAGCTTTCGCTTCTGGAGGAGGAGGAGGGTCGAACGCCTACAGCCAACTGTTTCCTATACCGTGGGCTTGGCAGCACTGTCCCACCTCCGCTGTCCCCTGTGGACCCTGCATCCACCACATTAACCCAGTGTGCACTGATGGACACGTAACGGCCCTGGCCATGCCGACTGGACCATGCATCAGTTGTGAGGTGCACCTTTCCACTCACTGACTGCTTGAGTGCATGGTCAATGCGGTCTTTCACATGATGGTGGAGGGCTGGGATGGCTTTGCGAGAGAAGAAGTGGCGACTGGGTAGGTCATAGCGTGGTACTGCATAGGCCATGAGTTCGCGGAAAGCTGCGCTTTCCACCAACCAAAAGGGCATCATCTCAAACGAGATTAGTTTGGCAATGTGGGCGTTCAAGCCCAGTGTACGCGGATGAGAGACTGAGTACTTTCTTGACCTACTCATAGTGTCTGGGAGGGTGAGCTGGACTTGAGAGCTGCATATGGTGGAAGTAGCGGTGGACAGGGCGGACTGAGAGAGGGTTGATGATGGTGATGGATTTGGTGTTCTTTCTGATGGCCTAGAATCAGTCTTTCGTTGATATAATAGTGGGATTCCCTGACTGCTGTGGCCTTGCAACGACACCTCAACATTTGCTGCTGTGCTAACCGGTGGGCTTACAGTGGGGGAAACAATGTAGCGTTGCTGACTACCTTCTTTGTGATCAGTTGCACATGTGGCACTTGAGGTTTGGTGTTGTGTCCACGCTTGCAAGTGCATGGTGGTTAAATGTCTAAGCATGCAACTGGTATTCAAATTTTTCAGATTTTTCCCTCGTCTAAAGGTCTTTGCGCACTTCTTACAGATAACCTTGGCCTGATCATGAGGATTTTGTTCAAAAAAGTGCCACACTGCACTCTTCCTACTTTGGCAGACATTTTGCGGCCTAGCACGCTGTGATCTTTTGACCCTCTGGACAAGCTGTCCAGCAACTCTTTTGATTTTTGGAACCTGTCTTTGGAGTGCTCCAGGCCTGCCAGATAACAGCTGTTGCGATGTCGATGTCTGCTGTGGATGCTCCTCATCTGAGCTATTGGAAGCAGCACCCTCTTCCCCCAATGGATGCCAATCAGGGTCAACAACTGGGTCATCCATCACCTCCTCTTCAATGTCATGTGCACCTTCCTCTGTGTCACCGTGTATGGTGGTATAGTGTGCGGGAAGGGGCACCAGAGTCTCATCAGGGTCAGAATCTGGCTCTGTACACTGCGAGGACAATGTAGTGCTCTGAGTGAATGTACCAGCTGAATCATCTATCAGCGGCTGTGCATCAGTGCACTCCATGTCAGATTCATCTTGGCCTGGGTAATTCACCATTTCACTTGATAATCCAGGCATGGTATGTGAAAACAGCTCCATGGAGTAATCAGTAGTATGGCCTGCGTCATCCTTCATTCTTGGTTGGGGTGAAGGACACAAGGAAAGGTGTGGTTCATGAACATGAGCCTCCAATGACGACTCAGTGCTTTTACTTTTTACAACTTCAGAAGAGGAGGCGATAGAGCTGGAGGCTGAGTCAGCAATGTAAGACAAAACTTTTTCCTGATGCTCTGGCTTTAAAAGCGGTTTGCCAACTCCTAGAAAACTAAGCCTTCGAGGCCTTGTGGAGCCAGACGATGACGCAGGCTCAACACCTCCTGCATTCGGTCCTATTTTGCTCTTGCCACTACCATCAGATCCACCACCAACACCATCATTACCAGCTGCCAACCCCCGCCCAATTCCATGGCCTCTTCCACCAGCCTTCCTCATTTTTTGTAGAAATGTAGACAAAATCCAACAAACTATATAGTAATGTAAAACAAGGTACAAGGTGTCTATAGGACAGGGGAGATTTTGAATTTCTGCACACACTAGTGGACACTGGACACTTTTGGATTGTGTGAGGCCCACTGAATATCAGAGCGATATGTCACAGGCTCGATGGCACAGGTGTGAAAAAAGTGACTACAGGATCACAGAGATTTTGAATTTCTGCACACACTAGTGGACACTGGACACTTTTGGATTGTGTGAGGCCCACTGAATATCACAGCGATATGTCACAGGCTCGATGGCACAGGTGTGAAAAAAGTGACTACAGGATCACAGAGATTTTGAATTTCTGCACACACTAGTGTACACTGGACACTTTTGGATTGTGTGAGGCCCACTGAATATCAGAGCGATATGTCACAGGCTCGATGGCACAGGTGTGAAAAAAGTGAATACAGGATAAGGGAGATTTTGAATTTCTGCACACACTAGTGGACACTGGACACTTTTGGATTGTGTGAGGCCCACTGAATATCTGAGCGATATGTCACAGGCTCGGTGGCACAGGTGTGAAAAAAGTGACTACAGGATCACAGAGATTTTGAATTTCTGCACACACTTGTGGACACTGGACACTTATGGATTGTGTGAGGCCCACTGAATATCAGAGCGATATGTCACAGGCTCGATGGCACAGGTGTGAAAAAAGTGAATACAGGATAAGGGAGATTTTGATTTTCTGCACACACTAGTGGACACTGGACACTTTTGGATTGTGTGAGGCCCACTGAATATCAGAGCGATATGTCACAGGCTCGATGGCACAGGTGTGAAAAAAGTGACTACAGGATCACAGAGATTTTGAATTTCTGCACACACTTGTGGACACTGGACACTTATGGATTGTGTGAGGCCCACTGAATATCAGAGCGCTATGTCACAGGCTCGATGGCACAGGTGTGAAAAAAGTGACTACAGGATAAGGGAGATTTTGAATTTCTGGGAGATTTTGAATTTCTGCAGACACTTGTGGACACTGGACACTTGGATTGTGTGAGGCCCACTGAATATCAGAGCGCTATGTCACAGGCAGAAATTGGCTAGTGTATCACAAACTACAAGGTGTATGTAGAATTGGGCAGAATAGGAATCTCCCTAGAGTGTAGGTCTGTAAGAACGGAACAAGTCCTCCACTCATCCTTCCACAGTGACACACAGATAGCTTCACTGTGGCCGTGATAACAGCCGTTACACGGTACTGAGAGGAGCGTGCACGTACACGGCTGTCCGGTGTACGTAAAATTGTCAAGCTCCATGTTTTTTAAGTATACGGACTGACACACGCTGTCTCTCTATAGTTTTGAATGTGATCAAACAGCAAATATATTTAACTATTTGAAAGCTAGACAAAACTGGTAGGTGCAGGTCTGTAAGAACGGAACATGTCCTCGACTTATTCTCACAGAGTGACACAGATAGCTTCACTGTGGCTGTGATAACAGCCGTTACACGGTACTGAGAGGAGCGTGCACGTACACGGCTGTCCGGTGTACGTAAAATTGTCAAGCTCCGTGTTTTTTAAGTATACGGACTGACACACGCTGTCTCTCTATAGTTTTGAATGTGATCAAACAGCAAATATATTTAACTGTTTGAAAGCTAGACAAAACTAGAAGGTGCAGGTCTGTAAGAACGGAACATGTCCTCGACTTATTCTCACAGAGTGACACACAGATAGCTTCACTGTGGCTGTGATAACAGCCGTTACACGGTACTGTGTGAGGAGCGTACACCGCTGTATGGTGTGAAAAAATGCACGCTCAGTACCTCAGCAGGACAAAAAAAAAAAATTGGTATTGCTTTTAAAATAGCAGTTTGCAGAGCAGTGGGTAAACAGCAATGCAGCTGTCAGGAAGCCTTAGAAGGCAGCCTAACAACCAACACCGCTGATCCATCACAATATAGCCTCCCCTTGCACTGCACACACAGTGACTGGTGTGTTGTACAGGCAAAATCGCTAGCAGCAGAAGCAGTTTTTTTTTCTTCTTCCCTGCCTAACGCTCTCCCTACAGAATCAGCAGCAGCAACCTCTCCCTATGCTAAGATCGGCAGAAGTAAGATGGCGGTCGGCGTGCACGCCCTTTTATACCCCCTGTGACGCCCACCAAAGCAAGCCAATCACTTGCATGCCCTTCTGAAAGATGGTGGTGACCCCTGCCTATGTCATCACGTTGCCCACAGTGTCCGTGGATGCTGATTGGCTGAAAAAGAGCGCAAAACAAACTTTTGAAAGGCGACTTTGGCGCGTAAGTCGCCGACCTCGTGGCCGACCTCATACTAGGGTCGGGTTTCGTTTCATGAAACCCGACTTTGCCAAAAGTCGGCGACTTTTGATATTTTTCGACCCGTTTCGCTCAACTCTACTAATCACGGTAAAAACTCCCGGGAGAATTCTCAGAGGCGATGCTGACCCTCAATTACTTTGTGAAGACAGCGAAAACAGTTCTTGTGAAGAAAGGTTTGCTGTATCACAGTACCGTGGAACCCATCACCGTTACTCATCTCCATCAAATTGTGATCACAGGTACAGATGTAGACATTGTCCTCACTGCCTATCATGATCTGTCAGGTAACTTTGGAGTGCAAAAGACACAAGCCACAGGCCGTAGGCGATTCTATTGGATTGGCATGAGAGGACACATTTAAAAATGTGGGCAGGAATTTCACACGTCTGTAAGCCGGAAAAACGTGAAAGCTGATGATAAACCACCACTGCATCTCATTGTGAGTCGACGTCCATAACAAATGGAAGCCATTGATCATCTGATTATAGAGCCCAGCAGGACAGGGCATAGCTACGTCTTAACCATCATCTATCATTTCACCAAATTTGTATTGGCCGTCCCAGTGAAGTATTTAACAGGCCAGACTACACAGTGGTGGAGCAGGGAGAGGTAAGTATTGCAAGTGCTGGGGCCCTGAGCAAGCATGGGGGGCCCACTCATTGGCGGCAGTACTGGTGGGTCGCCCTCCCAGGGCTGTGGGGTACTCGGTACTGGGCCGGTGTCAGTGGGTTGTGTCACAGCAGCGGTGACCTGGACCGTGGCCCTGGGAACCCAAGTAATGGGGGAATGTAGTTAATGAAATGGAATAGTTCGTGACGCCACCTGTGGTGCTCGGCAAGGGAGGTGTTAAGCCGACGCTGCATGCAGATCCACTGGGACTGATGGTAGGGTGCAGCAAGGGTGTAAAAGATCCCCACAGGTGAAGCTATAGTCCCAGGGCAGCGTAGAGGTGGATGGCACGATGATGTAGCAGTGCCGTAAGGGTAGGAAGCAGACAAGACACAGCGGGGTGCAATTTCTGTACCTTTACTTGATAACTGCAGTCCAGGGTCCTGATTACAGATGGTAACAGAGCAGACTAGCCTGGAAGCAACTCAGGGATTCTCTCTCAGCAGACGGGCTGTGCAGTCTCCGTCCTAACGCTTGTTTGAATGAAGCACTCCAGTACTAAGTTACTCTGAAGTTCCTCCTGTCAGATGTTCCCAAGAACCTTACTTGCACGGCAGACAGCTGTAGCCTCTCTCGGGGACTCCTCTCGCTCTGAGTCCTGGCTTTCTATCCACGCTGTTGTTGTGCCTCAAGTCTTAGATGGGAATAGGGCATTTACAGCCTCCTACTCCTCTGGTATCTGCTGTAGGACCGTTAGTATCCGTACAACCGTGGAGACCAGGCTCCAGTTCATGCGCTCTCAAGCTGAGGGAGCTCTCCTTCCTAGCTCAACTTCCAGCTTCTCTCTCCATGTCTGCACACTTCACCGTCCGCAGACTAACTGACTACTCCCTCCTCCTGGCCCTCAGAGGGCACTCCTCCCTTTAATCCTGGTTCAGAGTTCCCCCTGCTGGCCTGGAGTGGAACTGTGTTGCATGTATGGATTGACTGCAAGAGAGACCCATCATTGCCTCCAAGCCTGGCATTACCCTCCTCTGGAGGAAGGCAAAGCCACTGTGGTGGCCATACTCCTGGGGGTGCCACATTCCCCCCTAGTGCAAGTCAGCACTCCTGGGCTGAACAAAAACATGAAACATATATACAGTTAGACAATAACAATTGCACAAGAGTTAAAAAAATGAAAAAGTTACAAAAACCAAGAGCTTCAGTTTTTGACCACACACAAGTCCTGTGGTTCAGTGTACATAAAATAAATTCTAAAGGAAACTCTTACAGGTTACCTGTAGGCACAAAACTTGAGAACAGTTACATATTTACACACACAAGTTCAACATTTACATTTATTTTGCTATATACGATATCTAAGGGGTGGTATACCTTGTGTGGTGCTGGTAGACCTGCGCAAGACTGGTGTAGTGGGTAATGTACTGGATACACTACTGGGGGTTCTATGTAACACAGGGATATTAGACTGTCTGTGAACTCGTAGACTCACCAAGGGTACAACAGGTTCACCACTGGCAGGGCGAGGGTTCTCTGGCTCCACTGCTGGTGTGGCATCTGCTACCCGATTTTCCTGATTCTCTTGAGTCACATCTTCCGGTACTACCAATTGGGGAAACAGCAATACTGGCACCACTATAGCATTGTTCACTCTAGTCCAATTCCCAGGAAATTCTCCAAGCACTGTGCTGACCTTCTCTTCTTCCAGTATGGGTTGGATGTTATATGGTTCTTCTTTTCTTTCCTTCAACTGGTCAGGACACAACTTCAAATGATCTCTCGATACCGCTGCTGAGGTCTCTCCTCCATCTTTACTCACAAGGCATACCTTAGTATTATCAAAGTTCGAGGGCAGAATGGTATAAGGTTCAGCTTCCCATTGATCATCCAATTTGTGCAATCTTCTCTTTCATTCAAGACTTGCTCTCCCGGCGACAAAGGAACGGCAGGTGCATTTTGATTGTAAAGCTTCTCCTGCTTTTGTCTTGCCTTGGCCAAACTCTTCTCCACACATTCTTGAACTCTTCTGTACTGTTGCTGCCTCTCCGTGTCCCAGTCAGCATCTGGGGACACCACTTCAGGTTTCAGGACTCCCATGTCCAAGTCAATAGGCATCTTACCAGGTCTTGCTCTCATCAAGTAGGCTGGGGAACAGTTGGTGGAGCTCACTGGGATATGGTGTAGAGGTCCACCAGATCGGGCAACTTCTCTGGCCACAGATTCCTCTCCTCCAAGGGCAAAGTCTTCAGGAGGTCAATCACTACCTGGTTCATCTTCTCGCACATGCCATTGGTCTGTGGGTGGTACGGCGTTGTCCGGATCTTCTTACAACCATACAGGTTACAGAATTCTTGGAACACTTCTGCCTCGAAAGCTGGACCTTGATCTGTCAGCACTAGTGTTGAGCATTCCGATACCGCAAGTATCGGGTATCGGCCGATACTTGCTGTATCGGAATTCCGATACCGACTTCCGATATTTTTTCAATATCGGAATTCGGCATCGGAATCGGAAGTTCAGTTGATTGACGGCCTGACATCATCATGATGCGCGGTGTGTGCGCATCATGATGCGCCGTCATTTCGGGCCTTCCGGGGGTCTCTGCCGGCCTGCCGGGGGGCTGTGCCGGCCTGCCGGGGGGCTGTGTGGACTGCCCGGGGTCTGTACCGGCCTGCCGGGGGGCTGTGCCGGCCTGCCGGTGGTCTGTGCACCCTGTGGGGGTCTGTACCGGCCTGCCGGGGGGCTGTGCCGGCCTGCCGGGGGGCTGTGCTAGCATCGTCCGATGGGACTACAAGTCCCATCGGGCGATGCCTGCTACCATGACAGTGATTGACACATTAGCCAATGATGGGACAGTAGTAGTCCCATCATCCGGCTAATGTGTTAAATGTTAAAAAAAAAAAAAAAAAAAAACTACATACATACTACATGCATGCTACATACATACTACATGCATGCTACATACATACTACATATATACTACATACATACTACATACATGCTACATACATACTGCATGCTACATACATACTACATACATACTACATGCATGCTACATACATACTACATACATACTACATGCATGCTACATACATACTACATATATACTACATGCATGCTACATACATACTACATATATACTACATACATACTACATACATGCTACATACATACTGCATGCTACATACATGCTACATACATACTACATACATACTACATACATACTACATGCATGCTACATACATACTACATATATACTACATGCATGCTACATACATACTACATATATACTACATACATACTACATACATGCTACATACATACTGCATGCTACATACATGCTACATACATACTACATACATACTACATACATACTACATGCATGCTACATACATACTACATGCATGCTACATACATACTACATGCATGCTACATACATACCACATACATACTACATGCATGCTACATACATACTACATGCATGCTACATACATACCACATACATACTACATGCTACATACATACCACATATATACTACATACATACAATACATTCATACAATACATACATAGACATACAGTACATATAACATAGAGTAACATACTTACCAATACTTGTCACATTGTTCCCCGAAGCCATTGTCTTTTCCGGGATAAATATTAACATAACAAACCACAAAAATACTCACCCACGATCCGAAGCAGTCCACGAGTGTGTCCCACGACGATCTTGGGTAGAGAACTGCAGCATCAGATGATGCTGCCGTTCTCTACGGGCTGCAGGAATCCAATGACGGAAGGTAGGTATCCTTCCGCACTGTATTCCTCCGCCACTTAAAAAAAAAAAGTCCCTAGTCTCACTTTATGCCATTGCTGTGTGGGAATTTCCCACACAGACTAGGGACTTTTTTTTTTTTAAGTGGCGGAGGAATACAGTGCGGAAGGATACCTACCTTCCGTCATTGGATTCCTGCAGCCCGTAGAGAACGGCAGCATCATCTGATGCTGCAGTTCTCTACCCAAGATCGTCGTGGGACACACTCGTGGACTGCTTCGGATCGTGGGTGAGTATTTTTGTGGTTTGTTATGTTAATATTTATCCCGGAAAAGACAATGGCTTCGGGGAACAATGTGACAAGTATTGGTAAGTATGTTACTCTATGTTATATGTACTGTATGTCTATGTATGTATTGTATGAATGTATTGTATGTATGTAGTATATATGTGGTATGTATGTAGCATGTAGTATGTATGTGGTATGTATGTAGCATGCATGTAGTATGTATGTAGCATGCATGTAGTATGTATGTAGCATGCATGTAGTATGTATGTAGTATGTATGTAGTATGTATGTAGTATATATGTAGTATATATGTAGTATGTATGTAGCATGTAGTATGTAGCATGCATGTAGTATATATGTAGTATGTATGTAGCATGTAGTATGTATGTAGCATGCATGTAGTATATATGTAGTATGTATGTAGCATGTAGTATGTATGTAGCATGCATGTAGTATATATGTAGTATGTAGCATGTAGTATGTATGTAGCATGCATGTAGTATGTAGCATGTAGTATGTATGTAGCATGCATGTAGTATATGTGTTATGTATGTAGCATGCATGTAGCATGCATGTAGTATGTATGTAGTATATATGTGGTATGTATGTAGCATGCAGTATGTATGTAGCATGCATGTAGTATATATGTAGTATGTATGTTGCATGTAGTATTTATGTAGTATGAATGTAGCATGTATGTAGTATGTAGTATGAATGTAGCATGTATGTAGTATGCATGTTGTATGTATGTAGCATGTAATTTTTTTTTTTTTTTACATTTAACACATTAGCCGGATGATGGGACTACTACTGTCCCATCATTGGCTAATGTGTCAATCACTGTCATGGTAGCAGGCATCGCCCGATGGGACTTGTAGTCCCATCGGACGATGCCTGCACAGACCCCCGGAGCCTGCACAGACCACCGGCAGGCCGGCACAGCCCCCCGGCAGGCCGGCACAGCCCCCCGGCAGGCCGGCACAGCCCCCCGGCAGGCCGGCACAGCCCCCCGGAGCCTGCACAGCCCCCCGGCAGGCCGGCACAGCCCCCCGGCAGGCCGGCACAGCCCCCCGGAGCCTGCACAGACCACCGGCAGGCCGGCACAGACCACCGGAGCCTGCACAGACCCCCTGGCAGGCCGGCACAGCCCCCCGAAAGGCCCGTACAGACCCCAGAGAGGCTGTACAAGGGCAGGAAAGGGTTTTTCTTATTCCGATACCGGAAGTCCCATAGACTTGAATGGGACTTCCGGTATCGGAATCGGCGATACCGATACTTTTTTTAAAGATCGGCCGATACCATCCGATACGATACTTTGAAGTATCGGACGGTATCGCTCAACTCTAGTCAGCACTCTTTCAGGATACCCATGTGGTCTACAGAAGTGCTGCTGGAAACGCTCTGGCTGCTGTCCTGGCAGTTTGATCTTTGACAGGCACAACTACCAGGAATCTTGAGTAGTGGTCCACAATGGTAAGAGCATAGATGTAGCCTGACCGGCTTGGAACCAGCTTCACATGGTCCAGGGCTACCAACTCAAGGGGCTGTTTGGTGATGATTTGCTGTAGGGGAGCTCTCTGGCTGTCCCGATCCTTTCTGCGCAGGTTACATTGTCCACACTCCCGGCACCACCTCTCAATAGCTTTCCTCATACCAGCCCAGTAGAACCTCTCTCGGAGCAATACTTCCAACTTCTTCCATCCAAAGTGTCCAGCTCCATTGTGGTATGCTTCCAGGACCATTGATGCCTCTCTCTTTGGGACTATCACCTGCCAGACCAGCTCATGAGTACGGGCATTGATACTCCTCTGACACAGCTTCCCTTCATAAATGAACAGCCGGCCTCTCTCCTTCCACAACTGCTGAGTTTCTTCGGGAGCATCTGACTCTGGACGTGAGTCAGCTTGGGCCAGCAGCTCCTTCACCAGGCGGACTGCAGGGTCACTATCTTGCGTTTCTGCCCAATCATGATGGGGCAATGGGTTCAGGGTGACCTCCTTCAAGCCAGACCGCCTGTTACTCACTCCTTGAGCACGCTGGGCCGCAAGTGGCCGGTGCAAGGGTGTTATCTCTATCTCTTCAAGAGCCTCAGGGTCTTCTCCGGCATCTGGTAGGTTAGGCATTCTGGACAGCGCATCAGCATTGGCATTCTTGTGCCCTGCTCGGTACTTGATGGTAAACTCATAGTTCGATAGCCGAGCCATCCATCGCTGTTCCAGTGCACCTAGTTTTGCAGTGTCCAAATGCATCAACGGATTGTTGTCCGTGAAGATAGTGAACTTGGCAGAGGCTAGGTAGTGTTTGAACCTTTCGGTGACAGCCCAGACTATGGCAAGGAACTCCAGCTTGAAAGAACTGTAATTATCAGGGTTCCTTTCAGTGGGGCGCAGCTTCCTGCTGGCATAAAAGATCACTCTTTCTTTCCCATTCTGTACCTGCGACAGTACTGCTCCTAGTCCCACGTTGCTGGCATCTGTGTACAGCACAAAGGGTTTGTCATAATCTGGGTAGGCCAGAACTTCGTCTCCTGTGAAAGCCATCTTCAATCTGATGAAGGACCTTTCCAACTCTTCAGTCCATTCAAAGGTGGAATTTTTCTGTTTGGTCTCCTTGGACTGCCCCACCAGGAGATTTTGCATAGGGGTGGCTATTTCAGTAAAGCCCTTGATGAATCTTCGGTAGTAGCCTACCAGTCCAAGGAATTGGCGTACTTCATGAAAGTTGCTGGGCTTCGGACAGTCCCGGATGACTGTGGCCTTGTCAGGATCTGGTGCCACACCTTCTGCACTGACCACATGACTGAGGTACTGCACCTTGGGCTTCAGGAGGTGGCACTGGGAAGGCTTCACCTTCAGGCCAAAATTGGACAAAGCTTCAAACACTTCAGTCAGGTGCTCCAGATGATCTTCATAGGTTTTGGAGAAAACAATGACATCATCCAGGTACAACAGGACCGTCTCAAAGTTCATGTGTCCCAGGCAGCACTCCATCAGCCGTTGAAATGTTCCTGGAGCAGTGCAGAGCCCAAATGGCATATAATTGAACTCACAGAGACCCATTGGAGTGGTAAATGCTGTTTTCTCCTTGTCTGCCTCTGCCACGGGAACCTGCCAATACCCACTGGTGAGAGCCAAGGTGGAAAAGTAATTAGCAGTTTTAAGTGCAGCTAATGATTCCTCAATTCTAGGTAATGGGTAGGCATCTTTATGTGTAATGCTGTTAATTTTCCTGTAATCAACACACATTCTCATGGTACCATCCTTTTTCTTTACAAACACTATTGGAGCTGCCCAGGGGCTACAACTGTCTCTGATGACCCCTGCCTCCTTCATCTCCCTCAATATACTCTTAGCACACTGATATTGTGTTGGGGGTATAGGTCTGTACCTCTCCTTTATGGGTGGATGGTCTCCCTTGGGGATATGATGTTGAACCCCCTTTGCCTGCCCAAAATCTAGTGGGTGTTTGCTGAATACCCGCTCTTACTCTTGTGTCACTCTGTAAACCCCATTTTTCTGGTATGAAGGTGTAGAGTCAGTTCCCACCTGTAGTTGCTGACACCACTCATCTGGCTGCTTCACAGAGCCATTGTCTTCCACCTGATCAGATGAGACCAAGGGTTCTGCTGCCTGCAATGAGTTGTTATTAACAGTGAGTAGCTTAGCAACTGTGGCGTACCGAGATATTGTGGCTTCCTCTTCCCCACAATTCAAAAGGCGTACAGATACTCTCCCCTTTCGTACATCAACCACCCCTCTGGCTGTCAGGACAGTGGGCCTGCTCTTGGAGTATACTGGTTCTACCAACGCCTGGTAATCTCTTCCTCTAAGACCTATAGCTGCCCGACACCAAACCAACATTTCACATCTGGGGGCATTGCAATGGGAAAAGCATCAACTTATGGAACTAGTTTATGGACTTTAGTGCGCTGCTCGACCAAATAATGAATCCAGGTTAAGTTGAAAGATTAACCATTTATTTTCCAACGCGTTTCGAAGTATACATTTACTTCTTCCTCAGGGGAAGCATCACTCACTCTGACGCTGCCAATCTCTCCACCAGAGAGTTCTACCTGCTGCCTTTGCATCAGGGCTCGGATCTCCTTCTGCAAGACTCGTTGTTCTCCGGAACCAGCAGTCTCAGCCACCTGTTGCAACAAGACAATAACCTCGGACAGACAGTTTTCAATTACATTTGTACCAAGAGTTATCATGGGATTACATTCACGTCGGTCAATATCAACAACTATTAAACCTTGAGACTTTAGCTCTACCCGCCCCACTTTGACAGTAATTTCTTTACATCCTATCTGCGGTAAAGACTGACCATTACTAGCAACTACTGTCAGTTCATCAGTTGGGCCACGGGTAAGCTCTGAATCATCCCAATATCTCTTGTACAGAATGTACGGCATAGTGGTCACCTGGGAGCCAGTGTCCAGCAAAGCGTTCATGGGGATGCCATCAATCACCACAGGAAGGATTGGTCTCCCTCCCACATACTTGGCTCTCCAGTTCCTTGGGCTTGGGGATCCTACTCCTGGGAGTTGGCCCTCTGCCCCAGGGGTTGCTGGTTTAAAGGACAATATCTTGCAAGATGACCGGCCTTGTAGCAGCGACGACAGATGGGACGTCCGTCCTGGTCATAGCGATCGTTGTTCCTCCCTTGAAGTGGCGGGGCTTTTCTCCTCCGGAGCCACGGGACATACTCTGGACTGGAAGCAAGCTGGATCTTTTCTTTTTGTAGGACACTTGTAGAGACTGCACGGTTTTAGTAAGTGCAGCCATTCCTTTGGTCAACTCCTGGACCTGAAGACGCAGCTCCTCAGTTGGATCTTTATCCAGAGTCTGTGCATCAGCCTCCACAGGGATGGAAGGAAAAGAAGTTGCTTCCTGATGGTAGGTGATCGCTGGGCGCCTAGGGGGCGCTGGACGGCTGTCAGTGGACTCCTGCAGTACCTGAATAGCCCTGTCCTTAAAATCAGCAAAGTCCAGATCAGGGTTTTGCAGGGTTAGAATACGCAACTGTCCTCTGTGGGTACTGGATAGGAGTCCTTCAATGAACTGCTCCTTTAACAGTTTATCTTCCTTCTTTACACTGTCAAGATCAACTTGCTTAACTGCTCGCAGCGCCTCCTGCAGATTGAGAGCATAATCCCTGATGCTGTCCTGCACCTTCTGTTTACAGCCAAAGAATCTCATCTTGATTTCAGCTGCAGTGCGGGTGTCAAAGGTGCTTCTCAGCTTGGCCATGATTTTTGCAACAGTCTCTTTATCAGTGTCCTGCCAGGCTTTCACCTCTCTCTGTGCTGCACCCGTTAGCTGTCCAATCATGATATTCACTTTCTGGCTTTCAGACAGAGGGTATACTTTAAACAAACTGCACAGTCTCTCTTTAAATTCACTCAGGGTATGCGACTCACCCGAGTACTGCGGTAGCCAGGCCGCTCCCGATATGTAGGGCATAGACAGAGGCATTATGGAGACCACTGTGGCAGGCGCTCCTCCTGGCGGTGCTGCGGGGTTGACAACGGCGCCTGCCGCTGCATCGCCATTGGGCACGGACATCCTATCCCACCCTAGTTAACGTTAGCCAGGGCCGGGGGTTCTGGGAGCTCACCGGCAGCCGCTTCACAGGTCCGACGCTCCGGGCTGTAGGACTCAGCTCCTCCTCCTCTCGCTCGCTGTCCTCTCTTCCCGCGCGGCACTTTGCTTCTTCGCGCTCTGCGGCAGGCTCCGCCCATGAAGGCCCGCCTCTTTCTTCCCGCGCGCGCCAAGCAGCACGGCAATGGCGGCTATTGGCGCCAATTATACACACAGTCTTTTTGCACAAACACAGTCTATGGCACACAGGACCCGGGGGGTACCGGGCTCCGTAATCCTGTTTGTGACGCCAAATTGGCTCGCCCTCCCAAGGTTGTGGGGTACCCGGTACCGGGCCGGTGTCAGTGGGATGTGTCACAGCAGCGGTGACCCGGACCGTGGCCCTGGGAACCCAAGTAATGGGGGAATGTAGTTAATGGAATAGTTCGTGACGTCACCTGTGGTGCTCGGCAAGGGAGGTGTTAAGCCGACGCTGCATGCAGATCCACTGGGACTGATGGTAGGGTGCAGCAAGGGTGTAAAAGCTCCCCACATCCCCACAGGTGAAGCTATAGTCCCAGGGCAGTGTAGAGGTGGATGGCACGGTGATGTAGCAGTGCCGTAAGGGTAGGAAGCAGACAAGACACAGCGGGGTGCAATTTCTGTACCTTTACTTGATAACTGCAGTCCAGGGTCCTAATTACAGATGGTAACAGAGCAGGCTAGCCTGGAAGCAACTCAGGGATTCTCTTTCAGCAGACGGGCTGTGCAGTCTCCGTCCTAACGCTTGTTTGAATGAAGCACTCCAGTACTAAGTTACTCTGAAGTTCCTCTTGTCAGATGTTCCCAAGAACCTTACTTGCACGGCAGACAGCTGTAGCCTCTCTCGGGGACTCCTCTCACTCTGAGTCCTGGCTCTCTATCCACACTGCTGTTGTGCCTCAAGTCTTAGATGGGAATAGGGCATTTACAGCCTCCTACTCCTCTGGTATCTGCTGTAGGACCGTTAGTATCCGTACAATCGTGGAGACCAGGCTCCAGTTCATGCGCTCTCAAGCTGAGGGAGCTCTCCTTCCTAGCTCAACCTCCAGCTTCTCTCTCCACATCTGCACACTTCACCCTCCGCAGACTAACTGACTACTCCCTCCTCCTGGCCCTCAGAGGGCACTCCTCCCCTTAATCCTGGTTCAGAGTTCCCCCTGCTGGCCTGGAGTGGAACTGTGTTGCATGTATGGATTGACTGCGAGAGAGACCCATAATTGCCTCCAAGCCTGGCATTACCCTCCCCTGGAGGAAGGCAAAGTCACTGTGGCGGCCATACTCCTGGGGGCGCCACACTGGCACAGGGCCCCTCATAGTACGCTGGTGTGTCTGACGACTGGTGTGCACCCCCACCATCAGAGACACTTGATTCTACTATGAGGGACCTTGTGCCAGTGCCGTTGCATAAGAGTGTGCCCACCAACCTGTCCAGGGTAACGGCACTCGCATGGGTGCGTGCGCCAGGTGGTGACCCCGCCCTGTGGGGGGAGGCAGCCCAGTTAGGGAGGTGGAAAAATTGGCATATGTTGATGTTGGACATTCAGCATCTGCAAATGGAGTAATTGGAGAAGTCCGCGGAAGAGGAGGACAAAAGCAAGCCATTTTTCTGGCAACCTACGTGTCAGCAGGGGAGGGTGGGACAAAATCCTTTGAAACCCATGCATGGTCCATTTTAATGGGTCGACAGACGGGTCCTTTTTTCTGTCAGAATTGATCCAGCAGCACTGAAGACTCGTTGAGATAACACACTAGCAGCAGGGCAAGCGAGCTCCTGTAAGGCATATTGTGCCAATTCAGGCCAGGTGTCAAGTTTACTGGCCCAATAGTCAAATGGGAATGACCAGTGAGGGAGAACATCGATATGGGAGGAGAAGTAGTTTGTTACCATAGTTGACAACTGCTGTCTCCTGTCACTTTCGATCGATGCAGTATTACCAGTCGTGTGAGCGGTACTTGAAAAATCAGTCCACGACATGGTCATGAAACCCCTGTGTCCAACGTCACTTCGGCTGTGTGCACCACGAACACCTCTTCCATGTTCCCCCCTATGGCTCGTTGGAAAAACATCACTGCCGCTGTGTGCTGGGAATGCCTCAAACAAACGGTTTACCAGAGTCGCTTGTTTGTTAGCTAATATTAGCGCTAGGTTCTCCTGTGGCATGATGTTTTGGAATTTGCCTTTATAGCGTGGATACAGGATGCTGGCCAACCAGTAGTCGTCATCGTTCATCATTTTGGCAATGCGGGGGTCCCTTTTTAGGATCTGCAAGGCATAATCAGACATGTGGGCCAATGTTCCAGGTGTCAATGATGCACTGCGAGTGCTGGGTGGAGGAGCACTTTCTGGCAAATCCACATCCCTCCAGTCACGCACAAACCCTGAACCTGACCTTGCCACGCCAACATTTTTTCTTGCCCCCTGAGAAGCATCCTCCTCCCCAAAATAATCTTCCCCATCATCCTCCTCCTCTTCCTCTTCTTCCTCCACCTCGTCCACGAGACTTCCCTGAGCAGACAATGGTTGACTGTCATCAAGGCTTCCCTCCTCCTCTTCCTCCTTGGCTGCTGATGCCTGCTCTTTAATGTACATCAAAGTTTGCATGTACAGACGCATAAGTGGGATGCTCATGCTTATGATGGCGTCATCTGCTCTTACCAGCCGTGTGCATTCCTCAAAACACTGAAGGACTTTACAGAGGTCTTTCAGCTTCGACCACTGCGCACCAGACAACTCCATGTCTGCCTGCAAACTGCCTGCCCGTGTATCCTCCCACAAATGAATTACAGCCTGCCTCTGTTCGCACAGCCTCTGAGCCATGTGCAGGGTGGAGTTCCACCTTATTGCAATGTCGATAATTAGGAGGTGCTTGGGAAGGTGGAGCAATCGCTGCAGCTTCTGCATACGACTGGAGTGTACGAGCGACCGGCGGATGTGCGAGTACAGTCTTCGCACCTTATGGAGCAGGGGTGTTAACTCCGGATAATTATTGAGGAAGCACTGCATCACCAGGTTCAAGGTGTGAGCCAGGCAAGGTATGTGTGTGAGCTTTGTAAGGGCTATGGCTGCCACAAAATTCCGGCCATTATCACTTACTTCCTTGCCTTCCTCAAGATGTAGACTGACCAGCCATGACTCAGTTTGTCGCTGCAAGTATTCGGCCAGTACCTCCACGGTGTGTCTGTTGTCTCCCAAACACATCACCTTCAGCACAGCCTGCTGACGCTTACCATTAGCTGTTCGTTAGTGGGACACCTCGTGTGCAACATTGGCAGCTGAGGATGCAGTGCTCGTGCAACTGCGCTCTGTGGACGAGCTTTCGCTTCTGGAGGAGGAGGAGGGTCGAACGCCTACAGCCAACTGTTTCCTATACTGTGGGCTAGGCAGCACTGTCCCACCGCCGCTGTCCCCTGTGTACCCTGCATCCACCACATTAACCCAGTGCGCAGTGATGGACACGGCCCTTGCCATGCCTACTGGACCATGCATCTGTTGTGAGGTGCACCTTTCCACTCACTGATTGCTTGAGTGCATGGACAATGCGGTCTTTCACATGCACGTGGAGGGCTGGGATGGCTTTACACGAAAAGAAGTGCCGACTGGGTAGGTCATAGCGTGGTACTGCGTAGGCCATGAGCTCGCAGAAAGCTTTGCTTTCAACCAACCGGTAGTGCATCATCTCTAACGAGATTAGTTTGGCACTGTGGGCGTTCAAAGCCAGTGTATGCAGATGAGAGGATGAGTACTTTCTTGTCCTACTCAGAGACTCTGGTAGGGTGAGCTGGACTTGAGAGCTGCATATGGTGGACCTAGCAGTGGACATGGCGGACTGAGAGAGGGTTGGAGATGGTGTTGGTGGTCTTGCTGATGGCCTAGATTCAGTCTTTTGTAGCAATAACATTGTGATTCCATGACTGCTTTGCCCTTGCGACGACACCGTGACATTTGCTGCTGGTGGTGTGCTAATCGGTGGGCTTACAGTAGGGGAAGTGATGTAGCGTTGCTGACTACCTTCATTCGGAGCAGATGCACATGTGGTATGTGAGGTTTGGTAGTCCGTCCACGCTTGCAAGTGCATGGTGGTTAAATGTCTAAGCATGCAACTGGTATTCAAATTTCTCTGATTTTTCCCTCGGCTAAAGGTCTTTGCGCACTTCTTACAGATAACTTTTGCCTGATCATTAGGATTTTGTTCAAAAAAGTGCCACACTGCACTCTTCCTACTATGGAAGACATTTTGAGACCTTGCACGCTGTGCTAATTTGACCGCCTGGCTAAGCTGTCCTGCAACTCTTTTGGTTTTTGTAACACGTTTTTTGACTGCTACGGTCATGCCAGAAAACAGCTTTTGCGATGTCATTGCCTGCTGCGGTTCCTCCTCCTCCTCTTCTGAGCTATTGGCAGCGGCACCCTCTTCCCCCAATGGATGCCAATCTGGGTCAACAACTGGGTCATCCATCACCTCCTCTTCAATTTCATGTGCACCTTGCTCTGTGTCACCGTGTAAGGTGGTATAGTATGCAGGAAGGGGCACCTGAGTTTCATCAGGGTCTGATTCTGCCTCAGTACACTGTGAGGACAATGTAGTTGTCACGATCCAGGTTGGATCTGACAGTTTAAATGCACAAAGTAACTTTTTTTTCCTTTGGCTGTGTGCCAAAGGTGGTTTTGCCCCCGGTGGCCATTAGGGTCATTGCACTGTGGTGATTTCAGTTGTGGTTTTCCCCCCGGTGGCCAATAGGGTTATTGCACTCTGGTTACCTTAGTTTGTGCACGTGATTATGTAACAGGCGTGATTGCTCCATAAAAGAGTATCAGGTGTGTTAATCACTGTTGGTGATAAGTTTCTCATTTGCAAGCAAGCCTGGGTAAAGAATGGAGCTGAGTCACGGGCAGCCCATTCAGAGTGCTGGAGTAGCAGCTATGGTGTCTGCAAGGAGGGCTGGCATGGATTGGTGGAGTGTCAGCTATGGTGTCTGCAAGGAGGGCTGGCATTGCTTGGTGGTGTGGCAACTATGGTGTAGAGCTGCACTCAGATTGCTGGACTTGATTGCGGAAAGCTGGACTCAAAATGTTGGACTCTTTGGCAGAAAAGCTGGACTCATTTGCTGGACTCTGTTTTGGGACAGTTGCACGCAGGTGTGGACTCTGTTTGCTCCAAGGCTGCACTATGGTGCTGAGAAGATCCGTTTCTGGACAGTGCACCCAGATGTCGGACACGGTGGAGGAAAAGATGCACGCAGGTGGTGGGCTCTGTTGCTGGGAGCGTAAACAACAGAGCAAAGCTGAGTGGTGTTCCCCTGTTTTGTCATTTTTTCTTATGTGTGTTTAGTGCAGTGGTGGAATTAGTTTCCGCACCGACCAATTCCCTAGTGAGGGTTTAGGTGCAGGGCTAGTCAGGGTTTTTAGGTTCCTGATAGGCGACCGGTGCGGAACCGGCCTAGGGATCGTTAGGAGTGTAGAGACACTGACTCAGGGGAGTGCAGGAGGTCTCCACTTCCCCGTTCCCTATCGCAGGGCCACCATTGTTATTGTTACCCAGGTTTTCCCTATTCCCTTGTCTTATTGTATTAGTTACCGGCCTGTGGGCTGCGTCACATAGGTCAATTACACGTGCCGCGTCCTGGTGTATCAGTTACCGGCCTGCTGACCGTGTCACTCAGGACGGGGCACGTGACAGTAGTGCTCTGAGTGAATGTACCAGCAGAAAAATCTAGCAAGGGCTGTGCATCAGTGCACTCCATGTCAGATTCATCTTGGACTGGGGAATTCATGATTTGACTTGCTAACCCAGGCATGGTATGTGAAAAGCGCTCCATGGAGTAATCGGTAGTGTGGCCTGCCACATCCTTCACTTTTGGTAGGGGTGGAGGACACAAGGAAAGGTGTTGTTCCTGACCAGGAGCCTCCAATGACGACTCAGTGCTTTTATTTTTTGAAACTTCAGAAGAGTAGGTGAGAGAGCTGGAGGCTGTGTCAGCAATGTAAGCAAAAACTTGTTCCTGAAGCTCTGGCTTTAAAAGTGGTTCACCTAATCCCAGAAAAGAGAGCCTTCGAGGCCTTGTGGAGCCAGACGATGACGCAGGCTCGACACCTCCTGCCTTAGGTGCTATTGTGCTTTTGCCACTATCAACAGATGCAACACCACCACCACCACCATCGGGACCAGCTGGCAACCCCCGCCCACTTCCATGGCGTCTTCCATCATACTTGCTCAGTTTTGTGAAAATGTACCCAAAATACCACCAGCTATATGGTACTGTAAAACAAGGTAGAAGGTGTATCTACTATTGGTGAGATTTTGAATCTCAATATAGATTTGAGGACACAGAACTATTGTCTCAGGCCCAGGAGAGATTACACCTCAATGTAATAGGCTGAAATTGGATGGTGTATGACAAGGTGGAGGGTGTCTATATTATTGGTGAGATTTTGAATCTCACTATAGATTTGAGGACGCAGAACTATTGTCTCTGGCCCAGGAGAGATTACACCTCAATGTAACAGGCCGAAATTGTGTATCTATAGGATTGGTGAGATTTTGAATCTCACTATAGATTTGAGGACGCCAAACTATTGTCTCAGGCCCAGTAGAGATTACACCTCAATGTAACAGGCTGAAATTGGATGGTGTATGACAAGGTGGAGAGTGTCTATAGGATTGGTGAGAATTTGAATCTCACTATAGATTTGAGGATGCAGAACTATTGTCTCTGGCCCAGGAGAGATTTCACCTCAATGTAACAGGCTGAAATTGGATGGTGTATGACAAGGTGGAGGGTGTCTATAGGATTGGTGAGATTTTGAATCTCACTATAGATTTGAGGACGCTGAACTATTGTCTTAGGTCCAGTTGAGATTACACCTTAATGTAACAGGCTGAAATTGTGTGTCTATAGGATTGGTGAGATTTTGAATCTCACTATAGACTTGAGGATGCCGAACTATTGTCTCAGGCCCAGTAGAGATTACACCTCAATGTAACAGGCTGAAATTGGATGGTGAATGACAAGGAGTAGGGTGTCTATAGGATTGGTGAGATTTTGAATCTCACTATAGATTTGAGGACGCAGAACTATTGTCTCTAGCCCAGGAGAGATTTCATCTCAATGTAACAGGCTGAAATTGGATGGTGTATGACAAGGTGGAGGGTGTCTATAGTATTTGTGAGAATTTGAATCTCACTATAGATTTGAGGATGCTGAACTATTGTCTCAGGCCCAGTAGAGATTACACCTCAATTTAACAGGCTGAAATTGGATGGTGAATGACAAGGTGAAGGGTGTCTATAGGATTGGTGAGATTTTGTATCTCACTATAGATTTGAGGATGCAGAACTATTGTCTCTGGCCCAGGAGAGATTTCACCTCAATGTAACAGGCTGAAATTGGATGGTGTATGACAAGGTGGAGGGTGTCTATAGGATTGGTGAGATTTTGAATCTCACTATAGATTTGAGGACACTGAACTATTGTCTTAGGTCCAGTTGAGATTACACCTTAATGTAACAGGCTGAAATTGTGTGTCTATAGGATTGGTGAGATTTTGAATCTCACTATAGACTTGAGGATGCCGAACTATTGTCTCAGGCCCAGTAGAGATTACACCTCAATGTAACAGGCTGAAATTGGATGGTGAATGACAAGGAGTAGGGTGTCTATAGGATTGGTGAGATTTTGAATCTCACTATATATTTGAGGACGCAGAACTATTGTCTCTAGCCCAGGAGAGATTTCATCTCAATGTAACAGGCTGAAATTGGATGGTGTATGACAAGGTGGAGGGTGTCTATAGGATTTGTGAGAATTTGAATCTCACTATAGATTTGAGGACGCTGAACTATTTTCTCAGGCCCAGTAGAGATTACACCTCAATTTAACAGGCTGAAATTGGATGGTGAATGACAAGGTGAAGGGTGTCTATAGGATTGGTGAGATTTTGTATCTCACTATAGATTTGAGGACGCAGAACTATTGTCTCTAGCCCAGGAGAGATTACACCTCAATGTAACAGGCTGAAATTGGATGGTGTATGACAAGGTGGAGGGTGTCTATAGGATTGGTGAGAATTTGGATCTCACTAGAGATTTGAGGATGCTGAACTATTGTCTCAGGCCCAGTAGAGATTACACCTCAATGTAAGAGGCTGAAATTAGATGGTGTATGACAAGGTGGAGGGTGTCTATAGGATTGGTGAGAATTTGGACCTCACTAGAGATTTGAGGACGCTGACAATGATGCTCTCAGTCCAAGTATGGACGCAGGCAGCCTAATAAGCAGGACTGCTGCTCAGTGCACACACACAAAAGGGTGGAAAAATGAACGCTTGGTAACTGTGCAGAAAAGAGGAAGAAAAGTATTTTTGCTTTTAAAAAAGCAGTTTGCACAGCAGTGTGCAAACAGCAATGCAGCTATCAGGGAGCCTTATAAGGCAGCCTAATAACCAACAGAGCTGATGCACAAAAATAGAGCCTCCCCTGTCACTGCACACAAAGTGTTGTGTTGTAAGTGGAAATCGCTACCAGCAGAAGCAGTTTTTTTGTACTTCTTCCCTGCCTAACGCTCTCCCTTATTCAGAATAAGCAGCAGCAGCTCTCCCTATGCTAAGATCGGCATAATTAAGATGGCAGTCGGCGTTCACGCCCTTTTATAGCCCCTGTGACGCCACACAAAGCCAGCCAATCACTTGCATGCCCTTCTCAAAGTTGGTGGTGACCGATGCCTATGTCATCGCGTTGCCCACAGTGTGCCTCCTCCATCATTGGCTGAAAAAGGGCGATGGAAGCATCTTTTGAAACGCGACTTTGTCGCTCTGGTCGCCGACCTCGTGGCCGACCTCACGCTATGGTCGGGTTTCGTTTCATGAAACCCAACTTCAGCGAAAGTCGCCGACTTTTGAATATGACCGACCCGTTTCGCTCAACTCTAGTCTCCACCCCATCAAGCAACCAGGAGGTAAGGCAATTGTATAACTCAGACCTGCTCATGAAACAACTTGAGAATAACCCTTTAACAGTCTCACATGGTGACATTTGCCATGACAACCTTTTTCCTCAGCAGCATGTACTTAGATATTTTGATTCTTAGAACATGTCACTTGGTGATATGCATTATGTGCATTTATCTGTGTGGTAAGAGCGCATTCATGTAAAACATAAAATAAATAGAAAAATATATAAAAATTGAGCATCTGTACATTTTACGGCTGTGTAACTGACCCTAAGTGCACATGATCAGAAAGCTTCCATTGTTTTATAGATTGTGTGTCTAAAAGCAGCATAAACCTTCCATTGCTGTATGTAAACAAATTAAACTTTCGAGTATTTAATGAGCAAAGATGTCACATGAGAGCCGCGCTTCCTATCTAGCATGGATCGGTAACTGACTCCACTATATTGCTATATTAATCATTGGACTAGCCATTATTTTATACCATCAGTGCCAAGTAAGATGGATTATAATGCATTATTTACTTTCCTTTGTAGCTATGCACATTTAACTTTGTAGGCATAACAAGCCTCAGATCAGAGATGCTTCCAACTCAATTCCATTGCCGGAGGCGTAATGATATAATGTGATCAGCACAGGGATATAAGACTCCACCATCCAGGCTTAAACTAAAGTATCAAGTACCCCTGCCATAATAGTTAATCCTCCATAAAACTAATATCTAAGACTATCACTGGAAACCATTGCCAGATAAAAATCTTTAATGAAATGTAGATATCATGTATAATAGACTGGGATCTAATCTGGATGCTACATACAGAAGTATACATTATTCTTGTGTTATGTAAGGCAGTGGTAATTATATTCAGACTGAACTCATACTAGAAAATCTATAGCCAACAGCGATGATAACTAAAATCCAACAATTTACCAATAATCAGGGGTTAGGTTATGTGCGCATTGGCATCATGGCTTCTGTTCCTACCAAACAGATGTAGAATTAGTCATACATACTGTACATATAGAACAGCCATTCTCATACAGGGAAAGCTAGCGTCCTATTTAAAGGGGTTGTCTGACTTTAGGGGCTGATGTGACATCACTGGAAGTGACTGCAAACTTGTGAATCCTCACATTGTGCGTTGTAAGGATACTCCAGTGCAGGCATAAGGAACGGCGTTCACGTGGCCGCAAGTATGTGATTTGCACGCATGAGGTCACATACAGACTAGACATAAATAACCTCACTCAATGCAAGGGTATTGAGCAAGGCTGGAATCCTCTAGTTGGAATATGGATGGAAGTATGCAAATCGCAAGACCACCCACTCCCATTGCTAGCACTGGAGAACCTTCACAGCGCGCAGTGTGAGGATTCAAAAGTCTGCAGTGGCCTAAGGATGGACAACCCCGCAGTGCTATGATTATGACATGACAAACTGCATAAGGATTTTGTTAATATACTGCAGAACCTAGTTTGCGCATCAGAGATCCTATTGATCATTTATGTTTTCCTACATCGTTTGTCGTGATGGTTATGATAGATCAGACTTGAAAGGGATTCTAAGGGTCCCCTCACACCAAACGATGCACCAGCGATCCCGACAACGACACGACCTGGTCAGGATCGCTGGTGCATCCCTACATGATCGCTGGTGAGCTGCCAAACAGGCAGACACACCAGCGATCAGAACCAGCGAGGACGCTGGTATCCAAGGTAAATATCGGGTAACTAAGTGCGCGCGGCACTTAGTTACCCGCTGTTTACTTTGGATACCAGCTCCCAGCGTGAGCACGCTGGTATCCAAGGTACACAGCTCGCTTAGTTACCCGACATTTACCTTGCATACCAGCTCCCAGCGTCTGCTTACAGCGCTGGGAGCTCACTAATCGTTGGACTCCCTCTGCCACACGCAGCGATGCGTGCTGGCCAGCGGGAGACCAACATTCAAAAAAATGGCCCAGGACATTCCTGCACAATCAGCGATACCTGGTAGGGGGGCCGGTTGCTGATGCGTGCTGTAGGGTCGGAGGGCCGGGCTGGGGGGTGGTCCCTCTGTGTTCCGCGCAGTGATGTACAGACACAAGATGGAGGCAAGTTTCGGGTGCAACAGGTCCAAGTTTATTCTCTCATCGTCCACACGACGGCCTCACAGCACACTGCGATCCTCTTCAAGGCTCTCCGGTTACAGAACACATCGACGTACCGTACTTTTCACCTGGGACGTATATCTTCGCACCGTCTCTTCGCACTTAGTGACTCTCTGACAGCTCCGTCACTGTGGCTGCCTTAGGCCTGTACACCAACAGTAATTTTACTGGTCAAACATCGTTCCCTATACGGTATCCTTCACCTGGAGCCTCGTCTATACTGTGGTACTTCGTGTCAGGACCACCCCCCTGACTTCCTTTCTCCTCAGTCCCCTGGTTAGGTTCTCCTCACAGTGCACCAACTGTCACAGTCTCCTCATCACTTGAGCTCCCCCTGGGGACTGGAATCTTCTGGAACCCTTCTGTCAAATTTATAGCTTTCCCGGTTCCCTGTAACTCCGCCCCCCATGACCAACGGTTTCTTAGCCCCAAGCTGATGTCAAGTCCTATGCTCACACTCCTCCCTGCCCTGTAATGTCAATTCCAGGTACTGCACGTCACCTACACTTTCCTAGCTGTTTTCCCTTCTGTCATAACTGACATCCTGCCTGACAAGTGCAAACCCCTTTGAAACCTGACCAGTCAGTCCGTCCGTCAGGTCACCTTTCCTACAGTGCCACACACAGTGAGATCGCTGATGCGTCACAAAATCAGCGATCTCGCTAGCGATCTCACTATGTGTGACGGGCCCTTAAGGGTTATAGTCATGGAAGGTGTTATTTCAAAGCATTTTCTTGTGTATACAGCACTGAAATCCCCGATAAATTTACCTCCAATTAATTTCAATGAGAATTTTGAGCTGTTGTTCAAACTGCAGATTTGGAAAAGCCACTTGATAGGTGATAAGGGTATAATTGCTGTGTGTTTGCCCAATAACACCCCATGCAATAGGTTCCTGAAATCTCGTGTGAATGGAGCAGTAGTGTACATTCTAGGTGACTAAAGGAGCTGCTATTTTATTCCAGTAGAAATTATTGGAGCAGTGGTCACACAGGCAAACTACTGCTTATTTGAAATGGGATTTTCGGACCCTGTAGCTAGGTAATACATGTATTTGGTGGTACAATCCCTGTCATGAGGTGGATACTGTGCAAATGCCGACAGATGATAGAATCTGCTGTAAGCATAACAAACTCTTCTCAGGAATTGTTCACACTACAAATGCTGCTGCATCAGAGTTTATCTTCTGTACAAACAACTTTGCTATGGGCCCCGAAACAGCCACATGAGATGCCTCTATTGTATGAATGCCCTTGAAGTGCATCAATAAAACCTGTACCTTGTGACAACTAATTTTGTCACTTATTTTTGGTACTGTATTCATGCGGAAGTTATGTGTATGTGTCTTTCTTTTATTGTCGACTCTATTGTACGAGACACACAATTTTCCACATTATATTATCGAGAAATTAAATGAGTTTTGAAGTAAAAAAAGTTTCTTGGGCTTTTGTGATGAGAGTTGTCTATCTAGAATAAAGATTCATTCTTCTGTTTCTCCCTGATGAATAGATAATCACTATTATACACGTCAAGTAAATGCTTGATTTCATTTTTTTATTAAACTTTCTAACTAATGTGCACAATTGTTAGCCATCTCTTCACTTTTCGTACATTTTCATTTGCCTGTTCTTGCATTTATTCCACCAGAAACAATAACGGCCCCCTCGGTTTTCCTTCTTTTCTCACGCCACACTGCAGGTTCTATTCGGATGTAATCAAATCACAAGTTTTATTAAAGTTCAGATGACTTTTTAATGGAATCCATTTATTATGTTACTGCTATTCTCTCCTGCCATTTACCGAGAACCCTCATGTCCATGTTTCCTGCCCTGGAGGGCTTTTTTTTTCTCACTCTTGCTCATTCTTTCACTGCTCTGCATCCTGTCCTTCGATAGTATCTCTGTCTTTGACCCTCATGGCGCTGTACTGAGAAGGGAACGCTCTATGGCAGAAGTGTAAAGAGACGTTTTACATGAAAGAATGCAAATTATGAGACAAGTAAAATGTAACAAGGGTAACAGAAAGGTAATAGTCGTCAACAAGTAGGCATGGGGCTCTATGGTCAAATGTCTAATGGGGCTCTTCCCACTAAGCTAGATGTGTCCTTGCATATAAATATTCAAGGGTTAATATAAACTGGTCCTGTTAACGCCCAGTAGTAAAATTGCCTTTTTTGTGTGACTGTTCTTCTGTACTCTGATCTAGTTCCATGTAGTGAATAAGCCTGTAATGTTGCCTAGGGCCACTAGATTTCACTGTAGGGCCAAAGACTATAAAAGTAGCTGATAAAATGGAAGTGTTTTAGTGTGTGACCTGGACTACTTGGAATGCCAGGGAGATCTGTGTTCTTGGGGGGGAAAAAGACAGAGACACTAGGGCCGGGATCACACATGCGAGAAACACGACCGAGTCTCGCATGTTAATACCCGTCACTGTCGCCGGCACTCGGGAGTGGAGTGTGCAGCTCCATGTATTGCTATGCGGCTGCACGCTCCGATCCGAGTGCCAATGGCAGTGCCGGGTATTAACATGCGAGACTCGGCCGTGTTTCTCACATGTGTGATCCCGGCCTAAGAGTAACAGCAACCAAGTTAAGATGGCTTAGTGGTCCTGGCACAGAAGATTGACACCTTTGTAAAGGAGTTATCTCTGAAAATATCCTGGCATTACCAGGTACCAATAAATGTCTATAGTGGTCCAGTAGAGCAGACCAAAAGAGCTACAGAGATTAAGAAGGGCAATACACTCTATTATTATCATTCCTTACATTACATAGGTGATATCTTATGTATAAACCTATAGGGTGCTTCCTCTTTACCTGTCCTACCTGGTGCACATATGGAGGATGTATACAGGGACAGTCAAATTGATTTTGTCCCCTACAGGGATAGAGACCATATAGAATTGTTCTAAGCCTATAATTATGTGAAAAATGTAGTGTATATACATTCCTCTCTGTTCTCCTACTCCTTCGTTCCGCGCTGCTCCTTCTCTCTCTTATGGAAACTTAGGTTGCAGTTCTACGTCCTTCTCCTTCTGCTCCTTTCCCGTGCCAGCTGGCTCAGGTCACTGAGGCAGCTGCAGCACTCCTTCCTCCATCCTTCCTTCTAGGGATCCGTCCTCAGTCTCTCCTGACTGACTGACCCTCTAGACCCCTCTCTCCGACTGCTCTCAGGCTCCTCTCAGACTGAACTCCAAACTGAACTCCAGACTGAACTGTAATTCTAAACCTTCCCACTCTTTTATAAGGATCTCCACTCCACCCACCTCCCAGCACATCTCGTGTTACGAAGCAAGGACCCACGAAAGGTGCTCTGCTACCCTTTAAGCATGAAGCCGCAATGTGGTCAGTGCTGAGCTATCCTTTGTGTGGGATGCAGGTGTTGGAGTGTGGAAAGGAGTTCCCAACTTACCTAGTTGGTGGGGCACTACACCTTAGGAGAAGGTGCAGTACCTCTGTGGTGACTGAGCCTCAGGGGCGCCACACAAGCATCATGAAATCTGTAGATTACCACAGGATTTTGGTTCGCAATGTAGTGCCCAGTGTTAGACAACTGGATTTGTGCCCTAGTTCACATGGATCTTCGAGCAGGACAATGACCCCAAACACTTCAAGAAGCAACCAGAAAAGGATGGAAACATAGCATTCTGATGTGGCCAGCAATGAGTCCGGATCTACAATAAATCCCATTGAACACATGTGGAGGGCTCTTAAAATTGTTGTTGGGAGAAAGCACTCTCCAGACATGAGAAACCTAGAGCAATTTACTAAAGAAAAGTGGTCCAAAATTCCAGTTGAGAGGGTGTAAGAAGCTTGTTGATGGCTATAGGAAACGATTCATTGCAGTTATTTGTTCCAAAGAGTGTGCAACCAAATATTAAGTTGAACATGCCAACGATTTTAACCTGTCCATTTTTAGGGTTTTGTGTGAAATTATGTCTAATTTGCCTTTTTTTCTCTGCTTTTTTTGTGTTGTTCCAATACACACAAAGGAAATAAACCAAGCGACACTACTCTGTCCTCCTACTCCTGCACCTGTCCTCTGCCTTTGACACAGTGGACCATTCCCTATTATTACAGACCCTCTCATCTCTTGGCATCACAGACTTGGCCCTATCTTGGATCTCGTCATGCCTAACAGACCGGACATTCAGCGTCTCCCACTCGCAGACCACCTCCTCGCCTCGCCCCCATCTGTCGGAGTCCCGCAAGGTTCAGTCCTAGGGCCCCTGGTCTTCTCCATTTACACCTTTGGCCTGGGACAGCTCATAGAATCTCACGGCTTTCACTATCACCTCTATGCTGATAACACACAGATCTACATCTCTGGACTAGATATCACCTCCCTACTAACCAGAATCACGCAATGTCTGTCTACTATTTCATCCTTCTTCTCCGCTTAATATGGACAAAACAGAATTCATCATCTTTCCCCATCTCACTTGGCTCCCCCACCGGACCTATCCATTAAAGTAAATGGCTGCCCACTCTCCCCACAACTCGCTGCCTCGGGGTAATCCTTGACACTGATCTCTCCTTCAAACCTCATATCCAAACCCTTTCCACTTCCTGCCGACTTCAACTCAAAAATATTTCACAGATACATACATTCCTCAGCCAAGAATCTGCAAAAACCCTAGCCCATGCCCTCATCATCTCCCGACTTGATTACTACAACCTCCTGCTCTGTGGCCTCCCCTCTAACACTCTCACACCCCTCCAATCTATTCTAAACTCTGCTGCGTGACTAATCCACCTATCCTCCTGATATTCTCCAGCCTCTCCCATCTTTCAATCCCTGCACTGGCTCCCCATTACCCAAAGACTCCAGTTCAAAACCCTAACCATGGAATACAAAGCCATCCAAAACCTTTGACCTCCATACATCTGTGACCTCGTCTCCTGGTTCTTACCTGCACGCAACCTCCGACCCTCAGAACATCTCCTTCTCTACTCCCCTCTTATCTCCTCTTCCCACAATGAATACAAGATTTGTCTCGCCTACCTTGGAAACCTTCAAAATGAACCTGAAGACCTACCTCTTCTGACAAGCTTACAACCTGCAGTAACCACCAATCGACCAAGCCACTGCACAACCAGCTCTACTCCCGCCTACTGTATTCTTACCCATCCCTTGTAGATTGTGAGCCCTCAAGGGCAGGGTCTTCTCTCCTCCTGTACCAGTTGTGACTTGTATTGTTTAAGATTACTGTACTTGTTTTTATTAACTTGTTTAAGATTACTGTACTTGTTTTTATTTTGAATACCCCTCCTCACATGTAAGGTGCCATGGAATAAATGGCGCTATAATAAATAATAATAATAATAATAATAATAATAATGTGTATATCAAAACGTGTAATTGAAACTGTTCTGTCCTCACTGAATAAGGCAGACTTTATTTGCAGTTATACAGATCAGCTAAACCGCTATGGGTCTAATAAGGAGACTATAGGTTGAGTCTGTGATTTTATTGAACTTGATATATTGGAGCAATGAAACTACAAGCAAAACATAATATATATTCAATCAGTCAGTACAGGGTACATCAGGAATACGTACAGTATTATACATTAATAGCTGACCAGGGACAGGACTAATTAACCAGGCTATTATAGGACAGGGATTAGCTACAGAAAGCATGAATATGTACCGGTGATGCAATCGCAAGGGGAGAGGAAAAGATGAGATGCTTCCAGGATGCAGGCTGAGGGAAAATGGAGGAAAGTGAGGAAGATGGGCGCTGAACTAACCATAATGCTTTGCAAAAGCTACCAGAATGCACTGCAAAAGGAGGGAAAAAATTAATTGAAAGTAAAACAACACAATAAGACTGCGGTTATGACTCTGGTCACTAGAGGGAGCCAAAAACACTTAAAACAATACAGTCTATGTACATTTAGATTTCTCCATATTTTCACCAGTAATCACTGTAAATATGAACAAACAGATAATCAAAGATTATGAATTAAATGTCGGAGACAGAACAGAAACAATTTTCTGGGAGAAATACTTCATTTTCTGGAAAAATTTTAAGGTTGCCATCACTTTCGGCCATGACTGCATCTCACTGGTTTTTACCGCCATCTATTCAATATTGGTAAAAGAGCTGTATAAGCAAGAAATTAGGGTCAATGCGTACTAATTCCTGTTGACAAGAACAAAGGATATACTGAGAATGAGTCTCCTGTACTATCGGATTCTTTCTCACTACTGAGAAGAAGCATACCATACCGTAAACGATACCAAGAAATAATCTACTGACCTAAAAAGGGTTCTTGAGGCGACATTAAATACTCCTATAGATTACGATCTATGTCAGTAAAAGACTAAAAAGAAAACCGTTACAGGATTCAATATACTCAAGCAAATAAATAAGTTTATAAGGCTCTGAATCATCACCAGGCAGATATCATCAAAGCAAAGGTGATCATCGTCTTCAAAGAGATTGTCACCTATTTTCTCTAATGAAGCTTGACAATCCCACTTTGAGAACATAACTTTTTTGGGGACTATGTAAGTTTTAATTCTACTCATGTAATGTGATCTAAGGGGGTCTTCTCAGCTCTTTCCATGCTGCCAACACATCCGACATCATGGTCACTGCGACAGCTTCCCTTTAAGTTAAACTTTCTTTTACTGTCACCTAGAAAACTTGAGTTGAGGCTCCTGTGGACTTTTCCTCGTTTTCTTCAGTCACAGACTGCGTTCGTGAGGCTAAATGTAATGGTTCTGGACAAATATTAAAAAATGAGAACGTCTGCAATAACTGCATTGACTTTATTACAACTTCAATATAGGTTTCAGAAAGGGACTACACCTGACTTATGAGCTGATATTCGGCTCCAAGCCCACCTCCCACCTCCCAATAACTTCAGTAATCAGCCCTGGGCGAGTCAGCTGCAGTTTATGAGGCAATAACTTGCCAGTGTTCCCAGCCTTAGATGTTACTGGGGCCTTGGGAATGTGTTAATGCAGTGCAAATGACTCACTAAGGAGAAAGGGAGCATTTTATCCAATACAACCAGGAGGGGAGAAGGGGTTATGAAGAGAAAAATGATTTTAATGAAAACAAAGAAAATTACATTTATTTTTTTATTTTTACCAAGAATGTGAAGCTAAGCAGTGAAAAAAAAAAAATGGCCGATGGCATAGCCTTGTGCCACAAGCTTCCTTTATAAATCTTGGATGTCAGGCACGATAAGCATCCAGCCAGAACAACTTATTAACTCAATCAGTCTTGGAAAAGTCTTAAAAACAGTCAAGTACCCTATATGTCAGCCTAAATAATGACTGTGCTTTACGTTAACCTTACTAAATGACCATGATTGTTGGATCAAACACTGTTTTAACCCATCTTTTTAAACTAAAAAATACTTAATGACGTCATAAAGTGCAAATTCCAGCAATGATGTTGTAGCCCTCCACAGGCAGGGCTGCAGTCCCAGGGCAGAGTAGATGAAGAGGATAGGTGTTGAGGAAGAGGGTGTAGTGTCTGGCCTAGAGATGTAGCAGTGCTGGAGAGTTTGCAGGAAGAAGGCAAGGACACAATAGGGTGCAGTTTCTTTTACCTTTACTTTGCTTGGTAAATGCAGTCCAGAATTCCAGATTACAGATGGAACAGAGGCTGGCCAGCCTGGAAGCAACTTAGGAATCAGATGGGTTGTGTAGTCTCCTTTCTAGCGCTTATCTTAGGTACTTGCAGTACTGTATTACACTGAAGTTCCACTTGCTTGTTCTCATTTAGAACTCCCTCATATGGTAGACAGCTGTAGCCTTCTTCTTCTTCTGGCTCACCCGTTGCTGTTGTGCCTCCGAGTCTTATGTGGGAACAGAGCATTTACAGCTTCCTATTCCTCCGGTTTCTGCTGCAGGAACATCAGTATCCATTCAACCTTGGAGACCGGGCTCCAGATCATGCGCTATAGCTGGAAGTGAGCACTCAACTCTGCTCAATCTTCCAGCTCCTCTCCTTATGTCCACACATGTTTCCCTCCCAACAAGACCTCCTAATTTCCCCTTCCTGGCCCCCAGAGAGTAGCTCTTCCCCCAGTTTTGGTTCAGAGCTCCCTCTGCTGGCCTGGAATGAGAACTGTGTTGTGTGTTGTGATTAACTGACAGAGAGACCCTTCATTGCTTCCAAGCATGACATCACACTCCCTAGGAGGAAGGTAATGCCACTGTGGCGACCATACTCCTGGGTGCGCCACATTCCCCCCTAGTGCAATTCAGTACTCCCAGACTGAAGAAAACATAAAAACATATTAACAAATGAACAATTGTAACTGTAACAAGATTTCAAAAAATGAAAAATTACAAAAACCAAAGCTCAAAAATAGTCCTAATGACGATTAGTCCATGCGTCAATGTCCATGGTCCATTTCCTGAGCAAGTTGGTAACTATGTACAAGATAGTTTTGGCCACACATAGTCCTGTGGCCCAATTGCCCATCAAAAACAAACTGATATTTCCAAAAGGTTCTTACAGAGTCTCTGTAGGCACATAAGCTTGAAAAGGTTACATATTTACGTTTTACCATTTACATTAACTTATTTATATATGAAACCTTATGGGTGGTATACCTTGGGTACTACGGACAGACCTACGTAGCACTGGTGTTGTTGGGGACCTTACTGGATGCCTTGTGTTAACTACTGGTGTAGTGTATGCTGAACTGGCTACATTACTCTTGGTTCTGCGTAGCACAGGAATACTAGATTTCCTAGCAGCACTTCTACTCACTGTGGGCATGACAGATTCAACACTGGCACAGTGAGCATTCTCTTGTTCCACTGCTGGTGTAGCATCCACTGCATGCACTTGCTGGTTTTCAGGGTGGTCTTGAGTCACTTCTTCTTGCACTACCAGTTGGGGAAAGGTAAAAACTGGAACCACTATGGCTTGATTCGCTCTAATCCAATTTGCAGGGAATTCTCCGAGTACAGTGTTGACCTTTTCTTCTTCTTCCTCTATGGGCTGAAGGTTGTTTTGCTCTTCCATCCTTACTTTTGGCTGGTCAGGGCAAAGTTTCAGATGATCCCTCGATACTGCTGATGAGGTTTCTCCTCCATCCTTACTGATAAGGCACACTTTGGTGTTGTCAAAGTTTGATGGTAGGACGTGTAGGGTTCAGCTTCTCATTGGTCATCCAATTTATGCATCCTTCTTTTCCTCTTTAGGACTTGTTCTCCTGGTGTCAAGGGAACTGCAGGTGCATGTTGATTGTAGTTCTTCTCCTGCTTTTTTTTTCTCGCCTGAGCTAGACTCTTTTCTACACACTCTTGTACTCTACGGTACTGCTGCTGCCGCTCTGTATCCCAGTCAGCATCTGGTGATGTCACCTCAGGTGTAAGGACTCCCATATCCAAATCAATAGGCAACTTGCCAGGCCTCGCTCTCATTAGGTAGGCTGGAGTGCAGTTGGTGGGATTCACAGGAATGTGATTGTAGAGGTCTACCAGATCTGGCAACTTCTCTGGCCACAGATTCCTCTCTTCCAAAGGCAAGGTCCTCAGTAGATCAATCACCACCTGATTCATCTTTTCACACATGCCATTGGTCTGTGGTGGTACGGTGTTGTCCTGATCTTCTTGCAACTGATAAAGCACAGAAAGATATTAGCTCAGACGGGCTGGCCTTTGACGCAGGTTACGGGCTCACGTATTTTGGCCAAAATATCAGCTAATACTCCACATTTTTTAATGTGTTTTTTTTGCACTTTTTATTCAGGGTGCAGTTGGGCCCATTTGGTCTTATAAACTGCGGTGTCTGTTCACATGGCACGCATTTTGATAGCGCTGGGCCAGCCCACCTGAGCTAATACACTGTGCTCCAAATTATTATGCAAATGATATTTTTCTATGATTTTCCTAAATAGTCAGTACAAATGACAGTCAGTCTAATAAAAGTCATCACCCGTTAGAGTATACATCAAATTTTATTGAAGAAACCTCCCAATGATAACAGCATAATCTCCAAAATGAATAAAAACTCAAATTGCACTGTTCCAAATTATTAGGCACAGTAGAATTTCTAAACATTTGATCTGTTTTAAAGAACTGAAAATGTTCATTTGTGGAATTTGCAGCATTAGGAGGTCACATTCACTGAACAAAAAGCTGTTTAACTCCAAAACATCCTAACAGGCCAAGTTACATGCTATCATAGGAACCCTTCTGTGACATCACCTTCACAATTCTTGCATCCATTGAACTTGGGAGTTTTTGGAGAGTTTCTGCTTGGATTTCTTTGCATGAAGTCGGAATAGCCTCCCAGAGTTGCTGTTTTGATGCGAACTGCCTCCCTCATAGATCTTTTGCTTGATGATACTCCAAAGGTTCTCTACAGGGTTGAGGTCAGGGGAAGATGGTGGCCACACCATGAGTTTATCTCCTTTTATGCCTATAGCAGTCAATGACTCAGAGGTAGAGTTGGGCGAAACGGGTCGAAAAAATTCAAAAGTCGCCGACTTTTGGCAAAGTCGGGTTTCATGAAACGAAACCCGACCCTAGGATGAGGTCGGCCACGAGGTCGGCGACTTACGCGCCAAAGTCGCGTTTCAAAAGTTTGTTTTGCGCTCTTTTTCAGCCAATCAGGATCCACGGACACTGTGGGCAACGTGATGACCTAGGCACGGGTCACCACCATCTTTCAGAAGGGCATGCAAGTGATTGGCTTGCTTTGGTGGGCGTCACAGGGGGTATAAAAGGGCGTGCACGCCGACCGCCATCTTACTTCTGCCGATCTTAGTATAGGGAGAGGTTGCTGCTGATTCTGTAGGGAGAGCGTTAGGCAGGGAAGAAGACAAAAAAACTGCTTCTGCTGCTAGCGATTTGGCCTGCACAACACACAAGTCACTGTGTGTGCAGTGCAAGGGGAGGCTATATTGTGGTGTATCAGTGGTGTTGGTTGTTGGGCTGCCTTTTAAGGCTTCCTGACACGCTGGCATTGCTGTTTACCCACTGCTCTGCAAACTGCTTTTTTAAAAGCAATCCAATCTCCCTTATCCTCTAGTCACTTTTGTCACAGCTGTGCCATCGAGCGTGTCACATAGCGCTCAGATATCAGTGGCCCTCACACAATCCACAAGTGTCCAGTGTCCAAAAGTGTACGCAGAGATTCAAAATCTCCATTATCCTCTCGTCACTTTGGTCACAGGCAGCTGTGCCATCGAGCGTGTCACATAGCGCTCAGATATCAGTGGGCCTCACACAATCCACAAGTGTCCAGTGTCCAAAAGTGTACGCAGAGATTCAAAATCTCCATTATCCTCTCGTCACTTTGGTCACAGGCAGCTGTGCCATCGAGCGTGTCACATAGTGCTCAGATATCAGTGGGCCTCACACAATCTACAAGTGTCCAGTGTCCAAAAGTGTACGCAGAGATTCAAAATCTCCATTATCCTCTCGTCACTTTGGTCACAGGCAGCTGTGCCATCGAGCGTGTCACATAGCGCTCAGATATCAGTGGGCCTCACACAATCTACAAGTGTCCAGTGTCCAAAAGTGTACGCAGAGATTCAAAATCTCCATTATCCTCTCGTCACTTTGGTCACAGGCAGCTGTGCCATCGAGCGTGTCACATAGCGCTCAGATATCAGTGGGCCTCACACAATCTACAAGTGTCCAGTGTCCAAAAGTGTACGCAGAGATTCAAAATCTCCATTATCCTCTCGTCACTTTGGTCACAGGCAGCTGTGCCATCGAGCGTGTCACATAGCGCTCAGATATCAGTGGGCCTCACACAATCTACAAGTGTCCAGTGTCCAAAAGTGTACGCAGAGATTCAAAATCTCCATTATCCTCTCGTCACTTTGGTCACAGGCAGCTGTGCCATCTAGCGTGTCACATAGCGCTCAGATATCAGTGGGCCTCACACAATCTACAAGTGTCCAGTGTCCAAAAGTGTACGCAGAGATTCAAAATCTCCATTATCCTCTCGTCACTTTGGTCACAGGCAGCTGTGCCATCGAGCGTGTCACATAGCGCTCAGATATCAGTGGGCCTCACACAATCTACAAGTGTCCAGTGTCCAAAAGTGTACGCAGAGATTCAAAATCTCCATTATCCTCTCGTCACTTTGGTCACAGGCAGCTGTGCCATCGAGCGTGTCACATAGCGCTCAGATATCAGTGGGCCTCACACAATCCACAAGTGTCCAGTGTCCAAAAGTGTACGCAGAGATTCAAAATCTCCATTATCCTCTCGTCACTTTGGTCACAGGCAGCTGTGCCGTCGAGCGTGTCACATAGCGCTCAGATATCAGTGGGCCTCACACAATCCACAAGTGTCCAGTGTCCAAAAGTGTACGCAGAGATTCAAAATCTCCATTATCCTCTCGTCACTTTGGTCACAGGCAGCTGTGCCATCGAGCGTGTCACATAGCGCTCAGATATCAGTGGGCCTCACACAATCTACAAGTGTCCAGTGTCCAAAAGTGTACGCAGAGATTCAAAATCTCCATTATCCTCTCGTCACTTTGGTCACAGGAAGCTGTGCCATCGAGCGTGTCACATAGCGCTCAGATATCAGTGGGCCTCACACAATCTACAAGTGTCCAGTGTCCAAAAGTGTACGCAGAGATTCAAAATCTCCATTATCCTCTCGTCACTTTGGTCACAGGCAGCTGTGCCATCGAGCGTGTCACATAGCGCTCAGATATCAGTGGGCCTCACACAATCTACAAGTGTCCAGTGTCCAAAAGTGTACGCAGAGATTCAAAATCTCCATTATCCTCTCGTCACTTTGGTCACAGGCAGCTGTGCCATCGCGCGTGTCACATAGCGCTCAGATATCAGTGGGCCTCACACAATCTACAAGTGTCCAGTGTCCAAAAGTGTACGCAGAGATTCAAAATCTCCATTATCCTCTCGTCACTTTGGTCACAGGCAGCTGTGCCATCGAGCGTGTCACATAGCGCTCAGATATCAGTGGGCCTCACACAATCTACAAGTGTCCAGTGTCCAAAAGTGTACGCAGAGATTCAAAATCTCCATTATCCTCTCGTCACTTTGGTCACAGGCAGCTGTGCCATCGAGCGTGTCACATAGCGCTCAGATATCAGTGGGCCTCACACAATCTACAAGTGTCCAGTGTCCAAAAGTGTATGCAGAGATTCAAAATCTCCATTATCCTCTCATCACTTTGGTCACAGGCAGCTGTGCCATCGAGCGTGTCACATAGCGCTCAGATATCAGTGGACCTCACACAATCCACAAGTGTCCAGTGTCCAAAAGTGTACGCAGAGATTCAAAATCTCCATTATCCTCTCGTCACTTTGGTCACAGGCAGCTGTGCCATCGAGCGTGTCACATAGCGCTCAGATATCAGTGGGCCTCACACAATCTACAAGTGTCCAGTGTCCAAAAGTGTACGCAGAGATTCAAAATCTCCATTATCCTCTCATCACTTTGGTCACAGGCAGCTGTGCCATCGAGCGTGTCACATAGCGCTCAGATATCAGTGGGCCTCACACAATCTACAAGTGTCCAGTGTCCAAAAGTGTACGCAGAGATTCAAAATCTCCATTATCCTCTCGTCACTTTGGTCACAGGCAGCTGTGCCATCGAGCGTGTCACATAGCGCTCAGATATCAGTGGGCCTCACACAATCCACAAGTGTCCAGTGTCCAAAAGTGTACGCAGAGATTCAAAATCTCCATTATCCTCTCGTCACTTTGGTCACAGGCAGCTGTGCCATCGAGCGTGTCACATAGCGCTCAGATATCAGTGGGCCTCACACAATCTACAAGTGTCCAGTGTCCACAAGTGTGTGCAGAAATTCTAAATCTCCCCTGTCCTATAGACACCTTGTACCTTGTTTTACATTACTATATAGTTTGTTGGACTTTGTCTACATTTCTACCAAAAATGAGGAAGGCTGGTGGAAGAGGCCGTGGAATTGGGCGGGGGTTGGCAGCTGGTAATGATGGTGTTGGTGGTGGATCTGATGGTAGTGGCAAGAGCAAAATAGGACCGAATGCAGGAGGTGCTGACCCTGCATCATCGTCTGGCTACGTAAGGCCTCGAACGCTTAGTTTTCTAGGAGTTGGCAAACCGCTTTTAAAGGCAGAGCATCAGGAAAAAGTTTTGTCTTACATTGCTGACTCAGCCTCCAGCTCTATCGCCTCCTCTTCTGAAGTTGTAAAAAGTAAAAGCACTGAGTCGTCATTGGAGGCTCATTTTCATGAACCACACCTTTCCTTGTGTCCTTCACCCCAACCAAGATTGAAGGATGACGCAGGCCATACTACTGATTACTCCATGGAGCTGTTTTCACATACCATGCCTGGATTATCAAGTCAAATGGTGAATTACCCAGGCCAAGATGAATCTGACATGGAGTGCACTGATGCACAGCCGCTGATGGATGATTCTGCTGGTACATTCACTCAGAGCACTACATTGTCCTCGCAGTGTACAGAGCCAGATTTTGACCCTGATGAGACTCAGGTGCCCCTTCCCGCACACTATACCACCATACACGGTGACACAGAGAAAGGTGCACATGACATAGAAGAGGAGGTGATGGATGACCCAGTTGTTGACCCAGATTGGCATCCATTGGGGGAAGAGGGTGCTGCTTCCAATAGCTCAGATGAGGAGCATCCACAGCAGACATCGACATCGCAACAGCTGTTATCTGGCAGGCCCGGAGCACTCCAAAGACAGGTTCCAAACATCAAAAGAGTTGCTGGACAGCTTGTCCAGAGGGTCAAAAGATCACAGCGTGCTAGGCCGCAAAATGTCTGCCAAAGTAGGAAGAGTGCAGTGTGGCACTTTTTTGAACAAAATCCTCATGATCAGGCCAAGGTTATCTGTAAGAAGTGCGCAAAGACCTTTAGCCGAGGGAAAAATCTGAAAAATTTGAATACCAGTTGCATGCTTAGACATTTAACCAGCATGCACTTGCAAGCGTGGACACAACACCAAACCTCAAGTGCCACATGTGCAACTGATCACAACGAAGGTAGTCAGCAACGGATTGTTTCCCCCACTGTAAGCCCACCGGTTAGCACAGCAGCAAATGTTGAGGTGTCGTTGCAAGGCCACAGCAGTCAGGGAATCCCACTGTTATATCAACGAAAGACTGATTCTAGGCCATCAGAAAGAACACCAACTCCATCACCATCATCAACCCTATCTCAGTCCGCCCTGTCCACCGCTACTTCCACCATATGCAGCTCTCAAGTCCAGCTCACCCTCCCAGACACTATTAGTAGGTCAAGAAAGTACTCAGTCTCTCATCCGCGTACACTGGGTTTGAACGCCCACATTGCCAAACTAATCTCGTTTGAGATGATGCCCTTTCGGTTGGTGGAAAGCACAGCTTTCCGCGAACTCATGGCCTATGCAGTACCACGCTATGACCTACCCAGTCACCACTTCTTCTCTCGCAAAGCCATCCCAGCCCTCCACCATCATATGAAAGACCGCATTGTCCATGCACTCAAGCAGTCAGTGAGCGGAAAGGTGCACCTCACAACTGATGCATGGTCCAGTCGGCATGGCCAGGGCCGTTACGTGTCCATCACTGCGCACTGGGTTAATGTGGTGGATGCAGGGTCCACAGGGGACAGCGGTGGTGGGACAGTGCTGCCTAGCCCACGGTATAGGAAACAGTTGGCTGTAGGCGTTCGACCCTCCTCCTCCTCCTCCTCCTCCTCCTCCTCCAGAAGCGAAAGCTCGTCCACAGAGCGCAGTCGTACGAGCACTCCATCTGCAGCTGCCACTGTTGCACACGATGTGTCCCCCTATCGAGCAGCTAGTGGAAAGCGTCAGCAGGCTGTGTTGCAGATGATGTGTTTGGGCGACAGACACACCGCCGAGGTGCTGGCCGAGTACTTGAAGCGACAAACTGAGTCATGGCTGGGCAGTGTACATCTTGAGGCAGGCAAGGTAGTTAGTGATAACGGCCGTAATTTTGTGGCAGCCATAGCCCTTTCAAAACTCAGCCACATACCTTGCTTGGCTCACACCTTGAACCTGGTGGTGCAGTGCTTCCTCAAAAATTATCCGGAGTTAACAGCCCTGCTCCAGAAGGTGCGAAGACTGTGCGCGCACATCCGCCGGTCGCCTGTACACTCCGTTCGTATGCAGAAGCTGCAGCGATTGCTCCACCTTCCCAACCACCGCCTCATTATCGACATTGCAACAAGGTGGAACTCCACCCTGCACATGGTGGAGCGGCTGTGCGAGCAGAGGCAGGCCATAATGCATTTGTGGGAGGATACACGGCCAGGCACTTTGAGAGCAGACATGGAGTTGACAGGCGTGCAGTGGTCGAAGCTGAAAGACCTTTGTAAAGTCCTTCAGTGTTTTGAGGAATGCACACGGCTGGTAAGCGCAGACGACGCCATCCTTAGCATGAGCATCCCACTTATGCGTCTGCTCATGCAAACTTTGACGCACCTTAAGGAGCAGGCGTCTGCAGCCAATGTTGATGAGGAGGAAGAAGAGGAGGGAATCCTTGATGACATTCAGCCATTGTCTGCTCAGGGACCTCTCCTGGATGAGGTGGAGGAAGAAGAGGAGGAGGAGGAGGATGATGGGGATGATTACTTAGGGGAGGAGGATGCATCTCGTGGGGCAAGTGACAATGTTGGCGTGGCAAGGTCTGGTACAGGGTTTGTGCGTGACTGGAGGGATGTGGATTTGCCAGAAAGTGCTCCTCCACCCAGCACTCGCAGTGCATCATTGACACCGGGAACATTGGCCCACATGTCAGATTATGCCTTGCGGATCCTAAAAAGGGACCCCCGCATTGCCAAAATGATGAACGATGACGACTACTGGTTGGCCAGCATCCTGGATCCACGCTATAAAGGCAAATTACAAAACATCATGCCACAGGAGAACCTTGACCTAATATTGGCTAATAAACAAGCAACTCTGGTAAATCGGTTGCTTGAGGCATTCCCAGCACACAGCAGTGGTGATGGTTCTCACACGAGCCGTACGGGCAGGGGGCAGCTTGGCAGAGGTGTTCGTGGTGCACACAGCAGAAGTGGCATTGGAGACAGGGGTTTTATGACAATGTTGTGGACTGATTTTTCAAATACCGCTCACACAACTGGTAATACTGCATCGATGGAAAGTGACAGGAGACAGCAGTTGTCAACTATGGTTACAAACTACTTTTCCTCCCATATCGATGTTCTCCCACACAGGTCATTCCCCTTTGACTATTGGGCCGCTAAACTGGACACCTGGCCTGAATTGGCCCAATATGCCTTACAGGAGCTCGCTTGCCCAGCTGCAAGTGTGCTATCGGAAAGAGTCTTCAGTGCAGCTGGATCAATCCAGACAGAAAAAAGGACCCGTCTGTCAACGCAAAATGTGGATGATCTAACCTTCATTAAAATGAACCACGCATGGGTTTCCAAGGATTTTGTCCCACCTTCCCCTGATGACACATAGGGTGACAGAAAAATGGCTTGCTTTGGTCCACCTCTTCCTGGTACTTCACCTATTTCGCCTTTTGCATCAGCTGAATGTCCAACATCAACATATGCCACTTTCTAAAACTCCCTAACTGTGCTGCCTCCCCCCCCATGGCCGGGGTAACCACCTAGCGCACGACACCGTGCGAGTGCCGTTGCCCTGGACAGGTGGGTAGGCCGACTCTTGGGCGCGGGCACTGGCACAGGGTCCCTCATAGTGCAATCAAGTGTCTCTGACGGTGGTGGTGCACACCCGCCGTCAGACACACCGCTGTACTATGAGGGGCCCAGTGCCAGTACCGACGCCCAAGTGTGGGCCCCCCTTGCTTGGGCAGGGCCCCAGCATTTGCAATCTTTACCTCTCCCTGCTCCTCCGCTGTGTAATCTGGCCCGTCAAATCCATACTGTGCCTGACACCGTCTGAGCCTGCCTCATGCTGTATAGACATATATTTTGAATGTGTACGCTATCCATACATGTTATCCGGGGATACGGTACCCTTTCTAACCTTTGTGCAATGACGTGCAATCCATACTGGGCCTAACACCGTCTGAGCCTGCCTCATGCTGTATAGACATTTATTTTGAATGTGTACGCTGTCCATACATGTTATCCGGGGATACGGTACCCTTTCTAACCTTTGTGCAATGACGTGCAATCCATACTGGGCCTAACAACGTCTGAGCCTGCCTCATGCTGTATAGACATATATTTTGAATGTGTACGCTATCCATACATGTTATCCGGGGATACGGTACCCTTTCTAACCTTTGTGCAATGACGTGCAATCCATACTGGGCCTAACACCGTCTGAGCCTTCCTCATGCTGTATAGACGTATATTTTGAATGTGTACGCTATCCATACATGTTATCCGGGGATACGGTACCCTTTCTAACCTTTGTGCAATGACGTGCAATCCATACTGGGCCTAACAACGTCTGAGCCTGCCTCATGCTGTATAGACATATATTTTGAATGTGTACGCTATCCATACATGTTATCCGGGGATACGGTACCCTTTCTAACCTTTGTGCAATGACGTGCAATCCATACTGGGCCTAACACCGTCTGAGCCTTCCTCATGCTGTATAGACGTATATTTTGAATGTGTACGCTATCCATACATGTTATCCGGGGATACGGTACCCTTTCTAACCTTTGTGCAATGACGTGCAATCCATACTGGGCCTAACACCGTCTGAGCCTGCCTCATGCTGTATAGACATATATTTTGAATGTGTACGCTATCCACACATGTTATCCGGGGATACGGTACCCTTTCTAACCTTTGTGCAATGACGTGCAATCCTTACTGGGCCTAACACCGTCTGAGCCTGCCTCATGCTGTATAGACATATATTTTGAATGTGTACGCTATCCATACATGTTATCCGGGGATACGGTACCCTTTCTAACCTTTGTGCAATGACGTGCAATCCATACTGGGCCTAACAACGTCTGAGCCTGCCTCATGCTGTATAGACATATATTTTGAATGTGTACGCTATCCATACATGTTATCCGGGGATACGGTACCCTTTCTAACCTTTGTGCAATGACGTGCAATCCATACTGGGCCTAACACCGTCTGAGCCTTCCTCATGCTGTATAGACATATATTTTGAATGTGTACGCTATCCATACATGTTATCCGGGGATACGGTACCCTTTCTAACCTTTGTGCAATGACGTGCAATCCATACTGGGCCTAACACCATCTGAGCCTGCCTCATGCTGTATAGACATATATTTTGAATGTGTATGCTATCCATACATGTTATCCGGGGATACGGTACCCTTTCTAACCTTTGTGCAATGACGTGCAATCCATACTGGGCCTAACACCGTCTGAGCCTGCCTCATGCTGTATAGACATATATTTTGAATGTGTACGCTATCCATACATGTTATCCGGGGATACGGTACCCTTTCTAACCTTTGTGCAATGACGTGCAATCCATACTGGGCCTAACAACGTCTGAGCCTGCCTCATGCTGTATAGACATATATTTTGAATGTGTACGCTATCCATACATGTTATCCGGGGATACGGTACCCTTTCTAACCTTTGTGCAATGGCGTGCAATCCATACTGGGCCTAACAACGTCTGAGCCTGCCTCATGCTGTATAGACATATATTTTGAATGTGTACGCTATCCATACATGTTATCCGGGGATACGGTACCCTTTCTAACCTTTGTGCAATGACGTGCAATCCATACTGGGCCTAACACCATCTGAGCCTGTCTCATGCTGTATAGACATATATTTTGAATGTGTACGCTATCCATACATGTTATCCGGGGATACGGTACCCTTTCTAACCTTTGTGCAATGACGTGCAATCCATACTGGGCCTAACACCGTCTGAGCCTGCCTCATGCTGTATAGACATATATTTTGAATGTTTACGCTATCCATACATGTTATCCGGGGATACGGTACCCTTTCTAACCTTTGTGCAATGACGTGCAATCCATGCTGGGCCTAACAACGTCTGAGCCTGCCTCATGCTGTATAGACATATATTTTGAATGTGTACGCTATCCATACATGTTATCCGGGGATACGGTACCCTTTCTAACATTTGTGCAATGACGTGCAATCCATACTGGGCCTAACACCGTCTGAGCCTGCCTCATGCTGTATAGACATATATTTTGAATGTGTACGCTATCCATACATGTTATCCGGGGATACGGTACCCTTTCTAACCTTTGTGCAATGACGTGCAATCCATACTGGGCCTAACAACGTCTGAGCCTGCCTCATGCTGTATAGACATATATTTTGAATGTGTACGCTATCCATACATGTTATCCGGGGATACGGTACCCTTTCTAACCTTTGTGCAATGACGTGCAATCCATACTGGGCCTAACACCGTCTGAGCCTGCCTCATGCTGTATAGACATTTATTTTGAATGTGTACGCTGTCCATACATGTTATCCGGGGATACGGTACCCTTTCTAACCTTTGTGCAATGAGGTGCAATCCATACTGGGCCTAACAACGTCTGAGCCTGCCTCATGCTGTATAGACATATATTTTGAATGTGTACGCTATCCATACATGTTATCCGGGGATACGGTACCCTTTCTAACCTTTGTGCAATGACGTGCAATCCATACTGGGCCTAACACCGTCTGAGCCTTCCTCATGCTGTATAGACGTATATTTTGAATGTGTACGCTATCCATACATGTTATCCGGGGATACGGTACCCTTTCTAACCTTTGTGCAATGACGTGCAATCCATACTGGGCCTAACAACGTCTGAGCCTGCCTCATGCTGTATAGACATATATTTTGAATGTGTACGCTATCCATACATGTTATCCGGGGATACGGTACCCTTTCTAACCTTTGTGCAATGACGTGCAGTCCATACTGGGCCTAACACCGTCTGAGCCTTCCTCATGCTGTATAGACGTATATTTTGAATGTGTACGCTATCCATACATGTTATCCGGGGATACGGTACCCTTTCTAACCTTTGTGCAATGACGTGCAATCCATACTGGGCCTAACACCGTCTGAGCCTGCCTCATGCTGTATAGACATATATTTTGAATGTGTACGCTATCCATACATGTTATCCGGGGATACGGTACCCTTTCTAACCTTTGTGCAATGACGTGCAATCCATACTGGGCCTAACAACGTCTGAGCCTGCCTCATGCTGCATAGACATATATTTTGAATGTGTACGCTATCCATACATGTTATCCGGGGATACGGTACCCTTTCTAACCTTTGTGCAATGACGTGCAATCCATACTGGGCCTAACACCGTCTGAGCCTGCCTCATGCTGTATAGACATATATTTTGAATGTGTACGCTATCCATACATGTTATCCGGGGATACGGTACCCTTTCTAACCTTTGTGCAATGACGTGCAATCCATACTGGGCCTAACACCATCTGAGCCTGCCTCATGCTGTATAGACATATATTTTGAATGTGTATGCTATCCATACATGTTATCCGGGGATACGGTACCCTTTCTAACCTTTGTGCAATGACGTGCAATCCATACTGGGCCTAACACCGTCTGAGCCTGCCTCATGCTGTATAGACATATATTTTGAATGTGTACGCTATCCATACATGTTATCCGGGGATACGGTACCCTTTCTAACCTTTGTGCAATGACGTGCAATCCATACTGGGCCTAACAACGTCTGAGCCTGCCTCATGCTGTATAGACATATATTTTGAATGTGTACGCTATCCATACATGTTATCCGGGGATACGGTACCCTTTCTAACCTTTGTGCAATGACGTGCAATCCATACTGGGCCTAACACCGTCTGAGCCTTCCTCATGCTGTATAGACATATATTTTGAATGTGTACGCTATCCATACATGTTATCCGGGGATACGGTACCCTTTCTAACCTTTGTGCAATGACGTGCAATCCATACTGGGCCTAACACCATCTGAGCCTGCCTCATGCTGTATAGACATATATTTTGAATGTGTATGCTATCCATACATGTTATCCGGGGATACGGTACCCTTTCTAACCTTTGTGCAATGACGTGCAATCCATACTGGGCCTAACACCGTCTGAGCCTGCCTCATGCTGTATAGACATATATTTTGAATGTGTACGCTATCCATACATGTTATCCGGGGATACGGTACCCTTTCTAACCTTTGTGCAATGACGTGCAATCCATACTGGGCCTAACAACGTCTGAGCCTGCCTCATGCTGTATAGACATATATTTTGAATGTGTACGCTATCCATACATGTTATCCGGGGATACGGTACCCTTTCTAACCTTTGTGCAATGGCGTGCAATCCATACTGGGCCTAACAACGTCTGAGCCTGCCTCATGCTGTATAGACATATATTTTGAATGTGTACGCTATCCATACATGTTATCCGGGGATACGGTACCCTTTCTAACCTTTGTGCAATGACGTGCAATCCATACTGGGCCTAACACCGTCTGAGCCTGCCTCATGCTGTATAGACATATATTTTGAATGTGTACGCTATCCATACATGTTATCCGGGGATACGGTACCCTTTCTAACCTTTGTGCAATGACGTGCAATCCATACTGGGCCTAACACCATCTGAGCCTGCCTCATGCTGTATAGACATATATTTTGAATGTGTATGCTATCCATACATGTTATCCGGGGATACGGTACCCTTTCTAACCTTTGTGCAATGACGTGCAATCCATACTGGGCCTAACACCGTCTGAGCCTGCCTCATGCTGTATAGACATATATTTTGAATGTGTACGCTATCCATACATGTTATCCGGGGATACGGTACCCTTTCTAACCTTTGTGCAATGACGTGCAATCCATACTGGGCCTAACAACGTCTGAGCCTGCCTCATGCTGTATAGACATATATTTTGAATGTGTACGCTATCCATACATGTTATCCGGGGATACGGTACCCTTTCTAACCTTTGTGCAATGACGTGCAATCCATACTGGGCCTAACACCGTCTGAGCCTTCCTCATGCTGTATAGACATATATTTTGAATGTGTACGCTATCCATACATGTTATCCGGGGATACGGTACCCTTTCTAACCTTTGTGCAATGACGTGCAATCCATACTGGGCCTAACACCATCTGAGCCTGCCTCATGCTGTATAGACATATATTTTGAATGTGTATGCTATCCATACATGTTATCCGGGGATACGGTACCCTTTCTAACCTTTGTGCAATGACGTGCAATCCATACTGGGCCTAACACCGTCTGAGCCTGCCTCATGCTGTATAGACATATATTTTGAATGTGTACGCTATCCATACATGTTATCCGGGGATACGGTACCCTTTCTAACCTTTGTGCAATGACGTGCAATCCATACTGGGCCTAACAACGTCTGAGCCTGCCTCATGCTGTATAGACATATATTTTGAATGTGTACGCTATCCATACATGTTATCCGGGGATACGGTACCCTTTCTAACCTTTGTGCAATGGCGTGCAATCCATACTGGGCCTAACAACGTCTGAGCCTGCCTCATGCTGTATAGACATATATTTTGAATGTGTACGCTATCCATACATGTTATCCGGGGATACGGTACCCTTTCTAACCTTTGTGCAATGACGTGCAATCCATACTGGGCCTAACACCATCTGAGCCTGTCTCATGCTGTATAGACATATATTTTGAATGTGTACGCTATCCATACATGTTATCCGGGGATACGGTACCCTTTCTAACCTTTGTGCAATGACGTGCAATCCATACTGGGCCTAACACCGTCTGAGCCTGCCTCATGCTGTATAGACATATATTTTGAATGTTTACGCTATCCATACATGTTATCCGGGGATACGGTACCCTTTCTAACCTTTGTGCAATGACGTGCAATCCATGCTGGGCCTAACAACGTCTGAGCCTGCCTCATGCTGTATAGACATATATTTTGAATGTGTACGCTATCCATACATGTTATCCGGGGATACGGTACCCTTTCTAACATTTGTGCAATGACGTGCAATCCATACTGGGCCTAACACCGTCTGAGCCTGCCTCATGCTGTATAGACATATATTTTGAATGTGTACGCTATCCATACATGTTATCCGGGGATACGGTACCCTTTCTAACCTTTGTGCAATGACGTGCAATCCATACTGGGCCTAACAACGTCTGAGCCTGCCTCATGCTGTATAGACATATATTTTGAATGTGTACGCTATCCATACATGTTATCCGGGGATACGGTACCCTTTCTAACCTTTGTGCAATGACGTGCAATCCATACTGGGCCTAACACCGTCTGAGCCTGCCTCATGCTGTATAGACATTTATTTTGAATGTGTACGCTGTCCATACATGTTATCCGGGGATACGGTACCCTTTCTAACCTTTGTGCAATGAGGTGCAATCCATACTGGGCCTAACAACGTCTGAGCCTGCCTCATGCTGTATAGACATATATTTTGAATGTGTACGCTATCCATACATGTTATCCGGGGATACGGTACCCTTTCTAACCTTTGTGCAATGACGTGCAATCCATACTGGGCCTAACACCGTCTGAGCCTTCCTCATGCTGTATAGACGTATATTTTGAATGTGTACGCTATCCATACATGTTATCCGGGGATACGGTACCCTTTCTAACCTTTGTGCAATGACGTGCAATCCATACTGGGCCTAACAACGTCTGAGCCTGCCTCATGCTGTATAGACATATATTTTGAATGTGTACGCTATCCATACATGTTATCCGGGGATACGGTACCCTTTCTAACCTTTGTGCAATGACGTGCAGTCCATACTGGGCCTAACACCGTCTGAGCCTTCCTCATGCTGTATAGACGTATATTTTGAATGTGTACGCTATCCATACATGTTATCCGGGGATACGGTACCCTTTCTAACCTTTGTGCAATGACGTGCAATCCATACTGGGCCTAACACCGTCTGAGCCTGCCTCATGCTGTATAGACATATATTTTGAATGTGTACGCTATCCATACATGTTATCCGGGGATACGGTACCCTTTCTAACCTTTGTGCAATGACGTGCAATCCATACTGGGCCTAACAACGTCTGAGCCTGCCTCATGCTGTATAGACATATATTTTGAATGTGTACGCTATCCATACATGTTATCCGGGGATACGGTACCCTTTCTAACCTTTGTGCAATGACGTGCAATCCATACTGGGCCTAACACCGTCTGAGCCTGCCTCATGCTGTATAGACATATATTTTGAATGTGTACGCTATCCATACATGTTATCCGGGGATACGGTACCCTTTCTAACCTTTGTGCAATGACGTGCAATCCATACTGGGCCTAACAACGTCTGAGCCTGCCTCATGCTGTATAGACATATATTTTGAATGTGTACGCTATCCATACATGTTATCCGGGGATACGGTACCCTTTCTAACCTTTGTGCAATGACGTGCAATCCATACTGGGCCTAACACCGTCTGAGCCTGCCTCATGCTGTATAGACATATATTTTGAATGTGTACGCTATCCATACATGTTATCCGGGGATACGGTACCCTTTCTAACCTTTGTGCAATCACGTGCAATCCATACTGGGCCTAACAACGTCTGAGCCTGCCTCATGCTGTATAGACATATATTTTGAATGTGTACGCTATCCATACATGTTATCCGGGGATACGGTACCCTTTCTAACCTTTGTGCAATGACGTGCAATCCATACTGGGCCTAACACCGTCTGAGCCTGCCTCCTGAGACATATATTTTGAATGTGTACGCTATCCATACATGTTATCCAGGGATACGGTACCCTTTCTAACCTTTGTGCAATGACGTGCAATCCATACTGGGCGTGAGAACGGCTGGCGAGCTGTTAAGCAAGCTACAGCACCTGTCCAGACAAGTACAGGGATTCCCTAGCGAGGAGACTTATTCGATTGTTTTCAATGTTGGGACAGCAATTTTTGGGGAGCACTATACTCTGGAGAATGATAGATGGGGCCCACCATACACTGGAACATTCCAAAGGTGGACATCAGACACTGGAGCAGCATTTACAGGGCCCATTATACACTAGAGCATTAGAAATGGGGCCATTATGTTTGGAGCATTATTTGGGCCCATAAGACAGTGGAGCTTCATCCATGGGGACCAACATATACTGTAGCATTATGTGGAGCTCATCATATACTGTTTCAAACATTATATGGGACCAATGATTCTGTATGGAGAAATAGATGGGCCTCGTCATGAGATGTAAAAAGTGAGGTATTTTTCATTGTACTATACCGCTATTTATCTGCCGTATCGGAGCATGATGAGTTGTGGTATGTGTTAAAGGGGCGCTCTTTCGCCCAGGGCACATGAAAATCTGCAGCCAGCCCTCCCCCCCCCACAACTTTAGCCAAATAACCCCCATTTTTCAGTGCATAACTAGTATTATGAAGTTAATTAAGGTTGACAAGCTTAAGTAAGAAGAATTGTTGCTTTTGGCATTCAAATGGGCACTGTTGGTGTGTTTCCTGTCCTCCTCTCACTGCCGACTTTTATTCCCCATTGACTTACATTGGGTTTCGTGTTTCGGGATGACCCCGACTTTTCCCTATAATCGGACGATCTTGCTCGACCCGACTTTTGGAAAAGTCGGGTTTCACGAAACGAAACGCGACCCTAAAAAACCAAAAGTCGCTCAACTCTACTCAGAGGTATTCTTTGCAGCATGAGATGGTGCATTGTCATGCATGAAGAGGATTTTGCTCCTGAAGGCACATTTCTGCTTTTTATACCATGGAAGACAGCTGTCAGTCAGAAACTCTATATACAGTACTTTGCAGAGGTCATTTTCACACCTTCAGGAACCTTAAAGAGCCCTACCAGCTGTTTCCCCATGATTCCGGACCAAAACATGACTCCTCCTCCTCCTTGCTGACGTCGCAGCCTTGTTGGGATATAGTGGCCATCCACCAACCATCCATCTGGACCATCCAGGGTTGCTCGACAGTCATCAGTAAACATGATTGTATGAAAAATAGTCTTCATGTATGTCTGGACCCACTGCTACAATTTCTGCTTGTGAACACTTTTTAGGGGTGGTCGAATAGTAGGTTTATGCACCACAGCAAGCCTTTGAAGGATCCTACACCATGAGGTTCGAGGGACTCCAGAGGCACCAGCAGCATTAAATATCTGTTTGCTGGTTTGTAATGGCTTTTTAGCAGCTGCTCTCCTAATCCGATGAACTTGCCTGGCAGAAACCTTCCTCATTCTGCCTTTATCAGCACAAACATGTCTGTGCTCAGAATCAACCACAAATCTCTTAACAGTACGATGGTCACGTTTAAATTTTTGGGAAATATCTAATGTTTTCATCTCTTGACCAAGGCATTGCACTATTTGATGCTTTTCAGCAGCAGAGAGGTCTTTTTTCTGTCCTAAATTCCTTGAAACCTGTGCCCTGCTTAATAATGTGGAACATCATTCTTAAGTAGTTTTCCTTTAATTGGGCTCACCTGGTAAACTAATTATCACAGGAATTTGAGATTGATTTCAGTGATCCAAAGAGCCCTGATACACAATACCATCTATGAGTTTATTTGAAAAACAAAAAATTACATCTTTATGACACTTAAATCCAATTTGCATAATAATTTGGAACGCAGTGTAGAAGGGTGTCACTACTAGGCTGGCCTGGATGCTGTGCATGGCCATAGTGTGAACAGCGCTGCATACAAGTGTTTTGTTGTGCATTAACATACCAGGCAACCGCCCCCTCCATGTATTGGTAGGCTGCGAGCGGTTGTTTCATCGGTATTCTGGCACCTGTGTTGCCATCTTAATTATATGGGTCCACTGCATCCTGATAGTGCATTTGTCTGGAGGCCTGTACGGGTAAACCTTTTTGCTCTTTTGCTGTTTTCTCTGATCTTCTTGCAACCATACAAGTTACAGAATTCCTGGAACACTTGTGGTAGGGGGCCGGATTGGGGGGTGGACCACTGCTTACCAGACGAGGCAAAGACGAGATGGAGACAGCTTCCACTTGTAACAGTTCCGGATTTATTTGTCGTCCTCCTGACGACCACCAAACACGCACCGCAGCTTCTTTACACCACTGTATCGCCAGGCCCGGGTACCTATTCTTCAGCTCCAGTCACAGTAACGCACCTCGCGGATCTTTCACTGGGGGCTGTCCTAGACCAATCTACCCCCAGCGCTTCACCTGCCCGAGGTCATCTTCCAATCGGTACCCCCGGGGCCTCATCTGTCTTGCGGCACGTCGAGTCAGGGTCTCCCCCCTGGCTGCCTCTTCTCCTTGCCTGTCCTGCAGTCCGTCGGGTCAGGGCCACCCCCCTGACTGTCTCTCCTTTGTCCGTCCCCCTGGCCGAGATCTTCTCACTTTCTCCGTCTTCTTCTGAGCTCCTCCCGGGACTAGACTCTCCTGGAGCCCCGCCTTCTTCTATTTATCCCCTCTCTCACAGGGGAATTTCCCACCCGGACTCCTATCTCCCCACCCCCCATGACTAAGCGGATTCCTAAGCCCTAAGCTGATGTTAAGTCCTATACTACTCTCCCCTGCCATCTTGTGGTCATTTCACGGTACTGCACTCCCTTTTCTGTCTTTCCCTGCTGTTACCTTTCTAACCTGTCAATCTCTGTCACTAGTGCACAAACCGTCCCCTCCTTCTGCCAGTCACGTCTGTCCGTCAAGTCACCTTCCCCACACACTTCTGCCTCAAAGGCTGGAATTTGATCTGTAAGCATTCGCTCAGGATATCCGTGTCGTCGACAAAAGTGCTGTTGGAATGCTCTGGCTGCTGTCCTGGCTGTTTGATCCTTGACAGGCACGACTACCAGGAATCTCGAGTAGTGGTCAACGATGGTAAGAGCATAAACGTACCCTGAACGGCTTGGGACCAGCTTCACATGGTCCAGGGCGACCAACTCGAGTGGCTGTTTTTTTATTATTGGCTGCAAAGGAGCTCGCTGGCTGTTACGGTCCTTTCTGCACAGGTTGCATTGTCCACACTCCCGGCACAAATTTTCAATGGCCTTCCTCATACCAGCCCAGTAGAATCTCTCCCGGAGCAAGGCCTCCAACTTCTTCCATCCGAAGTGTCCAGCTCCGTTGTGGTATGCTTCCCAGACCATTGATGCCTCCCTCTATGGGACTACCACCTGCCAGACTAGCTCATGAGTGCGGGCATTGATACTCCTCCGACACAGCTTTCCCTCATAGATGAACAGCCTGCCTCTTTCCTTCCACAACTGCTGGGTTTCTTCAGGAGCATCTGGACTTGGGCGTGAGTCAGCTTGTGACAGTAGCTCCTTTACCAGGCGAACTGCGGGGTCGCTATCCTGCGTATCTGCCCAGTCATGATGAGGCAATGGATTTAGGGTGGCCTCTTTCACGATAGACTGTCTGTTTCTCACTCCTTGGGCACGTTGGGCCACAATTGGCCGGTGGAAGGCAGGTAACTCTATTTCTTCGAGTGCCTCAGGGTCTTCTCCTGCATCTGGCAGATTAGGCATTCTGGACAGCGCATCAGCATTGGCATTCTTGTGCCCAGCTCGGTACTTGATGGTGAATTCGTAGTTAGACAGCCGGGCCATCCATCGCTGCTCCAGTGCACCTAGTTTGGCAGTTTCCAAGTGAGTCAACGGGTTGTTGTCCGTGAAGATGGTAAACTTGGCTGAACCTAGGTAATGCTTGAATCATTCAGTCACAGCCGAGACTATGGAGAGGAACTCCAATTTGAAGGAACTGTAGTTGTCAGGGTTCTTTTCAGTGGGACGAAGCTTCTTGCTGGCGTAGGAGATCACTCTTTCTTTGCCATTCTCTACCTGTGACAGTACTGCTCCCAGTCCCACATTGCTGGCATCAGTATACAGAACAAATGGTTGGTCATAATCTGGGTAGGCCAGAACTTCATCTCCTGTGAGAGCCATTTTCAGTCGAGTGAAAGACCTCTCCAATTCCTCATTCCATTCAAATGTAGGACTCTCCTTCCTGGCTTTCTTGGGCTGGCCCACCAGAAGATTTTGCATAGGTGTGGCTATCTCAGTGAAGCCTCTGATGAACCTTCGGTAGTAGCCTACCAACCCAAGGAATTGACGTACCACATGGAGGTTGCTGGGCTTCTGCCAGTCCCGGATGACAGTGACTTTGTCAGGATCCGGTGCCACACCTTCTGCACTCATTATATGACCGAGGTACTGTACCTTGGGCTTCAGGAGGTGGCATTTGGATGGCTTCACTTTCAGGCCAAAGTTGGACAAGGCTTCAAACACCTCAGCCAGGTGCTTCAGATGGTCTTCATAAGTCTTGGAGAAAACAATGACATCATCAAGGTACAACAGGACTGTCTCGAAGTTCTTGTGTCCAAGACAGCACTCCATTAACCGTTGAAATGTCCCAGGGGCGGTGCAGAGCCCGAATGGCATGCAGTTGAACTCGCAGAGACCCATTGGTGTAGTAAACGCTGTTTTCTCCTTGTCTGCCTCTGCCATGGGAACCTGCCAATACCCACTAGTGAGATCTAAGGTTGAAAAATAGTTAGCAGTTTTAAGTGCGGCTAATGACTCCTCAATTCTGGGTAATGGGTAGGCATCCTTATGTGTAGTGCTGTTAATTTTTCAGTAATCAACACACATTCACATGGTACCATCTTTTTTTTTCACAAAGACTATTGGGGCTGCCCAGGGGCTACAACTGTCTCTGATCACCCCAGCCTCCTTCATTTCCTGGAACATACTTTTGGCACATTGATATTGTGTTGGGGGTATAGGCCGGTGCCTTTCTTTAATGGGTGGATGATCTCCAGTGGGGATATGGTGTTGAACACCTTTTGCCTTCCCAAAGTCTAGAGGGTGTTTACTGAATACCCGCTCATACTCCTGAGTCACTCGGTAAACCCCACTCTTTTGCTATGAAGGTATGGTCAGTTCCCACCTGCAGCTGCTGACACCACTCCTCCAGCTGCTTTACAGAGCCATTGTCCTCCACCTGGTCGGATGAGACCAAGGGCTCTGCTGCCTGTATTGCATTGTTACTGACAGTAAGCAGCTTAGCAACTGTGGCATACCGAGGTATTGTGGCCTCCTATTCCCCACAATTCAAGAGGCGTACAGGTACTCTCCCTTTGCGGACATCAACTACCCCTCTGGCTGTCAGGACAGTGGGCCGGCTATCAGAGTACACTGGCTCTACCAATGCTTGGTAATCTTTTCCTCTGAGGCCGATGGCTGCCCGACACCAAATTAACATTTCACATCTGGGGGGTATCGCAATGGGGAAAGAATCACTCACTCTGACGCTGCCAATTTCTCCGCCAGACAGTTCTACCTGCTGTATTTGCATCAGGGCCTTGATTTCCTTCTGCAGGACTCGTTGTTCACTGGAACCAGCAGTCTCAGCCACCTGTTGCAGCAAAACAATAACCTCTGCAAGACAATTTTCAATCACATTAGTACCTAAGGTCATCATTGGGTTACATTCTCGTCGATCAATGTCTACAACTATCAGACCTTGAGATTTTAACTCTACTCGCTCAACTTTAATGGTAATCTCTTTACATCCTACTTGCAGCAAAGACTGACCATTGCTGGCAACTACTGTGAGTTCATCACTTGGGCCAGAGGTAAGTTCAGAGTCAGCCCAATACCGCTTGTAAAGGATATATGGCATAGTTGTCACCTGAGAGCCAGTGTCCAGCAAAGCGTTCATGGGGATGCCATCAATCACCACTGGGAGGACCAGTCACCCTCCAACATACTTGGCTCGCCAGTTCTTTGGGCCTTGCGGTCCTACTCCTGGTGGTTGGTCCTCTGCCCCAGGGGTTGCTCGTTTAAATAACATAACCTTGCAATGTGGCCTGCCTTGTGGCAGTGACGACAGATGGGACGTCCGTTCTGGTCATAGCGATCGTTGTCTCTCGCTCGGCGTGGCGGGATCCTCTTCTTCCATAGCCACGGGACATCCTCTGGACTGGATCTTCTCATTTGACACCTGCATGGACTGCACAGTTTTCGCAAGTGCAGCCATATTTTAGGTCAGCTCTTGGACCTGAAGGCGCAGTTCTGTAGATGGATCATTATCCAGAGTCTGTGAATCAGTTCCCACAGGGCTGGGAGGGAAAGATGCTGCTTCTTGGTGGTATGTGATCGCTGGGCGACTAGGGGGCGCTGGACGACATTTGGTTCATGCAGCACCCGAATAGCCCTGTCCTTGAAGTCTGCAAAGTCTAGGTCAGGGTTTTGTAGGGCTATGATGCACAGCTGTACTCTGTGGGTACTGGATAGGAGTCCCTCAATAAATTGCTCCTTTAACAGTCTGTCTCCATCTTTCACACTGTCTTGGTCAATCTGCTTTATGGCTCGCAGCGCCTCCTGCAGGTTAAGAGCATAGTCCCGTATACTGTCCTGCACTCTCTGCTTACACCCAAAGAATCTCATCTTTATTTCAGCTGCAGTGCTGGTGTCAAAGGTGCTTCTTAGCTTAGCCAGAATCTTTTTAACAGTCTCTTTCTCAGTGTCCTGCCAGGCTTTTACTTCTCTTTGCGCTGCACCAGTTAGCTGCCCAATAAGGATGTTCACTTTTTGGTTTTCAGACAGAGGATACACCTCAAACAAACTGCACAGTCTCTCTTTAAATTCACTCAGGGTATGTGACTCCCCTGAATACTGCAGAAGCCAGGCCGCTCCCGGTATATAGGGCATGGACAGCGGCATTCTGGGGACTGCTGCGGTGGGCACTGATTCTTGCGGTGCTCTGGGGGCAGCGCTGGCTGCTGGATTCTGCGGTACCATTGGAGCCGCAGCTGCACTGGCCCCGGCATCTTGCGGCGCTGTGGGGGTGCGATGGCGTCCACTGCTGCATAAGCTCTTGCCTCAGACATTCTCCCCCCCCAGTTAACGTTGGCCAGGCCCTGGATTGCGCTGGCTTACCGGTTGCCGCTTTGCAGGCTGGATGATCGGGGGGACGCTGGGACTGCCGGCCTCGGCTTCTCACTTCCCGCGCGCTGGCCTCTTCCCGCGCAGCACTTCACTTTTTCACGCTCTTCGGTTGGCTCCGCCCACGATGGCCCGCCCCTTTGTTTTCCCGCGCGCGCCAAGCGGCGGGGTAATGACGGCAATTGCGCAAATAGTCTATGGCACACAACACAGTCTCTAGCACACAGGACCCGGGGAAACCGGGCTCCGTAAATCCTGTTCGTGATGCCAAAATGGGTCACCCGCCAGGGCAGTGGGGTACTCGCTACCGGGCCGGTATCTCAGAGGGAAGTGTCACAGTAGTGGTGGCCCGGTCTGTGGCCCTGGGCATCCATGTAAAAAGGGGGTTAAAGCGTGGCTGATTAAAGTTTATAAGTGGATGATACGTGACGCCACCTGTGGTGTTTGGCAATAAAGGGGTTAAGCCGACGCTGCAAACAGATCCTCTGGGACAGATGGTGTGGTGCAGCAATGATGTTGTAGCCCTCCACAGGCAGGGCTGCAGTCCCAGGGCAGAGTAGATGAAGAGGATAGGTGTTGAGGAAGAGGGTGTAATGTCTGGCACAGAGATGTAGCAGTGCTGGAGAGTTTGCAGGAAGAAGGCAAGGACACAATAGGGTGCAGTTTCTTTTACCTTTACTTTGCTTGGTAAATGCAGTCCAGAATTCCAGATTACAGATGGAACAGAGGCTGGCCGGCCTGGAAGCAACTTAGGAATCTCTCTATCAGATGGATTGTGTAGTCTCCTTTCTAGCGCTTATCTTAGGTACTTGCAGTAATGTATTACACTGAAGTTCCACTTGCTTGTTCTCATTTAGAACTCCCTTATATGGCAGACAGCTGTAGCCTTCTTCTTCTGCTGGCTCACCCGTTGCTGTTGTGCCTCCGAGTCTTATGTGGGAACAGAGCATTTACAGCTTCCTATTCCTCCGGTTTCTGCTGCAGGAACATCAGTATCCATACAACCTCGGAGACCGGGCTCCAGATCATGCGCTATAGCTGGAAGTGAGCACTCAACTCTGCTCAATCTTCCAGCTCCTCTCCTCATGTCCACACACGTTTCCCTCCTCACACGAACTCCTAATTTCCCCTTCCTGGCCCCCAGAGAGTAGCTCTTCCCCCAGTTTTGGTTCAGAGCTCCCTCTGCTGGCCTGGAATGAGAACTGTGTTGTGTGTTGTGATAAACTGACAGAGAGACCCTTCATTGCTTCCAAGCATGACATTACACTCCCTAGGAGGAAGGTAATGCCACTGTGGCGACCATACTCCTGGGGGCTCCACAACAGCACCCCACTTGGTTAGAGCAATGGGACATTCTGCTCTCCCCTGCAGAAAAGACTGTGTGGATTGTTCTGCCAGCACTGGAGAGGGGAGGGGCTGCTGTTTTGTGTGTCTGTACAGAGCCGAGATTTCTGCAGGAAGCTGACATGCCTGGAGCTGTGAGGAAAATAACGTACAGCATGAGTCTGACTGAACTTGCGTGATTGTGTAAACTCTTCGGGGGATAACAAGGTGGCTTTCCTGTGTTGCCGTGAGGAGCCACGAAGAAATACAAGAAAGGAATCCAGAGGAGAGAATCCACCGTTTCTAGGAGCATCTCAGGACCCGAAAATGAGAAGACCACATTGCACAGAGCTTCCAGGAAGACTTGCGCACCATCTTGCACAGCTGCAGGGGCCCCCGGGACTGGACTGAGATACCAACTCTACTGTGAGTGTTAACCCCTTCTGTGCACATGCTAGGGCTTAGGATAGGCTGCAATAGACAGAGCACGGCAGCCATGTGGCCGGTGTAGCAGAGGCCAGATAAGCTATAGTTAGAGTAGCAGCATACTGTACTTTACTGTGTTGTTTTACCTGTTGGATAAATATACTGAGATGTGATAGTTGGTGCACCGTGCTGTTTGACGGCCCAGCTAAGGAATATCACTCTTTTAAATTGTCTGTTTTCATTGCATACCCCTGTTTGAACTTTGCTAACACTGCATTCCTTGCCTGTCAATAAACTAACCCTTCGTTGTTAGCACCTCATCTTATGTACCGTAGTCTCCCTGCATTGTGGTGGTCCCCCGGCCATCGCTTCACTGTCATAATTTTCAGGCCCCCTTGAGATTCCACCCATGTTCCTCTTCTCGAACCTTCCAAAGTCCCACCACGCACTCTAGGAAAAAACTCGACTTCTCCACCAATTGCATGTAAACATTCCTCAACAAACACCATATCACATAGATAGCCATCAGCTTTTGTTTTGGCCAAGATTTTTTAAGCTGCCACCATGACAAGCTAGACTCTTTTGGCAGGGAAGATAAAAAAAAATCCAGCTCTCCGTGATTGCATGTTGAGGGTGTTCGGAGCTGAGAAGCACCTTGTCAGGTTGTGGAAAATGCAAAAATGAAGAGAATCGAGCTTCATGAACTGTGAATCTGTATTGATATAAGCAATTTGGAGGACATACACAGTCAGCGATGCAAAATCACGTGACCCGCATCAACGCGTTTCAGGTCCCTTCACAAGCTTAATCTTGATCATACAATACTGATCATTAATAAAAAAAAACACTGCTATTACCATAAATGCCTTTATACACAGGAGCTCTGTACATATTATACAGTGTATAGTAAAAAAGGAGGAAGTCCAATCACCAGCAAAATGACCTGTTAGATAGAGGAAAATTAGGCTATGATATTAAAAACCTTTATCCTTTATTGTAGTTTCATAAAAACATCTAGCTTATGCCGTTTCAGACCACACAGGATAGCTATGTCCGTGCACCGCATTCTACTAACCCTGGAGTAACCTCAATTGGATGAATGTTTGGTGAGCTGAAATACTTTTTTTCTGTTTTCTTATAAAGTGTATAGTATCAGTGTAAAGGTAATAGTGACTCACAAGTGACATTATACACAGGAGCTCTGTATATAATATACAGTGTGTATAACCAGGGGAAGAGTCTTGAGGAGATCATTTGCATATTCCCAGTGCCTTCTGGGATAAGTGAAGAGTCTCCGCGAGCTCAACGATCACTGGGTTTTGGCCGTTGCAGCTGAAAAGAGGAAATCGGAAAAACTTTGGCTCATCTTTCATCGTTTTTAAGAAATCTCAAGATGGAAGAGGCCAGGAGCCATTTGGTGAGCTGCATTTCTTGCTACATGTTCACAGATTTACCAGTGGAAAAGCCAAACTTCACATGCCACAAATGCAAGCTTGTGTCCCTGTTGGAGGAAAAGTTGCAAAATCTCGAAGAGAGGTTAGCTACGTTGAAGATCATTAAGGAAGGTGAAGAGTTCTTGGACAGAGCAGAATTATCTCTTCATGTTACAGAAAGAGAAGAAATTCGAAGTGCACCTGAAGAAACAGAGGAATGGAGACATGTGACCCAGAGAAGCAGGAGGATCAGGAGGCAGTCAGGACCCATACTGCTCAGAAACCAGTACCAGGCTCTCACGCAGGAAAACGATGAAGAAATACATCAGGATAAGACTTTGCCAACAAACAGCAACCTTGTACGCCCTCAGAGTCCTCCTGGATGGAGAAAGAAAAATGTTGTGAAGAAGAAACGGAGAGTGGTGGTCATGGGGGATTCCCTGCTGAGAGGAACAGAGGCCGCTATCTGCAGACCGGATATAACTTCAAGAGAAATGTGCTGTCTTCCAGGTGCAAAAATTAAAGATGTGTCTGACAGGATATCAGGACTCTTCAGACCTACAGATGACTACCCATTCCTGCTACTACAGGTGGGGACAAATGACACCGCAAGAAACGACCTGGAAATCATCTGCAGAGACTTTGAAGACTTAGGCAAGAAAGTGAAAGAACTGGGAGCGCAGGTGGTCTTCTCTTCCATCCTCCCAGTGGATGGCCATGGAACAAGGAGGTGGAATAAGATTCTGCAGGTGAACAACTGGCTAGGTCGATGGTGCCGTCAGCAACGATTTGGATTTCTGGATCACGGAGTGAACTACTTATACGATGGACTACTTGCTAGAGATGGGGTGCACCTTACGAAGACTGGAAAGCATGTATTTGGAAGTCGCCTTGCTACACTTGTAAGGAGAGCTTTAAACTAGAACAACATGGGAAGGGAAGCAAAAGACCAGAAAAAGCCATACACCTGACAAATGCTATTGAGAACTCTGCTATTAGAAGTGGAAAGGAAGAACAAAGACGAAAGAATCTAATTAATAAAAATATTGGAGAAAGAGAAACCAATCAAAAACTAAAATGTTTCTATACTAATGCACAAAGCATGGGCAACAAACAAGGAGAATTGGAACTACTAACACAGGAAAAGAAATATGATGTAATTGGAATCACTGAAACTTGGTGGGACAATACACATGATTGGAATACAAGACTAGAAGGATACAACTTATTTGCAAGAAACAGACTTGATAAACGAGGAGGGGGTGTCGCATTGTATGTTCGAAACGCGTATATCTGCACAGAGATTGAAGCTTCAGAGACTGGGAGTTCTGTGGAAACTGTTTGGGTAAGAATACAAGGACAGAACAATGGAAAGGACACCATTGTAGGCATTTACTACAGGCCGCCTGTGCAAGCCGAAGATATAGATGAACTCTTTATGCATCAGATGGCCAAGTTCTCCAAAAAATATGACATAGTTGTCATGGGAGATTTCAACTATCCAGACATTTGTTGGGAATCTCTCTCAGGCAAAACTAACAGGTCAAGGAAATTCTTATCCTCTCTTGCTGACAACTTTATCTTCCAAAAGGTAAGGGAGAAAACAAGGGGAACTGCTACCTTGGATCTAATCCTTATAAACAGGGAGGAAATGGTTGAGGAGGTAAAAGTGGCTGGGACCCTAGGAGGTAGCGACCATGCTATTTTAGAATTTTGGATAACTAGAGGTGGAAGACCTGTGAAGACTCAGACGTCAAGGTTAGATTTCAGAAAGGCAGATTTTAAGGGATTCAGAAAGAGAATTGGAGGGATCCAATGGCTGGATATCCTTAAAGACAAAAATGTCCAGGAAGGATGGGAAATCTTGAAAAATGAAATTCTCAAAGCACAGTTGTTAACAATTCCGAAAAGAGGGAAGAATAGGAAGCATTTAAGGAAACCAGGATGGATGAACACAGAACTTAAGCACATGCTAAAAAGGAAGAAAAAAATGTTTATAAAATGGAAAGAGGGAGGCATATCTAAAGAAGAATATAATGCTGTCTGCAGAACCTGCAGGGCACAAATCAGATTATCTAAAGCTGAAAATGAACTGAGGCTTGCAAGAGATGTCAAAAGCAATAATAAAGGATTTTGGGGATATGTCAAAAGTAAAAGAAAAGTCAAAGATGCTATAGGATTTTTACAGGATGAAAATGATGAAATGGTAAGACAGGATGTTGAGAAGGCTGAACTTTTAAATTCCTATTTTGCATCTGTTTTCTCTCAGAAAGGAAATGCAACATCAACTGTTATTCACTGTCCCATTAAGGGAATAGAAGAATCCAGGATATCTATAAACAGAAAGATAGTGAGGAAACACTTAGCTAACCTAAATGAATTCAAGTCTCCAGGTCCAGATGAATTACACCCCAGAGTACTGAAGGAGATAGCAGAAGAAATTTTTGAACCCCTCTCCATAATCTTTGAAAATTCTTGGAGAACAGGAGAAGTGCCAGAAGACTGGAGAAGAGCAAATGTTGTTCCTATCTTCAAAAAGGGGAAGAAGGTGGACCCAGGCAACTATAGGCCGGTGAGTCTGACTTCTATACCAGGAAAGATCTTTGAACAAATTATTAAACAACATGTATGTCAATACCTGGATAAGAATGAAGTGATTAAACAGAGTCAGCATGGGTTTCTAACTAATAAGTCATGTCAGACTAACTTAATTTCCTTCTATGATGGTATCACTGATTGGGTGGATCAAGGAAATGCTGTAGATATAGTATATCTTGACTTCAGCAAAGCATTTGACAAAGTCTCTCATACAATCCTTATTGAAAAAATGACTAAGTATGGAATGGACAAGGCAACTGTTAGGTGGATTCATAACTGGCTTAGTGATCGGACCCAAAGAGTGGTCGTAAATGGCTGCACATCCAGTTGGAAGAATGTCTCAAGTGGGGTACCACAGGGCTCTGTCCTGGGCCCTGTATTGTTCAACATCTTTATCAACGATTTAGATGAAGGAATTGAGGGTAAACTGATTAAATTTGCTGATGACACAAAGCTAGGAGGGATAGCTAATACTAGAGAAGAGAGAGAGAGGATTCAAAAAGATTTAAATAAACTGGAGAAGTGGGCAGCAACTAACAGAATGGTTTTTAACAGGGAGAAATGCAAAGTACTACATCTGGGCAATAAAAATGAAAAAAGCATATATAGAATGGGAGGAATAGGGCTAAGTGACAGCACATGTGAAAAAGACTTGGGTATACTAATAGATCACAGACTGAATATGAGTCAACAGTGTGATGCAGCAGCAAAAAAGGCAAATGCAATTCTAGGATGTATTAACAGAAGCATACAGTCTAGATCACGTGAAGTCATTATTTCCCTCTACTCCTCTTTGGTCAGACCTCATCTGGAATATTGTGTCCAGTTTTGGGCACCACATTTTAAAAAAGACATCAACAAACTGGAGCAAGTTCAGAAAAGAGCGACCAGAATGGTGACCGGTCTGCAAACCCTGTCTTATGAGGAAAGGTTGCAGGATTTGGGAATGTTTAGTTTGCAAAAGAGAAGACTGAGAGGAGACTTAATAGCTGTCTACAAATATCTAAAGTGCTGTCACATTGTAGAAGGATCAACTTTATTCTCATTTGCACAAGGAAAGACTAGAAGCAATGGGATGAAACTGAATGGGAAGAGACACAGATTAGATATTAGAAAAAACTTTTTGACAGTTAGAGTGATCAATGAGTGGAACAGGCTGCCACGAGAAGTGGTGAGTTCTCCTTCAATGGAAGTCTTCAAACAGAGGCTGGACAGACATCTGACTGGGATGATTTAGCGAATCCTGCTTTTAGCAGGGGGTTGGACCAGATGGCCCAGGAGGTCCCTTCCAACTCTACGATTCTATGATTCTATGATTCTATGTACTCACCAGTGACATCTCTAGTTGAAGATATCAACGTCGCTTTACTTCTTCATCCAGTGCAGACCGCCATCACTTCTTCCAACTGGGATTCGTCTCTGCAGAAAATAGCACAGTTATCTAGAGTACATTCCCCAAATTTTCTCCAACTTCTACACTATGCCAGATGAAGAAAAAGAGACAGTGTCACCATGCACCGTAACAGAACCTTCCCTCACTGAAAACAGTATTCTCAAAAATAAAATAACAGTAATAATATCCCTTACATAGCCCCTGCAGTAATAATGTTCTACATCCTGGCATCTTCCTGTAATAATGTCTCCCATCCTGGCCCAAATGTGTCTCATTCCTGGCCCAATGTGTCTCCATCCTGCTCCTATATGTTCTCCCATCATGGTCCCAAATGTATTCATCCTGCCCCCATATGTTCTCCCATCCTGCCCTTCATTTGTTCTCTCATCCTGCCCCTCCATATGTCCTCCCATCCTGGCCCTATTTGTCCTCCCATCTTAGCTCCATATGTCTCCATCCTGCCCCCATACATCCTCCCATCCTGGCCCCATATGTCTCCATACTGCCCCAATATGTCTACATCTTGCCCGTATATGTCCTTTCATCACGACCTATATGTCTCCATCCTGCTCCTCCAGATGTCTCCCCATATTGCAGATTTCAGCATGAAAAAAAAGTTTCTCCTTACCTGGCCGTGGTCCAGCGGCATCCTCTTGCTCAACCATTTGAGGTGCTGACGCGCCGACGACGTATGATAGTGAAGTTATATGCCGGCTGCATGCGCGCCGATGTCAGCTGCTCCTCTGATTAGCTAAGGCAAGAGTCACCACACACTCTATATTTTCAGTGTTGCAAGGCTTTTATTAATTCATAAAAGCAAATAAACACAAGCAAAATAACAGCTTTCCTTTATCCAAACTCACAGGCTGGTGAACTGACCGTACTTTTTATCTATTTTTTGTTCTTTTGCTTGTATTTATTTTGTGTATATAATTTGTACAGCATCTTATATGTTTATATATACAGTATATATATATATATATATATATATATATATCTATATCACCTGGGTCATTGATCACGTATTGTTGTTTTATATGCTATGTTATCTCACATGACTATTGTATCCTTTTGTAATACAGCGACATTGTGATAAATACCCTGGCGGGGTTGAAATGTCTAAGTTTGTTGCACATTTCACAGCAACATTCTGTTTGTATTTGCTTTCACGAATGAATAAACACTGAAAATAAAGTGTGCAGTGAATCTCTCTTGCTGTTGTTGAGGGCTCCATTTCACCAGCACCTCAAAACATGACCGAGTGCACTCCAATCTTCTAATATTTATGGCCTCTAATTGGCTAGTGGCTTCTATTGCAGTGTAGGAAGCGGGTCCTGCACGGCAGTAGATTTAAACTGAACGTGTGTCCGATTACGCATCTTCAGTTAACGAGCTAATGGCTGAATCCTGCCCCTGGGGCCCAGTCAAGACAGGGGCTTAGACCGTGCCTTCTTCCTCACAGGGCCCCACATATGCCAGTAAGGGGAGTAATGCCATGATGACGGCACTGGGCACATGACAGTGCACGGGGGGGCGGACCCATTAAAGTCGATAGGATGCAGTGTTCAGCGTTAAGTGAGTGTTCCTCACTTCCTATCTCTTCCTTTCCCTATCAGGGCCCTCCCTGTCCTATTTCCCCCTCTCGCTTAGCACTGCGCCCTGGGCATCTCAATGCCATAGCATGACATTATTGCTGCTCTGATTTTTTCGCAAGGTCCCAACATGGATGCAGTTGTGACTCTTGCAAAGCAAATTCAGGCTCTGTCTCTAGAAGTGACAGATCTGTGATCATTAGTTGTGTAACAGCAACAACAGACCTCAGGTCTGGTGGTCAGGGCTGTCAGCCAGACTGAGCCTGAACCCAAGGTGGCCCTCTTGGGCGAGTTTTCTGAAGTGCCGGACAAGTTTGCAGTGTTCAGGGAAGAATGCAAACTTTGTATGAATGTAGTATATATGTAATATGTACTATGTATGTATGTATTTTGTATGAGTATAGTATATATGTAGTATGTATGTAGTATGTATGTATGTTGCATGAACGTTGTATATATGTAGTATGTATGTAGTATGTATGTAGTATGTATGTATGTTATATGAATGTTGTATATATGTAGTATCTATGTATGTAGTATGTATGTATATTTTCTTTTTTTACATTCAACACTTTAGCCGGATGATGGGACTACTACTGTCCCATCATTGGCTAATGTGTCAATCTCTGTCAATGTAGCAGGCATCGCCCGATGGGACTTGTAGTCCCATCGGACGACGCCTGCACACACACATAACCCCCAACAGGCCCGCACAGACCCCCGGCAGTCCGCACAGACCCCCGGCAGCCGGCACAGACCCCCGGCAGGCCCGTACAGACCCCAGGCAGGCCCGTACAGACCCCCGGCAGGCCCGCCCAGACCCCCGGCAGCCGGCACAGACCCCCGGCAGCCCCGTACAGACCCCCGGCAGTCCACACAGACCCCCGGCAATCCACACAGACCCCCGGCAGCCGGCACAGACCCCCAGCAGGCCCGCACAGACCCCCGGTAGGCCCGCACAGACCGCGCATCATGATGACATCATTTCAGCAGCCAATCATAGCCACAACAGTGGCTCATTGCATTATGGGAACTTTCGATTCCGGTGTCCGATATTCTAAAAATATCGGTACTCGGTATCGGAATTCCGATACAGCGAATATCGGCCGATACCCGATATTTGCAGTATCGGAGTGCTCAACACTAGTCAGAACGCATTGTTATGCCAATTGTCGCACAAAAAATGTTGTTTATATTCTTGTTTGCAGCTGCCCGAAGGTCAATGTAGGACAAACGGGCCAAGAATTAAGTCGACGCATACAGCATCACGTTTCTAATATAACATGTGCGAGAAAGGATAAAGCACTGGGTAAACCAATTACCTCTTTGGCCAATCATTTCCTCACGTTACATAATGGTGCCCCTGGACATTTGAGGGTCATGGTCGTTGAAAACGTTGATACCACAATTAAAGGTGGACATTGCACTGATGAGTTAATAAGAGGAGAATCGAGGTGGATTTTAAACTCGATAGCTTAGTTCCTAAGGGGCTTAATGAGGAGTTGTTATTCACTGGCTTCTATAAAAAATAAAAAATAAATGTCATCACTAATTTTTTGTATTTTTGTTTCTTCTTTATTTATTATGATTTTTGCTTTTCATTATTTTTTCTTTTTCTATTTTTTTATATATTTTTTTAGTCTTTATTTTTCTTTTTTAATTTTTTTTTATTCTTATTTTTATTTATTTTTTCCTTTAATTTAATATTTAGTTTATTTTTATTTTATTATTATTATTAGTTACCATTCTTTCTTATTTTTTCGTTATATTACTTAGTATTTTTTATGTAGAAAAAGAAAAAATGTTGCTTTATTATGGATAGACTACTGTCTTTTGTCCCCTCTGGAGTTTCGTTGATATACATTTTGCTTATTTTCCCTAATTGACAGTGCCTTATTAAGCCTCTTTTTCCCTATTCATTGAAAGCGCCTTTTTCCTTTTCTCTATGTTCCAGGTACCGCATATAATGTGCTGCGTCTTCATCTTTTATGCACCTTACTAAATGATATGTTTCTGTCAGAGACACCGCACTACACTCGCTCACAGAGCCAGTGCGCGTGTCCTGAGTACAGAAACAGTGCTAAAAGATACCTGTGGAGCAGGGCAGCAGAGGTGACAATGCGTGCTTCAAACTATTAGTGTCAGGGTCCAGTCAGCGCCGGAAAGTAAAGAGGCACAGGACCTGGGGACACTGATGTTAGCAAGCTGGCACAGGACCTATGGTCAGGTGACTGCAAGGCGGCGGGGCTTAGCGTCCTGCTTTCAGATATGACAGGACACCATACAACAACTCAGAGACAGGCAAAACGGAGGTCACAACAGTACGGGCAAACGAGGCACAGGAGGGACAAACAGACGCTTAGTCAGACAAAGCCAAAGGTCATACACAAGAGGGCGACGTGGTACCAAGGGGACGAGCAGAGAGAAGTTGGGTCACAAGCAGAGAGTCATACACGAGAGGTAGCGCAGTACAAGAGGGACAGGCAGAACTCGTAACAGGGACAGAACTGGATCAAAACCAAGCAGGCAACAAGTTATCAGGCACAAGGTACATGTATACAAGAGGTCAACTAACTCAGCCGAGGGCAGGAGTATAACTGACACCGGACCTAGGTCCAGTGAGCATTAAATAGCCTCCCTCTGCCAGAGAGAGGCGGAACAATTAACCCCCAGTCTGATCAGGACGAGCCAAAGTGAAACCCCGTCCTGGATCATGACAGTTTCCCAGTTTTTGTCTACTGCGCATGTGTCATTTTCTCCTTTGCCCTATGATGGGCTTACATGGTTTCTCATGCCTTCACTGCGCACGTGTAGTTTTTTGCCTGTTCTCTGCCATCTCCATGGAGGCGCCCGTAGCGGCGGCGCCTTGTTCTTAGGTAGCCACGCATGCGCGGCTGCCACTTCCGGACGCCGTCTCATTGGATGCTAGGCTAAAGGATGTAAGCAATCAAATCTTAATTTTTGCCTATATTTATAGCACGCTATCTGGACATATCAGTCCACTTCTCCCCTGAGGAAGCCACGCTCCCTGGTGGCGATACGCGAGGGGTTGTCCCCACTTTACACCGACATGCTGGCCGCAGGTTTAACCCGTTATACGCCTTAGTTTTGAAGTAGTATTATTCCATGCTTGATCGATTTAGCCGCTTTGCATTCTTTTTTTCTTCTTCACCTTTTCTCATTCAGGTCATTGTACCGCTTTGACTATTATCTCTTTGGCACGGAAATGCTGCTATACAGGGTCATTTACTGCCCCCACACACTTCTCAGGTCTATTTACCAGCACATTTAGCACATTATTTTTCAGGTGCATGTGTCTATTTCATTTGGGATAGCATTTTAGGTGGCCATTTATAATGTCACATATGAATTTAGGGCAACTTTGATTATTGCTTATTGGGCAATGGGTCCACTTCTGGTTTCAGGTTGTTAATTGGGTTTGCCAACATACCTCTTATGTGCTCTTTAAACATGTATTGTGACATCTTTTATGAATGTTGAACTGGGCTTTTTGTTACCTGCATATATATATATACTCTTATTGATTCTTTATTATTGCCAACCTGGTGTAAATGTGTTTACAAGGGTCCTTACATGGACTCTCGGTGGTTTCATCTGGGCCTTTTTCAGGCTTTTTTAATTGTTTTAAATACTGTTTGTCCAAATAAGTGTGTTTTTGTATAATAAAAATTATATTTGGCATTTAGTGCTCTGATTATCTGTCATTGTGAGTGATCGTGCCTTTTATACACACTGATTTTTCTTTGATTGGTACTTGTTCACACTGTGTGTTGTCATAGATCCTCTCATATATTCTGGAGTGCCCAATCATTTCTTTTTTCTCACCATTGTAATTGTGTCCCCGGTGTTCCCTTGTTTGTTTGCTGTTTGGTGACCGACCGATTGCTAGGTCGTGTCACATAGGGTCAGTCACGTCATGACAATTATCTTCTGCACTTCGGTACTCTACAGACATGAATACAAAATTTAGAAGACCCTTTAGTAATAATTAGTTTAAACAAGGCTCCTCTATTGTATACAAAAAGAAAAAAGGGAGTACAAACACCCGTTTAAAATGTATCAAAAACCTTTTATTCTTTATTCTAATAATATAAAGACACCATAGTCAAATAGTTTAACCCCTTCACTACCAAGGGTGGTTTGCACGTTAACTCCCGGGCCAATTTGTACAATTCTGACCACTGTCCCTTTATGAGGTAATAACTCTGAAACGCTTCCATGGATCCTGGTGATTCTGACATTGTTTTCTCATAACATATTGTACTTCATGGTAGTGGTAACATTTCATTCATATAACTTGCGTTTATTTGAGAAAAAAAACAGAAATTTGGAGAAAATTTTGAAAATTTCGCAATTTTCCAACTTTGAATTTTTGATGCCCTTAAATCACAGAGATACGGCACACAAAAAACTTAATAAGTAACATTTCCCACATATTTACTTTACATCAGCACAATTTTGGAACCAAATTTTTTTTTTTGTTAGGAAGTTATAAGGGTTAAAAGTTGACCAGCGATTTCTCATTTTTGCAACACCATTTTATTTTTAGGACCACATCACATTTGAAGCCACTTTGAGGGGTCTATATGATAGAAAATACCCAAAGGTGACACCATTCTAAAAACTGCACCCCTTAAGGTGCTCAAAACCACATTCAAGAAGCTTATTAACTCTTCAGGTGCTTCACAGGAATTTTTTTAAATATTTAAAAAAAAATGAACATTTTACTTTTTTTCACAAAAAAAATACTTCAGGTTCAATTTTTTTTATTTTACCAAGGGTAACAGGAGAAATTGGACTGCAGAAGTTATTGTGCAATTTGTCCTGAGTACGCTGATACCTGATATGTGGGGGGGAACCACTGTTTCGGTGCATGGCAGAGCTCAGAAGGGAAGGAGCGCCGTTTGACTTTTTCAATGCAAAATTGGCTGGAATTCAGATGGGGCGACATGTCACGTTTGGAGAGCCCCTAATGTGCCTAAACAGTGGAAACCCCCCACAAGTGACCCCATTTTGGAAACTAGACCCCCCAAGGAACTTATCTAGATATGTGGTGAGAACTTTGAACCCACAAGGGCTTCACAGAAGTTCATAACGTACAGCAGTACAATTAAAAAATCATATTTTTTCCACAAAAATGATCTTTTTACCCCAATTTTTATTTTCCCAAAGGTAACAGGACCCTAAAAGTTATTGTGCAATTTGTCCTGAGTATGCTGATACCCCATATGTGGGTGTAAACGAGGGAAGGGAAGGGAAGCAGCGCCATTTGACGTTTTTGGCTGGAATTGAGATCGGACAGCATGTCTCGTTTGGAAAGCCCCTGATGTACCAAAACAGTGGAAACCCCCCACAAATGACACCATTTTGGAAACTAGACCCCCCAAGGAACTTATGTAGATGTGTGGTGAGCACTTTGAACCCCCCAGTGCTTCACAGAAGTTTATAATGCCCGGGCTGGAAAATAAAAAAATCGTATTTTTTCCACAAGCATGATCATTTAGTCCCCAATTTTTTTTATTTTCCCAAGGGTACCAGGAGAAATTGGACCCCAAAAGTTGTTGTCCAATTTGTCCTGAGTACGCTGATACCTCATATGTGGGAGAAAACTACTGTGTGGGCACACGTTGGGGCTTGGAAGGGAAGTAGTGACGTTTTGGAATGCAGACTTTGATGGAATGGTCTGCGGGTGTCATGTTCATTTGGAGAGCCTCTGATGTGCCTAAACTCTTCAAACTCCCCACAAATGACCCCATTTTGGAAACTAGTCCCCCCACGGAACTTATCTAGATGTGTGGTGAGCACTTTGAACCCCCAAGTGCTTCACAGAAGTTTATAATGCCCGGGCGTGAAAATAAAAAAATCATATTTTTTTTCCACAAAAATCATATTTTTGCCCCCAATTTTTTATTTTCCTAAGGGTAACAGGAGAAATTGGACCCCAAAAGTTGTTTTGCAGTTTGTCCTGAGTAGGCTGATACCCCATATGTGGGGGTAAAACACTGTTTGGGCGCATGGCAGAGCTTGGAAGGGAAGAAGCACCATTTGACTTTTTCAACGCAGAATTGGCTGGAATTGAGATCAGATGCCATGTTGCGTTTGGAGAGCACCTGATGTGCCCAAACAGTGGAAACCCCCCAATTCTAACTCCAACCCAAACCCCAACACACCCCTAACCCTAATCTCAGCCCTAACCCTAGCCCTAACAATAGCCCTAGCCCTACCCTAACCCTAGCGCTAACTCTAACCCTAATGGGAAAATGGAAATAAATACATTTTTTTAATTTTATTATTTTTCCCTAACTAAGGGGGTGGTAACAGGGGGTTTGATATACTATTTATGGCAGTTTTTATGTTTGGCAGCTGTCACGCGCTAAAAGACGCTTTTTATTGTAAGAATAGTTTTTGCATCACCACATATTGAGAGCTATAATTTTTCCATATTTTGACCCACTGAGTCATGTGAGATCATATTTTTTGCGGGACGAGTTGACATTTTTATTGGTACCATTTTCGGGCACGTGTCTTTTTTTGATCGCTTTTTATTCCGATTTTTGGGACGCAGAATGAACAAAAACCAGCATTTCATGAATTTCTTTCGGGGGGTGCGTTTACACCGTTCCACGTGTGGTAAAATTGATAAAGCCGTTTTATTCTTCATGTCAGTACGATTATAGCGATACCTCATTTATGTCTTTTTTTTATGTTTTAGCGCTTTTATGCAATGAAAACAATTTTATATAAAAAAATTATTATTTTTGCATCGCTTTATTCTGCGAGCTATAACCTTTTTTATTTTTTTGCTGATGATGCGGTATGGTGGCTCGTTTTTTGCGGGACAAGATGACGTTCTCAGCGGTACCATGGATATTTATATGCGTCTTTTTGATCGAGCGGTGCTGCACTTTTTGTTCGGCGGTATGATAATAAATCATTATTTTTGCTTCGTTTTTATTTTTATTTTTTGAGGGGTTTGCTAAAGGGGTTAACTAATGGGACATTTTTATAGGGCGGGTCGTTACGGATGCGGCAATACCAAATATGTGTACTTTTATTGTTTTTTTTTATTTAAAAAAATGAATTTATTAGGGAATTTTTTTTTTTTAATTTATTTAGCGATTTTTTTAAAATTATTTTTAGACTTTTTTTTTTTACTTTATTAGGTTGTCCCAGGGGGGACATCACTGTCCTGTGACAGATCGCTGATCTGTCACATCACAGATCACTGTGACAGATCAGCGATCTGTCACAGGCATTGAAGAAGACTTCCTCTTGCCTGAGCTTTGCAGGCACTGAGGAAGCCAGCTCCCTGCAGGCCCCCAAAGGTCCCCGTCGCCGGTTCCGGGGACCTGCAGGGAAGGAGACCCCCGCAGCAGCTCTGCACATTGCGCTGCTGTGGGGGGCTCAGGGAAGCATGGAGGGAGCCCCCTCCCTGCCGATGCTTCCCTTTAACCCCCAGTACACCGCGATCGTGTTTGATCGCGGTGTGCAAGGGGTTAACGTGTCGGGGGCGGTCCGTGACCGCCCCTGACACATTGTGCCGGGTGTCAGCTGTGATAATCAGCTGACACCCGGCCGCGATCAGCAGCGCTCACCACGTGGGCGCCGCTGATCGCTATGATGTAATATTCCGTCCATGGGAATTACAGTCATATGTTAAAGTTTGGGCACCCCCTATTAATGTTAACCTTTTTTCTTTATAACAATTTTGTTTTTTGCAACAGCTATTTCAGTTTCATATATCTAATAACTGATGGACTCAGTTATATTTCTGGATTCAAATGAGGTTTATTGTACTAACAGAAAATGTGCAATCTGCATTTAAACAAAATTTGACCGGTGCAAAAGTATCGGCACCTCAACATAAAAGTGACATTAATATTTCGTAGATCCTCCTTTTGCAAAAATAACAGCCTCTAGTCGCTTCCTGTAGCTATTAATGAGTTCCTGGATCCTGGATGAAGGTATTTGTGACCATTCCTGTTTACAAAACAATTCCAGTTCAGTTAAGTTTGATGGTCGCCGAGCATGGACAGCCCGCTTCAAATCATCCCACAGATGTTCAATGATATTCAGGTCTGGGGACTGGGATGGCCATTCCAGAACATTGTAATTGTTCCTCTGCATGAATGCCTGAGTAGATTTGGAGCTGTGTTTTGGATCATTGTCTTGCTGAAATATCCATCCCCTGCGTAACTTCAACTTCGTCACTGATTCTTGCACATTATTGTCAAGAATCTGCTGATACTGAGTTGAATCCATGCGACCCTCAACTTTAACAAGATTCCCGGTGCCGGCATTGGCCACACAGCCCCAAAGCATGATGGAACCTCCACCAAATTTTACTGTGGGTAGCAAGTGTTTTTCTTGGAATCCTGTGTTTTTTAGCCTTCATGCATGAAGCCTTTTTGTATGACCAAACAACTCAATCTTTGTTTCATCAGTCCACAGGACCTTCTTCCGAAATGTACCTGGCTTGTCCAAATGTGCTTTTGCATACCTCAGGCGACTCTGTTTGTGGCATGCTTCCAGAAACGGCTTCTTTCGCATCACTCTCCCATACAGCTTCTCCTTGTGCAAAGTGCGCTGTATTGTTGACCGATGCACAGTGACACCATCTGCAGCAAGATGATGCTGCAGGTCTTTGGAGGTGGTCTGTGGATTGTCCTTGACTGTTCTCACCATTCTTCTTCTCTGCCTTTCTGATATTTTTCTTGGCCTGCCACTTCTGGGCTTAACAAGAACTGTACCTGTGTTCTTCCATTTCCTTACTATGTTCCTCACAGTGGAAACTGACTGGTTAAATCTCTGAGACAACTTTTTGTATCCTTCCCCTTAAAAGCTATGTTGAATGATCTTTGTTTTCAGATCATTTGAGAGTTGTTTTGAGGAGCCCATGATGCCACTCTACATAGGAGAATCAAATAGGAGAACTACTTGCAAGTGGCAACCTTAAATACCTTTTCTCATGATTGGATACACCTGGCTATGAAGTTCAAAGCTCAATGAGGTTACAAAACCAATTTAGTGCTCCAGGAAGTCAGTAAAAAGTAGTTAGGAGAGTTCAAATCAAGAAAATGATAAGGGTGCCAATACTTTTGCACCGGTCAAATTTTGTTTAAATGCAGATTGCACATTTTCTGTTAGTACAATAAACCTCATTTGAATCCAGAAATATAACTGAGTCCATCAGTTATTAGATATATGAAACTGAAATAGCTGTTGCAAAAACCAAAATTGTTAACATTAATAGGGGTGCCCAAACTTTAACATATGATTGTAGGTCCCAGGTCACATGGACGGAATATTACGTCCATTGTAGGAAAGGGGTTAAAAAGATTGTATGGACAAAAATTCAAAATGAAGGACACAAACATAATTAAGATCTGAGACAAACACAGATTTTGTATGAACCGGGAATTTTGAGACCTCAAATGATCACCATGGTATAATACAATACTATCTATAATATAACCGGCTAAGCATCACTCTGTCTGAAGCCTTTATAGACTGCGCAAGCGCGACGCGTCTGCGCAGTCTGGCTCCAGGCAAAATGAGGCAGCGCGGTGAGGAGTGTGTATGGCGTCGGAGATGGCGGTATGCATACACACTGCATACCACTATGTCCGGCGCCATACTTGCGTACTTGACCGGTAGGAGCGTTGCCGCGGCACTTCTCTTCGTCCGGAGGCCGGGGCAGGAGTGTGGCCGGAATCGCGCATGCGCATACCGCGATCCGGCGCCATTTTACTGAAGACACATTTGCAGTGTGTTTTCAGCAATATGGCGCCGGACAGCGCTATGGGCATGCGTGTACTCCGACGCCAGACTCCTCCCCCGGCCTCCAGCAGAACGCGACAGGCAGCGCTGGAGCACAGGGAAGAAGGGTGAATATAAATGTTTTTTTTTTGTATGTGTGTAATTTAATAGGGGTGAGGGGGACCATACATATCAGGATAAGGGGGTGAGGGGACCATGCATACCAGGATAGGGGGTGAGGGGACCATGCATACCACGAAAGGAGGGTAAAGGGACCACGCATACCACGAAAGGAGGGTGAGGGGACCATGCATACTAGGATTGGGGGGTGAGGGGACCATGCATACCAGGATAGGGGGGTGAGGGAACATGCATACCACAAAAGGGGGGTGAGGGGACCATGCATACCACGAAATGAGGGTGAAAGGACCATGCATACCATGAAAGGAGGGTGAGGGGACCATGCATACCAGGATTGGTGGTGAGGGGACTATGCATACCACGAAAGAGGGGTGAGGGGATCATGCATACCACGAAAGGGGGATGAGGGGACCATGCATACCACGAAAGGGGGGTGAGGGGACCATGCATACCACAAAAGGGGGGGTGAGGGGACCACTCATACCACAAAAGGGGGGGTGAGGGAACCAAGCATACCAGGAAAGGGGGGTGAGGGGACCACACATACAACGAAAGGGGGGTGAGAGGACCATGCATACCAGAAAAGGGGGTGAGGGGACCACGCATACCACAAAAGGAGGGTGAGGGGACCACGCATACCATGAAAGGGGGTTGAGGTGACCACGTATACCTCGAAAGGAGGGTGAGGGGACCATGCATACCACGAAAGGGGGGTGAGGGGACCATGAATACCATAAAAGTGGGGTGAGGGGACCATGCATACCATGAAAAGGGGGGTGAGGGGGCCATGCATACCAGGACAGGGGGGGTGAGGGGACCATGCATACCACAAAAAGGGGGGGTGAGGGGACCATGTATACCAGGATTGGGGAGCGAGGGGACCATGCATACCAGGATTGGGAGGTGAGAGGACCATGCTTATCAAGATAGGGGGGTGAGAGGACCATGCATACCATGAAAGGGGGGTGAGGGGACCATGCATATTAGGATTGGGGGGTGAGGGGACCATGCATACCAGGATTGGGGGGTGAGGGGGCCATGCATACCAGGAAAGGGGGGTGAGGGGACCATGCATCCCATGAAAAGGGGGGTGAGGGGACCATGCATAACAGGATTTGGGAGCGAGAGGACCATTCACACCAGGATAGGGGGGTGAGAGGACCATGCATACCAGGATAGGGGGGTGAGAGGACCATGCATACCAGGATTGGTGGGTGAGAGGACCATGCATACAAGGAATGGGGGGTGTGGAGGCCATGCATACCAGGATAGGGGGAGGTGAGGGGACCATGCATACCAGGATGAGGAATGTCTTATTATATATTCATCATCATTATCACCACAGTTGATAAAGTGTTAAATGGGTTGTCCATTAATTGAAGAAGAAATAGTTCCCCTTGTACAATAAAAAAAACAGATACCTACCGCACCTCCCATGTTGATGCTGGAATACTCATGGCAATGTTATGCTACACGAGCCCTCCAGCCAATCAGCGACTATTATAGTGTAGAAGAGAGGACCGGGTTGCGGGTGCTGATGGAGCGTCGGGTCCGGAACTGCTGTGGCTGAACCTCCTGTTGTGAGAGGGAAGGAGATTGGGGATGGAGCAGACTCGTAACCTAGGAAAAGGGGTGTGGTGAGTGAGAGGTAGTTAAAATAAAGTTTGCACGGGAAAGGAATGGAGCTTTCCGCCAGAAGCAGATCCAGTGAGGACCGTTGCCGAACTGAGGGGAGAGATAGGCCACATAGTAGAGATCCCGGACGGGTGCAACAGAGACTCTCGAGTACCGGCGTGCATGCAACAAAACACACGCAGAGTGGAGGATTACAGAGGACTCCACTCTCTTGCGCAACAGCTGAATGGACTAGGGGCTCAGCAGGCAAAACCGGTGACCACCCGCTGCCACCAGAAGTGAGACCATTTGTTAGGCGAGGAAGCCGGAAAATTCAGCACTGGCCTCAGCCGGCAGCCAATCAGTTTTTGGACTCTGAGAGAGAAACGGACAACTGAGTCACGATAAGTGAAACTGATATACAGACTGTTAATCTGAATTACCGATTCCCTGTTTAACTTTCAGCCCTATAACTGTATTTCCCCTTGTTTTCTCTCTGCGAGGAGATTATCCTTGTATTGATAAAGTGAATCAGTGTTGACCCTGCTCTGTGCTTCTGTGTCACTGCATCTGAGTACCTGTGTTACTATAAGGCTGCTGCACAGTCATTTCTTCTGCTTGTCTAAAAGTCAACTGGAGGTAATTAGAGTGCAGCAGCCCAATAGCGATCACTGATTGGCTGCAAAGATCACTGGCATAGCAATGTCATAAGACACCCAACACCAATGTTGCTTGCACGGAGCTGATGTGGTAGGAAAGCATATTTTATTTTTATTTTATAAGAAGACGACTTAATTTAAAAAAGGGTTGTCCAGGAAGTCAAAAATCAGGACTTCCCAAAGAATGTCCAAGTTTTGATGTTAATGTGCACTTTTGGAAGGAGTAAATATAAACATGCCTTTTTTTCATTACAGAAGCCCATATACAGTATGTGTATGTTCTCCCTGTGTTTCCGTGGGTTTCCTCCGGCTGCTCAAATTTCCTCCCTCACTCCAAAGACATACTCATAGGGAGTATAGTTTCTAAGCTGCGATAGGGACAGTGATGTAAAGCGCTGTGGAATTAATGGTACTCTCTAAAGGAGTAACATAAATAAATCTGTGCGCAAAATGGAATATTATCTAACTGTTGTGCAATAGGATATAAAAAGGATTATGGAAATACATTAGCATTAATGTCACAAGGTTCCGTACACAGCAGAGGAAGAATGTTTTGCTCTTACATGAAGCAGTGACCTGAGCTCTTTACTGTATATGATCTAATAATTTGAAAAGCGAAGCAAAAATAAATCACATCATGAACAGATGGAGCATGGTCCACAGTACATAGGTGTAAAGCCAAGGGGAATGTTTCCGTGAGTATTGGTTCAAGGGTATCACTGACACCAGTTTGCTGTTTATAAACAGTAAATAGTATTTTATATATGAAATGCTTAAAAGAATTACTTTATGGTGGATAAGATTGGGAAACCCTGATGTCTGAGACTACTAAATTTTAAGTCCATAGGGGAATAGATATTAAGACACTTTATGTTCAATTCAAACATCTTAAACAATGACATCCAATACTGTAGAATTTCACACATGTAGTAATGTGTTGATTGCTCTCCAACTTTTGTCCAAAGACAACATTTGTAAGGAGTTTGTACATTCACTCTATGTTTGCGTGAGTTTCCTCTGGTTTTCCTCCCAAACTCCGAAGACATACTGATAGGAAATTTAGATTTTGATCCCCAAATCTTTAGGGTATCCTAAGAGAAGAGAAAAAGTTAAGACGGACACATGTCTGTATGGAACTTTTAAGGTTTCTTTTCTCTTATGATTTCCTAAAGTTGGTGTCAGATGATCAGTTTTGAAAGGATTTGTTTTGCCGAACATTACCTGCCTGACTGCATTGTCCCAGCTGTAATGTTTGTGGAGGAGAGATAAAGCTATGTGCAATGTCTGCCGGCGCCTCCGCATAGTGGGAGAGGATCCATGCAGAGGCGCCGGCAGATGTTAAACATAGCTTTATCTCTCCTCCACACTCATTACAGCTGGTACAATGCAGTCAGGCAGGTAACGATCGGCAAATCTACTCCTGCCCCTGCCGCAGTAGCATCCTCGTCAGCTTCCTCCTCCTCCCCTGTGCGTGCCACAACGTGCTCCCACGGCGCGCCTAGTGCATATACACTTACCGTCTCTTAAAGAAGCAGTGCATACACATGGTAAAATGCCCCTAGCTAACAAACACCTGCAAGGTGTCTCTCAACCAATAGCTGGGAGGCATCTTGTATAAAAGGAGCACTCCCCAATAGGGAGGTGCCTGAGCACCCTTATAGTTTAGTCTTTGTGGTGTTGGTGTGTAAAACTGTATATTGCCTGGTTCCCCGTCCTTCGTCTGTTAAAGCTATTCCCGTACTCTGCATTCTCGTTAGCCTAGTATAGTTTGTCCATGTTCCTGTGACTGCTTTGATGGTTTCCTAATTCTGAAACCGCACCAGGAGTACCCATAACCGTTCTCCTGGTGCTGGTGCGGCAAGTCCTTTGTCCGCTGTGTGAACAATGACCTATATTCAATATCCAAGTTGTCCGTACAGTCCGCCCATCTCCGTTACCTGCTTGATAGTGACATCAGTCATGTCTCACTCTCCACGTTTCAGCAAACCCGACCCCTGGGATTGGCAGCAGCAGAACCAGCGCCTGCCTAGGAATGGTATCTGGCAGATACCTACAGCCCAGTCTATGTCCACCATCAGGAGCTCCAAGGAACAACAGGTAGCCGCTTAGTTATACCCATTCTTAGGCAGGTCCAGCCCTGTAACACAGTGAGTCCATGACCGATGGGCTTGTTTAGGGTCAACCTAAATCTCTTATTTAAGAAAAATCTTAATGGTTCACCATACAAGATATTTTAGACAATTTGGGGGAACAGTTTAGAGAAGGCCAACTTCTGTTCTCCATGACTGTGCACAGTGGACAAAGCGAGGTCCATAAAGGCATGGTAGGGAGAGTTTTGTGTAGAAGATTGTGACTGTCTCTTAACCCCATCCAACACATTTAGGAACGAGAAAAGAGATTATAGGCCAGGCCTTCTCCTCCAACGTCAGAGCCTGACCTCACAAATGCTCTTCTGGATTCCCACTGACACCTCCAAAGTCTTGTAGAAAACCTACCCAGAAGAGTGAAAACTGTTTTTATCTACAAAGGGAGGACAAACTCCATATTAATGTCTATGGATTTAGAAGGGACATAATAAAAGCTCCTGTGGGTGTACCGTGTTGGTGGCCGAATTCTTTTTGTCTATAAGGTGTTTTCAAATAATAGGAAACAACAAAAGATTTTTTTTTCCATTATGTTCTGGCATTTAAAAACACGCCGGCAAATGTGCTGAATTGTCTGTAGACGCACGTACATCTGTGCCTGTTGACGAGCTTTAACAAAAAGTTGACTTCAATACATATTCTCATTGTATCATCTGCATTGTGAAGTCTGCAGTCCTGCCCTGTACGCCTGCTGCCGCCAATACTGTTTCCGTGGCAACCGTATCATTGCGGCGCTGATGAATGAATGGTGGATAACCCTTTCATAGCTGGATATACTGAAACGTATACTATGGCATTGCTAACAGGAAATGGTGGTGAATGGATATATCTGCTGCACAGCCATGCTTGGATTTTCTTGGAAAACAATCATGTAAAAGCTTAAAAGTGTTTTCTTGTTTAAAGTATTCAAATCGAAGACAAATAGTCTATTGTAAACTACAAAGACGCCAATGCCTGTGAGATAGATAGACTGAACCAACATTTTGGGCTCGTGCAAACTACTGACTTTTTGGTCAAAATATTGGATTGCGCTCGGGCCAATGTTATTCTTTGGGACTGAGCACATGTTCAATTTTTTGCTTGGAGACCAAGCCGCGGTCCGATGGAAAAAATCACAGCATGCCCGAGCTTGAACCAATATTCGGATCACACTTGATCATGCAAGTCAATGATTCCATAAAAAACATCGGACTACATTTGGATGACATCTGAGTGCCGTCTGATTTCAACAGACTTACAGAACGGAGAAGATGGAGACATTTTTTTCTCTATCCTTTCTTCATACAAAAAAATCGGATCACACTCTAATCAAACTCTGAGCAAAGTGTGATTAGCATAATCAGCCTGATGAAGCATTGGATTCTAATTTCCTTTCTAATATACTATGACTATAATACATTGCTCAACGCTGAAATTATCACACTAAGAAGAAAAAGTTGTAGAATTATGGAAATCACTGAATCGATAGACCTTTTAATTAGATGAGTGGATCATTCAAAATGAATGCATTGTTTTCAGAGAAATTCGATTAATGAAAAAAGTTATTCTCCCTAAATTTAATGTCCCTTATTATGTTCCGGGGTCTCTGTAGTTCCCAGAGCATTCTAAATATTATGAGTAAAAAATAAAGTAAATCCTTATACTCGCCTCATGGCTCGTCTCTCCAGACCCTCCAATGAACAATGTCACCCATCTGGTCCTCATCACATCTTCTGATCCCAGAGAAATCCCTCTAACACCGAGTCAGGATTTTTGGTGGGAGGGTTCTGTGCAAGTGTGCGAAAGGTCACAACGTCATAATATCACAACAGTGCAGTGACCTTGTGTCCATCCTGGTGTAACAGGCCAAATGAGTGGAACAGGCTGCCACGAGAAGTGGTGAGTTCTCCTTCAATGGAAGTCTTCAAACAGAGACTGGACAGACATCTGTCTTAGATGGTTTAGTGAATCCTGCATTGTGCAGGGGGTTGGAACACGATGACTCTGGAGGTCCCTTCCAACACTAACATTCTATGATTCTATGATAATCCTGTCCAGATTAAACCTGAGTATAGTTTGGGCCAGGCTAGAGTATACCCTGGATGATAAACTGTCCTAGGTCAAACTACACCCAGGGGTGTAAATAACCTGGGCTTAACTGTACCCCTCCAGGTTACAAGATATCAATCTATTTTATGAACCCTTGTAAATGAGATAATTAATAACTTAAAACTGACTTACAAGTAATGAGAAGGTATTTGTGTTATTATTCACACGATGAAAATTGATCTTACAATACAATGTGGCTGGTAATGGATAGCAGTCATTACATTTGAGATCACACTATTGTCCAGTTAGATAAGTGCTTTTACCTTAAAGCCCCGTCACACACAGCGATCTCGCTAGCGAGATCGCTGATTTTATGACGCCGAGATCGCTGTGTGTGACGGGGATCAGCGACCAGCCCCCCCGCCGGATATCGCTGATCGTGCTCGATCGGCCTGGGCCATTTTTTGATCGCTGGTCTCCCGCTGCCCAGCACGCATCGCTGCGTGTGGCAGCGGGAGCCAACGATCAGCGAGGCTGCCAGTGCTCTAAGCAGGCGCTGGGAGCTGGTCTCTAAGGTAAATATCGGGTTACTAAGCGGCGTGCGTCACTTAGTTACCCGATGTGTACCTTATTAGAAACCTGCGTGCTGGCAGCTCCCGGCGCGAGGACGCAGGTTTCTAAGGTACACATCGGGTAACTAAGTGACGCGCACCGCTTAGTATCCCGATATTTACCTTAGCGACCAGCGTCCTCGCTGGTGCTGATCGCTGGTGAATCTGCCTGTTTGGCAGCTCCCCAGCGATCATGTAACGATGCACCAGCGATCCTGACAAGGTAATATCGCTGTCGGGATCGCTGGTGCATCTTTATGTGTGACGGGGCCTTTAGAATGCAATTGTTACTTGATCTTAACACTTCACTGGTTTTCCCACCTGGTCTCTGGTTGAAAAGTGTGCAAATCTCTTTCTATCATACTCACAGCTGCTTGTAATGAGTAACTACTGAGAAGTGCGGTAGATTCTTTACCTCATTATCTCTTTGTGGAAGTAGAATCTTCCAACAGATTTTAAGTTTTTCTGGTTGAAGTAATAACAGTCTGTGTGTTTAGAACTTTAAGATTTAAGTCTTCTCACATAACTTACCTGACAAACCTGAACCCTCAATAACATGTTGAAAAATTAAGAACTGTATTTTTAGAATACATCACATTATAACATGCACCCCAAATTTTGGTGAGGAAAATTGGAAAATCTTTTTTGTAATAAAATGGTGGTGCATCTTATAATCCACTTTTATGGGAACTCACCTGGGGGCGGCGGCTGTGGAGCGGGGTCCCAGGTAGTAGTGTTTATTCTGGAGGAAGCTGACGGCGGTGGAGGCAAGAGATGCTGCGGGCCACAGGCTGGTAGGAGGTGGTGTTTGGGGAAAGTAGGAGTGGGGCGATGCTGCGGGTTTCAGGCTGACAGGAGGTGATGCCCAGTGGTGCAGAGGCTCCACCAACATTTTATGAAAACCTGGGGCCCCCGTACATTTTATACTTTTCAATGCGACAGACTCCAGGAAAATAGACACCGGAGGTGGCAAATGCATATTTGAGATCTGAGGAGCCAGAGAGCTTAGCGTTGAAGTGAGCAAAAGCATTTTTTTAACCTTTTAAATGCCCTTCAGAGTTCATAAAAATGGCAGCCAGTGGCCGCCACTTTGATGAATCCAGTATGCATTTTGGCAGTTGCAGATTTTTCTAAAATTTGAGTAGAATTTAATTAGTGGGTTTAGGCCATGCAAACTGCCCACAGTAGTATGAGCAAAATACAAAGTTGTGCAAAAAATTGTGTGACTTTTGACATTTCTGTGCCAGTGCCAGCTAGATCTGCAAAACTTTAAAAAACTAAACAGAGCTCGGGAGGGACAGAGGGTGACCTAGCCCGACCATGAAATTAACGAGTGATGTAAATTACATCAGGAATGTATACTAGCCATACTTTAGAAGCACATGGCAATTCAAAGATGTGCCAAATTCCTTAAAGGGCACACTTCTCCTCTTATTCCAGTGCTCCCTGCAGCACTAAGATTTTTAGGCCAGTCTTAATAAATCGGGCCCTATGTCTTTAAAAACATTTGTGGAAGTATGGGTCGTTCTAACGAGCTCACTGGACTGGTACTGGAATAGGTGGTCGCCATTGTAACAAGTCAGATGTGAAATTTCAGGCAGATTAGCTGAGAAGACTTCATCTGCAAAGGAAGTAAAACTATATTATCTGCTGCTGACGGGGAAAAAGACAGATTGAACCAGCGCTGGTAGCACAGATTAGAAGCAGTACCAAGGGGGACACAAGAAATGGAAAATTATTAAAAGTATATTTTCTATGCTAGAAACACTGCAAAATTATTTTAAAACAGCTTTTATAAGCATTTCTGGATTTTTAATATCAATGTGTTTCATGGGATAATGCCCTTAAAGGGAACTTGGTAGCTGATACATACCGTCTGAACCACTGGCAGCATGTATCAGGCACTGGCAGTGTGATTTCCGCCAGTAAAGTTTGATTCTGAAGCATTGAGGCATTTCAGAGAAAAACACACTTGAGTTTGTGCCTCCTGGGTGCTGTCAAAATGTCTCTGAAGTGAGTGTACTTCCTGTACAGTGGAGGAAGTAGCTTACTGCTGATGGGCTCCCGCCACTTCTCTCTGCATTGGGGCGCAATTTTCTCCTGTGTTTTTATGATACAGCGGAATAAGCCAATCAGAAGCTGTGCTAGTGCATGTGATACGGCTGCTCAGAGCGCTTAGCACAGGAGGTTACAAGTAGTGATGAGCGAACACACTACACAATAGTTGCAGGACTTTCTACTAGAGCTGGAAACTAGTGCCGAGCGAACGTGCTGGGATAAGGTGTTATCCGAGAATGAACAGATGCTAGCTGAGTGACTTCGGCGTGCTTGAAAAGTATGTTTGAGTCCCCTCAGCTGCATGTCTGGAGGCTGTTAGACAACCGCAACACATGCAGGGATTGCCTAAAAACAGGCACCCTCAGCATATGTTGTGGCTGTCGAACAGCCCGCGAGACAAGTAGCAGTGGGGACTCACACATACGAGTATTTTTTGAGCACAATGAAGATCCTCGGTTAGCACCCGAACATCCTCCGATAACACCTTATCCCAGCACGTTCTCTTGTCACTAGTTATCAGCTCTAGTAGGAAGTCCAGCAGCTATTCTGTTGGGTGTCCCGGTGTACGGTCAGGGCTGAGGGAGGCGATGGGGGGGTGACCCACTTCTTGACGCCGACAGACTGGAGACTGAGACAGAAATTGAATTCAATAGGTCCGTGTTTATTCACTGCCTTTTGACGACTTCCAGCTTCACGACAGGACTTTCACAACTCCTTTTTAAACAGACCCGGGTACCTTCACTTTCTCTGCTTCACCGTCGTGGCGTCCTTTGCGACTCCATCCACTGTGGCTGCCCTAGGCACTTTCACCTCAGCGGTTCGCCATTCAAAGTACACCGTTGTCTGTTGGTCTCTGACTGCCTCCACTGTCCTTTTGGGTCACCCCCCGTGACCGTCTCTACTGTCAGATGCTCTCTGAGGGCCCTCCGCTGCCTTTCACTTCACAGCAGGCCCTCCCATTTAGTGATAGTGAGCTCCCCTGGCTGACTGGAACTTCTGGAACCTTCCCTCAGCCTTTATACTACCTGCCCTGGTAGCTCCGCCCACTATCACCTGACAGAGACCTCTGACCAATGACAATGACCTTGAACCATAGCAGTTACATAACCACTTTCTTCTCCGCTCCCCACTGCCCTCCAATGGTCACTCTACAGCACGGCACCCATTTTCTCTTCATCTCAGCGCTTCCATTCCTACGCTGAGCTATCCCTCTGCCTACCACTAAAGGCAGATCCATCCGCCAGGTCAACCTCCCCACACCGGGACAGACTGGGAGTGAAATTCAGCCCTGGCATTTAAAAGCACGTAGGCCCATGTTGTTTCTCCCCCTGATGCTTCATCTCAGCTGCACCCTGAGGACACCGATACTGTTAACAGCACACCAGACACTGGACCAGCCCATCTGGCATTTGCCAGAATTGCCAGATGGCCAGTTTGGCCCTGAGTGTGTCTATTAGGTTTGTCTGCTTTGCCTCATCCTGCAGTACACAAGAAAATAGTTTTTTTACATAGGACTTTAGTTGACAAATATTATATTATCTGTCCTCAAGGAGTTATCATTGTGTTGTCTGCGGTGTTATACAGGACTACAATGAGTATCTACTATTTTATGTGTTCACATAGAGGGCAGCACGGTGGCTCAGTGGGTCAGCACTGTTGCTTTGTAGCGCTGAGATCCTTGGTTTAAATTCCACCAAGGACATCTGTAAGGAGTTTGTATGTTCTCTGTGTGTTTAAGTGAATTTCCTCCCACACTCCAAAGACATACTGTTAGGAAATATAGTTTGTGAGCTCCAATGGGGACAGTGATGATGATGCCTGTATAGCGCTTTAGAATTAATGGCAATGTATAAGTAAAATAAATCATTGTGTTACCTTTGGTGTTACATAGGACTGCAGGTAACATCTCATTCCCTGTTCTCAGAGTTATTACTGTGTACCCCTGGAGCAGGGTTTGTGGGTGATGGCCTTACTTTGTATATATTTCTTTGCTGAGCTCATTTCTAAGGGTTCCAGTACACTCCCATAAGGTCTTGTTTCTTTTTTTGTATGGTATCATTATTTTAGTATATATAGTATATAGTGCAGCAAGGGTGTATGACCTGTTGTGGTGATCATCCAGCTTCAATGTTTGAAATGTCACACATTTTTTCTGCTATACATAGTTCCAGAAAAATGTTGTGACTTTTGGAAATTGGGTAAAGCTTTTTGGGAGGGCCCTGACTGAAAGGGACGTAATGACAGAAATGTACTCCAGTCCACGACTGGAGTGCCTTTTTTTAATAAAGAATTGAACAGCATCTGAAAAAGATGTGATAGATTCATTAAGAGGTGCATTTCTCTTAAAGGCAATCTGTCACCAGGTTTTTGCTGTCTAATTGGAGAACAGCAAAATGTATGGGCAGAGACCCTGATTCCAAGGATATGTAACTTACTGGGCTGCTTGTGGTAGTTTTTATAAAATCATCAGTGGATTATCAGTAGAGGACTGCTGCCATATAGTCCAACCATGCCTCGACCAATGAGTGGCAACTTTCTGCCCATGCACAGTGTACACTAGAATGGGGTTTCTGCCCCTATATCATGCTGCTCTCTGATGGGGTACCAAAAACTTTGTGGCAGATTCCCTTTAATGAATATGGTGCATCTTACAGTGTACTTTTAATGAAATCTGTCGTAAAAAATGCCATTCTTAATAAATCCATAGCATTAGCTTTTAGGTTAAAGGGGCTTTCTAAACTTGGAGCTCAAGACGGCAGTAACTCCATGTGACTGCATACTTGTAAATCTTTACTGCACACATTGGGTGTGCAGTCAAGATTCTCTGCCGACACTAGGTTTGCAGGCAGGTGTGTGACCGCAAGAATGTTATTTGCATATACGCGGTTACACACCGACTAGACGTGTGAATTGACTCTTGTGATCATGTAAGGAAATGGACAAGAGAGAGGACAAATACAGTCATTGGCAAGCTAAGGAACTGCAAGCAAACACCGCCATCTGCTGGTCAAAAGCGTAAGTGAAAGTAAAGGAAGAATTACAGTAGCAGAAACCCCAAGAGTGGAAATGCATGTTCCCGGCAAAGAGATTGAAGACGACACCAGGTCATGTGAGCCAAACGGTGCATGGCGTGATGGATAGCAAGGGGAGCACTGCCACTAGGGTATATTAAAGGGGTAGCCCTGAATCTTGCCCTGCACAACCCTAAGCTCTCTGACATCCCTAGACAGGATCTTTCACCCTGTGTGGCGATCACGTTTCTAATCACTGTCTTGCCCTAAGCATGGCAATGGCTAATGCGTGGGTAGCAGGAACCCTAGTCCTGCTCTACTGTATAATAAAGACACAAAAGGAGACAAACAAGAGTAATGAAAAGAGCAATGACTGTCAGTGCTCCCAGACTAAGGAATAGTATGTAAGGGGAGAAGAAGGGTGAGATAAACCAAACAGGAAGCTAAGGAGAAGGATAACACCATACTTCCAAGCAGTAATCTCCAGAGATGAATCCAAAATGGCTTCTCAATCCACTGCTCCCAATTCCCAAACCAATTTCAAGGTATAGCAAGCTATCACTGGCAGTTATTAAAGCAAAGAATGAAGAGAATGAACAACTACAAACAGCTGAGGCAACTCAGGATGGAAAGCTCTAGGAACAGTTTAACCTTTGCAACACCAGAGTAAAGGAAATGTGCACAGCTACGTGTAAGGCAAAACAGATCCATCCAGTGCAGGTGCACGTGTAGCCAGATGCACGATCTTCTGATCCCTGAACTAGAGGTGACTACTCCCTGTCATGGTACACACGCGTAACATGTGACATATGTGCCGCAATTACTAATTATAAAAGGCCTGGCCAGGATGAGAAGGGGCAGTTGGTGCCAGAACCTGTACCAGGACAGGTTCTGGGGCTGCTAGGTGGACTTACAACTGTAATAACCTGCAGGAACGCGGGATGCAGCCACAAACAGGGAGGCAGAGCAAGGGTTAAACAGGTTTATTTACAGGGGGATGTGCTCCACGCAGGGAGTGAGGGATTGTAGGGGGACGGCAATCAATGGGGCAGAACTGGAAAGTTGGCAGGGTAGGTGAGGGACGAACGAGAGTTCAGTAATAAAGAGGTTAAACTTACTGGACTGTAGTCTTCTGTTGTGAGGGAGTACAGAGTTCCAACGGTGGTACCGGCAACAGCGGCGCGGGTCGTCTCGTCGCAGTCTCTGACAGGCGGGAATCCAACAGTGGCACCGTCAACAGCGGCACATGCAGTCTCTCAAGTCTCTGTCCACGATAAAGAAACAGCCTCCGGGGAAAACAACAGGATGCTGGGCGGTAGGCGGGGGTACTGCTCTCACCACTCTTAGTCACAAGTCCACACTCAGAACGTGTCACCGCAGGGACAGTGCCGCGCTCCTTGGTCATCCAGCTACTACTCTCAGGGACTCAGATCTGTCACTGCGCACGCCGGCCTGCACACACTAGTGACTGTCTCAGGCTTGTCAAGGGAGTCTCCTACGGTCATGGAGGCTGGCGGGACCACATTTACACAGAGGGCGCTCACCGCGTACTGTCGGTCTGTCTCAGTCCTCAGCAGGAGGTCTCTTTTGAGTATACGGTCACTCTTGGGCAGAGCGTGTGTGGTACTCACTGTATCCAAATTTTTTTTATAATCAGCACTTCTCACTTATCTAGAGAATCTGATCATGTCCCTCTTACAGGTGCAGTAGCGCTCTAGTCATACTATTTGGGACTGACCAAGAGCCCCATAGACATTGAATGGAGTGTCAGTGTATATGCATGATGTGTCTACTTTCACATGACCATGATTCTTGGGATCGGTGGGCCCCCCCCAGTGGTCAGACGCTCACCACCCCTTTTGGGCGCTCACTAACCACTAAGTAAATTCCTTACGTGGTAATATAGTATTTCATTTTCTTAAAATTTAGCGCAATGGCTCCAAGTATCCCTGTACTAATGGCGCAGTTCGCATTATTTGCAGTGACCGCCCATCTTTTCACCGTGCGCACTTTCAATGGAATTTTTAATTCTAATCTCTAAGTAAAAAAAAGCTTCTGCATTCCTCCAAATGCTTTTCCATGGCTGAATGTTTCCCTTTATTACACCTCCACACTGTGCGTTGCGCACTGTCAATTATTAGGAATTAATTTAACCTCTCACACTCCTAATCGTTGCGGTCTATCTTTTTTCTATAGGTTTCTGTAGAACTTTTCGGCACTGAACAGGTTATTGCCTCAAGGCACAACGGGAGTTTTTTTTCCCTCTTTGGTTATATAACAAAATTTATTAAGGAGAATTTACTAAAGGAAGAAAAAAAAATAAAAAAAAATAAAACTGTGCATGGGTTGATGACGAAGGGCAAGCGGCAAAGCGGCAAAGGTTCCCATTGCGGAGTGGTTACTTCTCTGTATTTTAAATTTCATCGAGAAATTAGAGAATGGGAATTTTTATTTTCTGGAGCCCAGTTACCGCTGGGAGAGCTAAAATATTTATATTCCGCTCTCAAACAATGCATGGTTAGTTAGGCTGTTTGCCTTAGTGATGTCTGCCGCAGAAAAGCTCATTAATTGTATTCCAACGGGATTAATTATTGAAAGAACAAGGAAGGGGCTTCTTTCGGTGCGTGCGCTTTCATTCCTCACGTTCCGCCCTCTCCCTTGATTTCTCCCCGTGTCTACTTTGGCTTTGGTTTCTCTGCTATCTTTTGTGAGCATGCTCTTCTCCAAAAGACGGTTTGACTGATTTAAGTGTCGCAAGTTAACCCTTCCATCGCTGCATACACCTGCAATGCAGATAAAGTAAAACTCTGATATCATGGAAAGCAGGCGCAGCACACTAGGAAAACTCCCATTAATTATTCTGCTGGTACTTAATTACTCAGTCATTGATTTGTTTTCTGTGTCTTTCTTCATGTTTCTTTTTCGGGTTCTTCTCTTTCATTTTGTACATTGCTTCTCTGAGTAAAACCAAGTAAGTCGTAAAGATCACAGAGGCAGAATTGTAAAAGAATAGCTGTGCTTTATCGTGTTCCCACTTTCTGCGTTGTGATCCTTTTTTGTAGTCGGTATGAAATATGTCTGCTCTTCGCATATATATTTATAGCATACTACTGCTATTCCCCATTAGCGATTAAATTAATTGGAACTGAATTGCACTCCAATTTTATAAAAATACGCCTTTGTCAAATTGCAGATTTTTGATTAATTGGCTTCTATGCAGATCAACCATTTTTAGGCCATCAAAAGGTTAAAAAAAAATCCTTATACTTATCTTACCCTCATCTCTCCGGTCCCTCCGCTACTCACCAACAACCGCTGGTACTCGCCTCATCTTCTTATTCGACACGATGGAATCCTCGGACCTCTCACACTTTGCCGGTCTTCCATCTGTCATGATGCACATGACATTTCTGCGTATGCGAGCAGGAAGGTCATAGTGCATGTACTGACCTCATGACTCCATTGACCTCTCGAGTGCCTCCGCAGAATCCTTCCAGGCACCATGATAGAGGTCCAATATGGTGTGAGAGGCCCGAAGATTCAATCGCAGGGGGCTTTGGATCTGGTGAGGACTGAATGGGTGGCGGTGAGTAGCTGAGGGACTGGAGAGGTGAGTTGTGGCTAAGTATTTTTTGAAAAAATTTAAATATTACTTTATTATGCTCTGAGGTCTTTAGAGACCCCAGAGCACAACAAGAGATATTAAATTTGTAAAGAATAACCTTTCCCCAAATCAAATTTCCCTGGAAAACCTGAAAAACAAGCCGATTCAAACTTTGCCTGATTCACTCACCTATATACCCCATAAAATATTTAGCATAACACATATTTACGCCACTGCCCAATATATGCCAGTGTCACGCTCGCGCTTTGGCTGAATGGCGCGAGCCGGGGGTTGTGGCCCCACTGTGCCACAGACCAGACTACCCTGGAAGGGGCGTGACTGCGACAGCTACCTTGGTCTTCACTGGAGCCTCTGATGGTGAGGTCAGGCTTGTGCGGCAGATAGCTGTCGGGTGCCACTCCAGGGGGGTGTCTGGCTGTGGCTGCTGATCCCACTTGGAGACAAGTCACTAGGACAGATGTGACTGACAGGCAGACTGAGACACAGGGCAAGAAGGTACGACAGATACAGGGCAAGCAGGCGTGGCTTGGAGACACTGGGCTAACAGGCACGGCTTGAGACGCAGGACAGGCGGGCACGGCTTGAGACACAGGACAGGCAGGCACGGCTTGAGACACAGGACAGGCGGGCACGGCTTGAGACACAGGACAGGCGGGCACGGCTTGAGACACAGGACAGGCGGGCACGGCTTGAGAAGGAACAGGTAGGGACCTGTTCACACAGCAGGTGCAGGTATGGATGCAGGCAGGCAGGAGTGGTATATGAGAGAACAGGTTTGGACCTGTTCACACTGGAGGTGCAGGTATGGATATCGGCAGGAAGGAGTGGTATATGAGAGAACAGATTTGGACCTGTTCACACAGGAGGTGCAGGTATGAATATAGGCAGGAAGGAGTGGTATATGAGAGAACGGGTTTGGACCTGTTCACACAGGAGGTGCAGGTATGGATATAGGCAGGAAGGAGTGGTATATGAGAGAACAGGTTTGGACCTGTTCACACAGGAGGTGCAGGTAGACAGAGCCACAGGAGTGCGGAGCGGGCAGAGCCGCAGGAGTGCGGAGCGGGCAGAGCCGCAGAAGTGCGAAGCAGGCAGAGCGGCTAAGGAGCCCGTGCAGACAGAGCTGCGAAGGTGCAGATGCACAGATAAAGCTGCAAGGGTGCAGATGCACAGACAGGGGGGGGGCACAAGGAAAGACACGGCAGAGAAGGAACCACAAACAAGGAGACTGACAGACCGAGGTAAGACTGAGTTCAGACAGAGACACCGGGACAAAGACACAAGGACCAGGATATTCTGCCTCCTGGCAGATGGATAGAGTACAAAGCAAGACTAGAGTAATCCTCCAAAGAAGGAGACACACAGAACAGGGCCTGGCTTGCTCAGCAGCAACATACTAACTGAGTATAGACATTGCACAGGCAATGTTTCTGTGGGTGTGTCGAAACTAAATAGTCAAGGGCTCCAGGTGATTGGTCAGGGACAGATTACACAGGTGCACCCTGACTGCATAAGAACCAGAGAGTTCAGGCGCCGCCCCCCTATACACACAGTCTGGAAACATGGAGAGCAGAGGCACAGAGCTGGCAATAGACAGAAATCACAGCATGGCTTGAAGCAGAAAGTAAGTTGGTGTGCGGGGGATGGGAGGCCATGCAGTGATGCCAGCAAGGTTGTTACAGTACCCCCCCCTTTACGGCCCCTCTTCCTCAAGCCTGCCAGAATGACCTGAAGAAGGAGTATGGGGCCACACACAGTCCAGGTTGACACAACATCCTTCAGGTAGGGTGGAGTATGTGTGCCATCAGGAATCCCAGATTGCCCGGTTTCTTGGTGCCTAAGGGAGTCAGTTTCCAACACAGAGGGTACAAAGACTTCTTCCTCCTGATTGGCAGATGACAGGGACCTGGAAGCTTCAGACTTGACCCCTACATCAGCCAGCCAGCTGGAAACAGAAGAGACCTTCACTGAGTCCAACTTCAGCCCGAAATCCCAAGAAAATTGGACTTCCTCCTTAGGATAAGGAGGAAGCATCTCTGCCCAGGTATCTTCACCAAGTAGCCAAATGGAAGCTGGAGGCATACATACAGGATCCATCTTCTGCCCATGGCCTAAAGAGAAATTTTCAAGCGACAGGGATGCTTCTGAGAACTGGTCACAGGAGGTGTGTGGAGAGGGCGCCACTGCTTCCTTTTCTTCAGTGACATCAGCACACCATGACCCAATAGCCAGCAGAACAGATGGGGAAGGTAACACTGTAGCCTGACCTTGTAACATTGGAACTAGATACCTTTGGTGACTAGGTAGCTCCAAGTGTGGCACCACGCTGGGTCTTCGGACCGGAACGGGCAGTAGAGTATCCGGCTCAGAAGGACCGATGAGCAAACTGGTCATCAAGTGTAAAATGAACTTCTCCAAATATAATGCTCCGATTTGGAGCTGTAGTTGTCCCTTCGACACTCGACTGTTCATAAGTAGGGCGCGACCATCACCAAACACCGTCACCGGATTCTGGAGCTGTGGAACAGGAACCCTACACAGACTCCGTCTGGCTTGCAGCTTTAACACATCTGCAGGGCCGAAGCTCCCACAAGGCACACGAACAGTCACCGATCTTAGTGAGGAGGAGGGACTCTTACCAAGGGCAGCCTCTCCCACTGACCCAAGGTTTTGGAGCTTGCGCTCCTTCGGACAGAAGCCGTCCGAGTGTTCCACACAACCGCAGCAATACTGTATGCCCATCTTACGACTGGTTTCAGGCTGCTGCTTTGCCAGCCCACTCTTAACAGTCTTCTTGGGTTCAACTCGAGTAGCTGCTTTAACAGGTGGAGGAACTAGAGGGTTTCGGACGGTGGTCGCGGTCTGACGAGGCGGTTTCTTCACTGGTTTCGCCCGTCTGGCGCGCCTCTCAGATCTGGAAAGGGAAGACTTGGCAGACGTAGCTGGACTAGGTACTTCGAAGGCTTTACGGAAGGCCACTAGGAAGGCCTCTAGGTCCGTGATGATAGGATCCCCTGCTTTCCAGAGGGGACAGATCCACATCAAAGCTTCTCCTGCTAAGTAGGACATTATACAGTGGGGAAAAAAAGTATTTAGTCAGTCAGCAATAGTGCAAGTTCCACCACTTAAAAAGATGAGATGCGTCTGTAATTTACATCATAGGTAGACCTCAACTATGGGAGACAAACTGAGATAAAAAAATCCAGAAAATCACATTGTCTGTTTTTTTTTCATTTTATTTGCATATTATGGTGGAAAATAAGTATTTGGTCAGAAACAAGCAATCAAGATTTCTGGCTCTCACAGACCTGTAACTTCTTCTTTAAGAGTCTCCTCTTTCCTCCACTCATTACCTGTAATAATGGCACCTGTTTAAACTTGTTATCAGTATAAAAAGACACCTGTGCACACCCTCAAACAGTCTGACTCCAAACTCCACTATGGTGAAGACCAAAGAGCTGTCAAAGGACACCAGAAACAAAATTGTAGCCCTACACCAGGCTGGGAAGACTGAATCTGCAATAGCCAACCAGCTTGGAGTGAAGAAATCAACTGTGGAAGCAATAATTAGAAAATGGAAGACATACAAGACCACTGATAATCTCCCTCGATCTGGTGCTCCACGCAAAATCCCACCCCGTGGGGTCAGAATGATCACAAGTACGGTGAGCAAAAATCCCAGAACCACGCGGGGGGGGACCTAGTGAATGAACTGCAGAGAGCTGGGACCAATGTAACAAGGCCTACCATAAGTAACACACTACGCCAACATGGACACAGATCCTGCAGTGCCAGACGTGTCCCACTGCTTAAGCCTGTACATGTCCGGGCCCGTCTGAAGTTTGCTAGAGAGCATTTGGATGATCCAGAGGAGTTTTGGGAGAATGTCCTATGGTCTGATGAAACCAAACTGGAACTGTTTGGTAGAAACACAACTTGTCGTGTTTGGAGGAAAAAGAATACTGAGTTGCATCCATCAAACACCATACCTACTGTAAAGCATGGTGGTGGAAACATCATGCTTTGGGGCTGTTTCTCTGCAAAGGGGCCAGGATGACTGATCCGGGTACATGAAAGAATGAATGGGGCCATGTATCGTGAGATTTTGAGTGCAAACCTCCTTCCATCAGCAAGGGCATTGAAGATGAAACGTGGCTGGGTCTTTCAACATGACAATGATCCAAAGCACACCGCCAGGGCAACGAAGGAGTGGCTTCGTAAGAAGCATTTCAAGGTCCTGGAGTGGCCTAGCCTGTCTCCAGATCTCAACCCTATAGAAAACCTTTGGAGGGAGTTGAAAGTCTGTGTTGCCAAGCGAAAAGCCAAAAACTTCACTGCTCTAGAGGAGATCTGCATGGAGGAATGGGCCAACATACCAACAACAGTGTGTGGCAACCTTGTGAAGACTTAAAGAAAACGTTTGACCTCTGTCATTGCCAACAAAGGATATATCACAAAGTATTGAGATGAAATTTTGTTTCTGACCAAATACTTATTTTCCACCATAATATGCAAATAAAATGAAAAAAAAAAACAGACAATGTGATTTTCTGGATTTTTTTTTCTCAGTTTGTCTCCCATAGTTGAGGTCTACCTATGATGTAAATTACAGACGCCTCTCATCTTTTTAAGTGGTGGAACTTGCACTATTGCTGACTGACTAAATACTTTTTTCCCCACTGTATATCCCACATTGACCCAATCAGAGGGGAAACAGGCTGAATTCCACTCAATGTACCGCAGGCACTGCTCCAGGAACCCTTGGCACTCCTTAGGATCTCCATAGAACCTTGGAGGATCTTCAGGGTCAAGCCTCTCATAAGCCAGGAGCTGGTTGTAGATGGCATTGGAGACAATGATGGGTTCAGAACTCTCAACAATCGGAACCACACAGGGCGGAACAAATTCTTCCAGATGCTCATACTGGCAAAGAGAAAGTCGCTCATGCTCTGCAAGCTGAAGGACATGGGACTCAGTGGGGACCATGGCCTGTGCAAACTGTCACGCTCGCGCCTTGGCTGAATGGCGCGAGCCGGGGGTTGTGGCCCCACTGTGCCACAGACCAGACTACCCTGGAAGGGGCGTGACTGCGACAGCTACCTTGGTCTTCACTGGAGCCTCTGATGGTGAGGTCAGGCTTGTGCGGCAGATAGCTGTCGGGTGCCACTCCAGGGGGGTGTCTGGCTGTGGCTGCTGATCCCACTTGGAGACAAGTCACTAGGACAGATGTGACTGACAGGCAGACTGAGACACAGGGCAAGAAGGTACGACAGATACAGGGCAAGCAGGCGTGGCTTGGAGACACTGGGCTAACAGGCACGGCTTGAGACGCAGGACAGGCGGGCACGGCTTGAGACGCAGGACAGGCGGGCACGGCTTGAGACACAGGACAGGCGGGCACGGCTTGAGACACAGGACAGGCGGGCACGGCTTGAGACACAGGACAGGCGGGCATGGCTTGAGACACAGGACAGGCGGGCACGGCTTGAGAAGGAACAGGTAGGGACCTGTTCACACAGCAGGTGCAGGTATGGATGCAGGCAGGCAGGAGTGGTATATGAGAGAACAGGTTTGGACCTGTTCACACAGGAGGTGCAGGTATGGATATCGGCAGGAAGGAGTGGTATATGAGAGAACAGGTTTGGACCTGTTCACACAGGAGGTGCAGGTATGGATATAGGCAGGAAGGAGTGGTATATGAGAGAACGGGTTTGGACCTGTTCACACAGGAGATGCAGGTATGGATATAGGCAGGAAGGAGTGGTATATGAGAGAACAGGTTTGGACCTGTTCACACAGGAGGTGCAGGTAGACAGAGCCGCAGGAGTGCGGAGCGGGCAGAGTCGCAGGAGTGCGGAGCGGGCAGAGCCGCAGGAGTGCGGAGCGGGCAGAGCCGCAGGAGTGCGGAGCGGGCAGAGCGGCTAAGGAGCCGTGCAGACAGAGCTGCGAAGGTGCAGATGCACAGATAAAGTAGCGAGGGTGCAGATGCACAGACAGGGGGGGGACGCAAGGAAAGACACGGCAGAGAAGGAACCACAAACAAGGAGACTGACAGACCGAGGTAAGACTGAGTTCAGACAGAGACACCGGGACAAAGACACAAGGACCAGGATATTCTGCCTCCTGGCAGACAGACAGAGTACAAAGCAAGACTAGAGTAATCCTCCAAAGAAGGAGACACACAGAACAGGGCCTGGCTTGCTCAGCAGCAAGATACTAACTGAGTATAGACATTGCACAGGCAATGTTTCAGTGGGTGTGTCGAAACTAAATAGTCAAGGGCTCCAGGTGATTGGTCAGGGACAGATTACACAGGTGCACCCTGACTGCATAAGAACCAGAGAGTTCAGGCGCTGCCCCCCTATACACAGTCTGGATACATGGAGAGCAGAGGCACAGAGCTGGCAACAGACAGAAATCACAGCATGGCTTGAAGCAGAAAGTAAGTTGGTGTGCGGGGGATGGGAGGCCATGCAGTGATGCCAGCAAGGTTGTTACAGCCAGCAATGTCAAACTGTGATGGGACACACCCGATTGACAATGGGATTAGTATATATAGGATCGTTTTACATGTGAATATACATTCGCAAATCCTATGCCGAGCACTAATAGAGAAACATGTCAACATCCTCTGTTTTTCTCCCCAAATTCAATCGCTTTTGAGATTGCTTGTCTTTCCTTCGTTCCTCCTTTCCTTTTGTCTTGTCTGTGAACCACCAGGAGATGGCTGTTAACACAAGGTGATATAAAACAATAACTTTTAGGTCATTGTACAGCAAATTCTCAATAGTTATGACATCCCTATGTATGTTGACACTGGTACTGATGAATGACTTTTGACTACTCAAAACAAGGGCGGACACTGAGAGCAAAGGGCCCCTGTGCAAAAATTGTGTATGGGCCCCTTCCTCTAAAAGAGGACTTCCATTTTCATTTTTTGGGGCTCACTGATTTGCTCTAGGGAAGAAAAAATACTAAAATCAGAGTTCCAAGAAGTATCATTTCTTCTTGAGGAGATTGATATGCTAAGCATGCCACGATGAGGAGACTTAAAGCCACAATGCTCCTCACACTTTGCACTGACGAGGGGCAGTACCCCGAAACACAGTGTCTGCAAATTGAGATTCTGGTTTGACTTTTATTCTAAGTCATGTAACAAGGCTCGTTAAAGGGTCGACATTGACTTTTAGGGTTGCTACTTCCAATAGGGGGCACTAGAGTTCTAATCCTCTTCCTCTCTGAAGAGACTATTTGCAAAATCAGAGTTCCTAATTTTCATCTGCTCTATTAATGTCTGTCTGCTACTGCTCCATCTTTGTTTACAGGCTGCAGCGGTAATGCCACATGTGACCACTTTAGCCAATCACGTGGCTTAGCATCTTGTGCTGCTTACCTTGGCATGCTGAGCTCAGTGATTGGCTCCAGCAGTCACGTGTTTTAGTCATGATGACATCATGGCTGCAGCCTGAAAACAAAGACCAGAGCAGTAGAAAAGAGGAATTGCTGACCCCAGGAGAAAGAGAAACCCTGATATTATTTCATATAACAAAACATGTTGGACACACATCAAAAAATCACAATGTACACGTCACACAAGCAACGCGGCAGACATGAGAGATGTCACAAAAGAACAGATCACACCGCACACAAGTAAAGTGCACATATAACTAGATGTGTATTTCCTGAAGGAAGTACAGATAGTGCTTTGAAATGGTGCCTGGGCTGCTCCTTTAAGAGAGACTTGCCTGCTGCCCCTGCAAGACTTTCCACTCAGGAGCCGTTTTAACTGTGGGTGCTTCTCCGGGGCCACTTTGGCCTGTGGGGCCCCCTCAGGGTCTGATTTGGTGGGTGGGGCCCCTCAGGATCTGATTCAGTGGCCTGGGCTCCTCAGTGCTTGAATTGGTGGACGGGATCCGTCAGGGTCTGACTTTGTGGCCGGAGCCCCTCAGGGTTCGATTTTGTGGGTGGGGCCCCTTAGGGTCTGATTTTCTGGGTGGAGCCCCTGTGGGTCCAATTTGGTGCGCGGGGCACCTCTGGGTCCGGTTTGGTGGGTGGGGCCACTCTGGGTCCGATTTTGTGGCAGGGGCCCCTGAGGATCCGATTTGGTGGGCGAGGTCCCTCAGGGTATGATTTGGAGGGTGGGGCCCCTCAGGGTCCGATTTGGAGGGCGGGTCCCCTCAGGGTCCAATTTTGTGGGCAGGGCCCCTCAGGGTCCGATTTTGTGGGCGGGGCCCCTCAGGGTCCGATTCGGTGGGCGGGGGCCCTCAGGGTCCGATTTGGTGGGTGGGGGCCCTCAGGGTCTGATTCGGTGGGCGGGGCCCCTCAGGGCTTGAATTGGTGGATGGGATCCCTCCGGGTCCGATTTTGTGGCCGGGGCCCCTCAGGGTCCGATTTTGTGGGTGGGGCCCCTTAGGGTCTGATTTTGTGAGCGGAGACCCTCTGGGTCCAATTTGGTGGGCGGGGCCTCTCAGGGTCCAGTTTGGTGGGCAGGGCCCCTCAGAGTCCGATTTTGTGAGCGGGGCCACTCTGGGTCCGATTTGGTGGGCGGGGCCACTCTGGGTCCAATTTGGCAGGCGGCGCCACTCTGGGTCCAATTTGATGGGCGGGGTCAATCAGTCTCCGATTTGGAGCGTGGGGTCACTCAGCTTTCGATTTGGCACGCCGGCCCTTTAAGACTCATTTTGGTGCGCTGGCCGTTTAAGAATCACTTTGGCGCGTCAGCCCTTTAAGAGCCAGTTTTGTGCACTGGGCTTCTAAATCCATTTTGGCGCACATTCTCTCTCAGGGGCATGCATCATGTGATGAAGCTAGATTTGCATTTGTGCTTTGGTTTTCACTTTAAGAGCTGATATTATCTGGCAGTAACTGTGTCCTGGTGGTGTCATGTAAAGTTCGTAGGCGTTGGCATAGTAACTGGGTCTGTCGGCGCATATCAATGAGCTTAACTGCCGCAACTGGTGCTCAAATTTGAATCGCCTCATGACAGCCCCATGTATTCCTATGGCAAAATTTTCCCATTGAAATGCATTGAGACAGTGCATTCCAATGACGGGAAAAAAAAATTTCAAATGCAAATTGCGCAAAAACGACAAATCTTGCTAACCCCGCCCCCCGCATTACACATCCCCGTTCTAGTGATTTCGGGATGTTTTTAAGTAATTTTTTTACACAGTCAGCCTTTGGGGGTGCCCTGATCCTAATGCACACACTTAAAATTAAATCTGTGATGAAAAAGTCACTTAGACCCCGTTTTTCAGGGTATTTTTTCGTCGCAGTCGAATGTTAATGTGTGCATTAGCTAAGGATTCCTCAGATTTTGCCGCAAGAAATGCTCTTGCGGGAAAATCTGAGGAATCCTTAGCTGATGCTAATGCACACATTAACATTCGACTGCGACGAAAAAATACCCTGAAAAACGGTGTCTAAGTGACTTTTTCATCACAGATTTAATTTTAAGTGTGTGCATTAGGATCATGGCACCCCCAAAGGCTGACTGTGTAAAAAATTACTTAAAAATATCCCCAAATCACTAGAACGGGTTCAGAGTGACCTCTCCTTCATAGATCGCCTCTGACAACCTGCACCCAAGCTCTTTCAGCCTCTAGCAACCTGCCCCCAGCCTCTGACAACCTGCTCCAGGCTCCGACAGCTTCTGACAACCTGCCTCCAGCCTCTGACAACCCACCCCCTGCCATTTGAATCACCTCACGACTGCCCAATGTTTTGCTATGGCAAAATTTTCCCATTCAAATGCATTGAGACAATGCATTCCAATGACGGGAAAAAAAAATTTCAAACGCACATTGCGCAAAAACTGCAAATCCGATCGACACGAAAAATACTAAGCACACCACTCGTGGACGCTGGCTTCGAAACGACGCCTCAGCGGAGTCTGTGCGTGTAGCGATTCGGGCCGCATTAATTGCGGAAATCAACTGAATAATAATAAGAAGAAGAAGTTAGCAGCGTTCGGATTACAATATAGTGGTTTTTTCAAACCACTATAAATATCACACAAGTACTGCACACACATCACAGAAAGGCAGACACACAATGAACACAAACAGACATGCACAGAGACAGCATGGGCACAATTATTACTGCACAAACTACATCATAAACAAGACAGTCACACTGCTAAAAACATTTATCACAGGCAGATACACACAGACCAGATATACAGGTACATACACACACTATATATACACGGTGGGCCATTTATATGGATTCACCTAAATAAAATGGGAATGGTTGGTGATATCAACTTCCTGTTTGTGGCACATTAGTATATGGGAGAGCCGAAACTTTTCAAGATGGGTGGTGACCATGGCGGCCATTTTGAAGTTGGCCATTTTGGATCCAACTTCATTTATTTCAATGGGAAGAGGGTCATGTGACATATCAAACTTATTGAGAATTTCACAAGAGAGACAATGGTGTGCTTGGTTTTAATGTAACTTTATTCTTTCATGAGTTATTTACAAGTTTATGACCACTTATAAAATGTATTAAAAGCGCTGCCCATTGTGTTGGATTGTCAATGCAACCATCTTCTCCCACTCTTGACACACTGATAGCAACACCGCAGAAGAAATGCTAGCACAGGCTTCCAGTATCCGTTGTTTCAGATGCTGCACATCTCTTATCTTCACAGCATAGACAATTGCCTCCAAATAACCCCAAAGATAAAAGTCTAAGGGGGTCAGATCGGGAGACCTTAGTGGCCATTCAACTGGCCCATGACAACCAATCCACTTCCAGGAAACTGTTCATGTAGGAATGCTCGGACCTGACACCCATAATTGATGGTATGGTGTGGTATATGGGGGACAAAGATAGTGGAGCCATTCTTCATCAATGGATACCTCAATGCCACTAGATATCTGAAATTGCTACATGATGATGTGTTGCCCTCTTTATGCACTGAAGATGGCACGTTCCCTGAGTTTTTCCAGCAAGATGGTGCACCACCACATTATGGGTGTCAGGTCTGAGCATTTCTACAAGGAATCTGACCCCCTTTGACTAGCATTTCTTTTGTTAGGGTTGCGGATCGCACCAAATATAAAATATAAGGAAGTGCGATCGCAACCCGGGGTCCACCGTGCAGAGATGGAAAACTGCTGCTTAGCAATGGCGGAGTACTAAGTGAACATCGGCGGGTTAACCACTGACTCGGTGTGCACAGGAGCGAACTCTGTTACTTCACAGATCCGCTGAAAGAAATGCCGGAGCCTGTTAACCCCACAGGACTCAGCAGAGGAAGCGCATAGCGTAAGGCCACAGGACTCGGCCCTTAGACCGCGGGACTGGAGTCCCTCTAGACCGCTAGCACTCGGCGCCGTGACTGCGGTGCCAGCAAGAGTTACTATAATAGATAACACGTGCAAGTGTACACAGTGCCGCTCAGGCGGACACCACTAATCGCCCAGGATTGGGCCAGATAAACGTACAGGTTGCGCAAGGCGTTGCACAGGTGTGGATGTCACTTGCCGCGGTACGATAGTGCTCTGCAGTGGGCGACACCATTGGACACTAGTGTGCAGAAGACTGGAATGCACTGTGGTGTATACACTAGCCACTGACAGGTGCTGACTCTAACCACTAAACCCTAACAACAGACACAACCAAGGGTAGGGGTTTCATAAGGAGTCAGTCACCAAATACATGCATCCATCATCATACACTTCATAAGTATTTGTGTCTATACTAGCGATTCTTAACGCTGCAAAGCCTGACCCCATCATGACATTACCGCCCTCCTGATGCGATAGCATCGGGCCTTCATCTAGTATATAACATCTGTGTAAGTGCCTGTGTGTATATGGATCGCCCCGTGCCAGGGCCGTGGGGTACTCGGTACCGGGCCTGTTGATTTCAATGCGAGTTCTCACTGTAGCTGTGACCCGGTCCGTGGCCCTGGGCGTCCATTGTAAAAAGGGGGAAATCTTGAGTGATGGATTCAAGTTTATTAATGTTTCGTGACGCCACCTGTGGTATTCGGCAATGAAGATGTTAAGCCGACGCTGCGGACAGATCCTCTGGGACAGATGGTGTGGTGCAGCAATGATGGTGTAGCCCTCCACAAGCAGGGCTGTAGTCCCAGGGCAGTGTAAATGGAGAGGTAGTGAGGTGAGACAGGAACGGTGCCGGGCTAGGCACAAGGATGTAGCAGTGCTGGTCGGGTTGGCGCAGGAATAAGTGGAGGACACCAGGGCATGTAGTTCCAAAGCTTTACTCACAGTCTGTTGTGCATACAGGTGCCTGTTTCGGTGCCGTGTCCTCCGGGTCAGGGGCTCAGCCAACCTCCAGGCAAGATGAAGTACTCCTTTCCAACACTCCGCCAACATATGTGCCTTTTCTGAACGTCTCCCTTTTGCACCTATAGTGAAGTACTCACAGTACTGAGTTACACTGGAGTTCCTCCTGTCAGATGTTCCTATGAACTCTACTTGTATGGCAGACAGCTGTAGCCTGCTTCAGGGACTCCTTGCTACCTAGTCCCGGCTCACTATCGTTGCTCTTGTGCCCCCAAGTCTTGTGTGGGAATAAAGTGGTGACAACTTCTATTCCTCCGATGCTTGCTGCAGGACCATTAGTATCCATACAACCTCGGGGACCGGACCCCTACCTTGCGCTGTGAACTTGAGAAGGGTTCTCCTCTAACCCTAATCCTTAGTCCTCCTCTCCTCACATTCCGTACTAATCCTACTTTCTTATGGAGAGAGTCAGGCTTTCTATCAATGTCTCTTTCTTGTGCCAGCGGACCCAGGTTACTGAGGTCGGCTGCAGCACTTCCTTCATCCATCCCACTCAGGGGATCTTCACTCACTGACTCCCTGAGTCAGACTGACTAAATCCTAAACTCTTCCCGCTCTTTTGTTCCCAACTAACTCCACCTGCCTCCCAGCACGCTTCGTGTTCCAAGCAGGGAGCCACCAAAGCGTGCTTTGCTACACTACTATTTTGTGTGGGATGCAGGTGTTGGAGTGTGGTCAGGCGTCTCCACCTTACCTGAATGGTGGGGTACCACAGGAGGAGGTGCAGTACCTCTGTGGCGACTGAACCCTGAGGGGCGCCACACATATATATATATAATATATAAAGCTGTGTGTATGTGTGTGTGTATCTCCGGGATAGGCATCCGCACCATCGCAAGTACAGCCACAAAATTTGTCACAGTCTCACGTCTGGACCCCGAGAGCGTCCTAAGCTATGTTGTGAGGTGAAATTTTAACCCAGCGCATTCCAATTCACCAAGCAATTTTGCCCCTATCTACATACTGAGGAAAAAGTGTGTGCGCGTCAAGCCCCACCCCTCATTATGATGTCATAATGCCCCTATCTACATAATGGGGAAACAGTGTGTGCGTATCAAGCCCCGCCCCTCATTATGATGTCACAATGGTTGCCATGGCGACGCTGATGTCATCATAGGTTGCCAGCCCCGCCGATCATTATGATGTCATAATGGTTGACTATGAGATGGAGGATGTGTGATGGGTATATGGGCACTGGACTATGGGATGGAGGATATGTATGATGGGTATATGGGCACGGGACTATGGGATGGCGGATATGTATGATGGGTATATGGGCATGGGACTATGGGATGGAGGATGTGTGATGGGTATATGGGCACGGGACTATGGGATGGAGGATATGTATGATGGGTATATTTGGCACAGGACTATGGGATGGAGGATATGTATGATGGGTATATGGGCACTCGACTATGGGATGGCGAATATGCATGATGGGTATAGGGGCATGGGACTATGGGATGGAGGATGTGTGAAGGGTATATGGGCACTCGACTATGGGATGGAGGATATGTATGATGGGTATATGGGCACGGGCCTATGGGATCGTGGATATGTATGATGGGTATATGGGCACGGGACTATGGGATGGAGGATAATTATAATTTGTTATAACTAACCACAGTTAGTTACTATGCCCGGGCAGCGCCGGGCTCTTCAGCTAGTTTAATGTATATTATTAAGATCAACTTGAAAATTTCTCCACAAATATGTGTTGCTATATAATTTACGCAACAATTGCTATGGTTCTAGGTAATGACCTTATGCTGCTCCATCTCGAGGTGCTACACACATGGCAGTTATATAGGTGCTCCTCTGCAGTGCCATGACTTCTTGAGCGAAGACCAAGAGAGTGAGGAAGATTTGCAGCTCTCTAGTGGCCAGATACATAGGGTGTACAGAGCCTCTCCCTGTGTTTGTATCGGTACTTCACACCCTAAACACATACAGGAAATTTATATTTTAAACCTCAGCGGAGAGAGTGCGTGATGTCTGTAAAGCATTGCGGAATATGTCCGAAAAAGTCTTGTCAGTAAAAATATGTAATGAATTAACCTATATGGTAAGCATGATAAAGAGAAAAAAAATAGAAAGGATAGATTTGCATTTTTTTCAGCCGCTACACAACCCTTAAAAGAATACAATAAAAAGTGATCAAAACATCATATGTACCCCCAAAATAATATTAATGAAAATCTCAGCTTGCCATGCAAAGAACAAGCTCTCACACAATTCATCCATGGAGAAATGAAAACATTGCAAGTGTTAGAGAATCGAGACATAGGACCCAAATTTTTTTTAACAATCTTCAGAATTATTTTATTTACCAGTTAAAGAAAAAAAAAAACACTATGCAAATTTATGCTGACCTGGAAAATCTTGAATTTCTTTAATTTTTACGACGCCATGATCTCGGTCAAAATAAGAACAATAAGCAAAGTCAAAATTGCATTCCCCATTTCATCCCATTTGGATTTTTTTTCTTCCCATTTTTCATTACATTTTATGGTGTCATATAAAATTACAACTCAGCCCACAAAAAACAAGATCTCATATCGCTTTGTTGATGGAGAGGTAAAAAAGTCATAGCTCTTGGAAGAAGAGGAGGAAAAAAATGTAAGCACAAAAATGAAAAATTGCCCAGTCCAGAAGGGCTTAACTAAATAGTCAGTGACATCCCATTGCATTGTCTCCTGTTACTGTCCCAAAAACTTATCCCTGTCTGAACTCTACCCGGAAACCTCTTGCCTTAAAATACTATTTTAAGTGTTAACATTGGGGCCATCACGTTCTTAAATTATGTATCAGTGTTGTTATATTGGTAGTGAAAGTAGGCGGACAATATTGATTTTTAGTTTTTTGAACAAACATTTTCAGGTTCTGATAATAATTTGGTCTGACTTGCATTAAGCAGAGTTGCTTTACGATAAAACTGATTTCACCATAGCTATCAAAAGAAAAGAGCCTGTGCTCACAGCAGGATGCCCGTCCGCTCCTGCTGAAACACCAGCTGTGTTTATATCTGTCTGATAGAAAAATTACATTGACAAACGCAATACTTCCACTGTGTTTGATACAATATTAAGTATTGCTCGGGGATTCCAAATTTGCCAGAGTTCTGATTGGGCATTACAGAGTTCTAATTGGTACCAAATTATTCAACAGTGAGAGGAGCGAGGGCTCTACTTTCAAGAGCTTGCAACAATCTAGGAGAAATAGAGCTGGAATAAAAGGTAAAAGTGCTTTTATTCTATAGTTCAGCCAACTTTTATAATAAAGTTATACATGTAAAGCTATATGTGTCTGTCACCACCCAGTATCTGAGTGTGCCCAATATGAGGTACTAGAGATGAGCGACTTTGCCTTTTTTAGGGTCCAGTCGGGTTTCATGAAACCCGACTTTCGCAAAAGTCGGGTCGAACGAAATTGGCCGACTATAGGGAAAAGTCGGAGGCCGACTGAAACACGAAACCCAATGCAAGTCAATGGGGAAGCAAAGGCAGCAGGGAGTGGAGGACAGTAAACACACCTACAGTGCTCATTTCAATGCCAAAAACATCAATTCTTATTACTGAAGCTTGTCAACCTTAATTTACTTCATAATAATAGTTACGCATTGAAAACTGGGGGTTATTTGGCTAAAGTTGTGGGGGGGTAGGGCTGGCTCCAGGTTTCTGTGTGCCCTGGGCCAAAGAGTGTCAGTGCGCCCCTTTAACACATAGCACAACTCATGATGCTCCGATATGGCACAGACATATAGGTATAGTACAATGACAAATACTTCACTGCTTACATGACATGACTGATATCTATTTTAAATTGTACAATAGCTCAAAAAAAGGACAGTATATTACTCCATGCAGTGATATGGCCACCACATTGTGCGTCATACAGAATAATGAGCCCCATATATTTCTCCATACAGAATAATTGGTCCCATATTATGTTCCATACAGTATATGATGAGCTCCACATAATGCTACAGTATATGATGGTCCCCATGGACGATGCTCCAGTGTGTTATGGGCCCAAATAATGCTCCATATATAATGGGCCCCATTTGTAATGCTCCAGTGTATAATGTGCCCCATAGATGCTGCTCCAGTGTCTGATCTGCCCCATTTAGAATGCTCCAGTATCTGATGTGCCCCATGGATGATGCTCCAGTGTCTTATGGGCCCAAATAATGCTCCATATATAATGGGCTCCATTTCTAATGCTCCAGTGTATAATGGGCCCCGTAAATGCTACTCCAGAGTCTGATGTCCCCCATTTGGAATGCTCCAGTATATGATGGGCCTCATGGATGATGCTCCAGTGTATGATGGGCCCAAATAGTGCTCCATATATAATGGGCTCCATTTCTATTGCTCCAGTATATAATGGGCCCTGTAAATGCTGCTCCAGTGTCTGATCTCCCCCATTTGGAATGCTACAGTATATGATGGGCCTCATGGATGAAGCTCCAGTGTATGATGGGCCCTAATAATGCTCCATATATAATGGGCTCCATTTCTAACGCTCCAGTGTATAATGGGTCCCGTAAATGCTGCTCCAGTGTCTGATGTCCCCCATTTGGAATGCTCCAGTATATGATGGGCCTCATGGATGATTCTCCAGTGTATGATGGGCCCTAATAATGCTCTATATACTGTATAATGGGCTCCATTTCTAATGCTCCAGTGTATAATGGGCCTCGTAAATGCTGCTCCAGTGTCTAATGTCCCCCATTTGGAATGCTCCAGTATATGATGGGCCCCATTTTTAATGAACCCAGGCATGGTATGTGAAAGGAGCTCCATGCAGTAACCTGAAGTGTGTGCTGCCGCATCCTTCACTTTTGGTGTAGGTAAAGGACACAAGGAAAGGGGTTGCTCCTGACCAGAAGCCTGCACTGACGGCTCAGTGCTTGCATTTTTTGAAACTTCAGAAGAGGAGGCGATAAAGCTGGAGGCTGTTTCAGCAATGTAAGCCAAAAACAGCTCCTGATGCTCTGGCTTTAAAAGCAGTCTACCTACTCCCAGAAAAGGGAGCCTTACAGGTCTTCGGAGCTACACCATGACTCAGGCTCAACACCTCCTGCCTTAGCTGCTATTGTGTTTTTGGCACTACTAGGAGATGCACCACCACCATCAGTACCAGGTGGCCCCCCATGCCCACGTCCGTGTCCTCTTCTGCCATACTTCCTCATGTTTTGGAAAATGGACCCAAAATACCAGCAGATATATGGTACTGTATCAGAAGCGTACAGTTCTATACAGTCTAGGGATAACAGTAAATCTCCGTACATATTTCATGAGTCATACACAGACGCTCACAGGCTCAGTATGGATTACACAATAAAATAAAAAGTTGAAAAAGGGTACAGTATCACCAGATACAAGGTATATATAGTATAGTGGAAACATTCTGAATGTCCATATATATTTCAGGAGGCAGACATAAACGCTCTCAGGCCCAGTATGGATTACACAAGAATATGAAAAGCTGTAAATGGGTAATGTAACACAAGCGTACAGCTAATAAAACACCTTTTGTGGTAACCTAAATGCTTACACAAGAAGGTTCCACACAATGGTACATTAAAAAACGATTATCTTTATTTATCAAAAATGAAATTTACAGTCATTAAAAGAGAAGGTGCTAGACCAAATATGAGAGACAGCAAAATACCATGAAGACACCATATTAACATTTGTCATGGAAACAAAAAACATAGGGTCCCCGCATACAGAATCTTGCAACAAGTGGCTAAACTGACTTTACTTCCTCTATGACTATAAGCCGACTATCCTCCAAAATGTCCAGAAATGCAGCTCAACTGCTAAAGGATCTTCTATGTATGTCCCCAATGAAATATATGAAAAATAACCAAAGTAACAGCATGTGGATACCCACTATAACATACCGTAAATTACTGGTGCTTCCTGGAGCGTCCCTCATGCCCCAACGCGCGTTTCGCAATGCTTCATCAAGGAGGCAGTAGTTTACGGTATGTCATAGTGGGTATCCACATACTGTTACTTTGGTTGTTTTTCATATATTTCATTGGGGACATACATAGAGGATCCTTTAGCAGTTGAGCTGCATTAGTGAGGTATATTAGAGGGTGACATGCTTCCCATCTTGCTGGACATTTTGGAGGATAGTCGGCTTATAGTCATAGAGGAAGTAAAGTCAGTTTAGCCACTTGTTGCAAGATTCTGTATGCGGGGACCCTATGTTTTTTGTTTCCATGACAAATGTTAATATGGTGTCTTCATGGTATTTTGCTGTCTCTCATATTTGGTCTAGCACCTTCTTTTTTAATGACTGTAAATTTCATTGTTGATAAATAAAGATAATAGTTTTTTAATGTACCATTGTGTGGAACCTTCTTGTGTAAGCATTTAGGTAACCACAAAAGGTGTTTTATTAGTTGTGTGGTACATTTCCCAGTATAGGGGAAAAAAAAATTGAATTGGGCATTTTTTGTGATGATGACAAGCGTACAGCTGTATACAGTGTTGGGTAATCTTAAATCTCCAAATATACTTCCGGAGTAACAGACACGTTATGCATTACACCAGAATCTAAATAACAAAAAAGGTTACTGTATCAGAAGCGTACAGCTGTATACAGTGTTGGCCAAAATTGAAATCTCAGTATATATTTCCGCAGTCACCCTCAGACGCTTACTCAGTCTGGATTTGACCATAATAAAAAATGTTGTAAAAAAGGTACTGGATAACAAGATACCATGTATATATTTTATAGGGTACAATTGAAATCTCCGTATACATAGTCCTGTAGTCACTCTCAGATGCTTACCCAGTATGGATTTGACCGTAATACTAAATGTCGAACAAAGGTACTGTATAACAAGATACAAGCTGTATCGATTATAGGGTAAAAATTGGTATCGCCGATTCACCGTATATATAGAAGGAGTAAACCACACACGCTCACTCACTATGGATGATACCGTAATAAAAAATTTTGAACAAAGGTACTGTATCAGCACATACCAGGTGTATCCAGTCTAGGGGTAATTGTAAATTTCCATGTATACTTCCGGAGTCAGACACAGACACTCACAGGCTCAGTATGTATTACACCAGAATTTAAAAAGTAGAAAAAGGGAAAGGTATTCGAAGCGTACACCAGTATATAGTGTTGTGGTACTTTTAAATCTTCGCATATATTTCAATCTCAGTAAGCCAGTCCAGACCCTCTGCTACTTGAAACTACATGGATACAAGTACAGACGGAAAGTCGAGTGTTTGCAGAAATTTGGGAATTACTCATCGTGGGAAAACCTCCCGGTAGATGTTGCAGAGGCGATGCAGACCCTCAATTACTGTGTCTGTGGAGACAGCGAAAATGGTTCTTTGTGAAGAAAGGATTGCTTTATCGCAGTAGCGTGGATCACATCACCGTTACTTGTCTCCATCAAATTGTGATCACAGGGAGAGATGTAGACATGGTCCTCACTGCCTATCATGATGTGTCTGGTCATTTTGGAGTGCAAAAGACAGAAGCCACAGGCCGTAGGCGATTCTATTGGATTGGCATGAGAGGAGACATTGAAAAATGGTGGCAGAAATGTCACATGTCTGTGACTATCACAACTGTGAAAGGTGATCATAAAGCACCACTGCATCCGCTTGTAAGTTGGCGTCCATTACAAATGGTATCCATTTATCATCTGAAGGTAGAGGCAAGCAGGACAGGCCATAGCTACATCTTAACCATCATCGATCAATACATCAAATTTCTAGTGGCCGTCCCTGTGAAGGATTTAACTGCCCAGAGTACACAGCGGTGGAGCACGGAGAGGTAAGTATTGCAACTTGCAAGTACTGTGGCCATGACCAAGCAGGGGGGGTACACTTGTGGGCGACGGTACTGGCACAGGGCCCCTCATAGTACGCTGGTGTGTCTGACAGCGAGTGGGCCCCCCCCACCGTCAGAGACACTGTATTGTACTATGAGGGGTCCTGTGCCAGTGCCGTCAGCCATCAGTGGGCCCATCCACCTGTTCAGAGCAACGGCACTTGCCCGGGTGCGCCAGGTATTGACCCCAGCCCTTGGGGGGGGCAGCCCAGTTAGGGAGGTTTAAAAAATGGCATATGTTGATGTGTAGGCTGGACATTCAGCAGCTGTAAATGACGGAATTGGGCAAGTCTGAGGAAGACGACAAAAGTGAAGCCGTTTTCTGGCAACCTATGTGTCAGCAGGGGAAGGTGGGACAAAATCCTTTGAAACCCATGCATGGTTCATTTTAATGAAGGTTAGATCATCAACATTTTGGGTCAACAGACGGGTCCTTTTTTCTGTCAGGATTGATCCAGCAGCACTAAAGACTCTTTCAGATAACACACTAGCAGCAGGGCAAGCGAGTTCCTGTAAGGCATATAGCGCCAATTCAGGCCTGGTACTCAATTTAGAGGCCCAATAGTCAAAGGGGAATGACCTGTGAGGGAGAACATCGATATGGGAGGAGAAGTAGTTTGTAATCATAGTTGACAACTGCTGTCTCCTGTCACTTTTAATTGATGCAGTATTAGCAGTCGTGTTAGCGGGACTTGAGAAATCAGACCACAACATGGTCAGGAAACCCCTGTCTCCAACGCCACTTCGGCTGTGTGCAACACGAACACCTCTTCCATTGTGGCCACTACGGCTCGTGAGAGAACCAGCACTGCTGCTGTGTGCTGGGTAAGCCTCAAACGGTTTACCAGAGTTGCTTGTGTGTTAGCCAATATTATCTCTAGGTTCTCCTGTGGCATGATGTTGTGTAATTTGCCTTTGTAGCGTGGATCGAGGATGCTGGCCAGCCAGTAGTCGTCATCCTTCATCATTTTGGCAATGCGGGGGTCCCTTTTTAGGATCCACAAGGCATAATCGCACATGTGAGCCAATGTTCCAGGTGTCAATAATGCACTGCCACTGCTGGGTGGAGGAGCACTTTCTGGCAAATCCACATCCCTACAGTCATGCACAAACTCTGTACCTGACCTTGGAGCGCCAACATTTTCTCTTGTCCCCTGAGAAGCATCCTCCTGCCCAAAATAATCATCCCCCTCCTCCTCCTCTTCCTCTTCTTCCTCCACCTCATCCAGGACAGTTCCCTGACCAGACAATGGCTGACTGTCAGCAAGGCTTCCCTCCTCCTCCTGCTCTGCTGCACACGCCAGATCCTTAATGTGCATCAAACTTTGCATGAGCAGATGCATACGTGGGATGTTCATGCTTATGATGGTGTTGTCTGCGCTTACCAGCCGTGTGCATTCCTCAAAACACTGAAGGACTTTACAGAGGTCTTTCAGCTTTGAAGACTGCACACCCGACAATTCCATGTCTTCCCTCAAACTGCCCGCCCATGTATCCTCCCACAAATGCATTACAGCCTGCCTCTGTTCGCACAGCCTCTCAACCATGTGCAGGGTGGAGTTCCACCTTGTTGCAACGTCTATGATTAGGCGGTGCTGGGGGAGGTGGAGCAATCGCTGCAGCTTCTGCATACGACTGGAGTGTACGGCCGAGCGACGGATGTGCGAGCACAGTCTTCGCACCTTATGGATCAGGGATGTTAACTCTGGATAATTATTAAGGAAGCACTGCACCAACAGGTTCAAAGTGTGACCCAGGCAAGGTACGTGTGTGAGTTTTGCAAGGGCTATGGCTGCCACAAAATTACAGCTATTATCACTGACTACCTTGCCTGACTCAAGACGTAGACTGCCCAGCCATGACTCAGTTTCTCGCTGCAAGTAGTCGGCCAGTACCTCCACGGTGTGTCTGTTGTCCCCCAAAGACATCATCTTTAACACAGCCTGCTGACGCTTACCACTAGTTGTTTGATAGTGGGACACCTCGTGTGCAACACTGCCAGCTGCGGATAGAGTACTCATGCGACTGCGCTTTGTGGACGAGCTTTCGCTTATGGAGGAGGGGGCTAGGCAGCACTGTTCCACGACCGCTGTCCCCTGTGGAGCCTGCATCCACCACATTAACCCAGTGCGCAGTGATGGACATGTAATGGCCCTGGCCATGCCTACTGAACCATGCATCTGTTGTGAGGTGCGGTCTCTCACATGCAGGTGGAGAGCTGGGATGGCTCTTCGAGAAAAGAAGTGCCGACTGGGTAGGTCATAGCGTGGGACTGCGTAGGCCATGAGCTCGCGGAAAGCTTCGCTTTCAACCAAACGGTAGGGCATCATCTCTAATGAGATTAGTTTGGCAATGTAGGCGTTCAAATACAGTGTACGCGGATGAGAGGATGACTACTTTCTTGTCCTACTCAGATTATCTGGTAGGGTGAGCTGGATTGGAGAGCTACATATGGGGGAAGTAGCGGTGGAGCGAACGGAGTGAGAGGGGATTGGTGATGGTATTGGTGGTGATGGCCTAGATTCAGTGTTGTGTTGCAAAACCATTGTGATTCCCTGAGTGCTTTGGCCTTTCGACGACACCTCAACATTTAGTGCTGGTGGTGTGCTTAATGGTGGCGGTGGTCTTACAGTGGGGGAAGCGATGTAGCGTTGCTTGCTACCTTCAGTCGGAGCAGGTGCACATGTGCTACCTGAGGTTTTGTAGTCCATCCACGCTTGCAAGTGCATGTTGGTTAAATGTCTAAGCATGCAACTGGTATTCAAATTTCTGAGTTGTTTACCTCGGCTAAAGGTCCTTCTGCACTTCTTACAGGTAACCTTTGCCTCATCAGTAGGATTTTGGACAAAGAAGTGCCACACTGCACTCTTCCTACTATGGTATACATTTTCTGGCCTTGCACGCTGTGCTAAGTTGACCGTCTGGCCAAGCTGTCCTGCAACTCTTTTAGTTTTTGGTCCATGTTTTTGAACAGCTACGGGCCTGCCAGATAACCGCTGCTGAGATGTCAATGTCTGCTGCGGATCCTTCACCTTATCTGAACTATTTCCAGCGCCACCCTCCTCCCCCAATGGATGCCAATCCGGATCAAGAACTGGGTCATCCATCACCTCCTCTTCAAAGTCATCTGCACCTTCCTCTTTACCTTCCTCTGTGTCACCATGTAAGGTGGTATAGTATGCGGGAAGGGGCACCTGAGTCTTATCAGGGTCAGATTCTGGCTCAGTAGACTGCGAGGGCAATGTAGTGCTCTGGGTCAATGTACCAGCAGAATCATCTAGCAGTGGCTGTGCATCAGTGCACTCCATATCAGATTCATCTTGGACTGGGGAATTCAGGATTTGACTGGATAACCCAGGCATGGTATGTGAAAAGAGCTTCATAGAGTAATCTGAAGTGTGGGCTGCCGCATCCTTAACTTTTGGTGGGGTGAAGGACACAAGGAAAGGTGTTTTTCCTGACCAGAACCCTGCACTGACGACTCCGTGCTTGCAGGTTTCGAACGTTAAGAAGTGGAGGCAATAGAGCTGGTGGCTGTTTCTGCAATGTAAGCCAAAACCTGTTCCTGATGCTCTGACTTTAAAAGCGGTTTTCCTACTTCATGAAAAGGGAACCTTACAGGCCTTCTTGGGCCAGACGATGACGCAGGCTCAACACCTCCTGCCTTAGCTGCTATTGTGCTTTTGCCAGAACCAGCCGATGCACCACCACCATCAGTACCAGCCGCGCCCCCCTGCCCACGTCCGCAGCCTCTTCCACCATACTTCCTCATGTTCGGGAAAATGTACTAAAAATACCAGCAGAGAGATGGTACTGTATGAGGAGCATCCAGCTGTGTAATGTGTATTAAAAAAATTAAATCTACGTATATATTTTGTTAGTCACAGACACTCTCCCAGAATGTATTTGACCGCAATCCAACAAGCAGATATACGGTACTGTATCAGAAGTGTACAGCTGTATACGCTTTTTGTGTAACTAACAATCTCTGTATATGTATTTACAGAGTGTCACACACGCTGACTCTGTATAGATGTGACTGTAATGCGAACATCAGATATACAATACTGTTTGAGAATTGGATAGCTCAATACGGTGTCTGTATGGAGAAATGGAAATGTCTGTATATGTATTTACGGAGTGTCACACACACGCTGACTCTGTAAAGATGTGACTGTAAGGCAAACAGCAGATATACAATACTGTTTGATAATCGGACAGCTCAATACGGTGTATGGAGAAATTGAAATGTCCGTATATGTATTTACGGAGTGTCACACACAGGCTGACTCTGTATAGATGTGACTAATGTGAACAGCAGATATACAATACTGTTTAACCCCTTCCTGCCATCCGACGTACTATCCCGTCCACGGTACCCGGGCCCGTATGACCGGGGACGGGATAGTACGTCGGGCCCTTTAATGCGATACCGCGACTAAAGTCGCGGTGATCGCATTAAAATTCCGACGCCATCTCACCTTAGAAAAGATGGCGTCGGCATCCCGGGCTGCGATCCCGCCCCCCCGGCATCCAGAGCGCTGTGATTGGCTGTTCAATTCTGAACAGCCAATCGCAGCGTTTCTCATTGTTTCAGCCAATCAGCTTGGCTGAAACAATGATGTCCTAGGCGGGGATCGAGTACCGATGTACTCGATCCTAGAGCCGGTGCCTGGCAACGCCAGGCACCGGCAAAAAGCACCCGGATTGGCGCGATCGCCGATCTGATCGATCGCGCCAATCGCAGTGCACAGCGGCGCTATATCGCCGCTGTGCCCAGCCAGTACCGGCCAGGATCGGTGCTATATTAGCACCGATCGTGCTGGAGCCTGATGCAGGCCCAGCAGGGCCTGCAGGAGTTGGCTGGCGTGATCGATTAGATCGGCGATCGCGCCAACCACAGGGCACAGCTGCGGTCACCATGTGACCGCTCTGTGCCCTGCTGGTGACCTGGGCATGACCTGCCTAGTAATCGGAGCTGTGTGCTCCGATTCTAGGCAGTTGCCATGGTCACCAGGCAGATCAGGGATTGGTGGGATCGATGTAATCATTCGATCCCACCAATGACAGGTCACAGCAGCGATGTGACCGCTCTGTGACCTGCCCCCTGACCTGCCTCTGACCTGTCTGACCTGTCTGCAGGGGTCCTCACTCTAGCTGAGGATTCCTGCAGAGAGGTCGGACGCAGCAAGAGCTCCTGTGCTGGGTATTGTGGTGCCACAGCTTGTATCATCACAATCCCTGCAGAAGAAAGAAGAAGAAGAAGAAAGAAAACTACAATTGTAAGTGTTAATTGATCCCTGATCCCCTGCCCAATCTATCTTCACCCCCCCAATCTATCTTCATCCCCCCATCCCCCCTTCACCCCCCCTCTTACCCCCCTTCACCCCCCTTTTACCCCCCTCCACCCCACTTTTGCGCCACCTCCGTGCGCAGCCGCCGAGCGTTGATCGGTGACGCATTTCACCGATCAACACTCGCGCTCGCCTTTTTTTCCTTAGCCCCCTTTGGGCCACTTCCGTTCACACATTCCGCAGCCGCAAAAGTTGGATAAGTGACACAAGTCACTTATCCAAGCTTGTGCCTGCTGTTTTTCATTTTTTTCACCCCCCTTTGTGCCACCTAACTACAACCCTAACTGTTGATCCCTGCCCAATCTATCTTCATCCACCCCAATCCCCCCATCCCCCTTCCCCCTATTTTTACCCCCCTCCACCCCACTTTTGCGCCACCTCCGTGCGCAGCTGCCGAGCGTTGATTGGTGACGCAGTTCACCGATCAACACTTGAGCTCGGTTTTTTTTCCTTAGCCCCCTTTGCGCCACTTCCGTACACACATCCCGCAGCCGCAAAAGTTGGATAAGTGACACACGTCACTTATCCAAGCTTGTGCCTGCCGCTTTTCATTTTTTTCACCCCCCTTTTTGCCACCTAACTACAACCCTAACTGTTGATCCCTGTCCAATCTCTCTTCATCCACCCCAATCCCCCCATCCCCCTTCCCCCTATTTTTACCCCCCTCCACCCCACTTTTGCGCCACCTCCGTGCGCAGCCGCCGAGCGTTGATTGGTGACGCAGTTCACCGATCAACACTTGAGCTCGCTTTTTTTTCCTTAGCCCCTCCGTACACACATCCCGCAGCTGCGAAACTTGGATAAGTGACACAGTTCACTTATCAGAGTTTGCCGTTTTCCTTTTTTTTTTTTTTCCACCCCCCCCTTGCGCCACCCCATGCGCACATCCAGCAGCCTAGTTTTGATAAGTGACACTTATCAGCTAGGGCCTGCTGTTTTATACTTTTTTCCACAGCTTTTTCTTTACAGAAAGTTTACACCAATCACTCCCCCCCCCCTCACGTACACATACAGTTTTCAATAAAGTGTACACCCAAGCACCATATTTACACAAAAATGTCATCAAATTCATCCCAACAGCGCTATTCAGTGGAGGAGGCATATGCTTTACTTGCCTCCGAAACTGATAGAGATTTGGATGACGATCCGACTTTTCTTTATTTTTCGGATTCTTCATCCTCTTCTTCTTCCTCTTCCCCCTCCTCATCTTCCTCCTCGGGTCCTGCGGAACCGCCATGCAGACGCTCCAGGACAGAAGATGAGGCAGCGCCCACCATGCCCGCAGCTGACCCAGTGCTCCCCGTATGGACCTCGCCCCCCAAAAATTACGAGCCACTGATTCCTGATTTTGTGGCAGAATCAGGAATCAAGTTTGACACCACCGGCCTCACAGAAATTGACTTTTTCAAAGTCTTTTTCTCTGAGGATTTTGTTAACCTCATGGTGGAGCAAACTAATTTGTACGCTCGTCAATTTTTGGAGCAAAACCCGCGTTCAACATTTTCAAACTGGTCTCCTGTAGACGCAGTTGAAATGACGCAGTTTTGGGGCCTGGTCCTCCATATGGGGATACTGAAGAAGCCGGAAATTCGGCAATATTGGAGTGTTGATATTTTATACAACACTCCAGTGTTCCGAATGGTCATGGCCCGGACGCGTTTTGAGGCCATCCACAAGTTTCTACATTATACTGATAATGCAGCGTGTCCCGCACAAGATGACCCCAACTTTGACCGTCTGTTCAAAGTTCGGCCGGTCATCGAACACTTCAACAAAAAGTTTGCTGAAGTGTACGTGCCCCAAAGGGACATCTGCGTGGATGAGTCCTTGGTTCACTTCAAGGGAAGGCTGCGATTCCGTCATTACCTGCCCAGTAAGAGGGCCAGGTACGGAATCAAACTCTATAAGTTGTGTGAGAGTACCTCAGGGTACACCCACAAGTTTAGAGTTTACGAAGGGAAGGACACCCGGATTGAATCCCCTGAGTGTCCTCCTTTCCTGGGAGTGAGTGGGAAAATTGTGTGGGATTTGGTGCACCCACTGCTGGATAAAGGTTATCACCTCTACACTGATAACTTTTATACCAGCATCCCACTCTACAAATCCCTCTCTGAGCGACGTACCGCAGCCTGCGGTACTGTCCGCAAAAATCAGAGAGGCCTCCCGAAGACGCTACTTGGGCAGATGCTCCGAAAAGGTGAGAGCAGAGCCCAATGTAGCGACCACCTGCTGGTGGTCAAGTACAAGGACAAGAGAGATGTCCATCTCTTGACCACCATACACGGTGATGGCAGTACCCTCTGCACTGTACGGGGTACCTCTACACAGGTCCTCAAACCGACATGTGTAGTGGGGTACAACAAAAAAATGGGAGGAGTTGATCTCTCCGATCAACTCCTCCAACCGTTCAATGCATTGAGGAAGGCCAAGGTGTGGTACAAAAAGCTGGCCGTGCACATCGTCCAAATGGCAATGCTCAACGCATTCCTGCTGTCAAAATGTGCATGCCCCAGCGATACGGCGTACCTTCATTTCCAGGAGGTAGTGGTTAAGGCCATGATGTTTGGCGCTCAGGAAGGAGCGGGCCCCAGTACTTCAGGAACTGAAGGTGCTCGTATTGTCCCAGGTCAGCATTTTCCGGGGGTGGTACCGCCAACCCCAAGAAAAGGTAAGCCGCAAAAAAGGTGTCGAGTGTGTTACAAAAAAGGAATACGCAGGGACACCACTTACCAGTGCGACACCTGCCCCGAAAAACCTGGCCTGTGCATGAAGGATTGCTTCAAATTGTACCACACCTCCATGCACTACTAATTTACATTAGATTAGTTGGGGGCACATCTAGATTTGTTCATTGGGGGTCTAGTATCCAAAATGATGTCATATGTGGGTTTTTTTCCTGTTTAGGCACATCAGGGACTCTGCAAATGGAACATGACGCCAGCAGACCATCAAAGTCTGCATTCCAAAACAACACTACTTCCCTTTCGAGCCCCAACGTGTGCCTAAACAGTTTTTTCCCACATGTGGGGTACCAGAGTACCCAGGACAAATTGGACAACGACTTTTGGGGTCCAATTTCTCCTGTTACTCTTGAGAAAATTAAAAATTGGGGACTAAATGATCATTTATGTGGGAACAAAACAGGATTTTATATTTTCACGCCTGGGCATTATAATCTTTAGTGAAACACTTGGGGGTTCAAAGTGCTCACCACACATCTAGATAAGTTCCTTAGGGGGTCTAGTTTCCAAAATGGGGTCACTTATGGGGGGTTTCTACTGTTTAGGAACATCAAGGGCTCTGCAAATGGAACATGATGCCCGCAGACCATTCCATCAAAGTCTGCTTTCCAAAACGTCATTACTTCCCTTTCGAGCCCTGACGTGTGCCCAAACAGTAGTGTTCTCCCACATGTGGGGTATCAGGGTACTCAGGACAAATTGGACAACAACTTTTGGGGTCCAATTTCTCCTGTTACTCTTGGGAAAATTAAAAATTGGGGACTAAATGATCATTTATGTGGGAACAAAACAGGATTTTATATTTTCACGCCTGGGCATTATAATCTTTAGTGAAACACTTGGGGGTTCAAAGTGCTCACCACACATCTAGATAAGTTCCTTAGGGGGTCTAGTTTCCAAAATGGGGTCACTTATTGGGGGTTTCTACTGTTTAGGAACATCAAGGGCTCTGCAAATGGAACATGATGCCCGCAGACCATTCCATCAAAGTCTGCTTTCCAAAACGTCATTACTTCCCTTTCGAGCCCTGACATGTGCCCAAACAGTAGTTTTCTCCAACATGTGGGGTATCAGGGTACTCAGGACAAATTGGACAACAACTTTTGGGGTCCAATTTCTCCTGTTACTCTTGAGAAAATTAAAAATTGGGGACTAAATGATCATTTATGTAGGAACAAAACAGGATTTTATATTTTCACGCCCGGGTGTTATAAACTTCTGTGAAGCCCTTGGGGGTTCAAAGTGCTCACCACACATCTAGATAAGTTCCTTAGGGGGTCTAGTTTCCAAAATGGGGTCACTTGTGGGGGGTTTCCACTGTTTAGGCACATCAGACGCTCGTCAAACGTGACATGGCGTCCGATCTCAATTCCAGCCAATTTTAGGTTGAAAAAGTCAAACGGGGCTCCTTCCCTTCTGAGCCCTGCCATGTGCCTAAACAGTGGTTCCCCCCCACATATTGGGTATCAGCGTACTCAGGACAAATTTGACAACAACCTTTGGGGTCCAATTTCTCCTGTTACCCTTGGGAAAACAAAATATTGGGGACTAAATGATCATGTTTGTGGAAAAAATATGATTTTTTATTTTCACGCCCGGGTGTTATAAACTTCTGTGAAGCCCTTGGGGGTTCAAAGTGGTCACCACACATCTAGATAAGTTCCTTAGGGGGTCTAGTTTCCAAAATGGGGTCACTTGTGGGGGGTTTCCACTGTTTAGGCACATCAGACGCTCGTCAAACGTGACATGGCGTCCAATCTCAATTCCAGCCAATTTTAGGTTGAAAAAGTCAAACGGGGCTGCTTCCCTTCTGAGCCCTGCCATGTGCCTAAACAGTGGTTCCCCCCCACATATTGGGTATCAGCGTACTCAGGACAAATTTGACAACAACCTTTGGGGTCCAATTTCTCCTGTTACCCTTGGGAAAACAAAATATTGGGGACTAAATGATCATGTTTGTGGAAAAAATATGATTTTTTATTTTCACGCCCGGGTGTTATAAACTTCTGTGAAGCCCTTGGGGGTTCAAAGTGCTCACCACACATCTAGATAAGTTCCTTAGGTGGTCTAGTTTCCAAAATGGGGTCACTTGTGGGGGGTTTCCACTGTTTAGGCACATCAGACGCTCGTCAAACGTGACATGGCGTCCGATCTCAATTCCAGCCAATTTTAGGTTGAAAAAGTCAAACGGGGCTCCTTCCCTTCTGAGCCCTGCCATGTGCCTAAACAGTGGTACCCCCCCACATATTGGGTGTCAGCATACTCAGGACAAATTTGACAACAACCTTTGGGGTCCAATTTCTCCTGTTACCCTTGGGAAAACAAAATATTGGGGACTAAATGATCATGTTTGTGGAAAAAATATGATTTTTTATTTTCACGCCCGGGTGTTATAAACTTCTGTGAAGCCCTTGGGGGTTCAAAGTGGTCACCACACATCTAGATAAGTTCCTTAGGGGGTCTAGTTTCCAAAATGGGGTCACTTGTGGGGGGTTTCCACTGTTTAGGCACATCAGACGCTCGTCAAACGTGACATGGCGTCCGATCTCAATTCCAGCCAATTTTAGGTTGAAAAAGTCAAATGGGGCTCCTTCCCTTCTGAGCCCTGCCATGTGCCTAAACAGTGGTTCCCCCCCACATATTAGGTATCAGCGTACTCAGGACAAATTTGACAACAACCTTTGGCGTCCAATTTCTCCTGTTACCCTTGGGAAAACAAAATATTGGGGACTAAATGATCATGTTTGTGGAAAAAATATGATTTTTTATTTTCACGCCCGGGTGTTATAAACTTCTGTGAAGCCCTTGGGGGTTCAAAGTGGTCACCACACATCTAGATAAGTTCCTTAGGGGGTCTAGTTTCCAAAATGGGGTCACTTTTGGGGGGTTTCCACTGTTTAGGCACATCAGACGCTCGTCAAACGTGACATGGCGTCCGATCTCAATTCCAGCCAATTTTAGGTTGAAAAAGTCAAACGGGGCTCCTTCGCTTCTGAGCCCTGCCATGTGCCTAAACAGTGGTTCCCCCCCACATATTGGGTATCAGCGTACTCAGGACAAATTTGACAACAACCTTTGGGGTCCAATTTCTCCTGTTACCCTTGGGAAAACAAAATATTGGGGACTAAATGATCATGTTTGTGGAAAAAATATGATTTTTTATTTTCACGCCCTGGTGTTATAAACTTCTGTGAAGCCCTTGGGGGTTCAAAGTGGTCACCACACATCTAGATAAGTTCCTTAGGGGGTCTAGTTTCCAAAATGGGGTCACTTGTGGGGGGTTTCCACTGTTTAGGCACATCAGACGCTCGTCAAACGTGACATGGCGTCCGATCTCAATTCCAGCCAATTTTAGGTTGAAAAAGTCAAACGGGGCTCCTTCCCTTCTGAGCCCTGCCATGTGCCTAAACAGTGGTTCCCCCCCACATATTGGGTATCAGCGTACTCAAGACAAATTTGACAACAACCTTTGGGGTCCAATTTCTCCTGTTACCCTTGGGAAAACAAAATATTGGGGACTAAATGATCATGTTTGTGGAAAAAATATGATTTTTTATTTTCACGCCCGGGTGTTATAAACTTCTGTGAAGCCCTTGGGGGTTCAAAGTGGTCACCACACATCTAGATAAGTTCCTTAGGGGGTCTAGTTTCCAAAATGGGGTCACTTGTGGGGGGTTTCCACTGTTTAGGCACATCAGACGCTCGTCAAACGCGACATGGCGTCCGATCTCAATTCCAGCCAATTTTAGGTTGAAAAAGTCAAACGGGGCTCCTTCCCTTCTGAGCCCTGCCATGTGCCCAAACAGTGGTTCCCCCCCACATATTGGGTATCAGCGTACTCAGGACAAATTTGACAACAACCTTTGGGGTCCAATTTCTCCTGTTACCCTTGGGAAAACAAAATATTGGGGACTAAATGATCATGTTTGTGGAAAAAATATGATTTTTGATTTTCACGCCCGGGTGTTATAAACTTCTGTGAAGCCCTTGGGGGTTCAAAGTGGTCACCACACATCTAGATAAGTTCCTTAGGGGGTCTAGTTTCCAAAATGGGGTCACTTGTGGGGGGTTTCCACTGTTTAGGCACATCAGACGCTCGTCAAACGTGACATGGCGTCCAATCTCAATTCCAGCCAATTTTAGGTTGAAAAAGTTAAACGGGGCTCCTTCCCTTCTGAGCCCTGCCATGTGCCTAAACAGTGGTTCCCCCCACATATTGGGTATCAGCGTACTCAGGACAAATTTGACAACAACCTTTGGGGTCCAATTTCTCCTGTTACCCTTGGGAAAACAAAATATTGGGGACTAAATGATCATGTTTGTGGAAAAAATATGATTTTTTATTTTCACGCCCGGGTGTTATAAACTTCTGTGAAGCCCTTGGGGGTTCAAAGTGGTCACCACACATCTAGATAAGTTCCTTAGGGGGTCTAGTTTCCAAAATGGGGTCACTTGTGGGGGGTTTCCACTGTTTAGGCACATCAGACGCTCGTCAAACGTGACATGGCGTCCAATCTCAATTCCAGCCAATTTTAGGTTGAAAAAGTTAAACGGGGCTCCTTCCCTTCTGAGCCCTGCCATGTGCCTAAACAGTGGTTCCCCCCCACATATTGGGTATCAGCGTACTCAGGACAAATTTGACAACAACCTTTGGGGTCCAATTTCTCCTGTTACCCTTGGGAAAACAAAATATTGGGGACTAAATGATCATGTTTGTGGAAAAAATATGATTTTTTATTTTCACACCCGGGTGTTATAAATTTCTGTGAAGCCCTTGGGGGTTCAAAGTGGTCACCACACATCTAGATAAGTTCCTTAGGGGGTCTAGTTTCCAAAATGGGGTCACTTGTGGGGGGTTTCCACTGTTTAGGCACATCAGACACTCGTCAAACGCGACATGGCGTCCGATCTCAATTCCAGCCAATTTTAGGTTGAAAAAGTCAAACGGGGCTCCTTCCCTTCTGAGCCCTGCCTTGTGCCCAAACAGTGGTTCCCCCCCATATATTGGGTATCAGCGTACTCAGGACAAATTTGACAACAACTTTTGGGGTCCAATTTCTCCTGTTACCCTTGGGAAAATCAAAAAATTGTTGCTAAAATATTATTTTTGTGACTAAAAAGTTAAATGTTCATTTTTTCCTTCCACGTTGCTTCTGCTCCTGTGAAGCACCTGAAGGGTTAATAATCTTCTTGAATGTAGTTTTGAGTAGCTTCAGGGGTGCAGTTTTTAGAATGGTGTCACTTTTGGGTATTTTCTGCCATATAGACCCCTCAAAGTGACTTCAAATGTGAGGTGGTCCCTAAAAAAAATGGTTTTGTAAGTTTTGTTGTAAAAATTAGAAATCGCTTGTCAAATTTTAACCCTTATAACTTCCTAACAAAAAAAATGTTGTTTCCCAAATTGTGCTGATGTAAAGTAGACATGTGGGAAATGTTATTTAGTAACTATTTTGTGTCACATATTTCTCTGTTTTAAGGGCATACAAATTCAAAGTTTGAAAATTGCAAAATTTTCAAAATTTTTGCCATATTTCTGTTTTTTTCATAAATAAACGCAAGTTATAGCGAAAATTTTTTACCACTAAAGTGAAGTACAATATGTCACGAGAAAACAATTTCAGAATCGCCTAGATCCATTGAAGCGTTCCAGAGTTATAACCTCATAAAGGGACAGTGGTTAGAATTGTAAAAATTGGCCCGTCATGAACGTGCAAACCACCCTTGGGGGTGAAGGGGTTAATAATCGGACAGCTCAATACGGTGTATGGAGAATTTGAAATGTCCGTATATGTATTTACAGAGTGTCACACACAGGCTGACTCTGTATAGATGTGACTAATGCAAACAGCAGATATACAATACTGTTTGAGAATCAGACAGCTCAATACGGTGACTGTATGGAAAATTGTAAATCTCCGTCTAATTTTATACGGAGTGACACATGCTGTCTCTGCATAGTTTTGATCGTAATCAAACAGCAGATATACAAAACTGTTTGAAAAGCGGACAGCTCTATACGGTGTAGGTCTGGAAAAATGGAAAATCTACTCTTTTTTTTTCCAGAGTCACACACAGATAGCTTGTATTTGTCCGTGATACCAGCCGGTACACAGTAGTGTGTGAGGAGCGTACACCGCTATATGGTGTATGTATGGAAAATTTTAAATCTCCATCTATTTTTATACGGAGTTACACATGCTGTGTCTGTATAGTTTTGACCATAATCAAACAGCAGATATACGAAACTGTTTGAAAAGTGGACAGCTCTATACGGTGTAGGTCTGGAAAAATGGAAAATCTCTTTTTTTTCCAGAGTCACACACAGATAGCTTGTATTTGTCCATGATACCAGCCGGTACACGGTAGTGTGTGAGGGGCGTACACCGCTATGCGGTGTATGTATGGAAAATTGTAAATCTCCGTCTATTTTTATACGGAGTGACACACGCTGTCTCTGTATAGTTTTGACCATAATCAAACAGCAGATATACAAAACTGTTTGAAAAGCGGACAGCTCTATACGGTGTATGTCTGGAAAAATGGAAAATCTCCTCTTTTTGTTTTTCCAGAGTCACACACAGATAGCTTGTATTTGTTCGTGATACCAGCTGGTACACGGTAGTGTGTGAGGGGCGTACACCGCTATGCGGTGTATGTATGGAAAATTGTAAATCTCCGTCTATTTTTATACGGAGTGACACACGCTGTCTCTGTATAGTTTTGACCGTCATCAAACAGCAGATATATGAAATTGTTTGAAAAGCGGACAGCTTTATACGGTGTACATCTGGAAAAATGGAAAATCTCCTCTGTTTGTTTTTCCAGAGTCACACACAGCTTGTATTTGTCCGTGATATCAGCCGGTACACGGTAGTGTGTGAGGAGCGTACACTGCTATACGGTGTGTGAAAAAATGAACGTTCGGTAACTGACCAGAACAAAATAATAAAAGTTGGAGTTCTTTTTGAAAAAAGCAGTTTGAACAGCAGTGTACACACAGCAATGCAGCTATCATTTAGCCTTAAAAGGCATCCTAATCACCACCATCGCTGCTGCACACAACAAAAATCCTCCCCTTTCACTGCACACTCTGTACAGTGAAAAGCGCTATCAGCAGAAGCTATTTTTTTTTCTTCCCTACCTAACGCTCTCCCTATTCAGAATCAGCAGCAGCACCTCTCCCTATTCTAAGATCGGCAGAAGTAAGATGGCGATCGGCGGTCACGGCCTTTTATAGCCACTGTGACACCACACAAAGCCAGCCAATCACTTCAATGCCCTTCTCTAAGATGGTGGTGGCTGCTGCCCATGTCATCGCGTTGCCCACAGTGTGCATCCTCCATCATTGGCTGAGAAAAGGCGCTGGAAGCATTATTTGAAACACGATTTTGGCGCTCGGGTCGGCGACCTCATGGCGGACCTCACGCTATGGCTAAAGTAGGTGACTTTTGAATTTGACCGACCCGTTTCGCTCAACTCTATGAGGTACTGTGAGAACCATGAATTGTGAGAAGAAGGAAGAAAATGTATTGAATTTGATGTGATGGGCCTATCTTATAAAAAGTGTTTTGGGGGGTAAATCTGACTGATGGAACAGTAAGTAGCACAATCTCCAAGATCTCCACTTGAATAAAAACAATGTTTTTTCTGTACATTTCGAGCAGAAACAAGAAACGGGGGCACTAGCAAACTATTAAGGGGATCCAACCTTGACCTATAGCAGAGTAAGTGATTAACAAAAAAAAAAGAAATAGGCCACAAAGCAGGGGATCACCTCAGGCAGGAGATAGCATAAACAATTCAAATTTTATTCAGCACAGAAAAACAGACAAAAAATTGTTAAAAATATTAAAAATGGTCAAACATATGACACATATACACATTGCACAAAGCTCATAATAGAGCATACCACCTACCGCTAAACACTCCACAATGGGAAAATGACCCTAGGTCCATGTAAACAGCATACCAGAGTGTGAAAAAATACACCCCCTCAAATAGAAATATTTAACCATGCAGAAGGTAGAAAACACTCTCTGTGTAGTAAAGGTGGACAATAAATTCATTACCTGAAAAGAAGGTTAACACTAGAGTTGAGCTACTTTTGTCGGATCGGGTTTTGTGAAACCCGAATGAAACAAAATTTGAGTCGGATGAAACTGGTCCGACTAGGGCAAAAAAAGTCGAAGTTTCGTCCGAAACCCGACCCCAATGCAAGTCAATGGGGTATCAAAGTCGGCATTGAGTGGATGAATGTCATCCGCTCAATGTCGACTTTTATTTCCCATTGACTTGCATTGGGGTCGGGTTTCGGACGAAATAGCGACTTTTTTTTTGCCCTAGTCGGACCAGTTTCATCCGACTCAAATTTTGTTTCATTCGGGTTTCAAGAAACCCCATCCGACCAAACTCGCTCAACTCTAGTTAACTCTTGTAGGGGTGGGGGCTGGCTCTAGATTTTCGTGGGCCCAGGGCCAAAGAGTGTCACTAGGCTCCTTTAACACATGCCACAATTCATGATCCTCTGATACGGCAGATAAATAGCGGTATAGTACAATGAAAAATACTTCACTTCTTACATCACATGACTGATATCCATTTTAAATTCTCCAGTAGCTCCAAAAACGAACAGTATATTACTCCATACAGTATTATGGCCACCGCATAGTGCGCCACACAGAGTAATGAGACCCATATATTTCTCAATACAGAATCACTGGTCCCATATAATGTTCGATACAGTATATGATGAGCTCCACATAATGCTACAGTATATGTTGGTTCCCATGGATGAAGCTCCACTGTCTTATGGGCCCAAATAATGCTCCATATATAATGGACCCCATTTCTAATGCTCCAGTGTATAATGGGCCCTGTAAATGCTGCTCCAGTGTCTGATGTCCCCCATTTGGAAAGCTCCAGCATATGATGGGCCTCACGGATGATGCTCTAGTGTATGATTGGTCCAAATAATGCTCCATATATAATCTGCCCCATTTACAATGCTCCAGTATATGATGGGCCCCATTGGATGATGCTCCAGTGTCTTATGGGCCCAAATAATGCTCCATATATAATGGGCCCCATTTCTAATGCTCCAGTGTATAATGGGCCCTGTAAATGCTGCTCCAGTGTCTGATGTCCACCTTTGGAATGCTCCAGTGTATGGTGGGCCCCATATATCATTCTCCAGAGTATAGCGCTCCCCAAAAATTGCTCCCAACCTTTAAAACAATTAAATAAGTCTCCTCGCTAGGGAATCCCTGTACTCTGGACTCCTCGTCGTCCCCATCTTCCATTTCTCTGCACTTGGACTGTTTAGGCAGAGGGCGTACAGACGTGATGTCATCGCGCTCTCTGACCAGAATGTCACTGTCAGGAAACGAGGAAGACGTCACAGCGGTGGAGCAGGGAGAAGTAAGTATTTCAACTTTGCAAGTGCTGTGATCCTGAGCAAGCAGGGGGGCCCACTCGTTGGCGACGGCACTGGCACAGGGCCCCTCATAGTACGCCCTCCCACCGGCAGAGACACTTTTGCGTGCTATGAGGGGCCCTGTGCCAGTGCCCATGAGTATGCCCCCCCACCTGCTCAAGGAACCTGCACTTTCATCTGCACCTTCCTCTTTGTCACCGTGTAAGGTGGTATAGTATGCGGGAAGGGGAACCTGAGTTTCATCAGGGTCAGATTCTGGCTGTGTAGAGTGCGAGGGGAATGTAGTGGTCTGGGTCAATGTACCAGCAGAATCATCTAGCAGTGGCTGGGCATCAGTGCACTTGTGGTGCCCCCAGGAGTACGGTCGCCACAGTGGCATTACCTTCCTCCTAGGGGTTGTGATGTCATGCTTGGGAGCAACGAAGGATCTCTCTAGCAGTTAAACCAACACACAACACAGTTCCCACTCCAAGCCAGCAGGGAGAGCTCTGAACCTGATTGCTGAGGAGCTGCTCTCTGTGGTCGGGAGGAGGGAAGTTAGGGCAGTCAGCGAAGGGAAGGGGAAGTGTGTGGACGTGAGAAGGGGAGCTGGGGGATGAGCAGAGTTAAGGCTCACTCCTAGCTGGAGCGCATGGTCTGGATTCTGGTCTCCGAGTTTGTAGGGACACTGACGGTCCTGCAGCAGAAACCGGAGGAAGTAGCAGCTGTAAATGCTGTTCCCAACTAAGGCTAGGAGGCCCCAGCAGCGACGTGTGTGAGCCAGAAGGAAAAGGCTACGGCTGCCTGCCATGCGAGAAAGTTCCAAAAGAGAGTCAACAGGGGAACTTCAGTGAACTCGGTACTGCGAGTACCTCAGATAAGCACTAGAATGGAGGCCACACTAGCTATCTGCAGAGAGAGAATTCCTAATTCGCTTCCAGTCTGACCAACTCCTTCTCCATCTGTACTCTGGGTCCTGGACGGCGCTTACCAAGTACAGGTAAAGGAACTACACGACTGTGTCTGTCATCTTTCTCCTGCGCCTGGCGCATGGCTCTGCTACATCCTGCACTGCACACCATCTACCAACTCATTCATCTGCCCTGCGACTGCGGCCCTCCTGTGCAGGGCTTCTACATCTTAGCTGCACCACAACATCTGTCCCAGAGAAGCGACACTGCAGCGCTGGTCAGTCTGATCAGAAACCACAGGTGGTGTCACATATCATTCACCTATAAACGTTATTCACCCCTTTGCATGGATGCCCAGGGCCAAGGAACAGGTCACCACCACGTGACATCCCTCTGAGACACCGCCCGGTACCGATTAACCCCACTGCCCTGGCTGGCGACCCACACTCCATGTCAGATTCATCTAGGACTGGGGAATTCACGATTTGACTTGATAACCCAGGCATGGTATGTGAGAAAGAGCTACATGGACTAATGTGAAGTGTGGCCTGCTGCATCATTCACTTTTGGTGGTGGTGAAGGACACAAGGAAAGAGGTTCTTCCTGACCAGGAGCCAGCACTTGATGACTCAGTGCTTGCATTTTTTGAAACTTCAGAAGAGGAGGGCATATTAGCTGGAGTCTGTTTCGGCAATGTAAGCCAAAACCAGTTCCTGATGCTCCGGCATTAAAAGCGGTTAACCAACTCCCAGAAAAGGTAGCCTTCCAGGCCTTCCGGAGCCAGACCATGATGCAGGCTCAACACCTCCTGCCTTAGGTGCTATTGTGCTTTTGCCACTACCAGCAGATGCACCGCCACCACCATCAGTACCAGCTGGCAACCCCCGCCCACTTCCACTGCCTCTTCCACCATACTTCCTCATTTTTGGGAAAATGCACCCAAAATACCACCAGCTATATGGTACTGTAAAACAAGGTACAAGGTGCATATAGTATTGGGGATAGTATTGGGGAGAATTTGAATCTCCCTGGAGATTTTAGGAGGCTGAACTATTATCTCAGGCCCACTATAGATTACACCTCAATTTAACAGGCTGAAATAGGCTGGTGTATGACAAGGTACAAGGTGTATATAGTATTGGGGAGAATTTCAATCTCCCTAGAGATTTTAGGAGGCTGAACAATTATCTCAGGCCCACTATAGATTACACCTCAATTTAACAGGCTGAAATTGGCTGGTGTATGACAAAGTACAAGGTGTATATAGTATTGGGGAAAATTTGAATCTCCCTAGAGATTTAAGGAGGCTGAACTATCATCTCAGGCCCACTCTAGATTACACCTCAATTTAACAGGATGAAATAGGCTGGTGTATGACAAGGTACAAGGTGTATATAGTATTGGGGAGAATTTGAATCTCCCTAGAGATTTAAGGAGGCTGAACAATTATCTCAGGCCCACTATAGATTACACCTCAATGTAACAGGCTGAAACTGGCTGGTGTATGACAAGGTACAAGGTGTATATAGTATTGAGGAGAATTTGAATCTCCCTAGAGATTTTAGGAGGCTGACAATGATGCTCTCAGTCCAAGTATGGAGGCAGGCAGCCTAATAAGCAGGACAGCTGCACACGAAAGTGTGGAAAAATGAACGCTTGGTAACTGTGCAGAAAAGAGGAAGAAAAGTATTTTTGCTTTTAAAAAAGCAGTTTGCACAGCAGTGTGCAAACAGCAATGCAGCTATCAGGGAGCCTTATAAGGCAGCCTAATAACCAACAGAGCTGATGCACAAAAATATAGCCTCCCCTGTCACTGCACACAAACTGTTGTGTTGTACAGTGAAAATCGCTACCAGCAGAAGCAGTTTTTTTTTCTTCTTCCCTGCCTAACGCTCTCCCTTATTCAGAATCAGAAGCAGCAACCTCTCCCTATGCTAAGATCGGCAGAAGTAAGATGGCAGTCGGCGTGCACGCCCTTTTATAGCCCCTGTGACACCACACAAAGCAAGCCAATCACTTGTATGCCCTTCTCAAAGATGGTGGTGACCGCTGCCCATGTCATCGCGTTTCCCACAGTGTGCGTCCTCCATCATTGGCTGAAAAAGGGCGCTGGAAGCATAATTTGTCACTCTGGTCGCTGACCTCATGGCCGACCACACGCTATGGTCGGGTTTCGTTTCTTGAAACCCGACTTTAGCGAAAGTCGGCGACTTATGAATTTGACCGACCGGTTTCGCTCAATTCTAATAATTAACATATCAGCAAACATCAATAGTCATCAAGGATAAGAGCACAATATGTTATATCAAATGTCAAATGTCAGCTTACAAGTCTATATTGCAGGCTTACACAAGAAAAAGTCTGTTTTCTTGACCAACCAGAAAGAAACAAAGAAATTCAAAAGTCAACATACAGGTAACAGTCTATTCTTTCTGGCTTGCTAAAAATAGTCATCTAGTTAATTAAGATACAATGCTTTGTGTCCACACCCCCTTCCTGATTTCCTATTTTTTTGCATGTTTATCACACTTAAATGTTTGAGATCACCAAAAAAATTTAAATATTAAATAAAGATAACACAAGTAAACACAATGCAGTTTTTAAGTGAAGGGCTTTATTATTAAGGGAAAATTAAATCCTAACCTACATAGCCATGTGTGAAAAAGTAATTGCCCCTGCAAACTCCTAAACATAAATTATTTGTTGTTTATCACATCTTTGGGAAGATGAGTTCAAATTCCTTAGCCACACCCAGGGCTGATTACTGCCACAATAGTTCTCAATCAACAAGTCACTTAAATAAGATCTGCCAAAGTGAAGAAGACCTAAAGATTCTCAAAAGCTATGCATCATGCCGCAATGCAAAGAAATTATGGAAAAAATTATAAGCAAAGTAACTTGAGATCTATCAGTCTGAAAAAGGTTACAAAGCCATTTGGAACACCAGTGAACCATAGTGAGAGCAATTATCCACAAATGGTGAAAACATGGAATAGTGGTGAACCCGCCCAGGAGTGGCCGGCCAATCAAAATTACCCCAAGACTGCAGCGACGAAACATCCTAGAGGTCTCAAGAGACCCCACAACAACATCCAAAGAACTGCAGGCCTCACTTGCCTCAGTTAATGTCAGTTTTCATGACTCCACCATAAGAAAGAGACTGGGCAAAAATGGCCTGCATGGTAGAGTTCCAAGATGAAAACATGAAAACCATTGCTGAGCATAAGAACATAAAGGCTCATCTCAGTTTTGCCAGAAAACATCTAGATGATCTCCAACACTTTTGGGAGAATACTCTATGGACTGATGAGACAAAGTTTTTGGAAGGTGTATGTCTTATTACATCTTGCAGAGAAGTAACACAGCATTTCAGTAAAGGAATATCATAACAACTAGAGTTGAGCGAAACGGGTCGAAAAAATTCAAAAGTCGCCGACTTTTGGCAAAGTCGGGTATCATGAAACGAAACCCGACCCTAGGATGAGGTCGGCCACGAGGTCGGCGACTTACGCGCCAAAGTCGCGTTTCAAAAGTTTGTTTTGCGCTCTTTTTCAGCCAATCAGGATCCACGAACACTGTGGGCAACGTGATGACATAGGCACGGGTCACCACCATCTTTCAGAAGGGCATGCAAGTGATTGGCTTGCTTTGGTGGGCGTCACAGGGGGTATAAAAGGGCGTGCACGCCGACCGCCATCTTCTGCCGATCTTAGTATAGGGAGAGGTTGCTGCTGATTCTGTAGGGAGAGCATTAGGCAGGGAAGAAGACAAAAAAACTGCTTCTGCTGCTAGCGATTTGGCCTGCACAACACACCAGTCACTGTGTGTGCATTGCAAGGGGAGGCTATATAGTGGTGTATCAGTGGTGTTGGTTGTTGGGCTGCCTTTTAAGGCTTCCTGACAGGCTGGCATTGCTGTTTACCCACTGCTCCGCAAACTGCTTTTTTAAAAGCAATCCCAATTTTTTTTTTTTGTCCTGCTGAGAAGAAAAAAAAACTGCTTCTGCTGCTAGCAATTTGGCCTGCACAACACACCAGTCACTGTGTGTGCAGTGCAAGGGGAGGCTATATAGTGGTGTATCAGTGGTGTTGGTTGTTGGGCTGCCTTTTAAGGCTTCCTGACAGGCTGGCATTGCTGTTTACCCACTGCTCCACAAACTGCTTTTTTAAAAGCAATCCAATCTCCCTTATCCTCTAGTCACTTTTGTCACAGCTGTGCCATCGAGCCTGTCACATAGCGCTCAGATATTCATTGGGCCTCACACAATCCAAAAGTGTCCAGTGTCCAAAAGTGTGTGCAGAGATTCAAAATCTCCCTTATCCTCTAGTCACTTTTGTCACAGCTGTGCCATCGAGCCTGTCACATAGCGCTCAGATATTCATTGGGCCTCACACAATCCAAAAGTGTCCAGTGTCCACAAGTGTCTGCAGAAATTCAAAATCTCCTTTATCCTCTAGTCACTTTTGTCACAGCTGTGCCATCGAGCCTGTCACATAGCGCTCAGATATCAGTGGGCCTCACACAATCCAAAAGTGTCCAGTGTCCAAAAGTGTGTGCAGAGATTCAAAATCTCCCTTATCCTCTAGTCACTTTTGTCACAGCTGTGCCATCGAGCCTGTCACATAGCGCTCAGATATCAGTGGGCCTCACACAATCCAAAAGTGTCCACTGTCCACAAGTGTGTGCAGAAATTCAAAATCTCCCTTATCCTCTAGTCACTTTTGTCACAGCTGTGCCATCGAGCCTGTCACATAGCGCTCAGATATCAGTGGGCCTCACACAATCCAAAAGTGTCCACTGTCCACAAGTGTGTGCAGAAATTCAAAATCTCCCTTATCCTCTAGTCACTTTTGTCACAGCTGTGCCATCAAGCCTGTGACATAGCGCTCAGATATCAGTGGGCCTCACACAATCCAAAAGTGTCCAGTGTCCAAAAGTGTGTGCAGAGATTCAAAATCTCCCTTATCCTCTAGTCACTTTTGTCACAGCTGTGCCATCGAGCCTGTCACATAGCGCTCAGATATCAGTGGGCCTCACACAATCCAAAAGTGTCCAGTGTCCAAAAGTGTTCGCAGAGATTCAAAATCTCCCTTATCCTCTAGTCACTTTTGTCACAGCTGTGCCATCGAGCCTGTCACATAGCGCTCAGATATTCATTGGGCCTCACACAATCCAAAAGTGTCCAGTGTCCAAAAGTGTGTGCAGAGATTCAAAATCTCCCTTATCCTCTAGTCACTTTTGTCACAGCTGTGCCATCGAGCCTGTCACATAGCGCTCAGATATTCATTGGGCCTCACACAATCCAAAAGTGTCCACTGTCCACAAGTGTGTGCAGAAATTCAAAATCTCCCTTGTCCTCTAGTCACTTTTGTCACAGCTGTGCCATCGAGCCTGTCACATAGCGCTCAGATATCAGTGGGCCTCACACAATCCAAAAGTGTCCACTGTCCACAAGTGTGTGCAGAAATTCAAAATCTCCCTTATCCTCTAGTCACTTTTGTCACAGCAGTGCCAACGAGCCTGTCACATAGCGCTCAGATATCAGTGGGCCTCACACAATCCAAAAGTGTCCAGTGTCCAAAAGTGTGTGCAGAGGTTCAAAATCTCCCTTATCCTCTAGTCACTTTTGTCACAGCAGTGCCATCGAGCCTGTCACATAGCGCTCAGATATCAGTGGGCCTCACACAATCCAAAAGTGTCCAGTGTCCAAAAGTGTGTGCAGAGATTCAAAATCTCCCTTATCCTCTAGTCACTTTTGTCACAGCTGTGCCATCGAGCCTGTCACATAGCGCTCAGATATCAGTGGGCCTCACACAATCCAAAAGTGTCCAGTGTCCAAAAGTGTGTGCAGAGATTCAAAATCTCCCTTATCCTCTAATCACTTTTGTCACAGCTGTGCCATCGAGCCTGTCACATAGCGCTCAGATATTCATTGGGCCTCACACAATCCAAAAGTGTCCAGTGTCCAAAAGTGTGTGCAGAGATTCAAAATCTCCCTTATCCTCTAGTCACTTTTGTCACAGCTGTGCCATCGAGCCTGTCACATAGCGCTCAGATATTCATTGGGCCTCACACAATCCAAAAGTGTCCAGTGTCCAAAAGTGTGTGCAGAGATTCAAAATCTCCCTTATCCTCTAGTCACTTTTGTCACAGCTGTGCCATCGAGCCTGTCACATAGCGCTCAGATATCAGTGGGCCTCACACAATCCAAAAGTGTCCAGTGTCCAAAAGTGTGTGCAGAAATTCAAAATCTCCCCTGTCCTATAGACACCTTGTACCTTGTTTTACATTACTATATAGTTTGTTGGATTTTGTCTACATTTCTACCAAAAATGAGGAAGGCTGGTGGAAGAGGCCGTGGAATTGGGCGGGGGTTGGCAGCTGGTAATGATGGTGTTGGTGGTGGATCTGATGGTAGTGGCAAGAGCAAAATAGGACCAAATGCAGGAGGTGCTGACCCTGCGTCATCGTCTGGCTACATAAGGCCTCAAACGCTTAGTTTTCTAGGAGTTGGCAAACCGCTTTTAAAGCCAGAGCATCAGGAAAAAGTTTTGTCTTACATTGCTGACTCAGCCTCCAGCTCTATCGCCTCCTCTTCTGAAGTTGTAAAAAGTAAAAGCACTGAGTCGTCATTGGAGGCTCATGTTCATGAACCACACCTTTCCTTGTGTCCTTCACCCCAACCAAGATTGAAGGATGACGCAGGCCATACTACTGATTACTCCATGGAGCTGTTTTCACATACCATGCCTGGATCATCAAGTGAAATGGTGAATTACCCAGGCCAAGATGAATCTGACATAGAGTGCACTGATGCACAGCGGCTGATGGATGATTCTGCTGGTACATTCACTCAGAGCACTACATTGTCCTCGCAGTGTACAGAGCCAGATTCTGACCCTGATGAGACTCAGGTGCCCCTTCCCGCACACTATACCACCATACACGGTGACACAGAGGAAGGTGCACATGACATAGAAGAGGAGGTGATGGATGACCCAGTTGTTGACCCAGATTGGCATCCATTGGGGGAAGAGGGTGCTGCTTCCAATAGCTCAGATGAGGAGCATCCACAGCAGACATCGACATCGCAACAGCTGTTATCTGGCAGGCCCGGAGCACTCCAAAGACAGGTTCCAAACATCAAAAGAGTTGCTGGACAGCTTGTCCAGAGGGTCAAAAGATCACAGCGTGCTAGGCCGCAAAATGTCTGCCAAAGTAGGAAGAGTGCAGTGTGGCACTTTTTTGAACAAAATCCTCATGATCAGGCCAAGGTTATCTGTAAGAAGTGCGCAAAGACCTTTAGCCGAGGGAAAAATCTGAAAAATTTGAATACCAGTTGCATGCTTAGACATTTAACCAGCATGCACTTGCAAGCGTGGACACAACACCAAACCTCAAGTGCCACATGTGCAACTGATCACAACGAAGGTAGTCAGCAATGCTACATTGTTTTCCCCACTGTAAGCCCACCGGTTAGCACAGCAGCAAATGTTGAGGTGTCGTTGCAAGACCACAGCAGTCAGGGAATCCCACTGTTATATCAACGAAAGACTGATTCTAGGCCATCAGAAAGAACACCAACTCCATCACCATCATCAACCCTCTCTCAGTCCGCCCTGTCCACCGCTACTTCCACCATATGCAGCTCTCAAGTCCAGCTCACCCTCCCAGACACTATGAGTAGGTCAAGAAAGTACTCAGTCTCTCATCCGCGTACACTGGGTTTGAACGCCCACATTGCCAAACTAATCTCGTTTGAGATGATGCCCTTTCGGTTGGTGGAAAGCACAGCTTTCCGCGAACTCATGGCCTATGCAGTACCACGCTATGACTTACCCAGTCGCCACTTCTTCTCTCGCAAAGCCATCCCAGCCCTCCACCATCATGTGAAAGACCGCATTGTCCATGCACTCAAGCAGTCAGTGAGCGGAAAGGTGCACCTCACAACTGATGCATGGTCCAGTCGGCATGGCCAGGGCCGTTACGTGTCCATCACTGCGCACTGGGTTAATGTGGTGGATGCAGGGTCCACAGGGGACAGCGGTGGTGGGACAGTGCTGCCTAGCCCACGGTATAGGAAACAGTTGGCTGTAGGCGTTCGACCCTCCTCCTCCTCCTCCTCCTCCAGAAGCGAAAGCTCGTCCACAGAGCGCAGTCGTACGAGCACTCCATCTGCAGCTGCCACTGTTGCACATGATGTGTCCCCCTATCGAGCAGCTAGTGGAAAGCATCAGCAGGCTGTGTTGCAGATGATGTGTTTGGGCGACAGACACACCGCCGAGGTGCTGGCCGAGTACTTGAAGCGACAAACTGAGTCATGGCTGGGCAGTGTACATCTTGAGGCAGGCAAGGTAGTTAGTGATAACGGCCGTAATTTTGTGGCAGCCATAGCCCTTTCAAAACTCAGCCACATACTGTACCTTGCTTGGCTCACACCTTGAACCTGGTGGTGCAGTGCTTCCTCAAAAATTATCCGGAGTTAACAGCCCTGTTCCAGAAGGTGCGAAGACTGTGCGCGCACATCCGCCGGTCGCCTGTACACTCCGTTCGTATGCAGAAGCTGCAGCGATTGCTCCACCTTCCCAACCACCGCCTCATTATCGACATTGCAACAAGGTGGAACTCCACCCTGCACATGGTGGAGCGGCTGTGCGAGCAGAGGCAGGCCATAATGCATTTGTGGGAGGATACACGGCCAGGCACTTTGAGAGCAAACATGGAGTTGACAGGTGTGCAGTGGTCGAAGCTGAAAGACCTTTGTAAAGTCCTTCAGTGTTTTGAGGAATGCACACGGCTGGTAAGCGCAGACGACGCCATCCTAAGCATGAGCATCCCACTTATGCGTCTGCTCATGCAAACTTTGACGCACCTTAAGGAGCAGGCGTCTGCAGCCAATGTTGATGAGGAGGAAGAGGAGGAGGGAATCCTTGATGACATTCAGCCATTGTCTGCTCAGGGACCTCTCCTGGACGAGGTGGAGGAAGAAGAGGAGGAGGAGGAGGAGGATGGGGATGATTACTTAGGGGAGGAGGATGCATCTCGTGGGGCAAGTGAAAATGTTGGCGTGGCAAGGTCTGGTACAGGGTTTGTGCGTGACTGGAGGGATGTGGATTTGCCAGAAAGTGCTCCTCCACCCAGCACTCACAGTGCATCATTGACACCGGGAACATTGGCCCACATGTCAGATTATGCCTTGCGGATCCTAAAAAGGGACCCCCGCATTGCCAAAATGATGAACGATGACGACTACTGGTTGGCCAGCATCCTGGATCCACGCTATAAAGGCAAATTACAAAACATCATGCCACAGGAGAACCTTGACCTAATATTGGCTAATAAACAAGCAACTCTGGTAAATCGGTTGCTTGAGGCATTCCCAGCACACAGCAGCGGTGATGGTTCTCACACGAGCCGTACGGGCCGGGGGGCAGCTTGGCAGAGGTGTTCGTGGTGCACACAGCAGAAGTGGCGTTGGAGACAGGGGTTTCATGACAATGTTGTGGACTGATTTTTCAAATACCGCTCACACAACTGGTAATACTGCATCGATGGAAAGTGACAGGAGACAGCAGTTGTCAACTATGGTTACAAACTACTTTTCCTCCCATATCGATGTTCTCCCACACAGGTCATTCCCCTTTGACTATTGGGCCGCTAAACTGGACACCTGGCCTGAATTGGCCCAATATGCCTTACAGGAGCTCGCTTGCCCAGCTGCAAGTGTGCTATCGGAAAGAGTCTTCAGTGCAGCTGGATCAATCCTGACAGAAAAAAGGACCCGTCTGTCAACCCAAAATGTGGATGATCTAACCTTCATTAAAATGAACCACGCATGGGTTTCCAAGGATTTTGTCCCACCTTCCCCTGATGACACATAGGGTGACAGAAAAATGGCTTGCTTTGGTCCACCTCTTCCTGGTACTTCACCTATTTCGCCTTTTGCATCAGCTGAATGTCCAACATCAACATATGCCACTTTCTAAAACTCCCTAACTGTGCTGCCTCCCCCCCATGGCCGGGGTCACCACCTACCGCACGACACCATGCGAGTGCCGTTGCCCTGGACAGGTGGGTCGGCCGACTCTTGGGCACGGGCACTGGCACAGGGTCCCTCATAGTGCAATCAAGTGTCTCTGACGGTGGTGGTGCACACCTGCCGTCAGACACACCGCTGTACTAAGAGGGGCCCAGTGCCAGTACCGACGCCCACGAGTGGGCCCCCCTTGCTTGGGCAGGGCCCCAGCATTTGCAATCTTTACCTCTCCCTGCTCCTCCGCTGTGTAATCTGGGCCGTCAAATCCATACTGTGCCTGACACCGTCTGAGCCTGCCTCCTGAGACATATATTTTGAATGTGTACGCTATCCATACATGTTATCCAGGGATACGGTACCCTTTCTAACCTTTGTGCAATCACGTGCAATCCATACTGGGCCTAACACCGTCTGAGCCTGCCTCCTGAGACATATATTTTGAATGTGTACGCTATCCATACATGTTATCCAGGGATACGGTACCCTTTCTAACCTTTGTGCAATCACGTGCAATCCATACTGGGCCTAACACCGTCTGAGCCTGCCTCATGCTGTATAGACATATTTTGAATGTGTACGCTATCCATACATGTTATCCGGGGATACGGTACCCTTTCTAACCTTTGTGCAATCACGTGCAATCCATACTGGGCCTAACACCGTCTGAGCCTGCCTCATGCTGTATAGACATATATTTTGAATGTGTACGCTATCCATACATGTTATCCGGGGATACGGTACCCTTTCTAACCTTTGTGCAATCACGTGCAATCCATACTGGGCCTAACACCGTCTGAGCCTGCCTCCTGAGACATATATTTTGAATGTGTACGCTATCCATACATGTTATCCGGGAATACGGTACCCTTTCTAACCTTTGTGCAATCACGTGCAATCCATACTGGGCCTAACACCGTCTGAGCCTGCCTCATGCTGTATAGACATATATTTTGAATGTGTACGCTATCCATACATGTTATCCAGGGATACGGTACCCTTTCTAACCTTTGTGCAATCACGTGCAATCCATACTGGGCCTAACACCGTCTGAGCCTGCCTCCTGAGACATATATTTTGAATGTGTACGCTATCCATACATGTTATCTGGGGATACGGTACCCTTTCTAACCTTTGTGCAATCACGTGCAATCCATACTGGGCCTAACACCGTCTGAGCCTGCCTCCTGAGACATATATTTTGAATGTGTACGCTATCCATACATGTTATCCGGGGATACGGTACCCTTTCTAACCTTTGTGCAATCACGTGCAATCCATACTGGGCCTAACACCGTCTGAGCCTGCCTCATGCTGTATAGACATATATTTTGAATGTGTACGCTATCCATACATGTTATCCGGGGATACGGTACCCTTTCTAACCTTTGTGCAATCATGTGCAATCCATACTGGGCCTAACACCATCTGAGCCTGCCTCATGCTGTATAGACATATATTTTGAATGTGTACGCTATCCATACATGTTATCCAGAGATACGGTACCCTTTCTAACCTTTGTGCAATCACGTGCAATCCATACTGGGCCTAACACCGTCTGAGCCTGCCTCATGCTGTATAGACATATATTTTGAATGTGTACGCTATCCATACATGTTATCCGGGGATACGGTACCCTTTCTAACCTTTGTGCAATCACGTGCAATCCATACTGGGCCTAACACCGTCTGAGCCTGCCTCATGCTGTATAGACATATATTTTGAATGTGTACGCTATCCATACATGTTATCCAGGGATACGGTACCCTTTCTAACCTTTGTGCAATCACGTGCAATCCATACTGGGCCTAACACCGTCTGAGCCTGCCTCCTGAGACATATATTTTGAATGTGTACGCTATCCATACATGTTATCTGGGGATACGGTACCCTTTCTAACCTTTGTGCAATCACGTGCAATCCATACTGGGCCTAACACCGTCTGAGCCTGCCTCCTGAGACATATATTTTGAATGTGTACGCTATCCATACATGTTATCTGGGGATACGGTACCCTTTCTCACCTTTGTGCAATCACGTGTAATCCATACTGGGCGTGAGAACGGCTGGCGAGCTGTTAAGCAAGCTACAGCACCTGTCCAGACAAGTACAGGGATTCCCTAGCGAGGAGACTTATTTGATTGTTTTCAATGTTGCAGATGAAAGTTGCAGGTTCGGCCCACCCGCCATCAGACACACCACCGTACTATCAGGGGCCCTGTGCCAGTGCCGTCGCCAACGAGTGGGCCCCCCCTGCTTGCTCAGGATCTCAGCACTTGCAAGGTTGAAATACTGTGCAGTGAGATGGAAGATGGGGACGACGAGGAGTCCAGACTAGTACAGGGATTCCCTAGCGAGGAGACTTATTTCATTGTTTTCAATGTTGGGACAGCAATTTTTGGGGAGCACTATACTCTGGAGAATGATAGATGGGGCCCACCATACACTGGAACATTCCAAAGGTGGACATCAGACACTGGAGCAGCATTTACAGGGCCCATTATACACTAGAGCATTAGAAATGGGGCCCATTATGTTTGGAGCATTATTTGGGCCCATAAGACAGTGGAGCTTCATCCATGGGGACCAACATATACTGTAGCATTATGTGGAGCTCATCATATACTGTTTCAAACATTATATGGGACCAATGATTCTGTATGGAGAAATAGATGGGCCTCGTCATGAGATGTAAAAAGTGAGGTATTTTTCATTGTACTATACCACTATTTCTCTGCCGTATCGGAGCATGATGAGTTGTGGTATGTGTTAAAGGGGCGCTCTTTCGCCCAGGGCACATGAAAACCTGGAGCTAGCCCTCCCCCCCCACAGTTTGTAGCCAAATAACCCCCATTTTTCAGTGCGTAACTTGTATTATGAAGTTAATTAAGGTTGACAAGCTTAAGAAAGAAGAATTGATGCTTTTGGCATTCAAATGGGCACTGTAGGTGTGTTTCCTGTCCTCTCACTGCCGACTTTTATTCCCCATTGACTTACATTGGGTTTCGTGTTTCGGGACGACCCCAACTTTTCCCTATAATCGGACGATCTTGCTCGACCCGACTTTTGGAAAAGTCGGGTTTCACGAAACGAAACGCGACCCTAAAAAACCAAAAGTCGCTCAACTCTAATAACAACAATAAAATATGATGGTGGTAGTTTGATGTTCTATGGCTGTTTTGCTGCTTCTTGTAAAAGACGCATTGCCAGGTACCACAAATGCTTGATTGCAGTTGTTGCTGCTAAGGGTGGCCCGACCAATTATTAGCTTTAGGGGGCAATCACTTTTATACACAAGGCCGTGTAGGTTTTTCCATTAATAATAAAGACTTTCATTTAAAAACTGTATTTTGTCTTTACTTGTGTTATGTTTGTCGAATATTTACATTTGTTTGGTGATCTGAAACATTTAAGTTTGACAAACGTGGAAAAGAATAGGAAATCAGAAAGGGTTTAAATGCAAAAGGTATTGGACAGAAAATCTTCATGTGTCCCAGTAAAAATGGACAGCATTTAGCGATACCAGTAAAAGATGTGTTGTATGTTCCCATTCTAGAAACAGGACTGCTATCTCACTGTAAAATTCCAAGGTGATAAGTATGCTATCCTGGATGCATGTCTTTCAAAAAGCATTAAAGAACTGAAAGGAAAGAAATATAATTAAGGATCTTATACTGTCAACTTGACTACTGTAAAATGTGAATGTTGCTTTAAATACAAGAATACAAAAGCACCACATCCAAAGTGAAGTAAGATCAGGGCTTTCAAGATGACTTGACTTAACCCCTTCCCGACCCTCACTGTACTAGTACTGCTCTGTGGGAACTGCATTTCCGCCCGCTGCAGTACTAGTACGGCGGCATGTTCACCGCTGACTCACACTGAGCGCCGTGGTGATCAGGTGCGGGTGTCAGCTGTCTGATGTACTGACAGTGGCATAGAGAACAATCACAGAGAGAGGGGGCTCCCTGTGTGCTCCCACAGGAACAACGCAATACGATCGCGTTGTCCTGGTGGTCTCCATGGAATCCACCGGCTCCAAGATGGCCGGGTCCTTCAGTGAGGTGGCTATTGCCACGTCTGTAACGACCCGACCTATAAAACTGTCTCTCTAGTTAACCCCTTTAGTGAACACCATTAAAAAAAGACAAAAAAAAAAATGCTTTATCATCATACCACCGAACAAAAAGTGGAGTAATACGCAATCAAAAAGACGGATATAAATAAACTTGGTGCCGCTGAAAACGTCATCTTTCCCGCAAAAAACAAGCCCCCATATAGCTCCATCACCAGAAAGATAAAAAAGTTATAGCTCTCAGAATAAAGTGATGCAAAAATAATTATTTTTTTCTATAAAATAGTTTTTATTGTATAAAAGCACCAAAACATAAAAAAAATATAAATGATGTATCACTGTAATCATACTGACCCGAAGAATAAAAGCACTTTATCAATTTTGCAACACGTGGAATGGTATAAATGCCCCCTCAAAAAAAACAAATTCATGAATTGCTGGTTTTGTTCATTCTGCCTCCCAAAAATCGTGATAAAAAGCGATCAAAAAATGTCATGTGCCAGAAAATAGTACCAATAAAAACATCAACTGCAAAAAACAGGACCTCATATGACTCTGTGGGCCAAAATATAGAAAAATTATAGCTTTCAAAATGTGGTGATGCAAAAAGTATTTTTTGCAATAAAAAGCGTCTTTTAGTGTGTGACAGCTGCCAAACATAAAAACCCTCTATAAAAACCTATATATAGTAAATCAAACTCCCCTTTATTGCCCCCTTAGTTAGGGAAAAATAATAAAATAAAAAAAGTATTTATTTCCATTTTCCCATTAGGGTTAGTTGGGGTTAGGGTTAGGGTTGGGGGTAAAGCTGGGGTTAGGGTTTGGGCTAAAGTTAGGATTAGGGTTGGGGCTAAAGTTAAGGTTAGGGTTGGGATTAGGGTTAGGGTTGGGATTAGGGTTAGGGTTAGGATTAGGGTTAGGGGTGTGTTAGGGTTAGGCTTGTGGTTAGGGTTGGGATTAGGGTTAGATGTGGGATTAGGGTTAGGGGTGTGTTGGGTTAGGGTTGGACTTAGAATTGGGGGGTTTCCACTGTTTAGGCACATCAGGGGCTCTCCAAACGCGACATGGCATCTGATCTCAATTCCAGCCAATTTTGCATTGAAAAGTCAAATGGCTCTCCTTCCTTTCTGAGCTCTGCCATGTGCTTTAATGTGGTTTTCCCCCAATGTGGGGTATCAGGATACTCAGAACAAATTGTACAACAACTTTTGGGGTCCAATTTTTCCTGTTACCCTTGGGAAAATAAAAAATTGGGGGCAAAAAGATCATTTTTGTGAAAAAATATGATTTTTTATTTTTACGGCTCTACATTATAAACTTCTGTGAAGCACTTGGGGGTTCAACGTGCTCACCACACATCTCGATAAGTTCCTTAGGGGGTCTACTTTCCAAAATGGTGTCACTTGTGGGGGGTTTCCACTGTTTAGGCACATCAGTGGCTTTCCAAAGGTGACATGGCGTCCAACCTCAATTGCAGCCAATTTTGCATTGAAAAAGTCAAACGGCGCTCCTTCCCTTCCGAGCTTTGCCATGCGCTCAAACAGTGGTTTACCTGCATATATGGGGTATCAGCATACTAAGGACAAATTGTACAACAACTTTTGGGGTCCAATTTCTTTTGTTACCCTTGGTAAAATAGAACAAATTGGATCTGAAGTAAATTTTTTGTTTAAAAAAGTTAAATGTTCATTTTTTTTAAAATATTCCAAAAATTCCTGTGAAGGACCTGATAAACTTCTTGAATGAGGTTTTAGTGAAGTTTTTAGAATGGTGTCACATTTGGGTATTTGATATCATATAGACCCCACAGAGGGACTTCAAGTGTGATGTGTTCCCTAAAAAAAATGGTTTTGTAAAATTTGTTGAAAAAATGAGAAATCGCTGGTCAACTTTTACCCTTATAACTTCCTAAAAAAATAAAATTTTGGTTCCAAAATTGTGCTGATGTAAAGTAGTTGGAAATGTTATTTATTAATAGGCGATAAGATTTGCTGATTTAAGGGCATAAAAATTAAAAGTTGGAAAATTGCAAAATTTTCTAAATTTTCACCAAATTTCCCTTTTTTTCACAAAAAAACGCAAAGTCATATCACAGAAATTTTACTGCTTTCATAAAGTACAATATGTCATGAGAAAAAAAAATTCAGAATCAGTGGGATCCGTTGAAGTGTTCCAGAATTATTACCTCATAAAGGGACAGTGGTCAGAATTGTAAAAATTGGCCGGGTCAAAAGGTGAAAACAGGCTGAGTCACGAAGGAGTTAAAGGGAATTTATCAGTAGGATCAACCCTCCTAAGTCATCTATATGGGAACATAGGTCATTGGAATCTGAATAAAATGACACCTTGAGATCTGATCTGATGTCTTATTCCAGAGAAATCCACATTTTTCTATGTGTAAATGAGCTGTTCCAGGGTATGGGGTGGACAGTGTTCTGCATGAGAGTCTACCTCCAGAGCTTATTTTAAATAAAAGGGGGAGTTACCAATATGAGACATGAACTAACACAGAATAGTAGAACTCAACTTTGTTTCCTCGCAAACACATTTTTGCAGCTCTTGAGCGCTGCTGAATTATGACAGTATCGCACCACTATCTGCCTGTGAGATGAAGCTGAGAGGAACCTGAAGATGTGTCAGGTATAATCACACACAGCTCTGCAGTAAGATCAGAAGAGCAGAGAGCGACCATTGCGCATTACACTAATTACTTACTTTTCATGCAAAATAAGCTCTGGAGGCAGATTCTCAGGCAGATCTATATCCGGCACATAGTCCTGATCATATCATTTACATATAAGAAAAACATGTATTTCTCTAGAGTAAGACATTGGATCGCAGATATCAAGGTATCATTTTAATCAGTTTCCTGTGATGTACATGCTCATATGCACATATTTTGACTGCTTATGGAACCTCCCAAAAAATAAAGTTACTATTAGCAACAGTGTTTCTTTTGAGAAAATCTGAAAAAAAATGTGATAAAATCACAGGAACAAAAGAGAAAACTGGAAACTGATTTTTAATCTGAAGCCTAATGTTTATAAAATAACCATTGATACCTGCTCATACTCTATAGCGTTAAGTTAAGTTCCCATGATGTGCTTTTGGTGAGATTTTGATGTTGTGTATTTTTGCTGCACCAAAAAACGCAGAGTCTTATAGTGCCAGCAAATTGGGCAGGATTTATAGAGATCTCATGCAAACTGCGCTTTTTTAGCGTAGCATGAACTGGCCTGCGGTGCGTTTGAAATCTTCAACATGTCAATTCCTCTTGCCTGTATGAGAGCAGGATTTATCGTTATCTATCCTGCTTTCCAAAATGGAGTTTGAGCCAGTATGTGTGTTTTCATATAAGGGGTCCCTTAGGAATTTCTTTGCCTTACGGACTCAGAGAAAGCATAGGAAAGAAATGAATCTAAGAGTAGAGCGACGCCTAGACCAAAAGCTGGGTGTAGACAGTATTACCTTTAGCCAATCAGATGCATTATACTAATGCCAGCACATATTTAGAGATAAGCTGAGCCAATTATATTGCTAAGATGAGTGTCCAAGAAATGTCTATAAATATGAGTGATTGATGACGTAATAGAAGAGATCTGCCTTGATGCTAAATGTATCAGCGTGGCTCCTCCGTGTACATTATTTGGATTTTACAATGTAATTTGGAATGGGCACATCGTCTCAGAACGTCCCACATTACATGGCGGAGGCGCTGAGTTTTTTGTGAGGATTCTTCCTATAGAATTGCAATACATGTGGAAAATCTGCAGGTAAAAATGCATATATGTTTAGGGTATGTGCACAATGGTGTGGATTTTTCTGTGGATCCGCAGCGGATTTGCCTCTGCGGGTCCGCTGCAGATCCACAGGCATTGTACAGTACAACGCAAATCAATGGGATTTAAAAACCGCAGTGCACATGCTGTGGATTTTTCCGCGCGGAATTGCTGCGATTTTAAATCCGCAGCATGTCAATTCTTTCTGAGGATTCTGCAGCGGTTTGACACCTGTTCCATTGTCCAGGTGTCAATCCGCAGGGAAAAACTGCAGGCAAATCCACAGGTAAACCGCAGGTCACTTTACCTGCAGTTTTACCTGCAAATCCATGCAGAAAAATCTGCAGATGATTCCGCACTGTGTGCACTCACCCTTAGTGTGTTTCCGCTGCAGAAATGCTCAAATATGCATGTAGTCCACACATGACTATATCAATACAGTTTACAGTTTTGTCAATGCCACATACCAAGAATTGACAAAATTATAGTAGATTTATCTAAAAAAAAGTACCAAAAAGAGACCAAAATCGCAAATTCAAGAGCTCGATAAAAACACGTAAAAAAAATGCATACAAGTGCATAATCTAGTTTTATCTAATAATCTGCAAAATCAAAAGCTCACTAAATTATATACAAATATTTTCAAAAAACAAAACCCACCAAACACCATGTTTGCCAAATGTAGCCAAGGTGTCCAGTACCCCGACGTAGACTTTGCCTCTTGATAAAGCAGTGAGGGGCCCATGCACTGCTATCCTATCATCTCGTGCGATAGGAATACCCCTTTAAATGCTATATTCGTATCCTGTGCATGTATGCATAGCGAGAGAGAGAGATATTTTCTAAAAACAGTTCACATCTTATTAGTGAAACTGGTTTAAATGAAATGAAATCTCTTTTCTTTTGCTATTTCGTCTCCCATCTCCCAGATGACTAAGCTAATGGTCCAAGAAAGCTTATGTTTCAAGTCCTATTAAAACTCCTTATACTGAAAAACAGCATCTGAAGTTAATAATAAAAAAGAGACATATTCATTATTATATTCACTGTAGTTTGCCTGCTTTAATTACTGTAGGTAACAAGCACATTCTTATGGTGAAGTTTTTATGCTTAAATAAAAATACAAACATACAAAACATATAAATGAGAAAAAACATACAATTTAATAAAAAAAAGTAATAATCTTGATAACTGCACCACAGAACAAAAAAAATAATGTATTATCCCATAAAGCACTACCTGCTTGTTGTAATACTTAAATTCTGTTTTATTTACAGCCCAACTGTCCTTTCATACATAATCTGTAGAAAAGCTTGGTCTACAGCCCTAATCCTTTACTAAAACTTAAAATTGCACATGTGAACTGATCTGATTTCATACTCTGTAACTTTACATCCACTTTTTTAGTGGGTGGTTCTTTATTCATCAGTATTCTGTGAGCGCTGTAGGTGCTGCAGTCTACAAGAATACATGTCCAATGGCTTGCCTGCCATTTTGAAAAAAATGCAAAGCCATTATCCACTCTCAATCCTTTTTTTCAGATGTTATTAGGTAAGAGTTCAATTTCCAATTTCCCTACAGTACACCCACGGAAGAAATAAATCTTTACATGATGTCCATTGGTGTCAGTGGATATGTTGAATCACTCTTTGTAGCTGCTCAGTAATTGGGTTAGTTGATAGAGTTCTTAAATAGGTGGCCCCTTCTAAAAACTTAAGACACCCCAATAGAGTATTCAAAACTGGACTTTCTATTCTTGAAAAGCTTTTTAAGCTGCTGGACTTATATCAAAGCAGTCAAGAGCCAAAGAGTCAATTGCCACGGGCACCGAATTCTATGGGGTCAAAGAATTTTGCTCTCACTCCCACTGGTGATTCTTGGAGCAGCTCAATGATACAGTGAGTGACCACTATGTGGCTAGAGAACTGGATGAGTAAAGCACCAAAGTATGCTCTCATATCACTTTTATATAGAAAAAACACGGCACTCAATGAGCGAGAAGGAGGTGCACAAGTAGGGTATCCAACCGACCGTAGGAAATAGTAAAAAAATTGGCACTCAAAGATTGAAGGCAATTTGACAGTTCCTTTATTGTGTTTGCATCCAATTCAACACATTCCTTTGAACGTTTTTGGTCATATAACAGACCTTCATCAGAACAAGATTCTCAGGTTGATTTTACTAAAAAAGAAAAAAGCGCTGTAAGTGGTAGATTGTCATATGTCCGGGGAGTGTGAGGCTGCTTCTCCACACTCCCCGGACATATGACAAGCGCACTTTTGCTGCATTCCTGGTGCCTCCTCCAACAGCGCTGGCTCTCTGATATATGATCCATGGGGGTGGACACAGCCTATCAGCTGAGTTCCTTACAGCAGCAACCTTGGAAGTAAGTCTGTTATTAGCCTACTCCCTACCGTATAATCCACACAATTTGGACATTATCTGTATGCCTATTCACATACAGGCTACTTCAATCTACCACTTACAGCGCTAATTCTGGGCAGCACACCTGGTATACAACACGCTATCAGCCCGTTGACTGCCGTGTTAGACCCACATGTGAGGCTTCACATGCACTTTTATATTCCTACAGTGTGCTTCTGCCATTTTGAGCTGCTATTCGTTAGGCGCCTGCTTCTTTCCAAGTCATCTAGCTACACTCTCAGAACTACGTGTCTGTCTACCCATGACTATTTACCCGCAGCATATGGATTTTTCCTTCACAGCTCCTTTTTTAGTAAAATCAACCTGAGAATCTTGTTATAATGAAGGTCCGTTATATGACCGAAAACGTTCAAAGGAATGTGTTGAATTGGATGCAAACACAATAAAGGAACTGTAAAATTGCCTTTAATCTTTGAGTGCCAAGTTTTGTACTATTCTCATATCACTTTTAGGCAAATATATACAGTCATTTTTTTAGTTTTTAAAAGAAACAAAAAGGAAAATGGCTAAAAGTTTGGGAATGCTTGAAGATCAGATTGCTATAGCCAAGGTTTCAGACTTTAATTAGCCTGTTAGTGTTATGCCTTATTCACTATCATCATTAGGAAAGACCAGGTGATGCAAAGTTCCCAGCTTTATAAAAACCCAGCCTCCTCTAAATTAGTGCCAAAAAACAGCAGCCATGGGTTCTTTTAAGGAGTTGCCTAGCACTCTGAAAATGAAAATGGTGGAAGCCTGCAGCGCAGGAGAAGGCTATAAGAAGATATCAAAGTGTTTTAAAGTTGCCCTTTCCTCAGTTTGAAATGTAATTAAGAAATGGCAATTAACAGGAGCAGTGGAGGTCAAGATAAAGTCTGGAAGAGCAAGCAAACTTTAATTGAGAGCTGCTCATAGGATTGCTAAAGAGGCAAATCAGAACCCCCAATTGACTGCAAAAGACCTTCAGAAAGATTTAGCAGACACTGGAGTGTCACCACACAGCCTGCTCTTTCCTGTTCTCCATCAGATAACCTACTTTAATTACCTGTTAACGGGTGTGGCAAAATACAGTCATGGCCAAAAGTTTTGAGAATGACACAAATATTATATTTTCACATGATCTGCTGCCCTCTGGTTTTTATGTGTGTTTGTCAGATGTTTTTATCACATACAGAAATATAATTGCAACAATATTATGAGTAACAAAAGGTTATATTGACAGAATGAGTTAATGCAGCAAGTCAATATTTGCAGTGTTGACCCTTCTTCTTCAGGACCTCTGCAATTCTCCCTGGCATGCTCTCAATCAACTTCTGGATCAAATCCTGACTGATAGCAGTCCATTCTTGCAAAATCAATGCTTTTATTTTGTATGAATTTGAAGATTTTTGTTTGTCCACCCGTCTCTTGATGACTGACCACAAGTTCTCAATGGGATTAAGATCTGGGGAGTTTCCAGGCCATGGTCCCAAAATCTCTATGTTTTGTTCCCTGAGCCATTTAGTTATCACCTTTGCTTTATGGCAAGGTGCTCCATCATGTTGAAAAAGGCATTGTTGATCGCCAAACTGCTCTTGGACGGTTGGGAGAAGTTGCTCTTGGAGGACATTCTGGTACCATTCTTTATTCATGGCTGTGTTTTTAGGCAAGACTGAGAGAGAGCCCATTCCCTTGGCTGAGAAGCAACCCACACATGAATGGTTTCAGGATGCTTGACAGTTGGCATGAGACAAGACTGGTGGTAGCGCTCACCTCGTCTTCTCCGAATAAGCCGTTTTCCAGATGTCCCAAACAATCGAAAAGGGGATTCATCAGAGAAAATGACTTTACCCCAGTCCTCAGCAGTCCACTCCCTGTACCTCTTGCAGAATATCAGTCTGTCCATGATGTTTTTCCTGGAGAGAAGTGGCTTCTTTGCTGCCCTCCTTGAGACCAGGCCTTGCTCCAAGAGTCTCCGCCTCACAGTGCGTGCAGATGCACTCACACCTGCCTGCTGCCATTCCTGAGCAAGCTCTGCACTGCTGGTAGCCCGATCCCGCAGCTGAAACACTTTTAAGAGACGGTCCTGGCGCTTGCTGGTCTTTCTTGGGCGCCCTGGAGCCTTTTTGGCAACAAGGGAACCTCTCTCCTTGAAGTTCTTGCTGATGCGATAGATTGTTGACTGAGGTGCAATCTTTCTAGCTGCGATACTCTTCCCTGTTAGGCCATTTTTGTGCAGTGCAATGATGACTGCACGTGTTTCTTTAGAGATAACCATGGTTAACAGAAGAGAAACAATGATGCCAAGCACCAGCCTCCTTTTAAAGTGTCCAGTGGTGTCATTCTTACTTAATCATGACAGATTGATCTCCAGCCCTGTCCTCATCAACACCCACACCTGTGTTAATGGAGAAATCACTGAAACGATGTTAGCTGGTCCTTTTAAGGCAGGGCTGCAATGATGTTGAAATGTGTTTTGGGGGATAAAGTTAATTTTCTAGGCAAATATTGACTTTGCAAGTAATTGCTGTTAAGCAGATCACTCTTTATAACATTCTGGAGTATATGCAAATTGCCATTAGAAAAAATGAAGCAGTAGACTTTGTAAAAATTAATATTTGTGTCATTCTCAAAACTTTTGCCCATGACTGTAGAATAATAGCATTTTTTTTTATTTACAATCCGTGTTAGCTCTTTTTGTTTTATATTGAATTTATAATGAAGCCATGCTTCTATACTCAGTATGAAGATGATGCATCCCCTCTCAAGAGATAGTTTAAGAGATTGGTCCGATTTTACCTTTACATTTAAGACAATTATCATAATACAGTATATTTCTCTCATTGTAGATGTTTGTACAAATTTTAGTCTTAAAAGTAACGAAAAAAACAGTATTCGTTCTCAAACAGAGCACTTATCTAAGTAAACACGAGTGGAAATTTCAATTTTTTATGATCCATTTATTTTCACTGTGAAGCTGACTCCCAGGATGCATTTTAGTGTAGTATAAATTGCTAAGGAAAGTATTACCAGAAAGAAACAAAAAAAACAAAACAGCTATTCCTTGGAAAAATATCATTTTCGGAGATTATAATAATATGCCATATGTTTTTGGTGAAGTTACTTCTTCCGGAGACAGCTTAAAAATTTGCAAATGTCCAAAACCCATTAAAATTTCTCATTAGTTCTACACCATGCCAGTTGTTGTGATGCTTAACTGTAGTTGATGAGAGATGTTTGTGAAATACCGTAGAGCTTATAGGGTGCTTAGATTAAATGACTAAAGTTGTTTTTGCGCTCGATGCTTTGGAAAATGGCCGTAATGCTTCTAACGGAAGCAAAAACAAACTTTGAAAATTTTTGCAAAACTTTACGGTTAATAGAAGCCTTCCGAGTGCATTTCTGTTTAATCGCGTTGCGTTGGCTAATATTTCAAGAAGCACTGGCTGTCCTCGGCTTTTTCACTTGCCTTTTCTATTTGATATGCTCTCCTGACCTAATGTACTAGTCTCCTGTCATCCGCTCCCTTTCTCGCTAACACCATTTGTGTCCATACTACTGACACTGATGTCCCTGTGTTTTATTCAGAAAGGAAACGCTTAACACAAAGACCTTTCTCCGGCTTCACCGAAAAAAGGGAGGGCTGCAGTTATGTATGGGTAAGGTGTATGTGATATGCCCAAAAGGTTTCGCTCGCGTTCTGTACTTTCTAAGAATGCAAAGCTTTAGGAGTCAGCAGAGCATGTTCTGAAAAATGTCATGAATATTATTAGTCAGCATTGTACTGGGTAGAACAATGGAGGGAGAATGTTTCAAAGAGCTTGTAGATTCGTTCGGTACCTGTGTCACTGATATAAGTGACTTTTGCTGTGGTCACTTCAGACTATTTGTGTTGCCTTTAATGATTGCACAAAGCTTTTGGTCTTGAAAAGTGCAGATTTTTTTTTTTTCCCCATACATATTAAATTTTTCATGAGTCAAACAAGTAATTATTTCCGCTCTTTGCTAATGTGTGCATGTGTGATTTTTTTAGCGTTAATCTTATGCTAATTAAAGTTTTTGTGGCGGCAGTAATTTTACTCGGAGCTTTTGGCAGTTTGCTAAAATAAAAACACTATATTTTTCGCTCCAATTATGGCCCCATAAGTACAGTGATTTAGAAAATGAATTGGCGTCTAGCAGTTTAGTATTCTGATTAGTGCCCAATTCAATGTAGTATATTACCCCAACAGACACGTGCCTTTCATAATACTGGGTTTAAATATTTAAAGAGGTTGTCCACAACTTAGTCATTGATGACCTATCTTTTGGCTAGGTCATCCATGTCTGATGGGATGGGGACAAGCACCAGAAGTCCCGCAAATCAGCTATTATTAGTGTCGGCAGTGGTGGCTTGAAGTACTTACAGGTGCTTCTCACAAAATTAGAATATCATCAAAAGTTAATTTATTTCAGTTCTTCAAAGCAAAAAGTGAAACTCATATATTATGTAGAGTCATAACAAACAGAGTGATGCAACTTAAAGGTGTTGCACTATTAGACAACCTATTTAATCAATTCAGACCTGCAATTAAAAAAAGAATAAGGGACACTCACCTCCCACAATGGTTCTATTCCTGTGATACCTGCAGCGCAATTCCCGACAGCTGATATAACACTTTTGTGTCACATAGCCATTCAAGGGCCACTGTTTGACTGCAGACTTTACTCTTCCATCAGTTAATGACTGCTCTGATGGAATATAGATGAGCTGCAGCCAAACAGTGGCTGCTGATTGTCTGGAGCTGTCATGTGACACAACAGAAGCATTTCAGAGAAAAAATGCTTAGAATAGTCGGCGGCCAGGGACTATGGGTTCAATACATCAAAGTGTTTACTCCAGCAGACTGGCCCAAAACAGTTTGTAAAGTCTTAAAAAAATGTTCGCAATGTTTGGATGTACAATATTTTTTTATTAATTTTGTTGTTTTGGTCAGTTCTTCCAAAATGGGTGGGATGTGGTCTTGACTACATCCGCCCATCTAATTCATGACCAAACATGATGTAACTTAGGCTAGAAATCTTACCCCAAGTTTTTTAAACCCTGACTAAAGTCTGATTCATTGGTATGCCACAGTGGCATCCGGACTCCTGGGGTGCCACAGTTCTCCTTAAATAGGCTATCTATTACTCGTACAACCCCTACTAAATCCCTAAATATCCTCCAATTAAAATAATAACACTTATACTCACATCCGGTGCTGGCACCGTTCCAGTGGTGTCAGCACTGGCTGCCCTGAATAATAGCTCTCTACCAATGTCACGCGATCCCTGTGACTAATTAGCGCTGGCTTCACTATTTTCTCCTTTGAATGCAATTGACATCTAGATGAAATGAAAGAGCACCTGCAGCTCTTACTTCCTCCAGATGTCTGATTCGCTTGTAGGACAAAAGAGTGAAGTCAGCACTGATTGGCCACAGGGATTGCATGGCATACCAATGTAACGCAATCCCCGGGAGGGCCAATGCCGAGATCGCTGGCACAACTCCAGCACCAGAGGTGAGTCTAGGTGTTAATATTTCACTTGTGGGGGAAACATAGGAATTAAGTTGGTGCCATTGTCCAATTAGCATCAACAGTTCAAGTGAACATTACCAATAAGGCTCAGTCCATATACACCACTGTGTAAGGGGCACCATATGGCACACACCTAGTATTGTGCTTGAGTACCTTGTTACAATTTTTGATACATGCTCCATTTAATGAAGCCTGTGTGCTAGATTGACATTAGGCACAATTTTAACGGCAGGTGTATGATTTTTATAAAACTGACCTTGAAAGTGCAATGGAAAGAGTGTTTTGCATAGCATAAGAAATCAGGACTATTCTTTTAATTACCGTGTTTTCGAAAAATAATAAACTTCACTTTTTTGTATTTTCTAATATTTGAATAAAATAAAAACCCAATGAAAAGGGTATAATAGACATGTATGAGCTCTTTGGGAGCTCGTGTTTGCCACTGTTGTTGTACTGTAACTTATTAATAGCCCCCTAGTGTATTGAACAGCGCTATACAAAAGAGCTGGGTAAACAGAAATCATACACAATGATCTATGGAAGGAATAAGTGAGCTTTTGATTGTTTCTGGATGCAGGATTCTAGGCAGTTGAGATCCTGTGTAGGCAGGTAATGTGAGCAAGACAATGATCCCGAGCGCTGCTGGTAGAGAAGAGAGGTCTACTTATGTAAAGGGGTTGTCATGTAAGAATAGAAAGCGAGACAATACAAAGAACGCAACAATGCATGGAAAATGACACATACATATACGTCGTACTTAAATGTGACTATATTTTCTTATGTTCTCTGCAAATGTATGATGGCTTCACTAAAGAAAAATGATATACTCTGGAAAGAAAATAATATGTATATACAATCTGATGTTCATATCACATTAGGTAGAAAACCAGCGTTATGCAAAGGGTAGTCCAAAGGACCTTCACGAGGAAGGCAAATTTTAATGGAGCCACTGCCCTCCCCAGGAAAATAAGAAAAAATAGATATGAGCCCTATGTACACGGAGAGCTTGACCATTAAATTCAGAGATACTTCTCTGACGTTAAAAGCAGCTCTTAATGACATTGGCTTACCATATGTTTGGGGTTGTGGTTCTGCTGTAGACTAAATTTGATGGTATTGCATGATGGATAAGTATCTGCCTTTAGTTCTCGGCTTTGAGGACACCATTAATTGTAACCAAATCCCCAACTCCGTTTGCTGAAATGCAACCCCAAAACTTCCAAGGAGCATCCACCATGCTTCGCTGTTGCCTACAGACACCACTCAGCAAACAAATTTGCCTTCTTTTAGTCACTTTTTCCTGGTTTCAATGCAGAAAGGTATGGCTTTTGAATGCAATTCTTCCATGAGGACCACTTATGGCCAGACATCTCCAAATGTTTGATGAGTGTAACTGGGTCCCACTAGTTTCTGCCAGTTCTGAGCTAAGATTTGTTTTATTTTAATAACCACAAAGAACCACTGAAGTACATTTTAAATTTTGTTCCCTTTTCTATAGCAATCACCTTTGTATAACACGTTTTTGCTTTTTTTTTTTCAAAGGTGCAGAGCTAATAACAGTGAGCGTATTAGCAGTGACTTTTTCAATTTATTTCTTTTCACTTATTTATTTATTTTTTCATATATTGTACACCACATAAGGTCATAAAAGATTTTGGGGCTAATTTAAACTTTTAAATACTTTTTTAAAATTTGATTTCCCCTTTAACTGGGGCTGATGTATTAGTCCCAGTTTCAGTAAAAATTATGCCTCCTGGCTGCACAGCAGAGGTGACTATGGATCCTAAGATGCAGCAACTCCTGCTCTCTCCCTATATCAATTGATCACTTGTCCACTGAGTCTGCAAGAGCAAGCACCATTAGCCATTCCTAATACTGTATACACAGTGCTTGTTTAGAGCTATAGATACAGTGAGCAGGTAGGCAAAGATTACAATAAACCATCTCTGCCTTCTTTATGAGGAATTCGGCTGTGTCTGACAACCAGCTTTCTTCTCCCAATGCTACACGATCGTGTGTAGATGCTCTACTGTGCAGTAATGTTTATTATCTACAGTAGGGAAAAAGAGATTTTGAGTGCAAACCTCCTTCCATCAGCATAGGCATTGAAGATGAAACGTGGATGGGTCTTTCAGCATGATAATGATCCCAAGCACACCACCAAGGCAATGAAGGAGTGGCTTCGTAAGAAGCATATGAAGGTCCTGGAGTGGCCTAGCCAGTCTCCAGACTCAACCCCATAGAAAACCTTTGGAGGAATTTGAAAGTCCGTATTGCCCAGTGACAGGCCCAAAACATCACTGCTCTAGAGGAGATCTGCATGGAGGAATGGGCCAACATGCGACCAACAGTGTGTGCCAACCTTGTGAAGACTTACAGAAAACGTTTGACCTCTGTAATTGCCAACAAAGGATATATAACAAAATATTGAGATGAACTTTTCTTACTGACCAAATACTTATTTTCCACCATAATTTGAAAAATATATCTTGCCAAATCAGACAATGTGATTTTCTGGATTTGTTTTCTCATTTTGACTCTCATAGTTGTGGTCTACCTATGATGTCAATTACAGATCTCTCTCATCTTTTTAAGTGGGAGAATTTGCACAATTGGTGGCTGACTAAATACTTTTTTTCTCCACTGTATGGTTGGTCCAGAAAGAGCTGTTTTAAGTGTAAAGAAGAACAAGGAGTAATGGAAGTGATGATATGTTGCCTAAAGAGCATTGATCGCCATTATCATTGAGTCTGTCTGGGATTACATGAAGAGGCAGAAAGAATTGACCAAGCCTACATCCACAGGCTAGATCTCCATGGTGTTTAGAATAACCTCCCTGCTACATTTCTTCAAAACCTGCATGCAAGTGTATCTAGAAGAAATAACCCCTTAAGCCCCAAGGGTGGTTTGCACGTTAATGACCAGGCCAATTTTTACAATTCTGACCACTGTACCTTTATGAGGTCGTAACTCTGGAACGCTTCTATGGATCCCGGTGATTCTGACATTGTTTTCTCGAGACATATTGTACTTCATGTTAGTGGTAAAATTTCATTCAAATAACTTGCGTTTATTTGTGAAAAAAATGGAAATTTGGTGAAAATTTTGAAAATTTTGCAATTTTCCAACTTTGAATTTTTATGCCCTTAAATCACAGAGATATAGCACACAAAAAACTGAATAAGTAACATTTTCCACATGTTTACTTTACATCAGCACAATTTTGAAACCAAAATTTTTTTTTGTTAGGAAGTTATAAGGGTTAAAAGTTGACCAGCGATTTCTCATTTTTGCAACACCATTTTATTTTTACGGACCTCATCTCATTTGAAGCCACTTTGAGGGGTCTATATGATAGAAAATACCCAAAAGTGACACCATTCTAAAAACTGCACCCCTTGGGGTGCTCAAAACCACATTCAAGAAGTTTATTAACCCTTTAGGTGCGTCACAGGAACTTTTTGAATATTTAAAAAAAAATGAACATTTAACTTTTTTTCACTAAAAAAATACTTCAGGTTCAATTTTTTTTAATTTACCAAGGGTAACAGGAGAAATTGGACTGCAAAAGTTATTGTGTAATTTGTCCTAAGTACGCCGATACCTGATATGTGGGGGGGACCACTGTTTCGGCGCATGGCAGACCTCAGCAGGGAAAGAGTGCCATTTGACTTTTTCAATGCAAAATTGGCAGGAATTCAGATCGGATGCCATGTCGTGTTTGGAGAGCCCCTGATGTACCTAAACAGTGGAAACCCCCCACAAATGACACCATTTTGGAAACTAGACCCCCCAAGGAACTTATCTAGATGTGTGGTGAGAACTTTGAACCCACAAGGGCTTCACAGAAGTTTATAACATACAGCCGTACAATTAAAAAATCATATTTTTTCCACAAAAATGATCTTTTCACCCTCAATTCTTATTTTTCCAAGGGTAACAGGACCCTAAAAGATATTGTGCAATTTGTCCTGAGTGCGCTGATACCCCACATGTGGGGGTAAACCACTATTTGGGCGCATGGCAGAGCTCGGAAGGGAAGCAGCGCCATTTGACGTTTTTGGCTGGAATTGAGATCGGACACCATGTCGCGTTTGGAAAGCCCCTGATGTACCAAAACAGTAGAAACCCCCCATAAATGACACCATTTTGGAAACTAGACCCCCCAAGGAACTTATCTAAATGTGTGGTGAGCACTTTGAACCCCCCAGTGCTTCACAGAAGTTTATAACGCCCGTGCGTGAAAATACAAAAATCGTATTTTTTCCACAAACATGATCTTTTAGTCACCATTTTTTTTTCTTTTTCCCAAGGGTAACAGGAGAAATTGGACCCCAAAAGTTGTTGTCCAATTTGTCCTGAGTACGCTGATACCTCATATGTGGGAGAAAACTACTGTATGGACACACGTCGGGGCTCGGAAGGGAAGTATTGACGTTTTGGAATGCAGACTTTGATGGAATGGTCTGCGGGTGTCATGTTGCCTTTGGAGAGCCCCTAATGTACCTAAACAGTGGAAACCCCCCACAAATTACCCCATTTTGGAAACTAGACCCCCTAAGGAACTTATCTAGATGTGTGGTGAGAACTTTGAACCCCCAAGGGCTTCACAGAAGTATATAATGCCCAGGCATGAAAATAAAAAAAATCGTATTTTTTCCACAAACATGATCAATTAGTCTCCAATTTTTTTATTTTCCCAAGGGTAACAGGAGAAATTGGACCCCAAAAGTTGTTGTCCAATTTGTCCTGAGTACGCTGATACCTCATATGTGGGAGGAAACTACTGTATGGGCACACGTCGGGGCTCGGAAGGGAAGTAGTGACGTTTTGGAATGCAGACTTTGATGGATTGGTCTGCGGGTGTCATGTGCATTTGGAGAGCCCCTGATGTACCTAAACTATTGAAACTCCCCAAAAGTGACCCCATTTTGGAAACTAGACCCCCAAGGAACTTATCTAGATGTGTGGTGAGCACTTTGAACCCCCAAGTGCTTCACAGAAGTTTATAACGCCTGGGCGTGAAAATAAAAAAATCATTTTTTTCCACAAAAATGATATTTTTGCCCCCAATTTTTTATTTTCCTAAGGGTAACAGGAGAAATTGGACCCCAAAAGTTGTTTTGCAATTTGTCCTGAGTATGCTGATACCCTATATGTGGGGGTAAAACACTGTTTGGGCGCATGGCAGAGCTTGGAAGGGAAGGAGCACCATTTGACTTTTTCAATGCAGAATTGGCTGGAATTGAGATCAGACACCATGTTGCATTTGGAGAGCACCTGATGTGCCCAAACAGTGGAAACCCCCCAATTATAACTCCAACCCTAACCCCAACACACCCCTAACCCTAATCTGAGCCCTAACCCTAGCCCTAACCCTAACGGGAAAATGGAAATAAATACTTTTTTTAAATTTTATTATTTTTCCCTAACTAAGGGGGTGATAACGGGGGGTTTGATTTACTATTTATGGCGGTTTTTATGTTTGGCGGCTGTCACACGCTAAAAGACGCTTTTTATTGTAAAAATAGTTTTTGTATCACCACATATTGAGAGCTATAATTTTTCCGTATTTTGACCCACCGAGTCATGTGAGGTCTTATTCTTTGCGGGACGAGTTGACGTTTTTATCAGTACCATTTTTGGGCACGTGACATCTTTTGATCGCTTTTTATTCCGATTTTTGGGACGCAGAATGAACAAAAACCAGCGTTTCATGAATTTCTTTTGGGGGGGTGCGTTTACACCGTTACGCATGCGGTAAAATTGATAAAGCGCTTTTATTCTTCGCGTCGGTACGGTTACAGCGATATCTCATTTAGGTCGTTTTTTTATGTTTTGTCGGTTTTTTGCAATGAAAACAATTTTATATAAAAAATAATTATTTTTGCATCGCTTTATTCTGCGAGCAAAATATTTATTTTTTTGCGGATGATGCTGTATGGTGGCTCGTTTTTTGCGGGACAAGATGACGTTTTCAGCGGTACCATGGATATTTACATGCGTCTTTTTGATCGCGCGTTATTGCACTTTTTGTTCGGTGGTATGATAATAAATCATTATTTTTTGCTTCGTTTTTTATTTTTATTTTTTAAGGGGTTCGCTAAAGGGGTTAACTAATGGGACAGTTTTATAGGGCGGGTCGCTATGGACGCGGCGATACCAAATATGTGTACTTTTATTGGGTTTTTTTAATTTTCAAAAAATGAATTTATTGGGGAATATTTTTTTTTTTTTTACTAATTTATTTAGCGATTTTTTTAAAATTATTTTTACACTTTTTTTTTTTTTTACTTTATTACATAGTCCCAGGTGGGACATCACTGTCCTGTGACAGATCGCTGATCTGTCACATCACAGATCACTGTGACAGATCAGCAATCTGTCACAGGCAGTTCTGCAGACTTCCTCATGCCTGCGCTTTGCAGGCAGTGAGGAAGTCAGCTCCCTACAGGCCCCCGAAGGCCCCCGTCGCCATCTTGGATCCGGGGGCCTGTAGGGAAAGAGACCCCCGCAGCAGCGCTGCACATTGCGCTGCCGTGGGGGGCTCAGGGAAGCACGGAGGGAGCCCCCTCCCTGCCAAAGCTTCCCTTTAACTCCCGGTACACCGCGATCGTGTTTGATCGCGGTGTACAAGGGGTTAACGTGTCGGGGGCAGTCCGTGACCGCCCCTGACACATTGTGCCGGGTGTCAGCTGTGATAATCAGCTGACACCTGGCCGCGATCAGCGGCGCTCACCACGTGGGTGCCGCTGATCGCATTAGACGTACTATCCCGTCCTTGGGAATTAAGTCCCAGGGCACATGGATGGGATAGTACGTCTAATGGCAGAAAGGGGTTAAGGATATTCTGAAGGCAAAGAGTGGTCTCACCAAATATTGATTTATTTTTTGTTCATTCTCTTTGCACTTTGTTAATTGATAGAAATGTACTATTAGCAATTCTATTTTTTAAAACATTTTTACGTTGCAACATTTTATCCACACCTGCTTAAAACTTTTGCACAGTACTGTATGCATCTCTATTTATGGTCTTTTATATTTGCCGTACGTTTTAGACAACCATCTAAAATTGTTTTGAAGTGGGCACACATATAATTGACCCAAAAAATTATTATATTTGTGTGACCACATTTACTGTACATGTCAGTGATGGACTACTAGATCCTATGTGAGTCAGACCATCAAAGTAAGGATAAAGGAGAACTTCATGGTTATAAGGTAAATCGCAGAGATAACTTTTTTTTACTTTTGTTTAATTCATGGGATGATACAGTATAATATTGTGTCTACTGGGGATATTCCGGCTACAGCATCACTTATATTTTCCCTAGTGGCCTTTGTACCATAATATATGACCCTAGGATCCCACTTTTTATTTTTTTAAAAAGAAAGGAAACATTGTACTGCTGTTGGTGCTCCAGTATGAGGTCCTTGATGTGGCAAATTTCGGCTTTCAGCAAAATCGTTAGCATTCAGACATGGGAGGATAATCCATTTTAGATGGGATATTAGGCAACCATTATATTCTTCATTAAAAACATGGGGGAAACAGGAAAGAACTGACACAGACAAAACTGAGAGGTCATACAGAGCAGTCGAGAGAACCTGCACAACTTAAAGAAGACTTGTCACTTGGTATAAACATGTAAATGTTTTTGTCTGGTGTAAATGTCTCTGTTATCCCGAATTGAGTGTTTCTTTGTTCCTGTACCTCTCTGCTCCTCAGATATGGCTCTTTTCCCTGTATTTCCAGTAAGTATATAAAGGTCCTCAAGAAGGGTCCTATAAGGTTGAGGATAACATCCCCTTGGCTAACAGATCAGATTTAAATACAAAAAATAAAGGGCATGATCTTTTGAACTGAGAGGCAAGGACAGAAGAAAAACAACTATAGATTCAAGAAAACAGCAGGATTTACAGAAATTTCACATTTTCATTTTTCTGTCAAGTGACAGGTCTTCTTTATCAAACTCTTGATGCCCCAGGATCTTTTGGCTAACAGCTATCGCCTCTGACTCACCAATACACAAAAGTGCTCGACTCTACTGAGCATTTTGGTGTATTCTATGAGAGAGCCCCTGTCAAACTCCTTTGGCAGCAGCTTAATTCCACAAGAATCAAGGATCGACCATTGGAAATCCAATGTCGGGAAGTTGTGAAGCCCCCATAAATATTAGTCTGTTGGCTGATTTCTCCAAAATCGGCGGATTTGGCTGATTTTAGTTTAATGTGTATGGGAGCCTTAACAGTTAACAGGGTTTTCTGAGCTTAAGGTTCAAGTCTGCAGTCAGTCTATGTGTTTGCAGATTTATGAATCCTCACAGTGTGCGAGGCAAGGATTGTCTAGTGACTGAACATGCGGAAGCGTGACTGCAAGTATGCAAAAACATAGATTTGGTCAAATGCCGACTAGACGCGTGCTGCCTCACTCAATGCAAGTAAATTGAGCAAGGCGGGATATCTGTAGTTGGAATAGGGACAGAAGAATTGCATACTTGTGCTCACATGATCATCTTCTCCCGGCATCAGAGAATCCTAATCCTGCAGTCACATAGGATGACTGTAGACTTGAACTCCAAGCATGGACAACTTCTTCAAGGGCTCATACTCACATGCAAGAAACTCGGACGAGTCTCATACGTCAATACCCGGCACTGCCACCGGCACTCGGATCGGAGCGTTCAGCTGCATAGAAATACATGCAGCTAAATGCTCCAATCCGACTGCCTGTGGCAGTGCCGGTTATTGACGTACGAGACTCGTCCAAGTTTCTCGCATGTAAGTATGAGCCCTAAAACAGGAACATCTTCTATCTGTTCAGCACATTTCCTCCAGCATAAGCCTGCAGCTGTTTCTACTACTCCAACGGTTGAGTCTATACAGACTGATATCATGATGAAAATGGAACAAAATGAAACAGAGTAGCTTGTCTATAGAGGTAAATATGTACAAAGTTTTAGGTTTTGACCATAGCCAACCAAAACCCAAAAAGCTGTGTCCTAAGTTGGGTTTCCTCTTGGATGATCAGCTTTAAAAATAAAATCATTTCAAGTGTCTGCAGATCAGAAAATGTTTATGCTATATGTGTGGCTGTAATGAGGGTTGTTAAGGCATTTTTTAAGGGTTCAATAAAGTTGGACATAGCTGTATTGATAATCTATGCCAAAGACGCACCTATAGTGTAAAATAAATCCGTGATAATGACCGATTTGTGATGTAAATGCTAAAAGTACTGAAAAAAGTTCATGCAAAGATCAGATAATTATGGGATTTTTGCATGAACATTTTTCGGTGCTTATAACAAGTAAAACCTAAAAGTGTCAAACTTGCCACAACAGACAGAAATGAACTGATCAAAGTGACCAGGACACTTCTTTATACATGTAAAGCAACTCCATGTGTTACGTTTCACTCTTGTCTTTACTGTTCTGTCCTCATATAAGTCCAAAACGAGACGGCGGTAAGTTGGATGTGACATGACTGACTTGCACAAGACAATAGAACTGATCCCGATAGAAGAGTGCAAGAGTTTAAAGCAATGAACTGAGACTTTCAATATGAATTTATGCAAGACTGGTGTGACCTCAGAGTAGGGGTTAATTATTTACTGAGCATGGTCCGTCATCAATGTGGGGCAGACGGGAGGTTAATTACATCCCACCAAATGCTCTCCTGGGCAGTGAGGGGAATAATTACTCTTTGACCCCTCCCAATAATGCAGACATGCTCAGAGACAAGAGGTTATATCAATCAAGCTTCTTGGAAATGAGCCGCAAAGTGGGAGTGATGGGGTTAAATTCCAATTATTGTCCTATCACCCATAAATACCATACCCTACCTGTCACAGTCTAGTGGGGTTAAGACATTTTTCAGGCCAAAAAGTGAAACAATTTGTAAGACGTTATTCTAATTCCAAAGGGAAATAAATTGGTGAAGATTTAAAAAGACGTAATTTAATTTCTTGAGTAAAGAATTAAATAAAGATGATGTAACTCTTTTAGAAATTGGCATTAGAAATATTTAAGAAAAAAACAATAAACTCTAAAAAAAAAAACATAAAAATAGACAAAGAGATATGCCAGCATCAGGAAGCATGCAACAAATCCTGCTTTAAGCTTGATAGAAACAATAATAATGGAACGCACCAGTGACGCATTACGGGCCAATCATTTCCCTCAATCGGACATTGATGTAACATATAAGTCCAGTGGTCAGTCCTACTGAGAGCAGTTTCTGAATGCACGTCCATACAGTTAAGGCTGTCATCAATCAATGAGTCAGTCAGTCCACACACTGGACTGTAACTTCCACCCAGGCCAGGGTCTCTCTCCTTCCCAGAAAAATTGTCAGATTATGTTATTCAGTCTCTGATCAGAGTTTGATCAGTGTGAGATCCATTTTTCTTGAAGATGGAGAATATAAAAGTCAGTCCTTTAAAATCACAGTGCACCCGGATGCCACCTGAATGCTGTCCAATGTCTTCCATGGACCCATAGACTTGCATGGCTGATTTTGATCTGACACTAAGATTAAAATCAGACATGGTAACATCTGATGACTCGGTCCAAGGAAAAAATCAAACATGTGCACAGCCATGTAGAATGACAAGGGTGCGAGTGATATAGTTCAAAACTACGAATATCACTTGTCCTAATTAAATGGTCATGGGCATGAGCCCTCACCTTTTCTGCTCTTTATAGGTTTTGAAGTGAATGACCACCCTTACAAAAGTTTTCCAGTGAATGAAACCATAAACAGAATGCATGGATTTTACAGGAGAGGTTTCTGTTTGATTTACACAATATGTCTTCCATTTTGAAAAGCATTCTTTTTTATTGGTTTACCCTTTCAGCAGCTTGCTTGCCATTAGCATGCCTGTGTTAAAAGTAATAGAATCAGTCGGTGCTCACCCTCCCTGAATGCACCACTGCATATCAATCGGAGCATGAATACTGAAGAGGCAAACTTCTTCAAGCCCCCCAAAAAACAGAAAACTTTAATGCCTAATAGTCAAAACATAGAGGATCCACTTTTTGGTAGAATTATAGATACAAGTATCTTGGGGGATATCTGTATTAGGCTGGTTTCACATTTGCGTTAAAACAACGCTGCGCCCTGCGCCATTAAGCCCCGCCCCGAGCCGGCTCCCTGCCCGCCCCATCCGGGATCACCGCCTACTTTCGCATTTGCACGCATGCGATCGGCGCACCCTATCTTTAGCATAGGGTGCGCAGATCGTGCGCTGCCAGTGTGAAAGTAGCGTGCTGCGCACTTTTGACGGTGCGCCGTGTGCGCCGAAATGCAGCATGTTGCATTTCGGCGCGCACGGCGCACCGTCAAAAGTGCGCAGCACGCTACTTTCACACTGGCAGCGCACGATCTGCGCACCCTATGCTAAAGATAGGGTGCGCCGATCGCATGCGTGCAAATGCGAAAGTAGGCGGTGATCCCGGATGGGGCGGGCAGGGAGCCGGCTCGGGGCGGGGCTTAACGGCGCAGGGCGCAGCGTTGTTTTAACGCAAATGTGAAACCAGCCTTAGCTTTGCATATCGAGACATACAAAAAACTACTTCAAGTCCTCCAAGTTAAATATCGTAGATTACATTTGTGTACAGTCTTCAATTCATGACATATGGTCTCAACTGGTTTGAGGTTTGGGCCAATCTAGGCCCAGATAATTATGTTTCCCCTTAAACTACTCCAGCGTAGCCTCAACGGTAAGCTTAGGGTTACTGTCATGCTGGAAGGTGAACCTTCATTCAAGTTTCAAGTATTCCTCTTGAATTGCTCTATAATGACTGACTATCTTTGCTTCTTCGATCTTGACCTATCTTCCTGCCCTTGCTGGGAAAAATCATAATCTTGCCACCATCATTCTTGACTGTGAGAAAAATGTTCTTGGGGTGATGAAAAGTGATGGATATGCGCCTCATATATACTAACATTTCCCACGATGGTCAAAAAAGTCAGTTTTAATGGCACCTGACTAGAGAACCTTCTTCGATGATTTGGGGGAGTCAATCACAAGCTGTCAGGGGAATTCCGAATGTGTTCCTTGTTTTTCTAACAATGGTCACTCTTCCCTAAAACCCACTCTGAGAAGTGTACAATGTTATATGTATACAAAATGGATTTTTTTTTACAGATTTCAAGAGTGGATCTGCATGGAGATAAAGTACCAGCTAAGCATAGACATTGTAAAATCTCATCTACACATTGCGAACCTTTTCTTCATGTAAATTGACTCATCGCATGAAACGCTGATACTCAACAGATAATCCACATCAAATTCACGTTTTCAATTACACTCATAATGGTCCCATGTACAGATATCATCCATGTCTATATTAAATCTCTGAATGATACTCACATTGTCCAATTTGTGAAATTTGTTTAGGAGCAACCTTGTCTTGTTAGGTTTGTTGTTGTTTTTTTCCATTTTGTTATGATGGATTTATTGAGGCTCCATATAATGATTGAAGTTTATGATACATTTTTAGAATCCAACTTTGATCTACTACATGCTGTACATCTCCACAATCTTTGTCTCAGATCTATGTGGAGAGCAACTTGGTCTTCATGTTGATTGCTTAGTGGTGGTGTAGTCATGGGGCTGCAAGCAGGATTCAGAAAAGGCAGAGGAACAAGACATGTGCTTGATAAAATTAGATGGATAATGGGAAAGGTCAAAGAATGCAACAAGTTTCCATCTGATCAGCCTCATTAGGAACCCTTACATCGACCAAGAAGCAACAGTCCAAACAGAACAACGACACGTCATGGTTTAAAGTATAGCAAGGTATCAGACAAGGCTGCATCCTGTCTTCATTTCTCTTCAATTTATATGTGGAATAGTGATGAGCAAACGTGCTCAGTTAACATGTTATCCAAGCATGCTCAGGTGTTATTCGAACATCTTGGGCGTGCTCGTATATTATGGTTTGAGTCTCTGCAGCTGCTTGATTTGCGGCCTAAACACATGTGGGGATTGCGTAACAAACACCCTTACATGCTCGGATCTGACCTTATCCGAGCATGCTCGCCCATCACTAATTCAGACGCAATTTTTTTAGAAAAGCTGGATTTGCCACAAAAGAAAAAGGAATCAAAATTGCTGGACAAGTCATCATCAATCTTAAATACGCAGAAGATACAACACTAGCATGGATGGAATGAAGGCCTTATTATGGAGAGTCAAGATGGAAAGCTGGAATATGAGAATACTACTCAACACAAATTAGACAAAGATATTGACTACTGCCAGTTATGACAGGGGCACGTGTAATGATAGAGGGTGATGAACTGGAAGTTGTAAATGAATTCAACTTACTATGACAGGGTCACTGGCGCTGTATGCGGGGGAAGATATGTGTCACAAATAGTGTTGAATAGTGTTGAGCGATACCTTCCGATATCGTGAAATATCGCATCTGATTGGATCGGACCGATACCCAAAAAGTATCGGATATTGCCGATTCCGATACAGGAAACCAATGCAAGTCAATGGGACAGAAATATCGAAATTAAAATAAACCCTTTCTTTCCTTGTAGGTTAATTCTACATGAAGAAAAACAACTAAGAATAATGTAGAATGTATTGGAGGAGGTGGAGGAGACATTAAAAGGCATAGAGGTTTAGCCCAATCAAATGGAATAGCAGGAATAATTTTTTTTTAAGACGTTCGGAGTTACAAAGATATTGACTATGTTAACTTTTTTTTATATTTTGTCAGATATGTATGTTTCACTACTTCCATGCTCTTCACCTTCTTTTTTCCTTCTCCCACACTTTCTACTTCATGATCCTCAGCAGCAGCAGCAGCATCTTTTTCATCAACTTCATCTTCACCTTATTCATCTTCTTCTTCTTCCAGTTCTTCTTCATATTATTCTTTATTTTTTACATTCTTCATATTCTTCTTATTCAACTATTATTCTTCTTCATATTCTACTTCTTCATCTTCTTCCTATTAGTCTTCTTCATCATATTCTTATTTATGACAGGCATTCCTGCAGTTGTTATCTATAAAAGTTTGAAGATTACACCTTCCATTCTGCCTGTCACAAAAGATTTACAACAGGATTTGTCCGCGTTCAGTTTGGCCTGCAGCAGCAGGCATTTTCCAGGGGCACCACAAGGAGGAACGGACTCACCCCATACACTGCTTAGTCTTCTTCTGCTTATAATTTAGATAATCTTTTGCTCTTATTTTTAGTCTCATGCTTAATGTTCTTCTGCTTTTTTGTTCTTCTGATTCTTGGTCATCTGTCTCTTGTTGTTCTGCATCTTGGTGGTTGTCTTTATGTTCTTTGTCCTCTTGGTCATCTTCTTCAGGATCATCTTTTTGGTCTTCTTTGGGGTGGTCTTCAGGGTCGTCGTCTTTGGGGTCGTCGTCTTCTTCGGGGTGGTCTTCAGGGTCATTGTCTTAGGTGTCGTCGTCTTCTTCGGGGTGGTCTTCAGGGTCGTCGTCTTCAGGGTCATCGTCAGGGAGATCCAGATTGATTACCAAAAACCATTTCAAAAAGCTTGAACTTGGAAATGTAGCAGAAGGTACAAGAAGGCTGAGGAACTGCTGAGAACCAGCTGACGGTACTGGAACCCGGATAGGTAGCAGAAGGAACAAGAGCCAATGGCACTACCGAGGACCAGCTGATGGTACTGGAACCTGGTTACTAAGCAGGAGGTACCTGTGCTAGAAAGCACTACCAAGGACCAGCAGACGTTGCTGGAACTCGGATACTGAGATGGAGGCAACTAAGCCAAAGGCACTGCCGAGAACCAGCTGACGGTGCTGGAACCCGGAGGGACAGCAGAAGGAATAAGAGCCAATGGCACTACCGAGGACCAGCTGACGGTACTGGAACCTGGTTACTAAGCAGGAGGTACCTGTGCTAGAAAGCACTACCAAGGACAAGCAGACGTTGCTGGAACTCGGATGTCGAGATGGAGGCACCTAAGCCAAAGGCACTGCCGGGAACAAGCTGACGGTGCTGGAAACTGGAGGGGTAGCAGAAGCTACAAGAGCCAATGGAACTACCGAGGACCAGCAGACTGTACTGGAACCCGGATGGGTAGCAGAAGGTACCCATGAAAAACAAAGTTGCAAGGCCGCGAGCTGGCCGCAGTTACCGAAACCCACAGTCCAACAGGGGGTGCTTGTCCTATTGGCACTACGGAACCAGCCTTTCTTGCCAGATCCCGCAGCCCACATAGGAAGCACCTAAACTGCAGGCACCATAGAGTCGGCTAACCCGACCGCAACACAACAGGACAACGTATTGGTGGCAAAGTGACGTTGACACTACCCGGAAACAGCTGGCGTGCTGGAACCAGGCTGGGCAGGAGGGAGTACCCGTGCCAAAGACACTGCCGAGAACCAGCTGACGGTGAACAAGAGCCAATGGCACTACTGAGGACCTGCTGATGGTACTGGAACCCGGTTACTAAGCAGGAGGTACCTGTTGCAGAAAGCACTACCAAGGACCAGCAGACATTGCTGGAACTCGGATACCGAGTTGGAGGCACTTAAGCCAAAGGCACTGCCAAGAACCAGCTAACGGTGCTGGAACCCGGATGAGTAGCAGAAGCTACAAGAGCTAATGGAACTACCGAGGACCAGCTGACGGTGCTGGAACCTGGAGGGGCAGCACAAGGAACAAGAGCCAATGGCACTACCGAGGACCAGCTGACGGTGCTGTAACACGGTTACTTAGCAGGAGGTACCCGTGCCAGAAAGCACTATCAAGGACCAGCAGACGTTGCTGGAACTCGGATACCGAGAAGGAGTCACCTAAGCAAAAGGCACTGCGGAGAACCAGCTGACGGTACAGGAACCCGGATGGGTAGCAGAACGTACCCATGAAAAACAAAGTTGCAAGGCCACGAGCCGGCCGCAGTTACCGAAACCCACAGTCTTACAGCGGGTGCTTGTCCTATTGGCACTACGGAACCAGCCTTTATTGCCAGATCCCGCAGCCCACATAGGAAGCACCTTAACTGCAGGCACCATAGTGTTGGCTAACCCGACCGCAACACAACAGGACAACGTATTGGTGGCAAAGTGACGTTGACACTACCCGGAAACAGCTGGCGTGCTGGAACCAGGCTGGGCAGGAGGGAGTACCTGTGCCAAAGACAATTCTGAGCAGCAACTGGCGGTGTTGGAGCCCAGGGATTACAGTAGAAACAGAGTGTAGCCAGAGGCCTAATTGGAGCAAGTTTAAAATCTGGAGTAGTGTGAATGTGGACTGTTATGAATGAGTCACCAGAGGAGGAAAAAACAAAAATGCAAGCTAAGTCCAGAAAACCGGAGAGGTTGGTAGCTAGTGGATTGCAGACCCCTGATCCTATTCACAACAACTAACAGTAGCCGTGGAGCGTTCCTACGGTGGTCCTAGATGCCTCTTCACAGCAGGAGAACTAAATAAGCCTAAAGAAAGAAAGGGGAAATCTAAACTGCCCCAGAGCAGACCCCAAAGCAATAGACAGCCCGCAACAAGTATTGTCGGCGAAAACAGATGAAAACACAAACACAGACAGAAAGACAGGCAGAGCAAATGATGGGGCCCAACTAACTAGATAGGAAAGGACAGAAAAAATGCTGGCAGCAATCCGCAAAAACCCTACCAAAAATGTCCCACCACGTCTGATAGGAAAAACGGCCCTGAAGTCACTAGACTTCAAAATCCCTATATCAGCACTCCGATATATTCTGAAGACAGAGCAAAAGAGATTTAACCGATCAGGGACAAAAATGGAAGTTCAGCAGAGCCCCAGCCATGGCTGGCAGAACACAAAACTAGGTAAATCAGACAAAATCTCATGGAACAATAACAGAGCAAAACTTAGCTTTAGAAGACAGGAACTGAACAGGAGGCCAGAGCTTAGAGCAGAGAAATCACCAGCAACCCTACAGGGTGTCGGCTGCCTTATATCCACTCAGAGATTCCAGATGTCCAATCGCAATCCACCTGTACAGGTGACAGGTTTCACCCATCCAAATCAGTTTCACCACCTCCTTTCACCAGCAGAGGGAGTTCATCGGACATCAAAGGTGAACGAGAAAATGAGCTCACAACAGTGGACAGAGCAGACGAAATTGACGGACACACAGCAGGGGATCAGCTGACGTTACTGAACCCCACTAACACTGGATCATGTGTTTTTCTCTGTGCAGACGGCACGTCTGAGCAACAACTGGCGGTGTTGGAGCCCAGGGATTACAGTAGAAACAGAGTGTAGCCAGAGGCCTACATTAATTGGAGCAAGTTTAAAATCTGGAGTAGTGTGAATGTGGACAGAGCAGGCGAAATTGCCTGACACACAGCAGGGGATCAGCTGACGTTCCTGAACCCCACTAACACTGGAGCATGTGTTTTTCTCTGTGCAGACAGCACTTCTGAGCAACAACTGGCGGTGTTGGAGCCCAGGCTCATTCATGGAGTAGGCTAAGGCCTAATTGGAGCAAGTTTAATATCTGATGTTGGGATGAATGTGGAGGGAGCAGAAGATATTGCCGGACACACATAGCAGGGGAGCAGCTGGCGTTACTGAACCCCACTAACACAGGAGCTAGTGTTTTTCTCTGTGCAGACGGCACTTCTGAGCAGCAACTGGTGGTGTTGGAGCCCAGGGTCAATCATGGAGTAGGCTGAGGCCTACTTGGAGCAAGTTTAAAATCAGTTGTAGTGTGAATGTGGAGGGAGCAGGAGATATTGCCGGACACACAGCAGGGGAGCAGCTGACGTTACTGAACCCCACTAACACATGAGCTAGTGTTTTTCTCTGTGCAGACGGCACTTCAGAGCAGCAACTGGCGGTGTTGGAGCCCAGGGTCAATACCTTGATAAGAATGAAGTGATTAAACAGAGTCAACATGGGTTTGTAACTAATAAGTCATGTCAGACTAACTTAATTTCCTTCTATGACGGTATCACTGATTGGGTGGATCAAGGAAATGCTGTAGATATAGTATATCTTGACTTCAGCAAAGCATTTGACAAAGTCTCTCATACAATCCTTATTGAAAAAATTACTAAGTATGGAATGGACAAGGCAACTGTTAGGTGGATTCATAACTGGCTTAGTGATCGGACCCAAAGAGTGGTCGTAAATGGCTGCACATCCAGTTGGAAGAATGTCTCAAGTGGGGTACCACAGGGCTCTGTCCTAGGCCCTGTATTGTTCAACATCTTTATCAACGATTTAGATGAAGGAATTGAGGGTAAACTGATTAAATTTGCTGATGACACAAAGCTAGGAGGGATAGCTAATACTAGAGAAGAGAGAGAGAGGATTCAAAAAGATTTAAATAAACTGGAGAAGTGGGCAGCAACTAACAGAATGGTTTTTAACAGGGAGAAATGCAAAGTACTACATCTGGGCAATAAAAATGAAAAAAGCATATATAAAATGGGAGGAATAGGGCTAAGTGACAGCACATGTGAAAAAGACTTGGGTATACTAATAGATCACAGACTGAATATGAGTCAACAGTGTGATGCAGCAGCAAAAAAGTCAAATGCAATTCTAGGATGTATTAACAGAAGCATACAGTCTAGATCACGTGAAGTCATTATTTCCCTCTACTCCTCTTTGGTCAGACCTCATCTGGAATATTGTGTCCAGTTTTGGGCACCGCATTTTAAAAAAGACATCAACAAACTGGAGCAAGTTCAGAAAAGAGCGACCAGAATGGTGACCGGTCTGCAAACCCTGTCTTATGAGGAAAGGTTGCAGGATTTGGGAATGTTTAGTTTGCAAAAGAGAAGACTGAGAGGAGACTTAATAGCTGTCTACAAATATCTAAAGGGCTGTCACATTGTAGAAGGATCAACTTTATTCTCATTTGCACAAGGAAAGACTAGAAGCAATGGGATGAAACTGAATGGGAGGAGACACAGATTAGATATTAGAAAAAACTTTTTGACAGTTAGAGTGATCAATGAGTGGAACAGGCTGCCACGAGAAGTGGTGAGTTCTCCTTCAATGGAAGTCTTCAAACAGAGGCTGGACAGACATCTGACTGGGATGATTTAGCGAATCCTGCTTTGAGCAGGGGGTTGGACCAGATGGCCCAGGAGGTCCCTTCCAACTCTACGATTCTATGATTCTATGGAGTGGGCTAAGGCCTAATTGGAGCAAGTTTAATATCTGATGTTGGGATGAATGTGGAGGGAGCAGGAGATATTGCCGGACACACAGCAGGGGAGCAGCTGGCGTTACTGAACCCCACTAAAGCAGGAGCTAGTGTTTTTCTCTGTGCAGACGGCACTTCTGAGCAACAACTGGCGGTGTTGGAGCCCAGGGATTACAGTTCAGGTGGTAGAAACATGAACACAACAGGAGACCCGGATACTGTTGCCAACCAATTATTTATTCTGGAAGAGGACTGGCAAATTTCGGCAAGATCAAGGCCTTGTCCATTTTCAGAAAAGTAAGCCGGTCAACGTTATCGGAGGCTAGTCGCGTGCGACGGTCTGTTAGTACACTACCTGCGGCACTAAAGACGCGTTCTGATAATACACTAGCAGCAGGGCAAGCCAGCACCTCCAATGCATACTGGCTAAGTTCCGGCCATGTATCCAGCTTAGAGACCCAAAACTTGAAGGTGGAAGAGCCGTCTGGGAGTACACTGAGAGGGCAAGACTTGTAGTCTGTCACCATCTGACGGAAACGTTGCCTCCTGCTGACTGGAGCCGTCTGTGATGGTGTAGACATTTGTGGCGGGCACACAAAACTTTGCTACATTTGGGCCATACTGGTCTTGCCTTGTGCTCAGGCGCTGCCTCTGCTCCCTCTTTGTGCAGAGTTTCCTCCACTGCCTCGACGTACAGAGCTGCTTTGTAAAGCACTAACAGCACTGCTCTCGGGTGGAATGGAGAACATGATGGAATGCACCGGTGTGTCTTGGTACTCCCGCATTTTACGCTCCCGGTTCAACGGTGTTATGAGGCTTTGTAAGTTGTCCTGGTAGCAAGAATCTAGGAGGGTGTACACCCAATAGTCAGCTGTGTTGAGAATGTGGGCGATGCGGCGGTCGTTTCTCAGGCACTGCAGCATGAAATCAACCATGTGCTGCAGACTCCCAACTGGCAAAGAAACGCTGTCCCCTGCTTGAGGCGTCATCTCTGCCTGCTCTGCATCACCCCACCCTCGCTCTACATACTGACTACTAGAGCATTGTGTACCTTCCTCCTCTGGAGAGATGTCTTCTTCCTCCATTAACTCCTCCTCATCCTCCTCACAAAGTGTCCCCTGCCTAGGCCTTTGTGAGGAACCACGTTGCGCAGACTGTCCAGAAGAAGAAGGTATTGTGACTCCTCATCCTCCACCTCTTCCAAAACCTCCTCCCTTAGTGCTTGCAGTGTTTTTTGAAGCAGGCAGATAAGGGGGACAGTCATGCTGACTAGTGCATTATCTGCACTCGCCATCCGCGTGGAATCATCGAAGGCACGCAAAACGTGGCAGATGTCCTTCATAGAGGCCCACTCAGTGGTGGTGAAGTGTGAACGACACGCAGTGCGACTTGTTTGCGCCTGATGCAGCTGGTACTCCATTACTGCTGCCTGCTGCTCACACAACCGCTCCAACATATGTAACGTTGAATTCCACCTGGTGGGTAGGTCACATATGATGCGATGTTCCGGAAGGCAGAATCGGCACTGCAGAGCTGCAATGCATGATCTTGCCATGCTGGAACGCCGCAAGTGAGCACACTTTATGCGGACCTTGTGCAGCAGTGCATCAAGATCCGGATAGTCCCTCAAAAAACTCTGCACGACCAAGTTGAGCACATGTGCCAGACATGGGATGTGAGTGAGGTTGCCTAAGCCCAGAGCTGCCACCAGATTTCGGCCATTGTCACACACTACCAAGCCTGGCTGGAGATTCGCTGGCACAAACCACACGTCGCTCTCCTGCTTGATGGCATTCCAGAGCTCCTGCGCTGTGTGGCTTCGATTCCACAAAGAAATTAATTTCAGTACGGCCTGTTGACATTTGGACACGGCTGTGCTCATATCGGTCGTAACAGGAAAGCGTTCACGGGTCCATGTGGAGGTAGACCGTGATGGCTCCTGCAGCGCTGATTCTGAGGAACTCGAGTATGAGGAGGAGTCAATGTGTACAGACTGGATTCCTGCAATGCTTGGAGTTGGCAGAACACATACAGTGCCACTCTCAAGATCTGTACCCGGCTCCACAACATTTACTCAATGGGCAGTGAGGGAAAGGTATCGTCCCTGTCCATGGTTACTGGTCCACGCATCGGTGGTCAGGTGGACCTTGCTACTGACGGCGTTTAGTAGCGCATGTTTAATTTTTCCCTCCACATGCTTTTGCAGGGCAGGGATGGCTTGCCTGCTGAAATAAAAGTGGCTGGGCACATTGTATTGTGGGACTGCCAATGCCATGAAGTTACGGAAGGTGTCAGTCTCCACCAGCCTGAATGAGAGCATTTCAAGGGCCAATAGTTTTGCAATGCCAGCTATCAGAGCCTGTGCTCGGGGATGGTTTGCCGAGTATGGCCGCCTTTTCTCCCATGCCTGTGCTACCGATGGTTGTAGAGTTACCTAGGAGTGTGAGGATGACAGGGAACGTGGTGCTGTGGGTGTAATTACACTGGGTCTCTGTACAACAGTGCCAGAGGTTCTTCCATGGCGATCCTGTGAGGAAGCCGTACCAGCAGTGTGTGAGCAGGAGGAAGAGGCTACAACACGAGCTGAAGAGGTGGTAGGTGGTGCTGTAGGTTGGCCTAAGTCTTCAGTGTGTCTTTGTAACTCCACCACGTGCTTGGTCCGCACATGTTTCCACATATTTGTGGTATTGAAGTTGCTGACACTTTTCCCTCTTTTGACTTTCTGATGACACAGCTTGCATTTGACAAAGCAAATGTCATCTGCAACTGTGCCAAAAAAGGATCACGCACTGCAAGTTCTTGTAGCACCCGTTTTGGGTTTTGGAAGAGGAATGCTCCTAATGGGTGCCGAAGTGGAGGCTACAGGCAACCAAGTCTGCCCCCTCCCTCTCCCTCCTGTCTTGGCTGTTCGGGGAATCTCTTCCTCAGAGCTGCTCCCACCACCTTCCTGTTCCTCACGCCATGATGGGTCAAGGACCTAATCATCTACACTACCCACTTCAAACACCTGCTTCTCCTGGGTAGTCTCGCCAGCACAGTACGCACCAGAAAGTGGCACCTGAGTCTCATCATCAGATGGGTACTGAGGTGTGCTGACCATAGGCACTGTCCCACCCACCTCTTCAGATTCAGAGAGACAAAGCTGTTGCGCATCACTGCATACTCCCTCTTCTTCACATTCTAGAATGCTGCTTGGCTGGCCCCATCTTTCCAAGCCAACAGATTCAGAGAACAGAAGTAGAGAATGAGATGGCTCCTGTTCAGGGCTCTCTGACTTCCTGGGCAATTTGGCAGGTGGTGAAGAGACAGATGGTTGCTCTTCAGTGCTCTGGACCTGAGAGGATGTGGAAGAAATTGAAGTCGATGCGTTAGCTGCCATCCATCCGACAACGGCTTCAATTTGTTCCTCCCGCAGCAGTGGGGTACAGCGAGCTCCTACAAAACTGTGCATAAAGGACTGTTGCCTGTTAAAATTGGGGGATGCTGAGTCACTGGTGCCCGCAGCAGTCACAGAATCCCCACGTCCTCTTCCTGCTGAAACTCCACGCCCACGACCACGTGCCTTACTCCCTGCCTTCTTCATCTTGGTAGACTGCTAAAGATAGGCAGAAAAGTACTAAGGGCTTAGTGTGCTTATTCCTGAACAGCTGCTAACAGGTATAAGAAACATTAATTTTATAATGTGTGTGGACTACACTTTAATATGAGCTAATGTGGCCTACACAACTGTAAAGTGGAGTGTTTGGTGAACTTTATTTACGTGTTTTTTTTCAAAAAAACAAAAAGGATGTGACCAAAAATGTAAAAGCGATAGTATCACAAACTTTTTGGAGCTATTACAATGCAGGAGGGTAACCTACAATGCAATAGATGAGGCTCCAAAAAATAGGCTAATACTAATCTGGCTGGGGCTGCAGGGCACAAGCCAGCAAAAAGGCTCCTCTATCTACTCCTATATAGTGTTTGCAACCAATCTAGCTGGATACGGATGTAAGCACACTAATAGGAGAAATTCAGGAAAAGTAAGCAGCACTACAGCAAAAAAGGACAATGCATGAGGCAGTGACGCACGCTGAGCGGACTACAACCAGAGGTGGCTGCAGAACACACTACAGCGTGAGCTGCACTCACATACAGAGACGTCACAGACAGTGCAGAGAACTGTGCACTAGCACTGAAAGGCTGCAGAAAGGCTCCGCTTTCTACTCCTATATAGTGTTTGCAACCAATGTAGATGGATACGGATGGATGCACACTAATAGAAGTCAGTAAAAATGAGCAGCAATAAAAAAAAAAATACGTATGAGGCAGTGACGCACGCTGAGCGGCCTACAACCAGAGGTGGCTGCAGAACACTACAGCGTGAGCTGCACTCACACACGCAGACCTTGCAGACAGCTGTGAACAGCGCTGCAAAGCAAAAGAAAGCTTCACACAGGGGTTGCTAAAGTAGCCTGGGTAAAGCACAATATAGCAAATCGCTATCTCTAACTGTCCCTCCGAGTCAGAAGAGCAGCGTCCTGTCCCTAACTGAATTCACAGCAGAGTGAACCCAAAATGGCGGCGGCGGCTTTTATAGTGCATCATGACATCATTTCAGCAGCCAATCACAGCCATTGCATTAGTTAACATGCCTACATGCCTAACAGGATGTGCCCACACTTCTTAGAATTCCTCATTGGCTGAATGAAATCAAACTGGCTCATAGCATTATGGGAACTTCCGATTCCGGTATTCGATATGCTAAAAGTATCGGAACTCAGTATCGGAATTCTGATACCGCAAATATCGGCCGATACCCGATATTTGCAGTATCGGAATGCTCAACACTAGTCGCAAAGGTTGCTATCCTGCATGATGTGAAATCTCATAAGTTTCTCTTCAGCATGCTTAATCAGCAGGTACCAGGGTTTGGGGTTTTTTTGTGAGTAGGTGTAAGGCTGGTTTCACACTTGCGTTTTTTTGCGCTGTATTTTAGCGCTAAAAAACGCATGCGTTTTTTTCCTATATTTTGCATGGGATGCGCTTATGTGCGCATACACAAGCGTTTGTATACGTTTTTCCGCGCATGCGTTTTTTTGTGGTGTGCGCTCGGGCGCACAAAATGCATCCTGTTGCATTTTTGGGCATCCGACTTGCCTCAAAAAAACGCATGCGCGCGCAATGCATTTTTTTTACAGCAAGACACCCATTATAAGTCTATGGGTGCGCATATGTGCGCATTGGCATGCTCATCTATGCGTTTTTTTGCACATGCGTTTTTTTGTTGACCATTAGTTAGACAATGGAATTTAGGGGGTTTGAGTTAGGGTTAGTTAAGGGGGTTTAGGGTTAGGGTTTGGGTTAGGCTTAGTATGGTTTGGTTAAGGGTTAGGGTTTAGGGTTAGTTAGGGTTTAGGGTTAAGGTTTGGGTAGGGTTTGGTTAAGGGTTAGGGTTAGTATGGTTTGGTTAAGGGTTAGGGTTAGGGTCAGGGTTAGGGTTTGGTTAAGGATTAGGGTTAGGGTTAGGGTTAGGGTCAGGGTTAGGGTCAGGGTTAGGGTTAGGGTCAGGGTTAGTAAAGTCATGGTTTCGGTTAGTGTGAGGGGCCAACTAATGTTGGAAAAAAACGCAAACGCGGTAAAAACGCACTAAAAACGCATACAAACGCATAAAAACACTGCGTTTTTTTCATGCATGTTCATAAAAATGCTTGAAAAAAACGCAGCATTTGTATGCGTTTGTATGCGTTTTTTCTATGCGTTTTTTTTCGGGAAAAACGCGCTGCAAAACAAAGCAAGTGTGAAAGTAGCCTAAGAGATGGGCGTGACGCCTACTCATCATATCTACACCTCAAGGGTGTGGTTGGTGGGAGTTAAATGTCCAGCTGCTTTTTTTCTCTTGTGTGTGTTTGGAGGCAGGAAGTCTCCAGGCTCAGGTGGTGGGAGTTGCAGTGTGTTTGTCCCAGAAGGCTGGAGCCATACTGGGGAGAGCTTTTATATGGACTTTTTATTTTCATTTGTGCCAGAAAGGCTGTTTTGTGTTACTTTTTTGGATTTATGGTTTATAAAGCAAGAAACCACCCAGAGACTTAAATATCAAGTGTTCCTGTGTCTACCTCGGGGAGCAGCTGAGTGAGCCGATCTACCACACTACTCAGATCGATGATAATTCAAGATGCAGTGACAACACTGGAAGTCAATAGGAGAATAGCTATGAGCAAATGTATTGCCAAATTTTTTACACTAAGGCCGGGGTCACACTTGCAACTGCAATGGGAGAAACTTGCTCGAGTCTTTCGCTTCAATACCCGATTCTGCCGCTGGCACTCGGTACCGGAGTGTGCGGTTGCATGTATTTCTATGCAACTGAGCGCTATGTTCCCGAGTGCTGGTGGTAGTGCCGGTTTTGATGCGAGAGACTCGTGTGAGTTTCTCGCATAGCAGTTGCAAGTGTGACCCTGGCCTAAGGTTCAGATATGGCTTTATAAGCCAATTTTATTTCAAAGTACAAAATTAATGGATCAGTATGATTGCGTACACTTTTGTAAATTATAACATACAAAGGTTAAGTACATATAAAGATTAAGTACATATACTCACATCATCACCAAGGATCTTTTAAACATATAAAGATTAAGTACATATACTCACATCATCACAAAGGATCTTTTAAACATCATCCGTCAGGAATATCAGAGAAGCAACACCAAGGAGAAACCCTGGAAAATTCCCAACACTGCATGGGCGTCCCCACTTATGCAGGTATCACAACACTGTGCACGTATAAGTACAGGTACCCAACTTTCTGCTTCTGTCTTAGACATGTTTCTCTGGCCTTAAATAGTATTTACACTGTGTAACTCTGGTTCAGCCTCGCCCTCTAGTGGCAAGCTTTTGGGATAAGATGGATCAGAGATAAGAGGCAAACATTAGACAATGGAGCAATAAATCCACAGAGTATAAAAGCTCCCAATAATTATATAAATCCACAACAGACAGAGGTTAAATAAACCTCCATGTTTTACAATAACAAACACGAAACATAGAGAAACAGAACTATTTGTGAGGTAAAAGCTTTCAGACAATGAAGTGAACAGCCCTCAAGATTGTGTCACTATGAACATTGTCTGTCTGTAAATGTATGACCAGCATTGCTTCTCTGTCATGGTCTGAATGCCTTCTGTATATTTCAATATGGCCACAAAATATCTATTTTTATATTCACACTACAGCAAATCAACAATGAAGTCCCTGGACAAGGTCTTCAAATTGAGGAACATTTCACTGGAGACAAAGACATGGCTCATACATAGTTTGATCTTTTCTTTGGTAATATATGGATGCGAAACCTGGACGATAAAGAAACAAGTATTGTAGCCATGACAGGGCCAAGCAAACTGTTACACCCAACCATGACACTTGTGGATTTGTGGACCCACTGTACCACATGGCCTCGACTTACCCAGGAGCTGACATAATTAAGCAGCTACCTTGGTGTTCACTGGAGCCTCTAGTGGTTTGGTCAGGCTTGTGCGGTAGGTAGCCACCAGGTATCACTCCTGGGCAGAACCAGATACTGCACATGCTGACCCCAGGGGTTTGGCCACTCATCGACTGGGGGAAAACGTTCATGCACTTCATGCACTGGCCGCCCTGAGACCAGAGGACTTTGGGAACAAGACTGGCTGCGTTGACACCAGGGGACTTTGGGTACTGGGCTGGCCACATCAGGACCAAGGAACAATGTTCAGGGACTAGCTGCTTTGAAACTAGGAGACAAGGTTCAGGTACTGGCCACTATGTGACTAGGGGATGATGTTCAGGCAATGACAGCTCCGGGACCAGGGGACCTCAGAACTCACTATATTATGAATGAGTCACCGTAGGAGGCAAAAACAGAAATACTAGCTAAGTCCAGAAAACCAGAGAAGTTGGCAGCTGTCGGATTGCAGACCCCTGAACCTAACAACAACAACTAGCAGTAGCCGTGGGTGTTCCTACGGTGCCCTAGACCCCTCGATCACAGCCGGAGAACTACATAGCCTAAAGACAGAAAGGGAAATCTAAACTGCCCCAGAGCAGACCCCAAAGCAATAGGCAGCCCCCAACATATAATGACGGTGAAGCAAGATGAAAAAACACTCACACAGATAGAAAGATAGGCTGAGCAAATGATGGGGCCCAAGCTAACTAAATAGGACAGAATAGAAAAGCTGCTCTCTGCAATCCGCCAAAACCCTCTCAAAAACAAGAGCCAACAGACTGATAGGGAAAAAAGCCCTGAAGACGCTAGGCTTCAAAAAGACTATATCAGTACTCAGGTATTATCTGAAGACAGAGCAAAAAGGAATTCAGCTCACCCAGCAGGGAAAGGCAGAAATCCAGAAAAACAAGGCAAAACAAAACCAAAACACAAATGCAAAAAGTAGAGCAGAAAAGTTAGCTTTTGAGGAGCAGGAATCAGACTGGTCTCCAAGAATCCATCAGAGTAATCACCCGCAAGGCAGAAGGGCGTCGGCTGCCTTATATCCAGTCAGCAATCCCAGTCACCCAGTCATCATCATTCTGCTCAGGTGCTTTGTAATCAGCCTCACTACCTTCCCTCACCAGAAGAGGGAGTTCATCAGACCTCAATGGTGAAGGGGAAAATGAACTCACAACATCACTAGCAGTACACCCTACTGATTAATGATTGCACACATTGCTTGGCAACTCCCTAGGGGAGAAGGAGTCTTCTATATTAGATTCCTCCCTGCTATTGGCTGGGAGACATCTTGCAGGTGTACTACTAATGCTAATTGCCTCTCATCAACAAGCTGAGGGCATTTAGCAAAATGCATATGCTATCCCTTTAAGACCAGGGAAGTGTGTACACACAGAAATCAGGAGGCAGGAGCAGGAGAATGATGGGGACCATATCGAGGGCCAGGGCGTTGAGTAAGCCAGTGTTTCTGTAATGACTGTACGGAAAGAGAAGGGGACACTATGCAGGGGCAACAGTAGCAGTGCTCCAACAAGACAGAAGTAGAATCAACACCTTTGGTGGTGGAGAAGAATGTTATCAAAACCATGGATGGCAAGAACAAAGAAATCAAGCCAGACATGTCACTCAAAACAAGGATCAACAAGCTATGTCTTGCCTACTTTGGACACATCATAGGAAGAGAGCAATCACTGGTGGAAGAATATAAGGAGCAAAGAGAAGAAGAAAACCGTCAATCCGATGGTTTGATGCTATATAGATTATAGTGGAGAAGACCATGGTGGGCCTATCTAGGCTTGCACAAGATCAGTCTTCCTATAGAGCGTTCATCCATCAAGTCACCATGGCTCGAATTTGAGCCATATGCTGTTAAATAAGAAATAAAATAATAATAGTCATGGGGCCATAAAGAACAGGTGTACTTACTGATATTATGTGACTAATCATGTGACACTTTATTTGTGCACAGGGGAACCTTATTCATCTAATTATGTGAATTCTGAATTTTATTGAATTGACTAGATCTTACTAAGGGCTTTCAAAATCCGATTTGTAATATAACGAAGCAGGCAAATACAGAGAGGAATGAGAGCACTGATTCCCTGTTCCTTCACACAGAGATCAGATTTGCATTAAAGAGTATCCCTCATTTTAATTTGTTTCATAAATCAATAATACATGTGAAAATAAGAACATTTGTAAAGTATCTTATCAGAGAAATCAGCTTCTTTCTTATCTAATCTTTCATTCAGAAAATTCTAAATTCTAGGGCAAAATTTGTCTTCAGTGAACACAGATTTTTCCTCTTGTTGAGATGACAATTGGTGCTCACAAAGATCTATGGAAAACTGTAACTGTTGTTTTAGGAGAACTTGCAGCTGAATGTATGTGTCCTCTGGCTCCTCCCTACATAGAATTTGTAAAGCGCCAACTGTCATCTCCTATCTCAGTAATGGGAACTTCTGTCTTTACTGACCACAGATTTTGTCTATAAATTGAAAGTGAAAGATCAGTCCTAGAGGAGAAAGAAACCGTCAAAGTTGCTTATTTTAATGTGTGCTATTGATTTATTAAATAGAGATTAAAACGATAGTTCCTCTTTAGGCAGTATGGTCGTGCTTGACCAATGTCACTTTATTCAATCGACTATTCCCATAGAGGTACATAGCTGTGTGTACATCACATGGTCAGACTATTTGCCCTTAATTATTATGTACAGTATATGACTGCATTATTTATGTCTATTATGCTCATGTGTATGGTAGGTTTGCCCTAGGTACGAACTGTTGCCCTGGGGTCCATGAGCCCGTAGCTATTCCTATATCAACTTATGAGAATAAACAAAACTTAAGTAATCGACAGAACAGGCAATTTGCTCAAGGGGTCTGAAAATTTACATTGAGTGTGTCTGACCAAGAATTGGATGTTAAAAAAAAAATGTCAGTAATTTTTAATATCGTTCTTATTAAGCTTTCTTTCTGGGGGAGCACATTTTGTAATTAGCAGACCATTTCTTAACATTCTCATTTTATGTATTCATGAGCTTTGAAAAATTCAACAGATGGGAAAAAAATCATCAAGGGTGGTCAGGCCATTCTGAACCACAGTGCTTTACTTTATAAAAATCATCCTTAATAGAAAACCTCCAAAGGATTCCATAATGGTATATTTAAACAGTGAAAAAGCAAAGTTAATTTGCAATGAAAATTAGTTTTTTTGAGTCAACTACTTTAGCTTTATGCACAGCTTACGCTAGACGGTGAATTATAAGCTCGGTACATGATGCTGAAGGGCACAGACAAATAGCTAGGGTATTATAATAAGAAGAGTGAAAAAAAACAAACTTTCAGAGTTATTTTATTTCAATTAGCAGGAACTTCTGGAAAACTTGAAATACTGGAGATTCTGAAAAAGAAGTCTCATATTTGAACAGCAGTAGTATTTCCTCACACTAGCCAATTTGGTCCTATTTTCAAAGTTATGCAGCTTCTTTATCCAATTTGTTCCGGGGATACATTACTTTAGTTCCCCACTTCCTCAAAAAGTAAAGTACTGCTTTATTTTCGTCCCGTGATCTTATTGGGAGGTCACTTGGTATTCAATCCATCATGTATAAAGGTTTTGATACTTATTGGTTCTGTGCATTTGTGGGATATCTATATGGCAACAGTATTACATACTAAAATGCTCAAATATTGTACAAATTTCTGAGTCCTAAGTGGGACATTATTGTCCAATGGTCAAGTGCCACGGGCAATCTTTGATGTCTAGTGGTTTTATATGAACATGTAAGCCATGTTATGGGATTCAGTGGATTTTTACCAAGTTACATAAGAACTGCTTTGTTCTAATACATAGTAAAATTCACTCCTTAAAATATTTATGGAGTTAACTCTCTCTGTCTCTCCTGTAGAGTGTAAGTTTTTATTATCAGCAGCATCATCTCTCTATCTCCTTTAGAGTGTAAGCTTTTATAATCAGCAGCATCATCTCTCTATCTCCTGTAGAGTGTAAGCTTTTATGGTCAGCAGTCGAGTTGAGCGAAACGGGTCGAACAATTTCAAAAGTCGCCGACTTTTGGCAAAGTCGGGTTTCATGAAATGAAACCCGACCCTAGGATGAGGTCGGCCACGAGGTCAGCGACTTACGCGCCAAAGTCGCGTTTCAAAAGTTTGTTTAGCGCTCTTTTTCAGCCAATCAGGATCCACGGACACTGTGGGCAACGTGATGACATAGGCAGGGGTCGCCACCATCTTTCAGAAGGGCATGCAAGTGATTGGCTTGCTTTGGTGGGTGTCACAGGGGTTATAAAAGGGCGTGCACGCCGACTGCCATCTTACTTCTGCCGATCTTAGCATAGGGAGAGGTTGCTGATTCTGTAGGGAGAGCGTTAGGCAGGGAAGAAGACAAAAAAACTGCTTCTGCTGCTAGCGATTTTGCCTGTGCAACACACCAGTCACTGTGTGTGCAGTGCAAGGGGAGGCTATATTGTGGTGGATCAGCGGTGTTGGTTGTTAGGCTGCCTTCTAAGGCTTCCTGACAGCTGCATTGCTGTTTCCCCACTGCTCTGCAAACTGCTTTTTTAAAAGCAATCCCAATTTTTTTTTTGTCCTGCTAAGGTACTGAGCGTGCATTTATTCACACCATACAGTGGTGTACGCTCCTCACACAGTACCGTGTAACGGCTGTTATCACAGCCACAGTGAAGCTATCTGTGTGTCACTGTGGAAGGATAAGTGGAGGACTTGTTCCGTTCTTACAGACCTACACTCTAGGGAGATTCCTATTCTGCCCAATTCTACAATTCACTTTTTTCACAGATGTGCCATCGAGCCTGTGACATAGCGCTCTGATATTCAGTGGGCCTCACACAATCCAAAAGTGTCCAGTGTCCACAAGTGTCTGCAGAAATTCAAAATCTCCCTTATCCTGTAGTCACTTTTTTCACACCTGCTGCATCGAGCCTGTGACATAGCGCTCTGATATTCATTGGGCCTCACACAATCCAAAAGTGTCCAGTGTCTGCAGAAATTCAAAATCTCCCTTATCCTGTAGTCACTTTTTTCACACCTGCTGCATCGAGCCTGTGACATAGCGCTCTGATATTCATTGGGCCTCACACAATCCAAAAGTGTCCAGTGTCCACAAGTGTCTGCAGAAATTCAAAATCTCCCTTATCCTGTAGTCACTTTTTTCACACCTGTGCCATCGAGCCTGTGACATAGCGCTGTGATATTCAGTGGGCCTCACACAATCCAAGTGTCCAGTGTCCACAAGTGTCTGCAGAAATTCAAAATCTCTCTTATCCTGTAGTCACTTTTTTCACACCTGTGCCATCGAGCCTGTGACATTGCGTTGTGATATTCAGTGGGCCTCACACAATCCAAGTGTCCAGTGTCCACAAATGTCTGCAGAAATTCAAAATCTCCCTTATCCTGTAGTCACTTTTTTCACACCTGTGCCATCGAGCCTGTGACATAACGCTGTGATATTCAGTGGGCCTCACACAATCCAAGTGTCCAGTGTCCACAAGTGTCTGCAGAAATTCAAAATCTCCCAGAAATTCAAAATCTCCCTTATCCTGTAGTCACTTTTTTCACACCTGTGCCATCGAGCCTGTGACATAGCGCTGTGATATTCAGTGGGCCTCACACAATCCAAGTGTCCAGTGTCCACAAGTGTCTGCAGAAATTCAAAATCTCCCTTATCCTGTAGTCACTTTTTTCACACCTGCTGCATCGAGCCTGTGACATAGCGCTCTGATATTCATTGGGCCTCACACAATCCAAAAGTGTCCAGTGTCTGCAGAAATTCAAAATCTCCCTTATCCTGTAGTCACTTTTTTCACACCTGCTGCATCGAGCCTGTGACATAGCGCTTTGATATTCATTGGGCCTCACACAATCCAAAAGTGTCCAGTGTCCACAAGTGTCTGCAGAAATTCAAAATCTCCCTTATCCTGTAGTCACTTTTTTCACACCTGTGCCATCGAGCCTGTGACATAGCGCTGTGATATTCAGTGGGCCTCACACAATCCAAGTGTCCAGTGTCCACAAGTGTCTGCAGAAATTCAAAATCTCTCTTATCCTGTAGTCACTTTTTTCACACCTGTGCCATCGAGCCTGTGACATAACGCTGTGATATTCAGTGGGCCTCACACAATCCAAGTGTCCAGTGTCCACAAGTGTCTGCAGAAATTCAAAATCTCCCAGAAATTCAAAATCTCCCTTATCCTGTAGTCACTTTTTTCACACCTGTGCCATCGAGCCTGTGACATAGCGCTGTGATATTCAGTGGGCCTCACACAATCCAAGTGTCCAGTGTCCACAAGTGTCTGCAGAAATTCAAAATCTCCCTTATCCTGTAGTCACTTTTTTCACACCTGTGCCATCCAGTCTGTGACATAGCGCTGTGATATTCAGTGGGCCTCACACAATCCAAGTGTCCAGTGTCCACAAGTGTCTGCAGAAATTCAAAATCTCCCAGAAATTCAAAATCTCCCTTATCCTGTAGTCACTTTTTTCACACCTGTGCCATCGAGCCTGTGACATAGCACTGTGATATTCAGTGGGCCTCACACAATCCAAGTGTCCAGTGTCTACAAGTGTCTGCAGAAATTCAAAATCTCCCTTATCCCGTAGTCACTTTTTTCACACCTGCTGCATCGAGCCTGTGACATAGCGCTGTGATATTCAGTGGGCCTCACACAATCCAAGTGTCCAGTGTCCACAAGTGTCTGCAGAAAATCTAAATCTCCCTTATCCTGTAGTCACTTTTTTCACACCTGTGCCATCGAGCCTGTGACATAGCGCTGTGATATTCAGTGGGCCTCACACAATCCAAGTGTCCAGTGTCCACAAGTGTCTGCAGAAATTCAAAATCTCCCAGAAATTCAAAATCTCCCTTATCCTGTAGTCACTTTTTTCACACCTGTGCCATCGAGCCTGTGACATAGCGCTGTGATATTCAGTGGGCCTCACACAATCCAAGTGTCCAGTATCCACAAGTGTCTGCAGAAATTCAAAATCTCCCAGAAATTCAAAATCTCCCTTATCCTGTAGTCACTTTTTTCACACCTGTGCCATCGAGCCTGTGACATAGCGCTGTGATATTCAGTGGGCCTCACACAATCCAAGTGTCCAGTGTCCACAAGTGTCTGCAGAAATTCAAAATCTCACAGAAATTCAAAATCTCCCTTATCCTGTAGTCACTTTTTTCACACCTGTGCCATCGAGCCTGTGACATAGCGCTGTGATATTCAGTGGGCCTCACACAATCCATAAGTGTCCAGTGTCCACAAGTGTCTGCAGAAAATCTAAATCTCCCCTGTCCTATAGACACCTTGTACCTTGTTTTACATTACTATATAGTTTGTAGGATTTTGTCTACATTTCTACCAAAAATGAGGAAGGCTGGTGGAAGAGGCCGTGGAATTGGGCGGGGGTTGGCAGCTGGTAATGATGGTGTTGGTGGTGGATCTGATGGTAGTGGCAAAAGCAAAATAGGACCGAATGCAGGAGGTGTTGAGCCTGCGTCATTGTCTGGCTCCATAAGGCTTCGAAGGCTTAGTTTTCTAGGAGTTGGCAAACCGCTTTTAACGCCAGAGCATCAGGAAAAAGTTTTGTCTTACATTGCTGACTCAGCCTCCAGCTCTATCGCCTCCTCTTCTGAAGTTGTAAAAAGTAAAAGCACTGAGTCGTCATTGGAGGCTCATGTTCATGAACCACACCTTTCCTTGTGTCCTTCACCACAACCAAGATTGAAGGATGACGCAGGCCATACTACTGATTACTCCATGGAGCTGTTTTCACATACCATGCCTGGATTATCAAGTGAAATGATGAATTACCCAGGCCAAGATGAATCTGACATGGAGTGCACTGATGCACAGCCGCTGTTAGATGATTCTGCTGGTACATTCACTCAGAGCACTACATTGTCCTCGCAGTGTACAGAGCCAGATTCTGACCCTGATGAGACTCAGGTGCCCCTTCCCGCACACTATACCACCATACACGGTGACACAGAGGAAGGTGCACATGACATTGAAGAGGAGGTGATGGATGACCCAGTTGTTGACCCAGATTGGCATCCATTGGGGGAAGAGGGTGCTGCTTCCAAAAGCTCAGATGAGGAGCATCCACAGCAGACATCAACATCCCAACAGCTGTTATCTGGCAGGCCCGGAGCACTCCAAAGACAGGTTCCAAAAATCAAAAGAGTTGCTGGACAGCTTGTCCAGAGGGTCAAAACATCACAGCGTGCTAGGCCGCAAAATGTCTGCCAAAGTAGGAAGATTGCAGTGTGGCACTTTTTTGAACAAAATCCTCATGATCAGGCCAAGGTTATCTGTAAGAAGTGTGCAAAGACCTTTAGCCGAGGGAAAAATCTGAAAAATTTGAATACCAGTTGCATGCTTAGACATTTAACCAGCATGCACTTGCAAGCGTGGACACAACACCAAACCTCAAGTGCCACATGTGCAACTGATCACAAAGAAGGTAGTCAGCAACGCTACATTGTTTCCCCCACTGTAAGCCCACCGGTTAGCACAGCAGCAAATGTTGAGGTGTCGTTGCAAGGCCACAGCAGTCAGGGAATCCCACTGTTATATCAACGAAATACTGAATCTAGGCCATCAGAAAGAACACCAACTCCATCACCATCATCAACCCTCTCTCAGTCCGCCCTGTCCACCGCTACTTCCACCATATGCAGCTCTCAAGTCCAGCTCACCCTCCCAGACACTATGAGTAGGTCAAGAAAGTACTCAGTCTCTCATCCGTGTACACTGGGTTTGAACGCCCACATTGCCAAACTAATCTCGTTTGAGATGATGCCCTATCGGTTGGTGGAAAGCGCAGCTTTCCGCGAACTCATGGCCTATGCAGTACGACGCTATGACCTACCCAGTCGCCACTTCTTCTCTCGCAAAGCCATCCCAGCCCTCCACCATCATGTGAAAGACCGCATTGTCCATGCACTCAAGCAGTCAGTGAGCGGAAAGGTGCACCTCACAACTGATGCATGGTCCAGTCGGCATGGCCAGGGCCGTTACGTGTCCATCACTGCGCACTGGGTTAATGTGGTGGATGCAGGGTCCACAGGGGACAGCGGTGGTGGGACAGTGCTGCCTAGCCCACGGTATAGGAAACAGTTGGCTGTAGGCGTTCCACCCTCCTCCTCCTCCAGAAGCGAAAGCTCATCCACAGAGCGCAGTCGTACGAGCACTCCATCTGCAGCTGCCACTGTTGCACACGAGGTGTCCCCCTATCGAGCAGCTAGTGGAAAGCGTCAGCAGGCTGTGTTGCAGATGATGTGATTGGGCGACAGACACACCGCCGAGGTGCTGGCCGAGTACTTGAAGCGACAAACTGAGTCATGGCTGGGCAGTGTACATCTTGAGGCAGGCAAGGTAGTTAGTGATAACGGCCGTAATTTTGTGGCAGCCATAGCCCTTTCAAAACTCAGCCACATACCTTGCTTGGCTCACACCTTGAACCTGGTGGTGCAGTGCTTCCTCAAAAATTATCCGGAGTTAACAGCCCTGCTCCATAAGGTGCGAAGACTGTGCGCGCACATCCGCCGGTCGCCTGTGCACTCCGTTCGAATGCAGAAGCTGCAGCGATTGCTCCACCTTCCCAACCACCGCCTCATTATCGACATTGCAACAAGGTAGAACTCCACCCTGCACATGGTGGAGCGGCTGTGCGAGCAGAGGCAGGCCATAATGCATTTGTGGGAGGATACACGGCCAGGCACTTTGAGAGCAGACATGGAGTTGACAGGTGTGCAGTGGTCGAAGCTGAAAGACCTCTGTAAAGTCCTTCAGTGTTTTGAGGAATGCACACGGCTGGTAAGCGCAGACGACGCCATCCTAAGCATGAGCATCCCACTTATGCGTCTGCTCATGCAAACTTTGACGCACGTTAAGGAGCAGGCGTCTGCAGCCAATGTTGACGAGGAGGAAGAGGTGGAGGGAATCCTTGATGACATTCAGCCATTGTCTGCTCAGGGCCTCTCCTGGACGAGTTGGAGGAAGAAGAGGAGGATGATGATGGGGATGATTACTTAGGGGAGGAGGATGCATCTCGTGGGGCAAGTGAAAATGTTGGCGTGGCAAGGTCTGGTACAGGGTTTGTGCGTGACTGGAGGGATGTGGATTTGCCAGAAAGTGCTCCTCCAACCAGCACTCGCAGTGCATCATTGACACCGGGAACATTGGCCCACATGTCAGATTATGCCTTGCGGATCCTAAAAAGGGACCCCCGCATTGCCAAAATGATGAACGATGACGACTACTGGTTGGCCAGCATCCTGGATCCACGCTATAAAGGCAAATTACAAAACATCATGCCACAGGAGAACCTTGACCTAATATTGGCTAATAAACAAGCAACTCTGGTAAATCGGTTGCTTGAGGCATTCCCAGCACACAGCAGCGGTGATGGTTCTCACATGAGCCGTACGGGCCGGGGGCAGCTTGGCAGAGGTGTTCATGGTGCACACAGCAGAAGTGGCGTTGGAGACAGGGGTTTCATGACAATGCTGTGGACTGATTTTTCAAGTACCGCTCACACAACTGGTAAAACAGCATCGATGGAAAGTGACAGGAGACAGCAGTTGTCAACTATGGTTACAAACTACTTTTCCTCCCATATCGATGTTCTCCCACACAGGTCATTCCCCTTTGACTATTGGGCTGCTAATCTGGACACCTGGCCTGAATTGGCCCAATATGCCTTACAGGAGCTCGCTTGCCCAGCTGCAAGTGTGCTATCGGAAAGAGTCTTCAGTGCAGCTGGATCAATCCTGACAGAAAAAAGGACCCGTCTATCAACCCAAAATGTGGATGATCTAACCTTCATTAAAATGAACCATGCATGGGTTTCCAAGGATTTTGTCCCACCTTCCCCTGATGACACATAGGGTGACAGAAAAATGGCTTGCTTTGGTCCACCTCTTCCTGGGACTTGACCTATTTCGCCTTTTGCATCAGCTGAATGTCCAACATCAACATATGCCACTTTCTAAAACTCCCTAACTGTGCTGCCTCCCCCCCATGGCCGGGATCACCACCTAGCGCACGATACCGTGCGAGTGCCGTTTCCCTGAACAGGTGGGTAGGCCGACTCTTGGGCGCGGGCACTGGCACAGGGTCCCTCATAGTGCAATCAAGTGTCTCTGACGGTGGTGGTGCACACCCGCCGTCAGACACACCGCCGTACTATGAGGGGCCCAGTGCCAGTACCGACGCCCACGAGTGGGCCCCCCTTGCTTGGGCAGGGCCCCAGCATTTGCAATCTTTACCTCTCCCTGCTCCTCCGCTGTGTAGTCTGGGCCGTCAAATCAATACTGTGCCTGACACCGTCTGAGCCTGCCTCCTGATGTATAGACATATCTTTTGAATGTGTACGCTATCCATACATGTTATCCGGGGATACGGTACCCTTTCTCACCTTTGTGCAATCACTTGCAAGCCATACTGGGCCTAACACCGTCTGCGCCTGCCTCCTGATGTATAGACATATCTTTTGAATGTGTACGCTATCCATACATGTTATCCGGGGATACGGTACCCTTTCTCACCTTTGTGCAATCACTTGCAAGCCATACTGGGCCTTACACCGTCTGAGCCTGCCTCCTGATGTATAGACATATCTTTTGAATGTGTACGCTATCCATACATGTTATCCGGGGATACGGTACCCTTTCTCACCTTTGTGCAATCACTTGCAAGCCATACTGGGCCTTACACCGTCTGAGCCTGCCTCCTGATGTATAGACATATCTTTTGAATGTGTACGCTATCCATACATGTTATCCGGGGACACGGTACCCTTTCTCACCTTTGTGCAATCACTTGCAAGCCATACTGGGCCTAACACCGTCTGAGCCTGCCTCCTGATGTATAGACATATCTTTTGAATGTGTACGCTATCCATACATGTTATCCGGGGATACGGTACCCTTTCTCACCTTTGTGCAATCACTTGCAAGCCATACTGGGCCTAACACCGTCTGAGCCTGCCTCCTGATGTATAGACATATCTTTTGAATGTGTACGCTATCCATACATGTTATCCGGGGATACGGTACCCTTTCTCACCTTTGTGCAATCACTTGCAAGCCATACTGGGCCTTACACCATCTGAGCCTGCCTCCTGATGTATAGACATATCTTTTGAATGTGTACGCTATCCATACATGTTATCCGGGGATACGGTACCCTTTCTCACCTTTGTGCAATCACTTGCAAGCCATACTGGGCCTTACACCATCTGAGCCTGCCTCCTGATGTATAGACATATCTTTTGAATGTGTACGCTATCCATACATGTTATCCGGGGATACGGTACCCTTTCTCACCTTTGTGCAATCACTTGCAAGCCATACTGGGCCTTACACTGTCTGAGCCTGCCTCCTGATGTATAAACATATCTTTTGAAAGTGTACGCTATCCATACATGTTATCCGGGGATACGGTACCCTTTCTCACCTTTGTGCAATCACGTGCAAGCCATACTGGGCCTAACACCGTCTGAGCCTGCCTCCTGATGTATAGACATATCTTTTGAATGTGTACGCTATCCATACATGTTATCCGGGGATACGGTACCCTTTCTCACCTTTGTGCAATCACTTGCAAGCCATACTGGGCCTTACACCGTCTGAGCCTGCATCCTGATGTATAGACATCTTTTGAATGTGTACGCTATCCATACATGTTGTCCGGGGATACGGTACCCTTTCTCACCTTTGTGCAATCACTTGCAAGCCATACTGGGCCTTACATCGTCTGAGCCTGCCTCCTGATGTATAGACATATCTTTTGAATGTGTACGCTATCCATACATGTTATCCGGGGATACGGTACCCTTTCTCACCTTTGTGCAATCACTTGCAAGCCATACTGGGCCTTACACCGTCTGAGCCTGCCTCCTGATGTATAGACATATCTTTTGAATGTGTACGCTATCCATACATGTTATCCGGGGATACGATACCCTTTCTCACCTTTGTGCAATTACTTGCAAGCCATATTGGGCCTTACACCGTCTGAGCCTGCCTCCTGATGTATAGACATATCTTTTGAATGTGTACGCTATCCATACATGTCATCCGGGGATACGGTACCCTTTCTCACCTTTGTGCAATCACTTGCAAGCCATACTGGGCCTTACACCGTCTGAGCCTGCCTCCTGATGTATAGACATATCTTTTGAATGTGTACGCTATCCATACATTTTATCCGGGGATACGGTACCCTTTCTCACCTTTGTGCAATCACGTGCAAGCCATACTGGGCCTAAAACCGTCTGAGCCTGCCTCCTGATGTATAGACATATCTTTTGAATGTGTACGCTCTCCATACATGTTATCCGGGGATACGGTACCCTTTCTCACCTTTGTGCAATCACGTGTAACCCATACTGGGCGTGAGAACGGCTGGCGAGCTTTTAAGCAAGCTACAGCACCTGTGGTTTGCACACGTAAGTTTTTCATTTTTTTCAGGAATGACGGTTAGGCCTAATTCCGGAACTGCGGTTGACCTACACTAACTGGGAAATAATCGTTCGCGAGTAATAATTGTAATCAGTGATCCCCATCACTAACGTTGTTCAGCGGGTTATCTGCACCTGTAAGCCACAAACGCTGGCCTTTTCAGTGTAGCGGACATGCAGCCACGGACATGTAAGGGCATGACACACCAGTTATTGGCTTATCTCATATGCCAGAGCCTCACGTGTCCCTCTAGTAAGCCGGACTCGCACCGCAGGGCATGACGGAGTCTCGTTCGTTAACGGAATTAAGCTTGCAATGTGTGCATCTGTTCTGTAGCTGGCATGGTTGAGGTTGCCCGTGTTGAGTCAAATTACGCCGTAGGCTCCACTCCTGGTGGAACCCTTCTGGACATTCCTTTAAGGTTCAGCTTTGCAACCATACTGCCCACGTAAAACAAACACTTTGCCTTCATGAACGCTGTTTGGAGGGTCATGACTCGTGGGAATAACGCCGGCCAATCAGTTAACCTGCTAGAGAGATCCTTCGTTGCTCCCAAGCATGACATCACACTCCCTAGGAGGAAGGTAATGCCACTGTGGCGACCGTACTCCTGGGGGCGACACAAGTGCACTGATGCCCAGCCACTGCTCGATGAATCTGCTGGTACATTGACCAAGACCACTACATTCCCCTCGCACGCTACCCGGCCTGAATCTGACCCTGATGAAACTCAGGTTACCCTTCCCATATACAGTTCCATCTTACACGGTGACAAAGAGGAAGCTGCAGATGAAAGTGCAGGTTCGGCCCACCCGCCATCAGACACACCACCGTACTATCAGGGGCCCTGTGCCAGTGCCGTCGCCAACGAGTGGGCCCCCCCTGCTTGCTCAGGATCACAGCAATTGCAAGGTTGAAATACTGTGCAGTGAGATGGAAGATGGGGACGACGAGGAGTCCAGACTAGTACAGGGATTCCCTAGCGAGAAGACTTATTTCATTGTTTTCAATGTTGGGACAGCAATTTTTGGGGAGCACTATACTCTGGAGAATGATAGATGGGGCCCACCATACACTGGAACATTCCAAAGATGGACATCAGACACTGGAGCAGCATTTACAGGGCCCATTATACACTAGAGCATTAAAAATGGGGCCCATTATGTTTGGAGCATTATTTGGGCCCATAAGACAGTGGAGCTTCATCCATGGGGACCAACATATACTGTAGCATTATGTGGAGCTCATCATATACTGTTTCAAACATTATATGGGACCAATGATTCTGTATGGAGAAATAGATGGGCCTCGTCATGAGATGTAAAAAGTGAAGTATTTTTCATTGTACTATACCGCTATTTCTCTGCCGTATCGGAGCATGATGAGTTGTGGTATTATGTGTTAAAGGGGCGCTCTTTCGCCCAGGGCACATGAAAACCTGGAGCCAGCCCTACCCCCCCACAACTTTAGCCAAATAACCCCCATTTTTCAGTGCGTAACTTGTATTATGAAGTTAATTAAGGTTGACCAGCTTAAGTAAGAAGAATTGATGCTTTTGGCATTCAAATGAGCACTGTAGGTGTGTTTCCTGTCCTCCTCTCACTGCCGACTTTTATTCCCCATTGACTTACATTGGGTTTCGTGTTTCGGGACGACCCCGACTTTTCCCTATAATCGGCCGATCTTGCTCGACCCGACTTTTGGAAAAGTTGGGTTTCACGAAACGAAACTCGACCATAAAAAAACAAAAGTCGCTCAACTCTAGTCAGCAGGATCCATTCTTCATTGCCTGTAGAGTGTAAGCTCTTATAATCAGCAGCATCTTCTCTCTATCGCCTATAGAGTGTAAAGCCCCCGTCACACACAGTGAGATCGCTAGCGAGATCGCTGCTGAGTCACAAGTTTTGTGACGCAACAGCGATCTCACCAGCGATATCGCTGTGTGTGATAGGTATCAGCGACCGGTCCCCCCACCGGGTATTGCTGATCGTTCAGGAATGTCCTGGGCCTTTTTTTGATCATTGGTCTCCCGCTGGCCAGCATGCATCGCTGCATGTGGCAGGCAGGAGACCAGCGATCAGCGAGCTGGAGCCTGGTATTCAAGGAAAACCACAGGTTACTAAGCGTGCACGTCACTTAGTTACCTGCTGTGTACCTTAGATACCAGCGCGCTGGTGCAGGGAGCTGGTAACCAAGGTAAACAGCAGGTTTCTAAGCGCCGCGAGGCGCTTAGAAACCCGCTGTTTACCTTGGTTACCAGCTCCCTGCACCAGCACACTGGTATCTAAGGTATACAGCGGGTAACTAAGCGACGCCCTCGCTTGTTACCCGCATCGTCGCTGGTCCTCATCACTGGTGAGATCTGCCTGTTTGGCAGCTCACCAGTGATCATGTAGCAACACACCAGCGATCCTGACAAGGTCATATCGTTGTCGGGATCGCTGGTGTGTCACTATGTGTGACGGGGGCTTAAGCTCTTATGGTATGCAGGCTCCTCTCTCCTGTAGAGTGTAAGCTCTTATGGTCAGTGGGTTTATCTCTCTCTCTGTCTCCCCCTTAGAGTGAAGTCCAAGGTCATTTTTCCCTCTCTGTTTGCTTCCATATGTATTATCTGAGCAATCACAAGTTATCCACTATTAGGATTCTCTTGATTGTGTAGCTTCAGGTAAACAAAGGGGGGGTGGGGTATGTCTCTACATCAACACTAGCTGGTGCTGTGATGTTAACATACTGGGAAAAGGTTGCTCTCCAGATCTAGAGTACCTTGCACTCAATTGTAGACCATTTTACGCTCCAAGAGAGTTTTCATCTATGGTTCTGGTTGCAGTATATATTCCCCCTCAAGCATCTGTTAAAGCTGCTATTGGAGAATTAGCTTGCAAAATATCAGAATGGGAGAAAGGATCTCCTGAAGCATTTGTGATTGTAATGGGGGACTATAACAAAGGAAAACTCAACCTGGATCTCCCCAAATTTACTCAACATATAAACTGCTTCACGAGAGAGAACAATACGCTTGATCACTGCTATACAGTCAAAAAAGGGGCCTACAGGGCAGTGAGGAGAGCAGCAGTGGGCTTTTCAGATCATTGTCTAATTCATTTAATTCCAGCCTACAGGCAAAGGTTGAAAACATCCAAACCTACAGTTTATACAAAGAAGACATGGTCTGAGGAGGCAAAATTGCAACTACAAGCATGCTTTGAATGCATGGACTGGGAAGTATTCCAGGAAATATGCTCGGGTCTGGATGAATGGGTTGATGCAGTGTCCTCATATATCCGTTTTTGTGAAGACACGTTTATTCCATCCAAATCTGTCCACTTTCGGGGAAACAACAAGCCGTGGTTTACAAATAAAGTCAGGTTGATCCGTAAGAGAAAAGAGGAGGCTTATAAAGCAGGCGATATTACTGAATTCAAGAAACTTAGGAACTCGCTATCTAAAGAGATCAAGTTAGCCAAACACGAGTATGCAAAGATTCTGGAGGAAAGGTTCTCATCAAAAGATACTAGATCTGCATGGAGAGGATTAAGAGAGGTCACCAATTATAAAAGCCACCCCACTATAGTGAACCCCAGCAGAAGTCTGGCAGCAGAGTTAAATGAATTCTACTGCAGATTTGAGGCAAGCTCTACACACAGTGGCTATTCATCTCTAAGCTCCTCAGTCTGTTCATATAAAGATCATTCATTGTACAACACCCAAGTAGTGATCTCCGAGGCAGAGGTGATACGCATCCTGAAGGGACTTAAGGTCAAAAAGGCACCTGGCCCTGATGGTGTATCTCCAATGTGTCTGAAAGTATGTGCTACCCAGCTTGCCCCTATACTGACAAATATATACAATGTGTCACTGAAAGAGTGCGTTGTACCTCAGTGTTGGAAAAGTTCCACAATTATCCCTGTCCCCAAGAAAGTGGGATCCTCTGAGTTGAACGACTATAGACCAGTAGCACTCACATCTGTAGCTATGAAAGTCTTCGAAAGAATTATGATGTCCCACCTGATAAAATTCACGCAGAAGCTATGGGACCCGCTTCAGTTTGCCTATAAGGAGAATCGTTCGGCAAATGACACTGTCAATCTGGCACTGAAGTACATTTTGGATCATACAGATGAACTGCACTCATATGTCCGGATTCTTTTCATGGACTTTAGCTCAGCGTTCAATACCATTGATCCGAATTTACTTCATAAGAAAATGGTAGCTCTTGGAGTCCCTCTCAACTTATGCTTGTGGATTTATAACTTCCTGACAGCCAGGATACAGAGTGTAAAAGTTGGACCATTCACTTCGGACACCTTGGTCACAAACATCGGGGCACCTCAGGGGTGTGTTTTGTCCCCGTTACTGTTTTCTCTCTATACGAATGATTGCATCTCTTCAGAAGACTCAGTAAAAATCTTGAAATTTGCCGATGATATGACACTGATTGGTCTCATCAGGGGAAATGCTGAAGACTTGTATCGGAGTGAGGTGAAAAGAATATGTGACTCGTGTAAAGCCAATAATCTTGTATTCAACACTAAAAAAACTGCTGAGATGGTTGTGGATTTTAGGAAAGATCAACATGAGATACTTCCAATCTACATCCATGACGAAGTGGTTCTTAGGGTCACAGAGACCAAATTCCTTGGTGTTATCATCTCTCATGATCTTAAATGGGGGAAATAGTGGATGCTGTTATAAGAAAAGCACAACAGAGGATGTTTTTCCTGCGTCAGCTGAAAAGATATGGTTTGTCTAAGAATCTGCTGATCTTATTCTTTAATGCTGTTATCAGATCTGTGATTTGTTCCTCTCTGATAGTCTGGTATGGGGGAGCCACTGCGCATGACAAACTCCGCTTACAAAGGACTTTCAGAACAGCAGAGAGAATTATAGGTTCCCCCCTGCCTAAAATCCAGGATTTTTACGATAAGAGTATTCGATCCCACGCATTGAAAATTTCATCCTATCCCTCTCACCCAGGACACTCCTCATTCCAACTACTCCCTTCAGGACGTCGCTTCAGAGTCCCCAAATGCAGCACCAACCGCCATATGAACAGCTTCTATCCACTCTCTGTTCAACAATTAAATCGTCATGTGTAGACTATATACTGTATCTGTCTTGTTAGATGTTACTTGTTGTATCTGTTTTTATATATTATGTTGCCTCTTTGCCACAAAGAATTCCTTGTATATATGTAATATGTACTTGGCGATAATAAATTTGATTTGATTTGATTGATTTTGATTAAATAATACTTGCTGCAAATTTTATTTTTTAGGAAAATTCTGCAAAGTTGGCAAATTCGAATATCAAAAGACCCACACATCTCTACTCCTGACTCAATCACTATAAGGGCGCATGAACACCATGAAGGGGTATCCCAAGCTTTGAACCTCCACTTTGCACCAGTACATAGCATAAAATGACTTTCATGTACTGCAGATATAGCATTTGTCAAATGGATGTTTATCAAATTATGTACTCAATCTGTATAATGTGGTCACTCAAATACAAAGTAGATGAACCTCTATGCTACAAAACTAAATTATGCCATAGCACACCTCGTAGATCGATTTAATGAAAGATATATCTGTATACCTAGCCCCATTCATTTGAGGCCAAAAGCATCACAATGCAGGTGTAAACAGGTGCTTGGGATGCAACAGCACAGAAGATGAGGACACAGCAGTAACTTACGTGACCCGTTACTTCTTACAGAGTGTTTACGTATTGGGCAACTGCCTCCCTCTCTTTGGACCCAATGGAAGAAGTGAACGTGCAGATAACCTAAGATGGTCCTAGAATTTTTATAACCTTATCTACAGTATCAAGATCTCTCAGCTATCTAAACGTGACCGCTTGTAGGGCCTCTCCGTCCAATATCAGTAAAGCTATCTCAGAGTGCATTCGTAACCTACTCTTTAGACGTTCAACCCAGTCCCACATCAGTAAACTGTCACCTGTAAACTTAAATATGTTGTCAGAGTGTTAGGCGTCAGGTTCCTGTTGCTGCACAGCGGGAATCCGGAGCCCTGCTCCCGGTGGTCTCCCATTCCTCCCCAGCCGCAGAGGAGGTTGCTCAGCAAACTCGTCGGTCCCGGCACTCTGCCCAGACCACCTCTGTGGGTTTGCTTGCTGCTGCCGCCTCTGGCACAGCTATGACAATGCAGGCTGCTCAGCAGCGAGATTCTCCAGGGACTAAGTCCTCATGTCGGGCCACTGAGCATGCCCGTGGAGTGATCTCCCATTGGAGATCGAAGGTCACGTGCTCAGGTCCTGCTCCTGTTCGGATTGGCCAATCCGAGAAGCCAGGAAGGTCCCGGATGCTCGCGGCTATAAAAGGTTCGCATGGCCGCTCGGCCATGCGCTAGGATAGACTGTATTTTCAGACTATGAGGAGTGAGTGATGTATGCACGTCTGAATGTCTCTGGTGACTGACTCATTATGAAACCCCTACCCTTGGTACGCATGTGTTGTGCAGCCTAGCCTGCTAGCGTCCAGGCTTAGGTGTAGGTAGGGCAGAGTCGGAGTCAGGCATTAGTCCCCATCAGTGACTCGGCACGCCACAGTGCACGTGCTCCACACTCCGTAGCAAGCGTCTATAGCGGCGTTCGCGGCAGCGACACTGTGCGCTCAGAGGGCCTAGAGGAACTCTGACCCCGTGTCCTCGGGGTAGAGTTCTGTGGCCGCTTTCTGTGCGCTTTTGGGCCGGGCTCTGTGAGCTAAACAGGCTCCGGTATTTGCGTTCAGCGGCTGTGCGGCTCTGTGAGTCAACAGAGTTCGCTCCTGTTCACACTGGGTGACGTAACCCACGTGTGACTGTTTTCACGCAGCTCTATTCTTCCGCCATTACCTAGCAGCAGTGTACCTCCTCTGCACGGTGGACCCCGGACTGCGAATGCACCTACTATTATTTATAATTTGGTGCGTTCCGCCAGCCCTAACACAGAGGGAGGCTGCCCCCTGTGGCCTCAGTCACTGACTGATCCACCATTTTTGCTCGAGTGTTGCCTCCTGCCAACTACGCCAAATGTAAACAGGTGCTTGGGATGCAACAGGGCAGAAAATGACGACACAGTGGTAAATTAACCAAGTTATATTCATTACTCTAACACAGCAATTTGAATGATTCGGATATAAAATTAAATAAGGTTAACAGATTATTAGAGTGCAATAACATTTTTGCAATTTAAACGTAAGTCACTTCTTCGGATACAGGTGACCATAGCAATTATAACAATTGAACCCTATCAAAAAAGGTGCTAAATATTTACAATAGGTACAAACGTATTTATTCTGTTACTCTGTACTATGGTGCGTCACAGTCAGCCTTGTACCAGTCACCTTCGTTACCCTGCCAATCTGGTGTTAATGACACACGCTGTCCAGGCCCTATTGGGAGTCTATGCTACTGCACCGTTAGGCTACAAGTCCTTTCTTGATGAATCACTTCTAGCACACGTTGCGTAGGACCCTGAAGCACAGCCCCAGTCTCCTGTGTACCGTACTTCTGCACCTCCCTTCATGGATTTCATGAATATCCCTCTAACACGGTCTACTTCCTCCACATGGCTCAGGTCCCGCTCATTCAGTTCTGGCTCCATGCACTTAATTCTGGTCTCTGTCCCTCAGTTTTTTACTTGGGTCTGGTCACTCTGTTCTTCGCAAGGATCTGGTTACTCGATCCTTCACTCGGGTCTGGTTACTTGGCTCTTTTTGCAGTTCTGATTATGGTCTCGTCACTAGGTTCTTCTCTCGGTTCTGGTTCCAGTCTGATCATTTGGTTCTCCATCCGTATCTGGTCACTCCAGTCTTCACTTGTATCTGGTCATTCGTAATGGCGGCTATAAGCCAACCTCATTGCACCATACATCTATCCTGCTGCTGGTTCAGTTGTCAAACCACCCTTCACTGCCCTCCTGGGCCTTCTTTAATGACTAACTGTGACACAGATATCACCTAACCTTTTGTCTCATCCAATCTTTTCCCCCTAGGAATCACGTGCCTCATTATACAGTTCCTGCTAATGCAATTTTTTCCATTTTTTTTCTTGTCCTACAATCTTTGGTCAGAAGATGGTGGCACTCACTTGCAAACGGAAACCTTCCATTTTTCCATCTGTTACACAGAGCTAGTGGTATCACCATTTTATTCTCAGGATCGGTGCCTCCAACAATAATAAACTGATGGCATGTCCTAGTGACCTCTCATTATTTTATAAGATAGGAATACACTTTTTGAACATTGGAAAATGAAGTAGATATAGTTCCTTGGTTGTGTCTAGTGTTACAGCTATGCCTATGCAAGTTCATAGGGCTGAGCAGCAAGACCTAACAGCAATATGGACTAGAGAAGCAGTATATTTCTTTTGCTCAAATCCAGAAAAAATGATGACCAGACACCACTTTGATTTCTTTTAGGATCACGAAAGAGTTAAAAAATTGATAATAGTGTTATTCTGTTCTAAACTGTGCCTTCAAACGCCTGGCCTTGTGTGGAGCGACCTAAGTCATGATTTCTCTTGAGACCTAGTGAATGCCAGAGGTACTGAAGAGCACTCTGATAATGGAAGATTGGACCAGAAGGAACTAGCTACCTGGATGACCTGGTGGAAAGCTGTGAGTAGGGACAAGTAGGGGACAAGGTGAGTATAAATTTTATTAATATCCTAAATTAATAATGTTTTGGGGTCTGTAGAGGCCTCAAATTATAATAATGCATATTCAATTTGCCATAAATTAATTTGATACAAATTGGATTTCCCAACCAAATTTGAGCAAATATGTGAATTAATTTATTGTAAATGCTCCATTGGAAAAAGAATTTAAGTTAATTCTCTGCCAAAATGTGTTAGTGTCAACTAATAAATGTATTAACCCTGTAAGTCAATGTCAGATCTAAGAATGAGTCTTGGACATTGCCCTACAGGGTAACTACCTCCAATTGGTAGCACCAGCAAGATAGTCTTTTCTTTCTTTCTTACTCGAAGAAAACTATTACAATGTGACATTTTCAGCATCTTTTATTTCAGCTCATATTAGAGCGACTATATAATTTCTATTTTCTATAGAATTTTATTGCAACAAATATGGGAAGAACTATGATGAAGCTTCAAACTTTGTGCATTGGCGCTATATCCCCTGGTCCTATATTGTCTGTCTTAACCATGATTCATCCATCATCTGTCAGGAGTAGTGTTTTCACTAGGGCAAGATGCAAGAAAAGAGCTGCTTGGGTGAGCCAGGGTGAAAACACTTCTAGGCTACAAGGATGTGCACAGATGTTTTGGGGATGAGAAGTGTCTGACCCTGTCAGGTGGGATTATTAATGAAATGCCCTTGAGCTTTAAATGTCTTAATGGGCGAGTAGACATAGGGTGAGGATGTAATGGAGAGAGAGCATTGGTGGGATAAATGAATGGAGATATCATAGGTTCAATGTATTCTTTACATTCACATATGACTAGAAATTGGACCTTAAGAAAACCAATGGGTGAGGTATATGTTTTTCTCAGGATTCTATTTTACAGTAGCCACAATTATGGTTGCTCAGCAGAAAACTGATTCTTCTTCATACTGGAAAAATGGATTGAGAACCTAGATTTCTGAAAGTTACCTGTGTGGCTATTGGAAGACACTTAAAGGGAATCTGTCACCCTTTTTTGGACTATGAGCTGCCGGCATCGACATCAGGGGCTTATCTACAGCATTCTGTAATGCCGTAGATAAGCCCCCGATGTAACCTGAAAGATAAGAAAAAAGAGTTAGATTATACTCACCCCGGCGTCCAGTCCGGTCCGATGGGTGTCGCGGTCCCGTCCGGCGCCTCCCATCTTCATACGATGCTGTCCTCTTCTTCCCTTCCTGTCGTGGCTCCGGCACCTGTTGAGGGCAGAGCAGAGTCCTGCATGCGCAGGCGCCGGGAGAGGTCTGACGCCTACACACTGCAGTATTCTGCTCTGCCCTCAACAAGGCATTATACTGCATGGAGCACTATGTGGGGCTGTTATACATAGTAACATAGTAACATAGTTATTAAGGTTGAAGGGAGACTTTAAGTCCATCTAGTTCAACCCATATCCTATCCTAACTTGCCCTAACATGTTGATCCAGAGGAAGGCAAAAAAAACCCATGTGGCAACAGTAAGCTTCACATTGGGGATAAAAATTCCTTCCCGACTCCACATACGGCAATCAGACTAGCTCCCTGGATCAACGCAATATTAAGGAGACTAGTGTATATACCCTGTAATATTATACTTTTCAAGAAAGGCATCCAGTCCCTTCTTAAATTTTAGTAGTGAATCACTCATTACAACATCATATGGCAGAGAGTTCCATAGTCTCACTGCTCTTACAGTAAAGAATCCGCATCTGTGAGTATGCTTAAACCTTCTTTCCTCCAGACGTAGAGGATGCCCCCTTGTCCCCGTCACAGGTCTAAGAGTAAAAAGATCATTAGAAAGGTCTTTGTATTGTCCCCACATATATTTATACATTGTAATAAGATCACCCCTAAGCCTTCGATTCTCCAAACTAAATAACCCCAAGTGTAATAACCTGTCTTGGTATTGTAGACCCCCTAGTTCCCTCATAACCTTGGTCGCTCTTCTCTGCACCCGCTCCAGTTCAGCTATGTCTGTCTTATACACCGGAGACCAGAACTGTACACAGTATTCTAAGTGTGGTCGCACTAGTGACTTATAAAGAGGTAAAATTATGTTCTCCTCATGAGCATCTATGCCTCTTTTAATGCATCCCATTATTTTATTTGCCTTTGCAGCAGCTGCTTGACTCTGGCCACTAAATGTGAGTTTGTCGTCCACCCATACACCCAGGTCTTTTTCAGTGACTGTTTTGCCCAGTGTTTTACAATTAAGCACATAATTATACAACTTGTTCGTTCTACTCAAGTGCATGACCTTACATTTATCCCCATTAAAGCTCATTTGCCATTTATCAGCCCAAGCTTCTAGTTTACATAAATCCTCCTGTAATATAAAATTGTCCTCTGTATTAATTACCCTGCAGAGTTTAGTGTCATCTGCAAATATTGAAATTCTACTCTCTATGCCCCCTACAAGGTCATTAATAAATATGTTAAAAAGAAGCGGGCCCAAAACTGACCCCTGTGGTACCCCACTGCTAACCGTGACCCAGTCCGAGTGTGCTCCATTAATATCCACCCTTTGTTTCCTATCCCTGAGCCAGCTCTTAACCCACCTACACATATTTTCCCCTATCCCCATTGTTCTCATTTTATGTATCAACCTTTTGTGTGGCACCGTATCAAAAGCTTTTGAAAAGTCCATGTACACCACGTCCACTGCATTCCCTTGGTCCAGTCCGGAACTTACTTCTTCTTAAAATCTTATCAGATTAGTCTGACAGGAACGGTCTCTTGTAAACCCATGTTGACATTGGGTCATAAGGTTATTCTTCTCCAGATACTCCAGTATAGTATCTCTTAGAAAACCCTCCAGGATTTTACCCACAGTTGAGGTTAAACTTACTGGCCTATAATTTCCAAGTTCAGTTTTTGTCCCCTTTTTGAATATTGGCACCACATTTGCTATACGCCAGTCCTGTGGTACAGACCCTGTTATTATGGAATCTTTAAAGATTAAAAATAGTGGTCTATCTATGACTGTGCTTAATTCCTGCAGTACTCGGGGGTGTATCCCATCCGGGCCCGGGGATTTGTCAATTTTAGTGATTTGTAGACGCCGCCGTACTTCCTGCTGGGTTAAGCAGGTGACATTTAATGGAGAATTTTTATCCCTGATCATGTTATCCGTCATGGGATTTTCTTGTGTAAATACTGTTGAAAAAAAGTCATTTAGCATATTGGCTTTTTCCTCATCCACCATTTCACCCAGACTATTTTTAAGGGGACCAACACTATCATTTTTTAGCTTCTTACTATTTATGTAGTTAAAGAATATTTTGGGATTATTTTTACTTTCTCTGGCAATGAGTCTCTCTGTCTCAATCTTTGCTGTCTTGATTTGCGTTTTACAGAATTTATTTAATCTTCTGTATTTATTTAATGCCTCATCACTACCTACTTGCTTTAATTCTCTAAATGCTTTATTTTTATCTCTTATTGCGCCCCTTACAGCTCTATTTAGCCATAGTGGTTTCCTCCTATTTCTCGCATGTTTATTCCCATATGGTATATATTGTGCACAGGTCCTATTCAGGATGCTAATAAACGTCTCCCATTTTCTTTGTGTATTTTTATGTCTCAGGATATCGTCCCAGTTAATTGCACCAAGATCATCTCTCATCCGTTGGAAATTTGCCTTCCTGAAGTTTAGTGTCCTTGTAACCCCTCTACTACACATCTTATTAAAGGATACATGAAAACTTATTAATTTGTGATCACTATTACCCAAGTGACCCTCAACCCTTACATTTGATATGCGGTCTGGCCTGTTGGTTAATATTAGGTCTAGCAGTGCCCCCCCTCTTGTTGGGTCCTGAACCAGTTGTGAAAGGTAATTGTCTCTCATCGTTGTCAGAAACCTATTACCCTTGCTGGAACTGCAGGTTTCGGTTCCCCAATGTATTTCAGGGTAGTTGAAGTCCCCCATAATAATGACTTCTACTTGAGTTGCTGCTTCATCTATTTGCTTTATGAGGATATTCTCTGTAGCTTCCATTATTTTTGGAGATTTATAACAAACCCCTATCAGCAATTTATTATTTTTCCCCCCTCCCCTTATCTCCACCCACAGGGACTCTACATTTTCATTAGATTCATATCTATTATCACGAAGGATGGGTTTTAAGGATGATTTTACATATAAACACACGCCTCCCCCTCGCTTATTTGTTCGGTCATTTCTGAACAGACTATAGTCCTGTAAATTAACAGCCCAGTCGTGGCTCTCATCCAGTCATGTCTCAGATATCCCCACCATGTCATAATTATGTTCCAACAACATTAACTCCAATTCCTCCATTTTGTTGGCGAGACTTCTGGCATTAGTATACATGCACTTTATGTATCTCTCTGTATCTCTCTGTACCTCTATTCTTTCTTAAATTATTAACTGTTCTAACCCCACCCCCCATGCCACCTCCACCCCCAATGTCATTATTTGTGTCCAGGTCTCTATCTGCACTGTCTTCCCCTCCTATAAAAGGAATACCCTCCCCCCCCCCGTCCCTAGTTTAAACACTCCTCCAACCTTCTAGCCATTTTCTCCCCCAGCACAGCGGCACCCTCCCCATTGAGGTGCAGCCCGTCCCTAGCGTAGAACCTGTAGCCAACTGAGAAGTCGGCCCAGTTCTGCAGGAACCCAAACCCCTCCTTCCTACACCAATTCCTGAGCCACTTATTAACCTCCCTAATCTCCCGTTGCCTCTCTGGCGTGGCACGTGGTACAGGAAGTATTTCCGAAAATACCACCTTGGAGGTCCTTGCTTTAAGCTTACAGCCTAATTCCCTGAAATCATCTTTAAGGACCTTCCACCTACCTCTAACTTTGTCATTTGTGCCAATGTGCACCATGACCGCTGGATCCTCTCCAGCCCCTCCCAGTAATCTGTCAACCCGATCAGCGATGTGTCGGACTCGAGCGCCAGGTAGGCAGCACACCGTTCGACGATCCCTGTCTTTGTGACAGATTGCCCTATCTGTTCCCCTAATAATTGAGTCCCCCACTACCAGCACCTGTCTGGCCTGCCCTGCTCTCCTATTTCCCCCCTTACTGGAGCAGACACTCCTCCGGCTTTCAGAGGACATGCCTTGCTGCAGCAGTGCTACTCCTGCACTAACACTCCCCTCATCTGCCAACTTAGCAAACTTATTGGGGTGTGCCAGATCAGGACTAGCCTCCCTGGTGCTCTTCCCTCTACCCCGCCTTCTAACTGTCACCCAGCTGGCTGCTTCATTGTCCTGCAGCTCCCACCTAGCATCCCCCCCCTCATCTATCCCATTGAGCGTCTGCTCAGTGAGCAGAAGACTCCTTTCCATATTGTCTATGGATCTCAGTGTTGCCAGCTGCACATTTAGATCCAGTATCTGGGCTTCCAAATGCACAACGTGCTCACATCTCGCACAGCAGTATGCACCCTCGACCGGCTGTTCAAGGATTTCATACATGCAGCAAGACGTGCACTGGATGGCATTGGCAATAGTGGAGCACATCCTAATGGGGATTGCACCAGACAATAAGATAAGCAAAAATAAATAAAAAAAAAAAAAAAAGTATTAATATAACAGCAATTCAGTAAGACCTCCCTTGGAAACTCCCTGAGTCTAAAGTCACTGAATTTCAAGTCACACACTTACCACAGTTCGCACTTACGCTCAGGTCACACTCAGCTCGTTCACACTCGCTCAGGAAGAAGATTTAAAAGTGTTTTTTTTTTTTTTTTTCCCCTTTTACCAGCACACCACCTTGCTGCTCAATGCACTTCCAAGGAACACTTTTTGGGGCCATTATACAGTATGTAGCACAATGCAGGGCCCCATTATACCATATGGAGGACTAAGTGTGGGCCATTATACCATTATACTGTATAGCGCACTATGTGGGGCCATTATACTGTATGAAACACTATGTTGGAACATTATACTGTATGGAACACATTTTGTGGCCATTATACTATATGGAGCACGATGTGGGATTATTATATTGTATGGAGCATTATGTAGGTCCATTATACTGCAGAGTACCAAATGGGGCCAATTATACTGTAAGGATCGCTATGTGGGGCCATTATACTGTATGGAGTACTATGCAAGGCCATTATACTATATAAAGCAATTTGTGGGTCCATTATACTGTGTGGAGCACTATGTGTGAGCCATTATACCATTATACTATATGGAGCACTATGTGGGGCCATTGTACAGTATGAAGCACTATGTGAGACCTATTATACTGTATGGAGAATTACGTGGGGCCATTATACTGTATGGAGAACTATGTGGGACCATTACACTGTAGGGAATATTTTTCTGGATATTATACTGCATGGTGCAGCACTATGTGGGGCTGTTATACAGCAAGGAACACTTTTTGTGGCCATTATACAGTATACAGTATGGATCACAATACAGGGCCCCATTATACCGTATGGAGGACTATGTAAGGCGCATTATACTCTAAGGATTACTTTTTGTGGCCATTGTACTGTAAGGAGGGTTGTGTGGGGATGACAGTTGAAGAATCATACTGTGAAGGAGTCAACATTCTTTCTCAGGGAGATTGAGGGAGAGGGGTAGAGTAGGGTCATCATACACTGCGTGTAGAGGAATTCACTGTGGGAGTATCTTACTGTGTTTGGGGCACTTTTGTTGGCATCATACTTTATTATAAGTATTATATAAATAAGCCTATTGCCCTGTATGCTTTTTACTGCTCGTATGTAGCATATTATATTCTTCCAAAATTTTATTCTAAGATCTAGTAATTAAAATGTACTTTGTTTGCAGGACAACCCCTTTAAGTTTGTTTCCATATGAAAAAAAAATCATCGTTATATTTGATAAGGAAAAACCTCCTCAATTGTAGACATTTTTTAAATAAATATCAAGGTTGGCCCTCTGTGTATTTGAATTTTACATCAGTGCTCTATAGGTTATTGTAAATGAAAGGGGCAGTACCAGTGTGAGACATGTAAATCAGGAGAGCAGACTGTCAGTCATTACATGTCTCACACTGATAGCGCCACTTTTCATTTACAATAAGCTCTGGAGGCAGATTCTTGGGAGATCTATGTCCGGCCCATAGATCTTAACAATTCTTTTACATATTAAGAAAAAAATGGGTTTCTCTGGAATAAAATATTGAATCGCAGATATCAAGGTATCATTTTATTAACCATTCTATAACCTACACAGTGGAGGATCTTAATAGGGGCGGATGGGGCGGTCGCCCCGGGCCCAAGGTTTTGTGGGGGCCCAGGGGCCAATCTGGAGCCGCCGCAGTGCAATTTTGGCTTCCCCCAATAGTCGCGTTTGCGGCAATTGTCGGCAATTGTCGGCAGCTGCGCTGCGCTGAATGGCAGGCTCAGTCACCTGATCCTCCTCCCCTCTCTCCGCAGCGTCCACGCTTATTCTGGCCAGCAACTGGCATCACGTGGCTGCATCAGAGTGACGCTGGCCACTCACACTCTGGCAGCGGCTCCTCTGTTCCCTCCCCTTCGTTGGTGTCCATAGATACAGCGGGGCCCGGCAACTGACAGCCCAGCCGATGCCGTGTATCACAGGAGGAAGAAGAACTCTCTGGTGCCTGGTGGACAGTGTTGCAGCAGCAGCAGCACTGCCTGTTCCTCACCTCTCCGAACTTGGGGGTAAGTCGCAGCAGGGTGGGGCGGAGGTATGTCATGACTGACTCATGTGGATGTGGGGAAAAACACTCTTTGTTATACATGTATTTTAGCCCTATGTTGATTGCTCATTAAATATTATAAACTGAATGTACATTTCCTGCCTATTGATGATTACCCTCTAAGAGTACACCGCATAACATCTGGGCCTCCGTCCTTGATCGCTGGCACACGTGTTATAGCCCTTAGTTGCCTACCACATCTTTCTCTCACCTACTTTATGTGGATGTGGGGGGCATGGGGGGGTGGGAAGGGAGGGGCCTTGGTCAAGATGGGTGCCGGGTGCCCAGACTTTAGGAACAGCCTCGGACCAGTGAGCAGAGCACTGCACGCATTATGTAACGTAACCCATTCAGGTCCTCACATCACGTCCCCTATGGCCAGGTTCACGTTGGGCGATTTTGTGCGTATTGGCCGTAGGCCTACAGCTTATGTGCAACGTCTTTTTAGGCCATGTCCACACGTGGCGGAATGGTGGCGGGTTTTCCGTACGGACCCGCAGCAAACCAAGTGCTGCGGTCCGTACGGCCGTCAATTCCCGCACGGGGACCGCAGCGCTCAGCTAACTGTATTTATGCATGATGGTTTCAAACTGCCCAGGTGAGAGATCCTTTTCAAAACTTAAACGAATTAAAAATGAGTTAAGGAGTCAAATGGGACAAGACAGACTCAATCATCTCTCTTTAATGAGCATTGAACAAGAGCTTTTGAAGAGTCTAGACCTCTCAGAAATCATCAACGACTTTAGCACCAAAAAATCTCGCCGAAAAAGTCTGTGAGCAGTTTATGATCTTCAGTGTCAAAAAAAATCCGAGTTTCTAGTCCATTAAGAAATTGTTGCCTGTGCTCATTGCACATTTCCTGTTAGGCTACCACCCACACAGATATACATCTGTAGAGATAAATAATTATGTTGAATTATTGTTTAATATTATGTTTACATGTTCTTATTTGCACTTACATGTGGTACGGTGAATGTAGCCTTATGTTTACCTTATATGAAGAAATACAGGCCAGTATATACCACATTATATATTTTGACTGTTGATTTTGAGGAATATTTAATATTATTTATATTGTTTGACCATACAATACAATTTCTTGTGAGAAAAAAGTAATTTTTCTTTGTTTTTATGGTCTAATAAATGTTACAATTTGTATACCTAAAATCAGCATATGCAGTGTTTTTGTGAGAAGAGCCACAAAATTTTGACAGAAAAAGTTTTCCTGGGAAGGGGGGTACTGGGGCCCAGGTTTTATGAACAGCCCCGGGCCCATGGTCCACGTAATCTGCCACTGAACCTACATGCCCATATAGATGGCTTAGGAGGGTTGATCTTACTGACAGATTCCCTTTAAAGACTTACAGATCTGACTCCAGCAGTTTCATGAATTGCTCTCTGCTCCCATTTTACCAAGCCATGGACTTGTAAATACGGTATAATAGCTATTTACTACCTAATACTTTTTGCTTCCCTTTCAAGGTAGTTTAGTTTTATCTTCTGAGCAGGAGTTATAGTTAAAAGCTACAAATCGGAATGTTAAATAACAAAGACATTTTACAACAAGGCGCAGATCAAACTTTTCATTGCTTACATTCTGCCACATCTGCGAAGTTTGCCTGCTACTCTTCATTTTAACTACCTGGCACTGAACGCTGCCTCTTCTCGACAATGGCGTTGGCTCCACAGTTGTAGCCTTGGCGCTTTACGCAATGCATTGTTAATACTTTATAAGTCATGGCCTGTGCATTATTAAATAAAAGAGCTCTGTGTGCTTCATTATACATTATAGTTGTGCCCAGCATCTTATTCACCTTTGCCTTTTTCTGTAAAAAGGGTACTACCAAATGCCAATAGTACCCTCAGGCCTCATTTCATAAATCACAGATTGCCCTGTGTGTCATGTAAATTTATGTGAGATGTAATATCTGTATAATTAGGTGTAGCTGGATGGCATAAAAAAATAAAGATGATTCTAGAAGAAGTATAAAGAGATGGACATACTGCCACATTCCGCCTTGAAGAACATGTGTATTTTATTGTGTATTGTGAACTGTGATATGCATTAATAATGTTGGTGTATTGTGTTCTGCCCGACATTAAGGAGAGTTAGAATTAATGATTGGGACTAGCCCATAGTGGGAGAGGCTAAGATGAAGGGACAGAGACATCAGATAAGGCATAGTGTGCTTGAGAAACGGACTTAAAGGGGTTGTCCGGGCTTTTCACATAATCTCAGTGCATATCTGGGCTGCAGAATGTTGACAATAAGTAATTTACCTTCTGTGGCCAATTTGCACAGTTTCCAAGATATGATCTCTTGCTTGTAAGAAAAACGTCCAGGGGGGGTGTTCTGGCATTGAAATGCGAACTGGTCGTTTCCTCCTCAATAGTTTCACTTTCCATAGCTCACTGTTCAGCGTGTGTCTGGGGGAGGAGCAGCTGGGTGGTTCTGCTCTCTGCACTGAGGCTGCTAGAGGGGGAGGATTTGTTACTGTGTGAGGAGGGCTTCTTCATGTGGTCGGGGAGGGCCTGTTGCTATGGAGGGTGGGGTTGTTGCTATAGAGGGAAGGTTTTTAGTAGAGTAGGAGGAAATTACCAGTTCTCATTTCAATGACAGAGCACACCCCACCCCCCTGGACGTTTTTCTTAGAAGCAAGAGATCATATCTTGGAAACGCTGCAAACTGGCCATAAGTAAATTACTTATTGTCAGCATTCTGCAGCCCAGATATGCACTGAGATTATGTGAAAAGCCCGGACAACCCCTTTAAGGTCTGAATAGCAGACAGTGCCACATGATGTGATTGTCCAGAAGTGAGGGGAGACTGAGAGGATGGATAGCGTGAATCAGAGTAAAGAGAGGAGAACCAACAGTGGTCAATCAGAGAGGGGTTCTGGGAGAGGAAACTTGGAAGTGCGACCCAGAGTTTATAGCTCAGAGAGGTAATGGACCAAGATGGGGCAGAGTATGTGAGACGAAGAGTGTGACCTGGACTGGAGTTCCAGAAAGTCATTCTGACAAATTGCAACATAGTTCCCTTGAAGGGTTGAGATCAGGACTCTTGCTTATTGGACTGTATGACTGAGCTGGGTTGTGGTGAAGGAAAGTGAAACATTGGAGATATAGAAAGAATGAGCAATGTGAAAGGAATTGGAACTGTGTGTTGAAAATGCTCCGTATTGTGGAGGAAATGTTCATAAAGTTGTGTACCCGCTATCTACTGCACATAATCCCACCAAGTTATCATTCAGTAAAAAGTTTGTTTTTGACTGGTGGTCTCTCTCATTGAAGTCCTCAACATCTGGTCCTGACCAATCCAAGTAATCGGTAACATGCAGTCTGCACGGGCGTAGCACCCCCATAGCATAAGTCCACACACACAGCCAGAACCCCCAATTTCATGTAACATAAGAAACCAGTACCTCACCCATGGCTACCACCTTGCGCTGCGTTATTCGAGGATAATTGGAAGTACAAGAAGGGAGCAGAGCTGGGGAAAAGCTTCCAACAGTAGTGGAATGTGTCATTGGGATACTTGCGGAAGTAGAGAAAAGCTGCAAGGAAATTGATCGCAAAAGAAGGCAGAGTTTAGAATAAAGACAGAGAAAATGGAGATAAAGTGAAATCTTGGGGAAGATAACAGGATTTCCGGCTTGCTTGCAGCATGTCCAAAGTTGTGAGAAGCCTATGCCAGTATGCATAGCTACAGCTGTGGTTGGACATCCGAATAGACAAGAAACAGAGTAAACAAGGTACCTGAAGTATTCTTGAGAACTGCTGAACTTATCATATTATTATGGACTATTAACTACAGCAGAAATCTATTATTAAAGGTAATCTGTCAGCAGGTTTCAGCTATTTAATCTGAGAGCAGGATCATGCAGGGGCCGATTCCAGCAATGTGTTAGATACTAGTCTGTGTTTAAAGGTACTGTCACACATAGCGATGCACCAGCGATCCCGACCAGCGATATGACGCGGTCAGGATCGCTGGTGCATCACTAAGTGGTCGCTAGTGAGCTGCCACACAGGCAGATCTCACCAGCGACATAGCAGCGGTCAGGGGTCATTACTTACCTGTCAGACGGGGCGATCCTGACGTCCTTCCGCCCGCGTCCACGCGTCGCTCATCTCCACAGCAGGAAGCTGATGATGAGAAACGGTCCAGGACGTTCTCGCGTGATCAGCGATAATCAGCGGGGGAGCCGGTCGGAGGTAAGTATCACACATAGCGATATTGCTAGCAATATCGCTGCTACGTCACAAAAACCAGTGACGTTATAGCGATATTGCTAGCGATATCGCTTAGTGTGACAGGCCCTTTACTGTTTCAATAAAATCACTGTTTTATCAGGAGATTATCACTAGAAGACAAGTTGCCTCGTGCCTCTTAGTCCAAATAGTCCAACCACGCCCCCAGCACTGACTAGCAGCTTTCTGTCAATATACAGCTCTGGCAAAAATTAAGAGACCATTTTCAAATCTTCAGTTTGTCTGATTTTTCTGTTTATAAGTATATTTTTGAGTAAAATGTAAATTGTTCTGTTAGTCTACAAACTTCTGACAACATGTCTCCGAATTTCCAAGCAATAAATTTTGTATTTTTTTTCTGACAAAGAAAAATGGTCAAAAAAAAAAACAGTGCTTTCAGACCTCACATAATGCAAAGAAAACAAGTTCTTAATCATTTAGAAACAACAATACTAATGTTTCAACTCAGGAAGAGTTCAGAAATCAATATTTTGTGGAATAACCATGATTTTTAATCACAGCTTTCATGCGTCTTGGCATGCTTTCCACCAGTCTTTCACACTGCTTCTGGCTCATTAATTTAAGCAGTTCTTCTTTGTTTGATGGCTTGTGACTATCCATCTTCCTATTGATTACATTCCAGAGGTTTTCAGTGGGGTTCTGGTCTGGAGAATGGGCTGCCCATGACATGGTTTTGATGTGGTGGTCTCTTAATTTTTTCCAGAGCTGTATATTATACCCAGAAACCTCGCACAAACTTGGCACAAGCCACTTCTTCCAGTGGATTGCTTTATCGGAAGAGCTGCCGTCCAGAAGAGCGAACCAGAGGCAGAAAATGTCAAAAGCAGGGTCAAAGCCAAAAGGTCATGTCAGGGACAGAATCGTAAAACAAGATGATAGTTAAAATTCATGATGAGGTCATAAAGCAGGAGAAATCAGGAAACCATCACAAGCAAGCACAGGCGCACATGTCAGGTAGGAACTCTACTTGACTGGCAGTGGAAGTCAGAGACCCAGGAGTTTATGTGGCGCCCCCAGGAGTATGGTCGCCACAGTGGCATTGCCTTCCTCCTAGGGAATGTGATGTCATGCTTGGAAGCAATAAAGGATCTCTCTAGCAGTTAACCACAACACACAACACAGTTTCCATTCCAGGTCAGCAGAGGGAGCTCTGAACCAAAACTGGGGGAGGAGCTACTCTCTGGGGGCCAGGAGGGAAAATTAGAGAGAGTTTGTGTAAGGAGGGCAACGTGTGTGGATGTGGAGGAGAAGAGCTGGGAGATTGAGCAGAGAGTTCAGGCTCATTCCCAGCTATAGCGCATGATCTGGAGCCCAGTCTCCAAGGCTGGTCTTCAGGCTGGTCTTGAGTCACATCTCTTTCTGGCACTACTAGCTGGGGAAAGGTCAAAATGGGCACGACTATGGCCTGGTTCACCCTTGTCCAATTTGGAGTTAGCTCGCCGAGCTGATCTTTTCTTTAACCTCTTTCACTGGCTAAGGAATGTCTTGGTCTTCAATCCTCTCCTTTAGTTAGTCAGGGCATGGTTTTAGATGATCCCTCGACACTGCTGCTGAGGTTTTTCCTCCATCTTTACTGATGAGGCACACCTTGGTCTTATCAAAGTCTGAAGGTAAAATGGTGTATGGCTCAGCCTCCAACTGGTCATCTAATTTGTGAACTCGTCTCTTACTTTTGAGTACCTGTTCTCCAGGTGACAAGAAAACTGCAGGGGTGTGCTGATTATAATTTCTTTCCTGCCTCTTTCTTGCCTGGGTCAAACTTTTCTCTACTCATTCTTGCACCTCATGATATTGTTGCTGCCGCTCCGTATCCCAGTCTGCATCTGGTGATGTTGTCTTAGGTGGTAAAACTCCCATGTCCAAGTCAATGGATAACTTGCCTAGTCTTTCCCTCATCAGGAATAAGGGTGTACAGTTGGTGGAGTTCACCAGGATGTGTTTATATGAGTCTACCAAATCTGGTAACTTCTCTGGCCACAGGCTACTCTCTTCCAGGGGCAGAGTCTTCAACAGGTCTATTACTACCTGGTTCATTTTCTCGCATAACCCGTTGGTCTGGGTATGATACGGCGTGGTTCTTGTTTTCTTGCAGCCGTACAGGTTACAGAACTCCTGGAACACTTCTGCTTCTAAGGCTGGGCCTGGGTCGGTAAGCACTCGTTCAGGGAAACCGTGCAGGCGATAAAAGTGTTGTAGAAATGCTTTGGCTGCCGTCTTCGCTGTCTGATCCTTAACTGGCACTACTACCAGGAATCGGGAGTAGTGGTCTATTTTGGTGAGAGAGTAGACATAGCCTGAGTGGCTTGGGGCCAGCTTCACGTGGTCCAAGGCTACCAGCTCAAGCGGTTGTTTAGTGACTATGGGCTGTAGGGGAGACCTCTGGCTATCACAGTCTTTCCGTCTCAGGTTGCATAGACCACAATCTCGACACTATTGCTTTCCTCATGCCAACCCAGTAGAAGCGCTCTTGTAGCAGGACTTCCAACTTCTTCCACCCGAAGTGTCCTGCTCCATCGTGGTACGCTTCTAAGACCATTGGCACATCCCACTTCGGGACTACCACCTGCCAGACCAGTTCATGGGTTCGGGAGTTGACTCTTCTCTGACACAGCTTCCCCTCATAGGTGAACAGCTTACTCTTCTCCTTCCACAACTGTTGGGTCTCTTGTGGAGCATCTGGACCAGGGTGCAAATCAGCTTGTGCCAGCAATTCCTTTACTAGGCGGACTGCCGGATCGCTGTTCTGCATTTCTGCCCAACCATGGTGGGGTACTTGGTTAATTGCTTTCCTCTTGCATGGCATAGTGCTTGTCCCTCACCCAGTGGGAGCACTGGGCCACACCGGGGCAGTGAATGGCTGGTAACTCACTTTCTTCAAGTTCTCCCAGGTCTTCTCCCCCATCTGGCAAGTTGGGAATCCTGGACAGCACATCAGCATTAGTGTTTTTATGCCCTGCCTGGTATTTGATGGTAAACTCATAGGTGGACAGCCGAGCCATCTATCGTTGCTCCAACACACCTAGCTTCGCCATTTCAAGGTGGGTCAGCGGATTATTATCCGTATAAATGGTAAGCTTTCCTGACGCCAGGTGGTGCTTATAGCGCTCCGTTACCACCCAGACTATGCCGAGAAACTCCAGTTTAAAGGAACTATAGTTGTCGGAGTTCCTTTCCGTGGGACGAGTATTCCTGCTGGCGTAGGCAATCACACTCTCTCTGCCTTGCTGTACCTGGGACAGCACTGCTTCCAATCCCACATTGCTGGCGTCCGTATAAAGTATAAAGGGTTGGCCATAGTCGGGGTAGGCCAGGACTTTGTCTCCCGTAAGAGCCATCGTCAACCGAGTGAAGGATTCTTCTTCTCTTTTATTCCACTCGAACGGAAGACTCGGGTTCTTGGCCTTCTTGGACTGACCTATTAAGAGGTCCTGCATGGGTGCTGCTATCTTGGTGAAGCCCTTTACGAATCTCATGTAGTAACCTACCTGCCCAAGGAACTGCCACATTTCCTTGATAGTGGAGGGTCTTGGCCAGTCCTTGATCACGGTGACTTTTTCAGGGCCTGGTGCCACAGCTTTGGCGCTTACCACGTGACCTAGGTACTGCACCTTGGGGTTCATCAGGTGGCATTTGGACGGCTTTACTTTCAGGCTGAAACCGCATAAGGCCTCAAACACCTTGGCCAGGTGCTCCAGGTGGTCTTCGTACGTCTTTGAGTAGACGATGATATCGTCGAGATACAGCAAAACGGTTTCAAAGTTTTGATGTCCTAGGCAGCATTCCATTAACCGCTGAAATGTTCCCGGTGCATGGCAGAGCCCGAATGGCATGCAGTTGATCTCGCAGAGCCCCATTGGTGTCATAAACGCTGCTTTATCTTTGTCTGCTTCTGCCACGGGAACCTGCCATTACACACTGGTGAGATCTAAAGTGGAGAAATAGTTAGCGGATCTCAGTGCAGCTAAAGATTCCTCAATTCGTGGTAACGGGTAGGCATCTTTATGTGCAATGCGGTTAATCCGCCTATAGTCAACACACATCCTCATTGTACCATCTTTCTTTCTAACGAGGACTAAAGGAGCTGCCCAGGGGCTACAACTATCTTTGATTAACCCGAGCCTCCTTCATTTCCCGTAACATAACCTTGGCACATTGATAGTGAACTGGGGGTACAGGCTGGTACCTCTCTTTAATGGGCGGATGATCTCTGGTGGGGATGTGGTGTTGGACCCCTTTTACCTGCCCAAAGTCTAGAGGGTGTTTGCTAAATACCTGCTCATATTCTCGAACCACCTGGTAAATCCCATGCTTTTGGTGCGAAGGGGTGGAGTCAGTACCTTTGCGCAGCTCCTGACACCAATCCTCCAACTGCTCCTCAGAGCCATTGTCCTCTGCCTGGTCGGACGAAAGCAAGGGTTCCATGGCCTTTATTGCGTTATTACTGACAGTGAACAGCTTAGCAAGGGTGGCATACCGGGTTAAATGGACCTCTTTTTCCCCACAATTCAGGATGCGTATCGGTACCCTCCCCTTGTGGACATTGACTACCCCTCTGGCTGTCAGGATGGTGGGTCTACTATCAGAGTTCACAGGTTCTACCAGGGTCTAGTAATCTTGACCCCTGAGGCTTATTGCTGACTGACACCAAATCAACATTTCACTTTCCTAGGGGGTATTGCAATGGGGAATGGATCACTCACTCTGACACTGCCAACTTCTCCACCAGACAGCTCTACCTGTTGTCTCTGCATCAGGGCTCTGATTTCCTTTTGCAGGACACATTGCTAACTGGAACTGGCGGTCTCAGCTACCTGTTGCAACAAAACAATAATTTCTCCAAGACAATTCTCTATTATATTGGTGCCTAGAGCAATCATAGGATGGCATTCTTGTCTGTCAATATCAACTATAATCAAATCTTGCGACTGCAATTCTACTCGGCCAACCTTGATGGTCACCTCCTTATACCCCACCTAAGGCAAGGGCTGACCATTGCTGGCAAAGATGTTAAAGTGTTCATCTGGGCTGCGAGTAAAGTCTGAATCAGCCCAATACTGTTTAAAAAGGATATATGGCATTGTTGTCACCTGGCAGCTGATTTGTCCAATATAGCGTTCATCTGGATGCCATCAAGCAGGACGGGCAGGCTGTCCCACGTACTTGTCTGCCAGCTTTGTGGGCCCGGTCGTCTTACTCCGGAGGGTTGGCCCTCTGCCCCAGGGGTTGCTTGTTTAAATTACAGAATCTTGCGATGTGCCCCGCTTTGTTGCAGCGGCGACAGATGGGCCGTCCATCCTGGTCATAGCGATCGTTGTCTCTCCCTCTGGTCGGTGGGATTCTCCTCTGCCATCGCCAAAAGACATCATCTGGACTGGAGGCCAGCTGGATCTTCTCCTTTGGGGATACTTGCATGGACTGCACGGTTTTGGTTAGTGCAGCCACACTTTTGGTCAACTCCTGAACCTGGAGATGTAGGCCTGCAGAGGAGTCATTATCTAGGGTCTGCGCATCAACCTTCACGGGTTCCGGGGAAAAGGAAGCCACCTCCTGGTGGTATGTGATAGCTGTCATGGGGCAGTAGGGGGAAAACAGGAGACGAGGAACCTGGGCCCCTGCACTGCCCCTCAGGTTAAGGAGGTGCCCTGACTTTCCTTAACTTGGGGGTACACTTGATGGTAGTGAGGCCCAAGTCTCCGACCTGTCCCTATCTCCTGTTTAGCCCTGAGCTAATCCCCCAACCTTCTCCCCTGGTGGTGAGACAGGGAAAACAGAGAACTGCACCTGAACCAAAGGAAAGATAAAACTGACACCAGGGGGAAATATCAACTGAAAAAACAAACTTAGCTTTATCTGCTGTCATGCACCGAACAGCAGAGTTAGGTACCAGAACAAGGAAATGGCTAGAGCTCCACTGCAACACAGCCTGCTCCTAACTCCAGCTTGGTTGGTCTCCAAAGAGGAATAATATCACCAACAGTTAGCTGGTGCACCTGGTGAGCTTATATAGGAAGGTGGGAATGGTTTCCACATGCCTCAACAGATAAACCACCACTTCAGCTGATAAAGTACACTGAGAGGGCAAAATAGAGGAAACATACACTCCCTGATCGTCTCCCTCCACACGACCAGGGGGACGCGGCTTCTTAGGTGGTACTGAAGATTTGGCATGCGCTGGGCAGACTCCTATAAAATGGCCAGTCTGCCCACAGAAGAAACATGCCCCGACACCATGACAAACCGCAGGCAACCCCTCTTTGGCATCAACTACTCCGAGCTGCATGGGTTCCTCCGACTGTCCAGGTGTGTCCTCCTCCCTAGCAATTACTACAGGGGGCATATATGGTGTATGTCTCTCCCTGAGGAGTCTATCCACTCAGATGGCAAGGGACATGGTGGCCTCCAGCGACCTGGGGGCGGTGTACTGCACAAGAGCATCCTGCAACCTTGGGGACAGACCCTGCACAAAATGACTCCTAAGGGCAGGGTCATTCCCCTGTGTGTCAGTGGCGCACCTCCTAAACTCTGAGCAGTACTCCTCAGCAGGCCACCCTCCTGCTTGATCTTACGGGTTTCCGCCAGGGAGACGCCATCAGGATCTCCATACACCAGTGCCAAAGCTGCAAAAAACTCGTCCACTGATCGTAGGGATGGTGAATCGACCAGCAGGAAGAAGGCCCAGGATTGGGGATCACCCTTTAGAAGGGACATAATGATTCCCACCCGTTGTTCCTCACTCCTTGAGATGAACAAGGACGGAGCCTGAAGTATAACTTGCAGGCCTCTTGAAAAACCAAAAATGTATCTCTCCCTCCAGAAAACCTGTCAGAAAAAGATATCATGGGTTCTTATTGAGCCTGCACCTGAACCAAGGCCCCAAACCCCACCAACTGCTGCAGCTGCTGCACCACCTCACTACGCAGCACCCTAAGCTCATCAGTGAGGGTCTGAAGTAGTTGGGCAAAGGCCGGCATTTGGGCCATGGCTCATCAGACAAAATGGGATGGTTGGTGATAATGTCATGGGGCAGTAGAGGGAAAACAGGAGATGAGGAACCTGGGCCCCTGCACTGCCCCTCAGGTTAAGGAGGTGCGCTGACTTTCCTTAATTTGGGTGTACACTTGATGGTAGTGAGGCCCAAGTCTCCGACCTGTCCCTATCTCCTGTTTAGCCCTGACCTAAACCCCCAACCCCCTCCCAAGGAGGTGAGACAGGGAAAACAGAGAACTGCACCTGAACCAAAGGAAAGACAAAACTGACACCAGGGGGAAATATCACCTGAAAAACCAAACAGATTGACCAGCCATGCAATTACACCAGCGGCCACCGGGGGTAAAAAACCCATCAGCAGACTAACTAAACTTGTAGTAATACCAGTAGCCACCTGGGGCAAAGACATATTAACCCCCGATGGCCTGAAAGGAAAAAATGTTATATATGAGGATCCAGATCTGACATCGATCCCAAAATGGATCGTGACAATAGCTGGGCGCTGGAGGGGTGCAGTGCCAGTTGGGGTTGGTTCTCGCAGCACCCAGATGGCCCAATATTTAAATCGTGCGAAGTCCAGGTCAGTGTTTTGCAGGGCCATAATGCGCAGCTGTGTCCAGCGAGCGGTAGACAGGAGCCCCTCAGTAAACTGCTCAGTTAGCAATCTGTGCTTGTCTCACACACTGTCGGGCTCTACCTGTTTAATGGCCTGCAACACCTCTTGCAGGTTTAGGGCATAGTCATGCACACTGTCCTGTGCCTTTTGTTTGCACCCGTAGAATTTCATTTTAATCTCTACTGCTGTGCGGGTGTCAAAAGAATCCTTCAACCGGGCCAGGATTTGCCTAACAGTTCTTTTGTCGGTGTCCGGCCAGGACTTCACCTCCCTTTGGGCTGCACCGGTTAGCTAGCCAATAAGGATGATGACTTTTTGGCTCTCTGACAGGGGGTACACTTCGAATAAAATATGCAGTCTCTTTAAAGTCGCTCAGGGTGTGCAACTCCCCAGAGTACTGAGGTAGCCAGGCCGCCCCTTGGATATATGGCATTGAGGTTTGAGGGGCAAGAGCTGTAAGTTCCACTTTTGCCTACAGTTCATAAATCGCAATGTACAGCAAATATAATTCAGGTTATCTCGGTTTGACGTTATGATCACTGAAATATTTTACAGCAGCCTCAGTCAAATGTGTGATAATGCATAGAGACACTGCACAATTTTCCATTCTTTTAGAACATGCTGTGTTTTCTTTTGTCTTTTTATTTTTTAATCATTGCATTGTTATGTTTGTGATTTCTTATTGGCTTCAATGGAAATTCAGACAACAAAGGAAAAGCAAAACCTGCATGTATTGTTCATGTACTGCACCCGTGGTGTTTCATGTGTCTCAAAATATACAGCTGTTGTACTAGTCATTGTTCCATTAAACCGTCACCTCATTGGGGATTTATAGAATAGAACAGGGTGTCACAGCCCCATTCCAATAATTGTGGGGGTTGGGGAATTCAGATATTTATTTTCTATACAATGGATAAAAAAATAAATGTCATATATGGGAAAACTCGCTACAATCCTGTACATTTGTACTGCTTTACTTGTGTGTCAGCCTTTCTCTATCTGTACTATTCCATCAATGAACCAGCAATATCAGGATGACCAGAGCTATACAAAGGGGAAAATGTTTTGAAGAGCAAATTATTAATGTGGTTGTTAATACATATAATGGCCTTTGTAAATAGTGGATGGCCCTTCAGTCACTTTCTCACAGCTTCTAATATCCCCCCCAAAACGTGATGTCATCAGAGGATAGCACATCAGTCATTTATCATAGCTTGTGTACCTGCTGTTCCCTATGGAAGTCCACTGTGATAGAGATAAGGATAAGTTACTGGAGCTTCAATTACCACAGTCACACTTATTCTTCCACAGCTGACCTGAAGCTTCTGTCCCCACTGACTCTTTTATTGATACGAGATGTCATCAAGGTGTGGTGATAGAAGCAGGGTAAGTGACAGCAGCTCTGAATCGCAGCTTCTATCATCTCCTTGTGGTCACTCTCTGAGCAGCTGTCATTCTCCCTGCTTCTATCACCGCCCCCTGATGACGACTCTTTTTAGAGTGATGACAGAAGCTGTGGTTTAATGGTGCTGTACCTCACACTGCTTCTATCACCAACCTTGATTACATCTCATTTCAGTAAAAGAAATAGCTGGGAAAGAAGCTGTGGGGCAGCAGGGAGAGAAGAATTTTAGTGGTGGGATAAAAGCTGCAGTCACTTCTCCCTGCCTTCATAACCTCAATTGATTCCTGATATCATATGGGGATGGCGGTAACAGAAGCTGTGTTATGTGACTGCAGCACCACCCCATCATGATATCCTGTTCCAGTGGAGGTGATAAAAGCTGCAGAGAAGTGACTGAAGGGCTGTCTCTCAATGAAGATTCCCCTCAAATGAAATGTCACAGGAAGCAAAGTAAAAAAATAGATATAGGGAATAGCTGTATAAAGAGAACAGCAGGGAATTTTCAAACACAGTAAAATGGTTGGGTTGAAAGATAAATATTTAGAAAAAGCCATCAGGGAAAAATAAATGTATAGGGAAAATATAAAAATATTCGGAATTGAGAGTCCTCAGTGGTTGATACCTTTTAATGGCTAACTGAAAAGATGGTAGCACATTGCAAGCTTTCAAGACTACTCAGGTCTCTTCATCAGGCATAAAATTACTGATATTGAAAGGTAACTTCACATCTCAGAGAGGCAGAAAAGTCTGGGAGTACAAGCTCATGACGACCCATGACACTCTCAATGCAGGAATGAATGTGTGGCATGGATTTATGTCTTTTTACATCAATTAAGGAATTTGCTCCTAAGACCTTGTGGGAGCATCACAACACATTACCAGACCACAATCAGAGGACAATAAAACTTTCACTACTTATCTATGAACTGGTCCAATATATTATCCCTCTCCCATAATAATAGTTCTGCTTCACGTCGCTTGTCTTATCTATTGCATTTTTTCTGTGCTGTGTTGTGTATAAAAATATGATTCTTCAGATTTTGTATTAGTCAATGCCTGATGAAGAGACCTGAGTAGTCTCGAAAGCTTGCAATTTGTTACCATCTTTTCAGTTAGCCATTGAAAGGTATCAACCACAGAGGACTCTAAATTCTGAATATTTTTCTATCTACTGGCTAACATGGTACAAAAATATACATCTTTCCTGTAAGGAAAATATGAAATTATGATTATCAACAAGCTATAAAGCATATGAAGCTTCAATATGGGGTCTTCTGGGACAGTATTTTCAGAGGATTCCTGGTCGTAATTTTAACATTATTTATATCTTGCATTGCTATTATTTTAATTGCTGATACCTACTCAATATATAGTAAATATGCCATAATTATATTGTGTTGGATTATCGTAGATTGCAATGGAATCAGGGGTAGGGTGCACAGGTAACGGTTGCCCTCCGGGTCCTGGTGCACTTTTATTCCTTGCTCTAAAACTAGCTGGAGCATCAAAGTCAATGAGAAGCCTAACTTGACATAAATATTAAAGCCATGACTTCTACCTCTTCTCAGAGTGAGAAATATCACTTTGCACTGCTAGGAAAAATGTAGCACTCAGCATCTCTGTACAGAGGGAGATTTAATCTTTCACATCATTACCCGATGAGTATACAGTGATGATCACTGGAGTAAACAGGGCCCTGAATTATTTATTAAGTGACACTTATTAAAACATGCCGCTGGAAATAAGTCACCGCTTGTCCAGGCTGACCACTCGGCTGCCAGGATAGAGAAAGAAGCGACGGTTATGGGAGAGAATTGTGTAGGCGTTTGCTTCTGTTCTTTATTTGTATGTGTTTATTAACGTGAGCATTTGATGTGCTAAATTCATTATTTCTGTTGATATGTCATTGTTCTCACATTTTATGGAAAATGTAGCTGAGAACTTGGCCTCCACTAATGATCAGGCAAAAATAAGCCTCTGCCTAAATTTCCAACATTGATCATTAAAACTGTGCTATATCCCAGCTTGTTTTACTTCTATCGCCTTTTGTAGTTTTCTAGCTTTTCTGTGTATGTTATGTTAAAAATATGCTAGCACAATACCCATGTAGACTGTTGGGTATTTTTAATTCTCAATTAAGGAAATTGCAGTATCAAGGACTACACACCTAGAACAGGACAATTACATCAAAATGGCAATGTATCGTTGCTTGCGACGTATCCCCAAATCCTGGCCCTCCTCAACACATCCCTACACTCACTTCTATCACCCTGCCACGATCCTCTACACGTCTCCACAACCATGATAACCTCATACCCATTCATCCAGCCCCCACTCCCCCAACCCCCTTACCTGGAGCCCTATTGAACGCACGCTCTGTCTGCAACAAGCTATCATTTATCCATGACCTCTTTATCACCAACAAACTCCTTCCTTGCCATCACTGAAACCTGGCTCACTCCCTCTGACACAGCCTCTCCAGCTACGCTCTCCTATGGTGGATTGCATCTCTCTCACACCCCTCGCCCCAGCAACAATCGAGGTGGAGGAGTTGGCTTGCTCCTGTCTGATACCTGCTCCTTTACCCCAATTCCTCTGCCACCCTCCGCTACTCTTTCCTCGTTCGAGGTGCACTCCGTCTGCATCTATTCCCCCTCCAACCTCCAACTGGCTGTCATCTACCTCCCCCCAGAACTAGCCATCTCCACCTTTCTCGACCACTTCACCACCTGGCTACTCAATTTCTTTTCTGCTGACATCCCCACCATCATCATGGGCGACTTCAACATCCCCATTGACACTTCCACCCCGGCTGCCTCTAAACTTCTATCGCTCACTGCCTCCTTTGGCCTCACTCAATGGTCCTCTGAGGCCACTCACAAAGATGGTCACACGCTGGACCTTATCTTCACCCGTCTCTGTTCCCTCACTAATCTCAATAACTCACCACTCCCCCTGTCTGACCACAACCTACTGACATTCTCTTCCCTCTCCTCTCCTTCTGCGCAACCCCCACTCCATAAACCTGCTCACCCTCGCAGGAACTTCAAACACCTCAATTTACAATCACTCTCTGAGTCCCTTCTCCCTCTTACAGACATAGCTTCGCTTCATGACACAGATGCTGCTGCCACTTTTTATAACACCACAATAACAGCAACACTTGATTCGGCTGCCCCCCCTCACGCAGAGACAAACTCAAACAATCAACAGGCAGCCCTGGCTCACCAGCCTGACCAAATAACTGAGACGGGTTTCCAGAGCCGCTGGGCAGAGATGGAAGAGAACCCATTCTACTGAGCACTTCAGCGCATACAAGCAGTCCCTTGCCAGCTTTAAGTCCACGCTCTCTGCCGCAAAACAAATTTACTTTGCATCTCTCATATCCTCCCTGTCTCAACCCAAAACAGCTCTTCAACACTTTCATTTCTCTACTCCATCCCACAGCACCTCCTCCCCCTCCTCTCATTTCTGCTGAAGACTTTGCCTCCTTCTTTAAGCAGAAGATCGACACGATCAGACAAAACTTTGGCCCGCAGCCCCCAATGCCCCTCCTAGCCGCTCAGCCCTGTTCTGCAAAAGCCAGCTTCTCCACCATGACAGAAGATCAGCTCTCCACCCTTCTGTCAAGATCACACCTCACCACTTGTGCCCTCGACCCACTCTCGTCTCACCTCATCTCTAACTTGGCCACAGTCTTCATCCCATCTCTAACACACCTCTTCAACCTTTCACTTACAAATGGTGTCTTTCCCTCATCCTTCAAACATGCCTCAATCACTCATCCTCAAAAAGCCCTCCCTTGACCCATTCTCTGTGTCTAACTATCGCCCGATATCTCTTCTCCCTTACGCCTCAAAACTACTGAAACAGCATGAATATCTTGAACTGTCCTCCCACCTCTCCTCCTGTTCCCTCTTTGACCGGTTACAATCTGGCTTCTGACCGCATCACTCAACTGAAACTGCCCTAACTAAAGTCACTAACGACTTACTAACCGCCAAGAGACACTACTCTGTCCTCCTTTTCCTGGACCTGTCCTCTGCCTTCGACACCATAGACCATTCCCTCCTGCTACAGACTCTCTCTTCTCTTGGCATCACAGACTTGGCCCTATCCTGGATCTCATCATACCTAATAGACCGAACATTTAGTGTTTGCCTCTCACACACCACCTCCTCACCTCGCACTCTGTCTGTCAGTGTTCCTCAAGGCTCTGTCCTAGGACCCCTACTATTCTCCATCTACACCTTCGGCTTGGGACAGCTCATAGAATCCCACGGTTTGCAGTATCACCTCTATGCCGATGACACGCAGATCTACCTATCTGGACCCAACCTCGCCTCCTTACTGACTGAAATCCCACAATGTCTGTCTGCTATCTCAGCCTTCTTCTCTGCTCGCTTTCTCAAACTGAACATGGACAAAACAGAATTCATCATCTTTCCCCCATCTAACTTTACCCCTCCACCAGACCTATCCATCAATGTCAATGGCTGCTCTCTTTCCCCGGTCCCGCACGCTCGGTTCCTTGGGGTGATCCTCGACTCTGCACTCTCTTTCAAACCACATATCCAAGCCCTTGCCTCCTCCTGCCTTCTCAAACTCAAAAATATTTCCCGGATCCGCTCATTCCTCAACCACGAAACCACAAAAACACTAGTGCATGCTCTTATCATCTCCTGCCTCGACTACTGCAACCTCCTACCCTCTGGCCTCCCCTCTAGCACTCTGGCACCGCTCCAGTCCATCCTATACTCTGCTGCCCGACTAATCCGCCTGTCTCCCCGCTATTACCCAGCCCCCCCCCCATGCCAGGCCCTTCACTGGCTTCCTATTGCCCAGAGGCTCCAATTCAAAACCCTAACTATGACATACAAAGCCATCCACAACCTGTCTCCTCCATACATCTGTGACATGGTCTCTAGGTACCTACCCGTACTCAACCTTCGATCATCTCAAGATCTCCTTCTCTACTCCCCCCTTATCTCTTCTTCCCACAACCGCATGCAAGACTTCTCCCGTGCTTCCCCCATACTCTGGAACTCTCTGCTGAAACACATTATCCTCTCACCATCAACAGAAACCTTCAAGAAGAACCTGAAGACCCACCTGTTCCGACAAGCCTACAGCCTGCAATGATCCTCGGTCTACTGAACCACCGCACAACCTGCTCTACCCTCTCCTACTGTATCCTCACCCATCCCTGTAGACTGTGAGCCCTCGCGAGCAGAGTTCCCTCTCCTTATGTACTTGTATGTCTCTTGTCTTACACATGTTTATTATACTTGTCTATATTTCCCATTTTCACATGTAAAGCACCATGGAATGAATGGCGCTATATAAATGCCTAATAATAATAATAATAATCAAAATGACTTGAGCATAAAAGGGCGGAAAGATCAAAATGTCCTTAAAATAAATCAATTTTATTGAAAATTCAAAAGATTTATACAGGGTACTTCACAGATTATGAGATACACTTTTGGTCTTGCATGACCTATTTGAATACATTTACATATATCATAGCCTTAGCAGACCATGCTGGACATAGTAAGTGTATCAGTACAGTTCATGAATAGTCACTCAAATTAGCAGATTGGTAAGTAACAAAATATAAATTATTATTAGTTGTAGTATTGCTGCTGGTAGGGCATGTATTCCTCCACTTAAACGCATGTTTCGCCCTGCTTCATCAGGGGACATGAAACACTTTTGAGCTGCATCTATTTATGATCCAGTTCTTTTGGTGTAATACACTGGATGTTTTTAAACCTAAACTCAGTTATATAAAGTAAGTATATGTGGTGAAAGGACGGCTTTTGGGATGTGCGGCCTGTACTGTTGCACATAACTCAATAGTTGCTAACAACTTGAATGGTCAATGTCATTTCAACACATGTTGTATGAGTGAGCCTTCTAACATATCCTATTGCATAAATATGCTTCATTCCCCACCTGATGAACAAAATGGACTTCCAGATTACTGATTAATCAGATTACAACTGCCTATTAAATTCTATTTAGAGCAGAGAATAAGAAAGGAGTATTAATGTAGCTCTGTCTGTGGTCACCTGGCATCTCTTATTAAAGCTTCCATTGAAATCTTCATGCTGGCTACTCGAACTATCAGGTTCTAGGAATGCCTTGGCCTTCACTCTTTAAAGAGAACCTGTTAGCAGTATTGTGCTGAGTAACCTACAGACAGTGTTGTGAAGGAGAGAATGGCTAATGAAATCAAGTATTAACCTTACATAAGCTAGTTCAAATGTGGTGTGGCAAGATGGCGTCTTCATCCTTGAACTACACCCTAGAAGGAATTCTTGGAATGTGAAGCGGAGGCGCCTGCACTGTAGTACAAATCAATGCATAATATGCATATATTTATTTATGAGTTAGTCATGAATTTTTGTGGGGAGAGAAAAAAGATCTTCACCAAAATGTTGTCAGTGGCAGCGCCTGCGCAGTAGAATCGCGTTCTGATAGATGCTGCTGCACAGGTGCTCCGATGCCATTTTGATGGAGCCAAAATTTTATTACACAGTCACGGCCGCCCGGTGCCATTTTGATGAAGATAATTTGTTTTCTCTCCCCACAAAAATATATGACTAAATCATAAGTAAATATATGCATATTATCCATTGCATCATACCACAGCACAGGCACCGCCACTGGCAACTGCCTGATGAATGTAAATTATTTTTGTTTCCTGACTATTTTATGCAGTATGTAAAATAAGGATTGGGTTACTGAGGGATCAGTGAACTGTCAGAAGTCCATTCAGATGAATAAATCCTCATCCACAGTCCCGCCCCAAAGCACCAGAATATCATTAACTGAAAACTGCAAATAAAGATTAAACAACAATCACAAGGTATCATTTTAATCAGAATAATGGCACCAACCTGACACTGTCTGTAGGTTACTCAGTGCAATTCTGCTGACGGGTTTGCTTTAACAAATGTACAGGAATATGGATTTACGCAAGGTTCCTATTTTGAGTCTGTTGGAATATGGTGCAACAACTCCATTCCTGTCTATGAGTGTTTAGTTGCTAGATTTGTATGCTGTTCATTAAGTTAGAACAAAAAACTTCTATTAAGTGGTCTTACAGAAAGTTATGACACACACACGTGACTGCACAAGATGCTCGGCCAGATTATGAGCTGACATTAGGGTATGTTAAAGGCAAACTTGTGGATGAATTCAAAAGAAAAATTCAGCATGTAAGCATCAGTATTAAATCCAGAGCAGAAACAGCATTAAATACACAGGATTTCCCTAAATATAAGAGCAATCTAAGAGATACTCGTGAATGTTAATGCAGACTGCAGAATTTAGAAAGCAAGAATGAGTCTGTTTAAAAAGCAGAACAGTCATCAAAGGGTTAAAACAGCTGTAAAGGATGATTCTGCATGTGTTGAAGCTGCATTTAATGACAGTACAGGCCCATCTGCAAAACACATATGGTGTATACATTCTGGTGCAAGCAGTTATATGACAAATAACAGGGATTTCTTCACTGACCTTAATGAAAGCAAGTCAGAAAAGGTCATCTTATATAATAGTCAATATATGACTTCAGGAGTGGGAGTAAGCTACCTCCACTGTCCAGTTTCCTCAGCACAAAGCAGAAATATCCCAATAAAGGATGTTCTCTATGTTCCCAGCCTTGAAAGCAACTTCTGTCAGTAAGTAAAGAAGCTCACACAAAAGGGGAATGTAGTCACTTTTAAAGATGACAGCTGCATCATCTCAAAGAGGGGTCACACTCTTGCAGAAGGAAAAATCTAAGATGAACTTTATCAGCTAAAATGCAAAGAAAGAGTTTACAGTGCTAGACATGATCTGCATAAGAACTGTGTCCATGTATGGCACAGACATCTTGGGCACAGAGACCCAGAAGCAGTAAGGAAGCTAGCTCAACTTGCAAATGGTATTGAAATAAACCAGTGTAGTCAAATGATGAAGTGCAGTAGCTGTATTAAAGGGAAAATGTCCAGGAAATCCTTTCCTAAAATAAGCACCACTAGATCGACACAACCTCTGGATCTGATGCATACAGATGTATGTGGTCCAATAAGTGTTCAAACTCCCAGCAAGAAGAAATATTTGCTCACAATTATTGATGACTACTCCAGTATACAGTCACCTACCTGCTTCACAGTAAGGATCAAGTTCCACAGAAACATGAAGAAAATCATGCTGTAGTGTTGAACAAATTTAAAAGAATGCGAAAAGCCCTGCGTGCAGATAATGGAACCAAATCCCCGTATTGGGGAGAAGCCATCATGACAGCTTGCTATCTTCAAAACAGAGTACCAGGTAAAGCCACAAATAAAATTCCATATGAGCTATGGAACTGCGAGAAGCCTAACCTGAAGCAACTCAGGATATTTGGAAGCAAAACATTTGTGTATGTTCCCAAAAAAAACCGTTCCAAGTGGGAACCACATGCAAAGCAAGGAGTCCTGGTGGGCTATAGCGAAAGTCAAAAGGGATATAGAATCCTGCCCCCAGTGACCAACACAGTAACAATCAGCAGAGATGTAGTGATTGATGAAAACTCTGTATCGCTCAAATTCTATGAAGTTACACCAGTTTTTTAACCTAAGAAGCAAAAACAAGAATCTCAATCACCAAAACCAAACACCGAAAAGGAAAACACTGAAGTGTGGATAAGCTCTGATGCCACCAAGGAAGACACAGAAGAGCCAAGTCAACCTCCAGTCAGGAGACCAGAAAGGCCAAACAAAAGTATCCCAGCTAGGCGCCTTTCTTATATGCAGTTTCGGACTGGAGTGCTAAGGGCCCACCAGTAACATTGACTTTGGGGGGCCACTTTTCACCTGCATACAAATATTACACTACCCTCATTCACAAATTTATCTATATCTCTATATAATAGTACATTGGGTAATATGGTAAGTGAACGATATGCTTTTTTTCTGTACGGAGTGAATCAAGTGAATTATGCCAAGTACTGCCAATACAGTGGGGTTAGTGGCCCAGATCTGCACAGGGGCCCACTGGGGGATTCCCCTGTTACCCTATGGGCCAGTCCGAGCCTGCTTATATGGTCAGAACACTTCCTGAACCAGAGCCACAGTCATGGCAAGAGATGCAAAAACTGCCAGTTCACGAGAAGCAGAAGTGGATAAATGCTGCTAATGAAGAGATGGATCCCCTTCACCAACTCCAGACATGGGAGATTACTGAGCTACCACAATGATGCTGAAATTGCAAAGCTAGGTGAAATTCTCAACCAGCACTGTGAGACTAAGGACCTTGGAAATGTGACATATTATTTGGGAATCGAAATCCAGAGAGAGGAAGATGGGAGTTTTCTTCTCAACCAAAGTTCTAAAATTTCCACAATCCTAATCCAGTTTGGAATGTCAGAAACCAAATGTGCGTCAACACCAATGGATCCGTCCTACTTAAGTTGGAAGGAGAAGAAGATCTGCTACCCAGCAATGAAAGTTACAAGCAAGCAGTGGGGGCGCTTCTGTACATAGTAACCACAACTCGTCCGTATATCACAGCCACAGATGGAATTCTCTGCCGACGTGTAAGCAAGCCACGCCAAAGAGACTAGAATGCAATTAAGAGAATTCTTCAATATCTTAACCCCTTTTTTCCCCAAGGGTGGTTTGCACGTTCATGGCCGGGCCAATTTTTACAATTCTGACCACTGTCCCTTTATGAGAAAATAACTCTGGAATGCTTCCAAGGATCCCAGTGATTCTGACATTGTTTTCTCATGACATATTGTACTTCATGTTAGTGGTAAAATGTCATTCAAATAACGTGCGCTTATTTGTGAAAAAAACGGAAATTTGGTGAAAATTTTGAAAATTTTGCAATTTTCCAACTTTGAGTTTTTATGCCCTTAAATCACAGAGATATGACACAAAAAACTTAATAAGTAACATTTCCCACATGTTTACTTTACATCAGCACAATTTTGGAACCAAATTTTTTTTTTGTTAGGAAGTTATAAGGGTTAAAAGTTGACCAGCGATTTCTCATTTTTACAGCACCATTTTATTTTTACGGACCACATCACATTTGAAGTCACTTTGAGGGGTCTATATGATAGAAAATACCCAAAAGTGACAATATTCTAAAAACTGCACCCATCAAGGTGCTCAAAACCACATTCAAGAAGTTTATTAACCTTCAGGTGCTTCACAGGAATTTTTTGAATGCTTAAAAAAAATGAACATTTAGCTTTTTTTCACAAAAAAATTACTTCAGGTCCAATTTTTTTATTTTACCAAGGGTAACAGGAGAAATTGGACTGGAAAAGTTATTGTGCAATTTGTCCTGAGTACGCCGATACCTGATATGTGGGTGGGAACCACTGTTTCGGCGCATGGCAGAGCTCAGAAGGGAAGGAGCGCCATTTGACTTTTTGAATGCAAAATTGACTGGAATTCAGATCGGACGACATGTCACGTTTGGAGAGCCCCTGATGTGCCTAAACAGTGGAAACCCCCCACAAGTGACCCCATTTTGGAAACTAGACCCTCCAAGGAACTTATCTAGCTATGTGGTGAGAACTTTGAACCCACAATGGCTTCACAGAAGTTTATAATGTACAGCAGTACAATTAAAAAATCATATTTTTTCCACAAAAATGATCTTTTTACCCCCAATTTTTATTTTACCAAGGGTAACAGGACCCTAAAAGTTATTGTGCAATTTGTCCTGAGTATGCTGATACCCCAAATGTGGGTGTAGACGACTAATTGGGTGCATGGCAGAGCTCGGAAGAGAAGCAGCGCCATTTGACTTTTTTGGCTGGAATTGAGATCGGACACCATGTCTCATTTGAAAAGCCCCTGATGTGCCAAAACAGTGTTAACCCCCCACAAATGACACCATTTTGGAAACTAGACCCCCAAAGGAACTTATCTACTTTAGATGTGTGCTGAGAACTTTGAACCCCCAAGGGCTTCACAGAAGTTTATAACGTACAGCCGTACAATTAAAAAATAATATTTTTTCCACAAAAAATGATCTTTTCACCCTCAATTTTTATTTTTCCATGGGTAACGGGACCCCAAAAGTTATTGTGCAATTTGTCCTGAGTACGCTGATACCCCATATGTGGGGGTAAACCACTATTTGGGTGCATGGCAGAGCTCAGAAGGGAAGCAGCACCATTTGACTTTTTTGGCTGGAATTGGGATTGGATGCCACGCCGCGTTTGGAAAGCCCCTGATGGGCCTAAACAGTGGAAACTGCCCATAAATGACACCATTTTGGAAACAAAACCCCATAAGGAACTTATCTAGATGTGTAGTGAGCACTTTGAACCCCTAAGGGCTTCACAGAAGTTTATGACGCCCAGGCGTGAAAATAAAAAAAATCATATTTTTTCCACAAACATGATCTTTTAGTCCCCAATTTTTTTTTTTCCCAAGGGTAACAGGAGAAATTGGACCACAAAAGCTGTTGTCTAATGTGTCCTGAGTACGCTGATACCCCATTTGTGCGAGAAAACTACTGTATGGGCACACGGGGCTCGGAAGGGAAGTAGTGACGTTTTGGAATGCAGACTTTGATGGAATGGTCTGTGGGTGTCATGTTGCCTTTGGAGAGCCCCTGATGTACCTAAACAGTGGAAACCCCCCAAAAGTGACCCTATTTTGGAAACTAGACCCCTTAAGGAACTTATCTAGATGTGTGGCGAGCACTTTGAACCCCCCAGTGCTTCACAGAAGTTTATAACGCCCGGGTGTGAAAATAAAAAAATCATATTTTTTTCCCACAAAAAAATGATATTTTTGCTCCCAATTTTTTATTTTCCAAAGGGTAACAGGAGAAATTGGACCCTAAAAGTTGTTTTGCAATTTGTCCTGAGTAGGCTGATACCCATATGTGGGGGTAAAACACTGTTTGGGCGCATGGCAGAGCTTGGAAGGGAAGGAGCACCGTTTGACTTTTTCAATGCAGAATTGGCTGGAATTGAGATCAGACGCCATGTTGCGTTTGGAGAGCACCTGATGTGCCCAAACAGTGGAAACCTCCCAATTCTAACTCCAGCCCTAACCTCAACACACCCTAACCCTAATCTCAGCCCTAACCCTAGCCCTAACCATAGCCCTAACCCTAGCCCTAACCATATCCCTAGCCCTAACCCTAATGGGAAAATGGAAATAAATACATCTTTTAATTTTATTATCTTTCCCTAACTAAGGGGGTGATAAAGGGGGTATGATTTACTATTTATAGCGGGTTTTATGTTTGGCAGCTGTCACACGCTAAAAGACGCTTTTTATTGTAAAAATAGTTTTTGCATCACCACATTTTGAGAGCTATAATTTTTCCATATTTTGACACACCGAGTCATGTGAGGTCTTATTTTTTGCGGGACGAGTTGACGTTTTTATTGGTACCATTTTCGGGCACGTGACATCTTTTGATCGCATTTTATTCTGATTTTTGTGACGCAAAATGAACAAAAACCAGCATTTCAAGTATTTCTTTTGGGTGGTTCCGCGTGTGGTAAAATTGATAAGGCGGTTTTATCCTTCGGGTCAGTACGATTACAGCGATACCTCATTTAGGTTTTTTTTATGTTTTGGCGCTTTTATGCAATGAAAACAATTTTATATAAAAAATAATTATTTTTGCATCGCTTTATTCTGCGAGCTATAACTTTTTTATTTTTTCACTGATGATGCTGTATGGTGGCTCATTTTTTGCGGGACAAGATGACGTTTTCATCAGTATCATGGTTATTTATATCCGTCTTTTTGGTCGCGCGTTATTGCACTTTTTGTTCGGCGGTATGATGATAAAGCATTACTTTTTGCTTTGTTTTTTATTTTTATTTTTTAAAGGGTTCGCTAAAGGGGTTAACTAATGGGACAGTTTTATAGGGTGGGTCGTTATGGACGCGCTGATACTAAATATGTGTACTTTTATTGTTTTGGGGTTTTTTATTTCCAAAAAATGAATTTATTAGGGAATATTTTTTTTTTTTTAATTTATTTAGCGATTTTTTATAAATTATTTTTACACTTTTTTTTGTTGTTTTTTAACTTTATTATACTGTCCCAGGGGGGACATAACTGTCATGTGACAGATCGCTGATCTGTCACATCACAGATCGCTGTGACAGATCAGCGGTCTGTCACAGGCAATGCTGGAGGCTTCCTCTTGCCGGTGCTTTGCAGGGATGAGGAAGCCAGCTCCCTGCAGGCTCCCGAAGGTCCCCGCTGCCATTTTGGATCCAGGGACCTGCAGGGAAGGAGACCCCCGCAGCCGCGCTGCACATCGCGCTGCTGTGGAGGTCGCAGGGAAGCACGGAGGGAGCCCCCTCCCAGCCAATGCTTCCCTAAACCCTCGGTACACTGCGAACGTGTTTGATCGCAGTGTGCCAGGGGTTAACATGTCGGGGGCGGTCCGTGATAATCAGCTGACACCTGGCCGCCATCAGCGGCGCTCACCACGTGAGCGCCGCTGATCGCTATGACGTACTATCCCGTCCATGGGCATAGGGGCCTAGTCATTGGCGCACATGATCACCAGCAAACTCATCCCTTCAGCATTGACTACTCCTGTTCATACTGAAGGTGTTTATCAGTTTCTTACGTTCAATACACCATATGTACAGAATTACCCTCTTATGTGTGCATCCCCGCAATCTAAACAATGACGGTTCTGTATGACTCTTGGACTATTCAGAGGTATAAAAAAAACAACAATTTATTGAACATTAACTCGTTGCTAAATAAATGGATTTTCAGCCGCTGCTTTCTAAGTGTTTCACAGTGGCTAATCCTACATTTCACCGAAAGGAAGGATGAAAAGAGTAGTGGGTGTGTGAGCGGATGGAAACATGTAATGTTCTATACAATTATAGTGTTTTCTAATGAAGCAAAAATAACACAGAGTGTTTTTCTATAGATCCGGTGAAAGTCAGGATAAATGCAGACTTGCAGAGCAGCTGATGAAATCATTTACTCCTCCATTCTGGGGTTAATCGCCATGTGGAAGGTGCTCGTTACCACCTCATACATCTTTAATTGTTGTTCCTGCTGCATTAAATCGATGCAGAAAATTAAAATTCATGATGGTTTCAGGGTACAACAGGCACATTCATTGGGCCATCTATGCAATAAACCCTCTATTACTACAGCCACTGTTCCCATAAAACGCTGCAGCTATCTTCACTACCATCTTTAGCCCTTAAATGCTTCTCTATCTGATTAAAGTCTAAAATTGTATGGCTCATTACAGCCTATTTTCAGTGCTTGGCTCTGCTAATTCCGTACATTGTTGTAGTAATACTAAAGAACCGCAGGAGCTCGGTAATTATTATGTAATTTAGCTTTTTACCTTAACTCCCTGATTTCCAACTTTTTTATGAGGTGGGCACATTCCTGTTCGTTGTTGCTTGACTTGCTAACTCCTTGATGCTCAGCTGAAATAAACAAAGACCTTGGGAAGAGACCTTCATTAGCAACTTGAACCAGAAAATAGGCTTCTAAAATTAGTTAACATGCTATATTGCATATAAGTATATAGTGGGTAAAAGCACAAAAGGACTACACAACTGGAAATTTGTAGTATAACCCCTTAACCCCCAAGGGTTGTTTGCACGTTAATGACCGGGCCAATTTTTACAATTCTGACCACTGTCCCTTTATGAGGTAATAACTCTGGAACGCTTCCATGGATCCCGGTGATTCTGATATTGTTTTTTTCATGAGATATGGTACTTTAAGTTAGTGGTAAAATTTAATTCATATAGCTTGCATGTATTTGTGAAAAAAAATGGAAATTTGGCAAAAATTTTGAAAATTTCGCAATTTTCCAACTTTGAATTTTCATGCCCTTAAATCACAGAGATATGGCACAAAACATGCTTAATAAATAACATTACCCACAAGTCTACTTTACATCAGCACAATTTTGGAACCAAAATTTTTTTGTTAGGAAGTTATAAGGGTTAAAAGTTGACCAGCGATTTCTCATGATTACAGCACCATTTTTGTTTATGGACCACATCACATTTGAAGTCACTTTGAGGCGTCTATATGATAGAAAATACCCAAAAGTGACACCATTTTAAAAACTGCACCCCTGACAGTACTCAAAACCACATTCAAGAAGTTTATTAACCATTCAGGTGCTTCACAGGAATTTTTTGAATGTTTAAAAAAATGAACATTTAACTTTTTTCACAAAAAATTACTTCAGGTCCAATTTTTTAATTTTACCATGGGTAACAGGAGTAATTGGACTGCAAAAATTAGTGTTCAAATTGTTCTGAGTACGCTGATACCTGATATGTGGAGGGGAACCACTGTTTCGGCGCATGGCAGAGCTCAGAAGGGAAGGAGCGCCGTTTGACTTTTTCAGCGCAAAATTGGCTGGAATTGAGATTAGATGCCAAATCAAGTTTGGAGAGCCCCTGATATACCTAATCAGTGGAAACCCCCACAAGTGACCCAATTTTGGAAACTATACCCCCCAAGGAACTTATCTAGATGTGTGATGAGAACTTTGAACCCCCAAGGGCTTCATAGAAGTTTATAAAGTACAGCCGTACAATTAAAAAATCATATTTTTTCCACAAAAATTATCTTTTCACTGAAAATTTTTATTTTCCCAAGGGAAACAGGATCCCAAAAGTTATTGTGCAATTTATCCTGAGTACGCTGATATCCCATATGTGGGGGTAAACCACTGTTTGGGCGCATGGCAGAGCTCGGAAAGGAATGAGCGCCGTTTGACTTTTTCAGCGCAGAATTGGCTGAATGCCATGTCATGTTTGGAAAGCCCCTGATGTACCTAAACAGTGGAAACCCCCCACAAGTGACCCTATTTTGGATAATATACCCCCAAGGAACTTATCTATATGTGTAGTGAGAACTTTGAACCCCTAAGGGCTTCACAGAAGTTTATAACGTACAGCCGTACAATTAAAAAATCATATTTTTTACACAAAAATTATTTTTTCAACCCCAATTTTTAGTTTACCAAGGGAAACAGGACCCCAAAAGTTATTGTGCAATTTGTCCTGAGTATGCTGATACCCCATATGTGGGGGTAAACCACTGTTTGGGAGCATGGCAGAGCGCAGAAAGGAATGAGCGGCGTTTGACTTTTTCAACGCAGAATTGGCTGGACTCCATGTCGCGTTGGGAGAGCCCCTGATGTACCTAAACAGTGGAAACCCCCCACAAATGACATCATTTTGGAAACTAGACCCCCCATGAACTTATCTGGATGTTTGGTAAGCACTTTGAACCCCCAAGGGCTTCACAGAAGATTATAGCGTACAGCCATACAATTAAAAAATCACATTTTTTCTAAAAAAATGATCTTTTCAACCCCAATTTTTATTTTCCCAAGGAAAAAGGACCCCAAAAGTTATTGTGCAATTTGTCCTGAGTACGCTGATACCCCATATGTGGGGGTAAACCACTGTTTGGGCGCATGGCAGAGCACGGAAAGGAATGAGTGCCGTTTGACTTTTTCAACGCAGAATTGGCTGGACTCCATGTCGCGTCTGGAGAGCCCCTGATGTGCCTAAACAGTGGAAACCCCCCACAAATGTCATCATTTTGGAAACTAGACCCCCCAAGGAACTTATCTGGATGTTTGGTAAGCACTTTGAACCCCCAAGGGCTTCACAGAAGTTTATAACGCCCGGGTGTGAAAATAAAAAAATCTAATTTTTTCCACAAACATAATCTTTTATTCCCCAATTTTTTTATTTTCCCAAGGGTATCAGGAGACATTGTGCTTCAAAAGTTGTTGTTCAATTTGTCCTAAGAAAGCTGATACCCAATAAGTGGGAGAAAACTACTATTTGGGCACACATTGGGGCTCGGAAGGGAAGTAGTGACGTTTTGGAATGCAGACTTTGATGGAATGGTCTGCGGGTGTCATGTTGCCTTTGGAGAGCCCCTAATGTACCTAAACAGTGTAAACCCCCCACAAATGACACCATTTTGTAAACTAGACCCCCCAAGGAACTTATCTAGATGTGTGGTGAGCACTTTGAACCCCCCAGTGCTTCACAGAAGTTTACAACGCCCGGGCGTGAAAATAAAAAATTCGTATTTTTTCCACAAACATGATCTTTTAGTCACCATTTTTTTATTTTCCCAAGGGTACCAGGAGAAATTGGACCCCAAAAGTTGTTGTCCAATTTGTCCTGAGTATGCTGATACCCCATATGTGGGAGAAAACTACTGTATGGGCACACGTCGGGGCTCGGAAGGGAAGTAGTGATGTTTTGGAATGCAGACTTTGATGGAATGGTCTGCGGGTGTCATGTTGCCTTTAGAGAGCCCCTAATGTACCTAAACAGTGGAAACCCCCCACAAATGACACCATTTTGGAAACGAGACCCCCTAAGGAACTTATCTAGATGTGTGGTGAGCGCTTTGAACCCCCAAGGGCTTCACAGAAGTTTATAATGCCCGGGCATGAAAATAAAAAAATCGTATTTATTTCCACAAACATGATCAATTAGTTCCCAATTTTTTCATTTTCCCAAGGGTAACAGGAGAAATTGGACCCCCAAAAGTTGTTGTCCACTTTGTCCTGAGTACGCTGACACCCCATATGTGGGAGAAAACTACTGTATGGACACATGTCGGGGCTCGGAAGGGAAGCAGTTTGTGCGTTTGGAGAGCCCCTGATGTACCTAAACTATTGAAACTCCCCACAAGTGACCCCATTTTGGACACTAGACCCCCCACGGAACTTATCTAGATGTGTGGTGAGCACTTTGAACCCCCAAGTGCTTCACAGAAGTTTATAACACTCGGACGTGAAAATAAAAAAATCATTTTTTTCCACAAAAATGATATTTTTGCCCCCAATTTTTTATTTTCCTAAGGGTAACAGGAGAAATTGGACCCCAAAAATTGTTTTGCAATTTGTCCTGAGTAGGCTGATACCCTACATGTGGGGGTAAAACACTGTTTGGGCGCATAGCAGAGCTTGGAAGGGAAGGAGCACCATTTGACTTTTTCAACTCAGAATTGGCTGGAATTGAGATCAGACGCCATGTTGCATTTGGAGAGCCCCTGATGTGCCCAAACAGTGGAAACCCCCAATTCTAACTCCAACCCGAACCCCAACACGCCCCTAACCCTAGCCCTAACCCTAGCCCTAACCCTAGCCCTAACCCTAACCCTAGCCCTAACCCTAACCCTACCCTAACCCTAGCCCTAACCCTACCCCAACACACCCCTAGCCCTAACCCTAACCCTAATGGAAAAATGGAAATAAATACATTTTTTTATTTTATTATTTTTCCCTAACTAAGGGAGTGATAACGGGGGGTTTGATTTACTATTTATGGCGGTTTTTATGTTTGGCGGCTGTCGCACGCTAAAAGACGCTTTTTATTGTAAAAATAGTTTTTGCATCACCACATATTGAAAGCTATAATTTTTCCGTATTTTGACCCACTGAGTCATGTGAGGTCTTATTTTTTGCGGGACGAGTTGACGTTTTTATTGGTACCATTTTCGGGCATGTGGAATTTTTTGATCGCTTTTTATTCCGATTTTTGGGACGCAGAATGAACAAAAACCAGCGTTTCATGAATTTCTTTTTGGGGGGGTGCGTTTACACCGTTCCGCGTGCGGTAAAATTGATAAAGCGGTTTTATTCTTCGGGTCAGTACGGTTACAGCGATACCTCATTTAGGTCTTTTTTTATGTTTTTGTCGGTTTTATGCAATGAAAACTATTTTATATAAAAAATAATTATTTTTGCATCGCTTTATTCTGCGAGCTATAACTTTTTTATTTTTTCGCTGATGATGCTGTATCATGGCTCGTTTTTTGCGGGACAAGATGACGTTTTCAGCGGTACCATGGATATTTATATGCGTCTTTTTGATCGCGCGTTATTACACTTTTTGTTTGGCGGTATGATAATAAATCATTATTTTTTGCTTCGTTTTTTATTTTTATTTTTTAAGGGGTTCGCTAAAGGGGTTAACTAATGGGACAGTTTTATAGGGCGGGTCGTTACGGATGCGGCGATACCTAATATGTGTACTTTTATTGTTTTTTTTTTTATTATTTCCAAAAAATGGATTTATTGGGGGAATATTTTTTTTTTTTCTAATATATTTGGCGATTTTTTTTTAATTATTTTTACACTTTTTTTTAATTTTTTTTTTACTTTATTAAATAGTCCCAGGTGGGACATCACTGTCCTGTGACAGATCGCTGATCTGTCACATCACAGATCACTGTGACAGATCAGCGATCTGACACAGGCACTGCAGAAGGCTTCCTCATGCCTGCGCTTTGCAGGCACTGAGGAAGCCAGCTTCCTCAGGCCCCCGAAGGCCCCCGTCGCCATCTTGGATTCGGGGGCCTGGAGGAAAGGAGCCCCCCGCAGCAGCGCTGCACATTGCGCTGCCGTGGGGGGCTCAGGGAAGCACGGAGGGAGCCCCCTCCCTGCCGATGCTTCCCTTTAACCCCCGGTACACCGCGATCGTGTTTGATCGCGGTGTGCAAGGGGTTAACGTGTCGGGGGCGGTCCGTGACCGCCCCTAACACATTGTGCCGGGTGTCAGCTGTGATAATCAGCTGATACCCGGCCGCGATCAGCGGCGCTCACCACGTGGGCGCCGCTGATCGCGGTAGACGTACTATCCTGTCCACGGTCATACGGGCCCGGGTACCGTGGACGGGATAGTACGTCGGATGTCAGGAAGGGGTTAATTTACAAAAAAAATAATTTATTAGGGAATTTTGTTTTATTTATTTAGGATTTTTTTACAAATTATTTTTACAAATGATTTTTTTAATTTAACTTTATTATATTGTTCCGGGGGGGACATCACTGTACAGTGTCAGATCGCTGATCTGACACTTTGCAGTGCACTGTGTCAGATCAGCGATCTGACAGGCACTGCAGGCTGCTTTTCAGTGCCTTCTCTCAGCAGGCACTGAGAAAGCCGCCTCCGTGCAGGACCCCGAAGGCACACGCGGCCATATTGGATCTGAGGACCTTCAAGGAGGAGGCCCTCGGAGCAACACGAGCACATCTCGTTGCTCCGAGGATCTTAGGGAAGCATGCAGGGAGCTCCCTCCCTGCGTGATTCTTTCCTATGCCCCCGGTACACTGCGATTATGTTTGATCGCAGTGTGCCAGTGGTTAATGTGCCGGGGAGGTCCGTGACCACTCCTGGCACATAGTGCTGGGTGTCAGCTGTGATAATCAGCTGACACCCTGCCACGATTAGCAGCGCTCCCCCTGTGAGCACCGCTGATCTATGATGACGTACTATTCCATCCTTGGAAATTAAATCCCAGGGCACATGGACGGGATAGTACGTCATCTATCAGAAAGGGTTTAAAGGGAACTTATCAGAAGATTTCTGCCTCCAAAATACCACCACTTCCTGATAGTGCAATCTCTAAAAAGGTCCTTCATAATACCATTTGATAAGTGTCACAGGGTTACCCCAACAGAGGGGAGCCAGAAGACCGCAGCGTCTGGTGGCTCCTACTCTGCCTCTGAGAAAAAGCACTTCTCAAGTGTATTAAACGTGTTTGTTTCTTTCAGCAGAACAGGGGTTAATCGGCCATGTGGGAAATTCCTGCATTGAGCTGTGCTCGGTCAGCCACTCCTCTCCCCTATAAAAGCTAGGCTTGATTACCAGGTCCTTGTCTGACTTAGCATTTGCTACATAGATCTGGCGTGGGAGAAGCTAGTGTTTTGGAGAGCTGGAGGAGTTTATTTGCGACTGTTTGGAGAGTTGGAGGAGTTTATTTGCGACTGTTGCTTGGTTTGTACGCTTGGAAATTCCTCATCCCGTTTCACTTTCTTCCCCCTCCCTACACACCCTGGTGAATACCTCTGTTAAATGTGAGTGTATATTTTGTGTGTGGGAAATTTTCTTTTTAAACCTTGTCTAAGTCCCCCTGTCTGTTGGGTCGATGTACTGTGGTACACAGCAGCGCCTCTATTCCTCGGATGGGGAAAGGGGACAGACGTAGGGCTGTTGTAGAACATAAGGCAAGGGCAGGACCCGGGCATCTTCACCATCTGAAGTATCCCAGGGAACAGGGTGAGCTAGGGCTCCGCCTAGTGTTAGTGTAAGGGGGTGAAGTACAGAAGGAGCTGAGGGAGGGTTGCCTCCTCTGCTCCGTGCCCGGAACCATTAAGGAGGGCAGCAGGTTCCCCGGGGGACACTTTAGCAGCCTGTTCAGCAGCCAGGAACAGGAAGGGAGGAGAGCTGAGAGCGGGAAAACAGCGTGAGCTTTCCTTAGAGCAGCACAGACATCAGACAGGGGAGGACGCTGACACAGGCGGGGAGAGAACTCTGATACAGCAGCCAGAGACAGAGAGACCACGGACAAAGACTGCAGACTGTGAGTACGTGAAGCCTGGGACTGCAGTGTCAGGAAGGTTGCGCACTCCCCCTGTGATAAGACACTGCCCCGCAGAGAGACTGTGCCCTGTGATAAGACGCTGCCCCGCAGAGAGACTGTGTTTTGTGACAAGACGCTCCCCCGCAGAGAGACTGTGTTATGTGGCAAGATGCTTCCCAGCAAAGAGGCTGCTTTCAGTAACGGAGCTGTGACCTGTTTAGAGAGACTGAGCCATGTACAAGGTTGCGGTGACTTATGTGTTAATGCAGAGCCCCTGATTCCGGTGCAGAGTAAGAGAGAAGGACTTGGAGTAAAGGGGATATCATCAGTCTCATACCCCTCTGGCTCCCGCATTAAACCCTCATATCCCAGCTGGACAACGTTAAAGGCCCAGGACACAGTGACCTCTTCAATCAAGACCCCTGCAGACTGATATGTTTTCACCATAGGAAAATAACTCTTATTACCGTTGAATTCTGTTTATGCTTTTCGGCTGTTTGCTAAACCCGTTGACATCATATTCATTTCAATACTGTTAACTTTACCAGTCTTAGTCCCTGTAAATAAACCTCCCCTTTAACTGTTGGTCCGTCTGCTCAGTGGTGACATACCTATTCCTGCACGCTTCTTATATTAGGGCCAGGAAAAGTGCCCCCTGATCCCAGGTCACTCACCAGTCAAACTGTGACAATAAGTCATTTTTTTGCCAGCTTGCACCATTTGAAAGTTAGATCCATCCAGCCAAAAAGGTGGAAATGTGGCAGTCACGTCAACCTGTCCTTGCCATAATGTCTTGATTGACATCCCTCGATACATGGAAAGGCATCAGAAGTACTGCCATTAGGTTGGCGTGAATGGATTATAGGTGTTGTTCACTTCCCGGACAACCCCTTTTTGAATCCCTATTTCTCCCCAGCAAAATAATAACTCTTATACTCACGTCCAGTGTCAGCGTTGTTCCAGCGATGTCAGCACTAGATCTCCCGAGGTTCACGTGACATTATGTGACACGATCCCTGTGGCCAATCAACTTTAGCTTCAATCTCTCCTCCTTTGGTCAAATCAAAACATTTGGAGGAAGTAAGAGCTGCTGCTCGTCTCTCACTTCCTCCAAATGTCAATTACTTCCATAGGAGAGGAGTTTGAAGCCACCTTTGATTGACCTCAGGGATTGCATAGCATTACAATGTAACATGAGCCCTAAGTGAGCCAATGCCAATGGGATGGCGCCGGCACCGTAGGTGAGTATAAGTGTTGCTATCTTATTTAGAGGGAAACATAGGGTTTCTAGCACCTTTGTCAAGCTTGCTCTAATTCACTAAGTATTCCACCTACCTACTTGATTACTACAGATCATACAATATCTTTGTCTCAGCTTTCAAATCTCTCTTCAAGAGCTACAGGAGCTACATTTATCGTGTTGAGTGAACATTTAAGCCATTGTTTGCCTATAGCCTATGTGCAACACTTAGTCAAAAAAGGATTTCTTCTTGTTTCCTTGGATCTTACACCTCTTAAAAAACAAGTATTTTTCTTCTATTTACTCTCCTCTGTAGAAAGCTTCCAAAGTTCTGTTCTAAATAAAAGGCAGTTTCTTCAGAGTATCTCTCGCTTTGTGACAGCTATTACCCTGTCAGCAGAACACACAGTTCTTAGTGGTTCTATTCTATTTTCATGTTAATCCCACATGTTTACTTCAAGTTTCCTCTTTGATTTTCCTTGTATGTCCACGTTCTTCAAGCTCTTCCTGTACAGTTGATGGGGACTACGTGTGATTTTCTGTGTTTCTTCCTAAATTGCCTTGCATATGTTCCTTTATTAGTTGATTAGTTGTGCTAATAAATATTTTATCTTGTTTATTGCCTTCTGGTTTTCAAACATGTTGAATTCTTCCTCCGACGTAGAGAATTCCAATATTTTGTGCTCTCATCGGTAACACAGATGACATGGACTCCAGCCAAGTGCTAATCCGGATATTGGTAATGATAACTCGCCTGCTGAATTGATGTTCCAGGGGCACTTTCAGTTATTAGAACTTGACAGCTGCTATCTTCTTTGTTTTCCATATAATGACATAGGCATCTCGATATAGTACAATACTACGGTAGCGATGTTCATGCCTTGCCCACACGTGGGATGAGGTTGCATGCTCTATCCATGCCAGAGCAAATGGCAACTTATATTTATTTTCAAACCATTAGTGACTTTATTGCTGTCCAAAATGATAAAGGAGAGGAAATACAGGCGTCCAGTGACTCCATGTTTCTGGTACGGTTGAAAATTGAGAATAATTACACTATTCTGACATTAGAACATGACTGTAGTATAATTAGGGAGCACATATGTACCCCACATGTTACCAGTGTTACATTTTGGAAGTATGCAATAGAAACTGAGCTGTGCCCTCTTTTATGGTATATGCAGATGTATCGGGACTAGAGTTGAGCGAAACAGGTCGGTCAGATTCAAAAGTCGCCGACTTTCGCCAAAGTCCCTCTCCCTCTTCCTCTCTCTCCCACTCCAGCTACGCTCCCACTCCGCTTCTCTCATTAGCTGAAAAAAGTCACGTGCAAGCATTCGGCGAAACCGGACTTAGACGCTTGGGTCGCCGACCACATGGCCAACTTCACACTGTGATCAGGTTTCGTTTTATGAAATGCGACTTTGGTGAAAGTCGGCGACTTTTGAATCTGACCGACCTGTTTCGCTCAACTCTACTTTTCCCTATAGTCGGCCGATTTCGTTCGACTCGACTTTTGAGAAAGTCGGGTTTCATGAAACCCGGCTCGACCCTAAAAAAGGCAAAGTCGCTCATCTCTAATCGGGACTATTTTTGTCATTTATCTTTTTTTTTGTTCGCCATGATAAGTTTTAAAAAAAACCCTATACATCTAAAAGGTCCCTCAATGCCAACACTGTTTTTGTTTTTTATTCATTTTTTGGGGGGGTACTCTGAAAACAGGCAGTGTAATTATGTTCTGGTTATTCTCTCCCTGTATACAGGTTATGTAATATTCTGCACTTTTTTGGGGGGTGAAAACAATGAGGAGAGCATCAAATAAGGTATGTAGCCGTATTGCTAGTGATATAGCTGTTGCAGGAAGAGAAAGGACGTAGTCGATCTGTGCCTGCTACGTGCCCAAATGAAACACCTTCCTGTGCAACAGGAGATTTCGCGTAATTTCGTAGGCTTGTGTACAGCTGTATGAATGGTGAGGCCAGAACAAGTAGAGGTGATGTTAGATTGGTTAGTTGGCTGAGATTGCCTTCAGTTCCTTCGCTTTGTCCAGTCCCCTGCTGAAAGCGCAGATTTTGCACCTGTGACCCATGGGAATCTGTCTCCCACCTCACCCCATTGCAAATCAGGCAAGCAGTCCTATCCCCAATTCATGCAGAAGTCAACCAAAAAGTTATAGGAGGACAAATGAAAACAGCTGTGTTAAGCTAGACAGACTGCAGCCAGAAAACAGAAACCAAACACCAATAGAAAAGTGTGCCTCCTGTGGTTCGGTAGAAAGAGAAGCCGACCACAAACTCAAGGGATCAAATCCCTGAGCATGAGAGTTTCAAGGACATGGTGGAAGAGTATGTGTCCACATGTCTCCACTAGAGATCAGCAAACATGTTTGGAAAATGTTCACCAGTCTCAAATTCGGCACGAATGTTGCACGTTCAGGTTCCTGAACTTTTTTCCTAAAAAAAGCTTTTTGTCCGGGTGCTAAAATAAGTACAGCTCACATCACTGTCCCCAGCTCAGCGCTAACAGGGGATAATGTTGAGTGTTTTATTCAACTATTAACAGTGAGAGCAGGAGGCGGCTCATGAGAGTATTAATCATACACCACCTGCACTATAAATAAATAAATCATATTTTTTTTAAAAAATGTATATCCAGCCAGACAAAACTGACAGCTGCGGGCGGCAACCATCAACTATCAGCTTCAGCAAGATTGGTTATCAAGAATAGAGGGGTCCCCACTTCATATTGTTTAGTTATTTATATAAATAATTTTAAAAAATGGCTTGAGGTCCACCCCATTTTTGAAAACCAGCCAGCCGCAGCCTTAAACTAGCAGCTGCCCAGAAATGGCGCATCTATTAGATGCACCGATTCTGGCACTTTGCCCATCTCTTTCCAATTGCCCAGTGAAGCTGGCAAGTGTGGTTCATATTTGTCGATTTGTGGGGCTTAGCAGCTTATTCCTCAGTGGATCTCAGCCTGGACAGTTTAATCTTGGCACCATCCAAGTTGAAAATTGTTTATCCCCAGACATGGATTATGACGTGACACAGAACGATGGACAGGTGAGGGATATGGGGTTTTTTAATTTTGTTTTATTACAGGAGACTATTTTTAGGCTAGGGGTTCAATATTTATGACAACTTACCAGCCTGAGAATACCAGCCTCCAGCTGTCAGCTTTAGCTTGGCTGGTTGTCAAAAGTGGGGAAGATCCCATACCATTTTTCTAAATCCTATTCTTGATAAACAACCTTGCTAATGCTGACAGCTGAGGGTTTCAGCCCACAGCTGTCAGTTTTGCCTGGCTGGTTAACCCACTGCAATTTTTTTTTTTTATTTACAGCACAATTGATAGGTCAATTGATGCCACTTTTCCTGATGTCTGCCCCTAATTCCAGCTTTTTTGGCAGGTTTTTTGTCTCCCCAAAAGTGTTTGTCTATGCATTTGGTTTCGCCTCCTATTGAAGTCAGTGAGGTTCAGGTATGTTCATCGAGATGTTTGCCAATCCGAATCGAACCAAATTTTGAAAAGTTTAGTCGTCTTTAATCTCCACATACTGAGTGATGGGTCTGGCTCATTTAACTTCTAGGTCTACAAATTGGACACATTGCTTGAGCTTTCCCTTTACACCTTGGAGGTGCTGGCCTGTCCTGCGGCAAGTATACTGTCGGAACGTGTGTTTAGCATAGGAGGAGATGAGTTCATAGACAGGCACATGTGCCTGTCCACAGCCAATGTGGGCAAGTTCACATTCATTAAAATGAACCAGGAGCTAATCCCACAAGACTTGTCCATACCTTTGGCTTTTAAAGAAGCATACCAACTGCATCCAGCCATTGTTAGACTTGACCACAGTTTGTTCTATTTTCCATCCACAATGTTTTTGGACCTCTCCAGATTAAAAGAAAAAAAAAGAGGGTGCTTTGCAGAGTACAACCACACAGGCTATTTTGCAGAGTAACCCCAGAGAGGCTTTCTTCAGAGTACTCTCACAGAGGCTTTTTCATAGTACTCCCAAAGAGACACGTGCAGAGTACACCCACAGGTTTTCTGGCACAGTATTCCTACAGACAAAAAATTTGTTTTATGCACAGTACTCCCACAGACACCAGAGCAGAGTATAACTATTTTATAGACTAAGCCACAACTTGTACAACACATCAGTAGAGTATAATTATTTTTTCAACCATGGCCACAGCTTGTACAGGCAGAGTGGTACAGAATAATTGCTTTTTTTAGACATGGCCACAACTCGCACAGACACAGTAGTAGAGTATAATTAGTTTTTAGGCCCAGCCACAAGTTGTACAGCCACAGCGGCAGCATAATCATTTTTTAGGCCCATCTTCAACTTATACAGACACGGGGTAGAGTATAAATATTTTTTTAGGCCCACACCACAACTCGTACAGACACAGTAGTAGAGTATAATTCTTTTTGGTGCCCAGCCATAACTTGTACAGACACAAGAGTAGAGAATAAATATTTTTTTTAGGCACATCCACAACTTGTACAGACACAATGATAGCATATAATTATTTTTTAGGTCCACTACTTGTATAGAAATGGCTGCAGAGTACACAGAGGATTTTTGGCACAGTACTCCCACAGGCAGGGATGCATAGCACACACAGAGGCTTAGAGCCACAGTTATTTTTGTATGCATGGCCATAACTTGTGCAGACACAGAGGTAGAGAATAAGTTTTTTAGGCCCAGCCACAAATTGTACAAACATGGCAGCAGAGTATAATTATCTTTTTAGCCCAACCACAACTCGTACAGACACAGCGGTAGAGTACAATAATTTTTTAGACTCACAAATGGCACAGACAAAGCGGCAGAGTAGAATTATTTTTTAGGCACACTTCTCACATAGAGACGATTGTACAGTATTATTATTTTTTAGGCACACTACTCATACAGACACGGCTGCAGAATACACAGAGGCTCTTTGGACAGTACTCCCACAGGTAAGAGTGCAGAGTACACTAAAAGTTTTAACACCTTTATGACCTATGACATATACATCATAGGTATCCTCCCCCTGTTTGATGCAGGCTTCGGCGATGAGCCCACAACTTTTCCAACACGTCAACTGATTTCATCAGCATGTGCCTCTAACAGTCGTGGGTGGAATTGTGATCCACCCACGGCTGTAAATATGTTAAATGCCGCTATCAATCTCTGACAGCGGCAATTAACATGATCACACCTGAATTGGCATCGAGGGAATTAAAAAAAAATTACCTTCATAAAAATGGCGCCTGCGGGGGGCGCATGAGCAGTAGCATCTATTGGAACGTGATAGATGCTACTATGCATGCATCCCCGCCAGCACCATTTCGATGATGGTCATTTTTTTGTTTTTTACTCGGCAATGTTATAGTCCTAGTTCTATACATGCTCCTGCACAGGAGCCGCCGCAGGCGCCATTTTGCTCAATGCAATTTTTTTCTAAACACACCATGGTATGTGTAGTATAGAAATAGGGGCAGGTCACTGAGGAGATTAGTGACCTGTCATATGCCCATACAGATGAGTATGTAAGCAGAGCACCACACAAAGCCTCACCCACAGCCCCACCTACAGGCCACCCCAGAGTATGAGAATCACATAAACTGAAAGCTACAAATACAGATTAAACAACCACAACATTGATTTCATCAACCAAGGTATCATTTTTACCAGCATAACAACGCCATCCTGAAAGTGTCTGTAGTTTACTGAGTACAATCCTGCTGAGAGGTTCGCTTTAGCCCCTTTCCGACATCGGACATATAATTACGCCAATGTCGGACTCCCTCCCTTTGAGCCCACATCGTTTCAGGGACTTGTCAGCTGCTCTTAACAAGTTAAACGGCGCTGTCAAACGCTGACAGCGACATTTAAATGCCGCTTCCGGCACGCCGGAAATACGCACACCGGTGACCCGCATCACTTGATCACGGGTCATTGGTGTGTCGGCGTGACAACCCGAGGTCTCCTGGAGACCTCTATGGTTGTCAGTGCCGGATTGCTGTGAGCGCCACCCAGTGGTCGGCGCTCATAGCAAGTCAGTAATTCAGCTACATAGAAGTGAACTGATCATCGCCTCTATGTAGCTGAGCTGATCGAGTTGTGCCAGCTTCTAGTCTCCTGTGGAGACTTTTGAAGCATGGCAAAAGTAAAAAAAAGTGTTTAGAAATATAAAAAAACAAAAGTTCAAATCACCACCCTTTCGCCCCATTCAAAATGAAAGAATAAAAGTAAAATCAAGCATACACATATTCAGCATCGCCGCGTTCAGAATCGCCTGAACTATCAATAAACAAAAGCATTATCCTGTTCGCTAAACGGCATAGCGAGAAAAAAATTAAAAGTGCCAGAATTGAGTATTTTTGGTTGCCACAATATTGCATTAAAATGCAATAACGGGGGATCAAAAGATAGTATCTCCATCAAAATGGTATCATTAAAAACGACAGCTCGGTTGCCAAAAAATAAGCCCTCACCCAATTAGAGATCACGAAAAATGGAAACCCTACGGGTATCGGAAAATGGCGCAAATTTTTTTTTAGCAAAGTTTGGAATTTTTTTTCACCACTTAGATAAAATAGAACCTAGACATGTTTGGTGTCTATGAACTTGTAATGACCCGGAGAATCATAATGGCTGGTTAGTATTAGCATTTAGTGAACATGGTAAAAAAGCCAAACAAAAAACAAGTGTGGGATTGTACTTTTTTTGCAATTTCACAGCACTTGGAATTTTTTTTCCCATTTTCTAATACACGACATGGTAAAACCAATGGTGTAGTTCAAATGTACAACTCGTCCCGCACAAAATAAGCCCTCGCATGGCCATATTGATGGAAAAATACAAAAGTTATGGTTCTGGGAAAGAAAGGAGTGAGAGACGAAAACGCAAAAACGAAAAAAGCTCCGGGGGTTAAGGGACTAATGTGTGATAGTGGACCCCCTGATGAAGGACAATGCTTCGAAACGCACGATGGGGTGTGCCATACACAGTGACTACAATACGCCCAGGTATTCTATTTATCCTTGCCTATATACTGGCATTAATTTTTTGCACTTTTTTATATTTTCTTCAGTGACTATTTTTTCTTTCTTATTTTTGCCCTCTTTCTCACTAGCACAGTTTCTTGACAGCAGTCCTTATTTATTTTATTCTGATTCATCACAGCACGCATTTATTGGACACATTATCATTATTGTTGCTATTTAACGTGCAAATGTTTTATGTGTGATATTTATATTTTTCATTATTATTTGTCACTGCATGCATATTTTATTGTCACACCACATGTTTTAGTCATTTTTTGCACAATTATTTTATGAAGTGATTTTATTTTGATATTTTTGTATATATTTTTCATTATATATACTTTTTTATCTTTTCATTTTTCATCATTGCTGTGTCTGACTAATCATATATCCCTTTTACATATTATTGTCTTTTTTTTATATTTTACCTCATTATATTCTTTTTTATTTCAGAATTATTTTTACCTCTATTATTTTTATTTTTATTTTTCCTTTTTTCTTTTTTTTTTTGCAGCTTTTTTAATGGAAATTTTCATCTGTGTTTCACATTACCAGCAAAGTCTATGAGATTTCAGAAATCTCGTGCACACACCTTGGTTTTCCTGTCATCAAGATTTTGTGCTTCGCATGGTTTTTTGGGCATGGAGCGTGTCACTTCCTTTAGCATTTTTTGAACATTTTTTAGCCACTGAAATGAATAGGTGGTGAAAAAAACTTTGAAAAAACGCACCAAAATAGAAGGTATCAGGTTTTGATGCCTTTTTTTGTGCCAAAACCTGATTCCATAGAATAAGATTTTTTTTTCAACATTAAACTTAATCAGCTTGCACAAGAGACAAATCTAACATGCCAAAACCACAGCAAAAAGAAAACAAGGAAAATGCTGAAAAAACGCCTAGTGTGAACTTCCTCAAAGAGAAAAAGTACAAAACATGGCAGATAATAGAAGTGATAGTTTAGATCTTTCTGGGATCAAAGCTCTTTTCTGATGATTTATAGTACATTTATTGAAGACCAGGAAGCAGAAACTGCACTTTCACTGTTCTAGTTCCGTTATCCCGAGACATTAGCCATGACATTTTTCTCTGCTCAGACTTTCATACCAAAATCACACAACATGTAAAAGTGCACTTTGAAATATCGAGCAAGTGATATATGTATTGAACACTTTAGTTTCCTAAATAACTATGTTTCTAAAGGTGCTATTGACAAGTTATTCTCGCCAGATGTCAGTAACAACTCCAATTCACACAGGCAAAGAAATCACAACCATACTGTAGATGTCCATGAACTAAGATATGTGTAATAGTGAGAAAAAGTATTGAACACATTTACTAAAATTGATTTAATATATCGTACAAAAGCCTTTGTTGGTGATAACAGCTGCAAGACGCCTCCTCTATGGAGAAACCAGTCGCATGCATTGCTCAGGTGTGATTTTGGCCGATTGTTCCACACAAACACTCTTCAAATCCTGAAGGTTCCTTGGGCTTCTTCTATGAACTCTCAGCTTTAATTCCTTCCATAAATTTTCTATTGAATTCAGGTCAGGTGATTGGCTGGGTGTAGCGCCGGCATCCCTGCACTCTTCCTCCCTTCCCTGCAGGGAAGCCGACTTACCGTCACGGACCCCATCCAGCTCTCCTCTCTCTCCTGCTGCTCGGGGTTTGCGCACCGCTCGCAGATCCCCCGCCACTGTGCTTCTTTTTTTGAAGTTTCGATTTTTATTTTTCGTTTGTTATTGACCAACCACACTCACATAAAGTTAAATAATGCAACTGTTATGCAAATAATACACTTAGAGTAACTAAATGTCAAAATTAACAGACTTTAATAGGTTGGGTCATATTGACCCAAACAGAACAGCAGGGGTAAGCATCAAAAATGCTTATGTCCTTGCAAAGGAATATTTCTTCCAGAAAATGGAAAATGCACGGGATAATAACCACAGTGATGTCAGAGCACACAGATCATAAATACAGTGATGTAACACTAGAGTTATAATAAGCATAGTGATGTCACAGCACAGGAATAATATCACATGCGCATGATAAACATCATACAAAAGAGTTACTGCACATAGATATGTCACAGTGTGGGAATAATGTGCACAGTGATGTCACAGAACTTTGATGGTCTAGACAATTTTTTAGCAACAGTTACGTCTATAAATTAAATAATTCTGCGTGCAGCTCCCAGTACTTCACCACATTGCAGATGGGCACGGAAGACAAGACTAATCTTTGCTGAGCTTCCAATTCTATCTCAATCAGACCAGACTAGTCTTTGCTGTGCTTTCTACTCTATCTCAATCAGACCAGACTAGTCTTTTCTGTGCTTTCTATTCTATGTCAATCAGACCAGGCTAGTCTTTGCTGTGCTTTCTTTCTATGCCAATCAGACCAGACTAGTCTTTGCTGTGCTTTCTATTCTATGTCAATCAGACCAGACTAGTCTTTGCTGTGCTTTCTTTCTATGCCAATCAGACCAGACTAGTCTTTGCTGTGCTTGCTATTCTATGTCAATCAGACAAGACTAGTCTTTTCTGTGCTTTCTAATCTATGTCAATCAGACCAGTCTAGTCTTTGCTGTGCTTTCTATTCTATGTCAATCAGACAAGATTAGTCTTTGCTGTGATTTCTATTCTATGTCAATCAGGCCAGACTAGACTTTGCTGTGCTTTCTATGCTATGTCAATCAGACCAGACAAGTTTTTGCTGTGCTTTCTATTGTATGTCAATCAGACAAGACTAGTCTTTGCTGTGCTGTCTACTCTATGTCAATCAGACAAGATTAGTCTTTGCTATGATTTCTATTATATGTCAATCAGGCCAGACTAGTCTTTGCTGTGCTTTCTATGCTATGTCAATCAGACCAGGCAAGTTTTTGCTGTGCTGTCTACTCTATGTCAATCAGACAAGACTAGTCTTTTCTGTGCTTTCTAATCTATGTCAATCAGACCAGACTAGTCTTTGCTGTGCTTTCTTTCTATGCCAATCAGACGAGACTAGTCTTTGCTGTGCTTTCTATTCTCTGTCAATCAGACCAGACTAGTCTTTGCTGTGCTTTCTATTCTATGTCAATCAGACCAGACTAGTCTTTGCTGTGCTTTCTATGCTATGTCAATCCGACAAGTCTAGTTTTTGCTGTTCTTTCTATGCTATGTCAATCAGACCAGACTATTCTTTTCTGTGCTTTCTATTCTGTGTCAATCAGACTAGACTAGTCTTTGCTGTGCTTTCTATTCAATGTCAATCAGACCAGACGAGTCTTTGCTGTGCTTTCTATTCTATGTCAATTAGACCAGACAAGTTTTTGCTGTGCTTTCTATTCAATGTCAATCAGACAAGACTAGTCTTTGCTGTGCTGTCTACTCTATGTCAATCAGACGAGACTAGTCTTTGCTGTGATTTCTATGCTATGTCAATCAGACCAGACAAGTTTTTGCTGTGCTTTCTATTCTATGTCAATCAGACAAGACTAGTCTTTGCTGTGCTTTCTATTCTATGTCAATCAGACAAGATTAGTCTTTGCTGTGATTTCTATTCTATGTCAATCAGACAAGACTAGTCTTTGCTGTGCTTTCTTTCTATGCCAATCAGACGAGACTAGTCTTTGCTGTGCTTTCTATTCTATGTCAATCAGACAAGACTAGTCTTTGCTGTGCTGTCTACTCTATGTCAATCAGACAAGACTAGTCTTTGCTGTGCTTTCTATTCTATGTCAATCAGACCAGACTAGTCTTTGCTGTGCTTTCTATTCTATGTCAATCAGACAAGATTAGTATTTGCTGTGCTTTCTATTCTATGTCAATCAGACCAGATTAGTCTTAGCTGTGCTTTCTATGCTATGTCAATCCGACAAGTCTAGTCTTTGCTGTGCTTTCTATGCTATGTCAATCAGACCAGACAAGTTTTTGCTGTGCTTTCTATTCTATGTCAATCAGACAAGACTAGTCTTTGCTGTGCTTTCTATTCTGTGTCAATCAGACCAAAGTAGTCTTTGCTGTGCTTTCTATGCTATGTCAATCCGACAAGTCTAGTCTTTGCTGTTCTTTCTATGCTATGTCAATCAGACCAGACTATTCTTTTCTGTGCTTACTATTCTGTGACAATCAGACTAGACTAGTCTTTGCTGTGCTTTCTATTCAATGTCAATCAGACCAGACGAGTCTTTGCTGTGCTTTCTATTCTATGTCAATCAGACCAGACTAGTCTTTGCTGTGCTTTCTATTCTATGTCAATCAGACAAGATTAGTTTTTGCTGTGATTTCTATTCTATGTCAATCAGGCCAGACTAGTCTTTGCTGTGCTTTCTATGCTATGTCAATCAGACCAGACAAGTTTTTGCTGTGCTTTCTATTCTATGTCAATCAGGCCAGACTAGTCTTTGCTGTGATTTCTATGCTATGTCATTCAGACCAGACTAGTCTTTGCTGTGATTTCTATTCTATGTCAATCAGACAAGATTAGTCTTTGCTGTGATTTCTATTCTATGTCAATCAGGCCAGACTAGACTTTGCTGTGCTTTCTATGCTATGTCAATCAGACCAGACAAGTTTTTGCTGTGCTTTCTATTGTATGTCAATCAGACAAGACTAGTCTTTGCTGTGCTGTCTACTCTATGTCAATCAGACGAGACTAGTCTTTGCTGTGATTTCTATGCTATGTCAATCAGACAAGATTAGTCTTTGCTATGATTTCTATTCTATGTCAATCAGGCCAGACTAGTCTTTGCTGTGCTTTCTATGCTATGTCAATCAGACCAGGCAAGTTTTTGCTGTGCTGTCTACTCTATGTCAATCAGACAAGACTAGTCTTTTCTGTGCTTTCTAATCTATGTCAATCAGACCAGACTAGTCTTTGCTGTGCTTTCTTTCTATGCCAATCAGACGAGACTAGTCTTTGCTGTGCTTTCTATTCTCTGTCAATCAGACCAGACTAGTCTTTGCTGTGCTTTCTATTCTATGTCAATCAGACAAGATTAGTCTTTTCTGTGCTTTCTATGCTATGTCAATCAGACCAGACAAGTTTTTGCTGTGCTTTCTATTCTATGTCAATCAGACCAGACTAGTCTTTGCTGTGCTTTCTATGCTATGTCAATCCGACAAGTCTAGTTTTTGCTGTTCTTTCTATGCTATGTCAATCAGACCAGACTATTCTTTTCTGTGCTTTCTATTCTGTGTCAATCAGACTAGACTAGTCTTTGCTGTGCTTTCTATTCAATGTCAATCAGACCAGACGAGTCTTTGCTGTGCTTTCTATTCTATGTCAATCAGACCAGACAAGTTTTTGCTGTGCTTTCTATTCAATGTCAATCAGACAAGACTAGTCTTTGCTGTGCTGTCTACTCTATGTCAATCAGACGAGACTAGTCTTTGCTGTGATTTCTATGCTATGTCAATCAGACCAGACAAGTTTTTGCTGTGCTTTCTATTCTATGTCAATCAGACAAGACTAGTCTTTGCTGTGCTTTCTATTCTATGTCAATCAGACAAGATTAGTCTTTGCTGTGATTTCTATTCTATGTCAATCAGACCAGACTAGTCTTTGCTGTGCTTTCTTTCTATGCCAATCAGACGAGACTAGTCTTTGCTGTGCTTTCTATTCTATGTCAATCAGACAAGACTAGTCTTTGCTGTGCTGTCTACTCTATGTCAATCAGACAAGACTAGTCTTTGCTGTGCTTTCTATTCTATGTCAATCAGACCAGACTAGTCTTTGCTGTGCTTTCTATTCTATGTCAATCAGACAAGATTAGTATTTGCTGTGCTTTCTATTCTATGTCAATCAGACCAGACTAGTCTTTGCTGTGCTTTCTATGCTATGTCAATCCGACAAGTCTAGTCTTTGCTGTGCTTTCTATGCTATGTCAATCAGACCAGACAAGTTTTTGCTGTGCTTTCTATTCTATGTCAATCAGACAAGACTAGTCTTTGCTGTGCTTTCTATTCTGTGTCAATCAGACCAAAGTAGTCTTTGCTGTGCTTTCTATGCTATGTCAATCCGACAAGTCTAGTCTTTGCTGTTCTTTCTATGCTATGTCAATCAGACCAGACTATTCTTTTCTGTGCTTCCTATTCTGTGTCAATCAGACTAGACTAGTCTTTGCTGTGCTTTCTATTCAATGTCAATCAGACCAGACGAGTCTTTGCTGTGCTTTCTATTCTATGTCAATCAGACCAGACTAGTCTTTGCTGTGCTTTCTATTCTATGTCAATCAGACAAGATTAGTTTTTGCTGTGATTTCTATTCTATGTCAATCATGCCAGACTAGTCTTTGCTGTGCTTTCTATGCTATGTCAATCAGACCAGACAAGTTTTTGCTGTGCTTTCTATTCTATGTCAATCAGACAAGACTAGTCTTTGCTGTGATTTCTATGCTATGTCATTCAGACCAGAATAGTCTTTGCTGTGATTTCTATTCTATGTCAATCAGACAAGACTAGTCTTTGCTGTGCTTTCTATTCTATGTCAATCCGACAAGACTAGTCTTTGCTGTGCTTTCTATTCTGTGTCAATCAGACCAAACTAGTCTTTGCTGTTCTTTCTATGCTATGTCAATCAGACCAGACTAGTCTTTGCTGTGCTTTCTATTCCATGTCAATCAGACAAGACTAGTCTTTGCTGTGCTTTCTACTCTATGTCAATCAGACAAGTCTAGTCTTTGCTGTTCTTTCTATGCTATGTCAATTAGACCAGACTAGTCTTTGCTGTGCTTTCTATTCTATGTCAATCAGACAAGACTAGTCTTTTCTGTGCTTTCTATTCTATGCCAATCAGACCAGACTAGTCTTTGCTGTGCTTTCTATTCTATGTCAATCAGACAAGACTAGTCTTTGCTGTGATTTCTATTCTATGTCAATCAGACAAGACTAGTCTATGCTGTGCTTTCTATTCTATGTCAATCCGACAAGACTAGTCCTTGCTGTGCTTTCTATTCTATGTCAATCAGACAAGACTAGTCTTTGCTGTGCTTTCTATTCTGTGTCAATCAGACCAAACTAGTCTTTGCTGTGCTTTCTATTCTATGTCAATCCGACAAGTCTAGTCTTTGCTTTTCTTTCTATGCTATGTCAATCAGACCAGACTAGTCTTTGCTGTGCTTTCTATTCCATGTCAATCAGACAAGACTAGTCTTTGCTGTGCTTTCTACTCTATGTCAATCAGACAAGTCTAGTCTTTGCTGTTCTTTCTATGCTATGTCAATTAGACCAGACTAGTCTTTGCTGTGCTTTCTATTCTATGTCAATCAGACAAGACTAGTCTTTTCTGTGCTTTCTATTCTATGCCAATCAGACCAGACTAGTCTTTGCTGTGCTTTCTATTCTATGTCAATCAGACAAGACTAGTCTTTGCTGTGATTTCTATTCTATGTCAATCAGACTAGACTAGTCTATGCTGTGCTTTCTATTCTATGTCAATCCGACAAGACTAGTCCTTGCTGTGCTTTCTATTCTATGTCAATCAGACAAGACTAGTCTTTGCTGTGCTTTCTATTCTGTGTCAATCAGACCAAACTAGTCTTTGCTGTGCTTTCTATTCTATGTCAATCCGACAAGTCTAGTCTTTGCTTTTCTTTCTATGCTATGTCAATCAGACCAGACTAGTCTTTGCTGTGCTTTCTATTCCATGTCAATCAGACAAGACTAGTCTTTGCTGTTCTTTCTATGCTATGTCAATTAGACCAGACTAGTCTTTGCTGTGCTTTCTCTTCTATGTCAATCAGAGAAAACTAGTCTTTGCTGTGCTTTCTATTCTATGTCAATCAGACAAGTCTAGTCTTTGCTGTTCTTTCTATGCTATGTCACTTAGACCAGACTAGTCTTTGCTGTGCTTTCTATTCTATGTCAATCAGACAAAACTAGTCTTTGCTGTGCTTTCTATTCTATGTCAATCAGACAAGACTAGTCTTTGCTGTGATTTCTATTCTATGTCAATCAGACCAGACTAGTCTTTGCTGTGCTTTCTATTCTATGTCAATCAGACCAGACTACTCATTGCTGTGCTTTCTATTATATGCCAATCAGACCAGACTAGTCTTTGCTGTGCTTTCTATTCTATGTCAATCAGACATGTCTAGTCTTTGCTGTTCTTTCTATTCTATGTCAATTAGACAAGACTAGTCTTTGCTGTGCTTTCTATTCTATGTCAATCAGACCAGACTACTCATTGCTGTGCTTTCTATTATATGCCAATCAGACCAGACTAGTTTTTGCTGTGCTTTCTATTCTATGTCAATCAGACAAGACTAGTCTTTGCTGTTCTTTCTATGCTATGTCAATCAGACCAGACTAGTCTTTGCTGTGCTTTCTATTCTACGTCAATCAGACAAGACTAGTCTTTTCTGTGCTTTCTATTCTATGCCAATCAGACCAGACTAGTCTTTGCTGTGCTTTCTATTCTATGCCAATCAGACAAGACTAGTCTTTCCTGTGCTTTCTATGCTATATCAATCAGACCAGACTAGTCTTTGCTGTGCTTTCTATTCTATGTCAATCAGACCAGACTAGTCTTTGCTGTGCTTTCTTTCTATGCCAATCAGACGAGACTAGTCTTTGCTGTGCTTTCTATTCTATGTCAATCAGACCAGACTAGTCTTTGCTGTGCTTTCTATTCTATGTCAATCAGACCAGTCTTTGCTGTGCTTTCTATTCTATGTCAATCAGACAAGATTAGTCCTTGCTGTGATTTCTATTCTATGTCAATCAGGCCAGACTAGTCTTTGCTGTGCTTTCTATTCTATGTCAATCAGACCAGACTACTCATTGATGTGCTTTCTATTATATGTCAATCAGACCAGACTAGTCTTTACAGTGCTTTCTATTCTGTGTCAATCAGACCAAAATAGTCTTTGCTGTGCTTTCTATTCAATGTCAATCAGACCAGACTAGTCTTTGCTGTGATTTCTATTCTATGTCAATCAAGCCAGACTAGTCTTTTCTGTGCTTTCTATGCTATGTCAATCAGACCAGACAAGTTTTTGCTGTGCTTTTTATTCTATGTCAATCAGACAAGACTAGTCTCTGCTGTGATTTCTATGCTATGTCAATCAGACCAGACTAGTCTTTGCTGTGATTTCTATTCTATGTCAATCAGACCAGACTAGTCTTTGCTGTGCTTTTTATTCTATGTCAATCAGACCAGACTAGTCTTTGCTGTGATTTCTATGCTATGTCAATCAGACCAGACTAGTCTTTGCTGTGCTTTCTATTATATGTCAATCAGACAAGACTAGTCTTTGCTGTGCTTTCTCTTCTGTGTCAATCAGACCAAAATAGTCTTTGCTGTGCTTTCTATTCTATGTCAATCCGACAAGTCTAGTCTTTGCTGTGCTTTCTATTCTATGTCAATCAGACCAGACTAGTCTTTGCTGTGCTTTCTATTCTATGTCAATCAGACCAGACTAGTCTTTGCTGTGCTTTCTATTCTATGTCAATCAGACAAGACTAGTCTTTGCTGTGCTTTCTCTTCTGTGTCAATCAGACCAAAATAGTCTTTGCTGTGCTTTCTATTCTATGTCAATCCGACAAGTCTAGTCTTTGCTGTGCTTTCTATTCTATGTCAATCAGACCAGACTAGTCTTTGCTGTGCTTTCTATTCTATGTCAATCAGACCAGACTAGTCTTTGCTATGCTTTCTATTCTATGTCAATCAGACAAGATTAGTCTTTGCTGTGATTTCTATTCTATGTCAATCAGACCAGACTACTCATTGCTGTGCTTTCCATTATATGTCAATCAGACCAGACTAGTCTTTGCTGTGCTTTCTATTCTGTGTCAATCTGACCAAAATAGTCTTTGCTGTGCTTTCTATTCAATGTCAATTAGGCCAGACTAGTCTTTGCTGTGCTTTCTATTCTATGTCAATCAGACAAGATTAGTCTTTGCTGTGATTTCTATGCTATGTCAATCAGACCAGACTAGTCTATGCTGTGATTTCTATTCTATGTCAATCAGGCCAGACTAGTCTTTGCTGTGCTTTCTATGCTATGTCAATCAGACCAGACTAGTCTATGCTGTGATTTCTATTCTATGTCAATCAGGCCAGACTAGTCTATGCTGTGATTTCGATTCTATGTCAATCAGGCCAGACTAGTCTTTGCTGTGCTTTCTATTCTACGTCAATCAGACAAGACTAGTCTTTTCTGTGCTCTCTATTCTATGCCAATCAGACCAGACTAGTCTTTGCTGTGCTTTCTATTCTATGCCAATCAGACAAGACTAGTCTTTTCTGTGCTTTCTATGCTATGTCAATCAGGCCAGACTAGTCTATGCTGTGATTTCTATTCTATGTCAATCAGGCCAGACTAGTCTTTGCTGTGCTTTCTATTCTACGTCAATCAGACAAGACTAGTCTTTTATGTGCTTTCTATTCTATGCCAATCAGACCAGACTAGTCTTTGCTGTGATTTCTATTCTATGACAATCAGACCAGACTAGTCTTTGCTGTGCTTTCTATTCTACGTCAATCAGACAAGACTAGTCTTTTCTGTGCTTTCTATTCTATGTCAATCAGACCAGACTAGTCTTTGCTGTGCTTTCTTTCTATGCCAATCAGACCAGACTAGTCTTTGCTGTGCTTTCTATTCTACGTCAATCAGACAAGATTAGTCTTTGCTGTGCTTTCTATTCTATGTCAATCAGACCAGACTAGTCTTTGCTGTGCTTTCTATTCTATGTCAATCAGACAATATTAGTCTTTGCTGTGCTTTCTATTCTATATCAATCAGGCCAGACTAGTCTTTGCTGTTCTTTCTATGCTATGTCAATCAGACCAGACTATTCTTTTCTGTGCTTTCTATTCTGTGTCAATCAGACTAGACTAGTCTTTGCTGTGCTTTCTATTCAATGTCAATCAGACCAGATGAGTCTTTGCTGTGCTTTCTATTCTATGTCAATCAGACCAGACTAGTCTTTGCTGTGCTTTCTATTCTATGTCAATCAGACAAGATTAGTTTTTGCTGTGATTTCTATTCTATGTCAATCAGGCCAGACTAGTCTTTGCTGTGCTTTCTATGCTATGTCAATCAGACCAGACAAGTTTTTGCTGTGCTTTCTATTCTATGTCAATCAGACAAGACTAGTCTTTGCTGTGATTTCTATGCTATGTCAATCAGACCAGACTAGTCTTTGCTGTGATTTCTATTCTATGTCAATCAGACAAGACTAGTCTTTGCTTTGCTTTCTATTCTATGTGAATCCGACAAGACTAGTCTTTTCTGTGCTTTCTATTCTGTGTCAATCAGACCAAACTAGTCTTTGCTGTTCTTTCTATGCTATGTCAATCAGACCAGACTAGTCTTTGCTGTGCTTTCTATTCCATGTCAATCAGACAAGACTAGTCTTTGCTGTGCTTTCTACTCTATGTCAATCAGACAAGTCTAGTCTTTTCTGTGCTTTCTATTCTATGCCAATCAGACCAGACTAGTCTTTGCTGTGCTTTCTCTTCTATGTCAATCAGACAAAACTAGTCTTTGCTGTGCTTTCTATTCTATGTCAATCAGACAAGTCTAGTCTTTGCTGTTCTTTCTATGCTATGTCACTTAGACCAGACTAGTCTTTGCTGTGCTTTCTATTCTATGTCAATCAGACAAAACTAGTCTTTGCTGTGCTTTCTATTCTATGTCAATCAGACAAGACTAGTCTTTGCTGTGATTTCTATTCTATGTCAATCAGACCAGACTAGTCTTTGCTGTGCTTTCTATTCTATGTCAATCAGACCAGACTACTCATTGCTGTGCTTTCTATTATATGCCAATCAGACCAGACTAGTCTTTGCTGTGCTTTCTATTCTATGTCAATCAGACATGTCTAGTCTTTGCTGTTCTTTCTATTCTATGTCAATTAGACAAGACTAGTCTTTGCTGTGCTTTCTATTCTATGTCAATCAGACCAGACTACTCATTGCTGTGCTTTCTATTATATGCCAATCAGACCAGACTAGTTTTTGCTGTGCTTTCTATTCTATGTCAATCAGACAAGACTAGTCTTTGCTGTTCTTTCTATGCTATGTCAATCAGACCAGACTAGTCTTTGCTGTGCTTTCTATTCTACGTCAATCAGACAAGACTAGTCTTTTCTGTGCTTTCTATTCTATGCCAATCAGACCAGACTAGTCTTTGCTGTGCTTTCTATTCTATGCCAATCAGACAAGACTAGTCTTTTCTGTGCTTTCTATGCTATATCAATCAGACCAGACTAGTCTTTGCTGTGCTTTCTATTCTATGTCAATCAGACCAGACTAGTCTTTGCTGTGCTTTCTTTCTATGCCAATCAGACGAGACTAGTCTTTGCTGTGCTTTCTATTCTATGTCAATCAGACCAGACTAGTCTTTGCTGTGCTTTCTATTCTATGTCAATCAGACCAGTCTTTGCTGTGCTTTCTATTCTATGTCAATCAGACAAGAGTAGTCCTTGCTGTGATTTCTATTCTATGTCAATCAGGCCAGACTAGTCTTTGCTGTGCTTTCTATTCTATGTCAATCAGACCAGACTACTCATTGATGTGCTTTCTATTATATGTCAATCAGACCAGACTAGTCTTTACAGTGCTTTCTATTCTGTGTCAATCAAACCAAAATAGTCTTTGCTGTGCTTTCTATTCAATGTCAATCAGACCAGACTAGTCTTTGCTGTGATTTCTATTCTATGTCAATCAAGCCAGACTAGTCTTTTCTGTGCTTTCTATGCTATGTCAATCAGACCAGACAAGTTTTTGCTGTGCTTTTTATTCTATGTCAATCAGACAAGACTAGTCTTTGCTGTGATTTCTATGCTATGTCAATCAGACCAGACTAGTCTTTGCTGTGATTTCTATTCTATGTCAATCAGACCAGACTAGTCTTTGCTGTGCTTTTTATTCTATGTCAATCAGACCAGACTAGTCTTTGCTGTGATTTCTATGCTATGTCAATCAGACCAGACTAGTCTTTGCTGTGCTTTCTATTATATGTCAATCAGACAAGACTAGTCTTTGCTGTGCTTTCTCTTCTGTGTCAATCAGACCAAAATAGTCTTTGCTGTGCTTTCTATTCTATGTCAATCCGACAAGTCTAGTCTTTGCTGTGCTTTCTATTCTATGTCAATCAGACCAGACTAGTCTTTGCTGTGATTTCTATTCTATGTCAATCAGACCAGACTAGTCTTTGCTGTGCTTTCTATTCTATGTCAATCAGACAAGATTAGTCTTTGCTGTGATTTCTATTCTATGTCAATCAGACCAGACTACTCATTGCTGTGCTTTCCATTATATGTCAATCAGACCAGACTAGTCTTTGCTGTGCTTTCTATTCTGTGTCAATCTGACCAAAATAGTCTTTGCTGTGCTTTCTATTCAATGTCAATTAGGCCAGACTAGTCTTTGCTGTGCTTTCTATTCTATGTCAATCAGACAAGATTAGTCTTTGCTGTGATTTCTATGCTATGTCAATCAGACCAGACTAGTCTATGCTGTGATTTCTATTCTATGTCAATCAGGCCAGACTAGTCTTTGCTGTGCTTTCTATGCTATGTCAATCAGACCAGACTAGTCTATGCTGTGATTTCTATTCTATGTCAATCAGGCCAGACTAGTCTATGCTGTGATTTCGATTCTATGTCAATCAGGCCAGACTAGTCTTTGCTGTGCTTTCTATTCTACGTCAATCAGACAAGACTAGTCTTTTCTGTGCTCTCTATTCTATGCCAATCAGACCAGACTAGTCTTTGCTGTGCTTTCTATTCTATGCCAATCAGACAAGACTAGTCTTTTCTGTGCTTTCTATGCTATGTCAATCAGGCCAGACTAGTCTATGCTGTGATTTCTATTCTATGTCAATCAGGCCAGACTAGTCTTTGCTGTGCTTTCTATTCTACGTCAATCAGACAAGACTAGTCTTTTATGTGCTTTCTATTCTATGCCAATCAGACCAGACTAGTCTTTGCTGTGATTTCTATTCTATGACAATCAGACCAGACTAGTCTTTGCTGTGCTTTCTATTCTACGTCAATCAGACAAGACTAGTCTTTTCTGTGCTTTCTATTCTATGTCAATCAGACCAGACTAGTCTTTGCTGTGCTTTCTTTCTATGCCAATCAGACCAGACTAGTCTTTGCTGTGCTTTCTATTCTACGTCAATCAGACAAGATTAGTCTTTGCTGTGCTTTCTATTCTATGTCAATCAGACCAGACTAGTCTTTGCTGTGCTTTCTATTCTATGTCAATCAGACAATATTAGTCTTTGCTGTGCTTTCTATTCTATATCAATCAGGCCAGACTAGTCTTTGCTGTTCTTTCTATGCTATGTCAATCAGACCAGACTATTCTTTTCTGTGCTTTCTATTCTGTGTCAATCAGACTAGACTAGTCTTTGCTGTGCTTTCTATTCAATGTCAATCAGACCAGATGAGTCTTTGCTGTGCTTTCTATTCTATGTCAATCAGACCAGACTAGTCTTTGCTGTGCTTTCTATTCTATGTCAATCAGACAAGATTAGTTTTTGCTGTGATTTCTATTCTATGTCAATCAGGCCAGACTAGTCTTTGCTGTGCTTTCTATGCTATGTCAATCAGACCAGACAAGTTTTTGCTGTGCTTTCTATTCTATGTCAATCAGACAAGACTAGTCTTTGCTGTGATTTCTATGCTATGTCAATCAGACCAGACTAGTCTTTGCTGTGATTTCTATTCTATGTCAATCAGACAAGACTAGTCTTTGCTTTGCTTTCTATTCTATGTCAATCCGACAAGACTAGTCTTTTCTGTGCTTTCTATTCTGTGTCAATCAGACCAAACTAGTCTTTGCTGTTCTTTCTATGCTATGTCAATCAGACCAGACTAGTCTTTGCTGTGCTTTCTATTCCATGTCAATCAGACAAGACTAGTCTTTGCTGTGCTTTCTACTCTATGTCAATCAGACAAGTCTAGTCTTTTCTGTGCTTTCTATTCTATGCCAATCAGACCAGACTAGTCTTTGCTGTGCTTTCTCTTCTATGTCAATCAGACAAAACTAGTCTTTGCTGTGCTTTCTATTCTATGTCAATCAGACAAGTCTAGTCTTTGCTGTTCTTTCTATGCTATGTCACTTAGACCAGACTAGTCTTTGCTGTGCTTTCTATTCTATGTCAATCAGACAAAACTAGTCTTTGCTGTGCTTTCTATTCTATGTCAATCAGACAAGACTAGTCTTTGCTGTGATTTCTATTCTATGTCAATCAGACCAGACTAGTCTTTGCTGTGCTTTCTATTCTATGTCAATCAGACCAGACTACTCATTGCTGTGCTTTCTATTATATGCCAATCAGACCAGACTAGTCTTTGCTGTGCTTTCTATTCTATGTCAATCAGACATGTCTAGTCTTTGCTGTTCTTTCTATTCTATGTCAATTAGACAAGACTAGTCTTTGCTGTGCTTTCTATTCTATGTCAATCAGACCAGACTACTCATTGCTGTGCTTTCTATTATATGCCAATCAGACCAGACTAGTTTTTGCTGTGCTTTCTATTCTATGTCAATCAGACAAGACTAGTCTTTGCTGTTCTTTCTATGCTATGTCAATCAGACCAGACTAGTCTTTGCTGTGCTTTCTATTCTACGTCAATCAGACAAGACTAGTCTTTTCTGTGCTTTCTATTCTATGCCAATCAGACCAGACTAGTCTTTGCTGTGCTTTCTATTCTATGCCAATCAGACAAGACTAGTCTTTTCTGTGCTTTCTATGCTATATCAATCAGACCAGACTAGTCTTTGCTGTGCTTTCTATTCTATGTCAATCAGACCAGACTAGTCTTTGCTGTGCTTTCTTTCTATGCCAATCAGACGAGACTAGTCTTTGCTGTGCTTTCTATTCTATGTCAATCAGACCAGACTAGTCTTTGCTGTGCTTTCTATTCTATGTCAATCAGACCAGTCTTTGCTGTGCTTTCTATTCTATGTCAATCAGACAAGATTAGTCCTTGCTGTGATTTCTATTCTATGTCAATCAGGCCAGACTAGTCTTTGCTGTGCTTTCTATTCTATGTCAATCAGACCAGACTACTCATTGATGTGCTTTCTATTATATGTCAATCAGACCAGACTAGTCTTTACAGTGCTTTCTATTCTGTGTCAATCAGACCAAAATAGTCTTTGCTGTGCTTTCTATTCAATGTCAATCAGACCAGACTAGTCTTTGCTGTGATTTCTATTCTATGTCAATCAAGCCAGACTAGTCTTTTCTGTGCTTTCTATTCTATGTCAATCAGACCAGACAAGTTTTTGCTGTGCTTTTTATTCTATGTCAATCAGACAAGACTAGTCTTTGCTGTGATTTCTATGCTATGTCAATCAGACCAGACTAGTCTTTGCTGTGATTTCTATTCTATGTCAATCAGACCAGACTAGTCTTTGCTGTGCTTTTTATTCTATGTCAATCAGACCAGACTAGTCTTTGCTGTGATTTCTATGCTATGTCAATCAGACCAGACTAGTCTTTGCTGTGCTTTCTATTATATGTCAATCAGACAAGACTAGTCTTTGCTGTGCTTTCTCTTCTGTGTCAATCAGACCAAAATAGTCTTTGCTGTGCTTTCTATTCTATGTCAATCCGACAAGTCTAGTCTTTGCTGTGCTTTCTATTCTATGTCAATCAGACCAGACTAGTCTTTGCTGTGCTTTCTATTCTATGTCAATCAGACCAGACTAGTCTTTGCTGTGCTTTCTATTCTATGTCAATCAGACAAGATTAGTCTTTGCTGTGATTTCTATTCTATGTCAATCAGACCAGACTACTCATTGCTGTGCTTTCCATTATATGTCAATCAGACCAGACTAGTCTTTGCTGTGCTTTCTATTCTGTGTCAATCTGACCAAAATAGTCTTTGCTGTGCTTTCTATTCAATGTCAATTAGGCCAGACTAGTCTTTGCTGTGCTTTCTATTCTATGTCAATCAGACAAGATTAGTCTTTGCTGTGATTTCTATGCTATGTCAATCAGACCAGACTAGTCTATGCTGTGATTTCTATTCTATGTCAATCAGGCCAGACTAGTCTTTGCTTTGCTTTCTATGCTATGTCAATCAGACCAGACTAGTCTATGCTGTGATTTCTATTCTATGTCAATCAGGCCAGACTAGTCTATGCTGTGATTTCGATTCTATGTCAATCAGGCCAGACTAGTCTTTGCTGTGCTTTCTATTCTACGTCAATCAGACAAGACTAGTCTTTTCTGTGCTCTCTATTCTATGCCAATCAGACCAGACTAGTCTTTGCTGTGCTTTCTATTCTATGCCAATCAGACAAGACTAGTCTTTTCTGTGCTTTCTATGCTATGTCAATCAGGCCAGACTAGTCTATGCTGTGATTTCTATTCTATGTCAATCAGGCCAGACTAGTCTTTGCTGTGCTTTCTATTCTACGTCAATCATACAAGACTAGTCTTTTATGTGCTTTCTATTCTATGCCAATCAGACCAGACTAGTCTTTGCTGTGATTTCTATTCTATGACAATCAGACCAGACTAGTCTTTGCTGTGCTTTCTATTCTACGTCAATCAGACAAGACTAGTCTTTTCTGTGCTTTCTATTCTATGTCAATCAGACCAGACTAGTCTTTGCTGTGCTTTCTTTCTATGCCAATCAGACCAGACTAGTCTTTGCTGTGCTTTCTATTCTACGTCAATCAGACAAGATTAGTCTTTGCTGTGCTTTCTATTCTATGTCAATCAGACCAGACTAGTCTTTGCTGTGCTTTCTATTCTATGTCAATCAGACAATATTAGTCTTTGCTGTGCTTTCTATTCTATATCAATCAGGCCAGACTAGTCTTTGCTGTTCTTTCTATGCTATGTCAATCAGACCAGACTATTCTTTTCTGTGCTTTCTATTCTGTGTCAATCAGACTAGACTAGTCTTTGCTGTGCTTTCTATTCAATGTCAATCAGACCAGATGAGTCTTTGCTGTGCTTTCTATTCTATGTCAATCAGACCAGACTAGTCTTTGCTGTGCTTTCTATTCTATGTCAATCAGACAAGATTAGTTTTTGCTGTGATTTCTATTCTATGTCAATCAGGCCAGACTAGTCTTTGCTGTGCTTTCTATGCTATGTCAATCAGACCAGACAAGTTTTTGCTGTGCTTTCTATTCTATGTCAATCAGACAAGACTAGTCTTTGCTGTGATTTCTATGCTATGTCAATCAGACCAGACTAGTCTTTGCTGTGATTTCTATTCTATGTCAATCAGACAAGACTAGTCTTTGCTTTGCTTTCTATTCTATGTCAATCCGACAAGACTAGTCTTTTCTGTGCTTTCTATTCTGTGTCAATCAGACCAAACTAGTCTTTGCTGTTCTTTCTATGCTATGTCAATCAGACCAGACTAGTCTTTGCTGTGCTTTCTATTCCATGTCAATCAGACAAGACTAGTCTTTGCTGTGCTTTCTACTCTATGTCAATCAGACAAGTCTAGTCTTTTCTGTGCTTTCTATTCTATGCCAATCAGACCAGACTAGTCTTTGCTGTGCTTTCTATTCTATGTCAATTAGACCAGACTAGTCTTTGCTGTGCTTTCTATTCTATGTCAATCCGACAAGACTAGTCCTTGCTGTGATTTCTATTCTATGTCAATCAGACAAGACTAGTCTTTGCTGTGCTTTCTATTCTGTGTCAATCAGACCCAACTAGTCTTTGCTGTGCTTTCTATTCTATGTCAATCCGACAAGTCTAGTCTTTGCTTTTCTTTCTATGCTATGTCAATCAGACCAGACTAGTCTTTGCTGTGCTTTCTACTCTATGTCAATCAGACAAGTCTAGTCTTTGCTGTTCTTTCTATGCTATGTCAATTAGACCAGACTAATCTTTGCTGTGCTTTCTATTCTATGTCAATCAGACCAGACTAGTCTTTGCTGTGATTTCTATTCTATGTCAATCAGACCAGACTAGTCTTTGCTGTGCTTTCTATTCTATGTCAATCAGACCAGACTACTCATTGCTGTGCTTTCTATTATATGCCAATCAGACCAGACTAGTCTTTGCTGTGCTTTCTATTCTATGTCAATCCAACAAGACTAGTCCTTGCTGTGATTTCTATTCTATGTCAATCAGACAAGACTAGTCTTTGCTGTGCTTTCTATTCTGTGTCAATCAGACCCAACTAGTCTTTGCTGTGCTTTCTATTCTATGTCAATCCGACAAGTCTAGTCTTTGCTTTTCTTTCTATGCTATGTCAATCAGACCAGACTAGTCTTTGCTGTGCTTTCTACTCTATGTCAATCAGACAAGTCTAGTCTTTGCTGTTCTTTCTATGCTATGTCAATTAGACCAGACTAATCTTTGCTGTGCTTTCTATTCTATGTCAATCAGACAAAACTAGTCTTTGCTGTGCTTTCTATTCTATGTCAGTCAGACAAGACTAGTCTTTGCTGTGATTTCTATTCTATGTCAATCAGACCAGACTAGTCTTTGCTGTTGTCACGTTTCCGCCAGACTTAGGGCCTGCTGTTCCGGTCGCGGCCACTAGGAGGCGCCGTACCGCCACTTTATCGTCAGACTCAGGGACGGCTGTTCCTGCCTCGGCCACTGGAAGGGGCCGTGGTTCTGTCACGTCAGGCTCAGAGCCTACTGTCCCGGCTTTAGCCTCTAGGAGGCGCCGGTCTGTCACGTCGCCGTTAAATTCTGGGTCTGCTGCTCCTGTCGTGGTCACTAGGAGGCGCTATGGCTCGCCCGGGAGTTATGGTGCTGACAGAGTAAGGGCACCTGCGCAGGCATCTGGTGGACGCAGGCTCCGCCCCTCTGTCAGTCATCAAGAGGTTACTGCATCTCCATCTGGCCTGGTCCTGGGGGCGGTACTGATGACATCATCAGTTCAGGAACCTATGAGGGGTGACCTGATCCCTGAAATACCTTGGGACTGGTCTTGCAAGCCGCCGGATATATTCTTGGTTCCCCCCGTGTGTTACTGTGTGAATTACTTTCTGACTGACTCTGACTTTGACCTGGGCTTCTGACTCTCCTTCTGCCTAACGATTCTGTACCTCTGCTACTCTTCTGGTTTATGACTTTCGGCCTGAATCTGACTCTGCCTCTGCCTAACGATTCTGTACCTCTGCTACTCTCCTGGTTTATGACTCTCGGCCTGAATCTGACTCTGCTTCTGTCTACCGTTTTTGTACCATTGCTGTCCGACTGGTTTAGACTTGCATATCTCCACGTTTGTGTCCCGTATTGGAACACCTTTCTGGCGACCGTCCTGCTCTGGTCACTGCTCCTATTCAGACAGCGCCTCCTGGGCTCTGCTATAAATCCAGATCCCTGTATAGGGGTAAAGGGTATCAGTGTTTCTCGGGGTGTTCCCTGGCTGCAGCCCAGACCCGCAGGCAGACGTCACATTATATCCGGCCACATACAAAAAAACTGCTTCTTGTGTATATATCCACCATATACAAAAGCAGTCTCCCTGAACTTTTTTTTTTTTTTCTCTCCCTTCTTCTGATTGAGCTGATTTCTGGCCTAAACACCTGGTTCAGTGCACAGCCGGAAGGAGCACTTTCATCTTCCTGCACCAGTATGCTGCAGTCTGGAGCCTTCAGAGAGAGAGAGATTTTGAGGATGTCTTCTCTATTGCAAAATCTGAAAAGCTACCCCCTCACAGAAAGTATGATTGCCCTATAGATCTGATTCCAGATGCCCGTCTCCCAAAAGGGAGAATATTTAATCTCTCAGGTCCAGAGCGTCAGGCCATGAATGAGTACATAGCTGATAGCTTAAAAAAGGGGTTTATTAGACCGTCCATTTCACCAGTTGGAGCTGGCTTCTTCTTTGTAGAAAAGAAAGATGGTGGTCTCAGACCCTGCATTGATTACCGGGAATTGAATGCAATCACTATAAAGAACCAGTATCCGCTTCCACTCATCCCTGATCTTTTTAATCAGCTAATGGGAGCCCGTTGGTTTACTAAACTGGACCTCCGGGGGGCATACAATCTAGTCCGCATAAGAGACGGGGATGAGTGGAAAACAGCCTTTAATACCCCTCTTGGCCACTTTGAGTACCTGGTAATGCCCTTCGGACTCAGTAACGCACCTGCCGTGTTCCAGCACTTTGTAAATGACATTTTCAGGGACATTTGTGGGGTGTATGTCGTCGTGTATTTAGATGACATTTTGATTTATTCTGCTGACCCTGTGACACATGCTCAGCACGTTCGCTCCGTACTGCAGAGACTGCGAGAACACTCCCTGTTCGCTAAACTGGAGAAATGTGTTTTTTTTGCGGAGGAGGTACAATTTTTAGGATATGTGGTTTCAAGCACAGGCTTCCGTATGGATCCTGCCAAGATCCAACCTATTAAAACTTGGGTGCAACCCAAGTCGCTAAAAGCGCTGCAGCGATTTTTAGGGTTTGCAAATTATTACCGAAAATTCATCAGGGGTTTCTCCGAAATTGCTAAACCACTCACGGATTTGACCCGAAAAGGGGCAGACGTGACCAATTGGAACCCTGAGGCAATTCAGGCTTTTGCTTTGTTAAAAGAGTGCTTTGTAGCCAACCCAGTTTTGGTTCAGCCTGATCTGGACCGCCCGTTTATTGTAGAGGTGGACGCCTCTGAGGTCGGAGTGGGAGCAGTGCTGTCGCAAGGCACTGCATCACTCACTCAGCTTCGCCCATGTGCCTTTTTCTCCCGCAAATTCTCTCCCACTGAGAAAAATTACGATATAGGTAATCGGGAGTTATTGGCGATCAAATGGGCCTTCGAGGAATGGCGCCACTTCCTCGAAGGCGCCAAACATAAGATCACTGTGATTACAGATCACAAGAATCTGACTTACCTGGAGTCAGCTAAAAGATTAAATCCTAGACAAGCGAGGTGGGCCTTGTTCTTCTCTAGGTTTGACTTCTTAATAACCTTTCGTCCTGGTACCAAAAATGTGAGGGCTGATGCTCTCTCTCGAAGTTTCTGCCCCTCACAGGCTGAGGACTCGGAGCCAGTTCCAATACTGGCCAATGGTATTGTTGTGTTGGCTGTGTCTCTGGACCTTCTGGAGGAGATCCGTAGATCCCCAGAACCAGCCCCTGACTCGACGCCCCCCCAGAAATTGTTTGTTCCAGCGCCGTTTCGCCTACAAGTTCTGAAGGAGTCGCACGACTCTGTCCTGGCAGGCCATCCTGGGGTCAATAATACCGCCAGACTTGTGACTAGGAGTTTTTGGTGGCCAACGGTAGTTAAGGACTGCAAGGATTTTGTACTAGCTTGTGAAATCTGTGCTCGCGCCAAGTCCCCTCACAATCGGCCTGCCGGCTGGCTCCAGTCCTTGCCCGCTCCAGAGAGTCCATGGACCCACATCTCCATGGACTTCATTACTGACCTACCACCCTCAGAGGGGAAAACATGTATCTGGGTGGTGGTGGACAGGTTCAGTAAGCAATGTCATTTCGTTCCCCTCTCTGGATTACCTAATTCAGAAACTCTTGAGTAAGTTGTTTATTGTTCATGTGATAAGGCTGCATGGCGCTCCAGAGAATATCGTGTCCGACCGAGGTACCCAGTTTGTTTCCAAATTCTGGAGGGCATTCTGCAAACGTATTGGTATTGAATTATCCTTCTCCTCCGCTTACCACCCTGAGACCAATGGTCAAACGGAGCGTACCAACCAGGCTCTAGAGCAATATCTTCGCTGCTATGTCTCGGATCATCAGTCTGATTGGGCGGAACATCTCCCATTAGCTGAGTTCGCTCTAAATAACCAATACCAGGAATCTATCAAAACCACCCCGTTCTTCTGCAATCATGGTTTGCACCCACGTTTTGGTTCCTTTTCGGCCAAGATGTCGGAGCTTCCGGGAGTAGAGAATTCCATACGTAACTTAAGGACAATCTGGTCAGAGGTGAACACAAACTTGAAAGGGTCCCAGGTCAGGCAGGCTTCGGCCGCAAATAAACGGAGGTCCACGGGGCCGCACCTAGGAGTTGGGGACAAAGTTTGGCTGTCTACCAGAAACATTAAGCTTAAGGTGCCGTCTGCCAAACTGGGGCCCAGGTTTATTGGTCCCTACGAGATATTAGAAGTAATTAACCCGGTAGCCTTTCGTTTAAAGCTCCCTCAGGCTTTTAAAATTCCTAATGTTTTCCACAAATCCCTTCTCAAGGTGTACCGCTCCCCAATTTGTCCCGTCCAATCCCCTCCTCCTCCAGTTTTGGTCAAGGGTGCCTTGGAGTACGAAGTCCAGGGCATCCTTGATTCCCGTTTAGTGAGAAAGTCTGTGCAATATTTCGTTCATTGGAAAGGCTATGGCCCAGAGGAGAGGTCCTGGGTCCCCGCTAGTGACATTCATGCCAAGGGGTTGATTAGAAGGTTTCACCTCCTTCACCCTGATAAACCGGGTTTTGAGGGTCCGGAGGCCCCTCTTGGAGGGGGGGTACTGTCACGTTTCCGCCAGACTTAGGGCCTGCTGTTCCGGTCGCGGCCACTAGGAGGCGCCGTACCGCCACTTTATCGTCAGACTCAGGGACGGCTGTTCCTGCCTCGGCCACTGGAAGGGGCCGTGGTTCTGTCACGTCAGGCTCAGAGCCTACTGTCCCGGCTTTAGCCTCTAGGAGGCGCCGGTCTGTCACGTCGCCGTTAAATTCTGGGTCTGCTGCTCCTGTCGTGGTCACTAGGAGGCGCTATGGCTCGCCCGGGAGTTATGGTGCTGACAGAGTAAGGGCACCTGCGCAGGCATCTGGTGGACGCAGGCTCCGCCCCTCTGTCAGTCATCAAGAGGTTACTGCATCTCCATCTGGCCTGGTCCTGGGGGCGGTACTGATGACATCATCAGTTCAGGAACCTATGAGGGGTGACCTGATCCCTGAAATACCTTGGGACTGGTCTTGCAAGCCGCCGGATATATTCTTGGTTCCCCCCGTGTGTTACTGTGTGAATTACTTTCTGACTGACTCTGACTTTGACCTGGACTTCTGACTCTCCTTCTGCCTAACGATTCTGTACCTCTGCTACTCTTCTGGTTTATGACTTTCGGCCTGAATCTGACTCTGCCTCTGCCTAACGATTCTGTACCTCTGCTACTCTCCTGGTTTATGACTCTCGGCCTGAATCTGACTCTGCTTCTGTCTACCGTTTTTGTACCATTGCTGTCCGACTGGTTTAGACTTGCATATCTCCACGTTTGTGTCCCGTATTGGAACACCTTTCTGGCGACCGTCCTGCTCTGGTCACTGCTCCTATTCAGACAGCGCCTCCTGGGCTCTGCTATAAATCCAGATCCCTGTATAGGGGTAAAGGGTATCAGTGTTTCTCGGGGTGTTCCCTGGCTGCAGCCCAGACCCGCAGGCAGACGTCACAGCTGTGCTTTCTATTCTATGTCAATCAGACCAGACTACTCATTGCTGTGCTTTCTATTATATGCCAATCAGACCAGACTAGTCTTTGCTGTGCTTTCTATTCTATGTCAATCAGACAAGATTAGTCTTTGCTGTTCTTTCTATGCTATGTCAATTAGACCAGACTAGTCTTTGCTGTGCTTTCTATTCTATGTCAATCAGAACAGACTAGTCTTTGCTGTGCTTTCTATTATATGTCAATCAGACCAGACTAGTCTTTGCTGTGCTTTCTATTCTGTGTCAATCAGACCAAAATAGTCTTTGCTGTGCTTTCTATTCAATGTCAATCAGACCAGACTAGTCTTTGCTGTGATTTCTATTCTATGTCAATCAGACCAGACTAGTCTTTGCTGTGCTTTCTATTCTATGTCAATCAGACAAGACTAGTCTTTGCTGTGATTTCTATTCTATGTCAATCAAGCCAGACTATTCTTTTCTGTGGTTTCTATGCTATGTCAATCAGACCAGACAAGTTTTTGCTGTGCTTTTTATTCTATGTCAATCAGACAAGACTAGACTTTGCTGTGATTTCTATGCTATGTCAATCAGACCAGACTAGTCTTTGCTGTGCTTTCTATTATATGTCAATCAGACAAGACTAGTCTTTGCTGTGCTTTCTATTCTGTGTCAATCAGACCAAAATAGTCTTTGCTGTGCTTTCTATTCTATGTCAATCAGACCAGACTAGTCTTTGCTGTGCTTTCTATTCTATGACAACCAGACAAGATTAGTCTTTGCTGTGATTTCTATTCTCTGTCAATCAGGCCAGACTAGTCTTTGCTGTGCTTTCTATTCTATGTCAATCAGACCAGACTACTCATTGCTGTGCTTTCCATTATATGTCAATCAGACCAGACTAGTCTTTGCTGTGCTTTCTATTCTGTGTCAATCAGACCAGACTAGTCTTTGCTGTGCTTTCTATTCAATGTCAATCAGACCAGACTAGTCTTTGCTGTGCTTTCTATTCTATGTCAATCAGACCAGACTAGTCTTTGCTGTGCTTTCTATTCAATGTCAATCAGACCAGACTAGTCTTTGCTGTGCTTTCTATTCTGTGTCAATCAGACCAAAATAGTCTTTGCTGTGCTTTCTATTCTATGTCAATCAGACAAGACTAGTCTTTGCTGTGCTTTCTATTATATGTCAATCAGACCAGACTATTCTTTTTCTGTGCTTTCTATTCTATGTCAATCCGACCAGACTAGTATTTTCTGTGATTTTTTACTCAGAACAGGTCTGTGTAAAAAATATCCTATGTGAAGACTAATATGCTGTCAGTTTTCCATGTGGACTGCATGCTGACCATGAATACAGTCATCAGAACATACCCTAACAGATACATAAAACATTGCCATTCACATTGGATTAAAGATTGCCAGAGGCAGTCATTTCGGCTATATTGGATGACCATCTATAGTGCATAGGGACTTACCGACTCACTGTAATATCCAGTATATACTATATCCTTTCGTTCTGCCTTTAGGTAAACTGCCACTAATCATCATGGTAATACTAATCCCTTTTCTGCCTATTCAAAATACTTAAACACTCGACTTAGCCAAAAATTCACTTGCATGGGGGAGACAGAATAAATGGCTGTTAGATGAAGGCAGCTATCTAAGGTGTAACAGTCTGGATGGATGGATGGATGGATGGAAGGATGGATTGATGGATGGATGATGGATGGATGATGGATGGATGGATGGATGATGGATGGATGGATGGATGGATTGATGGATGGATGATAGATGGATGGATGGAAGATACTGTAAATGTGCAAATACATTTAAAGGTGTTCTTCGTAGACTAGTTCTTCCCTAACATCATGTTAATGTATAACATTTTCTCGAACCAAGGTTATATAACTCCTCTTCCCTGCTTCCTTTTCATGAGTTATTTCAGTAACTATTCCTCCCCCTGCCACTTATAAATTCCACAAGTCATTAATAATCAAATGGATTTAATCAGCATTAGGGGAACTCTCATGCCAGGCTGATGAGCATCTTTCTCGCCCCTTTGCACACATACACACACATCCTCCTTTTTCTACCAAACGCTATCGCCTGCCACCCTTTCACTGCTGTGCCTGCCATTGTTATGATCCGTGTGAAATTTGACTTTCTTGTTAAAATGTTTGTACTTTTTTTATAATCTATCAGTAAACAGGGCCATGGTGCATTATATCACGACTATACACGTCAAAATGAGCCTATTAACAGGTATTTTGTTTTATCAATAGTTGGTGAACTGCTCCAACCATATTTTTGTCACCACAATCAAGTTCACCAGTTTGCTTTTATTACTCCGGCATCATATTGCTTTTATTAATTTATTTGAATCGCATGCTGTATGTACTGTGAGTTACCGCTCAGTACGCTCACAAAATATGCAGGCCCGGCCTCAACACCTCCTTCAAGCCCTTTAGTCCAGCCCCCTGACTCTGATGGATGCGAGTGACACACACTTTCTGATTACTGGACACCTGGTAAATAGGAATTACACAATGCTTTTTCAGGGCAATGGTTGCTCCTAAACATGAGCAAATTTAGAGGATTGAATTCACCTTGAATTTTGCAAATATACCATATTTTTTGGACCATAATGTGGCGCCCCTGAGGATTCAGTCGCCACAGAGGTACTGCACCTCCTCCTGTGGTGTAGTATCCCACTCCTCAGGTAAGATGGTGACACCTGAACAGACTCCAGCACCTACATCCAGCACAGACACCTTAGAAAAGCAGAGTACCCTATATGGCAGCTGCTTTAGCTCATGAAGGGTGCTGGGTTGTGGGTGGAGCGTAGATTACACTAAGAGGGGAAAGCTGACAGGAAGTTAGGTCAGTTCCCCCACTGGGGGAAGGAGGGAAAAGACGTAGATGCAGCAGCCTCCTGTAAGCTGGAGCTGCTGGCAAGGAAAGAGACAGAAAGAAGGATCAGTTGTTCAGAAGGAAGATAGAAAAAGTATGAAACGTGAGGAGGAGAGAGAACTGGGATCGGACTAGAGCAGAACCCTTTCCTGAGTTTAAGCGCCAAAAGCCGGGCGCCGGTATCCGAGGCTGTGTGTGATACTAATGATCCTACAGCAGAAACCGGAGGAATAGAAGTTGTGACCACTTTATTCCCACCTAAGACTCGAAGACACAGCAGCAACGTGTGTGAGCCGGCACATGATGGTATGGAGTCCCCGAAGTAGGCTACAGCAGGAGTTATGAGGAACTTGAGTGTAATTCATAACTACAAGTACTTCAGATTAGCGCTAGAAAGGAGACGTTCAGAAATGGCACATTTGAAAGGGTGTATTCCATCTGCCTGGGAGTTGGTTAAGCCCCTGACCTGGAGACCACGGCACTGAAACGGGCATCTGTCTATGCCAGAAACGTGAGTAAAGTATCGGAACTGCATTCAGCTGTGCCATTGCCTTCTTCCTGCGCCAACCTACTCAGCACTGCTACATCTCTGTGCCTAACACTACATAGCCTATCTCAACATCTACTACTGCTGCCCTGGGACTACAGCTCTGCCTGTGGAGAGCTATTACATCTTTGCTGCACCACCCCATCTGTCCCAGAGGATCTGCACTGCAGCGCTGGTCCCCCTTCTGACCAGATACCACAGGTGGCGTCACTAAATATAAACTTTATTCAGCTTCATTCCACCTATTTTACATGGACACCCAGGGCCACAGACCGGGTCACCACCGCCGCGTCACTTTCCCTTTAAGACATCGTCCCGGCACCGAGTAAATTCCCCACGCTTGCTCTGGGGGTGATCCAATAACACTCATCCCAAATTCAGAGGAAGAAAACAGGGAAAAAATGTATTGCGACAATGGTCTATGTTATAGTCCGAATTTAGCTTACTGGGGGCAGCAGTGGAGTGGGGTCCCAGGAGACAGGGTTGCCACTGCAGGAAGCTGGCGGCAGCAGGAGTGAAGCAATGCTGCTGGCCCTGGACTGTGAGGAAGGGGTGTCCCGATGGTGGCAGGCAGCAGTCATTGATCTGCCAGTGGTAAGCTTCAGAAAAATGGCCACCGGAGACGGCACATGCGTAGATTGAGATCTCAGCTTGGTAACCTATTTTCAGACTATAAAACACACCTCCATTCTCTTCCCAAATTTTGGGGGAAGAAAACTGGGTTTTGCAGTCTGAAAAATACAGTACATATTCTGCAGAAAACTAATTTTTTAGTCATTCGCTCTACTCAAATTCAACATGATGACAGCCAGCTGCCATTCTTCTGAACCATAGAGGGCCAGGCAAATAATTAAAAAAGTAATAATGCTCACCTCACAGCTCACCTGTCCCACCATCTCCGTTACCCACCATTTGGTCTTCCATGCCTCTTCTTTTCCCCTTTCCCTATCATATTCATCCTCCCTGGCTTCTTTGCTCCTGGCCAGACATTACAGCATAAATAGGCTTCTTACTTCCATATCTGCCATTGAGATGGATGTCCAGACATCATTATGTTTTGACGTGTGATACCCGTGAGCACAGGGAGACCTATTTCCTTTCTACTAAAGCTTATCTACACCATTGTTACCATGTGTTATAAATGAGAGAGATATTTTTCAGGATGAGATTGGCTCCCATCATGGGTGAGAACACTCAGATGACTATTTTGTTGTGCCTGCGGTGTCTTTCTGAACAGTGCAGAGATCATAAGGGCATGAGCAGCCACCTGATACAGAAGTCGGTAGGTTAGTGAATGAAGGTAATGTCATGGTAAAAACTGGGATCAACCTTAGATGACTTCCCTGGTGGCCCATAGGAATCTTACTTGGTTACAGAATTGCGGTTAACGAGTCATTTTCATGCTTGTGCTTCATCACTTAAGAGATAACAGAGAACATAGCCAGCATATATAATTGTATCCCAATTTTTTATCATGTAATCAGCTAATTGTTAATAAGGACAAGGAAATGCAGGCCATAAGATTAACAAAAGAAGAAATGATCCAGCTGAAGTGCTCTGGTGATTTATTGAGTGCTGTTCAGACAACAGAACATTGTTTACGCGTTTCTGGCTAGACGCCCTTAATCATAATAAATCACCAGAGCACTTCAGCTGGATCATTTCTTCTTTTATTACTGCTGTGCGGCCAGGGCAGGGCCGGATCTGAGTCTGAGGTGCGGTGAGGTCAGACGTGGGTGAGCTGGTCTTTCAAACCATAAGATTAACACTTTTTCAGAGAACCTGAAACCTCTGTATTAGATGATTTTTCACTGTCATTTTGAGTGGTCATCTCAAAGGATTGGTCTTCTAATGAAAAGAGCGAGATACCCAGAAAATGAGGCACATGAAAATCCATTGCATTGAAACGTGGTTTAGATGAAGGTTGGCCTTCTCAGAGAGATGGTCTTTTAGAGAGATTTCACTATATGTTATTTTTCAATAATACAAACTCTAAGATAAATTGACATCGCTCAAAAACGCAAACAAACTAGAAGACATATTGAAGATGCGTGGCCAAAATTAAAGACTGGTATCTGATTCATTTGAGACAACATGAACTTCATTTTAAGATATTATTTTGCTGCTCCAGGTAGAGGCAGATGTGATCATGATGTGACCATAGTGTCTACCATACTATCAGTGCTCACTATTGTAATCTGATCCATTGGAGAACTTACCATAACATTGTACCTGTATTATACTTTTTATATTAATTAGTAAAAACATCTACAATTTGAGTATTTAAAGGGGTTGTTCAAAGTCTAGAAGTTGCCCCCTATTCATGGCATAGGAGTTAACTTCCAGATCACTAGGTGTCCGGTATCTACACCTACCCTGAGAATGGGTGACCAAAAAGCCCCATCTGAATGACATGGAGGTCAGTTATATACAACTCCGTTCCATTCATTCTTTATGTGATCTACCGGGAAAGCCACGTACAGTGATCACAAAGTTATCCTCTATTTCATGTATAGGGGATAACTTTAAAATTTTGTACCCCTTTAGAATCATAGAATCATAGAATCATAGAATCGTAGAGTTGGAAGGGACCTCCTGGGCCATCTGGTCCAACCCCCTGCTCAAAGCAGGATTCGCTAAATCATCCCAGTTAGATGTCTGTCCAGCCTCTGAAGACTTCCATTGAAGGAGAACTCACCACTTCTCGTGGCAGCCTGTTCCACTCATTGATCACTCTAACTGTCAAAAAGTTTTTTCTAATATCTAATCTGTGTCTCCTCCCATTCAGCTTCATCCCATTGCTTCTAGTCTTTCCTTGTGCAAATGAGAATAAAGTTGATCCTTCTACAATGTGACAGCCCTTTAGATATTTGTAGACAGCTATTAAGTCTCCTCTCAGTCTTCTCTTTTGCAAACTAAACATTCCCAAATCCTGCAACCTTTCCTCATAAGACAGGGTTTGCAGACCGGTCACCATTCTGGTCGCTCTTTTCTGAACTTGCTCCAGTTTGTTGATGTCTTTTTTAAAATGTGGTGCCCAAAATTGGACACAATATTCCAGATGAGGTCTGACCAAAGAGGAGTAGAGGGAAATAATTACTTCACGTGATCTAGACTGTATGCTTCTGTTAATACATCCTAGAATTGCATTTGCCTTTTTTGCTGCTGCATCACACTGTTGACTCATATTCAGTCTGTGATCTATTAGTATGCCCAAGTCTTTTTCACATGTGCTGTTGCGTAGCCCTATTCCTCCCATTCTGTATATGTTTTTTTCATTTTTATTGCCCAGATGTAGTACTTTGCATTTCTCCCTGTTAAAAACCATTCTGTTAGTTACTGCCCACTTCTCCAGTTTATTTAAATCTTTTTGAATCCTCTCTCTCTCTTCTCTAGTATTAGCTATCCCTCCTAGCTTTGTGTCATCAGCAAATTTAATCAGTTTACCCTCAATTCCTTCATCTAAATCGTTGATAAAGATGTTGAACAATACAGGGCCCAGGACAGAGCCCTGTGGTACCCCACTTGAGACATTCTTCCAACTAGATGTGCAGCCATTTACGACCACTCTTTGGGTCCGATCACTAAGCCAGTTATGAATCCACCTAACAGTTGCCTTGTCCATTCCATACTTAGTCATTTTTTCAATAAGGATTGTATGAGAGACTTTGTCAAATGCTTTGCTGAAGTCAAGATATACTATATCTACAGCATTTCCTTGATCCACCCAATCAGTAATACCATCATAGAAGGAAATTAAATTAGTCTGACATGACTTATTAGTTACAAACCCATGCTGACTCTGTTTAATCACTTCATTCTTATCCAGGTATTGACATACATGTTGTTTAATAATTTGTTCAAAGATCTTTCCTGGTATAGAAGTCAGACTCACTGGCCTATAGTTGCCTGGGTCCACCTTCTTCCCCTTTTTGAAGATAGGAACAACATTTGCTCTTCTCCAGTCTTCTGGCACTTCTCCTGTTCTCCAAGAATTTTCAAAGATTATGGAGAGGGGTTCAAAAATTTCTTCTGCTATCTCCTTCAGTACTCTGGGGTGTAATTCATCTGGACCTGGAGACTTGAATACATTTAGGTTAGCTAAGTGTTTCCTCACTATCTTTCTGTTTATAGATATCCTGGATTCTTCTATTCCCTTAATAGGACAGTGAATAACAGTTGATGTTACATTTCCTTTCTGAGAGAAAACAGATGCAAAATAGGAATTTAAAAGTTCAGCCTTCTCAACATCCTGTCTTACCATTTCATCATTTTCATCCTGTAAAAATCCTATAGCATCTTTGACTTTTCTTTTACTTTTGACATATCCCCAAAATCCTTTATTATTGCTTTTGACATCTCTTGCAAGCCTCAATTCATTTTCAGCTTTAGATAATCTGATTTGTGCCTTGCAGGTTCTGCAGACAGCATTATATTCTTCTTTAGATATGCCTCCTTCTTTCCATTTTATAAACATTTTTTGCTTCCTTTTTAGCATGTGCTTAAGTTCTGTGTTCATCCATCCTGGTTTCCTTAAATGCTTCCTATTCTTCCCTCTTTTCGGAATTGTTAACAACTGTGCTTTGAGAATTTCATTTTTCAAGATTTCCCATCCTTCCTGGACATTTTTGTCTTTAAGGATATCCAGCCATTGGATCCCTCCAATTCTCTTTCTGAATCCCTTAAAATCTGCCTTTCTGAAATCTAACCTTGACGTCTGAGTCTTCACAGGTCTTCCGCCTCTAGTTATCCAAAATTCTAAAATAGCATGGTCGCTACCTCCTAGGGTCCCAGCCACTTTTACCTCCTCAACCATTTCCTCCCTGTTTATAAGGATTAGATCCAAGGTAGCAGTTCCCCTTGTTTTCTCCTTTACCTTTTGGAAGATAAAGTTGTCAGCAAGAGAGGATAAGAATTTCCTTGACCTGTTAGTTTTGCCTGAGAGAGATTCCCAACAAATGTCTGGATAGTTGAAATCTCCCATGACAACTATGTCATATTTTTTGGAGAACTTGGCCATTTGATGCATAAAGAGTTCATCCATATCTTCAGCTTGCACAGGCGGCCTGTAGTAAATGCCTACAATGGTGTCCTTTCCATTGTTCTGTCCTTGTATTCTTACCCAAACAGTTTCCACAGAACTCCCAGTCTCTGAAGCTTCAATCTCTGTGCAGATATACGCATTTCTAACATACAATGCGACACCCCCTCCTCGTTTATCAAGTCTGTTTCTTGCAAATAAGTTGTATCCTTCTAGTCTTGTATTCCAATCATGTGTATTGTCGCACCAAGTTTCAGTGATTCCAATGACATCATATTTCTTTTCCTGTGTTAGTAGTTCCAATTCTCCTTGTTTGTTGCCCATGCTTTGTGCATTAGTATAGAAACATTTTAGTTTGTGATTGGTTTCTCTTTCTCCAATACTCCAATATTTTTTTTAATTAGATTCTTTCGTCTTTGTTCTTCCTTTCCACTTCTAATAGCAGAGTTCTCAGTAGCATTTGTCAGGTGTATGGCTTTTTCTGGTCTTTTGCTTCCCTTCCCATGTTGTTCTAGTTTAAAGCTCTCCTTACAAGTGTAGCAAGGCGACTTCCAAATACCTGCTTTCCAGTCTTCGTAAGGTGCACCCCATCTCTAGCAAGTAGTCCATCGTATAAGTAGTTCACTCCGTGATCCAGAAATCCAAATTGTTGCTGACGGCACCATCGACGTAGCCAGTTGTTCACCTGCAGAATCTTATTCCACCTCCTTGTTCCATGGCCATCCACTGGGAGGATGGAAGAGAAGACCACCTGCGCTCCCAGTTCTTTCACTTTCTTGCCTAAGTCTTCAAAGTCTCTGCAGATGGTTTCCAGGTCGTTTCTTGCGGTGTCATTTGTCCCCACATGTAGTAGCAGGAATGGGTAGTCATCTGTAGGTCTGAAGAGTCCTGATATCCTGTCAGACACATCTTTAATTTTTGCACCTGGAAGACAGCACATTTCTCTTGAAGTTATATCCGGTCTGCAGATAGCGGCCTCTGTTCCTCTCAACAGGGAATCCCCCATGACCACCACTCTCCGTTTCTTCTTCACAACATTTTTCTTTCTCCATCCAGGAGGACTCTGAAGGCGTACAAGGTTGCTGTTTGTTGGCAAAGTCTTATCCTGATGTATTTCTTCATCGTTTTCCTGCGTGAGAGCCTGGTACTGGTTTCTGAGCAGTATGGGTGCTGACTGCCTCCTGATCCTCCTGCTTCTCTGGGTCACATGTCTCCAATCCTCTGTTTCTTCAGGTGCACTTCGAATTTCTTCTCTTTCTGTAACATGAAGAGATAATTCTGCTCTGTCCAAGAACTCTTCACCTTCCTTAATGATCTTCAACGTAGCTAACCTCTCTTCGAGATTTTGCAACTTTTCCTCCAACAGGGTCACAAGCTTGCATTTGTGGCATGTGAAGTTTGGCTTTTCCACTGGTAAATCTGTGAACATGTAGCAAGAAATGCAGCTCACCAAATGGCTCCTGGCCTCTTCCATCTTGAGATTTTTTAAAAAGATGAAAGATGAGCCTATCGGCGCGCGGTTTCTCCGATTTCCTCTTTTCAGCTGCAACGGCCAAAACCCAGTGATCGTTGAGCTCGCGGAGACTCTTCACTTATCCCAGAAGGCACTGGGAATATGCAAATGATCTCCTCAAGACTCTTCCCCTGGTTTCTCCGATTTCCTCTTTTCAGCTGCAACGGCCAAAACCCAGTGATCGTTGAGCTCGCGGAGACTCTTCACTTATCCCAGAAGGCACTGGGAGTATGCAAATGATCTCCTCAAGACTCTTCCCCTGGTTTCTCCGATTTCCTCTTTTCAGCTGCAACGGCCAAAACCCAGTGATCGTTGAGCTCGCGGAGACTCTTCACTTATCCCAGAAGGCACTGGGAATATGCAAATGATCTCCTCTAGACTCTTCCCCTGGTTTCTCCGATTTCCTCTTTTCAGCTGCAACGGCCAAAACCCAGTGATCGTTGAGCTCGTGGAGACTCTTCACTTATCCCAGAAGGCACTGGGAATATGCAAATGATCTCCTCAAGACTCTTCCCCTGGTTTCTCCGATTTCCTCTTTTCAGCTGCAACGGCCAAAACCCAGTGATCGTTGAGCTCGCGGAGACTCTTCACTTATCCCAGAAGGCACTGGGAATATGCAAATGATCTCCTCAAGACTCTTCCCCTTTGACGCAACGGTGGAAAATAGAGGAAAATTGCAGCTATTTGTGGGTTACATTGCAGCTGTGGAAAAGCAACTATATTTAAAGCATCTGAAATAGCAAGTGAATGAGCTTGCAAGTGGTTTGTTCTAAGTGTGGTTTTTCTCAAGTGTGACTTGAGATTCAGTAACTTTGTATTCAGGGAGTTTGGAAGGGAAGGACTTGTATTAATTCCCTGTGTATATTTTCTTATTATATTTCTGCCATCCCCATTAGTGAAATGTGTTCCATTTTTGACAATGGCATCTAGTGTGCATATTGTCACATGTGTGCAATCCTTAAACAGCTGTTTAAGAGTTCATACAGCCTTGCAATATGTATATATATTATATACTGGGTCTAAATGAGCAGTTGGAAACACTGAGTTCCATTGGCCATATGGAAAGGAGCTTGCTGATCACTGAGCAGGTGCTCCTGGGGGTAGATGTGGGGAAGGATGGTAGCATGGAGCTGCAGAACAATAATGCAGCTAGCTGGGTAATAGTTTGAAGGTGGTGTCAAGGAGGCTAGTCCTGATCTGCCACAACCCAACAAGTTTGCTAAGTTGGTAGATAAAAGGGATGTTAGTAAAGGAGTAGCACTGAAAGCCAGTAGAGTTTCTGTTCTAGTAAAGGGGAAAATAGGAGCACAAGGCAGACCAGACAGGTGCTGGTAGTGGGGGATTTAGAGTAATCTGTCACTAAGACCACCCGAACAGTGTATTGTCTTCCTGGCACTCAAATTAATCAGGTTGACAGATTAATAGAAAGGTCTGGTGAGAACCAATGTGGCCAAGGTGCACATTGGCGACAATAACAAAGTTAGGAAGGTGGAGGGTCATTACAAATCATTTCAGGAAATTAGGCCATAAGGTTAAGGCAAGGACGTCAAAGGTAGTACTCGGAAACATTACCTGTACCACGTGAAACACCTGAGAGGCAGCAAGGTATTTGGGGGGTGAATAAGTGGCTCAGGAATTGGTGTAGAATGGAGGGATTCAGGTTTCCAGAGAACTGGGACTTTTTCTCTGTTGGCCAAGGGGTCTACACTACGGGTGGACTGCATGTCATTTGGGAGGGTGCAGCTGTGCTGAGTGAAATAATAGTTAGAAGGTTGGATGAGTGTTTAAAATAGGGACTGGGGGTAGGGAAATTACTATACAGAAGGGGAAGATAGTGTAAGTAATGACGTGATTAAATTGGGGATGACATGGGGGAGGGGTTAAGACAGTCAGCACAATAGGGAGGAACAGAGATATAGAAAAATACATAAAATGCATGTCTACTAATGTTATAAGCTTCACCAAGATGGGGAAATTAGAATTAATATTATTTGAAGAAAATTATGAAATGGTGGGGATAAAGGAGACATGACTGGATAAGAGCTATGACTAGGTTGTTAATTTACAGGGCTATAGTCTGTTCTCTCATATAGAATAAAGGAGTACTCAGCAGAGCAAGCGTTCCTGTAAATGGGACAGACGGCTGAGGTAGCTACCAGCCAAATAATTAGCTAAAAGATGGTCAGTCAGCTAAGGTGTATGGTGGGATTAACAGGGCAAATGGGAAAAGTATCCATAGTTCATCAGAACCAAGAACCTGCATCTCCTAGATCCTTCTAGTACTTTCCAGATAAATAACCTTGATGGTTTCCATACAATGGCAATATCATGGGACCAAGACATTTTATTTTGACTTGAGAGCACCTCCATGCTTTATCCAAGCCTGTTTAGAAATATCAAAATTAATTTTCTAAATAAATTACAATAACAAGTCAAGTTAAATGTGTTGGAATATGTTTGCTGCAACAACTCCATTCTTGTCTATGAGTGTTCAGTTGCCAAATTTGTATGCTGTTTATAAAGTTAAAAGAAAAACTCCCAGAGGCTCACATAGGGACAGCATGTGACTGTATTTCCTGTTTTCCTGTGTCTGTGTATGAGAGAAGCAGCCTGCTGCAGATGATGCACAGCTAGAGACACACAAATGATGTATTCCTGATCTATTAAGCTTATCATATATTGTTCCTGAATAAAGAAGCTCTGTGTCACACGCTTGGAGAGTATTCTGAATAATCCGCTGCCAACAAAATGTATTTCTTTTTAATATTTAAATTAAGGAAAATTACTGTTAAATTTGTGCCCAGAAGCTCAAAAGATCTTTTTGCCTAGATCTTTGAGGGCTTGTTCCCTTTCAGATAATGTTCAGCCTAAGCTGCATTTTGTTAAACAATCTCAAACTGATTGTCCTCCCCTTCCCCTGGTCTATGGGCGAGTCTCCGCTGCTGCTCCTGGTGTCTGACATCACGCCTCCAACACAGTAGCCTAATATTGAGCTCTAAAATGGGGGTTCCGTCCACAACGGCAGAGCTGCTGAGCTCAATGATTGGCTGTCAACGGGACATCAGCACCAAAGCCAATGCCAGACACCTTAAGCATCAGTGGAGACTCACATGTGGACCTGGGGAAGATGAGTACAGCATGGTTTCTTATTTTATTTTTTTTTACAAACTGCAGCCAGGGCTGAACATTATCTGAAAGGGAACAACTCCTTTAAGTCACAAAGCAATTATTAAAGTGAGAGGTTCAGACAGAGATCCAGAGTGTGGCATACTGTAGATAAGACAGGAGTAATATCAGTAAATCTACGCTGAACCTGAATACAAAGTCTGGTATCACCAATTCATCATTGCATTGCTTTGCTTTGACTTTGTAACAGACAACCAACTAAGTGGGCCAGCCCTTTTCAATCAGTGGTGCGGACTAACCCCTACTTTACACAGCTGCGCCATGGCAAGACGCCTACTAGATGGAATTGAGAAAGAGGGATGGTTCAGTTTGTTTGTGTGATCGCCTTCTTTATACATGACTACAGTACTAGGCATTAAAAGAGCCCATGCCATAATATAAAGCAGAAAAGCATGGAACGACTCGAGCTTACAAGATGGGTTATGTGTGCCATATAACAGTTGTCTTATATTAGACTAATCAGATAGAAAGATGGAGAAATGTGATTGGTATATGCAGTAGATATATGATAGACACATAGATGGACAATTCTTAGCTGTCCTGGCTCCAGGGATGGGTGTGATCTCCTCCTGGCTTGGTATCCGATCCAAAGTAATGAAAAGCGTCATAAATGTAAAAATGAGCAGATAATGTCTTCTTGACATATAAGAACATGGTATGTGTTAAGGCTCAGTTGCATAGATAGATTGAAATATATCAATAGGATAAGCAGATATTGAGACTTCCATATTTAAGCACAAAGCAGCTTTTCACGATTCATCCAATGGTTGCAACAGACGGATCCATTCATCAAAGTCAGATTTGATGAGAGTGCAATAATTACTAATAATTATCCATAGCACCTGCTACATTCTTAACACCTGCACAGCCTTTGTGAAATAGTGTGGCACAACGTCATGAATGGTGTACAGCAGGACCATGTATATAATGGTAGACATGCAGATGAAATGACATCTTAGACCAATGGGTTCTTTTTTTAATGCCAATTAGTGATGAGCGAACATGACCGGGTAAGGTGCTATCCGAGCTTGCTTGGGTGCTAACCGAGTGTCTTCAGCGTGCTCCAATACTGTATCCGAGTCCCCGCTGCTGCATGTCTCGCAGCTGTTCGACAGTCACAACACAGGCAGGGATTGCTTAACAGTCAATCCGTGGTGCCCCTGAGGGTTCAGTCGCCACAGAGGTACTGCACCTCCTCCTGAGGTGTGGTACTCCACTATCCAGGTAAGGTGGAGACACCTGACCACACTCCAACACCTGCACCCCACACCACAAAGTAGTGTAGCAAAGCACCTTCGGTGGCTCCCTGCTTGGAGTGTAGCATAGCACCCCTTGGTGGCTCCCTGCTTGGAACACGAAACGTGCTGGGAGGTGGGTGGAGTTTGGTATACATAAAAGAGAGGGAAGAGTTGAGTTCAAGTCAGTCAGTCATTCATTCAGTCAGTGAGTGAGGATGTAGAAGGACGGAGAGTGAGACAGAGAAGATCCCCGGGAGAGGGATGGGAGAAGGAAGTGCTGCAGCAGGCCACAGTGATCTGGGTCTGCTGGTACAGGAAAGAGACAAAGCAAGGAAGCTTGATTCTCCATTGGAAAGAAGGATTAGCACGGAACGTAAGGAGAATAGAGGAACTAAGGAACAGGGTTGGAAGAGAGAACCTTTCCCAAGTTCACAGCGCAAGGCCGGGGTCCGGTCCCCGAGGTTGTACGGATACTAATGGTCCTGCAGCAGACACCGGAGGAATAGAAGTAGTGACCGCTTTATTCCCACACAAGACTTGGGGGCCCAACAGCAACATAATAGTGAGCCGGGACTTAGTAGCAAGGAGTCCCCGAAGCAGGCTACAGCTGTCTGCCGTACAAGTAGAGTTCATAGGAACATCTGACAGGAGGAACTCCAGTGTAACTCAGTACTAGGAGTACTTCATTCAAAGGCGCTATAAGAGGAGACGTTCAGATAAGGCACATATGTTGGCGGAGTGTTGGAAAGGAGTACTTCATCTTGCCTGGAAGTTGGCTGAGCTCCTGACCCAGAGGACACGGCACAGATGCGGGCACCTGTACCTACAACAGACTGTGAGTAAAGCTTTGGAACTACATTCCCTGGTGTCCTCCACTTATTCCTGCGCCAACCTGCCCTGCACTGCTACATCCCTTGCGCCCGACACTACACCATCTACGTGTCACTTCACCTACTCTGCCCTGGGACTACAGCCCTGCCTGTGGAGGGCTATAACATCATTGCTGCACCACACCATCTGTCCCAGAGGATCTGTCTGCAGCGTCGGCTTACATCTCTATTGCCGAACACCACAGGTGGCGTCACAAATCACTTATAAACTTTCACACTGCAACAACTCCCTTTTACAATGGGCACCCAGGGCCAGGGGCCGGGTTCCAGCTGCCGTGACATCTCCCATTGAAGCTCATCGGGCTCGGTGCCGAGTACCCCACAGCCCTGGGAGGGCGACCCAAATCCATGCATGTTTTGCGGCTGTTGAGCAGCCATGAGCTGCGGGGACTCGAACATATTATTCGAGCATGCTGAAGACACTTGGTTAGCACCCGAGCAAGCTTGGATAACACCTTATCCCAGCACATTCATTCATCACTAGGGATGAGCGAGCATACCTGTGAGGATTCGGTACTCGGCGAGTAATGCGGTACTCGTGGTACTCGAATCCTCACGAGTATTTCACTACTCGCCTCGAAATATTCTCAACAGCCCGCACAGTCCCCGCACAGTCTCCGCACAGCCCTGCACAGTACCGCACAGAACGGCACAATCCCCGCACAGCCTACCACAGTCCCACACAGCCCAGCACAGTCCCACACAGTACCTGCAAAGCCCTGCACAGTCCCGCACAGCACGGCACAGTCTTCGCACAGTCCGGCACAGTCCCCGCACAGGCCAGCACAGTTCCCGGACAGGCCAGCACAGTCCCGCATAGCCTGGCACAGTCCCTGCACAGGCCAGCACAATCCCGCTTAGCCTGGCACAGTCTTCGCACAGTCCACGCTCAGTCCATCACAGTCCCCGCCCATTAATCGCATTTCCCATAGACTTACATTGGACTCGGTACTCGTTACGACTACCCGAGTATTAGGAGGTACTCGTAACGAGTATAGCGAGTCCGAATACTACAGTACTCGCTCATCCCTACTCATCACTTATGCCAATGCATCTTACGCGGGTGAGTCTATCAAAGAGTGACTAAACTTTCTTTTAACTTTCATTATTGTGTTCACCACTAGAGTTGAGCGATACCGTCCGATACTTCAAAGTATCGTATCGGATGGTATCGGCCGATCTTTAAAAAAAGTATCGGTATCGCCGATTCCGATACCGGAAGTCCCATTCAAGTCTATGGGACTTCCGGTATCGGAATAAGAAAAACCCTTTCCTGCCCTTGTACAGCCTCTCTGGGGTCTGTACGGGCCTTTCGGGGGGCTGTGCCGGCCTGCCAGGGGGTCTGTGCAGGCTCCGGTGGTCTGTGCCGGTCTGCCGGTGGTCTGTGCAGGCTCCGGGGGGCTGTGCCGGCCTGCCGGTGGTCTGTGCAGGCTCCGGGGGGCTGTGCCGGCCTGCCGGGGGGCTGTGCAGGCTCCGGGGGTCTGTGCAGGCTCCGGGGGTCTGTGCAGGCATCGTCCGATGGGACTACAAGTCCCATCGGGCGATGCCTGCTACCATGACAGTGATTGACACATTAGCCAATGATGGGACAGTAGTAGTCCCATCATCCGGCTAATGTGTTAAATGTAAAAAAAAAAAAAAAAAAAAATTACATGCTACATACATACAACATGCATACTACATACATGCTACATTCATACTACATACTACATACATGCTACATTCATACTACATAAATACTACATGCAACATACATACTACATGTATACTACATGCATGCTACATACATACTGCATGCTACATACATACCACATATATACTACATACATACTACATGCATGCTACATGCATGCTACATGCTACATACATAACACATATATACTACATGCATGCTACATACATACTACATGCTACATACTACATATATACTACATGCATGCTACATACATACTACATGCTACATACATACTACATATATACTACATGCATGCTACATACATACTACATGCTACATACATACTACATATATACAACATACATACTACATACATACTACATGCATGCTACATGCATGCTACATACATACCACATACATAACACATATATACTACATGCATGCTACATACATACTACATGCTACATACATACCATATACATACTACATGCATGCTACATACATACTACATGCATGCTACATACATACTACATGCTACATACATACTACATACATACTACATGCATGCTACATACATACTACATGCATGCTACATACTACATGCTACATACATACTACATATATACTACATGCATGCTACATACATACTACATGCTACATACATACCACATACATACTACATATATACTAACTGCATGCTACATACATACTGCATGCTACATGCATGCTACATACATACTACATACATACTACATGCTACATACATACCACATATATACTACATACATACAATACATTCATACAATACATACATAGACATACAGTACATATAACATAGAGTAACATACTTACCAATACTTGTCACATTGTTCCCCGAAGCCATTGTCTTTTCCGGAATAAATATTAACATAACAAACCACAAAAATACTCACCCACGATCCGAAGCAGTCCACGAGTGTGTCCCACGACGATCTTGGGTAGAGAACTGCAGCATCAGATGATGCTGCCGTTCTCTACGGGCTGCAGGAATCCAATGACGGAAGGTAGGTATCCTTCCGCACTGTATTCCTCCGCCACTTAAAAAAAAAAAAGTCCCTAGTCTCACTTTATGCCATTGCTGTGTGGGAATTTCCCACGCAGCAATGGCATAAAGTGAGACTAGGGACTTTTTTTTTTTTAAGTGGCGGAGGAATACAGTGCGGAAGGATACCTACCTTCCGTCATTGGATTCCTGCAGCCCGTAGAGAACGGCAGCATCATCTGATGCTGCAGTTCTCTACCCAAGATCGTCGTGGGACACACTCGTGGACTGCTTCGGATCGTGGGTGAGTATTTTTGTGGTTTGTTATGTTAATATTTATTCCGGAAAAGACAATGGCTTCGGGGAACAATGTGACAAGTATTGGTAAGTATGTTACTCTATGTTATATGTACTGTATGTCTATGTATGTATTGTATGAATGTATTGTATGTATGTAGTATATATGTGGTATGTATGTAGCATGTAGTATGTATGTAGTATGTATGTAGCATGAATGTAGCATGCAGTATGTATGTAGCATGCATGTAGTATATATGTAGTATGTATGTAGCATGCATGTAGTATATATGTAGCATGTATGTAGTATGTATGTGGTATGTATGTAGCATGTAGTATGTATGTAGCATGCATGTAGTATATATGTAGTATGTATGTAGCATGTAGTATGTATGTAGTATGTATGTAGTATGTATGTGGTATGTATGTGGCATGTAGTATGTATGTAGCATGCATGTAGTATGTATGTAGCATGCATGTAGTATGTATGTAGTATGTAGCATGTATGTAGTATGTATGTGGTATGTATGTAGCATGTAGTATGTATGTAGCATGCATGTAGTATATATGTAGTATGTAGTATGTATGTAGTATGTATGTGGTATGTATGTAGCATGCATGTAGCATGCATGTAGTATGTATGTAGCATGCATGTAGTATGTATGTAGCATGCATGTAGTATGTATGTAGTACGTATGTAGCATGCAGTATGTATGTAGCATGTATGTAGTATGTATGTAGTATATATGTAGTATGTATGTAGTATATATGTAGTATGTATGTAGCATGTAGTATGTATGTAGCATGCATGTAGTATGTATGTAGCATGTAGTATGTATGTAGCATGCATGTAGTATGTATGTAGCATGTATGTAGTATGTATGTAGTATATATGTAGTATGTATGTAGCATGTAGTATGTATGTAGTATTTTTTTTTTTTTTTTTTTTTTAACATTTAACACATTAGCCGGATGATGGGACTACTACTGTCCCATCATTGGCTAATGTGTCAATCACTGTCATGGTAGCAGGCATCGCCCAATGGGACTTGTAGTCCCATCGGACGATGCTTGCACAGACCCCCGGACATCAGCACAGCCCCCCGGCAGGCCGGCACAGCCCCCCGGCAGGCCGGCACAGCCCCCCGGCAGGCCGGTACAGACCCCCACAGGGTGCACAGACCACCGGCAGGCCGGCACAGCCCCCCGGCAGGCCGGTACAGACCCCCACAGGGTGCACAGCCCCCCGGCAGGCCGGCACAGCCCCCCGGCAGGCCGGTACAGACCCCCACAGGGTGCACAGACCACCGGCAGGCCGGCACAGCCCCCCGGCAGGCCGGTACAGACCCCGGGCAGTCCACACAGCCCCCCGGCAGGCCGGCACAGCCCCCCGGCAGGCCGGCAGAGACCCCCGGAAGGCCCGAAATGACGGCGCATCATGATGCGCACACACCGCGCATCATGATGACGTCAGTCTGTCAATCAACTTTGAACTTCCGATTCCGATGCCGAATTCCGATATTGAAAAAATATCGGAAGTCGGTATCGGAATTCCGATACAGCAAGTATCGGTCGATACCCGATACTTGCGGTATCGGAATGCTCAACACTATTCACCACTAATGAAAGTTTGTAATGCACTTTATTAGGTAATTTGGCTTATTTCCTGTTAAAAAATATGACCAAAGTGGCCTCCAAACCCTAAGCTTTCTCTAGTTGATGTGCAACCAACATCTGTACTTTGAGTTTAAGTATTTGGAGTATATACTCTCTCGGCAAAGAAGCGTGCTTGTTCCCAGGGGATGTAATGCTGTCACTAGAATTCCGCCATGGCTATATGGATGAGCGAGGCCAGACAGCAACGTGATCCCAAACAAAGTGAGCCTAAAGTTAACCATTTTTATTCAAAACTGCTTTAATTTCACAACAACCGAGACAAAAAATGCAACCTACGGGCGCAACCTAAAGTAATCTCCTGTATTGTGGCATCACACCGTTAGGGCTCGTGGACAACCGTAATAATAATTGGACAAGCGCTATCCGTTGTTTTGCACGTTTGGAAGAAACCGCAGGGTGCAAAAGTTTCCTTCAATAATTATTATATTAATAATGTACTATAATAATAATTAATAATTATATTATTATAATCGGATGGCACTCGGCCAACCATGTCCATGGGTCCATGGAAAAGATCGCACCACACTTGGATGACTTGATAATTTTTCGTCTTCGCCACATCCCTGGAAATCGGATCACGCTATGATCAAAGATGGATCAGAGTATGATCAGCATAATCGGATGAGAGAAAATAAGTTATGTGACCCTAGCCTTAGGCTTTATTCACTCTTTGCGGTAATGTTGCATTTTATGTTGCACAATAAGGGAAAGCCTTAAAAAAGCTTTGGAGGCCAAAGAAGCCACAAAGCCTAATAAAGTCAATGACATACTTTTATAACTTTCCATGAAAGATAGAATAATGAAGAGAAAACATTTAGTCTGATACCACAGTCAAGGTGTAATGCAATCCGTTATGTCATGAAAAGTAGGATAATGCAGGATGCAAGAAACCCCTTAAGACCATGTTCCAACGTAGCGTTTTTCCGTTGAGTTTTTTGTGCAGATAATCTGTAGCGTTTAACACTTCAAGCAAAGTGGATGCCATTTCATGAAAACTCGTGCACACTGTATGTCAAAAGACACTATTGATGCATTTTACATGTCATGTAAAAAAACGCTACTAACCTGAAGATATGGGATCTGCAGGTTAATAGAGTCCTGAAGCTTCCCGGTACCCTCATTGAGAGCCCCGCTGCTGGAAACAAATGAAATGTGCTCCTCACAGCAGTCTCGGGCTTTCAGTCATGGAGTGGGCTCATGTGGCTGCCGTCATAGTGAGTGCAGCTACCGATCCCACAAGTTGGGTTCGCTGACGCGGGTAGATGTGATCGAGGTCACTGACTACCTGGAACTGCTGACTGATGGACAGTAAGGACAATGTGGATTCATGAGTTAGGTTCTTATTTAGACCCATAGATGTCAGGAACAGTTCTGCAGCTGGCCGTACTAGGCCTTGGAATGCCAGGCACTGGACTGGCCGCACCGGGACCAGGGATCAGATATAGATACTGCATATGCGGATTCAGGAATAGGATGCTGTTAATAGCCTTTTTTATATGTGGCCAGCTCCATGTAAGTGCAAATTCAAAACAATCCTGCTGACAGGTTCCCTTTAAGTGTTTTTTTTTACTATTTTTTTTAATCCCCAGGGTAGCAATCTCCTATGAAAAGCCCTGTGGCAGCTCTTCATATACAGTATGTATAAAGTTATCTGACATCAGACCCTTGGATAGGCCTCCATCTTTCATGACAACCGATCTGTGACCAAAAGGCTCCCCATCTCCACCAACATGTTGTAGTCCTACAGGTAAAGGAAGGTGCCAACTATATAACACAGCTGTCGCCCACCTTGTATACAGGGGATCAGCTCCAGTGCCTGTTTTACACATCAGATCTTGCCATGTCACGTGTTGGGAAAAGGGTTAATCAGCAAGAATTTTTGGATTGAAAATACAAAACTTGGTCACTCAGGTTATACTAAAAAGCATCCTTGGTTGTTTGCATACTGATGAAAATAAATGGGAAAAAAATAAAAAAATAAAATAATAATAATTAAAAAAATAATGAAGAAATAAATAAAAATAATAAAAAATGCAAAGGCTTTAAAATTCTAGGTCTGTTCCAGAATATTAGTAGATGGTTCCCTTTAAGTGCAAGTGTATAAATATAGATATAGTGAAATCCAGGATATATAAAAAGCTTCCTCCATCTCAGGCTAATCTCTCTCCTGTATCTTGTCCCTGTCACACTGACATAATAATAGAATAGGAAGTAGCGACTCTTTGGGGACACAAGTGAAAGGACATACACTTCATTAACAACATGGGTCTCGCTTCTTTGTCCTGTTGGTGAGAGCTTATTATTCTGGACAGCTAAGATACAGTGATGTGACAGAGAGAAGTGAATACACCGACACAGATTAAAGGAGAGGGAGAGAAGGGTCTGTATCAAAAACACGGCTCCATAGACTCTTTTTATCTAATATTCAGACATGGCATAAATAGACAGAATAATCAAAACTTTGTAAAAGAAAAGCAATCTTTGTTGCCTATAGCAACCAATCACGGTGCAGCTTTCATTTTACCAGAGCTGTTTAACTATTCTAAGATGAGCTCTGATTGGTTGCTATGGGCAACACACTCTTCAGATAATTGAGGCCTAACGTTTTTATACAAAAACTGTGTTTGAAAAAGATTGATGGCCCCATCAAAACAATTACACCAGAATTCTTACATAAATTACTGTAAAAAGAAAGATTTTTTTAGCAATATGGAGGTGCACAAAAATGTTATGATTTTTTGCCATTTTTACATCGGCTTTAACTAGTTCTATCAATATGGGCAGAGCTGGGGGTGTGAAGTCACAGCTCATCTAATTAATGATGAGCTGTGCCGTGTCTTACTCCAGAATTCCTATTCCAGTCTCTGACCGGAGTAAGATTTGTGATACGATGTACAGATTTATCAGACTCTTCTTCATGACGAGGTGCTGGGCCTCCTAGTGAATCAGGTGTCTCTGACTCCAAGACACCCCCCTCATCAAGACCGGCGTGAGCATCGCTGGTCTTGATGAATTGGGGACAATGTCTGAATATACTTTATATAGACCTAGTCTTGTGTAGTGCCTTGTACAGAATCTTCTCTATCACCCATCTCTATTCCCAAAATCACATGGTATATTGTCAAACCAGTGACAATATGACATGGGTCAATACTTCAGCACAGTTTCCTTAAAGGGGTTTTAAAAAAGTTGAAAGTTCTCCCCTATCCATAGTTGTACCCGGCTTTCGCCAGCAGTCTAGTACAAGATGAATAGAGCTGTGGTTAAGTATTCCTTCTTCTGCCCATTCTGGGGTTCCCATCTGTCGAATATGTAGCGATTAGCAAGTTATCTCCTATCATCTGGAAATGTAGTATAGTTCTTCTGATTCGCTATGTCACCTACCCCATGCTCAGGGCATTACAGAATATTAGGTATCCATGGTTGCAACAATTGGTAACTAACTTTCACTACAGTATGTGAGTGGCCATGACCCTGGATACCTAAGCTACTGCAATGCCCTGCACATGGGGAAAGTCACATACCTAATCAGGAGAACTATACTACATTTCTCATTGGATGTATTTGCTAATATTATTACAGTATTACACCTACTACATATTGTGATAGGATCTTGAAGATGGGAATACCCCTTTAATAACCATCTGCAAAATTAGCATACTGTACAATACTTCTTTTGTCATTTAAAACTCATTATCACCCATCCATTAGGCCTCATTCATAGTCTGTGCTGCACATTTGTGTGGTATCCATGTTTTTCATGGACAGAACACATAGCCATTATCTATGCTGCTATGCACATGTTCACATTTGTTAACGGACCATGTGTCAGTGCAAAATTCATGGAGACGTGTCTGTTCTTCTCCGGTATCACAGATGAAAAGGGCCAATATAAGCCTATGGGTCCATGAAAAACATGTACAGCACATGGACGGCGTCAGTGTACACAGGCTGCCATCAGGGCATTACTGACCTGACTGGCATATGGGGCCCGATGAGCAGAGGGGGCCTGCATTGGGCCCCGTCTTCTGCTCATCGGGCCCCAACGGCAGGATTCTGCCGATGCAGAAACTGAACCTGCGCCCGAGACACAGGTTCAATTAAACTCTATTGCCGTGTGTGTCCGCACGGTAATAGTTAAAAGCCGACAGCCAATAGTAGGCTGGCAGCTGATGTCAGCGCATGTCGCCGGCATGTGATGTCATTGTCATTCGCTGGCGAGTCTGCGCTTGAAATGCCTGGAGGGAACATCGCCGCTGGAACACGCCAGGTAAGAAGAAAGCTTTTGTTTTTATTTTTATTGGAAGCGGCAAGCCGCAATATATTTCGATGGCAGCACGGAGACACATGGACCATGTTTCTCCATCCTGCCCAGGTCAGAATACAGACATGAGGCAGAAAGGAGACAAGGGGCAGAATGGAGACACGGGGCAGAATGTAGACATGGGGGCAGGATGAGAGACACAGGGGCAGGATGGGAGACACAAGGGCAGCATGGGAGGCATGGGGGCAGGATGTAAACACATGATGCAGAATGGAGACAAGGGGCAGAATGGAGACACGGGGCAGAATGTAGACATGGGGGCAGGATGAGAGACACAGGGGCAGGATGGGAGACACAAGGGCAGCATGGGAGGCATGGGGGCAGGATGTAAACACATGATGCAGAATGGAGACAAGGGGCAGAATGGAGACATGGGGCAGGATGGAAACACGGGGCAGGATGAAGACACAGGGCAGAATAGAGACAGATGGGGCAGAAATAAGTAGCAAGATGGAGACAGATGAGGCAGTGTTATGGGGCAGGATAGAGACAAATGGGATAGTGTCATGGGGAAGTATGGAGACAGATGGGGCAGGATCACGGTGCAGGATGGAGACACATGGGGCAGGATGCTTTAACACGAACATGTGATAATTAGCTGATTGGTGCGGTGTGATGGCAGGGACCCTTACCAATTGACAGAACTGAACTTTTATCACCAGTAGAATGGAGCGGTGTTCGATCTGCTGCGCCATTCTGTAACGGAGATAAAAGTGCCTCATCATAGATGAAAATTCCCATTCTGCCGACTGGTGCAGATCCGAGTAATTGGATACCCACTGATTGGCAAGTTATCACCTATTCTACATGGTGATCGGTGATAACCTGTTTTCACTGAAAAAACACTTTAAATATCTGTGTCAAACAATGGTTAATTAAACGCCACTATACTGTTAAAGCCTTGAATGTCAGCGTATCTGAGGCTCCCTCTCAATTAGGGAAGGGTGATGCACCCTATGTTACTGCCCGAGTGGCATGCACTTGAGGCCTGGCTTCCATAAATGACAACCCATTGCCTATCAATGGAAAGCAGATTAAAGGGTTCTCATACAGCTGCCTACATCTTCAGAAGACCTACTGAAAGAATCGTCACTGAGCAGAGACATAGATAGATGGGGTGCAGAGATATGAGTTGGACCTGGGTCCTTATCCCTTAGTGGTCCCCAAAAGTCCTACTGTCGCATAAGGCGTACCCGTGAGGGACACGCGGCTATTCCCGATCTATGTAAGCATTTGACTTATTATTGTGCACTTCTTTGATCGCGGGTTACCAATTTATGTAGTTCTCATATGCTTGGTTAAAGCGGTGTTAGTAGGCTATGATTTTTTGTCGGGCCACTTGCTATCATCTGTTATGCAAGGATAATCACCCAGTGGTCTTTGATATTTGGAGAGACATTTATATATCGTTATCTATGCTGCAAGTTTTGTTATAATTATGGGAGCCTTGCTTAATATAGCATTTCACTATGACGCTTTATCGGGCTGAATGCTATTATTCTCTAGTTTGGCTAATTACCTAATAGTAACTGAACTTTTTGCATTTAGTGATTGCTATATTGCTATGCATCTTTTGGGTCTCTCATTTTTTGCACTATTAGTCTCTGTTCATAGATGTATACAGCCTCTTTTTGTGTCCCACAGCAGAAGTTTTATCAGTTTGTTTCATTGTTTTCACATGTCTTAATAAAATATATGTTTTATGATGATTTTTGTACAGTGTTGTTTCTGTTTCTGGGTAATTAACACTGCCGGTGGGACAGACAGGTATGGTGATTGCGTTATGAGGCGCAGTGCAGGGCCGCCGCTAAGCTCCGGCCTGGCCGCGCCTCCTCTGGTCAGCTCCTCGTATGGGCGCATGACGCTGCATTCGACCGGCGTACCCTATATTTAGCATTGGGTACGCTGGCCGTGCGCTGGTTATGCTTTTGCCGGCGCTTGCGCCCTCTTGTCACTGCGCCGAGCGCACAAAAATGCAACACGGTGCGTTTGGCGCACGTCGGCGCAGCGCCAAAAGGGCGCAAGCGCCGGCAAAAGTATACCAGTGTACGGCCAGCGTACCCAGTGCAAAATATAGGGTACGCCGGTTGCATGCAGCGTCATGCGCCCATAGGAGGAGCTGACCTGAGGAGGTGTGGCCAGGGGCGGAGCTTAGCGGCGGCCCTGCACTGCGCTTCATAACACAAGTCTAAAAGTAGCCTTAGCACCCTCTTAATATTTGAAGGTTTCTCTGCTTCTGCTTGGTTTATCTTTCTTCTTTCAGTACTATCAGATAGAAGTTAGGGCACTTCACCTGATCCAAAGCAGCTCTGAAGAACTTGTTGGTACACATGGTGGGTATCCTCTGTAATAGAAAATGTTGATAGAGTGTCCTCCTCTGTTCTCTACTCAATTCGCTTCCACTCAATTACTTCTCCCATGAATCTGCTGCCAAATCCTTTCTGCTGTTGTCAGCTCTGTCTCTGCAATTTTGACTTCAGGGATGAAGGATCTGTGTGCCCCCTACTCACTGAAGAAGCGTTCCAATAATTGAATTTTTCTTCTTTTGTTCCTTACTCCTGAATGGTCCCCAAAAGAGTGCTGTGGCTCTAAAGTACCTTCTATTCTGGGTCACATACTGATCACAGGAAACCAGTTAGCAGGGGAAGTAATTTTATTACCAAATGCTCCTAATATGTACTCCATCGTGGGAGCTTTGTAATTATCCCATGCATCATGCTAATTAGTAGAGAGTGAGTGCTCAACTGTAAAAGTATGAGAAGCTCAGAAGTAAATAATAGAATAATTATGGCAGAGAAACTTCGGCACTCAAAAAATATGATTAATAGAAATTGTTTTTATACAAAAAGACCCGGTGCTGGGATAAATTTTATCAAAAGAAAAACAGGTAATATTCATACGATGTGTCAGCCTGCCACGGTCATTTTCAAGAATTATCTGTGTACATAATAAATACAAAAAGTTGGTACAAGTCAAAATAATACATCAAAAGAATGTATAAACTTAAACACTATAATAATGCTTATCAGTGTCTGGTCATGGGAGAGAACAAAAGGAAAGCCATTCAATGAAATAGGTGATGAGGTTGCTAATCTACGTAGGTCGGTAAATGATCGAGAGGCTCGTATTCAATCAAAGGGCCTCCAAGTGTGAGGCACATAACTAACGGATATCAGATTCACGTATGAATGGAGTGTTAGAGAACATACAGTGGGTACGGAAAGTATTCAGAGCCCTTTAAATTTTTGCAAATTTATTAAAAAAGAAAAACTGAAATATCACATGGTCATAAGTATTCAGACCCTTTGCTCAGTATTGAATAGAAGCACCCTTTTGAGCTAGTACAGCCATGAGTCTTCTTGGGAATGATGTAACAAGTTTTTCACACCTGGATTTGGGGATCCTCTGCCATTCTTCCTTGCAGATCCTCTCCAGTTCCGTCAGGTTGGATGGTGAACGTTGATGCACAGCCATTTTCAGGTCTCTCCAGAGATGCTCAATTGGGTTTAGATCAGGGCTCTGGCTGGGCCAGTCATTCTTAAGCCACTCCTTTGCTATTTAGCTGTGTGCTTAGGGTCATTGTCTTGTTGGAAGGTGAACCTTCATCCAAGTCTGAGGTTCAGAGCACTCTGGAAGAGGTTTTCATCCAGGATATCTCTGAACTTGGCTGCATTCGTCTTTCCTTCAATTTCAACCAGTCGTCCTGTCCCTGCAGCTTGAAAAACACCTCCATATCATGATGCTGCCACCACCATGTTTCACTGTTGGGATTGTATTGGGCCGGTGATGAGCAGTGCCTGATTTTCTCCACACATACCGCTTAGAATTATCACCAGAAAGTTCTATCTTCATCTCATCAGACCAGAGAATCTTATTTCTCATAGTCTGAGAGTCCTTCATATGTTTTTTAGGAAACTCTATGAGCGCTGTCATATGTCTTGCACTGAGGAGAGGCTTCCGTCGGGCCACTCTGCCATAAAGGTCCGACAGATGGAGGGCTGCAGTGATAGTTGACTTTGTGGAACTTTCTCCCATCTCCCTACTGCATCTGTGGAGCTCAGCCACAGTGATCTTGGGGTTCTTCTTTACCTCTCTCACTAAGACTCTTCTCCCACGATTGCTCAGTTTGGCTGTACAGCCAGGTCTAGGAAGACTTCTGGTGGTCCCAAACTTCTTTCATTTAAGGATTATGGAGGCTCTTAAGAACTTTGAGTACATCAGAAATTCTTTTGTAACCTTGGTCAGATCTGTGGCTTGCCACAATTCTGTCTCTGAGCTCCTTGGCCAGTTCCTTTGACCTCATTTTTCTCATTTGGTCTGACATGCACTGTGAGGTCTTATATAGACAGGTGTGTGCCTTTACAAATCAAGTCCAATCAGTTTAATTAAACACAGCTGGACTCCAATGAAGGAGTAGAGCCATCTCAAGGAGGATCACAAGGAAATGGACAGCATGTGATGTAAATATGAGTGTTTGAGCAAAGGGTCTGAATATTTATGACCATGTGATATTTCAGTTTTACTTTTCTAATAAATTTGCAAAAATTTCTATATTTCTGTTTTTTTCCAGTCAAGTGTACATTACCCACTGTATATGTGAAGTCCAGAGTAATGCAGGAGGAATTCCTAGGGAATACCAAAAAGAGAGAGTTGACAAGCTAATCATGATATAGAGGTGAGGTCCCTGTAAATAAAGAAAAAATACTGGTAGGTCTAATTGTGGTGGTAAAATGAAAAAAAAAACTAAAAACATGAATGATTAAAATGAAGAAAATTGAAAAAATGAAATTAATGAATATTTACAAAATGATATAGAAAGTAGAAAAAACCCAAAAAAGTAAATACAAAAATGTATGAAAATGATTAAAAATGAAAATAAAGGTAAAAATGAAAATAAAAAAGTTAAGCAGAAAGCAGAAAAATAAAAAAACAAGAAGTAAAAAGTAAGGGATAAAAATTGAGGGGGAGAAAGAAGGAAAAGAGGTGGAAAATATAAAGAGGTGAACTGGAGGTGGCAAATCAAAGTGGAAAAAGGAGAGAAAAGGGGGTTAAAAATGCCAAATTATAGGAAAAAAGAATGTGTGTATTGCAGCAAAGAGAAAGGAGAAGCAATGGAAAGGAAGTAAATTGAAATGGAGAAAGGAAGGGTAACTTACCTGTTATAGGTGTCTCCATGGGATATCTAGGAACACACAAAGGGCAGACATAAGTAACATACAACATATAAAGGAGTGGGGTGAGAGGGGCAAGAGAGACATATAGTGCATACCTATGAGAATGTGTCAGTCTGGGAGAAAAGTGTAATGGTGCACATGGCAAGAGAATAGAGACAGGACTGGGGGACGTTTCCTTTGGTGCTTCTTGTGACGTGGGTGCCGGTGAGGAATCGAACTGCGCATGCGTCGGCCGAAGTCCGTCGGACGGAGCCGAAGGTGGCGCAGTCCAGGGGGCTGGGGTCCATCGGAAAGAGTCAAAAGTGGCTCAGGGCAGGATGCAATATCCTAAGGAGGTGAAGGGCACATGCGTCAGGATTGTGCAGAGAAAAAGTATGCGGGACTAATGCATAAGGGGAGAGCAGTGCCGCTATGTAATGGGAGTGGGTCTAATAAGCTGCAGAGAAAAAAAAGGGAAGAGATAAAGGAATACATGGGTGAAGGGAGATGTAATTGGATAGAATGGAGAAATAAAGTGAGAAAATAATAAATCGAAAATAAAGATGACAATAATGGAGATATGAAGATTATGTTGATGAATAAGAGCAGGGAAAAAGAAAACATGAAGAAACAATGTGGGAAAAAAATAAGAAATAAAGGATAAAAAATAAAAAATGAATTAAAAAATGAAAAAAATGATAAACTAATGAATTAAAAAAGGTAGTAATAATAGTGGTAATGAACATAATAATGAAAATAAAATACAAATACTAGAAATAAAGTAAAAACAAAAATAAGGAATAAAAAGGGATTAAAAGAAAAAGTTAGAAAATGAAAAAAAAGGGAGGAAGAAAAACAGAGAGAAAACCTCACCAATAGTCATTGAAGATTTTTAGTTGTTGCAGATTTTTTTCAAGCTAAAAAAATTACAATAAATTACAGAAATTTGCAACTGTGTGCTCTAAGCCACTATTAAAGGAGACAAATAATATGTAAACTTGGATGTTTACTGTACATACCAACTCCCTAAGAGCTCCCAAAGACCAATACACATCTGTACTTGACTATAGGATAGTATTTTCTGATCCCCACTTTGACATTACTGTTCTGTGCTCATTATGTTCTATACATGTTAAGCATAATACCTACAATACACTGCCATAAAAATATTAAATTAGCTGCTTTCAATTCAGCACCAAGGAGAGCTCACTAAATGCCGTAATTACGAGGAACCATTGTCACATGTTTAATACCTCTATGCATAAAGTCTCTTTCTTTTGCCCTTCTAGACAATTTCACAAGAATTCAGCCAGATCCCATTTTGCCTCACAAGACCTAATATGTAAGCCTAAGGCAATGCACTATTTCTCGATAATAATAATTTGCTTTTATGAACATATAGAAAACTTAAGCACTTCACATGAAAGTGTACATAGCGTTATGGGGAAGAATACAATGGTTCATACAGTGAAATATATGCTAAATTCTTCTACAAGATGCTGTGACACTAGTCACTACTCACAGACAGACCAGGAGGCAGAAAAGTCAGATGTTCTGACGTCAGTACCAAGAGAGCACATAGAAAAGCAAGGGAAAAGACAAAGGCGTAAGACAGGTCGTGGTCCGGGGTTAAAATACCAATAGATAATGGATACAGGAAAAAGGACAAAACAAAGAGATAATCAGAACACAGTCTAAGGGGTCAGGCAGCAGAAGAGCAGAACTCTGAACAACAGAATCAGGCAAACACTCACCAGGAAGCAAAAACTACGTCTGGCAGGGATCAGAGGCAAACAGCTCAGTTAAACAGCTTGGACAATCTCCAGAACAGAGCATACCTGGAGAAAGTCCCGCACCTCCCCGTCTCAGGTTGGACAGCTGAGCTGTCAAAGCACTGACAGCTCATCACACCCATCACAAGATTGGACAGCCAAGCTGTCAATCAAAACACTGATATCTCAGCATGGCCCAGTTCCAATAGGACAGCAAAACAATAACTTATTGAGCGTAGGAATCGTGACAGATGACTCAAAATGTAGTAAGGGCTTAAAAACAGAAAAATGTATGAAAATTTATAAGAAAGATGAAAATAATATTTTCACCGAGTACATCTTTGAAAACTTGCGCATGGTTGGATGTGTTGGTAAAATGGCACAGAGGTATATTTCATGATACAGCTGCCATTCAGCCATTTGTATTTTGATTGTCTCAAATATAGGCAAGTTCTAGAAGGAAAAAACTCTTGTTTTAAACCCATTAAGATAAGATAAGATAATCCTTTAATCATCCCACCATGGGGAAATTCAGAGCATTACAGCAGCAAGGTAGGAACAAGTACAGATACAGATGCATAAAGGCATTAAAAGATGAGTGATAATTGAAGACTATTTTATGCTTCATTTGGACCACACCTCAGTGGCTCCATTGAGGCTTCATTCTGAAAACCTCAAAAAAGGGGATTCAGATGGAATATGTATAATGAGGTATGTTATGATTGAGTCACCGTAGGGGGCAAAAACAGAAATACTAGCTAAGTCCAGAAAACCAGAGAAGTTGGCAGCTATCGGATTGCAGACCCCTGAACCTATCAACAACAACTAGCAGTAGCCATGGGGGGTTCCTACGGTGCCCTAGACCCCTCAATCACAGCCGGAGAACTACATAGCCTAAAGACAGAAAGGGAAATCTAAACTGCCCCAGAGCAGACCCCAAAGCAATAGGCAGCCCCCAACATATAATGACGGTGAAGCAAGATGAAAAAACACTAACACAGATAGAAAGATAGGCTGAGCAAATGATGGGGCCCAAGCTAACTAGATAGGACAGGATAGAAAAGCTGCTGTCTGTAATCCGCCAAAACCCTATCAAAACAAGAGCCAACAGCTGATAGGAAAAAAGGCCCTGAAAGCGCTAGGCTTCAAAAAGACTATATCAGTACTCAATTTATTGCAAATTGGTTTTGTGGCTGACCACCACTGTTGCCGTGCACGCTGGGTCATGTTCGCCATCTTTTCTGTGTTTATTGTGATTGATCTAGGCTGCTGTGCACACTCACGGCAGCCCCGCCCTGCCCCAGGCTTTATTTATTTTTGCATCCATGTCTGAGCCTGCATTGCCCTTCATCTGTGTTTGCTGGTCAGGCAGTGTGTGGAGGTCAAACCTGAGATGTCTGTGTTCAGACCTGGTTGGCCTTCATCTACACCTGCTCCATCTGGCTGCACGGGAGTGATGCAGATATGCTTCAGGTATGGATTGCATTTGATATGGTCTTGCTTTTAAAACATTTAGGAGGACGCAATGGCACATTGAATAAATAAAAATGCAGAGTAGGACCCCCCATATGAGATTGCCTTGGCGTGGCGGGGTGGCTCAATATATTGATCAATATTTTGCTAAATGTCTCATTTTGAATGCAGTAAGATATGTGCATATGCACCTCATGTTATGCGTTCTGACCACTGGCAGTGCTGGCTCTTCTCTTTTTTTATTGCAAATTGGTTTTGTGGCTGACCACCACTGTTGCCGTGCACGCTGGGTCATGTTCGCCATCTTTTCTGTGTTTATTGTGATTGATCTAGGCTGCTGTGCACACTCACAGCAGCCCCGCCCTACCCCAGGCTTTATTTATTTTTGCATCCATGTCTGAGCCTGCATTGCCCTTCATCTGTGTTTGCTGGTCAGGCAGTGTGTGGAGGTCAAACCTGAGATGTCTGTGTTCAGACCTGGTTGGCCTTCATCTACACCTGCTCCATCTGGCTGCACGGGAGTGATGCAGATATGCTTCACGTATGGATTGCATTTGATATGGTCTTGCTTTTAAAACATTTAGGAGGCCGCAATGGCACATTGAATAAATAAAAATGTAGAGTAGGACCCCCCATATGAGATTGCCTTGGCGTGGCGGGGTGGCTCAATATATTGATCAATATTTTGCTAAATGTCTCATTTTGAATGCAGTAAGATATGTGCATATGCACCTCATGTTATGCGTTCTGACCACTGGCAGTGCTGGCTCTTCTCTTTTTTTATATCAGTACTCAGGTATTTTCTGAAGACAGAGCAAAAAGGAATTCAGCTCACCCCAGCAGGGAATGGCAGAAATCAAGGAAAACAATGCAAAACAAAACCAAAACACAAATGCAAAAAGTAGAGCAGAAAACTTAGCTTTTGAGGAGCAGGAATCAGACTGGTCTCCTAGAATCCTTCAGAGAGATCACCAGCAAGGCAGAAGGGTGTCGGCTGCCTTATATCCAGTCAGTAATTCCCGTCACCCAGTCATCATCATCCTGCCCAGGTGCTTGGTAATCAGCCTCACTACCTTCCTTCACCAGAAGAGGGAGTTCATCAGACCTCAATGGTGAAGGGGAAAATGAACTCACAACAGAGGTAGATTGTGTCACTTTGTGCTCTTTCTGCCTTCCATTTTCACAATGTCCACTTTTCTGAGAAGGGTAAAAAAACACGAAGTTCACTACATGTAGGCCAGATAAAGCCTAAATTGAATTCATCCATCTCATTTTAGTGAATTGCTTCGTTGGTGGTTACATCAAAATCTTGTTTTTTCTATGTTTCAGATGGAAGCTCTGATGGAGCTACTGACATGTGGCCCAAATGTAATATGATGTCTGCTACTCACCCGTTTCTCACCTCTCCTGGATCCAGCCTCTGCTTCCTCAGACCTTGTGTGCTCAGGCCTTATAGGCTAGTTCAAGCAGTGCATCGACTCTTGAGTATTCAAGTACTTGATGTCCAAATCACCACTGTGGGCTGCTCCCTTTCAGTAGTGCTCCATTTAGTCATAGGACAAACCCAACTGTGCTAGGTTGCTGTGCTCTGCTACACTGACATATGAGTCTCCTGACAACACAGCACTGCTATGCTGCTGGACTCTACTACATCATCATCACCATAAGTGAGCATGATGACAAACCCAACTTTGCTGTATTGCTTTGCTCTGCTATATGGCTTCTTGTGAGTCTCCAAAAAACCCAGTTCTCCTTTGTTAATGAGCTCTTCTACATCACCACATATGTTCATCCCAAATAGCCGGTTTGGCGATACTGCCAAGCTCTACTACATCACCACAAATGTGCCTCCTCACATACCCAACCATTATCAGTACTGATTATCCAGCCACTGCAGCTTCCGTTGCTCCAGTTGGTTCACCTTGATTCCAGACCAAGGGCTTGGAGGATCTACTGCACCTGGTAAGACATAACACTGGCATGAGAAGCCTAGGTCGGTGTAAGGTCTGGTGCACACATTGCATAAGTCCTTCATACACTGACATTTCTGATTTTCGTGCATTTTTCACCCACGGCATGTTCTAGATGTAGCTTCTTATTATGCTTTTCCTAATATACAATACATTCTTTTATCGGTGCACATTAGGTAAAAATACCTGTAAACTCATAGCAATGCTCTTAATACTGGTACTCAGTGTGTTAGGAATTGCATTAAATCATTGAATATGAAAGCTTGGATTATATACTGTAGGGTTTTTTCTAATAAATCATTCTTTACAAAAGTGAAGTATTAAATGCCAGTACTTAGTATGGACATTTGATGGCAGTGCCTATGGAGAAAGAAGCACATTCACTGCCAGCAGAGACTCGGAGCATTATGTACTTGTCTGTGTTTAATTGTGTATGTTAGCATTCCCATTATCTGCAGCAGCTCAACTTTATATTTGTATTCCAACCACAATCTTATTTTTAAAATTCACAGAAATGAACGTTTCGTACAAAATAATGACGCCCCCATCAGCTTAAAAAAAAAGATCTAAGAACTTTATGTACCAAAAATGAAAGCTCCCCTGTCATTGTAATTTTAGCAAGTAATACGGCAATCTGCAATAGCCATTATGTACTTTTATAACCTTCGGAGATGCTACAATAGTTTGCCAAAGCAACTAGCCTTACAATCTGTGGGTCACCCAGTCTTTTTCTATGTCTGCAGCAACTTCAAACAAATAGTTGCAGAGATATACAAAATTAAAACAATGCATCACAAAGAATGATGGAAGCGCAATACAGAGTACAGGCCGGAGGAGTCTATGGTGCAGATCTGGGCTGACCGATGTGCAGCTACGCTTACTCTATTATGGAGCTTATGTATCCTTAGTGCATAAAAAATAAAAGAGCTAAGATGAATTCAACAGAGCAAATGATACTCAATAAACCACAGCACAATGAGGGTTTTTTTAAGAAGTAGTCCAGAGAATTATTTTCTATCCCTGCATCCCTACCAGCCTGTAAAAATAACACTGTGATTATCCTTCCATCTATATTCTTTTAAATATGCTAATAAATTCCAAGCATGTAGTCATGGAATCTGAACCGTTATGACAGGAGCTGTGCAATCATCATCAGTGAGTGTGATGTGATTGAAGTTCCTGTTTTACCAGTGGAGAAGGTGTGTGATACAATTTATAAAATTTCATCATACAGAGACTACTCGTGACTGAGATGATAACCTTCTTCAGACAATATAAAGTCATGTAATTCCCAAAGGGTGAGCATGAGAGCACATGACCTAACGGAAGAGGAGAAATTCATATATTTTCATAATGACAGGAACAAATAGATATATATAGTGGGGACTAGTGAAATAATTAGTTAAAAAAAATAACTGGACTGCTGCTTTTTTTTTACCTTAGGGTAACTCGGGAGCAGGGACTGACAACAGAGGATCCCCAGTGCAAGAATAGTATATTGATCACATTTACAGCAATGTGATGGTGATGATGATGTGCCATACAATAGGTTGCACATATATATTATGTTAGACCCTTAAACAACCATTGACAAAATAATATTTATTAACAATGCATTTGGCATAATAGGGATCCTCCCTAATCTCCACCCACTTGGGAGAGCCCCCAACCATGCCAGAGACAACCATGAAAATGGTCGAAATGCTAACTTTTGAGCAGAGCTTTTGGGCAGAGTTTACATTAACCTTGCTCCATTTCTTGTTTATTACTCCTCTTATAAAGTGATAACACATTCTTTAAGTAATACGTACAACATCTGCACACGGTGGATGCCCCCATATTGTGAATAATATATCTTGCTTTACTGAGCTATATTGTATGAAAATCATTTCTCAAAGCTTAGGACTGGGGTCTTCTCTGGTTGTATAAGGGTAATGACACCCATCCTTCCTCTAGCAGTTTAGGACAATGAAAGGAATTATGTCAGCATTCTTGGTAGTTTAGTGCAGGGAAGTGGTTAATGTTGGTGTAAAGCAGTGAAAAGATCCATTACAAATCCCTGGGGGTCTAGTGCAGCAATGGGGTTACTGCCATAATCTCTGGACGTGTAAGGGCAGCAAAAGGGTCGGTAACATCTGCACTGTAGGCTAGGGCATCGAAGGGGATAATGTCATCATTGCTGATGCTTAGAGGAGAAAATGAGTCAAGAGGTCAAAGAGATCAAATACAAAATACCTGGCGGTCTAGCTCAGAAAGGGGCTAATATCTGCTTCCCTGGTAGCATAGAGCCGAGAATCTGTAAATGTCAATGATTTTGGTGGTCTACATTACAGAAAAGGTAAAAGCGAGGGTGGACATAAAATTGGTGCAACTTGTGGAGCCACACACAAGCAGAAGAGGTAAGAGGGTCACGTCCACCTCCAAAGCAGTAAGCAGCTTTTGCCACAGACACAAAGAGGGGCGCATATACTGTTCTTGCACAGGGACCGTCTTCTGTTTGTATTCACCACTGGTTAAGGGTTTCTATTGTTTGTTGGTCTACTACTGTAGAAAGAGATGGATATGTAAACATTTGGGTTAGTTTAGGATGGAGAAGGTGCCAATGCCACTGTCCCTGGTGGTCTACAGTAGATAAAAGGTAAGTTTTAAACTCCCTAGCAGTCTAGTGTAGTCTAAAGTCAATTCAGTATACCTTGTATTCAGGTTTTACTCACCCCTACAGACTTCAGCATTACGAGAGGGTAAAATACTCATTGTTGAGCTTTTTGTCCACTGATGATTGCAATCATTGCGGAGAGAGGATAGAGAGGACTGTTCAGCTATTACTTATCAGCCACAGAGTTCTCTTCATTTTGGGACAGCATGACTCGCTCTGCCCGATCTCCCATATCCTACTCACATTACAGACAGTACGGAAGCAATCAATATAGAAAAGGTCAGTAGGGTCATTGTTCTGTCCTCACTAAATGAAGCATACTTCATGTAGCTATACATGCAGCTATACCGCTACACTAGGGTCCAATAAGGAGACTGTAGGTTGAATCTGTGCTTTATTGGACGTGATGGTATATTGATGTGGTGAAACTACAAATAAAACATATACATACACTGAGTCAATACAGGGTACATCAGGGATACATTTCATACATAATATATTAAGAATCAACATCTGCACTGCTAGCTGAGGAGGGGAAACTAACTGAGCAGGCTGATCTGAGACAGGAATTAGACACAGGAAGCATGTTTTCTTACCAGCGATGCTGTCACAAGGGGAGGAGAGAAATGAGATGTTTCCAGGATGCAGGCTGAGAGAAAATGGAGAACTGGATGGAAAATGGTGGCTGAACTAACCATGATCCTTTGCAAAATTTACCAGGGTGCCTTGCAACTTTCCCAGAATACATTGTGAATGGAGGGAAAAAATAGAAGCAAAATGAAAGTAAAATAGAATAACACTGCGGTTATGACTCTGGCCACTAGATGGAGCCAGAAACAATGAAAACAATAGAATCTATAGAAAACTGAACATCCTATATATTATCAATACATCATTGGAAATATTATCAACTAGGCAGTCAAAGGTTGTGAATCAGATGTCGGAGACAGAACAATCATTGTTCATCTTTCACTTTTGATGCTCAGTTACCTATTTTTTTTCTTCTTTGCTATAATAAAACAGTTTTCATGTACAGATATAGTCATTCATGAACACCCAAACAAGAAAGATATCTCAGCATAAAGAGCTAACTCTTAACACAACAAAAAGCCATTTACTGTTTGCTTTCCAGTAACAATCTTCTACACTGGGGATGTTATTTCTCCTGTATTGTGAAACCTTCATCTTCAGGACTCGAAACACCCTTTAAGTATGTATTCCTGTCTTGTAATGTTATGACTAGAGATGAGCGAATATTTCAACATTCAGTTCGGTTCACGAACATACAAAGCACAAAAGCCAGTGGCCATGAGATATTTCAGTTTTTCCTTTTTAATAAATTTGCAAAAATTTCTACATTTCTCTTTTTTCAATCAAGATGGGGTGCAAAGTGTACATTAATGAGAAAAAAATGAACTTTTTTTGAATTTACCAACTGGCTGCAATGGAACAAAGAGTGAAAAATGTAAAGGGGTCTGAATACTTTTCGTACACACTGTATATGTATTCTATGTGTATGTATCTATTCTATCTATTTTATTCTAACCTGTCGCGCTGTGATTTTACTGAACGCGGCACATGAATTCACGGCTTTTATTCTGTCTTACCGAATGTTACCGACTTTTTCAGATTTTAAGAAAAACGCTTGCGTTACCAATCACGAATCTGAATGTACCATATATTGGTGCCGAATTTATGTTTGGCGATCGTTTTCTGGACATATTTGCTCATCTCTATGACGTGTAGGCAGTATATTGCATACCATCATGATCAATAGGGTATCTGGAACTTCTGCTGATCCTGAGAACAAAGTAATCCGTGGGCATTAAGTCTACGTGAAAAAAAAAAAAATGTTGTTCCAGCTCCTTAAAAACAGTATTAATTTATTGAATCCATTTTAAAATAGAAGACTTGGTAACGAGCTCTCTAAATGAAGCGAACAGGTGGAAAGAGGTGACGCATTTCGATCAATAAAGATCTTTGTCGAAAGCCATGGTTTACACACATGTTAAGTATCTGATTGCAGAAATTTTGGCAATGTTTCTGCATCTCTAGGAATTTCTTGTCAGCAAAAATGCAACGCAATCAAATACTCAACGTGTGTACATAGTCTTAAAATACCACTCCAGTGATGCAATAGAAAACACCCCTGGAGTGGTGCTTTAATGGAGCCGAGGTAAACATAATTTATCTCTGCTCCATTTATTGTCTGTGGTACTGCCTGAGAAAACCAAGCACAGAGCTTTGCTTTTTCAGGCAGACCCACAGACAATCAATGAAGCGGAGGTCAAGCACGCACGCCACTTCCATTCAAGACGGGTCTCTTGAGCCCCATTCTCTGGGTTCCAGAGCCCCATTTTCGCAATCGCTAGTGGTACTAATCAACAAACCCTAAGGCTGCGTTCACACGTCACGGTTTTTTCGCACTTTTCGCGGAAGTTTTTAACTCTCCATTTTGCTGCGAAAATGCAAAAAAACAGCATCCCATGCAATCCTATGGGATTCCGCAATGCTGTGCTAATGCTGCGGATTTTCCCGCTGCGGAATCGCATCATAGAAAAATCCGCAGCATGCTCATAATTTTGCGGAATCGCAGCAATTCCGCCCACTTAGGAATGCATTGTTCTGCTTACTTTCCGCATGTGTCTGTGCACACCATGCGAAAAGTAAGCAGAACATTTGCAGATGGTACCCACGGTCCGGAGGAGAGGAGACTGTCCTCCGGGCTCTGGGTACCATATCCCTGTTAAAAGTAGAATTCAAATAAAAAAATCGGGTTATATTTACCTTCCGATGTTCCGCTCAGCGTCCCCAGGCTTCAGTGATACATGCGGCAGGTCCTGTTCCCAGTGATGCATTGCGATAATGACCTTTGCTGACGTCGCTGTCTCGTGATACTGTAGCGGTGTCGCGAGACCGCGACGGCCTCAAAGGTCATTGCCGCAATGCATCACTGGGAACGGGACCTGCCGGAGCATCGCAGAGGCCTGTGGACGCTGCGCGGGACATCGGAAGGTGAATATAACCCGATTTTTTTATTATTTTTAACATTAGATCTTTTTACTACTGATGCTGCATAGCTGCCTTTTGGTCATATCTACATTTGTAATTTTTGACCCTTGTATTATGTATTTGTGGTTACCATATGTATATATTTATTTATAATGGGCACTGGCTCATTTTATAATTGTTGAGGTCACGCACATTATTTTGCAAACTCCTCTTCTCAGGTTATTTCTGAGATTCACTATTTGCATTTTATTTTCACATTCAGGGCTGATCTTGCAGAGTACACATTAGGCACATATGTGTCTTTTTATAATAGACTCTTGTCTGGATATTGTGCTTATATGCCTCTTTACTATATGGGCATCTTTTATGCTTTTTGATAAATGTTTAGGCACTTTATACACATATGTATATTTATATTTGCATACGTACCTTGTGAAAGCATATTGGACATATATCTCCTTTTATGTATTTTGAATTTTTTGTCACTATACTTTAATAAAGACTATCTATTTTATGGCTATGTACTTCCTGAGTCTTGTTTGATGACATAGTTGATTGGAAGAGCCATTTATTTAGGCCCAATATTTTGGATATATTCTCAATAGCAAAAAGTTGGTCACACTAGTCAAACACTATGTTTGACAAGTGTGACCAACCTGTCAATCAGTTCTCCAAGCGATGCTACAGATCGCTTGGAAAACGCTAGCATTCTGCAAGCTAATTACGCTTGCAAATCGCTAGTTTTTCCGTGGGAAAATCGCGGGAATTTAAAATGCGATTTTCCCGCGGAATGTAATTCCTGAATTCCCGCAGTATCTTTTGCCGGAGTTCCGCTACGTATGAACTTAGCCTTAGGGATCAACATGTTATCCCATCTCCTATAGATGTGGATAACTTTCTATTGTGGGAATAACTGGAACCCCTCCCTCCAGATGAAAAATGAGGACATATATTAATAGTATGCCACTACTTTCTATGGTTGGAAAATCCTATTAAAGACTTGTAGTTTTGTTTTTGATCTTTTATTTCTGAAGGAAATGATCTGTAAGTGATAACAATCAGCACAGCATAACACATTCATTTTTATTACAACACTCAGTTTCGAACATTTCTGCCAATGGTATGTTCTGTCATGAGTGATGGTATGTGTCTCTTTCCTTAATATTATTTTCAGGAAGCCGCAATGAAACTTCAACACTATATGGGCAAATCGTCTAAATGGGGAAATCATCCATTGTCTTCTGTTGCAAATGTGATGTCAGTAACTGATCCAACACCAATTTCAGTGTCTGTGTAATGACAAGAAGCACTTTATTAAGAATTGATGGATTTTCATTCAGCAGTTTATTAAGAATAAATTGAATTTTATTCCATAAGTCTGCTTTTTCATCTGCAAAATCCATCAATTCTTAATAAACTCCCTTTTTGTGAACATCATTATACCAGGCCAGAAATAGGCTGTGCTTCATAAAGATCAGGTGCCGAGGATTGACATCACAGCATGAAGTAGCAGGATGCACGCAATTCCATATGTACCCACGTATTTAACACTTTAAGATCACGCATAATAGTAATCATCATATCAGAAAACATGGCTGCTTTCTTCCAAAAACTGGGTCACCTTTGTCCATGGGCTGCATAGCATTGCCACTCAACCCCATTCACTTACAGTCAATGGGGCTAAGCTGTACTAACAGAGAAAGCCCATGAACGAGACTGTTTCTGGAAGAAAGCAGCCATGCTTTCTAATCTCTTTAAATGAATCTGTCATCAGGTTCTTACTATCTGAGAGCAGCATAATGTAGGAAAATAGACCCTGATTCTAACGATTTATCACCTGGTATACTGGGTGCAGCAGTGGTGATACAATCAGAGCTTTAGATGTGGCATATAGCTGAGCTCAGAAAGCTGGCCCCGCCCACACCAAGCTCTGTGTGTACATTGTCTATAGACAGTGCTCTGTTAATCAGTGCTGGAGGCGGAGTTAGGCCCAGAGACAAGTGGGAAGCTACTCCTGCTGATAAAATACTCATTGTATTGAAACAACAGCACACAGCCTAACATCATACTGCCCTTAGGTTACATAGCAAAAATCTGCTAAGAAATTCTCTTCAAATCATTGCACTGTACCTTTTTTCCACATTGTAAGATATTTTATGTTTACAAAATGGTATCATTTTCTGACATTATAGCTCCAACATGGATTGTCATCCAACTCTCCAAAAGTACCAAAATGCTTGAAATTCCTAATATATCTTTTATAAACATTAAAGCATCAATCCAGTGGGGGAAGGTTGGTTTTTGTTTTTATTTTTTGATATGGAGGGGATTTTTAGCTGAAAACTTTAAGAGTATGTGCAGACGATCCGGAACTGGCATCGCTTTGGACGCAGCACATGTCCACTCTGTCCAAAGTGCTGCCGGCTATTAAACACAGGTGAATCCGCATGTGTTCACTGAACCATGCGGATTTACCACATCCATTCTATGGGTAAATATATCTTGCCGAAACTAGCGTCTCCGCATGATAATTTTTTTTGTTTATTGCATATGGAGGTATCTACTCCTAGTTGGCACCTGTTCACATTAGCTTCGATGTGCCAGTGAGTCTTTACCACTTTCACGCACAGCATCTCCAGCCTCTTCACTATAGACCAGGATTTCCAGCCATGACCAGACCTTGGGAGTCACTGCATATCATAACGCTGTGATGTTGTGACATCACAACTTGCGCCGTAACCTTATATTGAGCCATGACCAGGCCAGAAGTCCTAACCTATAGTGTAGAGGCAGGAGATACAGGCAGCGAGCTGTAGGGAGGCTGGAAAGGTGAGCAGAGTTAAGTGTTAGGTTTCTTTTTATATCTTACATTTATCATGCTTTGGGGTCAATACAGACCATAGAGCATAGTAAGGAATAGAGATGAGCGACTTTGCCTTTTTTTGGGTTGAGTCGGGTTTCATGAAACCCGACTTTCTCAAAAGTCGGGTCAAACGAAATCGGCCGATTATCGTGAAAAGTCGAAGGCCGACTGAAACACGAAACCCAATGCAAGTCAATGGGGAACCAAGGTCGGCAGGGAGTGGAGGACAGGAAACACACCTACAGTGCCCATTTTAATGCCAAAAACATCTATTCTTATTACTTAAGCTTGTCAACCTTAATTTACTTTATAATAATAGTTAGGCATTGAAAACTGGGGGTCATTTGGCTAAAGTTGTGGGGTGGGTAGGGCTGGCTCCAGATTTTTGTGGACCCTGGGCCAAAGAGTGTCACTGGGCTCTTTTAACACATGCCACAATTCATGATCCTCTCATACGGCAGAGAAATAGCGGTATAGTACAATGAAAACTACTTCACTTCTTACATCTCATGACTGATATCCATTTCATATTCTCCAATAGCTCCAAAAACGGACAGTATATTACTCCATACAGTATTATGGCCACCGCATAGTGCGCTATACAGAGTAATGAGGCCCATATATTTCTCCATACAGAATCATTGGTCCCATATAATGTTTGAAACAGTATATGATGAGCTCCACATAATGCTACAGTATATGTTGGTCCCCATGGATGAAGCTCCACTGTGTTATGGGCCCAAATAATGCTCCATATATAATTGGCCCCATTTCTAATGCTCCAGTGCATAATGGGCCATGTAAATGCTGCTCCAGTGTCTGATGTCCACCTTTGGAATGTTCCAGTGTATGGTGGGCCTCATATATCATTCTCCAGAGTATAGTGCTCCCCAAAAATAGCTGTCCCAACATTGAAAACAATTAAATAAGTCTCCTCGCTAGGGAATCCCTGTACTAGTCTGGTCTCCTCGTCGTCCCCATCTTCCATCTCACTGCACTTGGACTGTTTAGGCAGAGGGCGTACAGACGTGATGTTATTGCGCACTCTGACCAGAATGTCACTGTCAGGAAACGCGGAAGACGTCATGGCGGTGGAGCATGGAGAGATAAGTATTTCAACTTTGCAAGTGCTGTGATCCTGAGCAAGCAGGGGGGGCCCACTCGTTGGCGACGGCACTGGCACAGGGCCCCTCATAGTACGGCGGTGTGTCTGATGGCGGGTGTGCACCCCCACCATCAGAGACACTTGATTCTACTATGAGGGACCTTATGCCAGTGTCATTGTCAAAGAGTGTGCCCACCCACCTGTCCAGGGCAACGGCACTCGCACGGGTGCGTGCGCCAGGTGGTGACCCCGGCCCTGTGGGGGGAGGCAGCCCAGTTAGGGAGGTGAAAAAAATGGCCTATGTTGATGTTGGACATTCAGCAGCTGCAAATGGAGTAATTGGAGAAGTCCGCGGAAGAGAAGGACAAAAGTAAGCCATTTTTCTGGCAACCTACGTGTCAGCAGGGGAGGGTGGGACAAAATCCTTTGAAACCCATGCATGGTTCATTTTAATGAAGGTTAGATCATCAACATTTTGGGCCGACAGACGGGTCCTTTTTTCTTTCAGGATTGATCCAGCAGCACTGAAGACTCGTTCAGATAACACACTAGCAGCTGGGCAAGCGAGCTCCTGTAAGGCATATTGTGCCAATTCAGGCCAGGTGTCAAGTTTACTGGCCCAATAGTCAAAGGGGAATGACCGGTGAGGGAGAACATCGATATGGGAGGAGAAGTAGTTTGTTACCATAGTTGACAACTGCTGTCTCCTGTCACTTTCGATCAATGCAGTATTACCAGTCGTGTGAGCGGTACTTGAAGAATCAGTCCACAACATGGTCATGAAACCCCTGTGTCCAACGCTACTTCGGCTGTGTGCACCACGAACGCCCCTTCCATGTTGCCCCCTACCGCTCGTTGGAAAAACATCACCGCCGCTGTGGGCTGGGAATGCCTCAAACAAACGGTTTACCAGAGTTGCTTGTTTGTTAGCCAATATTAGCTCTATGCTCTCCTGTGGCATGATGTTTTGGAATTTGCCTTTATAGCATGGATCCAGGATGCTGGCCAACCAGTAGTCGTCATAGTTCATCATTTTGGCAATGCGGGGGTCCCTTTTTAGGATCTGCAAGGCATAATCAGACATGTGGGCCAATGTTCCCGGTGTCAATGATGCACTGTGAGTGCTGGGTGGAGGAGCACTTTCTGGCAATTCAACATCCCTCCAGTCACGCACAAACCCTGTACCTGACCTTGCCACGCCAACATTTTTTCTTCCCCCCTGAGAAGCATCCTCCTCCCCAAAATAATCATCCCCATCATCCTCCTCCTCTTCCTCTTCTTCTTCTTCTTCTTCCTCCACCTCGTCCACGAGACTTCCCTGAGCAGACAATGGCTGACTGTCATCAAGGCTTCCCTCCTCCTCTTCCTCCTTGGCTGCAGACGCCTGCTCCTTAATGTGCGTCAAAGTTTGCATGAGCAGACGCATAAGTGGGATGCTCATGCTTATGATGGCGTCGTCTGCGATTACCAGCCGTGTACATTCCTCAAAACACTGAAGGACTTTACAGAGGTCTTTCAGCTTCGACCACTGCACAACAGACAACTCCATGTCTGCCTGCAAACTGCCTGCCCGTGTATCCTCCCAAAAATGAATTACAGCCTGCATCTGTTCGTACAGCCTCTGAACCATGTGCAGGGTGGAGTTCCACCTTGTTGCAATGTCGATAATTAGGCGGTGCTTGGGAAGGTGGAGCAATCGCTGCAGCTTCTGCATACGACTGGAGTGTACGGGCAACCGGCAGATGTGCGAGCACAGTCTTCGCACCTCATGGAGCAGGGGTGTTAACTCCGGATAATTATTGAGGAAGCACTGCACCACCAGGTTTAAGGTGTGAGCCAGGCAAGGTATGTGTCTGAGTTTTGAAAGGGCTATGGCTGCCACAAAATTCCGGCCGTTATCACTAACTACCTTGCCTGCCTCGAGATGTAGACTGCCCAGCCATGACTCAGTTTGTCGCTGCAAGTAGTCGGCCAGTACCTCCACGGTGTGTCTGTTGTCGCCCAAACGCATCATCTTCAACACAGCCTGCTGACGCTTACCACTAGCTGTTCGATAGTGGTAACACTGTGCAACACTGCAACACTGGCAGCTGCGGATGGAGTGCTCGTGCGACTGCACTCTGTGGACGAGCTTTCGCTTCTGGAGGAGGAGGAGGGTCGAACACCTACAGCCAACTGTTTCCTATACCGTGGGCTAGGCAACAGTGTCCCACCGCCACTGTCCCCTGTGGACCCTGCATCCACCACATTAACCCAGTGCGCAGTGATGGACACGTAACGGCCCTGGCCATGCCTAATGGACCATGCATCTGTTGTGAGGTGCACCTTTCCACTCACTGATTTATTGAGTGCATGGACAATGCGGTCTTTCACATGCACGTGGAGGGCTGGGATGGTTATTCGTGAAAAGAAGTGCCGACTGGTAGGTCATAGCGTGGTACTGCGTATGCCATGAGCTCGCGGAAAGCTTTGCTTTCTACCAACCGGTAGGGCATCATCTCTAACGAGATTAGTTTGGCAATGTGGGCGTTCAAAGCCAGTGTACGCGGATGAGAGGATGAGTACTTTCTTGTGGGTCGCCCTCCCAAGGCTGTGGGGTACTCGGTACCGGGCCGGTATCAGTGGGATGTGTCACAGCAGCAGTGACCCGGACCGTGGCCCTGGGCGCCCAAGTAATAGGAAAATGTGAATGGTGGAATGTAATTAGATGAATAGTTAGTGACGCCACCTGTGGTGCTCGGCAAGGGAGGTGTTAAGCCGACGCTGCATGCAGATCCGCTGGGACTGATGGTATGGTGCAGCAAAGATGTAAAAGCTCCCCCCATAGGTGAAGCTGTAGTCCCAGGGCAGTGTAGATTTGGTTGGCACGGGGATGTAGCGGTGCTGGAAAGGTAGGAAGCAGACAAGACACAGCGGGGTGCAATTTCTGTACCTTTACTTGGTAAACGCAGTCCAGGGTCCTGATTACAGATGGTAACGGAGCAGGCTAGCCTGGAAGCAACTCAGGGATTCTCTCTCAGCAGATGGGCTGTGCAGTCTCCTTCCTAGCGCTTACTTAAGGGATCTCCAGTACTGAGTTACACTGAAGTCCCTCCTGTCAGATGTTCCTAAGAACTCTACTTGTACGGCAGACAACTGTAGCCTGTTCCAGGGACTCCTCACTCCTAAGTCCTGGCTCACTATCCGTGTTGCTGTTATGCCCTCAAGTCTTAGATGGGAGTATTGCATTTACAGCCTTCTACTCCTCTGGTGTCTGCTGTAGGACCATCAGTGTCCATACAGCCGAGGAGACCAGGCTCCAGTTCATGCGCTCCTATGGGAGATGAGCTCTTCCTCTCAGCTCTATCTCAGCGCTCCTTCCATACGTCTGCACGCTTCACCCTCCACAGACCAACTAACCACTCCTTCCTCTTGGCCCTCAGAGATCACTCCTCCCCTTAATTCCGGTTCAGAGCTCCCCCTGCTGGCCTGGAGTGGAACTGTGTTGCATGCATAGATTGACTGCGAGAGAGACCCGTCATTGCCTCCAAGCCTGGCATTACCCTCCCTGGAGGAATGGAGAAAGGCAAAGCCACTGTAGCAGCCATGTTCCTGGGGGGCGCCACATTTGTCCTACTCAGAGACTCTGGTAAGGTGAGCTGGACTTGAGAGCTGCATATGGTGGAACTAGCTGTGGACATGGTGGACTGAGTGAGGGCTGGTGATGGTGATGGTGATGTTGGTTGTGTTGCTGATGGCCTAGATTCAGTCTTTCGTAGCAATAACATTGTGATCCCATGACTGATTTGCCCTTGCGACGACACCTCGACATTTGCTGCTGGTGGTGTGCTAACCGGTGGGCTTACAGTGGGGGAAGCGATGTAACGTTGCTGACTACCTTCATTCTGAGCAGTTGCACATGTGGTAAGTGAGGTTTGGTAGTCCGTCCACGCTTGCAAGTGCATGGTGGTTAAATGTCTAAGCATGCAACTGGTATTCAAATTTCTCAGATTTTCCCTCGGTTAAAGGTCTTTGCGCACTTCTTACAGATAACTTTTGCCTGATCATTAGGATTTTGTTCAAAAAAGTGCCACACTGCACTCTTCCTACTATGGAAGACATTTTGAGACCATGCACGCTGTGCTAATTTGACCGTCTGGCCAAGCTGTCCTGCAACTCTTTTGATTTTTGTAACCCGTTTTTGGACTGCTACGGTCCTGCCGGATAACAGCTGTTGCGATGTCGTTGCCTGCTGCGGATCCTCCTCCTCCTCTTCTGAGCTATTGGCAGCGGCACCCTCTTCCCCCAATGGATGCCAGTCTGGGTCAACTGATGTGGAAATTTATAGTTGGGTAAATTTACCCCTGTGCGTACTGTGGCCTGCCCAAATTAGACAGAGTCTTACTGAGCGCTCAAAGAAGGAAAGACGCCAGACTTGGGTGGCAGCAATACCTCCCAGCAAAACTCTGGAAGTTTATTGAATATACTTGGTTTTATCAGTTGTACAGAAAAGGAGTGGCTACTCATTAGCATAAAGGCTGACCTTCTAGTGTAATTGGTCAGTTTGAATACATGAACATATATGGAAGAGTTTACCAAAAAGCTGATTCTAGCAATATATAATTTACAGCCTATTGTTTCTACAGTGTCAGCATGTTCTGGTATCGGCTGGCACATCTGGCCTAAACTTCCTCTTTCTATGTCTGGGACAAATATCACAAGACAATGCTATCATAAGATACCATCTGCTCCCCAGACTCTCTCATGGGGGGGCAGTAGGTCATTTTACAAGGTTCTAACTGTGAATATGCATCTGTGTGCAGTATATCTGAGTATATAGCAGTATATAGCCTATAGCAGAGTACATGAGTATATAGTCTATAGCAGGCAAGTGAGATCTATATGAAATACATATATATTTCCATAACAATCCCCCCTTAGATATCACTTGCCCTAAAACCCTGCTCCTGGCCCAAAGCGCTGCAACTCTTTTATGCTGCCAGTGGACTGACATATGCCTAGTGCATACATCCTCCTCTGTACAGACTTTTGCTAATGGGCGGTCAGGAGATCTGTCCCTAAAGGGGGTGTGGTGTAATGTAATCAAAGTCTCTTAGTTAGCAGTCTATGCAGTCAGTGCATGTGTATTCTCCGTCAGGTAAGTAATTTATTCAGTCAGGGAGGTCATCCACAGCATCACTCCAGCTCAGGTGTATCTTCTGGTATGAAGGCCTTTTCCCTGCAATGCGATGCATGGATCCAGGTGGGGTTTCCCTCCAGGTCGGTGGCGTCAGCACTTGGAGAAGGGCCATCGGATCTGGGATTGAGTGCTTCTCTTTGTGGACTTTCTCCACCCACACTCAGTCTCCTGACTTCAGGACGTGTATACCAGGCACAGAATCTGGACCTGGCAATGAAGGAGAGAAACTCGAGAATGGACATTAGCAAAATTTTTGATAAATTCATTTACACATGCAGACAAAGTATCATATTGCATAGTCAACTGCTAAGCGAAGAATACCCCTAAAATGGGTTTGGACACAAATAAAGTCTCATATTGGTGACAGCTTTTTCCTGAGCCTACGGGAGTGTCTAATGCCAGGGTTTGTCTGTCTCTTGGGCAAATTTTTTAGCATGCTGCTCTTAAGTGTCCCACCTAGTCTGTGGTGTGGGATGGTGAGTAGCTGTGTAGGCCTAAGTCTGACCCTACTGCTGATCAGGTCTCTTGTGTTAGGTTTGCTGTGTATGTGGGTCCCTGATCACTTGCTATTGCTTCTGGAAACCCCATATCTGCACACTATTTTTGAGAGTAGCTTCTTTGCAGTAGTCTTTGCCAACTGTTTCCTTACTGGGAAATCTTCAGGCCAGACGATGTGGAGGAACTTTTCCCGCTTGTCCGATGTTAAATTTGTCGGTGGCCGAACAGCTGCCGGGAATCTTCGCTGTTTAGGTGTGAGTTGAGTCCAATCAGGTCATTCATCTGTGCCTTCAAATCTGTGTGGGGGCCATGTGCCCGTTGAACCACCGTAGGATACACACTTTGAGATAGACTGGGTCTGTCTTGAGGTAGACGTTTTGAGGTAGACGGTTTCTTGGAGCCCAGTGCTTTTGGCCTTCAGCATCCAGCTTTTCTTCTCCTCCTTCCGAGTCTGATCCTGTTACTTCTTGTACAGGTTTTCAGGAAGTCATTTTGCCAGGTTTAGTGACTTGGTTGTGGTAATTGACATTCTCTGAGCTGATTGTGGGATTTTAGCTGTGGTTCCGTCTATGTCCGCGTCTCCCTCTGTATGAAGACTTGAGTTAGACTGCGTCAGAGGAGGACTTGGGACTCTTTGCATTGGTACAGGTCCAGCCGGTATTCTCCGGGGATGAGGGGGAAGGTCAAACTGTTGTAGCATTGTGATGCATTCAGACTCATGCAGCTCGTCTCGGGGAGTGTTGCTGTGGACTGCCAATCGTAGGACTGTGCTGGAGGAGAAGCTTCCCCACGAGAGGATGGTGGAGGACAATCTTCTGGAATGTTCTCCATCAAATACGTCCTTTCTGGTAAAGGTGGGCACCATTCTTCTGCCTCAGAATTCATATCCACGTCAGAGTCTTCGTCCTGGAAGTGATTCAGCTTGTTGACTGGTGGAGGAGGAGGCAGCACTTCTGTCCAATTCAGAACTGGCATCTTCAATGGTTTTCCCATTGACTTCTGTTTGCCAGGTTTTCTCGTCTTCAGTCGTCATGTAGTAGCCGTCCGGCTCTACGACCTCTCCCATTTTCCATATTGTCTTCCTCTGGCTGCTTCATTGGCTGCCACGTCTGCTGTTGATGCCCCGTGTCTCTACTGTGTTCAGTTTTCCGTGTGCCTTGGCCTTCAGCACTGCCACCACTTTTAGTAGTTGAAGAGCGTCCAGCAGGTCTCTGATGGCTCCATGGTGCTTCATGGTCGATCCGCTTGCTGTGATGAAGTTTCTTGCAGCCCAGATGGGTCCGAAGTCAGGTGCCATGTCATGCGAGTACCTGGAAGTTTTTGTTCTTCGCAATCTGGCAGGTCTTTCGTCAGCTCTATCAGCTCCGCTTCTTGGGCTCTTGGGCTGACAACCCTCTTGACCATAGAATGTCTTGATTGCTGGTCGCTGCACATCCCGTGTGGAACTTTCCTTCATCATTTGCAAGGCTGGAGCCATGTACGGTATCTTGCAGATTTTTCATCTGAGCGTCCGTATCCGCATCCCCCCTTGGGAGTGGGAGTAGAGACAGGTAACGGCTGAGAGCACTGAAGGGTGGTGGAGAGCAGCCTTGTCAGGAGGGCGTGTGCTGCGGGTATTGCTTTCATGCAGGAGGGCCCCCCCCTTGCAACTGGATCCAGGCCAGCTGAGAGGTAGTCTAGAGCCCTCTGGTTTTCCTCCGTGGGTCTGTTTTAAGCCTGGCCAGTAGCATGACCGTCTCCATCTTGGTTCTTCTTTTTCCATTTTGGTCAGGACCGGATGGCTTCTCGTACTCAGTGAGGCCTAGAGTTGGCGCAGAGACTATGAAGTCTTTCAGTTTCCTGTACGAGGTGAAGGCTTCAATGCGATGATGCAATTGTACAGAGGCTGCATTAAGCCTGGAGCACCAGGGATCCAAGTTCTGCAGTAAGAGACTAGACCAAAGAGGTCCTGCATCTTCGGAGTTGTTGAGGGAGCCATCTTCCCCTCTGCGGCCCTCCAGTCATCTGTCAAGTGTTTCGTCCAGTGTGCGATACGGTGTCTTCGGGAACTTGCTTTTAACACCACTGGACTCTGTTTTTGCAGAACTTACATTGCTGCTCCGTCAGGCAGTGTAGAGGAGGCATGGAAAAGGCTGTGCGGGTAGCGGTGTCGATGACTTCTGCATGCTCCGCAATCCAGTTGGTGGGGACGGAGGGCAATGCTCTGGCGAGCTGTGAAAGGCTGTTCCGGGCCCTCTTGGGCCTTACTGTCCATTTGTTCCGCACCCCCCTTGTGCGCTTTCAGGAACTGGTCGTCCAGGTGAGGGGGAACATTGGGGAAGCTTCGGGCAGATCCATTGCGGTGAGCACCATTGCTGTGACGGTCCACGTTGGGCGCCAAATTGATGTGGAAATTTATAGTTGGGTAAATTTACCCCTGTGCATACTGTGGCCTGCCCAAATTAGACAGAGTCTTACTGAGCGCTCAAAGAAGGAAAGACGCCAGACTTGGGTGGCAGCAATACCTCCCAGCAAAACTCTGGAAGTTCATTGAATATACTTGGTTTTATCAGTTGTACAGAAAAGGAGTGGCTACTCATTAACATAAAGGCTGACCTTCTAGTGTAATTGGTCAGTTTGAATACATGAACATATATGGAAGAGTTTACCAAAAAGCTGATTCTAGCAATATATAATTTACAGCCTATTGTTTCTACAGTGTCAGCATGTTCTGGTATCGGCTGGCACATCTGGCCTAAACTTCCTCTTTCTATGTCTGGGACAAATATCACAAGACAATGCTATCATAAGATACCATCTGCTCCCCAGACTCTCTCATGGGGGGGCAGTAGGTCATTTTACAAGGTTCTAACTGTGAATATGCATCTGTGTGCAGTATATCTGAGTATATAGCAGTATATAGCCTATAGCAGAGTACATGAGTATATAGCCTATAGCAGGCAAGTGAGATCTATATGAAATACATATATATTTCCATAACAATCCCCCCTTAGATATCATTTGCCCTAAAACCCTGCTCCTGGCCCAAAGCGCTGCAACTCTTTTATGCTGCCAGTGGACTGACATATGCCTAGTGCATACATCCTCCTCTGTACAGACTTTTGCTAATGGGCGGTCAGGAGATCTGTCCCTAAAGGGGGTGTGGTGTAATGTAATCAAAGTCTCTTAGTTAGCAGTCTATGCAGTCAGTGCATGTGTATTCTCCGTCAGGTAAGTAATTTATTCAGTCAGGGAGGTCATCCACAGCATCACTCCAGCTCAGGTGTATCTTCTGGTATGAAGGCCTTTTCCCTGCAATGCGATGCATGGATCCAGGTGGGGTTTCCCTCCAGGTCGGTGGCATCAGCACTTGGAGAAGGGCCATCGGATCTGGGATTGAGTGCTTCTCTTTGTGGACTTTCTCCACCCACACTCAGTCTCCTGACTTCAGGACGTGTATACCAGGCACAGAATCTGGACCTGGCAATGAAGGAGAGAAACTCGAGAATGGACATTAGCAAAATTTTTGATAAATTCATTTACACATGCAGACAAAGTATCATATTGCATAGTCAACTGCTAAGCGAAGAATACCCCTAAAATGGGTTTGGACACAAATAAAGTCTCATATTGGTGACAGCTTTTTCCTGAGCCTACGGGAGTGTCTAATGCCAGGGTTTGTCTGTCTCTTGGGCAAATTTTTTAGCATGCTGCTCTTAAGTGTCCCACCTAGTCTGTGGTGTGGGATGGTGAGTAGCTGTGTAGGCCTAAGTCTGACCCTACTGCTGATCAGGTCTCTTGTGTTAGGTTTGCTGTGTATGTGGGTCCCTGATCACTTGCTATTGCTTCTGGAAACCCCATATCTGCACACTATTTTTGAGAGTAGCTTCTTTGCAGTAGTCTTTGCCAACTGTTTCCTTACTGGGAAATCTTCAGGCCAGACGATGTGGAGGAACTTTTCCCGCTTGTCCGATGTTAAATTTGTCGGTGGCCGAACAGCTGCCGGGAATCTTCGCTGTTTAGGTGTGAGTTGAGTCCAATCAGGTCATTCATCTGTGCCTTCAAATCTGTGTGGGGGCCATGTGCCCGTTGAACCACCGTAGGATACACACTTTGAGATAGACTGGGTCTGTCTTGAGGTAGACGTTTTGAGGTAGACGGTTTCTTGGAGCCCAGTGCTTTTGGCCTTCAGCATCCAGCTTTTCTTCTCCTCCTTCCGAGTCTGATCCTGTTACTTCTTGTACAGGTTTTCAGGAAGTCATTTTGCCAGGTTTAGTGACTTGGTTGTGGTAATTGACATTCTCTGAGCTGATTGTGGGATTTTAGCTGTGGTTCCGTCTATGTCCGCGTCTCCCTCTGTATGAAGACTTGAGTTAGACTGCGTCAGAGGAGGACTTGGGACTCTTTGCATTGGTACAGGTCCAGCCGGTATTCTCCGGGGATGAGGGGGAAGGTCAAACTGTTGTAGCATTGTGATGCATTCAGACTCATGCAGCTCGTCTCGGGGAGTGTTGCTGTGGACTGCCAATCGTAGGACTGTGCTGGAGGAGAAGCTTCCCCACGAGAGGATGGTGGAGGACAATCTTCTGGAATGTTCTCCATCAAATACGTCCTTTCTGGTAAAGGTGGGCACCATTCTTCTGCCTCAGAATTCATATCCACGTCAGAGTCTTCGTCCTGGAAGTGATTCAGCTTGTTGACTGGTGGAGGAGGAGGCAGCACTTCTGTCCAATTCAGAACTGGCATCTTCAATGGTTTTCCCATTGACTTCTGTTTGCCAGGTTTTCTCGTCTTCAGTCGTCATGTAGTAGCCGTCCGGCTCTACGACCTCTCCCATTTTCCATATTGTCTTCCTCTGGCTGCTTCATTGGCTGCCACGTCTGCTGTTGATGCCCCGTGTCTCTACTGTGTTCAGTTTTCCGTGTGCCTTGGCCTTCAGCACTGCCACCACTTTTAGTAGTTGAAGAGCGTCCAGCAGGTCTCTGATGGCTCCATGGTGCTTCATGGTCGATCCGCTTGCTGTGATGAAGTTTCTTGCAGCCCAGATGGGTCCGAAGTCAGGTGCCATGTCATGCGAGTACCTGGAAGTTTTTGTTCTTCGCAATCTGGCAGGTCTTTCGTCAGCTCTATCAGCTCCGCTTCTTGGGCTCTTGGGCTGACAACCCTCTTGACCATAGAATGTCTTGATTGCTGGTCGCTGCACATCCCGTGTGGAACTTTCCTTCATCATTTGCAAGGCTGGAGCCATGTACGGTATCTTGCAGATTTTTCATCTGAGCGTCCGTATCCGCATCCCCCCTTGGGAGTGGGAGTAGAGACAGGTAACGGCTGAGAGCACTGAAGGGTGGTGGAGAGCAGCCTTGTCAGGAGGGCGTGTGCTGCGGGTATTGCTTTCATGCAGGAGGGCCCCCCCCTTGCAACTGGATCCAGGCCAGCTGAGAGGTAGTCTAGAGCCCTCTGGTTTTCCTCCGTGGGTCTGTTTTAAGCCTGGCCAGTAGCATGACCGTCTCCATCTTGGTTCTTCTTTTTCCATTTTGGTCAGGACCGGATGGCTTCTCGTACTCAGTGAGGCCTAGAGTTGGCGCAGAGACTATGAAGTCTTTCAGTTTCCTGTACGAGGTGAAGGCTTCAATGCGATGATGCAATTGTACAGAGGCTGCATTAAGCCTGGAGCACCAGGGATCCAAGTTCTGCAGTAAGAGACTAGACCAAAGAGGTCCTGCATCTTCGGAGTTGTTGAGGGAGCCATCTTCCCCTCTGCGGCCCTCCAGTCATCTGTCAAGTGTTTCGTCCAGTGTGCGATACGGTGTCTTCGGGAACTTGCTTTTAACACCACTGGACTCTGTTTTTGCAGAACTTACATTGCTGCTCCGTCAGGCAGTGTAGAGGAGGCATGGAAAAGGCTGTGCGGGTAGCGGTGTCGATGACTTCTGCATGCTCCGCAATCCAGTTGGTGGGGACGGAGGGCAATGCTCTGGCGAGCTGTGAAAGGCTGTTCCGGGCCCTCTTGGGCCTTACTGTCCATTTGTTCCGCACCCCCCTTGTGCGCTTTCAGGAACTGGTCGTCCAGGTGAGGGGGAACATTGGGGAAGCTTCGGGCAGATCCATTGCGGTGAGCACCATTGCTGTGACGGTCCACGTTGGGCGCCAAATTGATGTGGAAATTTATAGTTGGGTAAATTTACCCCTGTGCATACTGTGGCCTGCCCAAATTAGACAGAGTCTTACTGAGCGCTCAAAGAAGGAAAGACGCCAGACTTGGGTGGCAGCAATACCTCCCAGCAAAACTCTGGAAGTTCATTGAATATACTTGGTTTTATCAGTTGTACAGAAAAGGAGTGGCTACTCATTAACATAAAGGCTGACCTTCTAGTGTAATTGGTCAGTTTGAATACATGAACATATATGGAAGAGTTTACCAAAAAGCTGATTCTAGCAATATATAATTTACAGCCTATTGTTTCTACAGTGTCAGCATGTTCTGGTATCGGCTGGCACATCTGGCCTAAACTTCCTCTTTCTATGTCTGGGACAAATATCACAAGACAATGCTATCATAAGATACCATCTGCTCCCCAGACTCTCTCATGGGGGGGCAGTAGGTCATTTTACAAGGTTCTAACTGTGAATATGCATCTGTGTGCAGTATATCTGAGTATATAGCAGTATATAGCCTATAGCAGAGTACATGAGTATATAGCCTATAGCAGGCAAGTGAGATCTATATGAAATACATATATATTTCCATAACAATCCCCCCTTAGATATCATTTGCCCTAAAACCCTGCTCCTGGCCCAAAGCGCTGCAACTCTTTTATGCTGCCAGTGGACTGACATATGCCTAGTGCATACATCCTCCTCTGTACAGACTTTTGCTAATGGGCGGTCAGGAGATCTGTCCCTAAAGGGGGTGTGGTGTAATGTAATCAAAGTCTCTTAGTTAGCAGTCTATGCAGTCAGTGCATGTGTATTCTCCGTCAGGTAAGTAATTTATTCAGTCAGGGAGGTCATCCACAGCATCACTCCAGCTCAGGTGTATCTTCTGGTATGAAGGCCTTTTCCCTGCAATGCGATGCATGGATCCAGGTGGGGTTTCCCTCCAGGTCGGTGGCATCAGCACTTGGAGAAGGGCCATCGGATCTGGGATTGAGTGCTTCTCTTTGTGGACTTTCTCCACCCACACTCAGTCTCCTGACTTCAGGACGTGTATACCAGGCACAGAATCTGGACCTGGCAATGAAGGAGAGAAACTCGAGAATGGACATTAGCAAAATTTTTGATAAATTCATTTACACATGCAGACAAAGTATCATATTGCATAGTCAACTGCTAAGCGAAGAATACCCCTAAAATGGGTTTGGACACAAATAAAGTCTCATATTGGTGACAGCTTTTTCCTGAGCCTACGGGAGTGTCTAATGCCAGGGTTTGTCTGTCTCTTGGGCAAATTTTTTAGCATGCTGCTCTTAAGTGTCCCACCTAGTCTGTGGTGTGGGATGGTGAGTAGCTGTGTAGGCCTAAGTCTGACCCTACTGCTGATCAGGTCTCTTGTGTTAGGTTTGCTGTGTATGTGGGTCCCTGATCACTTGCTATTGCTTCTGGAAACCCCATATCTGCACACTATTTTTGAGAGTAGCTTCTTTGCAGTAGTCTTTGCCAACTGTTTCCTTACTGGGAAATCTTCAGGCCAGACGATGTGGAGGAACTTTTCCCGCTTGTCCGATGTTAAATTTGTCGGTGGCCGAACAGCTGCCGGGAATCTTCGCTGTTTAGGTGTGAGTTGAGTCCAATCAGGTCATTCATCTGTGCCTTCAAATCTGTGTGGGGGCCATGTGCCCGTTGAACCACCGTAGGATACACACTTTGAGATAGACTGGGTCTGTCTTGAGGTAGACGTTTTGAGGTAGACGGTTTCTTGGAGCCCAGTGCTTTTGGCCTTCAGCATCCAGCTTTTCTTCTCCTCCTTCCGAGTCTGATCCTGTTACTTCTTGTACAGGTTTTCAGGAAGTCATTTTGCCAGGTTTAGTGACTTGGTTGTGGTAATTGACATTCTCTGAGCTGATTGTGGGATTTTAGCTGTGGTTCCGTCTATGTCCGCGTCTCCCTCTGTATGAAGACTTGAGTTAGACTGCGTCAGAGGAGGACTTGGGACTCTTTGCATTGGTTCAGGTCCAGCCGGTATTCTCCGGGGATGAGGGGGAAGGTCAAACTGTTGTAGCATTGTGATGCCTTCAGACTCATGCAGCTCGTCTCGGGGAGTGTTGCTGTGGACTGCCAATCGTAGGACTGTGCTGGAGGAGAAGCTTCCCCACGAGAGGATGGTGGAGGACAATCTTCTGGAATGTTCTCCATCAAATACGTCCTTTCTGTTAAAGGTGGGCACCATTCTTCTGCCTCAGAATTCATATCCACGTCAGAGTCTTCGTCCTGGAAGTGATTCAGCTTGTTGACTGGTGGAGGAGGAGGCAGCACTTCTGTCCAATTCAGAGCTGGCATCTTCAATGGTTTTCCCATTGACTTCTGTTTGCCAGGTTTTCTCGTCTTCAGTCGTCATGTAGTAGCCGTCCGGCTCTACGACCTCTCCCATTTTCCATATTGTCTTCCTCTGGCTGCTTCTTTGGCTGCCACGTCTGCTGTTGATGCCCCGTGTCTCTACTGTGTTCAGTTTTCCGTGTGCCTTGGCCTTCAGCACTGCCACCACTTTTAGTAGTTGAAGAGCGTCCAGCAGGTCTCTGATGGCTCCATGGTGCTTCATGGTCGATCCGCTTGCTGTGATGAAGTTTCTTGCAGCCCAGATGGGTCCGAAGTCAGGTGCCATGTCATGCGAGTACCTGGAAGTTTTTGTTCTTCGCAATCTGGCAGGTCTTTCGTCAGCTCTATCAGCTCCGCTTCTTGGGCTCTTGGGCTGACAACCCTCTTGACCATAGAATGTCTTGATTGCTGGTCGCTGCACATCCCGTGTGGAACTTTCCTTCATCATTTGCAAGGCTGGAGCCATGTACGGTATCTTGCAGATTTTTCATCTGAGCGTCCGTATCCGCATCCCCCCTTGGGAGTGGGAGTAGAGACAGGTAACGGCTGAGAGCACTGAAGGGTGGTGGAGAGCAGCCTTGTCAGGAGGGCGTGTGCTGCGGGTATTGCTTTCATGCAGGAGGGCCCCCCCCTTGCAACTGGATCCAGGCCAGCTGAGAGGTAGTCTAGAGCCCTCTGGTTTTCCTCCGTGGGTCTGTTTTAAGCCTGGCCAGTAGCATGACCGTCTCCATCTTGGTTCTTCTTTTTCCGTTTTGGTCAGGACGGGATGGCTTCTCGTACTCAGTGAGGCCTAGAGTTGGCGCAGAGACTATGAAGTCTTTCAGTTTCCTGTACGAGATGAAGGCTTCAATGCGTTGATGCAATTCTACAGAGGCTGCATTAAGCCTGGAGCACCAGGGATCCAAGTTCTGCAGTAAGAGACTAGACCAAAGAGGTCCTGCATCTTCGGAGTTGTTGAGGGAGCCATCTTCCCCTCTGCGGCCCTCCAGTCATCTGTCAAGTGTTTCGTCCAGTGTGCGATACGGTGTCTTCGGGAACTTGCTTTTAACACCACTGGACTCTGTTTTTGCAGAACTTACATTGCTGCTCCGTCAGGCAGTGTAGAGGAGGCATGGAAAAGGCTGTGCGGGTAGCGGTGTCGATGACTTCTGCATGCTCCGCAATCCAGTTGGTGGGGACGGAGGGCAATGCTCTGGCGAGCTGTGAAAGGCTGTTCCGGGCCCTCTTGGGCCTTACTGTCCATTTGTTCCGCACCCCCCTTGTGCGCTTTCAGGAACTGGTCGTCCAGGTGAGGGGGAACATTGGGGGAAGCTTCGGGCAGATCCATTGCCGTGAGCACCATTGCTGTGACGGTCCACGTTGGGCGCCAAATTGATGTGGAAATTTATAGTTGGGTAAATTTACCCCTGTGCATACTGTGGCCTGCCCAAATTAGACAGAGTCTTACTGAGCGCTCAAAGAAGGAAAGACGCCAGACTTGGGTGGCAGCAATACCTCCCAGCAAAACTCTGGAAGTTCATTGAATATACTTGGTTTTATCAGTTGTACAGAAAAGGAGTGGCTACTCATTAACATAAAGGCTGACCTTCTAGTGTAATTGGTCAGTTTGAATACATGAACATATATGGAAGAGTTTACCAAAAAGCTGATTCTAGCAATATATAATTTACAGCCTATTGTTTCTACAGTGTCAGCATGTTCTGGTATCGGCTGGCACATCTGGCCTAAACTTCCTCTTTCTATGTCTGGGACAAATATCACAAGACAATGCTATCATAAGATACCATCTGCTCCCCAGACTCTCTCATGGGGGGGCAGTAGGTCATTTTACAAGGTTCTAACTGTGAATATGCATCTGTGTGCAGTATATCTGAGTATATAGCAGTATATAGCCTATAGCAGAGTACATGAGTATATAGCCTATAGCAGGCAAGTGAGATCTATATGAAATACATATATATTTCCATAACACAACAACTGGGTCATCCATCACCTCCTCTTCAATTTCATGTGCACCTTCCTCTGTGTCACCGTGTAAGGTGGTGTAGTATGCGGGAAGAGGAACCTGAGTTTCATCTGGGTCTGCTTCTGCCTCAGTACACTGCGAGGGAAATTTAGTGCTCTGAGTGAATGTACCAGCACAAAAATCTAGCAGTGGCTGTGCATCAGTGCACTAAATGTCAGATTCATCTTGGACTGGGGAATTCACCATTTAACTTGCTAACCCAGGCATGGTATGTGAAAAGAGCTCCATGGAGTAATCGGTAGTGTGGCCTGCCACATCCTTCACTTTTGGTAGGGGTGAAGGACACAAGGAAAGGTGTTGATCCTGACCAGGAGCCTCCACTGACGACTCAGTGCTTTTACTTTTTGAAACTTCAGAAGAGGAGGCGACAGAGCTGGAGGCTGTGTCAGCAATGTAAGCCAAAATTTGTTCCTGAAGTTCCGGCTTTAAAAGTGGTTTACCTACTCCCAGAAAAGAGCCTTCGAGGCCTTGTGGAGCCAGACGATGACGCAGGCTCAACACCTCCTGCCTTAGGTGCTATTGTGCTTTTGCCACTGCCAACAGATGCACCACCACCACCTCCACCACCATCGGGACCAGCTGGCAACCCCCTCCCACTTCCATGGCGTCTTCCAACATACTTCCTCATTTCTGTGAAAATGTACCCAAAATACCACCAGCTATATAATACTGTAAAACAAGGTAGAAGGTGTATCTACTATTGGTGAGAATTTGAATCTCACTATAGATTTGAGGATGCTGAACTATTGTCTCAGGCCCAGGAGAGATTACACCTCAATGTAACAGGCTGAAATTGGATGGTGTATGACAAGGAGTAGGGTGTCTATAGGATTGGTGAGAATTTGAATCTCACTATAGATTTGAGGACGCTGAACTATTGTCTCAGGCCCAGGAGGGATTACACCTCAATGTAACAGGCTGAAATTGGATGGTGTATGACAAGGTGGAGGGTTTCTATTGGATTGGTGAGAATTTGGATCTCACTAGAGATTTGAGGATGCTGACAATGATGCTCTCAGTCCAAGTATGGCAGCAGGCAGCCTAATAAGCAGGACTGCTGCACACACAAAAGGGTGGAAAAATGAACACTTGGTAACTGTGCAGAAAAGAGGAAGAAAAGTTTTTTTGCTTTTAAAAAAGCAGTTTGCACAGCAGTGTGCAAACAGCAATGCAGCTATCAGGGAGCCTTATAAGGCAGCCTAATAACAAAAAGAGCTGATGCACAAAATTATAGCCTCCCCTGTCACTGCACACAAACTGTTGTGTGTTGTAAGTGGAAATCGCTAACAGCAGAAGCAGTTTTTTGGTTCTTCTTCCCTGCCTAACGCTCTCCCTTCTTCTGAATCAGCAGCAGCAACCTCTCCCTAATGCTAAGATCGGCAGAAGTAAGATGGCGGTCGGTGTGCACGCCCTTTCATAGCCCCTGTGACGCCACACTAAGCCAGCCAATCACTTGCATGCCCTTCTCAAAGATGGTGGTGACCGATGCCTATGTCATCGCGTTGCCCACAGTGTGCGTCCTCCATCATTGGCTGAAAAAGGGCGCTGGAAGCATCTTTTGAAACGCGACTTTGTCGCTCTGGTCGCCGACCTCGTGGTCGACCTCACGCTATGGTCGGATTTCGTTTCATGAAACCCGACTTCAGCGAAAGTCGCCGACTTTTGAATATGACCGACCCGCTTCGCTCAGCTCTAGTAAGGAACATCCTATTTGCGTAAATTTGTTCTCTGCAGATCTAATTTATTGGGAAAATTTGACGAATCCAAAACAATCTGCTCATCAGTAATCATTTGCAAAGCAACTTTTCTTTCTTTTATTTTGTGGTTTTCATTGATCTATTTGGACCAGACTATACATTTTGCACAAAAACAAAAATGCTCTTTATTTTTGTCTATGACAAGGTTTGCAGCCTTCTAACATAACATGTATCACGTTTCACTAAACGGCACAACATTTTTGCCAAAATTGTACATAAAATCATTCAGGAGTGGGGAAGTTTTTTTGCACCAGATTCTTCAAAATGGTACGCTTGGTTTATATATATTGAAATAAAAAATGCTCCTTATTTTGTCTTCGACTAGGTTAACGTTTCACTAAATGGTGACAAAATTTTGCCAAAATCATTCAGCGGTCTGGGGCAGACTAGAGTACATTTGTAATAAATTGTGCAAATTGTTAAGATGTAGAAATTGATAAATCGCAAATTGGCAAAATTATCTGTAGGGGATCAGGTTATTTTCTTTTTGACACCATATCACACTACAGATCTCCTGATGAACTTATATCTGGTATCGAAACCCGTTGAGATCCCGGGGGGAAAACATGCATCTAAGATCAGTAAAATGGCTGGTCCATTTCTTTGTCATCTATCTCTTGATATGCATAACTGTCTATATATATTGGACATTGATTCTTGGTTTGTTGACTATTAGTGATGGGCAAGTAGCATCGTTGCTCAGGTCTCCCTGAGCATGCTCGGGTGGTCTCCGAGGATTTTGGGGTGCTCGAAGATTTAGTTTTAGTCATCTCAGTTTCATGATTTGTGACTTGTAGACAGGCTGAATACATGTGGGAATTCCCTAACAAGCAAGCATTCTACACATGTATTCTGACTGTCTAGGAGTCGCAAATCATGCAGCTGAGGCGACAGAAACTAAATCTCCGAGCACGCCAAAATACTCGGAGACCACCCGAGCATGCTCGGGGAGACCCGAGCAACAAGTACACTCACTCATCACTATTGCCTATCACAGCATATATTTTCTAAACTATTAGATATTGCAGCCTTTACCTCTTTAGGGTGCCTACCCCTAGGAAGGGGTCCAGTACGTTATGATTGGGGCAGCGCACCCTTCCATTACTTTAGATAGATAGTTTTCTCATTGTGCACTGGTTCACTTTGCATTTTGCACTTTAGTTATTTTTCTCATCTGGTTCTGATTAAACAATTTAGGCATTGCCTTATGAAGGTTATTATTTAATAGGGTTTTTCTTGTAAGTCTGGTCTATACCCTTTGTATATCTCAATATATGTTACCTAGTAATTAAAAATCTTGAAGCCAAAATCCCGCCCTCAATTGCGAATATAAAAAATAATAAAATAGAATTTAAAAAATTAAAAGGCGCAAATGAAAAGAAAAATAGTTGAAAAATGTCAAAAATTAAACCAAACTGGTTTTGGCTTACAAATACTGATGTCAAATACTGACTAAATACTGATCGTGTGAACGTGGCCTAAAGGGGATGGTATGTAGTTGTGCAGTTGTTCTCTGGCTCAGGGAACCAAACAGTTAATAGTTCTCTACTCAGAAACAGGTTGTCATTATCTGCTATTATCAAAGGAGTAATCAAATCCAATTGGCTTCTGTGCTCTGATAATAAGACAATACATCTAATTAAAGCTTAGCTTTTATTTAATTAAAGATAACATTTGTGATGGCCCCATTTTTTTCCATTAATAAAAATGTTACTCACTGGGAAAAAATATATAGATCCCATATGCAGTTGTCATTTGCCGATCACCCTGGGAATTGATATGCGCTAATAGTGGAATAAATCTGCTACGAATGAGATATTAAATATGTATAAATCCCTTATGTCAGTCTTTAGGCTCGTGGAGCAATTTAACCAGCGTGCATCAGCGCACACTAAATAAACCCTCCCTTCTCTTAAAATCTAATGGTTTTTAAGTGCGTGGAAAATTTTATATTCACTCCAATGAGTCCACAACACCCACTCGAAACTCTTATGATCAGTTTTATATGATTTCGGTGCTGGAAGGCACGATGTGCTTAATCCCCTTAATGAATTTCTCTAATTCTAGATTTGTGCAACACTTGTTAATCTTGTCGTTAGACTAACAATTATACAGTTAAATGTTGTCAATGCCATTGATTGGACAAGTCATAGCCAGCATCCAACCGGTTTCTATAGTAGGTAGGGTCTACCTCTGTATTTGAAATGGAGAAACGGAAAAACAGAATAAGTAATAATTTGCTGATCCCTGGCGGGATCCATCTGGGAGACCCCCATCTATCCTGAAGATAGGGCTTTGTTTGAAAAGAAGTGATGGTTTCGCTTGTAGTGTTCTTCATTTTCTCAATAACGCATATAGTCAACACCTAAATACAGTATATCAATAAAGTTTTCTCAACGCTAAATACCAGGAAGTATCAAAAACAAAGCAGCTTTATTTATAACATGACACACCAACAAGAGACAAACAACGCAGTGTCAAAAAAGCAGTAAAAGCGTATGTTAAAAAGATACAAGTAACCTAATTTATATAACAGGTGCAAAAATTCTGCAGCATCAAAAAGTCAACAAAAGCTCATCATGGGAATGTAGCCTCAGAGTTGCCTAGCCTGTGGATAGGCTTCACATGAGTGATAGTCTTCATAGAAGACCCCAAGTTGCATGGCAACCCATCAAACCACAGCAGGAGGCAATGGGCACTGGAACAATCGCATGACACAATCGTTCTACTAAGGCCACGTTTGCTCGTTGAGGATTTAAAGAGTTTTTTACCTCAGTATTTGTAAGCCAAAGCCAGGAGTGGGTCAAAAATGCAGAAGTGGTTACGTGTTTCTGTTATTCTTTTCCACTCTGGTTTGGGCTTGCAAATACAGAAGTGAAAAACTCACAAATCACTCAATGTGTGCACGTGGCCTTACAGGGAACCTGACATTAGATCCATGCAAGCCAAGCATTCACTTGCATCCTGATGGTGACATGCACATTTGTTAAGGTGTACAGATGTTGGAATAATGCTTATTATTGTATATATTGCAACACCTGCTATTTACTAGTGTTTAATAGTGTATGAATTTCTATCGGCAGCTGTAGAATTATATTGCAGTAAAGCACTGCTAAGAAAAAAAACAGGAAGGTCTTGTTACTCACTGTGTGTGTAGCTGGAGCACAGTCTTACTTTGCACAGTCTTTACTTTGCAAGCTGACAGACAAGATGTTATGATCATAAGCTATAAGAAATACCAGTTTTAAGCTGTGTTATAGTTGTTCCTGAATAAATATAGTATATATATTCATTGTTGAATGGTTGGACAGTGCAGAAATTCATCCACTGCCAACAGGTTATGGGCCCAGATACACAGAGACCCAAAAACACTAAGACAAATAGAACGGCCAAGAGGAAAGATAACTGGATCGCCCGCCAGGGCAGTGGGGATACTCGGTACCGGGCCGCTTCTAAAAGGGGATGTGTCACAGCGGCAGTGACCTGGTCCGTGGCCCCTGGGAGTCCAATTAAATGGGATATTTACAAGGGATAAGAGTTTGTAATAAAGTTTATAAAGTGTCCGTGACGCCACCTGTGGTTTCTGGTCAGAGGTGACCAGCGCTGCCGTGCAGATCCTCTGGGACTGATGGTGATGCAGCAGTGTTGGTATAGGTCTCCACAGGCAGAGCTTTGTCCCAGGGCAGTTGTAATAGAAAAGATGTGTTTGATGAGGATAGATGTAGCAGAGTTGGATAGGTGACGCAGGAATAATTAGAGGACACAGCTGGGTGCAGTTCCAAAGGTTTACTCACAGTTCTTATGGGCCCAAGTGCCCGCTTGGCACTGCATCCTCCAGCAAACTCCCAGGTAGATCAGAATCCACCTTCCCAGGACTCCCTTCAGTATATGCCTTTCCTGGCCATCTCACTGTGCTGGTTTGTCGCCTCTTCCTACCCAACACCTCACATTCAGTGTCCCAAGCCAGCAGCCGTGGACCTTGTCGGGCGATGTACTCTCTGCGTCCCCTTGCTCCTATATGGCTGCCTTTTTGGAGAAGATAACTGTGGCTGTGGCTGAAACACCAACAGGTGCTCTGCCTCTGGCTTGCTAGTTGAGTCTGATGATTTCTCCACTAGACTAGGGGGCCAGTACCCCACTGCGACCTGATCCCTCCACCCAATATTAGTTGGTGTGGAACGAGCCCCACGGGCTGTATGGTCACTGTGCCATGCCTCTAGGATCCCTTCTCCTCTTCAGGAGCTTCCTTTGGTTTCTTTCCTTTCTGCAGCTCCTCCTGACAGAGAGCTGCTTCACACATGTCTCTCCACTTCCTTTCCTCCTGGCTGACTGACTGAACTCTCTTCTCCCGCTCTCATCCTACTAACTCCACCCACCTCACAACACCCTTTACTACCCAGCCAGGGATGAGATCATCCTCCCATAGGGTACATCCAGGGTGCCCTCTGGGTGAGGTGGAGTTCCTCTGTGGCGACTGAACCCTCAGGGGCGCCACATAGCAACATTGTACTAAGAAGAATAAAACGACAACACATGACCATAGTCCTATCAATAAAAAAAAAATTTTATTTGATAATACCATAAAAACAAGGTTAATTAGTAAATTGGCAAAGCATCAAGTATACATGATCATATAATTTCAAAAATTGAAGGGTCAACTAACCATAATCTTGAAAAGAGGTTACATATATGTGTAGGATTCCATACATCAGAAAATTATTAAAAATAAATATAATTTAAATAATGTGACCGCTGGAAACAGTGTACAGAATCATGATATACTCATGATAGAATAGTGTTACATAAAAGATATAATAGTGCCATAAAAATATGTGATTATAAACATGTGTTACCACAACAACATACCAATGAAATAAAGTGCAATATACACTCACTGGCCACTTTATTAGGTACACCTGTCCAACTGTGTGTTAAGACTTAATTTCTAATCAGCCAATCACATGGCGGCAACTCAGTGCATTTAGGCATGTAGACATGGTCAAGTCAATCTCCTGCAGTTCAAACCGAGCATCAGTATGGGGAAGAAAGGTGATTTGAGTGCCTTTGAACGTGGCATGATTGTTGGTGCCAGAAGGGCTGGTCTGAGAATTTCAGAAACTGCTGATCTACTGGGATTTTCACGCACAACCATCTCTAGGGTTTACAGAGAATGGTCCGAAAAAGAAAAAAAATCCAGTGAGCGGCAGTTCTGTGGCCGGAAATGCCATGTTGATGCCAGAGGTCAGAGGAGAATGGGCAGACTGGTTCGAGCTGATAGAAAGGCAACAGTGACTCAAATTGCCACCCGTTACAACCAAGGTAGGCAGAAGAGCATCTCTGAACGCACAGTGCGTCGAACTTTGAGGCAGATGGGCTACAGCAGCAGAAGACCACACTGGGTACCACTCCTCTCAGCTAAGAACAGGAAACTGAGGCTACAATTTGCACAAGCTCATCGAAATTGGACAGTAGAAGATTGGAAAAACGTTGCCTGGTCTGATGAGTCTCGATTTCTGCTGCGACATTCGGATGGTAGGGTCAGAATTTGGCGTAAACAACATGAAAGCATGGATCCATCCTGCCTTGTATCAACGGTTCAGGCTGGTGGTGGTGGTGTCATGGTGTGGGGAATTTTTTCTGGGCACTCTTTGGGCCCCTTGGTACCAATTGAGCATCGTTGCAACGCCACAGCCTACCTGAGTATTGTTGCTGACCATGTCCATCCCTTTATGACCACAATGTACCCAACATCTGATGGCTACTTTCAGCAGGATAATGCGCCATGTCATAAAGCTCGAATCATCTCAGATTGGTTTCTTGAACATGACAATGAGTTTACTGTACTCAAATGGCCTCCTCAGTCACCAGATCTCAATCCAATAGAGCATCTTTGGGATGTGGTGGAACGGGAGATTCGCATCAGGGATGTGCAGCCGACAAATCTGCGCCAACTGTGTGATGCCATCATGTCAATATGGTCCAAAATCTCTGAGGAATGCTTCCAGCACCTTGTTGAATCTCTGCCACGAAGAATTGAGGCAGTTCTGAAGGCAAAAGGGGGTCCAACCCCTTACTAGCATGGTGTACCTAATAAAGTGGCCAGTGAGTGTATGTGCAACCACAGAACACAATCAGTATAATTAATGAACAATAAA